>NW_026061707.1:13692500-15039615 GCF_023897955.1 Schistocerca gregaria
AAATCTCGTTAATCAGAAAAACGGTAATTTACATCTGCAGCGGAACAAAATTCCGTTCCGCCCAACGTCTGGCTCGAACCCACGACCCTGGGATTAAGACTCTGACCCTCTACCGACTGAGCTAGCCGGCTACCGCGGTGAATACCTGCCGGGTAGCACGTCACACAGTACTCGTTTGGGTTGGGTGGTCCCATACAGAATCTCTCCATGCTGCCTAATGTTTTCCTAACGTCACACTCGTCACGTACTTCACTTTTATGTCATAATCATTTCTGAGAGGCAAAGAAATTGCATGACAACAAGCAGAGCTAGTGGCGTCAAAATTAACACACATACTTTATGTGACTCAAAAGCCGAACGAGTTACTTTCCGACGTTGTTTTAGATGTGCAAGTGATAGTCAAAACTCGCTGTGTCGGCACTCTGCCGACCATTTCGCTAGTTAACACCGGTCTTGTTGTGTGTGTTTCAAGCTCAAGAGCATCTCCAAGCAAAAAATGGTCAACAGCAACATTCAGACGGTTTCGTACTGTTCAATTGCAACATTAAAACGGTATGTTTCTTTTTCAGAACTGGAAAAACACAAGCGTCACAGCATTCGAACCTGTAACCTTCATATCCGAAGTCCGACGCCTTATCCATTAGGCCACACGGTCACTGACGACCAACATTTACATGTATACGACTCATCTCGAAACGCTCACACCCCTGAGGATTTGTGTTTTCATTCTACACAGCCGCTGCCCCTTGCTCTTTCCCACCCATTCGTTACATTCAACCTCTGACGAGACCGACCAAATATAGACTGAGAAACAAGACCACACACTTTGTGCATTCGGAATCGAAGGCAGGGCGTCCCTCGCCGCATTTGCTACGATGGCCATTTGCTACTTCTGCAGAAGCGGCAGCGGCGACGACGACGAATATCGCGAGAGGCTGTGAGATATGTGAGAAATACATCTATAAAATGTAATTCAGACTGCCTCGTCCCACCTTATGCTGTACCGCTTTGGCAAATGCTTTATCTGCGCCATTCGCCTTAATCGCATCTGAGAGTAATTCTTAAAAAAACGCCTGTCGCTAATTGTTCGTCATCACAGGTACTGCTTGCTATACGGCCACGACGCGCAACTGATTTCCAAAATTCATCTTTCTCCTGTGATGATGGAACTTACGACCCCTGGTTTATTAGACCAGTGCTCTACCACTGAGCTAAATAGGCGCGGCGTAGCGGTACTCTTGGGTACTTCGTCCTTACGGTCGTCTGCATCATCAGACTTTAGCTGACAACACTTCATATTACCGGCTAATATTTGCAGCTATGGCGACAAATTACTGCTTGGCTACACATCTGACACGTAACCGATGTGCTCTCCAAACAACAACACTTGCATTTCAGAACATGTCATTCACACATGTCTACAAAATCACCTTCACCTTCAAATACAGTTTCCTTGCGACTGACAGAGACGTAGGCAAAGTTTAAAGTTGCTATGTCCATTAAATCTCGTTAATCAGAAAAACGGTAATTTACACCTGCAGCGGAACAAAATTCCGTTTCCGCCCAGCGTCTGGCTCGAACCCACGACCCTGGGATTAAGAGTCTGACGCTCTACCGACTGAGCTAGCCGGCTACCTCGGTGAATACCTGACGGGTAGCACGTCACACAGTACTCGTTTGGGTTGGGTGGTCCCATATAGAATCTCTCCATGCTGCCTAATTTTTCCTAACGTCACACTCGTCACGTACTTCACTTTTATGTCATAATCATTTCTGAGAGGCAAAGAAATTGCATGACAACAAGCAGAGCTAGTGGCGTCAAAATTAACACACATACTTTATGTGACTCAAAAGCCGAACGAGTTACTTTCCGACGTTGTTTTAAATGTGCAAGTGATAGTCAAAACTCGCTGTGTCGGCACTCTGCCGACCATTTCGCTAGTTAACACCGGGCTTGTTGTGTGTGTTTCAAGCTCAAGAGCATCTCCAAGCAAAAAATGGTCAACAGCAACATTCAGACGGTTTCGTACTGCTCAATTGCTACATTAAAACGGAATGTTTCTTTTTCAGAACTGGAAAAACACACGCGTGACAGCATTCGAACCTGTAATCTTCAGATCCGAAGTCCGACGCCTTATCCATTAGGCTACACGGTCACTGACGACCAACATTTACATGTATACGACTCATCTCGAAACGCTCACATCCCTGAGGATTTGTGTTTTCGTTCTACACAGCCGCTGCCCCTTGCTCTTTCCCACCCATTCGTTACATTCAACCTCTGACGAGACCGACCAAATATAGACTGAGAAACAAGACCACACACTTTGTGCATTCGGAATCGAAGGCAGGGCGTCCCTCGCCGCATTTGCTACGATGCTCATTTGCTACTTCTGCAGAAGCGGCGGCGGCGGCGACGACGACGACGACGACGACGACGACGACTACAACGACGACGACGACGACGACGAAGATCGCGAGAGGCTCTGAGATATGTGAGAAATACATCTATAAAATGTAATTCAGACTGCCTCGTCCCACCTTATGCTGTACCGCTTTGGCAAATGCTTTATCTGCGCCATTCGCCTTAATCACATCTGAGAGTAATTCTTAAAAAAACGCCTGTCGCTAATTGTTCGTCATCACAGGTACTGTTTGCTATACGGCCACGACGCGCAACTGATTTCCAAAATTCATCTTTTTCCTGTGATAATGGAACTTACGACCCCTGCTTTATTAAACCAGTGCTCTACCACTGAGCTAAAGAGGTGGGCCTAGCGGTACTTATGGATACTTCGTCCTTACGGTCGTCTGCATCATCAGACTTTTAGCTGACAACACTTCATATTACCGGCTAATATTTGCAGCTATGGCGACAAATTACTGCTTGGCTACACATCTGTCACGTAACCGATGTGCTCTCCAAACAACAACACTTGCATTTCAGAACATGTCTTTCACACATGTCTACAAAATCACCTTCACCTTCAAATACAGTTTCCTTGCGACTGACAGAGACGTAGGCAAAGTTTAAAGTTGCTATTTCCATTAAATCTCGTTAATCAGAAAAACGGTAATTTACATCTGCAGCGAAACAAAATTCCGTTCCGCCCAATGTCTGGCTCGAACCCACGACCCTGGGATTAAGAGTCTGACCCTCTACCAACTGAGCTAGCCGGCTACCTCGGTGAATACCTGCCGGGTAGAACGTCACACAGTACTCGTTTGGGTTGGGTGGTCCCATACAGAATCTCTCCATGCTGCCTAATGTTTTCCTAACGTCACACTCGTCACGTACTTCACTTTTATGTCATAATCATTTCTGAGAGGCAAAGAAATTGCATGACAACAAGCAGAGCTAGTGGCGTCAAAATTAACACACATACTTTATGTGACTCAAAAGCCGAACGAGTTACTTTCCGACGTTGTTTTAGATGTGCAAGTGATAGTCAAAACTCGCTGTGTCGGCACTCTGCCGACCATTTCGCTAGTTAACACCGGTCTTGTTGTGTGTGTTTCAAGCTCAAGAGCATCTCCAAGCAAAAAATGGTCAACAGCAACATTCAGACGGTTTCGTACTGTTCAATTGCAACATTAAAACGGTATGTTTCTTTTTCAGAACTGGAAAAACACAAGCGTGACAGCATTCGAACCTGTAATCTTCATATCCGAAGTCCGACGCCTTATCCATTAGGCCACACGGTCACTAACGACCAACATTTACATGTATACGACTCATCTCGAAACGCTCACACCCCTGAGGATTTGTGTTTTCATTCTACACAGCCGCTGCCCCTTGTTCTTTCCCACCCATTCGTTACATTCAACCTCTGACGAGACCGACCAAATATAGACTGAGAAACAAGACCACACACTTCGTGCATTCGGAATCGAAGGCAGGGCGTCCCTCGCCGCATTTGCTACGATGGCCATTTGCTACTTCTGCAGAAGCGGCGGCGGCGGCGACGACGACGACGACGACGACGACGACTACAACGACGACGACGACGACGACGAAGATCGCGAGAGGCTCTGAGATATGTGAGAAATACATCTATAAAATGTAATTCAGACTGCCTCGTCCCACCTTATGCTGTACCGCTTTGGCAAATGCTTTATCTGCGCCATTCGCCTTAATCACATCTGAGAGTAATTCTTAAAAAAACGCCTGTCGCTAATTGTTCGTCATCACGGGTACTGTTTGCTATACGGCCACGACGCGCAACTGATTTCCAAAATTCATCTTTTTCCTGTGAGGATGGAACTTACGACCCCTGCCTTATTAGACAAGTGCTCTACCACTGAGCTAAATAGGCGCGGCCTAGCGGTACTTATTGTAACTTCGTCCTTACGGTCGTCTGCATCATCAGACTTTAGCTGACAACACTTCATATTACCGGGTAATATTTGCAGCTATGGCGACAAATTACTGCTTGGCTACACATCTGTCACGTAACCGATGTGCTCTCCAAACAACAACACTTGCATTTCAGAACATGTCTTTCACACATGTCTACAAAATCACCTTCACCTTCAAATACAGTTTCCTTGCGACTGACAGAGACGTAGGCAAAGTTTAAAGTTGCTATTTCCATTAAATCTCGTTAATCAGAAAAACGGTAATTTACATCTGCAGCGGAACAAAATTCCGTTCCGCCCAACGTCTGGCTCGAACCCACGACCCTGGTATTAAGTGTCTGGCCCTCTACCGACTGAGCTAGCCGGCTACCTCGGTGAATACCTGCCGGGTAGCACGTCACACAGTACTCGTTTGGGTTGGGTGGTCCCATACAGAATCTCTCCATGCTGCCTAATGTTTTCCTAACGTCACACTCGTCACGTACTTCACTTTTATGTCATAATCATTTCTGAGAGGCAAAGAAATTGCATGACAACAAGCAGAGCTAGTGGCGTCAAAATTAACACACATACTTTATGTGACTCAAAAGCCGAACGAGTTACTTTCCGACGTTGTTTTAGATGTGCAAGTGATAGTCAAAACTCGCTGTGTCGGCACTCTGCCGACCATTTCGCTAGTTAACACCGGTCTAGTTGTGTGTGTTTCAAGCTCAAGAGCATCTCCAAGCAAAAAATGGTCAACAGCAACATTCAGACAGTTTCGTACTGTTCAATTGCAACATTAAAACGGTATGTTTCTTTTTCAGAACTGGAAAAACACAAGCGTGACAGCATTCGAACCTGTAATCTTCAGATCCGAAGTCCGACGCCTTATCCATTAGGCCACACGGTCACTGACAGCCAACATTTACATGTATACGACTCATCTCGAAACGCTCACACCCCTGAGGATATGTGTTTTCGTTCAACACAGCCGCTGCCCCTTGCTCTTTCCCACCCATTCGTTACATTCAACCTCTGACGAGACCGACCAAATATAGACTGAGAAACAAGACCACACACTTTGTGCATTCGGTATCGAAGGCAAGGCGTCCCTCGCCGCATTTGCTACGATGGCCATTTGCTACTTCTGCAGAAGCGGCGGCGGCGACGACGACGACGACGACGACGACGACAACGACGTCGACGACGACGACGAAGATCGCGAGAGGCTCTGAGATATGTGAGAAATACATCTATAAAATGTAATTCAGACTGCATCGTCCCACCTTATGCTGTACCGCTTTGGCAAATGCTTTATCTGCGCCATTCGCCTTAATCACATCTGAGAGTAATTCTTAAAATACGCCTGTCGCTAATTGTTCGTCATCACAGGTACTGTTTGCTATACGGCCACGAGGCGCAACTGATTTCCAAAATTCATCTTTCTCCTGTGAGGATGGAACTTACGACCCCTGCTTTATTAGACCAGTGCTCTACCACTGAGCTAAATAGGCGCGGCCTAGCGGTACTCTTGGGTACTTCGTCCTTACGGTCGTCTGCATCATCAGACTTTTAGCTGACAACACTTCATATTACCGGCTAATATTTGCAGCTATGGCGACAAATTACTGCTTTGCTAGACATCTGACACGTAACCGATGTGCTCTCCAAACAACAACACTTGCATTTCAGAACATGTCTTTCACACATGTCTACAAAATCACCTTCACCTTCAAATACAGTTTCTTTGCGACTGACAGAGACGTAGGCAAGGTTTAAAGTTGCTATGTCCATTAAATCTCGTTAATCAGAAAAACGGTAATTTACACCTTCAGCGGAACAAAATTCCGTTTCCGCCCAGCGTCTGGCTCGAACCCACGACCCTGGGATTAAGAGTCTGACGCTCTACCGACTGAGCTAGCCGGCTACCTGGGTGAACACCTGCCGGGTAGCACGTCACACAGTACTCGTTTGGGTTGTGTGGTCCCATACAGAATCTGTCCATGCTGCCTAATGTTTTCCTAACGTCACACTCGTCACGTACTTCACTTTTATGTCATAATCATTTCTGAGAGGCAAAGAAATTGCACGACAACAAGCAGAGCTAGTGGCGTCAAAATTAACTCACATACTTTATGTGACTCAAAAGCCGAACGAGTTACTTTCCGACGTTGTTTTAAATGTGCAAGTGATAGTCAAACCTCGCTGTGTCGGCACTCTGCCGACCATTTCGCTAGTTAACACCGGTCTTGTTGTGTGTGTTTCAAGCTCAAGAGCATCTCCAAGCAAAAAATGGTCAACAGCAACATTCAGACGGTTTCGTACTGCTCAATTGCTACATTAAAACGGTATGTTTCTTTTTCAGAACTGGAAAAACACAAGCGTGACAGCATTCGAACCTGTAATCTTCAGATCCGAAGTCCGACGCCTCATCCATTAGGCCACACGGTCACTGTCGACCAACATTTACATGTATACGACTCATCTCGAAACGCTCACACCCCTGAGGATTTGTGTTTTCGTTCTACACAGCCGCTGCCCCTTGCTCTTTCCCACCCATTCGTTACATTCAACCTCTGACGTGACCGACCAAATATAGACTGAGAAACAAGACCACACACTTTGTGCATTCGGAATCGAAGGCAGGGCGTCCCTCGCCGCATTTGCTACGATTGCCATTTGCTACTTCTGCAGAAGCGGCGGCGGCGACGACGACGACGACGACGACGACGAATATCGCGAGAGGCTCTTAGAAATGTGAGAAATACATCTATAAAATGTAATTCAGACTGCCTCGTCCCACCTTATGCTGTACCGCTTTGGCAAATGCTTTATCTGCGACATTCGCCTTAATCACATCTGAGAGTAATTCTTAAAATACGCCTGTCGCTAATTGTTCGTCATTACAGGTACTGTTTGCTATACGGCCACGAGGCGCAACTGATTTCCAAAATTCATCTTTCTCCTGTGAGGATGGAACTTACGACCCCTGCTTTATTAGACCAGTGCTCTACCACTGAGCTAAATAGACGCGGCCTAACGGTACTCTTGGGTACTTCGTCCTTACGGTCGTCTGCACCATCAGACTTTTAGCTGACAACACTTCATATTACCGGCTAATATTTGCAGCTATGGCGACAAATTACTGCTTGGCTACACATATGACACGTAACCGATGTGCTCTCCAAACAACAACACTTGCAGTTCAGAACATGTCTTTCACACATGTCTACAAAATCACCTTCACCTTCAAATACAGTTTCTTTGCGACTGACAGAGACGTAGGCAAGGTTTAAAGTTGCTATGTCCATTAAATCTCGTTAATCAGAAAAACGGTAATTTACACCTGCAGCGGAACAAAATTCCGTTTCCGCCCACCGTCTGGCTCGAACCCACGACCCTGCGATTAAGAGTCTGACGCTCTACCGACTGAGCTAGCCGGCTACCTCGGTGAACACCTGCCGGGTAGCACGTCACACAGTACTCGTTTGGGTTGGTTGGTCCCATACAGAATCTCTCCATGCTGCCTAATGTTTTCCTAACGTCACACTCGTCACGTACTTAACTTTTATGTCATAAACATTTCTGAGAGGCAAAGAAATTGCATGACAACAAGCAGAGCTAGTGGCGTCAAAATTAACACACATACTTTATGTGACTCAAAAGCCGAACGAGTTACTTTCCGACGTTGTTTTAAATGTGCAAGTGATAGTCAAAACTCGCTGTGTCGGCACTCTGCCGACCATTTCGCTAGTTAACACCGGTCTTGTTGTGTGTTTTTCAAGCTCAAGAGCATCTCCAAGCAAAAAATGGTCAACAGCAACATTCAGACGGTTTCGTACTGCTCAATTGCTACATTAAAACGGTATGTTTCTTTTTCAGAACTGGAAAAACACAAGCGTGACAGCATTCGAACCTGTAATCTTCAGATCCGAAGTCCGACGCCTTATCCATTAGGCCACACCGTCACTGACGACCAACATTTACATGTATACGACTCATCTCGAAACGCTCACACCCCTGAGGATTTGTGTTTTCGTTCTACACAGCCGCTGCCCCTTGCTCTTTCCCACCCATTCGTTACATTCAACCTCTGACGAGACCGACCAAATATAGACTGAGAAACAAGACCACACACTTTGTGCATTCGGAATCGAAGGCCAGGCGTCCCTCGCCGCATTTGCTACGATGGCCATTTGCTACTTCTGCAGAAGCGGAAGCGGCGGCGGCGACGAGACGACGACGACGACGACGACGACGACGACGACGACGACGACCGCGAGAGGCTCTGAGATATGTGAGAAATACATCTATAAAATGTAATTCAGACTGCCTTGTCCCACCTTATACTGTACCGCTTTGGCAGATGCTTTATCTGCGCCTTTCGCCTTAATCACTTCTGAGAGTAATTCTTAAAAAAACGCCTGTCGCTAATTGTTCGTCACCACAGATACTGTTTGCTATACGGCCACGACGCGCAACTGATTTCCAAATTTCATCTATCTCCTGTGAAAATGGAACTTACGACCACTGGTTTATCAGACCAGTGCTCTACCACTGAGCTACAGAGGCGCGACCTAGCGGTACTCTTGGGTTCTTTGTTCTTACCGTCGTCTGCATCATCAGACTTCATCTGACAACACTTCATATTACCGGCTAATATTTGCAGCTATGGCGACCCATTACTGCTTGGCTACACATCTGACACGTAACCGATGTGCTCTCCAAACAACAACACTTGCATTTCAGAACGTGTCTTACACACATGTCTACAATATCACCTTCACCTTCAAATACAGTTTCCTTGCGACTGCCAGAGACGTAGGCAAAGTTTAAAGTTGCTATTTCCATTAATTCTCGTTAATCAGAAAAACGGTAATTTACATCTGCAGCGGAACAAAATTCCGTAACGACCAGCATGTGGCTCGAAACCACGACCCTGGGATTAGGAGTCTGACGCTGTACCGACTGAGCTAGCCGGCTACCTCGGTTGTGTAGAACGAAAACACAAATCCTCAGGGGTGTGAGCGTTTCGAGATGAGTCGTATACATGTAAATGTTGGTCGTCAGTGACCGTGTGGCCTAATGGAGCGATAGTCTGCCTGCAGCGGTCGTGGCGTGCGGTTGTCTTTGGTCAGCGCTGTGTCTGGCTTGTTTACTTCTGCGGGGTAAGTCGCTCGCTAGCAGCGGTTATTCTTGCGTGTGAGGAATGATGTTGATGAATCAGTGATGACACAAGCTATGAGGATAGATACTTTGAAGTTAACTTTCGATAATTCATTTGCTCGACCAACCTCTTTCGAAATCGAGGATTTCATCGGAGACGTGATGAAAATTGGGATCGGCGGCGGCGACGACGACCGCGAGAGGCTCTGAGATATGTGAGAAATACATCTATAAAATGTAATTCAGGCTGCCTTGTCCCACCTTACGCTGTACCGCTTTGGCAAATGCTTTATCGGCGCCATTCGCCTTAATCACATCTGAGAGTAATTCTTAAAAAAACGCCTGTCGCTAATTGTTCGTCATCACAGATACTGTTTGCTATACGGCCACGACGCGCAACTGATTTCCAAAATTCATCTATCTCCTGTGAAAATGGAACTTACGACCACTGGTTTATCAGACCAGTGCTCTACCACTGAGCTAAAGAGGCGCGGCCTAGCGGTACTCTTAGGTACTTCGTCCTTACGGTCGTCTGCATCATCAGACTTCATCTGACAACACTTCATATTACCGGCTAATATTTGCAGCTATGGCGACCCATTACTGCTTGGCTACACATCTGACACGTAACCGATGTGCTCTCCAAACAACAACACTTGCATTTCAGAACGTGTCTTTCACACATGTCTACAAAATCACCTTCACCTTCAAATACAGTTTCCTTGCGACTGACAGAGACGTAGGCAAAGTTTAAAGTTGATATTTCCATTAAATCTCGTTAATCAGAAAAACGGTAATTTACATCTGCAGCGGAACAAAATCCTATTCCAGCCAGCGTGTGGCTCGAACCCACGACCCTGGGATTAAGAGTCTGACGCTCTACCGACTAAGCTAGCCGGCTACCTCGGTGAATACCTGCCGGGTAGCACGTCACACAGTACTCGTTTGGGTTGGGTGGTCCCATACAGAATCTCTCCATGCTCCCTAATGTTTTCCTAACGTCACACTCGTCACGTACTTCACTTTTATGTCATAATCATTTCTGAGAGGTAATGAAAATGCATGACAACATGCAGAGCTAGTGGCGTCAAAATTAACACACATACTTTATGTGACTCAACAGCCGAACGAGTTACTTTCCGACGTTGTTTTAGATGTGCAAGTGATTGTCAAAACTCGCTGTGTCGGCACTCTGCCGACCATTTCGCTAGTTAACACCCGTCTTGTTGTGTGTGTTTCAAGCTCAAGAGCATCTCCAAGCAAAAAATGGTCAACAGCAACATTCAGGCAGTTTCGTACTGCTCAATTGCTACATTAAAACGATATGTTTCGTTTTCAGAACTGGAAAAAGAAGAGCGTGACAGCATTCGAACCTGTAATCTTCAGATCCGAAGTCCGACGCTTTATCCATTAGGCCACACGGTCACTGACGACCAACATTTACATGTATAAGCCTCATCTCGAAACGCTCACACCCCTGAGGATTTGTGTTTTCGTTCTACACAGCCGCTGCCCCTTGCTCTTTCCCACCCATTCGTTGCATTCAACCTCTGACGAGACCGACCAAATATAGACTGAGAAACAAGACCACACACTTTGTGCATTCGGAATCGAAGGCAGGGCGTCCCTCGCCGCATTTGCTACGATGGCCATATGCTACTTCTGCAGAAGCGGCAGCGGCGGCGACGACGACGACGACGACGACGACGACGACGACGACGACCGCGAGAGGCTCTGAGATATGTGAGAAATACATCTATAAAATGTAATTCAGACTGCCTTGTCCCACCTTATACTGTACCGCTTTGGCAGATGCTTTATCTGCGCCTTTCGCCTTAATCACTTCTGAGAGTAATTCTTAAAAAAACGCCTGTCGCTAATTGTTCGTCATCACAGATACTGTTTGCTATACGGCCACGACGCGCAACTGATTTCCAAATTTCATCTATCTCCTGTGAAAATGGAACTTACGACCACTGGTTTATCAGACCAGTGCTCTACCACTGAGCTACAGAGGCGCGACCTAGCGGTACTCTTGGGTTCTTCGTCCTTACCGTCGTCTGCATCATCAGACTTCATCTGACAACACTTCATATTACCGGCTAATATTTGCAGCTATGGCGACCCATTACTGCTTGGCTACACATCTGACACGTAACCGATGTGCTCTCCAAACAACAACACTTGCATTTCAGAACGTGTCTTACACACATGTCTACAATATCACCTTCACCTTCAAATACAGTTTCCTTGCAACTGACAGAGACGTAGGCAAAGTTTAAAGTTGCTATTTCCATTAATTCTCGTTAATCAGAAAAACGGTAATTTACATCTGCAGCGGAACAAAATTCCGTAACGACCAGCACGTGGCTCGAAACCACGACCCTGGGATTAGGGGTCTGACGCTGTACCGACTGAGCTAGCCGGCTACCTCGGTTGTGTAGAACGAAAACACAAATCCTCAGGGGTGTGAGCGTTTCGAGATGAGTCGTATACATGTAAATGTTGGTCGTCAGTGACCGTGTGGCCTAATGGAGCGATAGTCTGCCTGCAGCGGTCGTGGCGTGCGGTTGTCTTTGGTCAGCGCTGTGTCTGGCTTGTTTACTTCTGCGGGGTAAGTCGCTCGCTAGCAGCGGTTATTCTTGCGTGTGAGGAATGATGTTGATGAATCAGTGATGACACAAGCTATGAGGATAGATACTTTGAAGTTAACTTTCGATAATTCATTTGCTCGACCAACCTCTTTCGAAATCGAGGATTTCATCGGAGACGTGATGAAAATTGGGATCGGCGGCGGCGACGACGACCGCGAGAGGCTCTGAGATATGTGAGAAATACATCTATAAAATGTAATTCAGGCTGCCTTGTCCCACCTTACGCTGTACCGCTTTGGCAAATGCTTTATCGGCGCCATTCGCCTTAATCACATCTGAGAGTAATTCTTTAAAAAAGGCCTGTCGCTAATTGTTCGTCATCACAGATACTGTTTGCTATACGGCCACGACGCGCAACTGATTTCCAAAATTCATCTATCTCCTGTGAAAATGGAACTTACGACCACTGGTTTATCAGACCAGTGCTCTACCACTGAGCTAAAGAGGCGCGGCCTAGCGGTACTCTTAGGTACTTCGTCCTTACGGTCGTCTGCATCATCAGACTTCATCTGACAACACTTCATATTACCGGCTAATATTTGCAGCTATGGCGACCCATTACTGCTTGGCTACACATCTGACACGTAACCGATGTGCTCTCCAAACAACAACACTTGCATTTCAGAACGTGTCTTTCACACATGTCTACAAAATCACCTTCACCTTCAAATACAGTTTCCTTGCGACTGACAGAGACGTAGGCAAAGTTTAAAGTTGATATTTCCATTAAATCTCGTTAATCAGAAAAACGGTAATTTACATCTGCAGCGGAACAAAATCCTATTCCAGCCAGCGTGTGGCTCGAACCCACGAACCTGGGATTAAGAGTCTGACGCTCTACCGACTAAGCTAGCCGGCTACCTCGGTGAATACCTGCCGGGTAGCACGTCACACAGTACTCGTTTGGGTTGGGTGGTCCCATACAGAATCTCTCCATGCTCCCTAATGTTTTCCTAACGTCACACTCGTCACGTACTTCACTTTTATGTCATAATCATTTCTGAGAGGTAAAGAAAATGCATGACAACATGCAGAGCTAGTGGCGTCAAAATTAACACACATACTTTATGTGACTCAACAGCCGAACGAGTTACTTTCCGACGTTGTTTTAGATGTGCAAGTGATTGTCAAAACTCGCTGTGTCGGCACTCTGCCGACCATTTCGCTAGTTAACACCCGTCTTGTTGTGTGTGTTTCAAGCTCAAGAGCATCTCCAAGCAAAAAATGGTCAACAGCAACATTCAGGCAGTTTCGTACTGCTCAATTGCTACATTAAAACGATATGTTTCGTTTTCAGAACTGGAAAAAGAAGAGCGTGACAGCATTCGAACCTGTAATCTTCAGATCCGAAGTCCGACGCTTTATCCATTAGGCCACACGGTCACTGACGACCAACATTTACATGTATAAGCCTCATCTCGAAACGCTCACACCCCTGAGGATTTGTGTTTTCGTTCTACACAGCCGCTGCCCCTTGCTCTTTCCCACCCATTCGTTGCATTCAACCTCTGACGAGACCGACCAAATATAGACTGAGAAACAAGACCACACACTTTGTGCATTCGGAATCGAAGGCAGGGCGTCCCTCGCCGCATTTGCTACGATGGCCATATGCTACTTCTGCAGAAGCGGCAGCGGCGGCGACGACGACGACGACGACGACGACGACGACCGCGAGAGGCTCTGAGATATGTGAGAAATACATCTATAAAATGTAATTCAGACTGCCTTGTCCCACCTTATACTGTACCGCTTTGGCAGATGCTTTATCTGCGCCTTTCGCCTTAATCACTTCTGAGAGTAATTCTTAAAAAAACGCCTGTCGCTAATTGTTCGTCATCACAGATACTGTTTGCTATACGGCCACGACGCGCAACTGATTTCCAAATTTCATCTATCTCCTGTGAAAATGGAACTTACGACCACTGGTTTATCAGACCAGTGCTCTACCACTGAGCTACAGAGGCGCGACCTAGCGGTACTCTTGGGTTCTTCGTCCTTACCGTCGTCTGCATCATCAGACTTCATCTGACAACACTTCATATTACCGGCTAATATTTGCAGCTATGGCGACCCATTACTGCTTGGCTACACATCTGACACGTAACCGATGTGCTCTCCAAACAACAACACTTGCATTTCAGAACGTGTCTTACACACATGTCTACAATATCACCTTCACCTTCAAATACAGTTTCCTTGCAACTGACAGAGACGTAGGCAAAGTTTAAAGTTGCTATTTCCATTAATTCTCGTTAATCAGAAAAACGGTAATTTACATCTGCAGCGGAACAAAATTCCGTAACGACCAGCACGTGGCTCGAAACCACGACCCTGGGATTAGGGGTCTGACGCTGTACCGACTGAGCTAGCCGGCTACCTCGGTTGTGTAGAACGAAAACACAAATCCTCAGGGGTGTGAGCGTTTCGAGATGAGTCGTATACATGTAAATGTTGGTCGTCAGTGACCGTGTGGCCTAATGGAGCGATAGTCTGCCTGCAGCGGTCGTGGCGTGCGGTTGTCTTTGGTCAGCGCTGTGTCTGGCTTGTTTACTTCTGCGGGGTAAGTCGCTCGCTAGCAGCGGTTATTCTTGCGTGTGAGGAATGATGTTGATGAATCAGTGATGACACAAGCTATGAGGATAGATACTTTGAAGTTAACTTTCGATAATTCATTTGCTCGACCAACCTCTTTCGAAATCGAGGATTTCATCGGAGACGTGATGAAAATTGTGATCGGCGGCGGCGACGACGACCGCGAGAGGCTCTGAGATATGTGAGAAATACATCTATAAAATGTAATTCAGACTGCCTTGTCCCACCGTATGCTGTACCGCTTTGGCAAATGCTTTATCGGCGCCATTCGCCTTAATCACATCTGAGAGTAATTCTTAAAAAAACGCCTGTCGCTAATTGTTCGTCATCACAGATACTGCTTGCTATACGGCCACGACGCGCAACTGATTTCCAAAATTCATCTATCTCCTTTGAAAATGGAACTTATGACCACTGGTTTATCAGACCAGTGATCTACCACTGAGCTAAAGAGTCGCGGCCTAGCGGTAGTCTTGGTTACTTCGTCCTTACGGTCGTCTGCATCATCAGACTTCATCTGACAACACTTCATATTACCGGCTAATATTTGCAGCTATGGCGACCCATTACTGCTTGGCTACACATCTGACACGTAACCGATGTGCTCTCCAAACAACAACACTTGCATTTCAGAACGTGTCTTACACACATGTCTACAATATCACCTTCACCTTCAAATACAGTTTCCTTGCGACTGACAGAGACGTAGGCAAAGTTTAAAGTTGCTATTTCCATTAAATCTCGTTAATCAGAAAAACGGTAATTTACATCTGCAGCGGAACAAAATCCTATTCCAGCCAGCGTGTGGCTCGAACCCACGACCCTGGGATTAAGAGTCTGACGCTCTACCGACTAAGCTAGCCGGCTACCTCGGTGAATACCTGCCGGGTAGCACGTCACACAGTACTCGTTTGGGTTGGGTGGTCCCATACAGAATCTCTCCATGATGCCTAATGTTTTCCTAACGTCACACTCGTCACGTACTTCACTTTTATGTCATAATCATTTCTGAGAGGTAAAGAAAATGCATGACAACATGCAGAGCTAGTGGCGTCAAAATTAACACACATACTTTATGTGACTCAACAGCCGAACGAGTTACTTTCCGACGTTGTTTTAGATGTGCAAGTGATTGTCAAAACTCGCTGTGTCGGCACTCTGCCGACCATTTCGCTAGTTAACACCCGTCTTGTTGTGTGTGTTCCAAGCTCAAGAGCATCTCCAAGCAAAAAATGGTCAACAGCAACATTCAGACGGTTTCGTACTGCTCAATTGCTACATTAAAACGGTATGTTTCTTTTTCAGAACTGGAAAAAAAAGAGCGTGACAGCATTCGAACCTGTAATCTTCAGATCCGAAGTCCGATGCCTTATCCATTAGGCCACACGGCCACTGACGACCAACATTTACATGTATACGACTCATCTCGAAACGCTCACACCCCTGAGGATTTGTGTTTACGTTCTACACAGCCGCTGCCCCTTGCTCTTTCCCACCCATTCGTTACATTCAACCTCTGACGAGACCGACCAAATATAGACTGAGAAACAAGACCACACACTTTGTGCATTCGGAATCGAAGGCAGGGCGTCCCTCGCCGCATTTGCTACGATGGCCATTTGCTACTTCTGCAGAAGCGGCAGCGGCGGCGACGACGACGACGACGACGACGACGACGACGACGACGACCGCGAGAGGCTCTGAGATATGTGAGAAATACATCTATAAAATGTAATTCAGACTGCCTTGTCCCACCTTATACTGTACCGCTTTGGAAAATGCTTTATCTGCGCCTTTCGCCTTAATCACATCTGAGAGTAATTCTTAAAAAAACGCCTGTCGCTAATTGTTCGTCATCACAGGTACTGTTTGCTATACGGCCACGACGCGAAACTGATTTCCAAAATTCGTCTTCCACCTCTGAGGATGGAATTTACGACCCCTGGTTTACTACACCAGTGCTCTACCACTTTTTATTTGTTTATTTATTTATTTATTTATTTATTTATTATTTTTTTTGTTGTGTCGGTCCTCCAGCCACTCCTTCTAGCCCGTCCTCACGCTCGCCAAAATTGCCTTCATCGGCTCGGCTTCTCCGCCATAAAAAAAAAATCACCGTTTATATTAAATAATATTCGTGTGACAGTTTAATGCTCTTCAGTATGCATTTGGATATTTGGTTAAACCACTATATTGCATGTGGGGATTAAACAAATTAACTCTTCTCCGAGAATGTGAGTCATCACAACGTCCAAGGAAGACTGCATATGTGAAAATAAACTGGAGGGTGCTGGAGTCTTCCGCAGTATGAAGGAACAAATCTTCTTCTCCTCTTGTATGGGAGATTCAAACATAAAAGAAACACCTCTTCTTTGCAAATAAACGAATCTTCCTAAATAAGTAAGAAAAGAATAAGTGTAATGTGAGTATTAGATCTCCGAAATTCCACGGGGTTCCTGTAGAACAGTCTCGTATTACTGTCGACAGGAGAGGTATCGCCCCCCAAAGTGTCACCACTGTCGGGGCGGTCCGTCGCATATTCGTGACCGTTCGATTCCCGCAATCCGAATCCTAATTGCGGCCATTATAATTCTGAAGGGGCCATCCAGCAGTATTTTCGTACTGCAAACGTCGCCCTGGATGAATATCTCTCTACGGTAATGTTCGGAGTAGGAAGGACGCATACTTTTCTCTATATTTGTCTATTCGTTGAAGTTTCTGGTGTTGAGTTAGTAGGTATAACCAATAGTCTACTTTATTTTTTTCTGGCGCCGATAATATATAATACACCGTCTGACCTTGACGCCAATTGACTGCTCGTCGTTTTGCGGGGGGGTATGGAACGGCATCGGGAGTGAGGAGTCCAGCTGGAGTAATCATCTTAGGTGCAGTACGCAGCATACTTGAGAGCTTCCGTGCAAAGAGAATCCAGATGTCCTTCACATCGTCGCATGTTCAATGGTATCTAGTAAAGTACAGTGAACGCAATTCGGAGTGTCGGACAAGTGAATCATGTGTAGCTTTGAATTTGTCGGTATGATCCTATTGACCGCCACGTACCACGTAGACCGCACCTGCGATGGTAAGTGTGCGTCGTGAATGTTTTCCCAGATCTTTGCCCAATTGCAGTCTTTATACTTTACTTCTATTCTGTTCCGCGATTTACTGTCCGTCAGGCAGCTGTAAAGCGCTCTGACCCTGTAAAGATCATTCTCAGGTATGGTGCATTGAACAAAGCTGTAGTCTAGGAAAAAATTACTAAAGTGGCATAATGCAGTCGGGATGTGACTTACGTTGACAGGAGGCGTCATGCTGGCTAGTGCGATTTCATGGAGAAGAAGGGCCATTAAGGAATGTGGTGTTCATTGCCATTGTTTATACACGTTGCTGATATATAATGCTTTCGCTTTGTGGTAAACATCAGTGAGATTGAGGCCGCCCTTTCCCATGGGGAGCGTCAAGGTTTCAAATGCGACTTTGAAAATTTGTCCCCTACTGACAAAGTGGCCGAGCGCCGCAAGCATGCGTTGTGCTATGACTTTTGGTATTGGGAGGATTTGCGCGACATAATTGACTTTTGAAACGATGTAAGTATTGACTAAAAGCTCTCTTTGCATGGCGTTGATATTTCGCAAATGATGTTGCCGTATGCCGGCCCGAATTTGTGCCAACAATCTCCTATAGTTAAGAGCAGCCGTGCAGCTGATGCTGCGCGTGTATTCAATGCCGAGACATTTAAAAGTTGCCATCCTTTTTAGTGAACGGCTATTGACAAGTTCTAGTCCCCTACCAAGTGGCATAACGCCAGACTTTTTACAGTTGACTTTCGCTCCTGAGGCGGCTTCATAAGTGTTTATCAGCTGAAACGCGCGTTCTAAGTCTTCATCGTTCGTCACCACGAAACTGACGTCATCCGCAAATGCCTGGCAGACAATCTTCTGGCCATGTATACGTAATCCCGGAAGGTCTTGCGTCAGGGAGAACAGCAAGGGTTCAAGAGCAACTGCAAACAAAGCCATTGACATCGGGCAACCTTGTCGGACCGACCTAGTGATGGAAATAGGTTTACTTGGTTGTCCGTTGAGACAGATCTTGGATGTTCCGTTTCTCAGCAGGAGTGTAACAGTGTCAATAACTTTCCGTGGAAAATTCATTGCTGCCATCGCGCACAGAAGATAGGAGTGAGTGACTTTATCGAATGCTTTTTCAAAATCTAGCGAGACTAAAGCGCATCGGATGTCACAAGCGGCGGCTGTAGCTATGATATCTCTATATTCGCTTAACGTCTGCTGGATGTTTCTAGTTTTCCCAGCGCTCGTTTGATAGGCCCCCGTGACAGTACTGAGTACCGTACTGAATCGCTGCATCATGACCCGCGCGAATATCTTATAATCCGTATTAAGTAATGTAATCGGTCGGAGATTGTCGACTGTCTTGCCCGCTGGGGTTTTGGGGACCAATACCACTATGCCCTCACAGTATTCCCTTAAGATATCATCTCCAGCGTTTAGGATATCATTACAGACCATGGTCATCTTTGGAACTAAATGGTGTCGAAAAGTTCTATAAAACTCGGCCGGTAATCCGTCGGGGCCAGGCGATTTATTCTGTGGGCTCCCTCGAATGGCGTCCGCTACTTCATCGTCAGTTATTACTGCAGCGAGGCCGTCTGCTTCTTCCGTGCTCAATGTCGCAAAACGGCGTGCCATGAGGGCTTGCTGCGCGGCTATATCCACCGGGTGTTCCGTTAACTGTGCTGTGAAATGTTTATAAATCTCGTCTCGTATGTTGCGCTGGTGGTGTAAGTGTCGGCCATCTGCAGTGTGCAGTTCTGTCAATATCTTTCTGTGCCCCCTTTTCTGTTCGCGAATAACATGATACATTGATGTCGTTTCGTCCTGTACGGCGTTTTGCAGACGTGTCCTGACTTTACAGCCTTCCAATTGCTTCCGTTTGAGGGTTAAAATCGTAGCCAGTATTCGTTTAATATGCATACGATTTGCTATTACCGTTGCATCTTCTCGATATAAATCCCTTAAACACTGAAAGTAGAATTCCAGGGTTTGCTTCTGCCAGGCACATCGATCTCTGGAATAATTCTTCATCGCTTTTGTTAAGGCGGGTTTTGCACATTTTACCCACGCGGGAAACTTTCGTTCGCATTCTGCCCACGTGTTGCGGAAGACTGTGTGACACTCGGGTTCTGTTAAATGCGCTACATTTAGTTTCCAGGGTCCCCTTGCCCTGTACGTCCCTTGTTTGGCTAAATTGACGGTACATATATATGCCACATGATCTGTAAAGACAGTCGGCCATAGCTCTGACTGCAAAACATGTTCCCTCATATTTGCTGATGCGTAGATTCTATCGACGCGGGTAGCTGAGTGACCAGTAACGAATGTGAATCCGGGCCTGTCACCGTGTCTATGCTCCCATGTGTCTATTAAATTTAACTCTTCAATGATGGCGCGAAGCTCGGCGGACGGATTGAAATTTGGTGTCTGGTCTTTGGGACTGAGTACACAGTTAAAATCACCAGCGAATATAAGTTGGTCTGAAGGTGGTGTGAAAAGTGGCACAATGCCATCTTTAAAAAACTCTGCTCTCTGTCGTCGTCTCCCAGAACCGGAAGGGGCGTAGAGATTAATAAATCTGGTAGTATCGATAGTAGTCGCTATACCTCTGCTATTCGCCAGGCGTTCGATATGTGACATCACTATCCCTTCCTTAGCCATGATCGCGGTCCCTAGTTCTGTACCATTTCCAGGATTAACGACGGCATTGTAACCTGTGATACGGTCAAGGTTAATATTGGTCACTTCCTGCAGCATAATGAGATCAATATCAGCGGCATAGAGAAAATCTTGAAGGTTTTTTAAGTTGAGTGGGCTACTGATCTTATTGATGTTCAGTGTCGCAATGCGGTAAGCTTGCAAGGACGTCATGAGAACAGAGGTCTAGGTGACAATATGCCTACTATTCAAGTTCATGGCGAACATCATCTAAAAGAAGTCCGCGTCATCAGCCACTGCACCGACGCCGGCGGTAGCCGTTTGTTGCTGGTGGGACACATCTGCTTGAGCTTCTGATGACGGATTCTCTATACCGCGCCGATCCCGTACTAAATCTTCTTCCCGACCACCCTCTTCAACGTCATCTGACCAATCGCACACGAACTGGTCTGCGTTCATATCGCAATCCGAGAGCTTGGAACATTCAGGCATAGTGTTCGGATCCAATGAATCGGCCACCGCAGGGTCCCCTGAGGGCGATCGTCCGTGATCAGTGTCCGATTCGTTCGTTCGAGATTTTTTTGCCGTTTTGCTGGTTGCCGACGACGGTGGGTCAGTTACTTCGGTCAGTTTCTGTCTGACGTGGTTCGCCTTTTCACGCAATATTGGCGCCTTTGCTTCTGCCCCTTGATGTGCTAGCCGGCGTTTCTTCTGAGATTTGGGAGACGGCGGGGGCTGGTGGACAGCCATCTCGTTCGACTCCATCCGGTCCACGTCGGACTTGTCGTGTCGAACCGGTACGCCCACCGGAATACTTTCGGTGTCCGGTGGGTGCCCCATCTGCGAGTGAGTATTGCCCTCCTTCTGGGTGTGTGAAGAAGGAACATTCGGTACATCGTTCGCTTCCATCGGTGTAACGCTTTCGGGCACTGCGCGCAAACCCTCTAGCGAAACATCTAAACTAGGTTCCGAGGTGACATTAGCCCGAGTGGCGGCGACGTATGATAATGGCAACGTAGACGTCGGGCCGCGCAACTCACGCTCACCGGCCGGTATTTGCGCCACGCGTCGTTGGATACACTGAGCACGGATATGTTCTGTGGACCCACATCCCGCACAAGTTCTAGGCTGCCCGTCATAAATCACTATGGCCCTGTAGCCACACACAGTGATGTAGGACGGAATGTGCTTTAACATATCTATCTTCACCTGACGGACACCGTTTAGCACCGGGAAAATATGCATAGTCGACCACTTTTCTGCCGTATTGCTGATGACTGTTCCATACTCCCTCAATCTGGCATTCCGTTCCGCCCAGCGTGGGGCTCGAACCCACAACCCTTGGATTCAGAGTCTCACACTCTACCGACTTTTTTTTTCTTTTCATTTTTTTTTACTTTTTTTATTTTTTGGAGGCCTCCTTCCTCCCCTACAGCCCGTCCTTCCGCTCGCCATTTGTGCCTTCTTCGGCTAGCTTCTGTGCTATGTTTGGTCCAAATGAGATAGGTGAGTAACGAAGTAAATGTATACAAGTAAATAAAATCCCTTCTTTTGGGGTTATGGAAAGGAAATAGTTCCGCTACATTCTTCCATCATTGAGTGGGAGCGATTTTTATATTAGAGCCAGGCTTACTTCAGCCTGATGGCTTCTCATGGGTGTGTCAGCAACCTATTAGTGCTGCGACACGAGGGCGAAGGGTAAACGAAATAGCCACCTTGTTGGCGTAAAATGAATGAGAAGCTTAATAGATAATTTCATAAAGGAAAAAAAAAGAATTCTGAGGTTGAACAACATGTCGTTTGATCGTTCTTCAGCTCTGTCGGTGAGACAATGTTCGGTTCAAGAAATTTGCGTAGTTGTCTTTGTATTTCATTTGTCGTTCAAGCTTTAGATGTTCTGTCATCAGGTACATCCAATAATCTGCTTCACTTTTCGTCATAGCCGTTGAGATGTAATGGACTGTCAGTCCTTTGAGCCAGTTGGCTGACCTTCTTTTAGTGTTAGGATATGGCACGTCATCAGGCAGAAGGACGTGTGTCGGTGAAATTGTGTTAGGTGACGTACGTAGCACATGTGCTAGTTTTTGCCTGAAGAGATTCCACACGTCTTTCACATCTTCACAGACGAAGCGATGTTCTGCAGTGTCGACGACATTGCAGCTGGAACAGTTTGGTGTGTGTGCCAGACGTATCGCGTGCAGTTTGGAGTTGGTTGGGATTTTTCTATTGACTGCGAGGTACCACGTCGATCGCAAATTGGATGGTAGATGGGGGTCAGATATGTTGTCCCATATGTTTTTCCAATTATAATGTCGAAACTTGTTTTCTATTCGATTGCGCAATTTTCCTTCCAGCAAGGTGTTGTAAACCTCCTTAACCCGATATATGTCCTTCTCCGGTATTCTATGGCGTACATAGCTGTATTCCACCAGAAAGTGTTTATAGTGGTACAGCTCGTGGGAGATGTGATGCACATCGATTGGTGGATCTCTGCTGACTGGGGTGATTTCACGTAAGAGATGAGCCACTAAGGTGCGCGGTGATCGTTGCCACTGTTTATAAGTTTTGCTAACGTATAGCGCTTGCGCTTTAAGGTAGATGTCTGTCAGTTGTAGCCCTCCATTGCGTGTCGGTAGCGTCAAGGTATCATATGAAACCTTAAATATCTGACCTCTGCTGACAAAATAACCAAGCGCTGCTTGCATTTGGTGTGCAATGGTTCGTGGCAGAGGCAGCACTTGAGCAACATAGTTGACTTTGGAAGTGATGTATGTATTGGCCAGTTGCACTTTTTGTATTACTTTTAAATTACGCAAGCTGTGTTGTTTTATGCTTGCCAATAAGGTGGCAAGTAATTTTCGATAATTGAGAGCGGCCGTGCGGCGGATATTACTCGTATATTCTATTCCAAGGCATTTGATTTTTTCCACAGTGTTGATACTTCCAGCGGCTCTGATCTCTATACCCCGACCAAGATTCATAATACCAGATTTATTGCGGTTGAGTTTAGCTCCTGACGCCATTTCGTAGGTCGCCACAACTTCAAGTACTGTTTCCACCTCTCTTTCGTCAGTCACAAGTACCCCTGCATCGTCCGCGTAGGCTTGACATATGATCTTGTGTCCGTGTATATGTAATCCACGGAGTTGCCGAGTCAGAGATACTAAGAGAGGTTCAAGCGCAATCGCGAAAAGCGTCATGGACATTGGGCAACCTTGTCTTACCGAACTCTGAATATTGATCGGGTGACTGAGTTGTCCGTTGACACTGATTCTTGACGTGCTATTCGTCAGTATGTTTTTAACGGAGGCTATAATTTTCTGGGGGAAGTGCATGGATGTCATACACCGGAGCAGGTACGAATGATTAACTTTATCAAAAGCTTTTTCAAAGTCAAGCGACATCAGAGCACAGCGAATGTTGCAGTCTTCCGATATCGCTATAATGTCTCTGTAGTCGCATAAGGTCTGAAATATCGTTCTGTCCTTTCCTACACTTGTCTGGTAGGCTCCTGTCACTGTACGAATAACAGAATTGAACCTTTGCATCATGATACGGGCGAAGATTTTATAATCACTATTGAGAAGTGTTATGGGTCGAAGATTCTCCACGGTTTTGCCTCCTGGTGTTTTGGGGACTAAGACCACTGTACCTTCACAGAATTCCTTCGGAAGGTCAGTGTCCGCATTTAGTATTTCATTGCATACGAGTGTCAATTTAGCAATTATTTGTTCGCGAAAAGTTTAATAAAATTCAGCGGGTAGCCCATCTGGTCCAGGTGATTTGTTCTTTGGGCTCTTCGAGATGGCATCTTCGACGTCTTCGTCCGTTATTCTCGCTGCGAGCACATCAGCTTCTTCTGGAGTGAGTCGCTCTGTCGTCCTAGCAGTGAGAGCTTGAGCGCCGTTTCATCTGTCTGTGTATTGGCCAGCAATTCACTAAAGTGTCGATGGATCTCGTCTCGTATTGCAGCTTGATCTGTCAAGAGTCTCCCGTCTGAAGTTTTGAGTTCCGTCAGAATTTTAAGTTTTTGTCTTTTGTTCTCTTGGAGAATGTGGTACATCGATGTTGTTTCTTCTCGTGTACCGTTCTGCAAACGCGTTCGTATTTTACAGCCTTCGAGATGGTGTCTCTGCAGGTTGAGCAATTTTGCTTTTATTCTGTTGATTTGCCCATAATTTGTTATGACTGTAGCATCACGAACGCACAAGTCTCTCAGACAGCTGAAGTAAAACTCTACTGTCCGCTTCCGCCAGACTACTTTTTCATGGGAGTAAGTTTTCATTGTCTTTATTATTGCGGGCTTCGCGCAGTTTAGCCACCAATTCAGCGCCGTGCCGTACAAGTGGAACTTCCTTTCACATTCTGCCCAAGTGGTGTGGAAGGCGGCGTGACATCCAGGATCCGAAAGATGAGTAACGTTTAGCTTCCACTGACCTCTCGCCCTGTAAGTGCCTTGTTTCTCTAAATTTACCGTACATTTGTACGCGATATGATCAGAGAAAATCGTGGGCCATAGCTCGGACTGTAATACGTGTCTCCTTAAATTGGATGTTGCATAAATTCTGTCGATACGACTGGCAGAATGGCTGGTGATATAGGTGAAACCTAGCCTATCACCGTGTTTTAGTTCCCAAGTATCCAACAGTTGGAAGTCTCTGACGATGTCCTCCAGCTCCAGAGATTTGTTAAAATTTGGCGTCTGATCCTTGGGACTCAGCACGCAATTAAAGTCACCCGCAAAAATTATTTGGTCAAATCGCACCACGAAAAGGGGGGCGATGTCCTCTTTGAAAAATTCGGCCCTGCGGCGCTTGTTTCCTGTTCCTGACGGGGCATATATGTTGATAAACCTAGTGTTGTTTATCGTGACAGCGAGACCTCTACTGTTAGGCAGTTGCGCCACGTCTGTAAGTAGGATCCCCTCTTTAGTCATAATCGCTGTGCCGAGGCTATTGTCATTGCCAGGATTGATGACGGCGTTGTAGCCAGTGATGTCGTCCAAACGGATAGCCGTTACTTCTTGCAGCATTAAGATGCCAATATCAGCGGCGTACAGAAAATCTTGGAGATTTCTCAGATTGAGGGTGCTGCTAATTTTATTTATATTCAAGGTTGCAATTCTGTACGCCTGTAAAGCCGTCATGTCGACTATACCGTGTCAGGTGGGGTACTGTTTGCCAAGGGAAGTGGATGCTTGCTCCACTTAGAAGAAGTCGGCATCATCATCTGCCGCACGAGTATTTATGATGGTGGTTTGTTGCCGGGTGGACACATCCTGTCGACGGTCGGGTGCCGTCCGTCCTGAACGTTGTGCTATGTCAGCCATCTCTGCATCATGGCTTTGCTCCTCCATGTCATCCGCCCAGTCTCGCGTGCACGTAACTTCCCGCGTGCACGTGTTGGGTGCAGGTGGAAGGTCCTTCAGACTAGCTGTACCGTCTTGAATGTGGATTCCACGGTCGGGGTCAGTGTCCTCATTTCGAGTCTTCCTTTTTGTTGTTCGATCTTCCGGAGGAGTTGCCTGTGTCGTCTCCGCCAGTTCTTGGCCTATTTGTTTCGCCTTTTCACGCAGAATTGGCGCGATTTCTGCTGCTCCCTGACGGGCTATTCGACGTTTCTTCCGTTTCTTTGGCGAAACAGTTGTAGGCTGCTGGTCATTATCCTCCGACGTGGCAACCGTATCTTCTTTGTGTTGCCCGACGTCTTCGAGTGATTTGCACATGCCTTCTTCTGCCGTCTTAGCCTGGTCTTGTTCTCCACGCCTGTCAGTTTCCTCGTCTTGTGAGTGTGCTGGACCTGTAGCTTCTGTGCTGCTAGTATCCATGGCTACGCTACCATCGGGAACGTCGGCATAAGCAACTATCGCCGTGTCGAAACACATGTCTGAGGCGACGTCACTGCGTAGTGCGGCGGCGTACGTCACGGGTAGCGTGGCCATTTGACTAGGCGGGTCTCGCTCCCCAGTCGGCAGTTGCGTCACACGCCGTTGAACACACTGCGCGCGGACGTGTTGGGTCGAACCACAACCCGAGCAGGTTCTCGGCTGGCCATCGTAAATGATGATCGCTCTATATCCACCAATCCAGAGATACGACGGGATATGTTTCAGCATGTCAATCTTAACTTGCCTGACTCCATTTAATACTGGATACTTGTGCAAGCTAGACCATTTTTCGGCGACATTACTGATAATGGCGCCATAGTCTCTCAGTTTGTTGTTTATCTCCTCGGGCGTTACTTCAAAGGGGAGCTCAAAGATTCGAACCGTTCGTATTCCCATCCCGGCACGCGAAACCGTGACCTGCCCTATGTGTCCGTCTGAATGTTTGAATTTTGCCACCCCACCACATGCTTCTACAATTTGGTCGCACTTGTCAGAACTGGATAACTTAAGGAACACAGTCGGACTGACAATCGACAGGTGTATTCCAATCAATTCATCCACTTTGATCTGAAAAGTTTCTTCGATAAATGCCTCAAATTCGTAAGATTTCGGTCGGGCGTAGTTCGGATCGAAAATCAACTTCAAAGTATTCTGTCGCGTTGTCTGATCCATTATGTCAATCTAAATATGTGATCGTGAACTATGACTAACGCAGAAAGCGCGCACTCACCACACAGCGCCGGCCGCTCGCAGCGACGATGTAAACACCGCAACAGCCGCACCGCACGTCCGCACAGCACGGCCGCTGGCGGCGGAATACCACTGAGCTAAAGAGGCGCAGCCCAGCGGCACTCTTGAGTACTTCGGCCTTACGGTCACCTGCATCATCAGACTTCAGCTGACAACACTTCATATTAGCTTCTAATATTTGCAGCTATGGCGACTCATTACCTCTTGGCTACACATCTGACACGTAACCGATGTGCTCTCCAAACAACAACACTTGCATTTCAGAACATGTCTTTCACACATGTCTACAAAATCACCTTCACCATCAAATACAGTTTCCTTGCGACTGACAGAGACGTAGGCAAAGTTTAAAGTTACTATTTACATTACATTACGTTAATCAGAAAAACGGTAATTTACATCTGCAGCGAAAGAAAATCCCATACCGCCCAGCGTGGGGCTCGAACCCACAACCCTTGGATTAAGAGTCTCACGCTCTACCTACTTAGCTAGCCGGCTGTCTCTGTTAACACTTGCCGGGTAGCACGTCACACAGTACTCGTTTGGCTTGGGTGGTCCCATACAGAATCTCTCCATGCTGCCTAATATTTTCCTAACGTCACACTCGTCACGTACTTCACTTTTATTTCATAATCATTTCTGGGAGGTAAAGGAATTGCATGACAACATGCAGAGCTAGTGGCGTCAAAATTAACACACATACTTGATGTGACTCAAAAGCCGAACGAGTTGCTTTCCGACGTTGTTTTAGATGTGCAAGTGCCAGTCAAAACTCGTGGTGACGGCACCCTGCCGACCATTTCGCAGGTTAACACCGGTCTTGTTCTGTGTGTTTCAAGCTCAAGAGCAACTCCAAGCAAAAAATGGTCAACAGCAACATTCAGACGGTTTCGTACTGTTCAATTGCTACATTAAAACGGTATGTTTCTTTTTCAGAACTGGAAAAACACGAGCGTGACAGCATTCGAAAATGTAATCATCAGATCCGAAGTCCGACGCCTGATCCATTAGGCCACACGGTCACTGGCGACCTACTCTAACTTGTATACGACTCATCTCGAAACGCTCACACCCCTGAGGAATTGTGTTTTCGTTCTGCACAGCCGTTGCCCCTTGCTCTTTCCCACCCATTCGTTACATTCAACGTCTTACGAGACCGACCAAATATACACTGGGAAACACGACCACACACTTTGTGCATTCGGAATCGAAGGCAGGGCGTCCCTCGCCGCATTTGCTACGATGGCCATTTGCTACTTCTGCAGTAGCGGCGGCGGCGACGACGACAACGATTACGACGACGACCGCGAGAGGCTCTGAAATATGTGAAAAATATATCTATAAAACGTAATTCAGACTGCCTCGTCCCACCTTATGCTCTACCGCTTTCGCAAATGCTTTATCTGGCTGGCGTGAGGTCGGTCGCTCGACGGCGCGTTCGGCGCGGGCCCGCCCGTAGCCGGCGCGCCGTAAGGCACGGAGGCTCGCACTGGGGCGTATCGCTTCCAGACGGGCGTATCGCTTCCAGACGGGCTTGCCGCGGTAGTCCTCACAGGGGAAGTGATGTGTCTCTTATAGCCTCTCCTTCCCAAGTGGCTCTTTCCGCCTTCCCGTGGTGCCAGACGTTAAGCTTGGCATTCTGCCTTGCGACAAAAGGGAGAGCTGCGACCCAACCCGATGCGAAAGCGAAGCGTGCATGGCACAGGGGGAGCTGTGTCGAGGGACCGTACATCAGTCTCTTCTTTTCGCAGGGCACAGACCAACAGGTGCTCTGCATGCCGGTGATCTCGTTTGTCGGCGTGGGATCGCGGCGCGTGTCGGCAAGGGTGCTTCGCCGCGCCCCTGGGTATCCGGGGCGTGTTCTGCCAAACCCAGGTGGTGGTAACATCGCCTGGGCCAGGTTAGATGGGTCCAGACCGCCGAACGCCTGGGGGACCGGCCCGCCACCTGAGTAGGAGTGGGTGCCTGGCCGAGAGGTGGAAACTCGGGCAAGTAGGCGGCGAAGGGCGAGAGGTGCATCCGCCTCTCCGGAGTGCGGGGTGCAATTGCCGGGGTGCGTCGCGTGAAATCGCCGATGACGGAGTCACCGAGGGGGACCAGTGCGCTGGAAACGGCGCGCTGAACCCAGCAGCTCTGGAGTGCTCTTGACCTAGGGGCGAGGTCGGTGAGCGAGCTGCAGAAGTCCACCCCCCCCCCCCCCCATGCCAGAGGAGCCGGTCTGGGGCAAGAGACGGGCTCCCACCCCCCTTTTTTATCACTCGTTCATCATGGCTACACCAGAAGCGAGTGATTCGAGTGCACCAACGCGAGCTTCTGTGATGTCTGAACCCGCTCCTCAGGACGAGTCGGGACAGGCAATTGAGGAACACATCAAAAATGGCAAAATTAGTCAAGCGGCTTTGACTATAATCAAAAATGAACTGGCGGCGTGGGCTATCGCAAACGCCAAGCTTGAAGGCCGCGTCGAAGAACTTACAAAAGAAAATGAAAGACTAAGAAAACAACCCGGAAAGACTTGGGCGGCGGTGGTCGCACAAGCGCCACCAAAACCGCAGACTACAAAGGATGTCATTGCAAAAGTCACTAAAAGATCAGACACAACGGTTTTCCTAAGGACACTGCCTGGTCAGGACACTAGCGTAAAAAGAATCCCGGAATTGCTTACGACCACTATCAATCCAGCAAAAGACAAAATTAAAATAAATAAGGTAAAACCCAGCAGTAACTCTGTTATTGTTGAAGTAGCTTCAGAAGAGGACAAAGAGAAACTGTTAAGTAATGCAAAACTAAACTCGGTGGTCAAATGCGAGCCACCAAGGAAAAGGAACCCATTGGTCATCTTATATGATGTACCAACAATTATGACAAATGAAGAAGTGCAAAAATCTATAAAGGCTCAGAGTTTCGAAGATATGACAGAAGAAGAATTCAAAGCAAATTTCAATTTGAGATTCAAAACTGGGCCTCGGGTCCGTGATGTGGTCCATCAAGTTGCCGAGGTCTCCGCTCAAATGTGGAAAAAAATTACAGCAGTGGGCAAACTATACGTCGGCTTTCATGCCATAAATACACGCGACTATCTGGTCGTACCGCGTTGCCACAATTGTGGAGATCTCGACCACGTTTTGAGGCACTGTACCAGGGGGTCGGCCTGCTCGAAATGTGGCGAGGATGGCCATGTCAGGAAGGACTGTAGGGCTGCGGCAGTTTGCATCCCCTGCAAGAGACGGGGTAAAAAACCCTGTCGAAACTTGGGACGTAGCTGCCCCACCTACAGACTTCTGGAACAAAGGCTTATTTCAAGAATAGACTATGGCTGATCAAACCAAAGCCAACAGGATGCCCAAAAGAAAATCCCCAAGCAAAAGGAGGAGGGATGCCATGAGGGCGAGTGCCTTCAAGCTTTTCTTGAGGTCGCACATGGGCACCACAACCAGAACCGTAGACATAGGCACTCAAACTGACTCTACCACTACGGATAGAGGGACACAAACTAGGCCTCTTGCAGTCACGCTACCCTCCTCCCCAAGCAGGGAAACAAGGCCGACTAAAGACCTACGGCAACGGCATCCTGTACCAGAGACTGTGGCAGTCTCAGCAGAAATAAATATAACAACAAAACAACCAGTTCAAGAAAATAAAATAACTAGTTCAAGTGAACCAGCTGCAACAAAAGATCCTGTAGTGAGGCTGCCACCTGTCGATCCCGTTAGAGTCTATCCAAACCTTGAACTCACCATGCAACTGGCGAGGCTGGAGCAGCCGACTACCCTGACCACTGCCTTGAGACATGTGGTTCGGGTGGGACATGAATATGGACAGAGAGTCACCTTCTCGGTAATGGAGGCTGTGGACAGAATTCAACTCAAGTCATTGAATCTCCCCACTGACTTCTGAGCCCTGCGTGACCTACTAAAGAAAGTATTTGACAGACGTGGTGAAAAATTCGACCTGAACGAAATTTATCGACAAGCAGTTCTGGCAAATGGATGTATCACATTTGACTGGAACAAAACATGGCCTCATGACAGAATTCATACATACACTCCATAGACAACTACATGACGGAAATCACCATTGGCCAACTCAACACTCATAACAGCAGACTTGTCATGCAGGAGTTACGAAGGGAAGTGGAGGAGAGGAGACTGGATGTGGTCTGTCTGCAAGAGCCGTACTCCCTAAACGGGAAGATAGCTTTCACAGCTGCGACCTGGCAAGTCGTCTGCAGAGGAGAAGACCCAAAAGCGGCAATAATTATTACAAACAAACTGATAAGGGCTACAGTCCTAACGCAGTTCACAACCAGCCACTGCAACGTCGTGGAGCTGCAGTCTCCATCAGGAGCTATTATTGTGATCAACATGTACTTCCAATATGGTGATGATATTGAAAGACACCTAGCACACCCCACCACAGCTATCACGGCGTTGCGGGGGCGGAAAGCATTTGTGACTGCCGATATGAATGCCAAATCCCCCCTATGGTACAGCGGCACCAGGGATCCCAATGGAGAGAAGGCAGAAGAGGCCATCATGGCCTTGCAGCTTGTGGTGGCTAACAAGCCTGGCAACCCTCCGACCTATGCGGCGGGAGGTGGCCAAGGCACAAACATCGATGTGACCCTGGCTACGCCAAATGCAGCACACCTAATCCAGCAATGGAAAGTAGTGGAGAATGCCACTACAAGTGACCATAATCTCATTACTTTCAACATAGGAGATGGCGAGAGCCGCTGGGCCATAGGGTGGGAAATACAATATAATTACAATAGAGCCGACTGGGAGAGGCTTGCTGGGGAGTGCGACATTCCTCCGTTATCAGAAGGTGACGACCACAGAGACCTTGACGTTGACAACAGAGCCGAAGAACTGGTTTCAGTAATAACTCGAGCAGTCAAAGCAGCCGTAACTACTAGGAGGAGGGCCATGCCGGCCTCTCCGTCACCATGGTCTGCTGAACTAGAGGAGATGCGCCGGTCGGTCAGAAGGCTCAGGAGGCACTACCAGCGCAGTGTCGTCTGGCCAGAAAGACAAAGATGGCTGCAGCTTTACCGGGAAGCCAAAGATAACTTCCAAGAACAGCTACGGGAAGTTAGAACAAAGAGTTGGGAACACTTTGTTCTGAACCAATTAGCACTAGACCCATGGGGAGTTCCCTACAGGCTTGTCCGGGAAAAAATCCGTTCTCCGATGGAGCTCTCAACCGTCAGGCATGGGGACCGGATGACGGGGTCTTGGCAGGAAACTGCTGAGGTCCTTCTCCACTCCCTGTTGCCTGATGATACTGCGGATGAGACAGACGAACAACGGCAGCTGCGGGAGAATAACAACAATGCATATGAAAATGATATGGCAGTCTACCCATTCTCTGAAGAAGAGGTAGCTGCCCATATAAACTCCCTGAAGAGAGGAAAAGCTCCTGGGCCAGACGGTATTGTGGCGGAGGTGGTGCAATTCCTGGCCCCCCAGATAGTCGCCCCTCTAACTCATTTATATAACGAATGCCTCAGGCAGAAAAAGTTCCCTCGAATATGGAAGAGGGCAAAAGTGATAATTATAAAAAAGGAGCTGACAAAGACCCAGCAGAAACTAAATCTTACAGACCAATCTGCCTGCTTGATCTGCTTGGGAAGATTCTGGAGAGACTTCTGGCTGATAGACTTGCTGCACACCGAGTGCTGTGCGGAATGAGCAACAGGCAGTTTGGCTTCAGGCCTGGACGATCGGCATCTGACGCAATCGCCCTGGCGGCCGAGGTCTGCGGCTCTACCCCATACAAGTACGTTGTTGGCATCATGGTGGATATAAGTGGCGCCTTCGACAACCTGTGATGGCCTTCGCTGTTCTCCTGCTTAAGGGAGAAGGAGTGTCCAGGGCCTCTATATGGCTGTCTGAGGAGCTATTGTGAAGATCGGGAGGTCTGGCTATCATCTACTAGCACAAGAGTAAGGAAAACTATCACCAATGGATGTCCCCAGGGTTCCGTACTGGGTCCGCTGTTCTGGGACATCCACATGGAACCCTTACTAGACACATTACAGCAAAGTGATGAAGTGCTGGAGGTGATAGCCTACGCAGATGACCTCCTCCTACTGGTCGGCGGCCGTAGCCGAGAAGACATAGAGCCTAAGATCGATAGAACAATAAACACACTTCAACTGTGGTGCCGTAAGACTAAAATGAAAATTTCACCGGCTAAGTCTACATACCTTCTTCTAAAGGGACAATTAGCTCGTAACCCAACTGTTAGGATAGATGGATCACCAGTTCTCCGGCGACGTGAGACACGCTACCTTGGTATCATCATTGATGAAAGGTGGACTTTTGGTAGACACATCGAAACCGTAACTCAAAGAGCTTTACAGGTACTCAACAACCTCATCTCCATTGGGCACAAGCGGTTTCATCTTCCACCACATCTCATCAAACTTTATCATAACAGTATACTAAGATCTATAGTGGGTTACGGCTCCGGAGTCTGGGCACACAGGCTCACGAGGGTGGTGCCCGCCATGACAGTGAGGAGAGTGCAGAGAAATATGATTCTGAGATCAGTGGGGGCATACAGAACTACACCGGGAGGAGTCCTGTTAGTTATAATGGGGCTTTGCCGCTTGGATATCAAAATTCGGGAGCAGGCCGCTTGGTACTGGACTAAAAAGGGGAATTTGGAAAAAACAGAGGAAATTCTGGGCATCAGGACTGAAAATAAAGTAGAGATTAGGAAAAAAGGGGAGCTGCTATGGCAACATTCGTGGGAAAACGAAGAAACAAGGCGTCGAACCTTTGAGCTCCTACCAGATGTCAGGGAAAGGATGGGAATGTCACATTTCGATCCATCCCGGGGACTCATCCACTTCCTCACTGGACATGGACCGTACTCGACATATCTATGTCGATTCGGTAAAAAGGCGACACCTGCGTGTGACTGTGGTGTTCCGGAGGGTACTCCTGACCATGTAGTCTACGAGTGCCCCCTTTTCAATGATGTGGCCCCAGTACTGCGGGACCAACCACCACACAACGACACATATAGACTAACCAGACATCGCGACACTTTCCATATCATCAATAAACTGGCCAACGCGGTATCTCAGAAAGTATTAAAGGACCACCTGAAAGAACTATATTAGTACAAGAAAGAGATAAACCAGGACACAGATAGAGTTCGATACCCTACTCCCAAACCGCCTGGGCGCGGAAAGGCCGACTTCCTCAGTCTGAATCCGCTGCGCCACAGGATTCTGGGGGAGTGGGGTGCAGCCTAACCGAACCACACAACGCACCGGACTTGACCGTAGGATAAGTTAGTTGTAGGACTTAGTTTTTAGACATTATTATTAGAAACATGCAGCGATTACCATCTTGGCCTGCCCAGTGTCAGGGGCACGCTCATTGGGGTTAGCTCAATGAGCAAGGCTCTATAGTAAGTTTATACTAATTAGCTGACACAACTGTAACGCTGTAGGATTTAGTAACTAGTCTTAAGATTACATGTTTGTAGTAGACTAACATTAACGTTTGCCCATTGCTTACTCCTGATCACTCACATACTAACTAGTTACTACATAGGACTTAGAATTAGCTGCTAATTATCTTTGTATTACTAACTAGGCCCACTAATCAAATAAGGCAGTGTGCTGGATGTAAAATTAAAATTCTTTTACTGGAAATAAAGAATTTTTTTTACATAAAAAAAATGCTTTATCTGCTAAATTCGCCTTAATCACATCTGAGAGTAATTCTTAATAAAACGCCTGTCGCTAAGTGTTTGTCATCACAGACACTGTTCCTATACAGCCACGACGCGCAACTGATTTCCAAAATTCGTCTTCCTCCTCTGAGAATGGAACTTACGACCCCTGGTTTACTACACCAGTGCTCTACCACTGAGCTAAAGAGGTGCGGCCTAGCGGCACTTTTGCGTACTTCGGCCTTACGGTCGCCTGCATCATCAGACTTCAGCTGACAACACATCATATTACCAGCTAATATTTGCAGCTATGGCGACCCATTACTGCTTGGCTACACATCTGACACGTAACCGATGTGCTCTCCAAACAACAACACTTGCATTTCAGAACATGTCTTTCATACATGTCTACGAGTTACTTACCGACGTCGTTTTAGATGTGCAAGTGCCAGTCAAAACTCGCGGTGACGGCACTCTGCCGACCATTTCGCTAGTTAACACCGTTCTTGTTGTGTGTGTTTCAAGCTCAAGAGCAACTCCAAGCAAAAAATGGTCAACAGCAACATTCAGACGGTTTCGTACTGCTCAATTGCTACATTAAAACGGTATGTTTCTTTTTCAGAACTGGAAAAACACGAGCGTGACATCATTCGAACCCGTAATTTTCAGATCCGAAGTCCGACGCCTTATCCATTAGGCCACACGGTCACTGACGACCAACTATAACTTGTATACGACTCATCTCGAAACGCTCACACCCCCTGAGGAATTGTGTTTTCGTTCTACACAGCCGCTGCCCCATGCTCTTTCCACGCATTCGTTACATTCTACCTTTTACGAGACCGACCAAATATAGACTGGGAAACAGGACCACACACTTTGTGCATTCGGAATCGAAGGCAGGGCGTCCCTCGCCGCATTTGCTACGATGGGCATTTGCTACTTCTGCAGAAACGGCGGCGCGGCGACGACGACGACGACGACGAAAGGCTCTGAGATATGTGAGAAATACAACTATAAAATCTAATTCAGACTGCTTCGTCCCACCTTATGCTGTACCGCTTTGGCAAAGCGTAATTCTTAATAAAACGCTTGTCGCTAATTGTTCGTCATCACAGATACTGTTTGCTATACGGCCACGACGCGCAACTGATTTCCAAAATTCGTCTTCCTCCTCTGAGGTTGAGAGCTCACGACCCCTGGTTTACTAGACCAGTGCTCTACCACTTTTTTTTAATCCTTATCCATTTTTTTATGCCTTATCCATTTCTTTTTCTTTTATTTTCTTTTAATTCAACTCCTTAACCACTTTTTTGTTTTGTTTTTTTGTTTAAATTTTTTTTTCTGGCGCCTTAGACTGTTTTTTTTTCCTGAACCACTTTCTCTCTCTCTCTCTCTCTCTCTCTCTCTCTTTTTTTTAAGCCAGGTATCCTAGACACTTTTCCTTTAGTCTGGCGCCTTCGACCACTTTTTATTGTTGTTTATAAGGATGCATATCAGTAGGCGCATGACGGGGACAACGAGGGCAGGGGTCAAAGAAATCGATGTTTGGCCACGATGCCCCCACCATCACTCCCACCGAATGGCTCCTTCAGTGCATTTTAATTGTTGTAGGAAAGCGGTTATAGTTGTGTATATTTTTCGCCTGCTCTTTTTATTATGGTAAGGAGCACTGGTTGTACGACGTCTTGGGGGGGAGATCCCATTGCAAAGCCGTCATTCGAGTTTTCAGTCAACAGACATTCGAGTAGGAATCATGTGATTATACTGCAATATACAGCGAGCATTTATGAGACACTTATTGGGGGGCAGACGTAACATGAATGGATAAAAGAAAGGCATTTCCTTCATCTTTAACGTAGATTCATACTTCACTTCTTCATTACCCCTAAAATAGTACATTTAGTGTTAGACTGTGCGCTTTAACCAACACCTATTCGTTTGAATAAAATGATCAACATGTTTCCATAGATTTTCCTGTGGTCTGCATATTGCTTAATGTTGCTGTACTCCATTTGCATTAAAAAGCTTGAATTCCGTTTCGTCGTCACCACCTATTTTATTGATAATGTAATGGACAAACTGTCCCATTAAACAGTGTATTGCATTATTTTTGGTTTTGGGGTAAAACTTAGTTTCAGGTCTGAAAAGCACTGGGTGACGTGCGTTGCAGTAGTGCAATACTTTTCCTGAGCCAATGCCAATTGTTGAGATTTCCACCACACGTAAATCTATGAATCGCAGTGTCAACTAGTTTACATTTCTGACATAAGGGGGTTTCAGCTTTCCCAATTTTATAAAGCCGCTCGTTGGTGCTGACAATATTATTGACGGCTTTGTACCATGCCGTTACCACATGTGAATTGAGCCCGTTAAAATTAATATTCTCCCAAATTGCATCCCAGTTGTGACTCATATATTTCGTGGCAATTTTATTTTGTCCTTCATATTGTTGTCTTTGTCTCATGATATCTCTGGCTGTAATGTGCAGTGAAGTTCTGAGTTTCTCCTGAACATAGCTCAATTCTGTGTACAAGATCCTAACGTATCGCAGTCGGGGGTTAATTTCTTGTACGTCTGCCGGTGGTTGAAGGCTTTCTGGTTGGACACATTTAAACAATTGTGTAGTAATACTGCCGGCGTTGGCGTGGAATATGTTTAAAGACCTTTTTATGAAAAGCGCAGAAGCTTTATTGCGTATGTCCACCAGTCCGAGGCCTCCATTTCTAGGATGTAAAGTCGCAGTTCTTAGGTTAACCCTGAAGATTTCCCCCTTCCTTAAGAAATTTGCAACCCTCGACATTATTTTCTGAGCTATCAACTTCGGCAAGGGAAAAACTTGTGCCATATAGAATGCCTTTGAGAGAATGCAGAAGTTAATGAACCTGACCCTCTGAACCTGGTTCATAAGTCGTTGTGAGTTCTCAATAAGTCCCCCTTGAATCTTTGTTAAAACCTCTTTCCAATTGAGGGCTGTCATCCTCATTGGACATGCCGTCAGGATTGTCCCCAGGGTTTTATGGGTGGTAACTGACTTCGCCCAATCGATGTGTATCCGTTCAAGACCCCGCATTCCCAGGATTGTACTTTTATTTTCGTTCGTTGTCGCACCCGATGCGCGGCAGTAGTTTTGAAGAATGGCCCCTATTCGAATTACATCATCTTGCCCTCTTATGACGACACCAACATCGTCAGCATAGGCTCTCACTACAGTTTTCCTGCCAGTTATAGTTATGCCCTTTAACCTTTCATGAACACTTCTTAAAAGGGGCTCTAACGACACAACAAACAAAAACATAGATAAGGGATTTCCCTGTGGGATGCCGCGGTTTATTTGAATTTGCCGCGTCAGCTGACAGTTGACAGCTAATTTAGCGTTCAGACCAGTAGCAACGTTTTTTATAACATTAACTGTTTGGTGGACGAGTCCCATTTTTGTCAGTACCTCAAATAGGAAGCGGTGATTCACCGAGTCGAAAGCCTTAGTAAAATCTATAAAAAGTAAAGCACATTTGATATTGGAAACCGATGCTAAGGCGATGATGTCTCTATATTCAGAAATCGTATTAAAAATACTTCTATTTGCTGCACATGACTGATGTTGACTAATTAATTTGTCGGTCAGAGGGGAAAGTCTCTTTTTTAAAATCCTGCATACTATTTTGTAGTCAGAGTTTAAAAGTGAAATAGGGCGGTAATTGTTTAAACTTTTCGTCCCTTTGTTTTTCGGTAGAAGTACAATTTTGCTGTCTTTAAAATCTGCAAGTATCGTCTGCTCGTTAAAAATCTCATTGACAATGCATGTAAACGTGTCACCAATTAAAAACCAGAACTGTCTGTAAAATTCTACAGGGAGTCCGTCGGGTCCAGCAGATTTATTCACCGGGGACTTGGTTATTGTCTCACGAATCTCTTCGTTACTGACTTCAGAAAGGATTTCGTCGTTTTCAGAACTTGTCAGTTGTGGGGATAAAACACTGAGAAACTCTTGCAGAGACCTCTCGTGAGGTGGGCTGGAGGAATATAATGCATAGTAGTACTGGTATACTGCACTTAGAATCTCCTTCTGAGACGTCAGTGTTGTCCCATTGGGGGTTTTAAGTTGACTGATAACAGTGCGTCGCCTATTCTTTGCATGCCGAAGCAGATGATATAAGGATGTTGTTTCATCATCTACCACCGACTTCGCCTTTGACTTCAGTTTTAAACCTTCCATCTGTTGTCTTTTAATGGCGAGTAATTTCGCTTTGGTGTGTCTGATGTCTTGTAATCCAATGGTTGACACGTTTGCCTGTTCATAGAGGTCTCGCAACAAACTGTAATAAAATTCTATACTGTTTTTTAACTCCCACGCTCTTTCTCTGCTGTATCGGGTACACACTTTTCTCAGTCTTGGCTTTGCAACCTTAATCCACCAGTCTAATACTGTGGGCTGCCTCTCGATCGATCGCAGACATAAGGTCCACGCATCCGTTACCGCTTCTGCCAAATATTGCTCTTTCAAGAGAGAGACATTTAGATGCCACTGGTTCCTAAAAATCTGAATCGGCTGTGGAGCTAAATTAATGCACGCCTTCATACTGCAGTGGTAACTAAAATATACAGGTACGATTTCTGAATTTAGTAGACATCTTTCCAAGTTTTGGGAAACATAAATTCTGTCTATTCTACTGCGCGAAGTCTGTGTTACATACGTATATTCAACCTTCGTTGGATATTTTAGTTCCCATGCGTCCTTAAGTTTTAGGTCGGTTACTAGGCGTTTAAGTTCCAAAGAACGGTGAAAATGTGGTTGTTCATCTTTACGATTTAACACACTGTTAAAATCACCGCCCATTATAAAACTGTTTGGGTTTCGACGTAATAAATATATAAGTTCCTCTTTATAAAATGCTGCCCTGTCCTGTCTATTACTATTTCCTGAGGGCGCGTATAAGTTAATCAATGTGGTACCTAAAACGTTAATACTAATTGCCCTTCCGTATTCCAACCGCTCCACTTGAGATACGGGAATCCCTTCCCTGAGCAGAACCGCTGTTCCTGTATGTGTTTCACAAGATACGTTAACAATTGCGGTGTATGGTATTACAAATTCCGTCGTTACAACCTCCTGTAGCAAAGCGATATCGGTTCCAGAGTCATACAAAAATTCCTTGAGCGCAGCTAGCTTTAATGAGGTTCGAATTTTATTTATATTGATCGTTGTGATAGAGTATGCTTGTATCTCTAACTTGCTACTGGCCACCGACAAAGTTGGTCAAAAAACTGTTGTACTTTTGGTTTGCTGAAATCCGGTTTAGAACTACAGTCATTCAGAACTTGGTAGCAGTCCTAGTAACACGGTCGCTAAACGTTAGTTTGTCTGCCATTGTCATCCCGCACCTTAGTACTGAGGGGCTGTTCGACATTGAGTGTGTCAGGAGGCTCATCTGGAGCACCTTCTCTGACAATTTCATATCGTATATTTTTCTGTGATTTTACGTCTGACTTCTCCGCTTTTTGTTTGGATTGGGTGCGAGAAACAGTAAGATTCGGTTGTGGTTTTAGCGTACGGCGGTGGACGCCCTGAAAACCCTGACCGGATTTTGTTGTGGCAACACTCGACGCGGCCGCTTCAGCAGCAGTGTCTAGAGAGAACTGGTTTGTAAACACTGCCTGCTGTTTACATACTACCTTCGTTTGTTGTGATGCTTGCGACGGTGTTTGCTTATTTTCCGGTTCAGGAGTAAACACTTTCACTTGTTTACACTCTGGTTCCGGTTGCTGTGCTGTTGCGGTGTCGCGGTGTTGTTGTTCTACCGCTTCCGCGAACTTCCCGTCGGTAAACAGCTGATTGTCGCTGCTTGGGGGACTTCTACTTTCTCGCTGTCGGCAGCTGCCGTTGCATTTTCTGGCAGTGAGCGAGATGTATCAGAAACTGCAGTTAAATCTACTTGCATTCCGTCTTGGGGCACATGCAGATTTTCATCGCCAGCTTTCTGTTTACGTACAGTAGGAGATTGTCGGGAGGTATCATCATCAGAATGATCATCTGTATGTTCAAGTGGTCGTTTCTTGGTTAGTACGTCTAACTCACGGGCAGAGGAATCACTGAAGCGTGTTACCAGGGGTGGAAAATCACTGCCATCAACAGCAATAGTTCCAGAACTAGGTACAGGATCCGAACCCTCACCCTGTTTGGCTGTGTTATCGGTTGCCAAAACTTCGCTCAAGGTCATCTTGCGGCGTTGAACTAAATTTGTTTTTAGTACAAAGACACGACGGGGACAGTCCTGCCTTAAATGACCCGATTCATTGCATATATGGCACGTAGGTGTTTGACCAGTAAAAAAAACGTGAGCTTTATGCCCGTCAACAGTTATATGAGATGGGATATTCGTCTTTCCTTCCATCTCTACCGAACGAATACCATTGAAGCTCTGAATTTTAAATTGCTTCGACCAACGTTCGTTAACTATATCCTTTACCTCACCACATTGAGACAGGGCAACCTTGATTTTCTCATTATCTATCTCGATAGGTAAATTTAACACCCGCACAGATCTATAAAGAGCATCAGTTCTCCTGATAGCCAATTTACTTGTAGTGCCGTCTCTATGCAAAAATTCGACATGATACCCGAATTTTCCAATAATTTTATCGACCGAAACGGGATCCAAAAACTCTACGAAAACACAGTAGTTGTCATTATCTAGCTGAGTGGTATGCACCATATCAGAATTTATGCCAACTACCTGATCAAGCCAATCATGAATTTCCAGAGCAGTCGGCTGAACACGTCGTGTTTCCTTAGCGAAGGCAAAAACCAGCGTATTCTTCCTCACAGTTGTAGCCATAGTATGCAGTAATCAAGGGGAGATTCCAGTAATTAACGAAAACTCCACAAACGACAAATAATCGTCGGTAGAAAACACAAAAACAGAACACAGGAGGCAGAAGAAAACACGAGTTACACACGAAGAAAATCACAAAACTTAAAAACACCGAAATGCAAAGGTAAACACTGGCGAAACACTGACTACACGCAGAAAACGGAGGCACGTCCGTACGCGTCGGCAGCTAGAGCCAGAATAGCTAGCAGGCTGCCTCGGTGAATACCTGCCGGGTAGCACGTCACACAGTACTCGTTTGGGTTGGGTGGTCCCATACAGAATCTCTCCATGCTGCCTAATGTTTTCCTAACGTCACAATCGTCACGTACTTCACTTTTATTTCATAATCATTTCTGAGAGGTAAAGGAATTGCATGACAACATGCAGAGCTAGTGGCGTCAAAATTAACACACATACTTGAGGTGACTCAAAAGCCGAACGAGTTACTTTCCGACGTTGTTTTAGATGTGCAAGTGCCAGTCAAAACTCGCGGTGACGGCACCCTGCCGACCATTTCGCTAGTTAACACCGGTCTTGTTGTGTGTGTTTCAAGCTCAAGAGCAACTCCAAGCAAAAAATGGTCAACAGCAACATTCAGACGGTTTCGTACTGCTCAATTGCTACATTAAAACGGTATGTTTCTTTTTCAGAACTGGAAAAACACGAGCGTGACAGCAATCGAACCTGTAATCATCAGATCCGAAGTCCGACGCCTGATCCATTAGGTCACACGGTCACTGACGACCATCTATAACTTGTATACGACTCATCTCGAAACGCTCAAACCCCTGAGGAATTGTGTTTTCGTTCTACACAGCCGCTGCCCCTTGCTCTTTCCCACCCATTCGTTACATTCAACCACTTACGAGACCGACCAAATATAGACTGGGAAACCAGACCATACACTTTGTGCATTCGGAATGGAAGGCAGGGCGTCCCTCGCCGCATTTGCTACGATGGCCATTTGCTACTTCTGCAGTAGTGGCGGCGGCGACGGCGGCGACGACGACCGCGAGAGGCTCTGAGACATGCGAGAAATACATCTATAAAATGTAATTCAGACTGCCTCGTCCCACCTTATGCTTGTAAAGGAACTGAAAATATTGTGATTTAATCGCAGAGGTGCTGAAAAATTGTTCCAGTGACACACCAGAGAAATATCTGGTAAACTTTTTATCTTTGAGAGGTATGAACGACTTCTTTTTGTTCTGATGGGCTGGTGGGATGTCGTACTGTCTAATTACTAGTGTGTGTGTGTGTGGTAATTGAAAGAGTTAAAAGACGCAAGATGTGTTTTATATTATTTTCATCGCACAACAAGCCTTATTCCCATGCCTATGGAGTATTTATGTTAAGCAGAGAAGGCGAGTTTTAGATGGAACCGAAGATCTTCAAAACGGCGCTGCTCAACAATAGAGGTGCGTGATTGTGCTCTCTACTTTCCTTTCGTGGCCGCTCAAATTACTTCCGATTCGTTTTGCCGAGACATTCAGAACCTGCAATCTTCTTTTTCTTATAAAAATACTAGTCCGATGCAAAAGAAATACTCTTAGATTTAAATAATTGCCATTCTTTTACCCAGGCCACGGGGAATGATAGAACGTACGTGCCTCTACTCTGAATGTACGTTGGCAATCTCCGGGTGTGTTACGACGAAATTATTTCACAATGAAAATTTCTCATCAGACCGCAACCACTCGCACGCGAATGTACGTACCCTCTGAATGTATCTAGTCAGTCACGCGCGTTGTTCAAAAGCTTTACTTTTAATATTCAGTGGATTAAATTTCCGAAATTAATTTTTGTTTATGCTGCAAATCGTACTTCACGCGAAGTATTTATTACGTAAGTTTCAGGCTCAATTTAATAAAAAAAAAGATACCGAATAATAGAAATAAAGAATAACAATCAAACAAATCAAACCTAAATAAACAGAAAGAGGGAACGTTACAATGGCGACCGAGTGCCATGACCATAATTTCAGTAAAAATCAGTAGAATTGTTAGTTGAAATATTTAAGTTTTTTTTCTTGCCATCCATTATTGCCACTACAACATATTGTTTCTGTTGCATGTCATGCGAGCTACGTACCAGAAACGAAAAACCACATCGAAATTACTAATTTTCGAAAAAAAGTTTTGGACCATTTAATGTTAGTTCTTCTCACTACAAAACCGTCAGAAAACACACGTAAGGTAAGAACAACAGCACTAATCCGCTTTAGTTGAAAGTAAATGTGGGACAGTTTTTTTTCATTTTTTCGACACCCACTGCGTAGAACGCATCAATTCCTTTTTCCAAATTCTTTTCCATTTCTTTTTAGTTTACGTAAAAATTGCATTAGTTCATTTTCTATTATATGTAAATGCATCACAAGATGGCGGACAATTTTATTGATTGAGCGCGAAAAAAGTAAGAGTCATTTATCAGTCTTCTGTTTTGCCAGAGACATATTTTACTACGTGAATTTTCACGGACGAGTGCAAAGCCATCTGTGATTTATTTACGTGTAGTACGAGCTGTAGTGATAGTGAAGTTCGGCTGCACGCTGTTTTGTGTTGTGAATCGGCATGGTGAAACTCAGATCTCAGACAAAATCATGGATAGTTCGTCAGATGAGGAATCAATAGTCCAACCCTTACAAAACTTTGAGGCCGAAAGTACTGCGAATACCGAAAACACAGTCGCAGCGACCGGCAGTGCTCAGTCGCAGGCGACGGGCGACAATATGTCGACTACAGAAACAAATACGAATGCTGACAATACACAAGACCCAGTAGAAACAGACCTTATACGCATGTTTAGAGAGATGCAGACAAATTTAATGTCGCAGTTTGCAGCTCAAGTTGTAGAAAATGTTGCGTCACAAATGCCAGCTCACACAGAAAATGTTGCAGCTCAGATAGGTACTGTTAACACACGAGTAGAAAATGTTGCAGCACAAATGCAAGCTCACACAGAAAATGTTGCTGCTCAGATAGGTACTGTTAACACACGAGTAGAAAATGTTGCAGCACAAATGCAAGCTCACACAGACAATGTCACAGCGCAGATAAACGCTGTCACTACCCAGATAGCCAGTGTAACGACACAAATGGACAAAATAGACAATGACGTGAAGAACCTGACCGACATGCAAAAGAATCTGACGACTCAACTGACCCAGTTAAAAAGAGAGGGAGCAGATCAAGTGATAGAGGTACTACGCGAAGATTTAAATTACATGAGCCAAGACATTGATAACTTAAAGTCCACAGTTAAGGATATGCCAGAACAGATCCGTACCTTAACCGAAAATTTTGAAGCTATGAGTTTTCAGCAGACCGAGCTTAGTGTCAAAATGCAGGAGGCTGTAGACCAAGTTGATGACATGACGAAACAACAAAAACAGCAGTTTGACGAATTTTTAGAGGAAAAAGACAAACATATCAACCATACATTAGAAACAGAACTGAAAAAAGCAATAACTAACACTGTAGAACAGGTGTACACTACCCAAAACACGTCTGTAACTAAACTTCCAACTGACCTAGCTCAGTTACAAAAGACTCTGATACAGGACTTACCTGACTGGAAAAAACATGTAGACAAGCAACTAAAGAGTAAACACCATACACAGAACGAAAGAGAACAACATTCAGAAGAGGAATTTGATGACAGACGCACAGGTAAGAGTGACGACGCAGCAAACAGTTATCTTTATCCCGATGTACCCATGTTTTCACCAAACCAAGGTCGTTACGGTAATCAACATTACCGCGACGAACGACAGAGACACCAGACAACCGAACCAACTTTGTCGGCTGTTCTGTTAGAGGAAAGCCTTATAAAACACAGGCAGTTTCAAGTGTTTATCCGAGAAAAAAAATCCGTCCACCCGGTAATTTTTATAAAGTCATTTAAGAATGTGTTGCCTAAGACCTGGTCTGAAAAGCAAAAAATACAGTATGTAACTGGATATATTCAAGGGGATGGTGCCCTATGGGCAATGGAAATGTCGGAAAATTGTCAGACATTAGAACAATTTGAAGCAGCATTTTTATCTAAGTATTGGTCCCATGGTGTACAAGAGAGATTGAGAAAAGCTCTGTTTAACCCGGAGCCATACAATGCAAAATTTGGATCACTCCGGAAGTATTTTGAAAAATACTTAAACAAAACGCGATTCTGGGACGAGCCCGTCACACACACAGACGTACTGCGCATCCTGAAGGCAAAATTACCGATCAGTATCAGAGAAAAATTAGTACAAGTACCAGAGAACAATCTCGAATATTTCCTATCTGTATTAGATTCTATCGATTTAATTAATGAGGATGCTAGGCAAAATCAAGCCTATCAAAACAATTTTCGTGGCAGCGGTAGCAACCAGCTTATACAGCGCCAGCCGCATTACGGCGTCAACAATGTAGCGTGCGCGGCTGAATCGCGACCGGCTTTTGTCGATCGCGCCCCTACAGCACAGATGCCAGGCCCGAGTTCGGGAGGAAATTACAACTGCTACAATCAGACCTGCCATCCGCAATACAATAGAAAAGGAAAAAACGGGGATAGGAATTTTTCTGGTTATTCCGGTGACCGAAAACGTAACTGGTACAGAAATGGCAATAGGAACCAGTGGGGAAATAGTTATAATAATTTCCAGCCTGAATTTAGCCGCAACCACACAGGAGATCATCAAAGTAGGCAGTGGCAATATCCTGTTAACAGCCAAGCCTATCAATCAGAAACGCTAGGTGACACTATTTCGCTAAACTCAGGGCAAAACCACGACAGAAATACTCAGCCAAGGAGCAACACGTCAGGGGTAAACATAATTGAAGTCGCAAACGAAACACAAACAGATATGAACCGTGGAGCGTTAAACTAAACATGGCCTCATTATGCTCCCCAATGTTGGCCATAGATTGTCGTGGGGGCGATCCATGCTGTCATGAAAGTAAATTGCTCAGGTACCAAGATGAAACGGATATGCGTGATTTATTGACCAAGGAGGAAGAACCACAGTCATGTGAAGGTGATGGTATAGTACAAGCTAATTTACAGGCCGTAGTAGGAAAAGTACCTACGCATATCCTTGTAGATACTGGTGCGAAAATTAGTGTGATGTCCAAGGCACTATTTAAAGAGATTAATATCCACACGACTTTACCGACCTATCCAGTACAAAATTGTCGGATATTAGGAGCCATAGGCGGTAAATCCAAGTTAATTAAAATGCAAACCATGGTCGAAGTGCAGATTGAAGACATTGTTTTTCAGTCAATTTTTCTAGTTGTAGAAGGGTTGACAGAACGGTGCATTTTCGGCATGGACTTCTTAAGGGAAAAGTATGCTAAAATTGACTTGGAATCTGGAAAGTGTCATTTATATATTAACGGAAAGAACTGTAGTGTGGATTTAATAAAAGTCAAGAGTAGGAACGACAAAGCTTGTCGAAATATACACATCCAAATCCTATAGGTCAATACTTCACGAAATAGCGACTCGAGTGAACTGTGGTATCAGCAGGTAGAGCAGCATGAAATTGAACAGAAAATATCTGAATGCTCGGAAATCTCACAACAACAGAAGGGTGATCTTAGAAGTGTATTGTTACGCTATGCTCGTGTGTTTGATGAAAGACCCGGGGTCATTAGGACGTATCAGTATAGCATGGATGTCCGGCCCCACGACACTTTCTGTAAGAATACCTATTCTATACCTTGGTCACAAAGAGAGGCAGTGGCTCAAGAAATAAAGAAAATGCTCTCGTGGAATATCATAGAGACTTCATTATCGCCTTATTGCAGTCCATTATTAGTGGTCAAGAAAGCCGACAATTCGGTGAGACTCGTTCTCGACGCAAGGGAAATTAATAAGATTATAGTTCCAGTAACCACCCGAGCTGAAAACCTGGAAGAACAGCTGCAGCGTTTTCATGGGGTGCAATATTTAACTAGTGTAGACCTCCGTGGTTCATATTGGCAAATCCCACTATCACCTGATAGTAGGAAGTATACAGCATTCATATTTGCAGGTAGGTCCTACCAGTATTGTGTTCTACCGTTCGGATTGAACGTTAGTGCCGGCGTTTTCATAACTGCGCTCGACACTGTTTTAGGACCTGACCTTCTTGACAAACTCACAGTTTATATAGATGACATATTAATAGCAACACCTACATGGGAAGAACATATAGAGCTTTTGGAAAGAATGTTACAGAGGCTTTCAGCGGCAGGTGTCACAGCAAACCTTAGCAAATCAAAATTTGTGAGAAAAGACATAAAATTTCTCGGTCACATTATTTCGCCGGCAGGGATAAGACCCGACCCAGAAAAACTGTTAGCCATAAAAAACTTTCCCGCGCCGTGCACAAAACGACAGCTAAAGGCATTTGTGGGATTGTGTTCTTTCTTTCGCAGGTTCGTGCCGAACCAATTGCTCAATATCCCTGCATTATTGGGCCTCTTAAAGAAGGACAAACAGTGGATCTGGACGCCTCAATGCCAGACCGAGTTTGAAAAAATAAAACATGCTTTGGTTAATTCTAAAATACTAGAACATCCTGACATGAGCAAAGATTTCTGTATAGCGGCGGATGCTTCATTTTCGGGACTAGGAGCCTGTCTATTTCAGCTGGACATAGGCGCTAGCTCCGACAATGTTAAGATAATTAGTTTTGCTAGCCGTACTCTGTCAGAATGCGAGCGCAGGTATTCCACAACAGAATTGGAAGCCCTTTCTATTTTGTGGGCTATTAAAAAATTCCACTATTATCTATTTGGCAAACATATACGAATCTACAGCGACCATCAGGCATTAAGCTTTTTACTCACTTGTAGGTTGCTACACAATCGCCTTGCGCGGTGGACGTTATTTTTGCAGTCTTATGATTTTGAAATTATATATGTGAATGGCAAGGATAACGTAATCGCCGACGCACTGTCAAGATTACCACAAGGACTACCTGAGTTCGAAGAATTGGTAGGAGAGAACACAGAATTTAAAGTTATGCTCATCAAGGACACAAAATTCAGGAAATATTTTTTGGATATGTGCAATAATATGGCCAAATTACAGGAAGAAGGTGACCGGTGGAGAAAAGTTAGATTCCAGTTAAACAATAACCCCCCTTTACCCATAAGACAACATTACAAATTACACAAGGATGTATTATTTTACAGGAGGAACATGTACAGCGATACATGGTGCGTTTGTGTGCACGAAGCATATGAGAAAAGTTTAATTTGGCATACTCACTACGCTTGGGGACACTACGGTGCCCGCAAGTGCTATAAGAAATTAAATATGTACTGTCACTTTCCCAATATGCTTCGACGCACACAACAAATTTTGAAAACTTGTATTATTTGTCAGAAGGTTAAGCCTGTCAATCTGAACTGCGAGACAGAGTTGCATCCTATTTTACCAAAAAACCCACTAGAGCTAGTATGCATAGATGCTATGGGTCCTTCACCCTCTGCCAGGGGAGGTGTAAAATATATTATTTGAGTATATGATGTATTTTCAAAGTATGTGAAATTATATGCCACGAAAACAACTGCAGCTAAGCCTATTATCAGACGTATGCTAAACGACTACTTCCCGTCTGTTGGGAAACCACAGGCGATCTTAACAGATAACGCAACCAATTTTACGTGCCATGCTTGGAAAAAATTTCTGAAAGAACAACAGGTTAAACGAATACTGATATCCCGGTATAGCCCGCAATCAAACCCTATTGAAAGAATATTCCGTGAATTGAATAGGTTTATGACGACATACGTAGCCAACAAGCAGTCTAAATGGATTGAATACTTAAAAAGTTTTTGAACAGGTGGTAAACAATCTCCCAATATACGACACTGCAGTTACGCCGTCAGAACTAATATGCAATAAGAAAGAAAATAATGAGTGGGTAAACTCTATCCCGTCTTTTCCTAGACAACCCGTCGACCTAAATGAAAAAATAAGGCAAGTATTAATCTCTATCACACAACAGGCCCAATGCCGAAAGAAGCATTATGATAAACGGCTACATGGTGTTACCAGATTTATAATCAGAGAAAAGGTGTTACTCAAAACTCACGTGAAATCTTCCTTGCTAGCTAAGAAAAACGCTAAGTGGCAAATGAAATATACTCGTCCGTACGTAATCGCACATATTCCGCACGACGGTTGTTATTTACTTGCATACCCTCACAGTGGTAAGATCAAAAGGCTGTATGCACACAGAGACTTAAGAAAATTCTACTATAATTAAGTATCATACGTCATACCTAATAATGCACAAGTATAAAATAAGTTACTGTAAAAAAAAAAAAAGGAACGAGCACGATTAGGATAAAGAAAATACATCTAATGCAGCTAAGTGAATCAGAGCATTTCACTATTTCTGTTTACATTTGTCAGTGAACGTGGACGCAAGACACAGGTAAGCTAGGACATACACGTCAGTTGGTGAATAGCGATGTTTGCCGGCCGCGGTGGTCTCGCGGTTCTAGGCGCCGAGTCCGAAACCGTGGGATGCTACGGTCGCAGGTTCGAATCCTGCCTCGGGCATGGATGTGTGTGGTGTCCTTAGGTTAGTTACATTTAAGTAGTTCTAAGTTCTAGGGGACTTATGACCACAGCAGTTAAGTCCCATAGTGCTCAGAGCCATTTTGACTAGCGATGTTTAACACGAAGTGTACTTGTAAGTTTTGACGGAATGTTTTTTTGTTTGGTCACAGTAGTATTTTAGTTTTAAGTTTATGTACGGAGGTATCTGGAGCGAACAATTGGCACAGACCTCACAGCAAAATAGATGTAAGTTATTTATTCTTTTTTTTTTTTTGCCACTTGTGTATCAAGGCAGTAAGGTACAGGGTAAGTTACAAAGAAAAATATTGGACTCCCTAAGGTACAAAGGTTAATTTTGTGACGCAAGTACACGATAGGTTGCTGAGAAAGTATTTTGTGTCTTTGACGTATCCACACCACAAGTTTTTATCTATAAATATATCGCACAAAACACGAACTTAAATTTTTTTTGTATGCTGCAATTATAAAAAAGGATTCCTAACTGCTAATGAAAGTGTAGGGTACTATACATACATATATATATATATATATATATATATATATATATATATATATATATATATATATATATATATATACCATACGCACTGTAACTTGGTCTAAGAAAAGTGCACCTAAAGATAGGATACATGAATAACAACTTGTGTGATCTTACTGTCATACAGATAATTTTTTTTTAACTTTATATACATGTTTGAATGCAAGTACGATGTTGAGATACAATCTGTGAATGTTAACTGAAGCAAACATAACACCGTCCCTTATTAAAAAAAAATAAAGGAGTATGTATAAGGTAAGTTACAGGTAGCCACCTAGCCGAAAAAATGAGGTAACGCCGAAACAAACACAATTATTTACAGGTGGCGCTCGGCGAGATACTGCGAGACTTCAACCGGCGGGGAAAAGTCATGAAGTTACATTAATGTCACTATGACTGACGATTGACGTAATAAAACATTACCAAGATCACTGAGAAACACACTACGTGATACCAAGTAACGCCAAAGAATTTTAATAATCTATTTTTTTTAGTATGAAAATACGGAGGATGTACGCTGACTTTAGAGGGATGCTGTACATTGATTATATTTTTTTATGTGTTTATAATATTTTGACCAATCTGAGCGGAAGATATTTGATGGAAGGAGAAGAAGTAACACAAATATGAACACTAAAAAAAAAACACCATATACGCGAGCACAGACTTTAGAGGCAGTAGCGCACAGCAGCCAAGCTTCATTATTAATCTGTTGTTTGTACTACCTAGCAATTTATGTATAGTGATTTATTTATGTCTGTTTACTCATTTCCTATTATTATTTTATTCCTTTATGTTTATGATGTGTGTGTACCATGCGTTGTTACAAACTTGGGTGACGAAAGGATGAAAGAATCCCCCCCCCCCCCTCCCACATAGTAACTCGCGGGTAGAGAATGAACAAACCTTGCCTCATTTGTAGACAACTTCTAAAAGCACTTATAGTGCGTTCATGTCCTAGTATTGTTATTTCAATACATAAGTGCATCAGTAGCACGACATAGAGTAAAAAAATGCTGTTGTTCTCAAACGTGCTCTCCTATGCTCTATGAGATATCAGACAGTGTCACGATCGCGAAATATAGTATTAGAGGCACGTACTTTCTGAGAACACAACCACCTACCAATTTATGTAATAAAAATGTTATGAGCAAAAAGGTACGCCGACAAGGTTCAGTAAAAAATCGCTGGAACAAATAACGAACGTGGGCATTTTTCATAAAAGACAAGCTAGTTATATCATTAGCTACAGTTTTGTTTCTGAATGGACAGGACAGTGTCACAATGTTATTCAGTGTCAGTGACCTGTGAGCTATATGCAAACAGACAAGTGAAAATACGTTTCATATCACGAACCTTTTCCTTCGAGGTAAAAGAGACATAGTGAATCGACGAAGACTGCGGCGGTACAAGTGTTTGTGCACTACATAGGACAGTGTGCCGTTGCTAGCCAAATAGTGAAGTGCAGTACTTAAATTTGTGCAGTGGACTTCGGAGGCACCGAGTGGTCCCTTCCCACAGCCAAGGTGTACAGCAAGTGGAAACAAGTGCGGTTGGTTTTTTTGCAAACTCTGTGAACACTGCTCGAGACACTGAAAAGTTTGGACCGAGACGCGCGGCATCGCTTTACGGCGGTGGGCCCGCGCAACTGCCGATTTCCACACGGCGCGCAGCGCGCCACCAAACTGATTGTTGCGAGTGCAGTTATGTGCATATGACACATTATTGGCTAACGGCATAACATAGAAGGACAATTTAAATGCAAAGCAAAATCTACGTTTAATTGGACACCCAACGAAGTGCCAAGACATGTAGAAACACAGATTCCTGAAACCCGAAATAAAGTCTGACTACCCCAGCTCATGATTTACGCCCCCACGTTACCTTTGAACAACGCCTTTGTTTATATGTATATATATGTATTAGTATTAAGTTAGACTAAGTATTAATCCATGTGAATTTTTGTTTGTTGTTTATATTACCCATGACGAGACAATAGTAAAATACGGAAAGGATGTCACTAAGCAGATCGTGGAGTAGAAGAGAGAAGCAGTGGAAAGCAGAACCAACTCTAAGCAAGAGCTAACACCTCTTGCTGCCCCAGACACGACTATTAACCCACGATCTAGATCCGAACACTCTAATAAATATGTGACTTTCCTGAAAAATTTTTTAATAAAAAAAAAAAGACTTAGGAATTATGAATTTTATGAGCAGCAAGTGTAAAAGAAGACTGTTTATATAGCGATAGACTATGTATAAAACAATGTAATACCTTTGTATAATGCTATGTACCAAGAAATAATAAAATAAATTTGTGTATACAATACAAAAAAAAGAGAAGAAAGAAGGTAATAGGAGGATGTAACAATTATCCAAATGTGATGATTTTGTGTCAAGGACGATGTAATAATTTTGTGTGTATAGTATGTAAGTTTATGTGTGTTTTACATGTGTTCTGTGTATCCTTATATAAATGATTTGTCCTCACTGTCATGTGTCAAAACTGGCATAAAACCATGTTTGTAGAATGAAGTGATCGGGAGAGAGACACTGACAGTGCAATCCCATTACGTGTGAATAACAGACAAGGACTACCAGTGTGCAAAGTGTTTGGGCTCATTGTCCGCAAAATTGACATTTCTTCAGACAATTCGCCCAAGGGGGCGATGTCAAGGAACTGAAAATATTGTGATTTAATCGCAGAGGTGCTGAAAAATTGTGCCAGTGACACACCAGAGAAATATCTGGTAAACGTTTTATCTTTGAGAGACATAGGAACAATTTCGCCCTTCGTTTTTTATTTCTGGTATGAACGACTACTTTTTGTTCTGATGGGCTGGTGGGATGTCGTACTGTCTAATTACTAGTGTGTGTGTGTGTGTGTGGTAAGTGAAAGAGTTAAAAGACGCAAGATGTGTTTTATATTATTTTCATCGCACAACAAGCCTTATTCCCATGCCTATGGAGTATTTATGTTAAGCAGAGACGGCGAGTTTTAGATGGAACCGAATATCTTCAAAACGGCGCTGCTCAACAGTAGAGGTGCGTGATTGTGCTCTCTACTTTCCTTTCGTGGCCGCTCAAATTACTTCCAATTCGTTTTGCCGAGACATTCAGAACCTGCAATCTTCTTTTTCTTATAAAAATACTAGTCCGATGCAAAAGAAATACTCTTAGATTTAAATAATTGCCATTCTTTTACCCAGGCCACGGGGAATGATAGAACGTACGTGCCTCTACTCTGAATGTACGTTCGCAATCTCCGAGTGTGTTACGACGAAATTATTTCACAATGAAAATTTCTCATCAGACCGCAACCACTCGCACGCGAATGTACGTACCCTCTGAATGTATCTAGTCAGTCACGCGCGTTGTTCAAAAGCTTTACTTTTAATATTCAGTGGATTAAATTTCCGAAATTAATTTTTGTTCATGCTGCAAATCGTACTTCACGCGAAGTATTTATTACGTAAGTTTCAGGCTCAATTTAATAAAAATAAAGATTCCGAAGAATAGAAATAAAGAATAACAATCAGACATATCAAACCTAAAAAAACAGAAAGAGGGAACGTTACATGCTGTACCGCTTTGGCAAATGCTTTATCTGCGCCATTCGCCTTAATCACATCTGAGAGTAATTCTTAATAAAACGTCTGTCGCTAATTGTTCGTCATCACAGATACTGTTTGCTATACGGCCACGACGCGAAAGTGATTCCCAAAATTCGTCTTCCTCCTCTGAGGATGGAACTTACGACCCCTGGTTTACTAGATCAGTTCTCTACCACTGAGCTAAAGAGTTGCGGCCTAGCGGTACATTTGTGTATTTGGTATCACGGTCGTCTGCATCATCAGACTTCAGCTGACTGCACTTCATATTACCGGCTAATATTTGCAGCTATGGCGACCCATTACTGCTTGGCTACACATCTGACACGTAACCGATGAGCTCTCCAAACAACAACACTTGCATTTCAGAACATGTCTTTCACACATGTCTACCAAATCACATTCACCTTTAAAACAGTTTCCTTGCGACGGACAGAGACGTAGGTAAAGTTTAATGTTGCTATTTCCATTACATCACGTTAACCAGAAAAACGGTTATTTACATCTGCAGCGGAACAAAATTCCGTTCGCGCCCAGCGTGGGGCTCGAACCAACAAACCTAGGATTAAGAGTCTCACGCTCTACCGACTGAACTAGCCGGCTGCCTCGGTTAATAAATACAGGGTAGCACGTCACACAGTACTCGTTTATGTTGGGTGGTCCCATACAGAATCTCTCCATGCTGCCTAATGTTTTCCTAACGTCACACTCGTCACGTACTTCACTTTTATTTCATAATCATTTCTGAGAGATAAAGGAATTGCATGAAAACATGCAGAGCTAGTGGCGTCATAATTAACACATATACTTGATGTGACTCAAAAGCCGAACGAGTTACTTTCCGACGTTGTTTTAGATGTGCAAGTGCCAGTCAAAACTTGCGTTGACGGCACTCTGCCGACCATTTCGCTAGTTAACACCGGTTTTGTTGTGTGTGTTTCAAGCTCAAGAGCAACTCCAAGCAAAAAATGGTCAACAGCAACATTCAGACGGTTTCGTACTGCTCAATTGCTACATCAAACGGTATGTTTCCTTTTCAGAACTGGAAAAACACGACCTTTACAGCATTCGAACCTGTAATTTTCAGATCCGAAGTGCGACGCATGATCCATTAGGTCACACGGTCACTGACGACCAACTATAACTTGTATACGACTCATCTCGAAACGCTCACACCCCCTGAGGAATTGTGTTTTCGTTCTGCACAGCCGGTGCCCCATGCTCTTTCCACCCATTCGTTACATTCACCCTTTTACGAGACCGACCAAATATAGACTGGGAAACAAGACCACACACTATGTGCATTCGGAATCGAAGACAGGGCGTCCCTTGCCGCGTTTGCAACGATGGCCATTTGCTACTTCTGCAGAAGCGGTGGCGACGACGACGACGATGACGACGACGACGACGACGACCGCGAGAGTCTCTGAGACATGTGATAAATACATCTATAAAATGTAATTCAGACTGCCTCGTCCCACCTTATGCTGTACCGCTTTGGCAAATGCTTTATCTTCGCCATTCGCCTTAATCACATCTGAGAGTAATTCTCAATAAAACGCCTGTCGCTAATTGTTCGTGATCACAGATACTGTTTGCTATACGGCCACGACGCGCAACTGATTTCCAAAATTCGTCTTCCTCCTGTGAGGATGGAACTTACGACCCCTGGTTTACTAGACCAGTGCTCTACCACTTTTTTTTTTTTTTTACTTTCGTTTTCGTGTGCCATTGTTTCAAATTTAGGGGTGACAGTCAGATTCAGGCTGCGGAAAAAAAGCGGGCAGGGGTCGAAACCCGAGGCCTGGCCACGATGATTCCACCGTCCTGTTTCCGAATGGCACCTGTACAATGGCGTCGTATTTTCCCCTACTGTCTCGGTCCTTGGTCTTACTTTTGTTTTTCTTGTTTGCCCTAAAGGTCCACGTAAACTTCAGTCCAGGTGTAGAGAATAATATTTCATAAAGGCGGCAATACCAGCTACAGTATAAAAGAAATCGGCTCACACAGGCGACCTTAGCCAACACCCTCCCTTTCAAATGTCAGGCTAAGAATATTTGCAAAATCTTTACGGAGTCCTGGCAAGCGCAATCGGTTCCAGTAAGCAGTAAGGATGTACTGCCGAAACGTTAGGTGTTCATCCTCTTCATGACAACTATTGACAAAATGTACGAAGTGTCCAAGCAACCACATAACGGTGTTGAGCTTTGTTCGCGGATAAAAGGAAGAATCGGGCCATACGATGATGTCAATGGTATAAGCGGTTTCGGCAGTCCTAGTGACAAAAGCCAGTTGTTTCCTGAGCCAAAGCCAATTAGCAAGGTGCCCACTGCAGGTGAATCGATGCTCAAGTGTGTCCAGGAGACCACACCGAGTGCAGTTGTCCGTGTCAGAAAGACCAATACGGTGCAGTCGTACGTTGGTGGGGACCAAACCATTAACTACCCTACACCACGTGGACGCCACAGCCATTGAGTGGATCGGCAGACTAACATTCTTCCAGATGTTCCTCCAGGACACTGATGGAGACGCCAGTTCGATTGGATTGGGGCCAGCCAGCCCCTCACAACGGGCAATCAAGCTCTTGGTCGTTGGCACCGGTTGTCGCAAGAAGACGTCACCGAGGTAACTAACCGCAATATAAAATTCCCGGACCTGTTTCAACTTAAAATTGAGGTGACCGACGTCGACAGGTGGAGCAAGGCTCTTCGGACGCACAACAGTAAAAAGTCTGGATGTAATTGAAGTCACTTCTTGCGTAACAATGAGAGTCGTACGGCGGACGTACAAGGCAGATGCCTTACGAGTAATGTCAGTGAGGCCCAAGCCTCCGGAGATACGCGGTTTCGTCATAACCTCGTAACGCAACTTGAAAGGATGACCCTTCCATATAAACCTGCTAGACAATTGGCGCAACCTTTTCGCCACCATAATGGGAAGTGGGAACAGCTGAGCAACATAATAGGCTTTATATAACACGTACGTGTCTAAAATTCTGACTTTTTGCAAAATGGTAGCAGAGCGCTGCTCATGGACCATCAGAGCCCCCTGTATCTTCTCGATGACAGATTTCCAATTAAGAGCCGCCATTTTTATGGGACACCGATCAATGCTAATCCCCAATGACGTATGGCGATCGACAAAAGTGGCCCAAGGGACATCAGCATCGCGAAACCCTCGAATATCAAGGAACTTACATTTACCCTGATTGAGACGCGCTCCAGAGACACAACAGTATGCATGAACTGCCCCTTTCAACAATGTGATATCATCACGTTGACGGAGGAGAACAACGACATCGTCCGCGTACGCCTTAACAGTGAGCTTCCCACCAGAGAGGGTCATACCCTGAAGCTTGAAAGCAAGAGTCCGAAGCAGCGGTTCCAGGGACAATATGAATAGAGACATAGAGAGCGGACTACCCTGAGGTACCCCTCGGCGGATAGCAATGGGCGGCGTCAGCTGCCCATTGACTGACACCCGAGCAGTTATTCCCCTATACAAATTACGAAGAACACCACGTGATGAAGCGTTAAAACCTATTGTATCTAAAACACGATTTAAAAACACATGACTGACGTGATCAAAGGCCTTGTAAAAATCGAGGAAAGCAAAGGCACAATGAACGTTTGTAACCGCCACAACCGAGACAACATCCCGATATTCGGCTACTGGGGTCAGAATAGATCTACCAGGAGAACAACATTGATGTGCCCCAATCACAGACCGCAGCAGAGAAGATAATCGACTATTGAACGCTCTAGCAGCTGTCTTGTAATCAAAATTCAGCAATGTGAGCGGACGAAGATTGGCAGCAGATAAATGACCAGTGGACTTCGGAATTAAAACAATTTTCCCTACTTTAAAATCGGCTGGCACATCCATCCCCCTGACAATCTCATTTAAAATCTGCGTAAAAGTCCCACCCAAAAGAGGCCAAAAACGGAGATAAAATTCTTTAGGCAGGCCGTCAGGACCCGGCGATTTACCGGACGGAGAGCGAGCAATAAAATCGAAAACATCATCTACCTGGAACTCCCGGAGAAAGTCGCCGTTCGCGTCAGGCGTGATCGTCGCAGGAAGGTCCTCAAGGACATCATCAGAAAGTGACGCACCAGAATCATCGGCAGAATAGAGACTAGCGTAATACTGATGAAGAGCACGCATCATATCCTCCTGTGCAATAAGCTGCCGTCCATCATCCACCATAAGAAAAGAGATGAAGGTGCGACGACGTCGAGTCTGATGCCGCAGCAGGTGGTACAAAGAAGTCAGTTCACCTTCAACAAGAGAGTGAGGTTTCGACTTTACTCGCAGACCATCCAACTGTCGTCGTTTGAGGGTCAAGAGCTTTGCTTTAATACGACGAACATCATGGATCCGCAGAGGAGAAGGACCCGCCGCGTCATACAGTTCACGCAGGACAGTGTAGTAAAATTCATACGTGTTCTTAAAATCAAGCGCCCTTGCGGCACAGTAAAAAATCAAAGACTGACGAATCTTGGGCTTGGCAAACGCAGTCCACCAAACGAGTAAGGAGGGGTAACGCGGGACAGAGCGAAGACGTCGCTCCCACACGGCACTTACAACTTCATCAATGGCCCTGTCGGCAAGGTGGGAAACATTTAACATCCACTGGGAACGATAAAGTTTTGCTGGTTGGTGACTAAGATTTACAGTTGCAGTAAAAGCACAATGGTCAGAAAAACTAGTAGGAATAACATCGACAGAAAGAATGTTATCACATAAAAAATCAGAGAAGTAGAATCTGTCGAGTCTACTGCACGAGGACGCGGTAAAATACGTAAATTTCACCAGGGTTGGATATTTGTGTTCCCAAACATCACGCAGGTGCATCGTACGAACCAAGTCATGTAAATCTCGGCAGTAATTGAAATTTGGGGACTGGTCTTCAGGGCGTAAAACACAATTAAAATCGCCTCCGAGCAGGAGACTCCGAGGACTCTTGCGCAAAAGATAAATAAGCTCTTCCTTATAAAAGCGCGATCGAGCCACAGTGCGACCCGAACCAGAGGGGGCATACAAAACAACTAGGCAGATATCAAAAAGACGACAACCAATGCCACGGCCAGAGTCAAGGAATTCAATGTCAGTAACAGGAATACCTTCTCGAAAGAAAAGAGCAGTTCCTGTTGAATTTTCCGGTGCGACATTAAAAACAGTTTGAAATCCAGGTAGAGAGAGATCAGAAAACAATACTTCCTGCTAAAATACTACGTCCGCACAGGAGTCGTAGAGAAACTGCCGCAAAGAGGCAATGCGAACGTGGGACTCAGTACGGTTAACGTTTAAGGTAAGAAAGGTGTATGCTTGAAGCATGAAGAGAAAATCGAGAGAAGAAATCACCTACACCGACGCATCAACATCACAGTCCATAGCAGGGGAGACGGAGGCATCCGAGGGAAGGGGACTGCTATCCCCTTTCGCGGATCCCTTACGTTTCGGTTTTTTACGAACAGCATTGACGTTCGGCTGAACGCGCAACTTGCGTCGGCTGACGGGCAGGGAAGCGGGAGCCGCCGGTGACGTAGGAGGGTCAAGTTCTGTATCCGACACCACCCGCGCCGGTCCACAGTCAGGGTCCGGGGTCGCGGGGGAAACATCCGACGAAACGGACTGGTCTACACCAATACTAGCTTCCGGCAAACATGGATTACACGGAGGCGAAACGTGAGCAGGAAGCTCCGAAGCTGCTAAGTTGGAAGGAAGCGGAGCAGCTCCGCTGGCAGAGGTATGGGGCAGCGAAGCAGGAAGTTATTGCGGCTCAACTTGTTGTGACAACGAAGACGGTTCGGAAGGCGGTGCCAACAGGCCCGACCGACGAGCCGACTCGAGAGAAGCCGCGTCGGAAGCCGGAGGGGCGTCAGCAGCCGCTACCGGAACAGCTACTTTAGGGGAACAGGGAGCATCTACACTACTCTGTGGCTCGGAGGATGTCGGTCTCTCGGATTGGGGCATCTCGGGGAGATCCTCATCCGTACTATTTCCATCATGTGCGCGACGCCGTTTATTATTCAAAAGCGGCACACCCACCTGAGGAACAGACGGAACAACATCAGATTTGGCACGCAAAGGAGGAAATTCATTGTCAGGGGCGTGCAAAACCTGCGGCGGGGCGCTACTACCACTGGACTGTTCGACACCAAGAGCAGAACCACCGGCAACGAGGCCAGCGACCGTTAACTTGCGACGCTGTTCGAGAGAATTTTTTAACACAAAACCCTCCGCGGACAGTCGGTACGCACGTGGCCACTCTCATTACACAAGAAACAGGTGCCAACCTGACCACTATATGTTACATGGACACGATATCCACCGATCTGCAGGTGCGAGGGAATATTCTGCTTCACGTGCATTTCGACGGAACGAATACCACTGTAACACTGCAGACGATGTTGGCTGGACCAGCGTTCAAGGCGAATACTCTTAACATCACCATACTTGAGTAAACCCTCCTTAAGATACACATTATCCACCTCCGGCTGAAGGTTGTAAACACGAGCACTGGTGTACGTAATGGAAGCATTTGAAAGCAGTACGGTACTGACAGAATCATCCCGATGTCGAAAGAGAACCTGATGACCAAATTTGGAAATAATTTTATCAACCTGAAGGGGGTCCATAAATTTAACAAAGAAAACATAAAGTTCTGTATCAAAATATGCAGTGTGCACCTGATCCGAATTAATGCCAAATGTATCTACTAACCAATCATGAATCTCAAGGGAACAAGGTTGCACATGGCGGGTGGACTTGTCGAAAGCAAAACTAACTGTAGCCTGACGAGGAATAACCTGAGACGACATTTTCAAAAAAGTACGCGGTCTAAACCGCTAAACAAAAACACTGAAATACACACAGAAAGTAACACAAGGAACGAAACAACGACGGAGAAAAACTTACAGAAGGTACAACACTACACGTAAACAAACGATATCCCACTATACGTAACGCTACGGCGGAGCGGAAGACTAGGCACGTTCACACTGCACGGCGTCTGAAGCGGAACCGCCTAATGTTTTCCTAACGTCACACTCGTCACGTACTTCACTTTTATTTCATAATCATTTCTGAGAGGTAAAGGAATTGCATGACAACATGCAGAGCTAGTGGCGTCAAAATTAACACACATACTTGATGTGACTCAAAAGCCGAACGAGTTGCTTTCCGACGTTGTTTTAGATGTGCAAGTGCCAGTCAAAACTCGTGGTGACGGCACCCTGCCGACCATTTCGCAGGTTAACACCGGTCTTGTTCTGTGTGTTTCAAGCTCAAGAGCAACTCCAAGCAAAAAATGGTCAACAGCAACATTCAGACGGTTTCGTACTGTTCAATTGCTACATTAAAACGGTATGTTTCCCTTTCAGAACTGGAAAAACACGAGCGTGACAGCATTCGAAAATGTAAACTTCAGATCCGATGTCCGACGCCTGATCCATTAGGCCACACGGTCACTGACGACCAACTATAACTTGTATAGGACTCATCTCGAAACGCTCACACCCCTGAGGAATAGTGTTTTCGTTCTACACAGCCGCTGCCCCATGCTCTTTCCACCCATTCGTTACATTCAACCTTTTACGTGACCGACCAAATATAGACTGGGAAACAAGACCACACACTTTGTGCATTCGGAATCGAAGGCAGGGCGTCCCTCGCCGCATTTGCTACGATGGCCATTTGCTACTTCTGCAGAAGAGGCGGCATCGACGACGACGACGACGACGACCGCGAGAGGCTCTGAGACATGTGAGAAATGCATCTATAAAATGTAATTCAGACTGCCTCGTCCCACCTTATGCTGTACCGCTTTGGCAAATGCTTTATCTGCGCCATTCGCCTCAATCACATCTGAGAGTAATTCTTAATAAAACGCCTGTCGCTAACTGTTCGTCATCACAGATACTGTTTGCTATATGGCCACGACGCGAAACTGATTTCCCAAATTCGTCTTCCTCCTCTGAGGATGGAACTTACGACCTCTGGTTTCGTAGACCAGTTCTCTACCACTTTTTTTTTTTTACGCCTTAACCACTTTTTTTTCACATTTCTTTTTTTGCTTGCCTTAGACCGCTTTTTTTTTCGTTTATGTTTATTATGTCCTTTTTAGGTTTTTCTTTATTCATATTTTTTTAACACTGTCTTTTCGTTTTTCCTTTGTAATGACCCAGGGCAGGTAGGTGGAGGCGCGTTGGGCAAGGGTCGTATCCCGAGGCCTGGCCATGACGTCTCCTCCTCCCTGCACCGAAGCACAGTGTCACCAATACGTTGCAATTGTCTTTGGTTCGGAGTCTTATGATACCTATATGTGAACACGGGACTTATGAAGCGTTGTCTATCCAAACAGTTATTTTGCCTTCCTGCCAAAATTGTACCTAAGAACTAGCGAGAATGTCTTCCCTGTCATGAAGTTAGCTCAGTATGCCCCTATACCGGTGCCATTAATGATTCAGTCGCAGGAGCGATCAATAGAAATTGAAACTTAACCAACTCCCTGCTTTTCGAAAGCAATAGTAAGCATATTCGCAAAGTCCCTCTTAAGGTGTGGGAAAGACTTTTGCGTCCAGTACTCATGAAGAATGTAACCAGTAAACGAAATAAAATCGGTAATACCATGATCATCAACCACTGCAAAAATGTAACGGCCAAGAACCCACATAACGGTGTTGTTCTTGGTCCGGGGATAAAAAACCGTGTCCGGCCAGCAGAGAATATCAAATGCCGATTAGGAGCTCCTGGTGAGTAAAGCCAATTTTCGGCGCAGCCAGTGCCACATGCAATGACGGTCAGCGCAGGTAAATCGGTGTTGGAGTGTGTTGGAGTGTATCAACACAACCACACGTTTGACAAAGCGGAGAGACACATAAACCTATACGATGAAGGCGTTCGTTCGTAGGAATCAGCTGATTAACTACCTTATACCATAGAGAGGCAACAGTTGCTGAATGAACGGGTAAGCTAATATTCGTCCATATTTTACGCCAATTAAAACTGGGATAATGCAAAACAATCGGGTTGGAAGAAGAAGACCGGTGCCATTTGTCAAGCAGGGCTAGCGTAGTAATAACAGGACGACGTTGTAAGTGGAGATCTAGGTAACTAATCTCAATGTAGAAGTCTCGAACATGCCGTAGCTTCGCATTTAGAGGCCCAACGTTAATAGGCGGTGACAAGCTCGCAGGACGAACGACATGGAATAATCGCGAAGTAACAGTCGGGGACTCAGATAATAAAAGATGGAGGGTTCGCTTAACATAAAGGGCAGCAGCCTTGACACGGACATCGGTGAACGACAAGCCGCCCTCAAGACGCGGCTTCGTAAGAACATCACAACGTAATTTAAAAATATGCCCCCGCCAAATATATCTGTTAGTAAGCTGGACCATTTTTGCACCCTGCATTCGGGGAAGCGGAAAAAGCTGAGCAACGTAATATACTTTACATAAAACATAAGTGTCTAATACACGCTTTTTTTGCAGTAGCGGTATCGAACGCCATGAGTGTTCTAATAAAACACCTTGCAGCTTGGAAATGGCCACTTGCCAATTTTTTGCAGCCATCCGAATAGGACAACGTTCAAGATAGATACCTAAATGTGTATGGTGTTCAACAGCTGTAACCCACGGAACAACCACACGTTCAAAGCCCCGCAAATTAAGGAGCTTGCTTTTACGGGGATTGATACGAGAACCTGAGGCAGCAGAAAATTTATCGAGTTCCATTTTCAACTGCGGCACTTCTGCGGTGGAACGAAGCAAAACAACCAAATTATCAGCATAAGCTGTTGCCGTCTGGGTAACCCCAGAGATCGTAAGACCACGAAGTGTCGAGTTGAGACGTGTGAGGAGTGGTTGAAGGGAGAGAGCATAAAGGGTCATGGATAAAGGACTACCTTGCGGGAAGCCATGTTGAATATCAATGACCTTTGTTAGCTGCCCATTAATGTCAATCTTAGCAGAAATGCCAGTCGTCATATTCTTAAGTACCAGCAGCGCCTGTTCATTAAAACCGAGCCGGTGCAGCAGAAGCTCTAAAAACGAATGGGACACACGATCAAAGGCCTTACTAAAATCAACAAATAAAAGCGCACAGGAAATATTGGTGACAGCGACAATCGACACGACATCACGATACCCCGCCAGAGACGTCAATATGGAGCGCCCTGGAAAGCAGCTTTGACAAGGAGGTATCACAGGTGTAAGCAAGAGGGATAGACGTGCATTAACAGCCCTAGCGGCCGTCTTATAGTCAAAATTTAAAAGGGTTAAAGGACGAAAGTCACTAGCTGTCTTCAAACCAGCAGATTTAGGTATCAGGACAACCGTACCTCTCTTGAAATCGGCTGGAATTGTGCCACCATTCAAGATTTCATTCACAATATCCGTAAAAGCAGGCCCTATAATAGGCCAAAAGCGAACAAAAAACTCCTTAGGTAGGCCATCAGGACGAGGAGATTTGTGAGATGCTGACCAAGCAATGAAAGCTGAAATTTCGTCTGCAGTAAAAGGAGCTAAAAATTTCGCATTATGGTCCTCTGTTAAAACTGATGGGATAGCAGTTAAAATCTCGTCAACATCAATCGGATCAGAATCAGCCGCAGTATATAACGTCTCATAGTAGCAGGTAAGTTCATGGGTTATTTGATTCTGTAAGGTAAGCCGGCGACCATCAGCTGCCATAAGGCCGTCAATCAATACACGTCGACGGTTCTTGTGGTGACGAAACAGATGGTACATAGAAGTCATTTCATGTGCTAACGTGGACGGTGGTTTAGATTTAATCTTCAATCCTTCCATCTGAAGCCGCTTAATACTAAGAAGCTTGGCCTTAATTTTCCGAATCTCAGAAAGGTGGGCACATGTCATTGTAGAATTATCATAAAGTTCGCGAAGCACCGAATAGTAATATTCAAAAGTCAGTTTCAGAACTCGCGCTCTATTATAACTGTAGGACATTAAAGTGCGACGTAATTTTGGCTTCACACAGTGGATCCACCAGTGAAGCTTAGACGGATAGTATCGCAGAGAACGTAAACAAATGTCCCACGCCGTCTGTATTAGAGGTTCGATGTCAGGGTCATCGAGCAAGGAGACATTTAATTTCCACAGCGGCCTATAAAGTTTAAGAGGTTGACGCTCCAAATTAATTATAACAGCAAGGGCACAATGGTCCGTAAAACTGGCTGGAATAACATCTACATCTAAAACAGAAACATTAAGGGGATCAGAAATATACAATCGATCAAGTCGACTACTTGAGGTGGCAGTAAAAAATGTAAATTTAACAAAAGTGGGGTGTTTAACCTCCCACGCATCGCGTAGTCGTAATTGACGTACAAGAGAATGTAGCTCGAAACAATAATTAAAATGAGGGGATTGGTCTTTAGCTTGTAACACACAATTAAAATCGCCCCCCAATATCAAGGTCGCAGGATTTTTTCGTAAAAGGTAAATCAGATACTCTTTATAAAAACGAGACCTTTCCTGCCGCTTGCTAGAACCAGAGGGGGCGTAAATGTTAACCAAGGTCGTGTCAAATAACCGACAACCAATGTCCCGTCCCGAGTCTAAAAGCTCAATTTCGGTAACGGGGATACCGTCACAAATTAGGAAAGCAGTACCTGCAGAAAACTCAGGTGCAAAATTTATAATAGTGCGAAAACCAGGAACAAACAGGTGTGCAACGGAGACTTCCTGCAGGAAAACAATATCAGCTGCAGAGTCATAAATAAACTGCTGCAGAGACGCTAACTTCAGAGCAGATTGAATGCCATTTATATTTAAGGATATAAACATGTACGCCAGCAACATCAACCAAAAAATGGGAAGAAAACTCAAATTACACCACACTAGAAGCAACTACATCCATATCATCAACATCAGACATGGCAGAGGGTGATTGTCCAGAATCAACGGAATCAGAGTCGTCCTTCGCATGCTTATGTTTCTTCCGCACCGCGTGGAGATTGGGGGGCACTTTCACCCGACGACGTATCTGATGCACACCAGATTCAAGAGCAGGCGGAGTGGGGGGTTCGAGATCAGGCACGTCAACCAAAGCGTCCGAAGGATTAGCAGGGAGAGAGCAGTCAGAAGGAGGAGCCATCATGGGGAAAACTGCATCAGGAACATCGGCACCGGTTTCAGAATGTGTAGGAGGTGGTAAGATAGGTTTGGAGTCTGCTGATGCGGAGCGCTCAGGTCTAGGAGCGGTTTTCCGACAAACAGCCGTCTCCACCGAAGTGTCGTCAACATGTTGTGATGCCTGTGGCGGTGGGGATGTCAACAACACCTCGACCGAATGTTGTGGCTCTTGCACCGACGGCCTGGCAGCAAGTTTGACGTCATCAGGCAAAGCAGTAGACACAGCGGGAACAGAATCCGAAACAGGCATGGGAGATTCTGGAATTCTCTCATCAGATTCGCAAACCGGCTGCGTAACAGCAGCTTCGTCATCAGTGCTACCGGTATCACTAGCACGACGGCGTTTGTTGTTGGAAACAGACGGAATCGGTATAGGAGCAGCCGATACGTCTGGGCGAGTGGGTAGCGGAGGAAAACCTGCATCAGGGGAGGGTGACACCTGTTGTGAAGAAGCTACTGCAGGAGGCAGGTAGGAAACAGTGGAGGAAGCTGCTGGCACAAGATCGGCAACCGTTAATTTGCGGCGCTGTGCTAGGCCATTTTTAAGCACAAATACCCGCTTAGGGCAATTAGCTCGAACATGACCATGTTCATTAAATAGGAAACATGTACCAAGCTGCCCCTCATAAGTAAGATGTACACGATAACCACATACAACCAGATGGGACGGTATATTAGACTTAATATGCATTTCAACTGATCTGACACCATTATAACATTGCAGCTTATGTTGTGCAGACCAACGTTCATTTCGAATTGACCGAACAGTACCATAACCAAGCAAAGCTTCCTTAAGATAGCTGTTGTCAACTTCAGGGGGTAAATTATACACCCGAACTGTGGTATACGTAATTTCAGCATTTGAGACAGTAACACTGCTAACAGAACCATCCCTATGACGGAACGACACTTCCTCACCATGTTTAAGTAATATCTTATCCAGCAAAACCGGGTTCAACAATTTCACAAAAAAGCAGTATAATTCTGTATCAAAATACGCAATATGTACCTGGTCCGATGTAATGCCAATCGTGTCCACAATCCATTCGTGAATTTCCAACGATGTCGGTTGGACATTCCTGGTAGACTTGTTAAACTGAGAGTACACTTCCGCGGAAACAACCGGGAAGCCATAACACTTAATTAATGCGGCAAAAGCCGCAATACAACGCAAGACACAAAACAAACACTAAGGCAAAGAAACAACGAAAAACAGAAGACAAAGAAACGTCACACAAAGAAGGTAAATATTCACAACCCGAGGGTAACGGCGAATCGAATACACAGCACGTCCGATCGCTGTCGCGTCTCAAGCGGAACTGCCACTGAGCTAAAGAGGCGCGGCCTAGTGGTACACTAGCGTACTTCGGCCTCACTGTCGTCTGCATCATCAGACTTCAGCTGACAACACTTCATATTACCGTCTAATATTTGCAGCTATGGCGACCCATTACTGCTTGGCTACACATCTGACACGTAACCGATGGGCTCTCCAAATAACAACACTTGCATTTCAGAACATGTCTTTCATACATGTCTACAAAATCACCTTCACCTTCAAATACAGTTTCCTTGCGACTGACAGAGACGTAGGCATAGTTTAATGTTGCTATTTCCATTACATCACGTTAACCAGAAAAACGGTTATTTACATCTGCAGCGGAACAAAATTCCGTGCCGCCCAGCGTGGGGCTCGAACCCACAACCCGGTGATTAAGAGTCTCACGCTCCACAGACTGGGCTAGCCGGCTGCCTCGGTTAATACCTGCCGGGTAGCACGTCACACAGTACTCGTTTGGGTTGGGTGGTCCCATACAGAATCTCTCCATGCTGCCTAACGTTTTCCTAACGTCACACTCGTCACGTACTTCACTTTAATTTCATAATCATATCTGAGTGGTAAAGGAATTGCATGACAACATGCAGAGCTAGTGGCGTCAAAATTAACACACATACTTGATGTGACTCAAAAGCCGAACGAGTTGATTTCCGACGTTGTTTTAGATGTGCAAGTGCCAGTCAAAACTCGCGGTGACGGCACTCTGCCGACCATTTCGCTCGTTAACACCGGTCTTGTTGTGTGTGTTTCAAGCTGAAGAGCAACTCCAAGCAAAAAATGGTCAACAGCAACATTCAGACGGTTTCGTACTGCTCAATTGCTACATCAAACGGTATGTTTCCCTTTCAGAACTGGAAAAACACGAGCGTGACAGCATTCGAACCTGTAATCTTCAGATCCGAAGTCTGACGCCTGATCCATTAGGCCACACGGTCACTGACGACCAATTATAACTTGTATAGGACTCATCTCGATACGCTCACACCCCTGAGGAATTGTGTTTTCGTTCTACACAGCCGCTGCCCCATGCTCTTTCCACCCATTCGTTACATTCAACCTTCTATGTGACCGACCAAATATAGACTGGGAAACAAGACCACACACTTTGTGCATTCGGAATCGAAGGCAGGGCACCCCTCGCCACATTTGCTACGATGGCCATTTGCTACTTCTGCAGAAGCGGCGGCGACGACGACGACTACGACGACGACGACGACGACGACGACGACGACGACGACGACGACGACCGCAAGAGGCTCTGAGATATGTGAGAAATACATCTATAAAATGTAATTGAGACTGCCTCGTCCCACCTTATGGTGTACCGCTTTGGCAAATGCTTTATCTGCGCCATTCGCCTTAATCACATCTGAGAGTAATTCTTAATAATACGCCGGTCGCTAATTGTTCGTCATCACAGATACTGCTTGCTATACGGCCACGACGCGAAACTGATTTCCAAAATTCGTCTTCCTCCTCTGAGGAAGGAACTTATAACCCCTCGTTTACTAGACCAGCGCTCTACCACTGAGCTAAAGAGGCACGGCCTAGCGGTACTCTTGCGTACTTCGGCCTTACGGTCGTCTGCATCATCAGACTTAAGCTGATAACACTTCTTATTACCGGCTAATATTTGCAGCTATGGCGACCCATTACTGCTTGGCTACACATCTGACTCGTAACCGATGTGCTCTCCAAACAACAACACTTGCATTTCAGAACATGTTTTTCACACATGTCTACAAAGTCACCTTCACCTTGAAATAGTTTCCTTGCGACTGACAGAGACATAGGCAAAGTTTAATGTTGCTATTTCCATTACGTGAACCAGAAAAACGGTAATTTACATCTGCAGCGGAACAAAATTCCGTTCCGCCCAGCTTTTTTTCTTTTTTTTTTTTGCGCCTCCCAACTCCCCTTATAGCCCGTCCTTGCGCTCTCCAATTACGCCTTCTTCGGCGAGCTTCTTTAGCTATAAATAAAAATACGCTGCTTCTTACAAACTTAGAAGACGAATTTGTTAACTCTTCATGTAGTCTGAAAAGAGGAAACTTCTCGGTACATGTTCCGTGGCCGTCGACGTCCTGTGGAAGACGTGCACGTTCCAGTTGAAGTGATGAAAGCGGAGACACTGAATTCCTAAGTGGAAAATTTCTTGTGTTCATTGACCGCAATCGAAGCATCGAAGAAAAATAAAGTCCTCTTGAAGTGGAAGCTCATGCTTATGACGACAGCGAATCAGTCGCTTTGCGCCTACACTTCATAAATTAAAAATTAGAAAATAAAAGTATGACAGCGTATCAGGCGCATTGCACCGAAAATCGATAAAATAAAGAATTTAGGTTGAAAAAAAGGGAATAAAAAGCAAATAATGCCTGAGTAGTCCTCTCAGCCATAGGGGCGGTACACCCTTCACGCGTTCCATGATATTATGTTCCAAAGCTTCGTGGCGGCCAGTAAATATATTTAATGGTAAAGTATCGACGCATATTATCAAAGGAATAAGTACACTCCCGACCTTTACAAACTGTCTGTCGTCTAAGGAAAAGGAAAACACAATTCTCCCCGACGTGTTAAAAATAAATTAAAATTAAGTAAAAGTCCTCCTTTATTGAAACCCAAATAACTCCGTGGCAGCGTCGTGCGCAACGCATTCGTGATGGGACGCCGATGACGCAGGAATCAGACGTTGGAAAAAAAAGAGAAAGAGAAAACATAAAAAAAACACTAAACGACAGCGAACACAAAACACACACGAACACAGGATAATACATTGGGAACATTCGTCGTAATTTCCACATGGCAGTTCTTGTACAATAGGCACTCTTCCTGTAGCATTCTATTTGCAAGGACCATGATTTCGTACTCAAAAACAGTTCAGAGCACTGAGGGAAATAAAGATTGCAGCAATGAAGTCCGTATTATAGCAGTCTGTCGTGGGCAAATGCGAGTGCAATTTGCAGGAAATTGGCAAAGAGTTTAAGATAATCGTTCCTGGTTTTAGTAAGGTCATGTTGCGTAGCCAAATAAACCAAAAAGGCATAGTCACCCGTAAGTCTTAAACGCAGGATGGCGAACACAGTGTGAGCCACGATCCATACGGTAGCGGCACGCTTCGTAGGCGGATACGGATTAAAGTCTGGGATCAAATCCGTGTCCGCAGAAAAACTGGCAGCTCTGGTCCGGTTAATAAGTGCGAGCATCCTGGCGGCAAGGTTCCAGATCGACAATGACCGCAGGCACACGAAACGATGTTCTAACGTGTCGTCTTGTCGACAGTCTTCACACAAGCTCGACGGAGATAAATGGATGCGGCGCAGCTTTTCGTTGGTGGGGATAATTCTGTTAACCACTTGGTACCAAAAGCTGCTGACTTCCGCTGACAGGTAAGGAGCGTGAACGTGAGCCCACGCCGTCCTCCACGCAGACCGCGGGTAGCGCGCCTCCATCTTATTGCCGACTGGCCGTCCTCTTAGTCCCTGGTAGACACCTTTCACAGTCCGCGTTCGATGGTCAAGTACGTCGGCGGCGAGATAACTTTTCTGAATGTATTCTCGAACATACCGCAGCTGAAACGGTATTGTAGTCGGGTCGAGAGGGGCCACGTCAGACAGAGGACGATGAATATCGAACAAGACAGCCGTTGGGCCAAACGGATCCTGTTCAATGGTGACGCTCGTCCGATGAACGAGCAACGCCGCGGCTTTCGTTGCGAAATGAATAAGGCCGAGTCCTCCCTGTTCGCGCGGCAAAGTACATGTGTCGTAAGCCACCTTGAAAATATGTCCCCGCCACAACAGCCACTAGACTGCCTGAGTTATGGCTCTGCCCAAATTCTTGGGTACCTGAAATAACTGTGCGAGGTACCAAGCTTTGCTGAGCAAGAAAATATTTATTAAAAGCACCCGCTGTGTTAATGCGAGGGTGCGAGTCGCGCACAGGCTAGCCATAGCTCGTATGCCATTTAAGACAATGCGCCAGTTGTAAGACGCAGTCTATAGCAGATTGGGTTGAAAACGAACACCCAAAATTTTGTGTTCCCGTTTCACTGTAAACCACGGGCGTTTGAAGCCCCGCGTCGCCGCATAAACGGGCAGAAAAACCGTCTTTCGGGTATTGATGCTCGCACCGGATGCACGTTCATACTGGGTGAGAACTACGCGTATTGTGTCGAAGTCTGTGGCCGAGGATCCAAGAGGCCAAGGTCATCGGCGTAAGCGCGACAAACGTGCTTCTCATCCCCAATCCGTATTCCCCTGCAAGAACTGTGCAAATTACGCAACAAAGGATCTATGGAAATTGCGTAAAGTGCCATTGACAGAGGGCACCCTTGTTTAACAGAACAGCGGAGTGGCACAGGTTCCGACAAAAATCCATTGATGCTAATCCGTGAGGTGGAATTATTGAAAAGGTTAAAAATCATAGTGATAAACTTTACACCGAAACCAAATTTCTGTAGCACTCGCCGGAGATATAGGTGGCTAACTCTGTCAAATGCCATTGCGAAATCGATGGATAAAATGCCAAAAGGAATTCTATTCGTCGAAGCATAGGCAATGGCATCTCGGTACGTCGAGACAGCACCATAGATAGTGCGTTTCGGCACTGCACAGTATTGAAAGGGACTAATCAGTTTTTTCATGACTAATTTCAAGCGAAAGGAGACACATTTGGTAAAGAGTTTATAAGCGCCATTAAGAAGGGTGATCGGTCGAAGATTGCACAGTTTCCTTGTGACTGTAACCTTTGGAGCCAATACCACAATACCCTCCAGGAAGGACGCAGGGACGTCCACGCCATTTAAAATTTCATTAAAAACATCAGTCAGGGCCGAGCCAAAGAAGTGCCAAAAGTGTAGATAAAATTCCGGTGGCAAGCCATCTGCACCCGGGGATTTATTAGGGGAACATAGTTTTAAGACATCACGCACTTCCTCTACGGTAAATTCTTCAGTGAGGTGACGGCGGTCCCTTACTGATAAGACGTATGGAACGTCATGGAGAAGCTCGGAAATGGCAGCAGCATCCGTGCGTTTCTCACTGAAAATTTCGACAAAGTGACGGCGGGTCTCGGCAAGAATTGCCGCCTGGCTGTAAAGACGCGCACCGTCAGCTGATTCCAGCTCCGTGACGTAACGTCGCGTAGCGCGCCGGCGTTCGCGCAGCTGGTGAAAGACGGAGGGTGCTTCATCGACAAGCTTCCTGGGGGCCCGACTCCGTACGACAGATCCGCGCAATGAGTCCCTTTTCAAGTTAAGAAGACGGTGTTTTATTTGCCGAATTGTCGCCATCCGAAGAGCGGGATTATCTGTGTGCCAGTGGATGGCATCATTTAAACAGCTCTCATAAAATTGCAATGTACATCGCTCCTAATGAGCAACATTCTGACTAAACTCCAGGATGGTCTTGCGTAAAGCCGGCTTAACAGATTCTACCCATCAAGACAAAGTGGAGGCATATAGGCCGCGATATTTCAGCACCCTCTGCCACACACGCACGATAACCGGCGCAAACTGTGGGTGTGAAATATGTCTCACATTAAACTTCCATAACCGACTTGCGCGGGGTTTAATCGCCAACAGAGAATGAAATCTGCAGACATACGCGCAATGATCGGAAAAAATCACGGGGTGAACACAGGACTCCGTGAGACAGTGCTGTTTCTCCCGAGAAACATAAATTCTGTCAAGCCGACTCCTACCCGTGGGGTAAAAGAAAGTAAATCCCACGTCCCGTGGGTGTAAACAACACCAAGAGTCAATTAAATTCATCTCCGTAACGAGCGTCTGCAATTCAAGGCACTTATACGGCCGCGGCTCCTGATCTCTATCGTCCAGCACACAACTAAAATCGCCGCTCATGACTACAGGCAGGTGGGGGCCCTGTAAAAGGTGACAAACATCACTACTATAAAAAACGCGGCGAAGCGGCTGTCCGTCGGCTCCAGAACGGGCGTACACGTTAATATATCGTACGTTGTTAATCGTGGAAGCTATACCACGACCATTCGGAATTGTAGCAACATTACTAAAATCATGACCAACCCGAATTAAAATGGCAGTACCACAATTACACTCGACATCCAAGTTCAAGAGGACTTGATATCCCGGAATCGAGTGAATTAGGTCTGTCACAACCTCCTGCAAAAACACTACGTCAGCAGCAACGTTATTTAAAAAACCCACAAAACTTGCAAACTTTACATATGACTCCAATTTATTAAGATTTATAGTAGCAACGACAGATGGTGAGCGTGCTACCATAGACTACAGGGAAAAAAAACTACACAAATTTAAACAAATTAGACTGCGGGAGTGGACCCACCCTCCTCCTCCATATCGTCTGCCCAGTCAGAACGTGCAGACGGTGCAGCCGAAGTAGGCGGTTCTTGTGTGGGAGGTGCAGACGCCGAATCCTGCGAAGAGGGGCGCGTGCGCCGCTGGGGGGTGTCCTCCGCCTTACGCTTAAACGAAAGTTGTGCCGGGTTCTTTGCCTGAGACGTCGTAGTGTCCATCGCTAACGTTGCATCAGAGTGGTGCAACATTTCTTTTAACTGCCGGACAACCTCTTCCCGCCTGTCTTCCGACACACTTGTCGTAGGCGCTGGCTGACTGCTCGCCACAGGACGCTGTGGACGACGTCCTGCCGCAACCGACGGCCGAGATTCGACTACGGGGCGGGGCAAGGGCTTGTGCGCCGACCTTTGCACAGATTTTGGCTTTTGTTTCGACTTTGGACGCGGAACCTGCTTCCATTCCGGAGACGGGCTTCGTTCTCCGCGAGAAAGGGATCGCTTTTCTAAAATCCGTGAACTACTGGCACTGCGGAAGCGTTCGGTATTACCACGCCTCTCCGAAACACTTTCTCGCCGTGGCTTTGGTTCCTGTGTGGCAGTAGCCCCGTCCGGAACACCTTGAAGTACGGCATTTGATGGGGACGAATCCAAAACCACAACAGGGGGAGTAACCACCTGAACGGGTTCTGATCCGGTCCGTTCCGGAACTTCAGGCACAGCCAGAGGCTGAAGTACTACACTAGCTACAGGAACTGACTGCGAAGGGACGGACATGGCTTGAACAGAATCAATACCGGTTGCAATGGGATCAGTATCCACCGCGACCGCAGCAATTAAAGGCGTTGCCATTTCCACGGAACGTGCCAATGAACGGGGAACATCTAACAACACGGCCGCGTATGACGCGTCGTCATCTTGGCCACGGGGCGGCAGCTCCACAGGGCGCCGACGCCAAGGACAATTTTGCCTAAAATGGTCTGTGGCATTACAATAGGAGCAGGTTTGCGGCTGACCACTATACGAAATAAAAGCCCGGTGGCCGGCCATAACCAAAAACGAAGGGACGTGCTTCCTCACAATCATTTTAACACTACTGATACCGTTTTCCACTTGATATATATAAGCGGATGACCACTTTTCTTTCGTAACAGACAAAACTGTACCATAAGGCGTAAGGCTACGAGCTATTGTCTCATTTCTAGTTTCGAACGGAAGATTAAATACTCTCACATTTCTGATACCAAAACCCGCATTCGACAAAGTAACATTGCTAATTGACCCATCAGAGTGTTTAAATTTTCGTACACCACCGTTTTCACTGACGAGGGCATCACACAGTTCCGGACTTTTCAGTTTGACGAAGAAAGAGTTCAAGAACGCGTCTAATTGCAAGCCTAGCACATCACTTTCAGAAAATTTCAAGTCAGTTTTCAGCCACGAATGAATTTCGAAAGCAAAGGGTCGGGTTAAGTTTCTGTCAAATTCACATTGGATATTATTTTCGCGTTCTTCAGAATCCATCGTAACTTACAGTTCAGCTGACTACAGCAGCGAAGAAACAGGCACCGCGCCGAACCGCCGCCAACCGCGAAGCACACGTAAACACCGCACGATACGTCGGAGCGAGCGCGCGATGTGTTCGGGCCCACGGCTCCCAAAAAAGCCTGTCGCTAATTGTTCGTCATCACAGATACAGTTTGCTATACGGCCACGACGCGAAACTGATTTCCAAAATTCGTCTTCCTCCTCTGAGGATGGAACTTATGACCCCTGGTTTACTAGACCAGTGCTCTACCACTGAGCTAAAGAGGCGCGGCATAGCGGTACTCTTGCGTACTTCGGCCTTACGGTCGTCTGCATCATCAGACATCAGCTGACAACACTTCATATTACCGGCTAATATTTGCAGCTATGGCGACCCATTACTGCTTGGCTACACATCTGACACGTAACCGATGTGCTCTCCGAACAACAACACTTGCATTTCAGAACATGTCTTTCACACATGTCTACAAAATCACCTTCACCTTCAAATACAATTTCCTTGCGACTGACAGAGACGTAGGCAAAGTTTAATGTTGCTATTTCCATTACATCACGTTAACCAGAAAAACGGTAATTTACATCTGCAGCGAAACAAAATTCCGTTCCGCCCAGTGTGGGGCTCGAACCTACAACCCTGCGATTAAGAGTCTCACGCTATACCGACTGAGATAGCCGGCTGCCTCGGTGAATACCTAACGGGTAGCATATCACACAGTACTCGTTTGGGTTGGATCTTCAGATCCGAAGTCCGACGCCTGATCCATTAGGCCACACGGTCACTGACGACCAACTATAACTTGTATACGACTCATCTCGAAACGCTCACACCCCTGAGGAATTGTGTTTTCGTTCAACACTGCCGCTGCCCCTTGCTCTTTCCCCCCCCCCCCCCCCCCATTCGTTACATTCAACCTCTTACGAGACCGACCAAATATAGACTGGGAAACAAGACCACACACTTTGTGCATTCGGAATCGAAGGCAGGGCGTCCCTCGCCGCATTTGCTACTATGGGCATTTGCTACTTCTGCAGAAGCGGCGGCGGCGACGGCGACGGCGACGACGACGACGACTACGACGTTCGTGAGAGGCTCTGAGATATGAGAGAAATACATCTATAAAATTTAATTCAGAGTGCCTCGTCCCACCTTATGCTGTACTTTTTTTTTTCTTTATTGTTATTTCATACCTATACATAGGTAGGCCAGAAGTGGCGTAACTAAGCCGCTCTTCGGCCACAGACAAGAACATAGTACAAGCAGTAGGAGATACAAAGGGACATGGAGGTTAAAAAACAGTAGACAAACAGAGTAAAATAACAGAAGCCGTTCACTGTGGAGCAGTCAAGTTAAAAGCAAGTCACACAGCACATAACGGAGAGATACAAAGTAGCACACGTGAACGATGGAGCACGGAACAAGAGACACAGATCCACTAACAGGACGACAAAACACATAATCACTGCGGCGACAATCTCCGGCGGTTGGTGATGCACTTGTCACACGAGTAAGGCCGGGGACCTGCCAGAGGGAAGGAGCGAGGGTAGGAAGGAATGGGGGAGGGTTTGATGCCAATGGGGAGGGGATGGGAGAGGGAGGGGTGGTGTGTGGAAGCCCAGGGAGAGGGGGAGGGGAGGGAAGGAGGGAGGGAGAGAAGGGAGAGAGGGTGCCCACAGGATAAGGAGAGGAGAGGGAAGGCAAGGCTCAAAGTTGGTAGGAGGGGTAGATGGAGGGGAGGAGGGCATCATCTGGGAGGGTGAGTTGGGCGAAGCCACCTTGGGAGAGGGTGTGGAGAGTGTAAAGATGGAGAGCAGGTGGGATACAGGAGTACAGGCGCGGCAGCAGGTTGGGGTGGGAGAGATGGGAGAGACAAGCGGGTGGGGAGGATCAAGGTTGTGGGAGGTGTAGAGGATCCGTATCCGTTCGAGGAAAAGGAGGAGGTGTGGGAAGGGGATGAGGTCATAGAGGATCCGCGTGGGGGAAGGGAGGCGGATGCGGTAGGCGAGGCGGATCGCATGGCGTTCAAGTATTAGAAGGGATTGGTAAAAGGTAGGAGGGGCGGAGATCCAGGCGGGATGGGCATAACAAAGGATAGGACGGATGAGGGATTTATAGGTGTGGAGGACGGTGGACGGGTCCAGACCCCATGTGCGGCCAGATAGGAGCTTGAGGAGGCGGAGTCGGGAGCGTGCCTTGGCTTGGATTGTCCGGAGATGAGGGGTCCAGGAGAGGTGACGATCAAGGGTGACGCCAAGGTACTTGAGGGTGGGGGTGAGGTTAATAGGACGGCCATAAATGGTAAGATAGAAATCAAGGAGACGGAAGGAAGGGGTAGTTTTGCCTACGATGATTGCCTGGGTCTTGGAAGGATTGACCTTGAGCAACCACTGGTTACACCAAGAGGTGAGCCGGTCAAAATGGGATTGGAGAAGGTGCTGGGAGCGTTGCAGGCTGGGGGCGAGGGCTAGGAAGGCGGTGTCATCGGCGTACTGGAGAAGGTGTAGGGGGGGTGCAGGCGGAGGCATTTCCGCCGTATAAAGAAGGTAAAGAAGAGGGGAAAGGACGGAGCCTTGGGGCACAACGGCGGAGGGGTAGAAGGTGTAGGAATCCTTGTTATGGATGGTGACATAGGAAAGACGGTGGGAGATGAAGGAGGCTACCAGACGGACGCAGTTTATGGGAAGGGCAAAGGTTTGGAGCTTGAAGAGGAGACCAGAATGCCATACACGGTCATATGCGCGTTCAAGGTCGAGGGAGAGGAAGATGGCAGAGCGACGGGAGTTGAGTCATTCTGATAGGAGGTGAGTGAGGTGAAAGAGAAGGTCATCGGCAGAGAAGGATGGCCAAAACCCACAATGGGTGGAGAGAAGGAAGCGGTGCTGGTGGAGGTGCTGGTGGATGCGGCGGGTAAGAATGGATTCCAGGACCTTGCTGAAGACCGAGGTAAGGCTTATAGGACGGTAGGAGGAGACAGCGGAAGGTGGTTTATCAGGTTTGAGGAACATCAGGATCCGGGAGGTTTTCCACAGGTCGGGGTAGAAGCCGGTGGACAAGACCACATTGTACAGTCTGGCCAGGGTGGAGAGGAAGGAGGCGAGAACTTCACGGAGGTGACGGTAAGTAACACGGTCGTGACCAGGAGCGTTGTTGCGTTTGGTGCGGAGTATAGCTAGGATGTCTTGAGTAGTGATAGGGGTATTGAGTTCGGTGTGTGTAATGTTGTCCAAGTATTGGAAGCCAGGAGCGAGTGGAGGGACAGAGGTGTCAGTTCGATCGTGGACATCGGGGAAGAGGGAATAATCGAACTGGGGATCGTCAGGGACGGTAAAGATATCCGTGAGGTAGGAGGCAAAATGGTTGGCCTTACTAAGGTTGTCAGGAAAGGGACGGTCATTATGCAGGAGAGGATAGTATGGGTGGGGGGGGGGGGTTAGATCCGGTAAAGGCGGCGGAAGGCAGACCAGTACTTGGACGAGTTAAGAGGTAGGGTACATTAAGACAGGTGCATGTCTGTCGCCAGTCCCGGCGTTTGTTAGCCGCGAGCAAGTTCCAGATGTGTCTCTGGAGTTGCCGGTGACGTCGTAGTGTGTCCCGGTCACACGTGTGAAGGAAGGCATGGTAAAGACGACGGGATTCTCGAAGGAGGAGGACGGCCTGTGGGGGTAAAGTGGGACGGTGCGGGTGGATAGCGATGGTAGGGATGTGGGCCTCCACGGCCTCAGACAAGGTCTGTTGGAGAAAGGACGCGGCATGGGCGATGTCATCAGGTTGGTGGTAGGTGAGAGGGTGGCTATCGACTCGGGCAGTAAGGGTATCCCAGTAGGCATTCCACTCGGCATGGGAGTAATCATGGACATACTTGGGGGGTGGGTCAAGGCGAGGGTCGGGACGGGGACGACGACCGTCAGATATGGTAAGGAGGACAGGGAGATGGTCACTGCCAATAGGATCAAAGACGTCCACCGCGATGCGGCCAAGGAGGTTGGGGAAGGCCAGGACAACATCGGGAGTGGTATTGGATTCAGGGCGGGTGTGTTGGGGAAGAGGAAGGACATCTCCTTGGAGGGTGGCGAGGACCGATGCCACCGCTGTAGCTGGGCAGCGGAGAGACTATGGATATTAAGGTCGGCAGCAATCACGTAGGAGGAGAAGGTACGGTCGATGTGGGAAAGGAAGTCGAAAGGAATAGGGGCAGTGGAGAGGACATAAATGGTGGCACAGGTGATGGTGAGGCCGGGGAAGAAGAGGCTGAGGATCAGATGTTCTGTGGGGTCAGGAAGGAGGGGTTGGAGCCGAACAGGGATCTGGCAGTGGTGGCCAATGGAGACTCCACCACACGCTATTGGGAGGGGATTGTCGGAGCGATGAAGGAGGTAGGGGGAGGTGTGGACGGTGAAGTGGGGCTGGAGAAAGGTTTCGTTCAGGAGGAAGGCATCCACGCAGTGGGTCGTGAGTGTATGCAGAAGGAAGTTCTTGTTGACAGGAAGGGAGCGGATGTTATTGAACAAGATACGGTGCTGTCGCGCCATGATGGGAATTTAGACGAGGGTGTCAAGACGGGAGAAGGTGAAGTGAGCCTGGTTATGGGAGTAGGTGGCATAGGTATTGAGATGGAACACGGAGCATGCGGCGAGGGATATCTGCTGGAGGGTGTGGGGGTGCTGAAAAGGATGGACGTTTTGGAGGACAATGGTGACAAAGCGGATGATGTCCTCGGCGGTGGGGGGGGGGACGAAGTGAGTTACCAGGGGGGGTAGGGTCATCCAGAGGGCGGACAGGGACGGCGAGTTCAGGAGTGGAAGGGGCTGGTCTAGCCTTGCATTTCTGGGAGTATGTGGGGTGAGGGAGGTTACAGGTGTTGCAGGATGGAGGGGACTGAAGGTTGCGGCACTGCCGGAGGAAGTGAGCTTGTTTGCAGTGCGGGCAGACAGGGGCCTTGCGGCACTCAGATGTTGGGTGTGCATTATAGTGCAGGCACCTCTGGCATCGGATGGACTGGGGAGGGGAGCGGGAAGGGTCGACCTTGTAGCGGCGGTTGAAGAGGAGGGCACCCTCCTTAAGGAGAAGGTCGATCGAAGGAGCGTGCTCAGAAAAAACCCGCATAAGGTGGGTGGGGCCGGCAGGGTTGTGGATCCAGCGAACGGAACGAAAATCGAGGTAGGGATGCGCCTTAAGCTCTGACAACACCTGCTCCTCCGTGATCGTCGGACTAAGCCGAGTGATCACGGCGGTGAGGGTTGGCGGGCGACGCGGGGGTTGGGGTTGACGGGAGGAGGAAGAGGAAGGAGCAGGGGCGAGAGAGGCATTGGGGCCGAAGCGGGTAATGGGGATGCAGGATAGGATGTCGGTGTGGAGGGTGGGGCTAGAGGAGGCGATAAGGACGGAGTCCCTACGAGGGGTGAGAAGGGAGATAGGGGCGCCAGGAAAGTGTTGGCGGAGGAGCAAGGTGAGGTTGCGGGCCTCCAGGAGAGAGGGATATGGATGGGAAAGGAGGTATCTGTAGGAGGGGGTGGTAGAGGAAGCGGTAGAAGGGGCGGGCGGGGAGACATCCATGACATCTTTGGGGGGAGGAGGGGGAAGGGGCTGCGATTTCTTGGGAGTGGAGTAGGCAGTGGTGCCACTTGGACGTTTTACAGGAAGGGAAGAGGGGCGGGGTACAGGAGCAACCAGGAGATGGTGGGAGGAGGCAGGTCCCGGCAGTGGTGCTGGGGCCGGTTCTGCAGATGATGCAGGTGCGGGCGCAGGTGCTGGTGCCCGTGCTGGTGCTGGTGAAGGCGCGGCATGGGTGGTGGCTCTCCGAGCCACAACCCTGGCGGGGGCTGCATGAGCGGATGAAGTGGCGTGGGGGAGTGGAGGGAAGGGGTCAGGTGAGGTGGCTGGGGGAGAAGGAGCGACAAAGGGAGCTGGGGAGGGAAGGGTGAGGAGGTTTGGGATGTAGGGGGCGGGGGTTTTTTGAGCACACCAAGTAATGGTGGTGGCAGCTGCTGAGTGGGAGGTGTAAGTTATGGCTGTGATAGTGGCGGTGGTTGTAGGGGTGGTCATGGTGAAATGAAACAACTGAACGGGAGGAGGGAAAAAGAAACACTAAACGAAGACGAAGATGAAGACGAACACTATACTACACTGCACAAGTCCAGGAAGACGAAGACGGCGGCGGCGGCTGCTGCTGCGACGGCGGGGAGCGGGGTCCGGGGCCCCGCCCTGCTGCTGCGGCGGCGGGGGCGAACGGGCTCGGTGGCGGGCTGGCGGAGGCGGCGGCGATGACGACGAACGGGGCAGACTGCGTCAGCCGGCGACGAGAACGGCGAGCAGGAAGGGCTGCACCGGCGACAGGAGTCGCGCTGCGGGGGCGGCGGCTGCTGCTGCTGCTGCTGCTGCTGCTGCTGACACTGGTGCCTGCGCTGCCGGAACTGCGACGGGAACCGCTACTGGAACTGGAACTGGAACTGGAACTGCTGCTGCTGCTGCTGCTGCTGCTAAACCTATCGCTTCGACGATTGCGGAAATCAATCCTCGAAGGGCGCAACTCTCTCGAGTTCCGCCGAAGAAAGTATGCTGTACCGCTTTGCAAATGCTTTATCTGCGCCATTCGCCTTAACCACATCTGAGAGTAATTCTTAATAAAACACCTGTCGCTAATTGTTCGTCATCACAGATACTGTTTGCTATACGGCCATGACGCGCAACTGATTTCCAAAATTCGTCTTCCTCCTGTGAGGAGGGAACTTCCGACCCCTGGCTTGCTAGACCAGTGCTCTACCACCTAGCAGTACTCTTGCGTACTTCGGCCTCACTGTCGTCCGCATCATTAGACTTCAGCTGACAACACACTTCATATTACCAGCTTATATTTGCAGCTATGGCGACCCATTGCTGCTTAGCTACACATCTGACACGTAACCGATGTGTTCTCTAAACAACAACACTTGCATTTCAGAACATGTCTTTCACACATGTCTACAAAATCACCTTCACTTTCAACAAAGTTTCCTTGCGACTGACAGAGACGTAGGCAAAGTTTAATGTTGCTATTTCCATTACATCACGTTAACCAGAAAAACGGTAATTTACATCTGCAGCGGAACAAAATTCCGTTCCGCCCAGCGTGAGGCACGAACCCACGACACTGATGTTAAGAGCCTCATCCTCTACCGACTTTTTTTGTTTTTGTTTTGTTTTTTTAATTTGTATAGTCGTTTGTTTCCTATCCATCCTCTTTGCTCGTTTCTGCTGTCTGTTTTGCGCTTTTGTTTCATTCAAAATGCACCAAATTTAATATGTCGTAGAAATAACTGCTCCTGGGAAGGACATAGTCTTGATCTCATACGTGGCTTTATTCATAATCTCAATGAGACAAATGGAAGTCTTTGCAGTGAGTATATCCTTGATTGTAGTACAGGAAAATCTAATTGTTATAACAGATATGCATGTTATCCACGTCCTACGGCATCTCAAGGACGATGTGAAGAAAAGTTTGAAATGTTGACTGATACCGGTGCCCATATTTGTTGGTTGTGCGCCAGTGTTGGTGTGAGAGATATACTTGAAAATTTAAGACATTAGGGGCACTGCCGGACAGAATATAGTGGATAAAATGTCCCATGAGCCATAGGTAGCTGTTATGTTTGGCTGCAGGGAAGAGTCGGTAATCCGGGCGCAGAATGTCGTGGATCTGAATCGCATGAGGCGGAGTCCGGTTGAGCACAGCGAGTTTTTTGCCCGTCCAATTCCAGATGTGCCCTTGATCCTTGCAGACAAACAGATGTGCAATAGTCTCAACCATGTGGCACAAGTCGCAGTAGGGACTGGGTGCAAGATTAATCCTGTGCCGCTTTTCTTTCGTCGGAATTGTTTCAGCGACCACGTCATACCATTTGGAGCGAACATCTGTCGGAAGCGTTGGATTATGGATGTTAGCCCAAACGAGGGACCAATTGCAAGCCGGATACTTCTTTTCCAAGGGGCCAGGCAGTGACGGCCGAAGTAAGTGGCGGTACAGTTTTACTGTCGGCTTCTTGAAAAGCTCGTCGTCGAGATAGCTAATTTCAAGGTAATACAGTGCTATATGCTGAAAACGCGGGCCGACGTGGCCAATGTCCACAGGCGGAGATAAGTTTCGAGGGCGGGACAGTTGATAGAGCCGCTTCGTGACGGTGTCCTCGCTGGCGGTGAGTATCTGCCATGAGCGTTTCAGATACAGAGCCAGGGCATGAACGCCGGGGTTTTTCAGCCCAAGGCCTCCCATATCGCATGGCAGTGCTGTCGTGGTGAAGGAAACCTTAAAAATATTGAGCTTCCAGACGTACCAGGCGGCCGCCGCTAGGAGTGATCTTGCTACTATGGGTGGCATAGGTAGGACGGCGGCAACAAATTGTAATTTGGAGAGGGCATAAGAGTTGACGAAAAAGGCTCGCTGCAGACGATCGAGGTGTCGCATGTTCTGGTCGCGCAGGAGTGCTTTTATCGCCTGAATTTGGGGTATCCAATTCTTGTGAGACATGTCCAGAGGCCGGGCAGTGACGTAGAGACCAAGGTGTTTTCTAGTCTGTACACAGGGCAGCCAAGCGTCGCCTGTGATAGGTCGTTCTTGACCAAGCGTTAAGGCGGCGGATTTATTGACGTTTAACATGGCACCACTATCTCTTTGGAATTCCTCAAGAATGCGTTTCACTGCGGTGACATCTCGGACGTCGTTAAGAAGCACGCTGACATCGTCTGCGTAAGCTTGGACCACAGACTTGATACCATAAAAATGGAATCCAGGGAGGCTATGATGTAGATGGCGCAACAAGGGTTCCATGAGGATCGCATAGAGCGTCGTTGAAAGAGGACAGCCTTGCTTGATACCCCGTGAGAGCTGGACGTACTCCGTCAATGTATTATTGATCAGGAAGCGTGTACGGGTACCACTGATACAGTTGTTGATGAGGTGGATAAAATTAAGACTAAAGCATATTGATTCCATCACGCCGCTGAGATAGTGATAGTCAGCTCGATCGTAAGCCTTATCGAAGTCAAGAAATGCTATGGCCATAGGAGTGCGGGTGGCCCAGGTGAGGGAGACGAGGTCCCGATAGAGCGGCAAAATGGTGGACAGCGACCGACCACGGATCGCACTCATTTGGTATGGTCCCAGAAGACAGGGTAACAGCTGTCGTAATCGGGCATTGAGGGCGCGCGTCACAAGCTTAAAGTCGGCATTGAGCAGAGTAATGGGCCGCAGATCTTTGGTGGTGGTCGGCGTCGGCGTCTTAGGTATTAAAACAGTTAACCCCTCTGTGAAAGCTGGGCGTAGAGCAATCCCATGTAGTACTTCATTGTACATCTCCGTGAGTTTGTCCCCTAATATAGGCCAATATTTGACGTAAAACTCGACAGAGAGCCCGTCCGTGCCCGGAGATTTATTTCGTGGCGCAGCAAGCAGGGCATCCTTCAGTTCTTCTTTGGTAAAGGGAGCAAGCAAGTCCCGATTGAGGTCGTCGGTAATGCGATACGGCGGGGGTCCAGAATGATACCATTCTCGCACTTTCTCATGAGGTTCACCAGCACGGGTGTAAAGTGCAGCAAAGTGGTTGGTAACATGGTTTTTGATGTCTCGCTGTAGGGTATAACAAGCACCGTCTGCATCCTGCAACTTATGAATAAGTTTCCTGCGCGCTGCATGTAACAGTTGGACGATATGATGGACAGACGTGTGCTGTTGCGGCAAGTTTGTGAAGTCACGTGCTCGAATCTGGTGGCCGATGGCGGTGCAACCCGTCAAGGATGTAATCTTGGCTTGGAGTCTGCGTACGTGCGTGATGTTATTAGGCACCTGATGATAATCCCGGTACAATTCCCGCAGGGCACAGAAATAGATTTCAGTGATTTCCTTCTCACCGCGCGCACGAAGCCGGGCGTGGTGCTTGATGCAAGTAATGAGTTTCCCCTTTGCATGAAGCGTCCACCAATCAATCCACGTGGGGTACGTGGGCCTGCTTGATGTTACGGAGTGCCAAGCTGACAGGATCTCACGCTCTAAAGTGGCGTCTTGTAAGAGGCGACAGTTGCGTTGACATCGTCCGAAGCCTCTATAAACTTTCTGCGGTGAGTGATTAAAGACGATGTGGTAAGCGATATGGTCACTGAAATTAACGGGCCAATATTCGCAAGTTCCCACGTCGGCTAAAAGACCGCGTTGCACATATATGCGATCTAACCTGCTGGAAGACGTCTGCGTAAAGTGAGTAAAGGCAACTTCATCTGGGTGTAAGGTCGCCCACGTGTCGACTAACTGCAATTCTGTAACTAGTGTTAGCAGTTCTTGGCTGAAGTTAAAGTTCGGCGTTTGATCGGTGCGGCGCAAAATGCAGTTAAAGTCACCACCCATAATAATACGCAGACGCAAGTCGGTGATTAGATTCGGTATCTCTCCCGTGTAAAGCTCCCTCTTCGCCGCTCGCGCGTTGGAACCGGAAGGGGCGTACACATTAAGAAGGAGTACATCATGGAACTGTGCGGCAATGCCTCGTCCGGTAGGTAACATGGACAAACAAGAACATTCAATGCCTTCCCGATACAGAATGATCGTACCTGCCTCCGTTCCTACATTGACAATGGCGTCATAACCGGGGACGTCGGCTAGGAGCGGAGTCAGTGCTTCCTGTACGAACGGCCCGTAAATATTGTCGAAGGCTGTGGATTTTTGCTTGAGAGACAATGCGGTTAACATTCATGGTAGAAATCTTATAGGATTGTCGTGAACGGAGCGATGTGGGACGACTGGTCATCTGCAGATGAAAACAGGTACGATTTTTATCCCTTCAACAGTCGTCCGCTTCGGAGGTCGAATAAGTGTAGACGTCGCCGTCCGTGGACGCTGCATTGCGCCGAGACGTAAGCAGCGTATCTCCAGTTGCCATCGGTTCTTCACGCTCGGTATTGCCAGTCATATCTTCAATATCATCCTCCCAATTATCGACAGACACAGCCGTCGTCGCGCCTGCTGCAGCAGTTCCGGAACCGCATTGCGGGCCGTCACCCTGCACATCTGCAACTTAGGCCGTCCGCGATGGAGCACAAATATGTGCCCTCCCCGTGTCAAGGTTGGAGACATCATCGTCAATATTCATGGGTGAGGCCAACGACGGAAGAGAGTCTTCGGTCCCCGAAGTGTCATCGCAGATCATGCGGCCCGCGTGTTTGGCCTTTTCACGCAAGGGAGGTGCCGATTGGGCTGCCGCAGGACGAGCGATCCGATTTTTCTTGTGCTTTTTCGGGGAGGACCTACTGACAGAGGCTTCCGCATTCTCTAAAGGAAGAGGAAGAGTCTCTGTCTCTTGCTGGCTGTCAGTGGCGGTAGTGGCCGCCTCCACAACGTCAACCCTGGCTTCCTCACGTGAGGCATCACGGGGCACCGCGGCTAGCAAGCCAGCGACCGGCAAGGCTTCCTGAGTGGTACAGATTTCCATAGGTACATCTCCGCCATTCGTAACATCGGCCACACTAAGTCCGACTTCCGCAGCCGACGCAGTGGGTGTATTTGCACGGACCGCCGCTACATAAGTAGTCGGTAATATTGTCAGTTGCGGGGGAGGGCCCAGTTCACCCGCAGGCAGCTGCGTTACATGTCGTTGGATGCACTGTGCCCGGACGTGTCCCGTGGAATTACAGCCTGAACATGTACGAGGCTGTCCCTCATACATGATTATCGCCCTATATCCACAAATCGTTAGGTAGGATGGAATATGCCATTGCAATTCGATCTTAATTTGCCGCACACCGTTCAAAACAGGGTACTTATGGAACGGAGCCCACTTTTCGGCAATTTTACTGATAATTTTGCCGTAGGACTTAATAGAAGCATTAATTTGTTCAGCCGTGATTTCAAAAGGCAACTCGAAAATCATGACGGTGCGAATACCAAGACCAGCGTGGACAACAGTCACCTCACCAACATTCCCGTCACTGTGTCGAAATTTATAGGTACCGCCACATGAATCGATGCTTTTGTCGCACAATTTTGGGTCACGCAATTTGATATAAACTGTGCTACTGACAATAGACAAATGGATACCAATGCTATCGGTGGGAGGCAATTTTACGTCTTCATCGAGAAATCGTTCGACTTCGTAATATTTCGGTCGAGAAAAACTTCCATCAAACATAAACCTCATATTATCTTTCCGCTCTGGGTGATCCATGTTAGGTTCTATTCGTTAACAACAAGATGTTATGCGCGCCGCAACGGCCTTCGACTCACCACGTGCCGCACCGCAGGACCGCAGCTGAGCACGTAAACAACGCTCCAGGCACGTCCGACCTGCACGACGGCCGCGCCTCGACACTAAATTTAAACTTTTCACTCGAGGGAAGACTTGAACCAAGGACCTCTCGTTCCGCAGCTGCTCACGCTAACCACGGGACCACAGCGATCTTCGCCGACTGAGCTTGCAGGCTGCCTCGGTGAATACCTGCCGGGTAGCACGTCACACAGTACTCGTTTGGGTTGGGTGGTCCCATACAGAATCTCTCCATGCTGCCTAATGTTGTCCTAACGTCACACTCGTCACGTACTTCACTTTTATTTCATAATCATTTCTGAGAGGTAAATGAATTGCATGACAACATGCAGAGCTAGTGGCGTCAAAATTAACACACATACTTGAAGTGACTCAAAGGCCGAACGAGTTACTCTCCGACGTTGTTTTAAATGTGCAAGTGCCAGTCAAAACTCGCGGTGACGGCACTCTGCCGACCATTTTGCTAGTTAAGACAGGTCTTGTTGTGTGTGTTTCAAGCTCAAGATCATCTCCAAGCAGAAAATGGTCAACAACAACATTCAGACGGTTTCGTACTGCTCAATTGCGACATTAAACGGTATGTATCTTTTCAGAACTGGAAAAACACAAGCGTGACAGCATTCGAACCTGTAATCTTCAGATCCGAAGTCCGACGCCTGATCCATTAGGCCACACGGTCACTGACGACCAACTATAACTTGTATACGACTCATCTCGAAACGTTCACACCCCTGAGGAATTGGGTTTTCGTTCAACACTGCTGCTGCCCCTTGCTCTTTCCCACCCATTCGTTACACTCAACCTCTTACGAGACCGACCAAATATAGACTGGGAAACAAGACCACACACTTTGTGCATTCGGAATCGAAGGCAGGACGTCCCTCGCCGCATTTGCTACGATGGCCATTTGCTACTTCTGCAGAAGCGGCGACGACGACGACGACGACGACGACGACCGCGAAAGGCTCTGAGATACGTGAGAAATACATCTACAAAATGTAATTCAGACTGCCTCGTCCCACCTTATGCTGTACCGCTTCGGCAAATGCTTTATCTGTGCCATTCGCCTTAATCACATCTGAGAGTAATTCTTAATAAAACGCAAGTCGCTAATTGTTCGTCATCACAGATACTGTTTACTACACGGCCACTAAGCGCAACTGATTTCCAAAATTCGTCTTCCTCCTGTGAGGAGGGAACTTACGACCCCTGGTTTAATAGACCAGTGCTCTGCCACTGAGCTAAAAAGGCGCGGTAAAGCGGTAAGTTTCGTACTTCGTCGTTATGGTCGTCTGCACCATCAGACTTTAGCTGACAACACTTCATATTACCGACTAATATTTGCAGCTATGGCGTCCCATTACTGCTTGGCTACACATCTGACACGTAACCGATGTGCTCTCCAAACAACAACACTTGCATTTCAGAACATGTCTTTCACACATGTCTACAAAATCACATTCACCTTCAAATACAGTTTCCTTGCGACTGACAGAGACGTAGGCAAAGTTTAAACTTGCTATTTCCATTACATCACGTTAATCTGAAAAACGGTAATTTACATCTGCAGCGGAACAAAACTCCGTTCCGCCCAGCGTGGGGCCCAAACCAACGACTCTGGGTTAAGAGTCCCACATTCTCCCGACTGAGCTAGCCGGCTGCCTCGGTGAATGCCTGCCGGGTAGCACGTCACACAGTACTCGTTTGGGTTGGGTGGTCCCAAACGGAATCTCTCCATGTTGCCTAATGTTTTCTTAACGTCACACTCGTCACGTAATTCACTTTTATTTCATAATCATTTCTGAGAGATAAAGGAATTGCATGACAACATGCAGAGCTAGTGGCGTCAAAATTAACACACATACTTGATGTGACTCAAAAGCTGAACGAGTTACTTTCCGACGTTGTTTTAGATGTGCAAGTGCCAGTCAAAACTCGCGGTGGCAGCACTCTGCCGACCATTTCACTAGTTAACACCGGTCTTGTCATGTGTGTTTCAAGCTCAAGAGGATCTCTAAGCAGAAAATGGTCAACAGCAACATTCAGACGGTTTCGTACTGCTCAATTGCTACATTAAAACGATATTTTTTTTCAGAACTGGAAAAACACGACCGTGACAGGATTCGAACCTGCAATATTCGGATCTGAAGTCCTACGCCTTATACACACACACACACACACACACACATTTTTCATTTTTTTCATTAGTTAACCCTTTTATGAAATGGAACTAAAAAAAAGAACCAAGTGCCACCGCCACTTTTCATCCTAAAAAAAAAAGAAGATAAATCTGTTCCACTTCAGGCGTTGGCTCCTGACTGAACCTACCCCAGAGAGCTGTCTATCTACCAGGGTAAATATAGGAAATCAAGGTTAGGGCTGTCCTTACAAACAAAACAAAATCTTATTTTTTCTGAATTTTATTTTTTTATTGTTGCTATGTTATTTTTTTTTGTTTTTGTTTAGTTTTGTTGTGTCATTGATCAGAGGCCTTCTGCGCCCCGCTGGTAATATGTTGAGTCACGTCTTCTCGAAATTTATGTGTTCTGTTCAATTTCTCAGAAATGTTCATTGGTTCAAGCAGGAAACGTTCCTCTCTCTTGACTTAATACATTCCAGCTGCGAGGCGGGTCGTGGAAAGCACTCCCAAGGAAGTTCGAGAAAAATTGTTTGTATTTTGGGTGACGGACAACGACATAATGACTGTCATTGAAGTATGTCCAAAAATCGAGTACAGAGTCTACAGTTTGTCCAAATAGGTAGTGAATGGCATGTCCGCGAATCCAATTCACAGCATTGGTCTTTGTCCGAGGAAAATATTCACGATCCGGAAATAATAATGAAAGGGGAGTAATCCGATCCGGAATGTCCCGCGTTAGAAAAACGACAATAAGGCGAATGAATTGCAAAACCTCCGCCGCCGGTCCGCAAACAAACCGATGTTCATCATTGTCTGGGACTCCGCACGTGGAACAGAGAGGTGATTGGGCGAGGTAGATACGATGAAGGCGTGATTGATTGATTTTCTTACCATTGACAGTTAGGTACCAGACAGATTGAACATTCATGTCAAGGTAATGGGCGAAAACCGCGCGCCATACATGACGCCAGTCTATCTGGGGGAACTTTTGTTCAATCGGGTTAGGTGGACGACCTAATTGGAGGACATTGTATACTGCCTTTGTCTTGAGTAAAAGCTGTCTTGGTAAGGTGAGGCGTAGATAACTGAGTTCAAGAAACAAGTATCGTATATAATAGAAATGGACCAGAACGTCCTAGATCATCACTGGGGCTGACAGTGAGACCGGCGTATATGCCGTCAGGAGGAGACCAGTGAGGCTCATTGGGCATCGTGTCCATACCGTCATCTGGGAGCTCACAAATAGGGCGCAAGCTCTATCCAGCACGTGAAACACACCTATCCCACCTCATTCATGGGGAAGAGTAAGGGTTCCATAGTTCACTTTGAACAACAGCCCAGAGCTGACGAAAGATGCCATCGCTGCCAACATGTGACGTGCCATAGTAAGCGGGAAAGGTAGAACTTGTACTACATGGGGCACTCGGGATGCGATATATATATTGACATATCGAGCTCCTTGGAGAATATCTAGGGATCGAAGACGATGATCCATAAGACCTGCTCTGATCATTAAAAGGAGGCGTCTGCAGTTGATGGTGGCTGAACGCCTGAGATCAGATGAAAAGTCTATTCCCAAACAGCGAATGGTATCAACGGTGGTGAGAGGTGTAACACACTCCACAGGGAGTCCCGTGCCAATGAACATAACTTGTGACTTACGTACCTTTAAAGAGCTACCTGACGCCTCACCATAAGTCGCTACCCACGTCAAAACAGCTCTAACCTCGTCGGCATTACGCAAACAGATGACTACATCGTCAGCATAGGCCGTGCAACAGAATCGGTATCGATCTATGGACAACCCTAACAAACGTTGTCTGAGCCCACATAGCAAGGATTCCAAGGAAAAGGCGTACAAAATCGCTGATAGAGGGCAACCTTGACGTACGGATCGACCTATTTTTATCGGAGGAGTGAGTCTGCCATTGTACATAATCCTGGAAGAAGCATCCCGCAGAAGGCGCATCACTACCGTGATAACGGCGACTGGGAAACCCATATGGTGGAGAGCGGCCGTAAGGAACGAATGGTCAACCCTATCAAAAGCTTGACTAAAGTCCAAAGACGCAAGTGCCCGAGAGAGGCATTGTGCCTGGGTAACGGCGATCATATCCCTGTAGCGGCATAAAGCCGTGCGGATATTATTATCCCCTCCCAGAGATGCTTGGTCTGGCGACACAACATATCGGGCAACGGTTTTAAGTCGTGCCGCCAAAAGGCGAGTGAAGATTTTCATATCACTGTTACGGAGGGTGAGGGGCCGATAATCACTGATATTGTAGCCACCATGCGGTTTATGTACAGGAATAATAATTCCTTCCATGAAAGAGTCTGGCACAGGTACTTCTGGAGACTTCAGTTCCCGACATATGGAGGTGAAGGTGGACTCTAACAAATCACGGAAGGTGCGATAAAATTCGAGGGGAAGACCGTAGGGTCCTGGGGAGCGATTGATGGTTCCTGCTCGGATCGCATCGCGGACTTCATCATCAGTCACCTCTGACACCAAGTCAATCGCCGCATCTCCTGGGAGACCACCGAAGTTGAGCTGTGAGACTTCCTCGATCAACTCTGGGGAATGTGGAATTGCGGCGTAGAGCTGCTGGTAGTGGGCGTGAAGCACATTCCCTATTGCAGATTGGGTTACGTAGCGACGCCCATCTTGGTCTGTTAGGATGGGAAAAAATTTTCGGCGACGATGTTGGCGCTCTTGGATGATATGGTACATAGATGGATGTTCATGAGGCATGCGATCAGCAGTACGAGATCGTACTATCGCTCCTTCCAAGTGCCTTCGCATGAGATTGGAGATTTGGGACTTAGCATGGTTTATCCTTGTATGGCGCTCAGGGGAGGCTGGCATCGTGGAGCATTCTCGTAGGATCCTGTAGTAAAAGTGCGTAGTGCTCTTCCTCCAGGCAACAACATCTTTGCCATATCGGATCAAAGTTTTTCGAAGAGCAGGTTTTGCACACTGGATCCACCAGGATATGGTAGACGGATACGTGGGACGGCGTCTATTACATGTGATCGAAGTGTCTTCTATTAGAAGTCGACAGTCAGGTGAATTAAGAAGTGCCGTGTTCAGTTTCCATAAACCACGTCCGTGCCATACTGCCTGTCTTGTGAGAACAACGTCACTGAAGTAAGCCTCATGATCTGAGAAAGCAACAGGCCAGATTTCAGCCTGTCGTGTGTGTTGAATTAGGGATCGCGAGATGTAGATGCGATCCAGTCGGCTAGAGGAGTGAGCAGTGTAGTACGTAAAGCCCAAACGATCACCGTGAACATGTCTCCACGTGTCGACAAATTGTAGCCACGTCACGACTGTTTCCAGAGCTGCGCATGGTGAGTGACGCGGCAATTGATCCTGAGGTCGCTGGGTGCAGTTGAAGTCCCATAAAAAGGGGTGCAACTTCATCTGCGAAGAAGGCATTGCGTTCAAGACGGTAGCTGGAGCCCGACGGCGCATAAATGTTGAGGATGCGTACACCAAAGAGAGTAAGGGCCATACCTCTGCCGTTGGGGAGGTATAGGACATCTTCGGCAGGAAGACCTTCTCGTAAGATGATGGCAACACCACTACCGGTGTCCGAAGCGGGAGAAAGATGCGCCGTGAAGCCATGTGGTGGTGAAAAATCGGCGACATGCACTTCCTGAAAAAGCGCAATATCAATGTCCGCATCATAAATCATATCGCGGAGCAGCGCTAGTTTGTGGGGCGCACGAATGGTCGCGAGGTTAATCGTTGCGACACTATAATGCTGGTGTAGGAGTCCCACAGGCACAGGTGGGGCTGCCTCTTCAGGGGCGAGAGGTCGTCGATCTTGCCGGTCCGCTGAAGAGGTTGCTATTGTGGAGAGTTTGCAGGCGCGGGCGCAACCAATGGGGGCGCCCCATCATCAGCACTGTCCACCCCATTCCCTTCGATCTCCACGTCGTCTGCCCAGGAGACTGATACTGCGGTAGGGTACCGACTGTTTTCATCATCCATGTGGAGAGGAGACGTAGTTTTCGGCTCAGCATATAGACTTTCTTCAACGTCGACCTGTGGGGGCGACTTCGCCAGTAAGGAGAGGTGATCGTTGCCAGTGGTCGCCTGTGGCGGGCCGTTCGCATCGACTTTTGGACATCATAGAGCGGTTTGTCGTCCATCTTCGGTTCTGCATCTCTGGCACCCATCCGTAGAATGGATTCATCAGGGGGTGTACGGCTACGTTTCTTTCTCTTTCGTGTCGACCCTTGTTTTCGAACAGGTCGTTCCGAGTCTGATTGCGGGTGGCCTTCGTCTGACTCCGGATCAGTCTGAAGGAAAGCAGAAGTAGGTACCACTCCCGGAGCAACGTCCATTTCAGCAGCATTTTCAGTCACAGTGCTGCGATGATGTGGAAGGTCGGGATCTGGCGTCTGTGGCACCTCAGAAGGAATCTCAGTAGCGGTTGCATCTGCCTGATCAGACGACGTCAACAGAGCAGGAAGACCTGTGCAGAGGTGCTACCTTCCTGGGCAACCTTGTCATATGTGGGGACGCTTCCTCGCCGACCGGCGTTCGGATCAGGTGGCGTCGCATCCAGGCAGATCTGACGTGGCCTTCTTGTCCACAACCCGCACATGTTCGGGGTTGGCCGTCGTACTTGACAATGGCTCGCACACCGCCAATTGTCAGGTATGATGGTATATGTTTTTTCAGTTCAATTTTTACCTGACGCACACCATTAAGGACATGGTAGGTCGTGAAAGTTTGCCATTTTTCCTCTACGTAACCGATGACGTTACCGTATGGTTGTAACTCAGAGACAACTACGTCCTTCGGCACTTCAAAAGGTAGTTCAAACACCCTAATCGTGCGTTGACCGTACTCTGCGAGTTTAAGTGTTACTGGTCCGACGTGACCATCAGAGTATTTGAACTTAAGTCCATTGGTATGGCGGCGAATAACATCTTCACAACCTTCGGTGTTTGTCATTTTAATATGAACGACACTACTCGTGATCGAAAAATGGATTCCGATAATGTGGTTAGGATCTAAACGAACACGAGAGTGACAGAATTAGAACCTGTAATCTTCAGATCCTAAGTCCGACGCCTTATCCATTAGGTCACACGGTCACTGACGACCAAGTATAACTTGCATACGACTCATCTCGAAACGCTCACACCCCTGATGTTTTGTGTTTTCGTTCTACACAGGCGCTGCCCCATGCTCTTTCCCACCTATTCGTTACATTCAACCTCTTACGAGACCGACCTAATATAGACTGGGAAACAAGACCACACACTTTGTGCATTCGACGACGACGACGACGACGCTCTGAGATATGTGAGAAATACATCTATAAAATGTAATTCAGACTGCCTCGTCCCGCCTTATGGTGTACCGCTTTGGCAAATGCTTTATCTGCGCCATTCGCCCTAATCACATCTGAAAGTAATTCTTAATAAAACGCCTGTCGCTAATTGTCCGTCATCACAGAAACTGTTTGCTATACAGCACGACGGGCAACTGATTTCCAAAATTCGTCTTCCTCCTGTGAGGATGGAACTTTCGACCCCTGGTTTACTAGACCAGTGCTCTACCACTGAGCTAAACAGGCGCGGCCTAGCGGCACTTTTGCGTACTTCGTTCTTACGGTCGTCTGCATTATCAGACTTCAGCTGACAACACTTCGTATTACAGACTAATATTTACAGCTATGGCGACCCATTACAGCTTGGCTACACATCTGACACGTAACCGATGTTCTCTCCAAAGAACACCACTTGCATTTCGGAACATGTCATTCACACATGTCTACAAAAGCACCTTCACCTTCAATTACAGTTTCCTTGAGACTGACGGAGACGTAGGCAAAGTTAAAAGTTGCTATTTCCATTACATCAACTTTAATCAGAAACACAGCAATTTACATCTGCAGCGGAACAAAATTCCGCTTCGCTCAGCGTGGGGCTGGAACCGACGCCCATGAGATTAAGCGTCTCATGCTCTACCGACTAAGTCAGGGGCGCTACCTCGGTTATACTTGCCGGGTACCACGTCACACAGTACTCGTTTGGGTTGGGTGGTCCCATACAGAATCTCTCTATGCTGCCTAGTGTTTTCCTAACGTCACACTCGTCACGTACTTCACTTTTATTTCATAATCATTTCTGAGAGGTAAATGAATTGCATGACAACATGCAGAGCTAGTGTCGTCAAAATTAACACACATACTTGATGTGACTCAAAAGCCGAACGGGTTACTTTCCGACATTGTTTTAGATGTGCAAGTGCCAGTCAAAACTCGCGGTGACGGTACTCTGCCGACCATTTCGGTAGTTAATACCGGTCTTGTTGTGTGTGTTTCATGCTCAAGAGCATCTCCAAGCAGAAAATGGTCAACAGCAACATTCAGACGGTTTCGTACTGCTCAATTGCTACATTAAAACGGTATGTTTCTTTTTCAGATCTGGAAGAAACACGACCGTGACAGGATTCGAACCTGCAATCTTCGGATCTGAAGTCTGACGCCTTATTCGTTAGGCCACACGGTCACTGACGACCAAGTCTAACTTATATGCGACTTATCCCGAAAGGCTCACACCCCTGAGGAATTGTGTTTTCGTGCTACACAGCCGCTGCCCCTTGCTCTTTCCCACCCATTCGTTACATTCAACCTCTTAGCACGTTACACAGTACTCGTTTGGGTCGTGTGGTCCCATACAGAATCTCTCCATGCTGCCTAATGTTTTCCTAACGTCACACTCGTCACGTACTTCACTTTTATTTCATAATCATTTCTGAGAGGTAAAGGAATTGAATGACAACCTGCAGAGATAAAGACCGACCAAAAATAGACTGGGAAACGACAACACACACTTTGTGCATTCGGAATCGAAGGCAGTTCGTCCCTCGGCGCATTTGCTACGATGGCCATTTCCTTCTTCTGCAGTAGCGGCGGCGACGACAACGACGACGACCACGAATCGCTCTGAGATATGTGAATAATACATCTATAAAATGTAATTGAGACTGCCTCGGCCCACCTTATGCTGTACCGCTTTGGCAAATAATTTGTCTGCGCCATTTGCCTTAATCACATCTGAGAGTAATTCTTAATAAAACGCTTGTCGCTAATTGTTCGTCATCACAGAAACTTTTTGCTATACGGCACGACACGCAACTGATTTCCAAAATTCGTCTTGCTCCTGTGAGGATGGATCTCACGACCCCTGCTTAACTAGACCAGTGTTCTACCACTGAGCTAAAGAGTCGCGGCCTAGCGGTACTTTTACGTACTTCGTCCTTACGGACGTTCGGTTCATCAGACTTCAGCTGACAACACTTCATATTACCGACTAATATTTGCAGCTATGGCGACCCATTACTGCTTGGCTACACATCTGACACGTAACCGATGTTTTCTCCAAACAACACCACTTGCATTTCAGAACATTTCTTTCACACAAGTCTACCAAATCACCTTCACCTTCAAATACAGTTTCCTTGCGACTGACGGAGACGTAGGCAAAGTTTAAAGTTGCTATTTCCATTACATCACGTTAATCAGAAGAACGGTAATTTACATCTGCAGCGGAACAAAATTCCGTTCCGCCCAGCGTTGGGCTCGGACCCGCGACCCTGAGATTAAGAGTCTCATGCTCTACCGACTTTTTTTTTCTTTTTAAATCGGGCCTCCTTTCTCCCCTACAGCCCGTCCTTCCGCTCGCCATTTGTGCCTTCTTCGGCTTGCTTCTGTGCTATGTTTGGTCCAAATGAGATAGGTGAGTGACGAAGTAAATGTATACAAGTAAATAAAATCCCTTCTTTTGGGGTTATGGAAAGGAAATAGTTCCGCTACATTCTTCCATCATTGAGTGGGAGCGATTTTTATATTAGAGCCAGGCTTACTTCAGCCTGATGGCTTCTCATGGGTGTGTCAGCAACCTATTAGTGCTGCGACACGAGGGCGAAGGGTAAACGAAATAGCCACCTTGTTGTCGTAAAATGAATGAGAAGCTTAATAGATAATTAGATAATTTCATAAAGGAAAAAAAGGAATCTTGAGGTTGAACTACATGTCGTTTGATCGTTCTTCAGCTCTGTCGGTGAGACAATATTCGGTTCAAGAAATTTGCGTAGTTGTCTTTGTATTTGATTTGTCGTTCGAGCTTTTGATGTTCTGTCATCAGGTACATCCAATAATCTGCTTCACTTTTCGTCATAGCCGTTGAGATGTAACGGACTGTCAGTCCTTTGAGCCTGTTGGCTGACCTTCTTTTAGTGTTAGGATATGGCACGTCATCAGGCAGAAGGACGTGTGTCGGTGAAATTGTGTTAGGTGACGTACGTAGCACATGTGCTAGTTTTTGCCTGAAGAGATTCCACACGTCTTTCACATCTTCACAGACGAAGCGATGTTCTGCAGTGTCGACGACATTGCAGCTGGAACAGTTTGGTGTGTGTGCCAGACGTATCACGTGTAGTTTGGAGTTGGTTGGGATTTTTCTATTGACTGCGAGGTACCACGTCGATCGCACATTGGATGGTAGATGGGGGTCAGATATGTTGTCCAATATGTTTTTCCAATTATAATGTCGAAACTTGTTATCTATTCGATTGCGCAATTTTCCTTCCAGCAAGGTGTTGTAAACCTCCTTAACCCGATATATGTCCTTCTCCGGTATTCTATGGCGTACATAGCTGTATTCCACCAGAAAATGTTTATAGTGGTACAGCTCGTGGGAGATGTGATGCACATCGATTGGTGGATCTCTGCTGACTGGAGTGATTTCACGTAAGAGGTGAGCCACTATGGTCCGCGGTGATCGTTGCCACTGTTTATAAGTTTTGCTAACGTATAGCGCTTGCGCTTTGAGGTAGATGTCTGTCAGTTGTAGCCCTCCATTGCGTGTCGGTAGCGTCAAGGTATCATATGAAACCTTAAATATCTGACCTCTGCTGAAAAAATAACCAAGCGCTGCTTGCATTTGGTGTGCAATGGTTTTTGGCAGAGGCAGCACTTGAGCAACATAGTTGACTTTGGAAGTGATGTATGTATTGGCCAGTTGCACTTTTTGTATTACATTTAAATTACGCAAGCTGTGTTGTTTTATGCTTGCCCGTAATGTGGCAAGTAATTTTCGATAATTGAGAGCGGCCGTGCGGCGAATATTACTCGTATATTCTATTCCAAGGCATTTGATTTTTTCCACAGTGTTGATACTTCCAGCGGCTCTGATCTCTATACCCCGACCAAGATTCATAATACCAGATTTATTGCGGTTGAGTTTAGCTCCTGACGCCATTTCGTAGGTCGCCACAACTTCAAGTACTGTTTCCACCTCGCTTTCGTCAGTCACAAGTACCCCTACATCGTCCGCGTAGGCTTGACATATGATCTTGTGTCCGTGTATATGTAATCCACGGAGTTGCCGAGTCAGAGATACTAAGAGAGGTTCAAGCGCAATTGCGAAAAGCGTCATGGACATTGGGCAACCTTGTGTTCTCGAACTCTGAATATTGATCGGGTGACTGAGTTGTCCGTTGACACTGATTCTTGACGTGCTATTCGTCAGTATGTTTTTCACGGAGGCTATAATTTTCTGGGGGAAGTGCATGGATGTCATACACCGGAGCAGGTACGAATGATTAACTTTATCAAAAGCTTTTTCAAAGTCAAGCGACATCAGAGCACAGCGAATGTTGCAGGCTTGCGATATCGCTATACTGTCTCTGTAGTCGCATAAGGTCTGAAATATCGTTCTGTCCTTTCCCACACTTGTCTGGTAGGCTCCTGTCACTGTACGAATAACAGAATTCAACCTTTGCATCATGATACGGGCGAAGATTTTATAATCACTACTGAGAAGTGTTATGGGTCGAAGATTCTCCACGGTTTTGCCTCCTGGTGTTTTGGGGACTAAGACCACTGTACCTTCACAGAAATCCTTCGGAAGGTCAGTGTCCGCATTTAGTATTTCATTGCATACGAGTGTCAATTTAGCAATTATTTGTTCGCGAAAAGTTTGATAAAATTCAGCGGGTAGCCCATTTGGTCCAGGTGATTTGATCTTTGGGCTCTTCGAGATGGCATCTTCGACGTTTTCGTCAGTTATTCTCGCTGCGAGCACATCAGCTTCTTCAGGAGTGAGTCGCTCTGTCGTCCTAGCAGTGAGAGCTTGCTGCGCTGTTTCATCTGTCTGTGTATTGGCCAGCAATTCACTAAAGTGTCGATGGATCTCGTCTCGTATTGCAGCTTGATCTTTCAAGAGTCTCCCGTCTGAAGTTTTGAGTTCCGTCGGAAATTTCCGTTATTGTCTTTTGTTCTCTTGGAGAATGTGGTACATCGATGTTGTTTCTTCTCGTGTACCGTTCTGCAAACGCGTTCGTATTGTACAGCCTTCGAGATTGTGTCCCTGCAGGTTGAGCAATTTTGCTTTTATTCTGTTGATTTGCCCATAATTTGTTATGACTGTAGCATCACGAACGCACAAGTCTCTCAGACAGCTGAAGTAAAAGTCTACTGTCCGCTTCTGCCAGGCGACTTTTTCACGGGAGTAAGTTTTCATTGTCTTTAATATTGTGGGCTTCGCGCAGTTTAGCCACCAATTCAGCGCCGTGCCGTACAAGTGGAACTTCCTTTCACATTCTGCCCAAGTGGTGTGGAAGGCGGCGTGACATCTAGGATCCGAAAGGTGAGTAACGTTTAGCTTCCACTGACCTCTCGCCCTGTAAGTGCCTTGTTTCTCTAAATTTACCGTACATATGCACGCGATATGATCAGAGAAAATCGTGGGCCATAGCTCGGACTGTAAAACGTGTCTCCTTAAATTGGATGTTGCGTAAATCCTGTCGATACGACTGGCAGAATGGCTGGTGATATAGGTGAAACCTAGCCTATCACCGTGTTTTAGTTCCCACGTATCAAACAGTTGGAAGTCTCTGACGATGTCCTCCAGCTCCAGAGATTTGTTAAAATTTGGCGTCTGATCTTTCGGACTCAGCACGCAATTAAAGTCACCCGCAAATATTATTTGTTCAAATCGCACCGCGAAAAGGGGGGCGATGTCCGCCTTGAAAAATTCGGCCCTGCGGCGCTTGTTTCCTGTTCCTGACGGGGCATATATCTTGATAAACCTGGTGTTGTTTATCGTGACACCAAGACCTCTACTGTTAGGCAGTTGCGCCACGTCTGTAAGTAGGATCCCCTCTTTAGTCATAATCGCTGTGCCGAGGCTATTGTCATTGCCAGGATTGATGACGGCGTTGTAGCCAGTGATGTCGTCCAAACGGGTAGCCGTTACTTCTTGCAGCATTAAGATGTCAATATCACCGGCGTACAGAAAATCTTGGAGATTTCTCAGATTGATGGTGCTGCTAATTTTATTTATATTCAAGGTTGCAATTCTGTACGCCTGTAAAGATATCATGTCGACGATACCATGTCAGGTGGGGTACTGTTTGCCAAGGGAAGTGGATGATTGCTCCACTTTGAAGAAGTCGGCATCATCATCTGCCGCACGAGCATCTTTGATGGTGGTTTGTTGTCGGGTGGACACATCCTGTCGACGGTCGGGTGCCGTCCGTCTTGAACGTTGTGCTATGTCAGCCATCTCTGCATCATGGCTTTGCTCCTCCATGTCATCCGCCCAGACTCGCGTGTACGTAACTTCCCGCGTGTACGTGTTGGGTACAGGTGGAAGGTCCTTCAGACTAGCTGTACCGTCTTCAATGTGGATTCCACGGTCGGGGTCAGTGTCCTCATTTCGAGTCTTCTTTTTTGTTGTTCGATCTTCCAGAGGAGTTGCCTGTGCCGTCTCCGCCAGTACTTGGCCTATTTGTTTCGCCTTTTCACGCAGAATTGGCGCGACTTCTGCTGCTCCCTGACGGGCTATTCGACGTTTCTTCCGTTTCTTTGGTGTAACAGTTGTAGGCTGCTGGTCATTATCCTCCGACGTGGCAACCGTATCTTCTTTGTGTTGCCCGACGTCTTCGAGTGATTTGCACATGCCTTCTTCTGCCGTCTTAGCCTGGTCTTGTTCTCCACGTCTGTTAGTTTCCACGTCTTGTGAGTGTGCTGGACCTGTAGCTTCTGTGCTGCTAGTATCAATGGCTACGCTACCATCGGGAACGTCAGCATAAGCAACTACCGCCGTGTCGAAACACATGCCACTGCGTCACTGCGTCACGGGTAGAGTGGCCATTTGACTAGGCGGGTCTCGCTCCCCAGTCGGCAGTTGCGTCACACGCCGTTGAACACACTGCGCGCGGACGTGTTGGGTAGAACCACAGCCCGAGCAGGTTCTCGGCTGGCCATCGTAAATGATGATCGCTCTATATCCACCAATCCAGAGATACGACGGGATATATTTCAGCATGTCAATCTTAATTTGACTGACTCCATTTAATACTGGATACTTGTGCAAGCTAGACCATTAATCGGCGACATTGCTGATAATGGCGCCATAGTCTTTCAGTTTGTTGTTAATCTCCTCGGGCGTTATTTAAAAGGGGAGCTCAAAGATTCGAACCGTTCGTATTCCCATTCCGGCACGCGATACCGTGACCTGTCCTATGTGTCCGTCTGAATCTTTGAATTTTGCCACCCTACCACATGCTTCTACTATTTGGTCAGAAATGGATAACTTAAGGAACACAGTCGGACTGACAATCGACAGGTGTATTCCAATCATTTCATCCACTTTGCTCTGAAAAGTTTCTTCGATAAATGCCTCAACTTCGTAAGATTTCGGTCGGACGTAGTTCGGATCGAAATCAACTTCAAAGTATCGTGTCGCGTTGTCTGATCCATTATGTCAATCTAAAAATGTGATCGTGAACTATGACTAACGCAGAAAGTTCGCACTCATCACACAGCGCCGGCCGCTCGCAGCGACGATGTTATCACCGCAACAGCCGCACCGCACGTCCGCACAGCACGGCCGCTGGCGGCGGAATCATTTTTAGATGTGCAAGTGCCAGTCAAAACTCGCGGTGACGGCACTCTGAAGACCATTTCGCTAGTTAACACCGGTCTTGTTGTGTGTGTATCAACCTCAAGAGCATCTCCAAGCAGAAAATGGTCAACAGCAACATTCAGACGGTTTCGTACTGCTCAATTGCTACATTAAAACGGTATGTTTCTTTTCAGAACTGAAAAAACACGAGCGTGACAGGATTCGAACCTGCAATCTTCGGATATGAAGTCGGACGCCTTATCCATTACGCCACTTTCACTGACTACCAACTTTATCTTGTATACGACTCATCTCGAAACGCTCACACCCCTGAGGAATTGTGTTTTCGTTCTACACAGCCGCTTGTACCTTGCTCTTTCCCACCCATTCGTTACATTCAACCTCTTACGAGACCGACCAAATATAGACTAGGAAACAAGACCACACACTTTGTGCATTCGGAATCGAAGGCAGAGCGTCCCTCGCCGCATTTGCTACGATGGCCATTTGCTACTTCTGCAGAAGCGGCGGCGGCGACGACGACGACGACGACGAGGGCGACGACGAGGACGACCGGGAGAGGCTCTGAGATATGTGAGAAATACATCTATAAAATGTAATTGTGTCTGCCTCGTCTCACCTTATGCTGTACCGCTTTGGCAAATGCTACATCTGCGCCATTCGCCTTTATCACATCTGGGAGTAATTCTTAATAAAACTCCTGTCGCTAATTGTTCGTCATCACAGAAACTGTTTGCTATACGGCCACGACGCGCAAATGATTTCCAAAATTCGTCATTCTCCTCTGAGGATGGAACTCACGACCCCTGCTTTACTTGACCAGTGCTCTACCACTGAGCTAAAGATGCGCGGCCTACCGGTACTTTTGCGTACTTCGTCCTTACGGTCGTCTGGATCATCAGACTTCAGCTGACAACATTTCATATTACCGACTAATATTTGCAGCAATGGCGACCCATTACTGCTTGGCTACACATCTGACTCGTAACCGATGTTCTCTCCAAACAACACCATTTGCATTTCAGCACATGCCTTTCACACATGTCTTCAAAATCACCTTGTCCTTCAAATACAGTTTCCTTGCGACTGACGGAGACGTAGGCAAAGTTTAATGTTTCTATTTCCATTACATCACGTTAATCAGAAAAACGGTAATTTAAATCTGCTGCAGAACAAAATTCCGTTCCGCCCAGTGTGGTGCTCGAACCCACGTCCCTTAGAAGAAGAAACTCATGCTCCACCGACTGAGCTAGGCGGGCTGCCTCGGTGACTAGCTGCCGGATAGCACGTCACACAGTACTCGTTTGGGTTGGGTCGTCCCATACAGAATCTCTCCAAGCTGCCTATTGTTTTCCTAACGTCACACTCGTCACGTACTTCACTTTTATTTCATAATCATTTCTGAGACGTAAAGGAATTGCATGACAACCTGCAGAGCTAGTGGCGTCAAAATTAACACACATACTTCATGTGACTCAAAAGCCGAAAGAGTTACTTTCCGACGTTATTTTAGATGTGCAAGTGCCAGTCAAAACTCGCAATGACGGCACTCTGCCGACCATTTCGCCAGTTAACACCGGTCTTGTTATGTGTGTTTCAAGCTCAAGAGCATCTCAAGCAGAAAATGGTCAACAGCAACATTCAGACGGTTTCGTACTGCTCAATTGCTACAATAAGACGGTATGTTTCTTTTTCAGAACTGGAAGAACACCCTCTGTGACAGGATTCGAACCTGCAATCTTTGGAACCGAAATTCGACGCCTTATCCATTAGGCCAAACGCTCACTGACGACCAAGTATAACATATATGCGACTTATCTCGAAACGCTCACACCCCTGAGGAATTGTGTTTTCGTTCTACATAGCCACTGCCCCTTGCTCTTTCGCACCCATTCGTTACATTCAACCTCTTACGAGCCCGACCAAATACAGACTGGGAAACAAGACCACACACTTTGTGCATTGGGAATCGAAGACAGTTTTAGACATTACTCTCATGGAGGAAATCCCGCATGGTGACTGTTGTATTAAAACCAGATGCAATTTCTGTGTTTCATCAACACTCTGAATGTCCAAAGATTACAGGACGCCTCCAGATGTGCTTGAGAAACTACTATTGGTTTTCCAGGGAACGATCAGATCGTAGACAGTTTGAGACATTACTCCCATGGAGAAAAGTCCGCATGGTGCCTGTTGTAGTCAATCCCGATGCAATTTCTGTGTTTCATCAACACTCTGAAGGTCCACAGATTACAGAATGATTCCAGATGTGCTTGGGAAACTACTTCTGGTCTTCCAGGGAACGATCAAAACGTAGACAGTTTGAGACATTACTCCCATGGGGAAAAGTCCGCATGGTGCTTGTTGTATTCAATCCCGATGCAATTTCTGTGTTTCGTCAATACTCTGAAGGTCCACAAATTACAGAATGCCTCCAGATGTGCTTCGGCAACTACTACTGGTCTTCCAGGGAGCGATCAAAGCGTAGACAGTTTGAGACATTACTCCCATGGAGAAAAGTCCGCATGGTGCCTGTTGTATTCAGTCCCAAAGCAATTTCTGTGTTTCATCAACACTCAGAAGCTCCACAGTTTACCGAATGCCTCCAGATGTGCTTGGGAAACTACTACTGGTCTTCCAGGGTACGATCAAAGCGTAGACAATTTGAGACATTACTACCATGGAGAAAAGTAGGCATGGTGCCTGTTGTATTCAATCCCGAAGCAATTTCTTTGTTTCTTCAACACTCTGAATGTCCACATACACTCCTCGATATTGAAATAAGAATACCGTGAATTCATTGTCCCAGGAAGGGGAAACTTTATTGACACATTCCTGGGGTCAGATACATCACATGATCACACTGGCAGAACCACAGGCACATAGACACAGGCAACAGAGCATGCACAATGTCGGCACTAGTACAGAGTGTATCCACCTTTCGCAGCAATGCAGGTTGCTATTCTCCCATGGAGACGATCGTAGAGATGCTGGATGTAGTCCTGTGGAACGGCTTGCCATGCCATTTCCACCTGGCGCCTCAGTTGGACCAGCGTTCGTGCTGGACGTGCAGACCGCGTGAGACGACGCTTCATCCAGTCCCAAACATGCTCAATGGGGGACAGATCCGGAGATCTTGCTGGCCAGGGTAGTTAACTTACACCTTCTAGAGCACGTTGGGTGGCACGGGATACATGCGGACGTGCATTGTCCTGTTGGAACAGCAAGTTCCCTTACCGGTCTAGGAATTGTAGAACGATGGGTTCGATGACGGTTTGGATGTACCGTGCACTATTCAGTGTCCCCTCGACGATCACCAGAGGTGTACGGCCAGTGTAGGAGATCGCTCCCACTCCATGATGCCGGGTGTGGGCTCTGTGTGCCTCGGTCGTATGCAGTCCTGATTGTGGCGCTCACCTGCACAGCGCCAAACACGCATACGACCATCATTGGCACCAAGGCAGAAGCGACTCTCATCGCTGAATACGACACGTCTCCATTCGTCCCTCCATTCACGCCTGTCGCGACACCACTGGAGGCGGGCTGCACGATGTTGGGGCGTGAGCGGAAGACGGCCTAACTGTGTGCGGGACCGTAGCCCAGCTTCATGGAGACGGTTGCGAATGGTCCTCGCCGATACCCCAGGAGCAGCAGTGTCCCTAATTTGCTGGGAAGTGGCGGTGAGGTCCCCTACGGCACTGCGTAGGATCCAACAGTCTTGGCGTGCATCCGTGCGTCGCTGCGGTCCGGTCCCAGGTCGACGGACACGTGCACATTCCGCAAACCACTGGCGACAACATCGATGTACTGTGGAGACCTCACGCCCCACGTGTTGAGCAATTCGGCGGTATGTCCACCCGGCCTCGCGCATGCCCACTATACGCCCTTGCTCAAAGTCCGTCAACTGCACATACGGTTCACGTCCACGCTGTCGCGGCATGCTACCAGTGTTAAAGACTGCGATGGAGCTCCGTATGTCACGGCAAACTGGCTGACACTGACGGAGGCGGTGGACAAATGCTGCGCAGCTAGCGCCATTCGACGGCCAACAAAGCGATTCCTGGTGTGTCTGCTGTCCCGTTCGTGTGATCATTGCTTGTACAGCCCTCTCGCAGTGTCCGGAGCAAGTATAGTGGGTCTGACACACCGGTGTTAATGTGTTCTTTTTTCCATTTCCAGGAGTGTATTACAGAATGCATCCAGATGTGCTTCGAAAACTACTACTGGTCTTCCAGGTATCGATCAAAGCGTAGACAGTTTGAGACATTACTCCCATGGACAAAAGTCTGCATGGTGCCTGTTGTATTCAATACCGATGCAATTTCTGTGTTTCGTCAACAGTCTGAATGTCGACAGATTACAGAATGCCTCCAGATGGGTTTCGAAAACTACACTGGTCGTCCAGGAATCGATCAAAGCGGAGACAGTTTGAAAAAATTACTCCCATGGAGAAAATTCCGAATGGTTCCTGTTGTATTCAATCCCGATGGAATTTCTGTGTTTCATCAACACTCTGAATCTCCACAGATTACAGAATGCCTCCAGATGTGCTTGAGAAACTACTTCTGGTCTTCCAGGGAGCGATCAAAGCGTAGACAGTTTGAGACATTACTCCCATGGAGAAAATTCCGCATGGTGCCTGTTGTATTCAAACCCGATGCATTTTCTGTGTTTCATCAACACTCTGAATGTCCACAGATTACAGAATGCCTCCAGATGTGCTTGGGAACCTACTATTGATCTTCCAGGGAACGAACAATGCGTAGACAGTTTGAGACACTACTCCCATGGGGAAAATGTAAGTAGGCTGTTTAGGTTTTTTTATTGGTAACGCCGCCGCCACGTAGCGTTCTGTATAAAAATCACTGGCTGTGCAATGTGCAGTCTGTGGCTGGTTTGCATTGTTGTCTGCCATTGTAGTGTTTGGATGCGGCAGCTGGATGCTAACAGCGTGTAGCGTTGCGCAGTTGGAGGTGAGCCACCAGCAGTGGTGGACGTGGGGAGAGAGATGGGGGAGTTTTGAAATTTGTAAGAATTGGTGTCATGAACTGATATATATATATATTATGTCTATAAAAGTAAATACATTGTTTGTTCTCTATTAAAATCTTTCATTTGCTAACTGTGCCTATCAGTAGTTAGTGACTTCCGTAATTTGAATCTTTTTGTTAGCAGGCAGTAGTGGCGCTCGCTGTATTGCAGTAGTTCGAGTAACGAAGATTTTTGTGAGGTAAGTGATTTGTGAAACATATAGGTTAATGTTAGTCAGGGCCATTCTCTTGTAGGGGTTATTGAATGTCAGATTGCGTTGCGCTAAAAACTATTGTGTGTCAGTTTAAGCACATTCGTGTATAAATTTTTCAAAGGGGACATTTCATACGGCGACCCTGCCAGGAAAACCTCACTGGAATCTTCTGATTTTTTTCTTGTAGTTTGTGTAATTAGTGTAGCTTTTGTTTATTTGCTAGCGCGTAATCATAGAGAGAATATCCTTTGTAGTTGTAGTCTTTCATTTTTGTACAGTAAAACAGTTGTGGCATTCATGTAGATTTGCACAAAGTATTTCGCAGCTGCGCTTTCAATTAACTAGATATTATTTGCTATGTCAATGTGTTCTCTTATTTTTGCTCATCAAATTGTGTTTTTCTGTGTTGTAGTGTGAAATATTGTGACAATAATGGCGTGTGAAAAAAGTAATACTAGGCTACAAAGTAAACTGAGAAATGACAGTGAAGACGAAAGCAGTGTGTTAGCGCCACTGTGTAATGAATTAACTAATGTTCAAAGTATTAATTTGGTAATTGTGCATAGGGAAATGGAGCGGGCTGTAAATAATGGTGTAGGCAGTGAAACTGTTAGTGAACAGGGAAGCATTATCGATCGATCGGTCGGCAACAGCTCGCGTCAGGAATCCGAAATGACAGGACAGAATCTTGCAAATACTGTACATTCAGGTTTTGCATCCTCATCGTTTTCTTAAATAAGTCAAGACACATTTTCTGCTTGTCAAAATGTGAATGTTGCCGGTGCAAATGCACTACCGAAAAGCATAGAGGGACAGATTCCAGACATTAATACATTATTATTGGAATTAATGCAACAAATGAAACAAAACCAGAGACAAACATAGCAACAGTTAGACACAATGGAACAAAATCTTCAAAAGTTAGACACAATGGAACAAAAGCTTCAAAAGTTAGACTCAGTGGAACATACGCTTGACCAACACGTGAAGATTTAACTACTGAGTAGCATAAAATCGAATAGAAATGTCAAAAAGTCTGTAATGACGTAAAAACAGAAATTTGTGAGCATTTCCAACCTATTTTTTCGCGGCATAAAAATATATCACAGAATCAAGAATCCGCCATAAAAGAACTGCAAACTATTGTTCATGAAAATAATGAGACGTTGCAAGCTAAAATTTACTCAGTTGCATCTACCAATTCGGTTACGCAACTTGCAATAACTCAGAAAAACTTAAAGGACACAGTAGATACGATTTCAAAACAAATGGACGCTATGAAATGTGGTTCAGAAAAACACAATGAGGAAATAAGTACACTATCGGAGAAAGTAACCGAACTTTCGGATCAGTTCATTAACATATCTGCAAAGGTAGATGATGATCTGAATAATACAGAAGAGTGCGAACAAATTAGGAAATTAAAACAAAATCAGAATGAAATTAATACGCAACACCAAAGAGAAATCCGGGAAGTACACGATCAGCTGACACAGGTAATACAAGAATTACGTATTTCAAAGGACACTCGCGCTCCAACACGGGAAGAGGGACTTAGAAATACGCAAAAACCACAAAATAATAACACAGGCCATTTCGGAATTTATGAAAGAAATTGGCAAGGTGCACCGAATTTTGAGATGGAACCGTCGACACCGTAACAATGACCGATTTGCTACCCGCCGACACGATGATTTTGACTATAAGCTGTTCATTACTGCACGTGAATTCTAAACCTTTAAGAATTCTGTCAACGACATTCATCCACAAGCGTGGCTCCATCAATTCTCCCATTGTTTTTCTCCTAACTGGTCATTAGAGCACAGATTAGAATTTATGTGTGGCTACTTAGAGAATGAACGAGCTGTAAGAATGCGATCGGTCATTCACGTTTGTCACAATGAAGGAGAATTTTATCATGCCTTCCTTTCAGCATATTGGTCTCAAGCTACACAAGACCGAGTAAAACATAGCATCATTATGATGAAACATTTCGAACAATCTGAATTTTCCAGTCTTGTGAAATATTTTGAAGACATGTTACATAAGAACCAGTATCTTTCAAACCCATACAGCCCCTCAGAACTCATCCGCATTTGCTTAATCAAATTGATAATTGCCTGAACATTTACTACATATTATTTTGGCAGGACGTAGCAAAGAGGACATTGAAGCTTTTCAGGGACTGTTACAAGAATTGGGAATTGACACTGACAATCGCGGAACGCGAAAATAGGAACACAACAATTACAAGTCACATCCGTCACAAATCCGAGATAAAAGAAATAATAACTGGACACGACAAGGCTATTCTCACAATACAAATCGTGACCAAAATAGACACCACCCGTATGGCAACCGTTGGCAAAGTAGTAATAATTACACGGAAAGATCACCTCACCGCGGTAGTGACAACACAGAGACAATCAGAGAAACAGACAATATGGGAACCAAAATAATTATTATCAAGGGAGACAGAATAACTTAAGACGCAACGGTCCAGCGCGATTCAGGGAGAAATTCTCCACCACGTGACCGACAAGAAAGAAACTATGGACATGACAACAGACGATATAATCATAATGACAGACCGGAATTTCATCAGAACTGGCGGGATTCAAACAGAGCTGGGCCCTCTCGGCAAGGTGAATTTGTAGAAGTTAGGTCTCCTAATCCCAATAACGACGCAAGCCAACAAAGAGATAGCAGACAATGACTCGCACCGCAGGCAGCGTCGTGCGCCGGCTCGCGCAGAGAAAAATAACATAGACGCTAACCTTGAGAAAAATTCCAGTATTCTTTACCGACGTATACTGCATGATAATTGCGTTCAAGCTGAAACTCTGAGTACTATGAAGAGTAAAAGATTGTACCACATTTCAAATGTAAAACCGTTTATTGAAAGATAATCTGCTTTTTAACTTTGTCTTTGCCATAAAAATTTTCAATTCACGCTACTAGAACAATTTGTCACACTGAGAAACTTAACATGTAACAATGTTTTGCAGTTAAGTATCCAGTCTAGAACCTACGGAACATATTTAGACAGTATTTACAAGTGCATTGTTATAGTGAACAGACGGCACAGTGTTATTGTGTGTGTGTACATTCTTGCTTGTTAGTTGCACGATTACGTAACGACTATAAGGCTTACATACTTAGAACATTTACCAGTACTCCTAATCAGATTATAACGCTACATTTTGGTTTACTTAAAAATACATTCTTTATTTGAAGAACATTTGGTGAGACTAAAGATGACTTAGCATTTGGTTTCTATGATAGCTACACGATTATATCATGACGCTACTAACATGTGACACGATTTACATTGTTGTTTTTGCGGTGTATCTGTTTTATATCTGCACAGTTTTTCTGTATTATTCTAGAAAGTAAAACATGTTTTAGTTGTAACTTTTGTGGTATAGCTACAATGAGACAGCCTTTTCTGTAGCACTACAATACGTTACAGTACAGTACTTACTTCATCACGGCAGTAAGTGTATTATCTACGATATCTATATGCAAAGCATTTCACTCTTGCTTAGCATGAGATAAGTACATTGACTTCTGCAGAACTTCGCTTTCGGAGGACGATAACTACGACACTTCCACAGAGATTATCTCACAGCAAAACGCACATTTAGCACTACAGGGCATGCATTTGAGTGATTAATTTTTTACGTAAACCATTTATTTTTCAACGTAGTTGAATTACAAATTAAGTTTTTCGTGATACATTTCATTCCATTGCTGCAACCTCTAACACCTGAGGGTAGAATTATATTAATCCTCAGGGGGGTACACGCTCACTTTATGTACCATGTGTTTGGCAAGCACAAGGAGCCCTAGCTAATATGGTATTTGTAGGTCGCACCAGTGTTCAAGAAGGGTAGTAGGAGTAATCCATTTAACTACAGACCTATATCATTGGCGTCGGTTTGCAGTAGGGTCTTGGAGCATATACTGTATTCAGACATTATGAATCACCTCGAAGGGAACGATCTATTGACACGTAATCAGCATGGTTTCAGAAAACATCGCTCTTGTGCAACGCAGCTAGCTCTTTATTCGCACGAATTAATGGCCGCTATCGACAGGGGATCTCAAGTTGATTCCGTATTTCTAGATTTCCGGAAAGCTTTTGACACCGTTCCTCATAAGCGACTTCTAATCAAGCTGCGGAGCTATGGGGTATCGTCTCAGTTGTGCAACTGGATTCGTGATTTCCTGTCAGGAAGGTCGCAGTTCGTAGTAATAGACGGCAAATCATCGAGTAAAACTGAAGTGATATCAGGTGTTCCCCAGGGAAGCGTCCTGGGACCTCTACTGTTCCTGATCTATTTAATTGACCTGGGTGACAATCTGAGCAGTTCTCTTAGACTGTTCGCAGATGATGCTGTAATTTACCGTCTAGTAAGGTCATCCGAAGACCAGTGTCAGTTGCAAAGCGATTTAGAAAAGTTTGCTGTATGGTGTGTCAGGTGGCAGTTGACGCTAAATAACGAAAAGTGTGAGATGATCCACATGAGTTCCAAAAGAAATCCGTTGGAATTCAATTACTCGATAAATAGTACAATTCTCAAGGCTGTCAATTCAACTAAGTACCTGGGTGTTAAAATTACGAACAACTTCAGTTGGAAGGACCACATAGATAATATTGTCGGGAAGGCGAGCCAAAGGTTGCGTTTCATTGGCAGGACACTTAGAAGATGCAACAAGTCCACTAAAGAGACAGCTTACACTACACTCGTTCGTCCTCTGTTAGAATATTGCTGCACGGTGTGGGATGCTTACCAGGTGGGATTGACGGAGGACATCGAAAGGGTGCAAAAAAAGGCAGCTCGTTTTGTATTATCACGTTATAGGGCAGAGAGTGTGGCAGATATGGTACACGAGTTGGGATGGAAGTGATTGAAGCATAGACGTTTTCCTTCGCGGCGAGACCTTTTTACGAAATTTCAGTCACCAACTTTCTCTTCCAAATGCGAAAATATTTTGTTGAGCCCAACCTACATAGGTAGGAATGATCATCAAAATAAAATAAGAGAAATCAGAGCTCGAACAGAAAGGTTTAGGTGTTCGTTTTTCCCGCTCGCTGTTCGGGAGTGGAAAAGTAGAGAGATAGTATGATTGTGGTTCGATGAACCCTCTGCCAAGCACTTAAAATGTGAATTGCAGAGTAGTCATGTAGATGTAGAACATCGGTACCATATTTCTGTAACACAGAATTACACAGCTATCTGATTATTTGACAGAGAAACAAACATGTTTTTACTACATCAGTGACACATGTTTACGCAATTACGCAGGTGGATAACTTCACACTTATGAAATTGTAATTTGCCTGTACTTTGTAAACTGTTCATATTTTTTAGGAACCATTGTGATACTATGAGAGATTTGAGTGATGTATTTGGTATGGGATTATGATTTTTAAAGTACGTTTGCGGTAGATGACACTTTTGACATGAGCAGAGAATTTTTTTTTTTAGGTTTTGAAATTATTGGAGGAAGCTACGAGGATTTTGAGAATTTGACTGAGGTTTATGATATTATTACGATGACTGTGTATTATGATGTTGCGGTATGATTATGATCAATAAGATGATGCTACCTTATATGAGGAATTTGATTATGCTATGTATTCCTTATGATGAAATATTGAAGAAGTGTCGACGAATATGTATATGTGTAATAAGGTAAGAATAATGAGTAGTGGTTAGGGACTCTGATTTGTTTACGTTAGATTAGGTTAGGTTACGTTAGGTAAGGTTAAAGAGGATGTTGGAAACCGAGAATCGTACTTTTAGATTATGAAATGTATGTAAATGTGTGAATGTGTTACAATGCCGACGAAAATTTTTTGGACACTGTTATATCAATAGGATTTTGTTTCTACAGATGTGTAACGCAAATTCTTGACCTGTGAAATTTTTTTATATGAGACTGTCATTGTAGCGGAAACTGCTGTCGTAAATATTTCAGTAAGAAAGGTAAGTGACCTTGACGTAATGCATTCTGGGCGCCCAGCTGAGAGGTAGTCGTCTGACAAAAGAAAGCTATTAGGTGAAAAAGAAAGAGGCCATTATCCTCGCTATTGACATTCATTCCTTTGTAGAAAGCATCGCAAATACGACAGGCTCAAACTTGAAAACATATAATTTTACCATGGAGCTCTGAACTGATGATAATTATTAAAATGCTTAATGAAACGACGAGAAACGTTTCACGAGTATTGTCTTGCTAGTTGAAAGATTGTTTACTGCATTATGAAATGCCATATGGCTAGTGAAAGACGTTTCACGCCTTGCTTTGCCTATTTTGTTTAATACCTAGTTTCTAGCTGCACTGCAGCTTTGGTTACTACAAAATTTAATGGATGTACTAATATAAATATTTTAAGCCTACAGATCCAGTAAATAATAACTTCATGATGTACTTAAAAAAACGAAGGAGCTCAAAAAGACATTTCCCTTCACAGGAATTGCATACAGAATTTTCTTTTCAAGTACATGGTAATATTCTTTTTTACAATAAGTTTTTGTGGTGCACCCCTTTAATTATATAGACATTAAGATGTGAATATAGATTTCCCTTATTTGTGTTGTTGTCTTTAGTGTACTATTTTTTCTGCTTGTGGGTTTGTCATGTTTAGGTATAAGTTATTACATTTATTGCTGCTTGCTTTGCTTACTTGCATTTTTTTGTCATTGCTGTTTGTATTAACTGTTTTGTGCTGCTGCATTGCCTCGTCCCTTAGTTACGCATTTGAGCTCAGTAGATTTAAGTTAGCTTAAGAGGGGGTAGAATATATAAGAAACTAACTATGGTGAATTGGAAGAAAAGCATTGAGAAGGTATAAGAAAATGGTTTGGCCAAAAAAAAGTAGTGTACTGTGGAGAAAAACTATTTTTGAAAGAGGATGTGAACAAAATACAGAAACCATTCTTGGATAGGATATTTTTGGAGGAAGCAGATGTTGAGACACGACGAAAGATCTACAGAATGAAGTTTTGGATTTGAGTGCAGTACCAAATCTTACCTGTCCTTTCCTTTTGTGTTATCCCACTATGTGTTTGTGTATCCTTGTGTATTTGTTTTCTTCCTGCCTCTGTGTACTGTTTCATAGAATTTTTTCTGTTCTAATACTAAGCTACAATCACTATGATGAGGAATACACTTATCCTCAAATATAATTTGCATTAATAACATGTTATTTACTTTGTAAAGATGTTTACACATTATTTATTCTGTTTTGTTCCAATACTCATGTGTGAAGTTGATGTTTCAAAAGTTAATCTGATCTTTTATGTATGTACTTATGTCGTAATTTTTGTAACACTGATGTATTTGCTATTTAGATTCTTTTGTAAAGCCTGTACTATTGCAAATGTTATCTGTATTGTTATGTTCCTTAAAGATGTATTTTGTACCTTTGTTATTGTATTTTCATGTTATAAAATTGTAATTGACACCAGTTCATCAAATTAAGTAACTTGTAAATTACATTTCACTGCACACTTTTCTGTTGGTCATAGTATATGGACAATATGTGAGAAGTGGGGACTGATAGTGTTTGCACGTGCGTTAATAATTCAACAAGGGACTAGATAACAGCATTGCTGGTTCTAAGGACATTTCAAACAAATTCTTTGTCAGTGGACAAGGGGTGGTTTATGGACCTGCTTGTACACAACACTCTTCGATGGTGATTGTATGACTCACTGATACCATTATTTCTACAAGGTCTGCAGTGGGCCTGCACCTCTGGTGGCCCACCAATACCATAATCTCTACCAGGACTACAAGGGGTCTACTCTGTGATGACCTACCTACCAATATTCTTCAAAACTTCGACTGACTCTGCTGTGGGTTTGCTCTGTTGTGGCCCATTACCTGTCTGCATGTCAAGAGTCAGCACTGTCTTTCTGTTGGAAGGACAACACTACTTTTCAAGACTGCAAGGAAATCCACTACTTCCGTGTGCATTTTCATTTACTACTCAGACTTTGAGAAAAACACTGCAATTTTACTTTGATGAATGATCAGGACTGTCTTTATGGACTGTGAGAAAATTGTAGCTTTTGACCAACATCGTATCGATAAGTGTGTGCTTTTCATTTCTTTGTCATTGTGATTAAGAAAAAATTTTTCAAATCTGTATTGGCCACTGCCCAAAACAATTTGTAAATTTCTTTTGTGGGGAGCATGGGGGCTATGTAAGTAGGCTGTTTAGGTTTTTTTTATTGGTAACGCCGCCACGTAGCGCTCTGTATAAAAATCACTGGCTGTGCCATGTGCAGTCAGTGGCTGGTTTGCATTGTTGTCTGCCATTGTAGTGTTGGGCAGCGGCAGCTGGATGCTAACAGCGCGTAGCGTTGCGCAGTTGGAGGTGAGCCACCAGCAGTGGTGGACGTGGGGAGAGAGATGGCAGAGTTTTGAAATTTGAAAGAGATGGTGTCATAAACTTATATATATATATATATATATATATATATATATATATATATATATATATATTATGACTATAAAGGTAAATACATTGTATGTTCTCTATTAAAATCTTTCATTTGCTAACTGTGCCTATCAGTAGTTAGTGACTTCCGTAGTTTGAATCTTTTAGTTAGCAGGCAGTAGTGGCGCTCGCTGTATTGCAGTAGTTCGAGTAACGAAGATTTTTGTGAGGTAAGTGATTTGTGAAACATATAGGTTAATGTTAGTCAGGGCTATTCTCTTGTAGGGATTATTGAAAGTCAGATTGCGTTGCACTAAAAACTATTGTGTGTCAGTTTAAGCACAGTCGTGTATAAATTTTTCAAAGGGGATGTTTCAAAAAGTCCGCATAGTGCCTGTTGTATTCAGTCCCGATGCAATTTCTGTGTTTCATCAACACTCTGAAGGTCCACAGAATACATAATGCCTGCAGATGAGCTTCGGAAACTAACACTGGTCTTCCAGGAATCGATCAAAGCGTAGACAGTTGTAGACATTAGTCCAATGGAGTAGAGTCCGCATAGTGCCTGCTGTATTCAATCCCGATGCAATTTCTGTGTATAATCAACACTCAGAAGGTCCAGAGTTTACAGAATGCCTCCAGATGTGCTTTGGAAATTAATACTGTTCTCCCAGAAATCGATCAAAGCGTAGGCAGTTTGAGACACTTCTCCCATGGAGAAAAGTCCGCATAGTGCCTATTGTATTCATTTCCGTGCAATTTCTGTGTTTCATCAATACTCTAAAGGTCAACAGATTACAGAATGCTTCCAGATGTGCTTCGGCCACTACTACTGGTCTCCGAGGCAACGAACAAAGCGTAGTCAGTTTGAGACACTACTCCCATGGTGAAAAGTCCTTATGGTGCCTGTTGTAATGAATCCCTATGCAATTTATATGTTTCATCAACACTCTGAAAGTCTACAGATTACAGAATGAATCCAGATGTGCTTTTGAAATTACTACTTGTCTTCTAGGGAACGATCAAATCGTAGACAGTTTGAGACATTACTCCAATGGAGAAAAATCCGCATGGTGCCGTTTGTATTCAATCCCGATGCATTTTCTGTGTTTCATCAACACTCTGAAGGTCCACAGATTACAGAATGCCTACAGATGTGCTTCGGAAACTACTACTGGTCGTCCAGGGATCGATCGAAGCGTAGACAATTTTAGACATTACTCCCATGGAGAAAAGTCCGCATGGTGCCTTTTGTATGCAATCCCGATGCATTTTCTGTGTTTCATCAACACTCTGAAGGTTCACAGATTACAGAATGCCTACAGATGTGCTTCGGAAACTACTACTGGTCGTCCAGGAATCGATCAAAGCGTAGACTGTTTTAGACATTAATCCCATGGAGAAAAGTCCGCATGGTGCCTCTTATATTCAAACCCGATGCATTTTCTGTGTTTCATCAACACTCTGAAGGTCCACAGATTACAGAATGCCTACAGATGTGCTTCGGAAACTACTACTGGTCGTCCAGAAATTGATCAAAGCGTAGACAGTTTTAGACATTACTCCCATAGAGAAAAGTCCGCTTGGTGCGTTTAGTATTCAATCCCGGTGCATTTTCTGTGTTACATCAACACTCTGAAGGTCCACAGATTACAGAATGCCTACAGATGTGCTTCGGAAACTACTACTGGTCGTCCAGGAATCGATCAAAGCGTAGACAATTTGAGACATTACTCACATGGAGAAAAGTCTGCATAGTGCCTGTGTATTCAGTCCCGATACAATTTCTGTATCTGATCAACACTCTAAAGGTCCCCAGATTACAGAATGCCTACATATGTGCTTCGGAAACTACAACTGGTCTTCCAGGAATGGATCAAAACGTAGACAGTTGTAGACATTAGTCCCATGGAGAAGAGTCAGCATGGTGCCTGTTGTTTTCAATCCCGATGCAATTTCTATTATTCAAAATCACTCTGAAGGTCCACAGATTACGGAATGAATCCAGATGTGCTTTTGAAACTACTAATGGTCTTCCAGGGAACTATCAAATCGTAGACAGTTTGAGACATTACTCCAATGGGTAAAGGTCCGCATGGTGCCTGTCATATTCAATCCCTATGCTATTTCTTTGTTTCATCAACACTCTGAAGGTCCACAGATTACAGAATGCCTCCAGACTTGCTTCGGAAACTACTACTGTTCTTCCAGCTTACGATCAAAGCATAGACTGTTTGAGACAATACTCTCATAGAGAAAAGCCCGCGTGGTTCCTGTTGTATTCAATCAAGATGCAATTTCTGTGTTTCATCAACACTCTGAAGGTCCAGAGATTACAGAATGCCTGCAGGTGTGCTTCGGAAACTTCTACTGTTCTTCCATGGTACGATCAAAGCGTAGACAGTTTGAGACATTACTAGAATGGAAAAAAGTTCGCATGGTGCCTGTCGTATTCAATCCCGATGCTATTTCTTTGTTTCATCAACAATCTGAAGGTCAACAGATTACAGAATGCCTCCAGATGTGCTTCGGCAACTACTACTGGTCTTCCAAGGAACGAAAATAGCGTAGACAGTTTGAGACATTACTCCCATGGAGAAAAGTCCTCATGGTGCCCGTTGTATTCAATCACGATGCAATTTCTGTGTATCATCAACACTCAGAAAGTCCAGAGATTACAGAATGCCTCCAGATGTGCTTTGGAAATTAATAATGTTCTCCCAGGAATCGATCAAAGCGTGGGCAGTTTGAGACACTTCTCCCATGGAGAAAAGTCCGCTTGGTGCATTTTGTATTCAATCCCAGTGCAATTTCTGTGTTTCATCAACACTCTGAAGGTCCACAGATTACAGAATGCCTACAGATGTGCTTCGGAAACTACTACTGGTCGTCCAGGATTTGATCAAAGCGTAGACAGCTTGAGACATTACTCCCATGGAGAAAAGTCTGCATAGTGCCTGTGTATTCAGTCCCGATACAATTTCTGTATCTCATGAACACTCTGAAGGTCCCCAGATTACAGACGGCCTACATATGTGCTTCGCAAACTACAACTGGTCTTCCAGGAATCGATCAAAACATAGACGGTTGTAGACATTAGTCCCATGGAGAAGAGTCCGCATGGTGCCTGTTGTTTTCAATCCCGATGCAATTTCTATTATTCAATAACACTCTGAAGGTCCACAGATTACGGAATGAATTCAGATGTGCTTTTGAAACTACTAATGGTCTTAAAGGGATCGATCAAATCGTAGACAGTTTGTGACATTACTCCAATGGAAAAAGGTCCGCATGGTACCTGTCGTATTCAATCCCGATGCTATTTCTTTGTTTCATCAACACTCTGAAGGTCCACAGATTACAGAATGCCTCCAGATGTGCTTTGTAAACTACTACTGTTCTTCCAGGGTACGATCAAAGCATAGACTGTTTGAGACAATACTCTCATAGAGAAAAGCCCGCATGGTGCCTGTTGTATTCAATCAAGATGCAATTTCTGTGTTTCATCAACACTCTGAAGGTCCAGAGATAACAGAATGCCTGCAGGTGTGCTCCGGAAACTTCTACTGGTCTTCCATGGTACGATCAAAGCGTAGACAGTTTGACACATTACCCCAATGGAAAAAAGTCCGCATGGTGCCTGTCGTATTCAATCCCGATGCAATTTCTGTGTATCATCAACACTCAGAAGGTCTACAGATTACAGAATGCCTCCAGATGTTCTTTGGAAATTAATACTGTTCTCCCAGGAATCGATCAAGTCGTAGTCACTTTGAGACACTTCTCCCATGGAGAAAAGTCCGCATAGTGCCTATTGTATTCAGTTCCGTGCAATTTCTGTGTTTCATCATTACTCTGAAGTTACAGAGATTACAGAATGGCTATTGGTGTGCTCCGGAAATTACTGCTGGTCTTGCACGGAACGATCAAGTTGTAGACAGTTTGAGACATTACTCCCATGAATAAATGACACCATGGTGCCTTTTTTATTCAATCCCGATGCAATTTCTGTGTTTCATCAATACTCTAAGGGTCAACAGATTACAGAATGCTTCCAGATGTGCTTCGGCCACTACTACTTGTCTCCGAGGCAACGAACAAAGCGTAGACAGTTTGAGACACTGCTCCCATGGTGAAAAGTACTTATGGTGCCGGATGTAATGAATCCCGATGCAATTTATATCTTTCATCAACACTCTGAATGTCTACAGATTACAGAATGAATCCAGATGTGCTTTTGAAATTACTACTTGTCTTCTAGGGAACGATCAAATCGTAGACAGTTTGAGACATTACTCCAATGGAGAAAAATCCGCATGGTGCCTTTTGTATTCAATCCCGATGCATTTTCTGTGTTTCATCAACACTCTGAAGGTCCACAGATTACAGAATGCCTACAGATGTGCTTCGGAAACTACTACTGGTCGTTCAGGAATCGATCAAAGCGTAGACAATTTTAGACATTACTCCCATGGAGAAAAGTCCGCATGGTGCCTTTTGTATTCAATCCCGATGCATTTTCTGTGTTTCATCAACTCACTGAAGGTTCACAGATTACAGAATGCCTACAGATGTGCTTCGGAAACTACTACTGGTCGTCCAGGAATCGATCAAAGCGTAGACAGTTTTAGACATTAATCATATGGAGAAAAGTCCGCTTGGTGCCTCTTGTATTCCAACCCGATGCATTTTCTGTGTTTCATCAACACTCTGAATGTCCACAAATTACAGAATGCCTACGGATGTGCTTCGGAAACTACTACTGGTCGTCCAGGAATCGATCAAAGGGTAGACAGTTTTATACATTACTCCAATGGAGAAAAGTCCGCATGGTGCCTGTTGTATTCAATCCCGATGCAATATCTTTTTTTCATCTACATTCTGAAGGACCACAGACTACAGTATGCCTCCAGATGTTCTTCGACAACTACTACTGGTCTTCCAGGGAGCGATCCAAGTGTAGATAGTTTAAGTCACTACTCTTATGGAGAAAAGTCCGCATGGACCCTGTTGTATCCAATTCCGATGCAAGTCCCGTGTTTCATCAACACTCTGAAGGTCCACAGTTTAGAGAATGCCCCCACGTGTGCTTCTCAAACTGCAACTGGTCTTCCAGGGACCGATCAAAGATGAGACAGTATGAGACAATACTCCCATAGAGAAAAGCCCTCATGGTGCCTTTTGTATTCAATCCCGATGCAATTTCTGTGTTTCATCAGCACTATGAAGGTCCAGAGATTACAGAATGCCAACAGATGTGCTTCGGAAACTACCACTGGTCTTCCAGGAACCGATCAAAGCGTAGACAGTTGTAGACATTAGTCACATGGAGAAGAGTCCGCATGGAGCCTGCTGTATTCAATCCCGATGCAATTTCTGTGTTTCATCAATACTCTGAAGCTCCAGAGATTACAGAATGCCTCCAAGTGTGCTCCGGAAACTCCTACTCGTCTTCCTGGGAACGATCAAAATGTAGACAGTTTCAGACGTTACTCCCATGGAGAAAATTTCGCATGGTGCCTGTTGTACCCAATTCCGATTCAATTTCTGTGTTTCATGAACCTTCTGAAGGTCCACAGATTACAGAATGGCCCCAGATGTGCTTCGAAAACTACTACTGGTCTTCCAGGGTACGATCAATGCGTAGGCAGTTTGAGACATTACTCCCATGGAGAAAAGTCCGCATGGTGCCTGTTGTATTCAATCCCGATGCAATTTCTGTGTATTTTCAACACTCAGAAATTCCAGAGATTACAGTGTGCCTCCAGATGTGCTCCGGAAATTAATACTGTTCTCCCAGGAATCGATCAAAGCGTAGGCATTTTGAGACACTTCTCACATGGAGAAAAGTCCGCATAGTGAATATTGTATTCAGTCCCGATGCAATTTCTGTGCTTCATCAACACTCTAAAGGTACAGAGATTAGAGAATGCCTATTGGTGTGCTCCGGAAATTACTACTGGTCTGCCAGGGAACGATCAAAGTGTAGACAGTTTAAGACATTACTCCCATGGAGAAAAGTCCGCATAGTGCCTGTACTATTATGTCCCGATGCATTTTCTGTGTTTCATCAACACTCTTAATGTCCAGAGATTACAGAATGCTTCCAGATGTGCTTCGGAAACTATCACTGGTCTTTCAGGGAGCGATCAAAGTGTAGACAGTTTAAGACACTACTCCCATGGAGAAAAGTCCGCATGGTGCCTGTTGTATTCAATCACGATGCAATCACTGTGTCTCATCATCACTCTGAATGACCACGGATGAATTATGCCTCCAGATGTGCTTCGGAAACTACTACTGGTCTTCCAGGGAACGATCAAAGCGTAGACAGTTTGAGGCATTACTCCCATGGAGAAAAGTCCGCATGCTGCCTGTTGTATTCAATCCCGATGCCATTTCTGTGTGTCAACAACACCATGAAGATCCACATACTACCGAACGCCTCCAGATGTGCTTCAGAAACTACTATTGTCGGCCAAGTAAGGATCAAAGCGTAGATAGTTTAAGACAATACTCCCATAGAGGAAAGCCCGCATGGGGCCTGTAGAATTCAATCCTGATGCAATTTCTTTCTTTTATCAACACTCTGAAGGTCCACAGATTACAGAATGCCTCTAGATGTGCTTCAACAACTACTACTTATCTTCCAGGGAACGAACAAAGCGTAGACAGTGTGAGAAATTACTCCCATGGGGAAAAGTCCGAGTAGAGCCTGTTGTATTCAGTCCCGATGCAATATCTGTGTTTCATCAACAGTCTGAAAGTCCACAGATTACAATATGCCTGCAGATGTGCTCCGGAAACTACCACTGATCTTCCAGGAAACGATCAAAGCGTAGACAGTTGTAGACATTAGTCCCAATGAGAAGAATCCGCATGGTGCCTGTTGTATTCAATCCCGATGCAGTTTCTGTTTTTAATCAATACTCTGAAGGTCCAGAGATTACAGAACGCCTCCAGGAGTGCTCCGGAAACTACTACTCGTCTTCCAGGGAACGATCAAAGTGTAGACAGTTTGAGACATTAATCCCAATTAGCAAACTTCGCATGGTGCCTGTTGTATCCAACTCCGATGCAATTTCTGTGTTTCATGAACCTCCTGAAGGTACACAGATTACAGAATGTCTACAGACGTGCTTCGTAAACTACCACTGATCTTCAAGTAATCGATCAAATCGTAGACAGTTCTAGACATTAGTCCAATGTAGAAGAGTCCGCATGGTGCCTGTTGTATTCAGTTCCGATGCAATTTCTGTGTTTCATCAACACTCTGAAGGTTCACAGATTACAGAATGCCTCTAGATGTGCTTCGGAAACTACCACTGGTCTTCCAGGAATCGATCAAGACGTAGAAACTTTGAGACATTACTCCCATGAAGATAAGTCCGCCTGGTGCCTGTTGTATTCAATCCCGATGCAATTTCTTTGTTTCATCAACACCAAGAAGCTCCACAGATTACAGAATGCCTCGAGGTGTGGTTCGGAAACTACAACTGGTTTTCCAGTAAACGATCATAATGTAGACAGTTTAAGACATTACTCCCATGGAGAAAAGTTCGCATGGTGCCTTTTGTATTCAATCCCGATGCAATTTCTGTGTTTCACCAACACTCAGAAGGTCCACAGATTTCAGAATGCCTCCTGATGTGCTTCTGAAACTGCTACTAGTCTCCCAGGTATCGATCAAATCGTAGACAGTTTGAGACATTACTCCTATGGAGAAAAGTCGCATGGTGCCTTTTGTATTTAATCCCAATGCAATTTCTTAGTTTCATCAGCACTCTGAATGTCCACAGATTACAGAAAGTCTCGAGGTGTGCTTCGGAAACTACAACTGGTCTTCCAGGGAACGATCAAAGCGTAGACAGTTTAAGACATTACTCCCATGGAGAAAAGACCGCATTGTGCCTGTTGTATTCAATCCCGATGCAATCTCTGTGTTTCATCATAACTCTGAATGACCACGGATTACAGAATGCCTCCAGATGTGCTTCAGGAACTACTATTGTCGACAAGGTAAGGATCAAAGCGTAGACAGTCTGAGATAATACTCCGATTGAGAAAATCCCGCATGGGCCTGTTGTATTCAATCCCGATGCAATTTCTGTGTTTCATCAACACTCTGAAGGTCCACAGATTACAGAATGCCTCTAGATGTGCTTCGGAAACTAATACTGGTCTTCCAAGGAACGAACAAAGTGTAGACAGGTTGAGACATTACTCCCATGGGGAGAAGTCCGCATAGTGCCTGTTGTATTCAGTCCCGATGCAATATCTGTGTTTCATCAACACTCTGAAGGTCCAGAGATTACAGAATGCCTCCAGATATGCTTCGGAAACTACCACTGGTCTTTCAGGAGTCGATCAAAGCGTAGAAACTTTGACACATTACTCCCATGAAGAAAAGTGCGCCTGGTGCCTGTTGTATTCAAACCCGATGCAATTTCTTTGTTTCATCAACATTCTGAAGGTCCACAGACTACAGAATGCTTCCAGATGTTCTTCGGCAACTACTACTAGTCTTCCAGGGAGCGATCAAAGAGTAGACAGTTTAAGACACTAATCCCATGGAGAAAAGTCCGCATGGAGCCTGTTGTATCCAATCCCGATGCAAGTTCCGTGTTTCATCAACACTCTGAATGTCGACAGATCACAGAATGCCTGCAGATGTGCTTCGGAACCTACTACTGGTCTACCAGGGAACGATGAAATCGTAGACAGTTTGAGACATTGCTAGTATGGACAAAAGTCCGCATGGTGCCTGTTGTATTCAATCCCGATGCAATTTCTGTGAGTCATCAACACTCAGATGGTCCACAGATTTCACAATGCCTCCTGATGTGCTTCTGAAACTGCTACTAGACTCCAAGGTATCGATCAAATCGTAGACAGTTTGAGACATTACTCCCATGGAGAAAAGCCCGCATGGTGCCTGTTGTATTCAATCCCGATGCCATCTCTGTGTTCCATCATCACTCTGAATGACCACGGATAACAGAATGCCTTTAGATGTGCTTCAGAAACTACTATTGTCGACCACGTAAGGATCAAAGCGTAGACAGTTGGAGACAATACTCCCATAGAGAAAAGCTCGCATGGGGCCTGTTGTATTCAATCCCGATGCAATTTCTGTGTTTCATCAACGCTCGGACGGTCCACAGATTAGAGAATGCCTCCAGATGTGTTCGGCAACTACTACTCGTCTTCCAGGGATCGATCAAAGTGTAGACAGTTTGAGACATTACTCATATGGAGAAAAGTCCGCATGGTGCATGTTGTATACAATCCCGATGCTATTTCTGTGTTTCATCATTACTCAGAAGGTCTACAGATTACAGAATGCCTCCAGATGTGCTTCGAAAACTTCTACTGGTCTTCCATTAATCGATCAAAGCGTAGACAGTTTGAGACATTACCCCCATGGATAAAAGACCGCATGGTGCCTTTTGTATTCAATCCCGATGCAATCTCTGTGTTTCATCATCACTCTGAATGACCACGGATTACAGAATGCCTAGAGATGTGCTTCGGAAACTACCACTGGTCTTCCCGGAAACGATCAAAGCGTAGACAGTTGTAGACATTAGTCCCATGGAGAAGAGACCGCATGGTGCCTGTTGTATTCAATCCAGATGCAATATCTGTGTTTCATCAATAATCTGAAGGTCCAGAGGTTACAGAATGCTTCTAGGTGTGTTCTCCGGAAACTACTACTCGCCTTCCAGAGAACTATCAAAGTGTAGACAGTTTGAGACATTACTCCCATGTAGAAAGGTAAGCATGGTGCCTTCTTTATTCAAACCCGATGCAATTTCTGTGTTTCATCAACACTCTAAAAGTCAACAGATTACAGAATGCTTCCAGATGTGCTTAGGCAACTACAACTGGTCGTCCAGGAATCGATCAAAGCGTAGACAATTTGAGACATTACTCACATGGAGAAAAGTCTGCATAGTGCCTGTGTATTCAGTCCCGATACAATTTCTGTATCTGATCAACACTCTAAAGGTCCCCAGATTACAGAATGCCTACATATGTGCTTCGGAAACTACAACTGGTCTTCCAGGAATGGATCAAAACGTAGACAGTTGTAGACATTAGTCCCATGGAGAAGAGTCAGCATGGTGCCTGTTGTTTTCAATCCCGATGCAATTTCTATTATTCAAAATCACTCTGAAGGTCCACAGATTACGGAATGAATCCAGATGTGCTTTTGAAACTACTAATGGTCTTCCAGGGACCTATCAAATCGTAGACAGTTTGAGACATTACTCCAATGGGTAAAGGTCCGCATGGTGCCTGTCATATTCAATCCCAATGCTATTTCTTTGTTTCATCAACACTCTGAAGGTCCACAGATTACAGAATGCCTCCAGACTTGCTTCGGAAACTACTACTGTTCTTCCAGCTTACGATCAAAGCATAGACTGTTTGAGACAATACTCTCATAGAGAAAAGCCCGCGTGGTTCCTGTTGTATTCAATCAAGATGCAATTTCTGTGTTTCATCAACACTCTGAAGGTCCAGAGATTACAGAATGCCTGCAGGTGTGCTTCGGAAACTTCTACTGTTCTTCCATGGTACGATCAAAGCGTAGACAGTTTGAGACATTACTAGAATGGAAAAAAGTTCGCATGGTGCCTGTCGTATTCAATCCCGATGCTATTTCTTTGTTTCATCAACAATCTGAAGGTCAACAGATTACAGAATGCCTCCAGATGTGCTTCGGCAACTACTACTGGTCTTCCAAGGAACGAAAATAGCGTAGACAGTTTGAGACATTACTCCCATGGAGAAAAGTCCTCATGGTGCCCGTTGTATTCAATCACGATGCAATTTCTGTGTATCATCAACACTCAGAAAGTCCAGAGATTACAGAATGCCTCCAGATGTGCTTTGGAAATTAATACTGTTCTCCCAGGAATCGATCAAAGCGTGGGCAGTTTGAGACACTTCTCCCATGGAGAAAAGTCCGCTTGGTGCATTTTGTATTCAATCCCAGTGCAATTTCTGTGTTTCATCAACACTCTGAAGGTCCACAGATTACAGAATGCCTACAGATGTGCTTCGGAAACTACTACTGGTCGTCCAGGATTTGATCAAAGCGTAGACAGCTTGAGACATTAGTCCCATGGAGAAGAGTCCGCATGGTGCCTGTTGTTTTCAATCCCGATGCAATTTCTATTATTCAATAACACTCTGAAGGTCCACAGATTACGGAATGAATTCAGATGTGCTTTTGAAACTACTAATGGTCTTAAAGGGATCGATCAAATCGTAGACAGTTTGAGACATTACTCCAATAAAAAAAAGTCCGCATGGTACCTGTCGTATTCAATCCCGATGCTATTTCTTTGTTTCATCAACACTCTGAAGGTCCACAGATTACAGAATGCCTCCAGATGTGCTTTGTAAACTACTACTGTTCTTCCAGGGTACGATCAAAGCATAGACTGTTTGAGACAATACTCTCATAGAGAAAAGCCCGCATGGTGCCTGTTGTATTCAATCAAGATGCAATTTCTGTGTTTCATCAACACTCTGAAGGTCCAGAGATAACAGAATGCCTGCAGGTGTGCTCCGGAAACTTCTACTGGTCTTCCATGGTACGATCAAAGCGTAGACAGTTTGACACATTACCCCAATGGAAAAAAGTCCGCATGGTGCCTGTCGTATTCAATCCCGATGCAATTTCTGTGTATCATCAACACTCAGAAGGTCTACAGATTACAGAATGCCTCCAGATGTTCTTTGGAAATTAATACTGTTCTCCCAGGAATCGATCAAGTCGTAGTCACTTTGAGACACTTCTCCCATGGAGAAAAGTCCGCATAGTGCCTATTGTATTCAGTTCCGTGCAATTTCTGTGTTTCATCATTACTCTGAAGTTACAGAGATTACAGAATGGCTATTGGTGTGCTCCGGAAATTACTACTGGTCTTGCACGGAACGATCAAGTTGTAGACAGTTTGAGACATTACTCCCATGAATAAATGACACCATGGTGCCTTTTTTATTCAATCCCGATGCAATTTCTGTGTTTCATCAATACTCTAAGGGTCAACAGATTACAGAATGCTTCCAGATGTGCTTCGGCCACTACTACTTGTCTCCGAGGCAACGAACAAAGCGTAGACAGTTTGAGACACTGCTCCCATGGTGAAAAGTACTTATGGTGCCGGATGTAATGAATCCCGATGCAATTTATATCTTTCATCAACACTCTGAAGGTCTACAGATTACAGAATGAATCCAGATGTGCTTTTGAAATTACTACTTGTCTTCTAGGGAACGATCAAATCGTAGACAGTTTGAGACATTACTCCAATGGAGAAAAATCCGCATGGTGCCTTTATATTCAATCCCGATGCATTTTCTGTGTTTCATCAACACTCTGAATGTCCACAAATTACAGAATGCCTACGGATGTGCTTCGGAAACTACTACTGGTCGTCCAGGAATCGATCAAAGGGTAGACAGTTTTATACATTACTCCAATGGAGAAAAGTCCGCATGGTGCCTGTTGTATTCAATCCCGATGCAATATCTTTCTTTCATCTACATTCTGAAGGACCACAGACTACAGTATGCCTCCAGATGTTCTTCGACAACTACTACTGGTCTTCCAGGGAGCGATCCAAGTGTAGATAGTTTAAGTCACCACTCTTATGGAGAAAAGTCCGCATGGACCCTGTTGTATCCAATTCCGATGCAAGTCCCGTGTTTCATCAACACTCTGAAGGTCCACAGTTTAGAGAATGCCCCCACGTGTGCTTCTCAAACTGCAACTGGTCTTCCAGGGACCGATCAAAGATGAGACAGTATGAGACAATACTCCCATAGAGAAAAGCCCTCATGGTGCCTTTTGTATTCAATCCCGATGCAATTTCTGTGTTTCATCAACACTATGAAGGTCCAGAGATTACAGAATGCCAACAGATGTGCTTCGGAAACTACCACTGGTCTTCCAGGAACCGATCAAAGCGTAGACAGTTGTAGACATTAGTCACATGGAGAAGAGTCCGCATGGAGCCTGCTGTATTCAATCCCGATGCAATTTCTGTGTTTCATCAATACTCTGAAGCTCCAGAGATTACAGAATGCCTCCAAGTGTGCTCCGGAAACTCCTACTCGTCTTCCTGGGAACGATCAAAATGTAGACAGTTTCAGACGTTACTCCCATGGAGAAAATTTCGCATGGTGCCTGTTGTACCCAATTCCGATTCAATTTCTGTGTTTCATGAACCTTCTGAAGGTCCACAGATTACAGAATGGCCCCAGATGTGCTTCGAAAACTACTACTGGTCTTCCAGGGTACGATCAATGCGTAGGCAGTTTGAGACATTACTCCCATGGAGAAAAGTCCGCATGGTGCCTGTTGTATTCAATCCCGATGCAATTTCTGTGTATTTTCAACACTCAGAAATTCCAGAGATTACAGTGTGCCTCCAGATGTGCTCCGGAAATTAATACTGTTCTCCCAGGAATCGATCAAAGCGTAGGCATTTTGAGACACTTCTCACATGGAGAAAAGTCCGCATAGTGAATATTGTATTCAGTCCCGATGCAATTTCTGTGCTTCATCAACACTCTAAAGGTACAGAGATTAGAGAATGCCTATTGGTGTGCTCCGGAAATTACTACTGGTCTGCCAGGGAACGATCAAAGTGTAGACAGTTTAAGACATTACTCCCATGGAGAAAAGTCCGCATAGTGCCTGTACTATTATGTCCCGATGCATTTTCTGTGTTTCATCAACACTCTTAAGGTCCAGAGATTACAGAATGCTTCCAGATGTGCTTCGGAAACTATCACTGGTCTTTCAGGGAGCGATCAAAGTGTAGACAGTTTAAGACACTACTCCCATGGAGAAAAGTCCGCATGGTGCCTGTTGTATTCAATCACGATGCAATCACTGTGTCTCATCATCACTCTGAATGACCACGGATGAATTATGCCTCCAGATGTGCTTCGGAAACTACTACTGGTCTTCCAGGGAACGATCAAAGCGTAGACAGTTTGAGGCATTACTCCCATGGAGAAAAGTCCGCATGCTGCCTGTTGTATTCAATCCCGATGCCATTTCTGTGTGTCAACAACACCATGAAGATCCACATACTACCGAACGCCTCCAGATGTGCTTCAGAAACTACTATTGTCGGCCAAGTAAGGATCAAAGCGTAGATAGTTTAAGACAATACTCCCATAGAGGAAAGCCCGCATGGGGCCTGTAGAATTCAATCCTGATGCAATTTCTTTCTTTTATCAACACTCTGAAGGTCCACAGATTACAGAATGCCTCGAGGTGTGCTTCGGAAACTACAACTGGTCTCCCAGGGTACGATCAAAGCGTAGACATTTTGATACATTACTCACATGGAGAAAAGTCCGCATGGTGCCTGTTGTATTCAATCACGATGCAATCACTGTGTCTCATCATCACTCTGAATGACCACGGATTACAGAATGCCTGCAGATGTGCTTCGCAAACAACTACTGGTCTTCCAGGGAACAATCAAAGCGTAGACAGTTTGAGGCATTACTCCCATGGAGAAAAGTACGCATGGTGCCTGTTGTATTCAATCCCGATGCAATTTCTGTGTTTCATCAACACTCTGAAAGTCCACAGATTACAGAATGCCTCCAGATGTTCTTCGGCAACTACTACTGGTCTTCCAGGGAACGATCAATTCGTAGACAGTATGAGACGTTACACCAATGGAGAAAAGTCCACATGGAGCCTGTTGTATTCAGTTCCGATGCAATTTCTGTTTTTCATCAACACTCTGAAGGTTCACAGATTACAGAATGCCTCTAGATGTGCTTCAACAACTACTACTTATCTTCCAGGGAACGAACAAAGCGTAGACAGTGTGAGACATTACTCCCATGGGGAAAAGTCCGAGTAGAGCCTGTTGTATTCAGTCCCGATGCAAAATCTGTGTTTCATCAACAGTCTGAAAGTCCACAGATTACAAAATGCCTGCAGATGTGCTCCGGAAACTACCACTGGTCTTCCAGGAAACGATCAAAGCGTAGACAGTTGTAGACATTAGTCCCAATGAGAAGAATCCGCATGGTGCCTGTTGTATTCAATCCCGATGCAGTTTCTGTTTTTCATCAATACTCTGAAGGTCCAGAGATTACAGAACGCCTCCAGGAGTGCTCCGGAAACTACTACTCGTCTTCCAGGGAACGATCAAAGTGTAGATAGTTTGAGACATTACTCCCAATTAGCAAACTTCGCATGGTGCCTGTTGTATCCAACTCCGATGCAATTTCTGTGTTTCATGAACCTCCTGAAGGTACACAGATTACAGAATGTCTACAGACGTGCTTCGTAAACTACCACTGATCTTCAAGTAATCGATCAAAGCGTAGACAGTTCTAGACATTAGTCCAATGTAGAAGAGTCCGCATGGTGCCTGTTGTATTCGGTTCCGATGCAATTTCTGTGTTTCATCAACACTCTGAAGGTTCACAGATTACAGAATGCCTCTAGATGTGCTTCGGAAACTACCACTGGTCTTCCAGGAATCGATCAAGACGTAGAAACTTTGAGACATTACTCCCATGAAGATAAGTGCGCCTGGTGCCTGTTGTATTCAATCCCGATGCAATTTCTTTGTTTCATCAACACCCTGAAGCTCCACAGATTACAGAATGCCTCGAGGTGTGGTTCGGAAACTACAACTGGTTTTCCAGTAAACGATCATAATGTAGACAGTTTAAGACATTACTCCCATGGAGAAAAGTTCGCATGGTGCCTTTTGTATTCAATCCCGATGCAATTTCTGTGTTTCACCAACACTCAGAAGGTCCACAGATTTCAGAATGCCTCCTGATGTGCTTCTGAAACTGCTACTAGTCTCCCAGGTATCGATCAAATCGTAGACAGTTTGAGACATTACTCCTATGGAGAAAAGTCGCATGGTGCCTTTTGTATTTAATCCCAATGCAATTTCTTAGTTTCATCAGCACTCTGAATGTCCACAGATTACAGAAAGCCTCGAGGTGTGCTTCGGAAACTACAACTGGTCTTCCAGGGAACGAGCAAAGCGTAGACAGTTTAAGACATTACTCCCATGGAGAAAAGACCGCATTGTGCCTGTTGTATTCAATCCCGATGCAATCTCTGTGTTTCATCATCACTCTGAATGACCACGGATTACAGAATGCCTCCAGATGTGCTTCAGGAACTACTATTGTCGACAAGGTAAGGATCAAAGCGTAGACAGTCTGAGATAATACTCCGATTGAGAAAATCCCGCATGGGCCTGTTGTATTCAATCCCGATGCAATTTCTGTGTTTCATCAACACTCTGAAGGTCCACAGATTACAGAATGCCTCTAGATGTGCTTCGGAAACTAATACTGGTCTTCCAAGGAACGAACAAAGTGTAGACAGGTTGAGACATTACTCCCATGGGGAGAAGTCCGCATAGTGCCTGTTGTATTCAGTCCCGATGCAATATCTGTGTTTCATCAACACTCTGAAGGTCCAGAGATTACAGAATGCCTCCAGATATGCTTCGAAAACTACCACTGGTCTTTCAGGAGTCGATCAAAGCGTAGAAACTTTGACACATTACTCCCATGAAGAAAAGTGCGCCTGGTGCCTGTTGTATTCAAACCCGATGCAATTTCTTTGTTTCATCAACATTCTGAAGGTCCACAGACTACAGAATGCTTCCAGATGTTCTTCGGCAACTACTACTAGTCTTCCAGGGAGCGATCAAAGAGTAGACAGTTTAAGACACTAATCCCATGGAGAAAAGTCCGCATGGAGCCTGTTGTATCCAATCCCGATGCAAGTTCCGTGTTTCATCAACACTCTGAATGTCGACAGATCACAGAATGCCTGCAGATGTGCTTCGGAACCTACTACTGGTCTACCAGGGAACGATGAAATCGTAGACAGTTTGAGACATTGCTAGTATGGACAAAAGTCCGCATGGTGCCTGTTGTATTCAATCCCGATGCAATTTCTGTGAGTCATCAACACTCAGATGGTCCACAGATTTCACAATGCCTCCTGATGTGCTTCTGAAACTGCTACTAGACTCCAAGGTATCGATCAAATCGTAGACAGTTTGAGACATTACTCCCATGGAGAAAAGCCCGCATGGTGCCTGTTGTATTCAATCCCGATGCCATCTCTGTGTTCCATCATCACTCTGAATGACCACGGATAACAGAATGCCTTTAGATGTGCTTCAGAAACTACTATTGTCGACCACGTAAGGATCAAAGCGTAGACAGTTGGAGACAATACTCCCATAGAGAAAAGCTCGCATGGGGCCTGTTGTATTCAATCCCGATGCAATTTCTGTGTTTCATCAACGCTCGGACGGTCCACAGATTAGAGAATGCCTCCAGATGTGTTCGGCAACTACTACTCGTCTTCCAGGGATCGATCAAAGTGTAGACAGTTTGAGACATTACTCATATGGAGAAAAGTCCGCATGGTGCATGTTGTATACAATCCCGATGCTATTTCTGTGTTTCATCATTACTCAGAAGGTCTACAGATTACAGAATGCCTCCAGATGTGCTTCGAAAACTTCTACTGGTCTTCCATTAATCGATCAAAGCGTAGACAGTTTGAGACATTACCCCCATGGAGAAAAGACCGCATGGTGCCTTTTGTATTCAATCCCGATGCAATCTCTGTGTTTCATCATCACTCTGAATGACCACGGATTACAGAATGCCTAGAGATGTGCTTCGGAAACTACCACTGGTCTTCCAGGAAACGATCAAAGCGTAGACAGTTGTAGACATTAGTCCCATGGAGAAGAGACCGCATGGTGCCTGTTGTATTCAATCCAGATGCAATATCTGTGTTTCATCAATAATCTGAAGGTCCAGAGATTACAGAATGCTTCTAGGTGTGTTCTCCGGAAACTACTACTCGTCTTCCAGAGAACTATCAAAGTGTAGACAGTTTGAGACATTACTCCCATGTAGAAAGGTAAGCATGGTGCCTTCTTTATTCAAACCCGATGCAATTTCTATGTTTCATCAACACTCTAAAAGTCAACAGATTACAGATTGCTTCCAGATGTGCTTTGGCAACTACAACTGGCCTTCCAGTGAACGATCAAAGCGTAGACAGTTTAAGACACTACTCCCATGTAGTAAAGTCAGCATGGTGCCTGTTGTATTCAATGCCGAGGCAATTTCTCTGTTTCATCAACACTCAGAACGTCCACAGATTTCAGAATGCCTCATGACGTGTTTCTGAAACTGCTACTAGTCTCCCAGGTATCGATCAAATCGTAGACAGTTTAAGACATTACTCCCATGGAGAAAAGTCCGCATGGTGCCTGCTGTATTCAATCCCGATTCAATTTCTTTGTTTCAACAGCACTTTGAAGGTCCACAGATTACATTATGTCTCGAGGTGTGCCTCGGAAACTACAACTGGTCTTCCAGGGAACGATCAAAGCGTAGACAGTTTGGGACATTACTCTCATGGAGAAAAGATCGCATAGTGCCAGTTGTATTCAATCCCGATGCAATCCCTGTGTTTCATCATCACTCTGAATGACCACGGATTACAGAATGCCTCCAGATGTGCTTCGGAATCTACTACTGGTATTCTTGGGAACGATCAAAGCGTAGACAGTTTGAGACATTACTAGTATGGAGAGAAGTCCGCATGGTGCCTGTTGTATTCAATCCCGATGCCATCTCTCTGTGTCAAGCACACTCTGAACTTCCACATACTACAGATCGCCTCCAGATGTGCTTTGGAATCTACTATTGTCTTCCAGGTAAGGATCAAAGCGTAGACAGTTTGAGACAATACTCCCATAGAGAAAAGCAAGCATGGTGCCTGTTTTATTCAATCCCGATGCAATTGCTGTGTTTCATGAACACTCTGAAGGTCCACAGATTACAGAATGCCTACAGATGTGCTTCGGAAACTACCACTGGTCTTCCATTAATCGATCAAAGCGTAGACAGTTCTTGACATTAGTCCCATGGAGAAGAGTCCGCATTGTGCCTGTTGTATTGAATCCCGATGCAATTTCTGTGTTTTTTCAATACTCTGAATGTCCACGGAATACAGAATGCTTCCAGATGTGCTTCGGCAACTACTACTGGTCTTCCAGGGAACGAACAGAGCGTAGACACTTTGAGACATTATTCCCATGGTGAAAAGTCCTTATGGAGCCTGTTGTAATCAATGCCGATGGAATTTATATGTTTCATCAACACTCTGAATGTCTACAGGTTACAGAATGCCTCCAGATGTGCTTTTGAAACGACTACTGGTCTTCAAGGGAACGATCAAATCGTAGACAGTTTGAGTCATTACTAGTATGGAGAGAAGTCCGCATGGTGCCAGTTGTATTCAATCCCGATGCAATCATTGTGTTTCATCATGACTCTGAATGACCACGGATTACAGAATGCCTCTAGATGTGCTTCCGAATCTACTACTGGTATTCTTGGGAACGATCAAATCGTAGACAGTTTGAGACATTACTAGTATGGAGAGAAGTCCGCATGGTGATTGTTGTATTCAATCCCGATGCCATTTCTGTGTGTCAAGCACACTCTGAACTTCCACATACTACAGATCGCCTCCAGATGTGCTTTGGAATCTACTATTGTCTGCGAGGTAAGGATCAAAGCGTAGAAAGTTTGAGACAATACTCCCATGGTGAATAGTCCTTATGGTGACTGTTGTAATCAATCCCGATGCAATTTATTTGTTTCATCAACACACTGAAGGTACACAGATTGCAGAATGAATCCAGTTGTGCTTTGGCAACTACTACTGGTCTGTCAGGGAACGAACAAAGCGTAGACAGTTTGAGACATTACTCCCATGGAGAAAAGTCCGCATGGTGCCTGTTGTATTCAATCCCGATGCTATTTCCTTATTTCATCAACACTCTGAAGGTCCACAGATTACAGAATGTCTCGAGGTGTTCTTCGGAAACTACAACTGGTTTTCCAGTGAACGATCAAATCGTAGACAGTTTAAGACATTACTCCCATGGAGAAAAGTCCGCATGGTGCCTGTTGTATTCAATCCCGATGCAATTTCTGTGTTTCATTAAAATTCTGAACGTCCACAGATTTCAGAATGCCTCCTGATGTGCTTCTGAAACTGCTACTAGTCTCCCAGGTATCGATCAAATCGTAGACAGTTTGAGACATTATTCCCATGGAGAAAAGTCCGCATGGTGATTGCTGTATTCAATCCCGATGCAATTTCTTTCTTTCGCCAGCACTCTGAAGGTCCACAGATTACAGAATGCATCGAGGTTTGCTTCGGAAACTACAACTGGTCTTCCAGGGAACGATCAAAGCGTAGACTGTTTGAGACATTACTCCCATGGATAAAAGACCGCATGGTGCCTGTTGTATTCAATCCCGATGCAATCTCTGTGTTTCATCATTACTCTGAATGACCACGGATTACAGAATGCCTCCAGATGTGATTCGGAAACTAGTACTGGTCTTCCAGGGAACGATCAGATCGTAGACAGTTTGAGGCATTACTCCCATGGAGAGAAGTCCGCATGTTGCCTGTTGTATTCAATGCCGATGCCATTTCTGTGTGTCAACAACCTTCTGAAGTTCCACATACTACAGAACGCCTATAGATGTGCTTCAGAAACTACTATTGTCTGCCAGGTGAGGATCAAAGCGTAGACAGTTTGAGACAATACTCCCATAGAGAAAAGCAAGCATGGTGCCTGTTTTATTCAATCGCGATGCAATTGCTGTGTTTCATCAATACTCTGAAGGTCAACAGATTACAGAATGCCTACAGATGTGCTTCGGAAACTACCACTGGTCTTCCAGGAGTCGATCAAAGCGTAGACAGTTCTAGACATTAGTCCCATGGAGAAGAGTCCGCATTGTGCCTGTTGTATTGAATCCCGATGCAATTTCTGTGTTTCATCAATACTCTGAATGTCCACGGAATACAGAATGCTTCCAGGTGTGCTTCGGCAACTACTACTGGTCTTCCAGGGAACGAACAGAGCGTAGACACTTTGAGACATTACTCCCATGGTGAAAAGTCCTTATGGAGCCTGTTGTAATCAATGCCGATGGAATTTATATGTTTCATCAACACTCTGAAATTCCACAGGTTACAGAATGCCTCCAGATGTGCTTTTGAAACGACTACTGGTCTTCAAAGGAACGATCAAAAGGTAGACAGTTTGAGACATTACTAGTATGGAGAAAAGTCCGCATGGTGCCAGTTGTATTCAATCCCGATGCAATCCCTGTGTTTCATCATCACTCTGAATTACCACGGATTACAGAATGCCTCCAGATGTGCTTCGGAACCTACTACTGGTATTCTTGGGAACGATCAAAGCGTAGACAGTTTGAGACATTACTAGTATGGAGAGAAGTCCGCATGGTGATTGTTGTATTCAATCCTGATGCCATTTCTGTGTGTGAAGCACACTCTGAACTTCTACATACTACAGATCGCCTCCAGATGTGCTTTGGAATCTACTATTGTGTGCGAGGTAAGGATCAAAGCGTAGACAGTTTGAGACAATACTCCCATGGTGAATAGGCCTTATGGTGACTGTTGTAATCAATCCCGATGCAATTTATTTGTTTCATCAACACACTGAAGGAACACAGATTGCAGAATGAATCCAGTTGTGCTTTGGCAACTACTACTGGTCTTCCAGGGAACGAACAAAGCGTAGATAGTTTGAGACATTACTCCCATTGTGAAAAGTCATTATGGAGAATGTTGTAATCAATCCCGATGCAATTTATATGTTTAATCAACACTCTGAAGGTCCACAGATTACAGAATGCCTCCAGATGTGTTTTTGAAACTACTACTGGTCTTCCAGGGAACGATCAAATCGTAGACTGTTTGAGACATTACTCCAATGGGGAAAAGTCCTCATGGTGCCTGTCGTATTCAATCACGACGCAATTTCATTGTTTTATCAACACTCTGAAGGCCCGCAGACTACAGAATGCCTCCAGATGTTTTTCGGCAACTACTAATGGTCTTCCAGGGAACGATCAAATCCTAGACAGTTTGAGACATTACTCCAATGGAGAAAAGTCCGCATGGTGCCTGTTGTATTCAATCCCGATGCTATTTCTTTATTTCATCAACACTCTGAAGGTCCACAGATTACAGAATGTCTCGAGGTGTTCTTCGGAAACTACAACTGGTATTCCAGTGAACGATCAAATCGTAGACAGTTTAAGACATTACTCCCATGGAGAAAAGTCCGCATGGTGCATGTTGTATTCAATCCCGATGCAATTTCTGTGTTTCATCAAAATTCAGAACGTCCATAGATTTCAGAATGCCTCCTTATGTGCTTCTGAAACTGCTACTAGTCTCCCAGGTATCGATCAAATCGTGGACGGTTTGAGACATTATTCCCATGGAGAAAAGTTCGCATGGAGATTGCTGTATTCAATCCCGATGCAATTTCTTTCTTTCGCCAGCACTCTGAAGGTCCACAGATTACAGAATGCATCGAGGTTTGCTTCGGAAACTACAACTGGTCTTCCAGTGAACGATCAAAGCGTAGACTGTTTGAGACATTACTCCCATGGAGAAAAGACCGCATGGTGCCTGTTGTATTCAATCCCAATGCAATCTCTGTGTTTCATCATTACTCTGAATGACCACGGATTACAGAATGCCTCCAGATTTGATTCGGAAACTAGTACTGGTCTTCCAGGGAACGATCAGATCGTAGACAGTTTGAGGCATTACTCCCATGGAGAAAAGTCCGCATGGTGCCTGTTGTATTCAATCCCGATGCATTTTCTGAGTTTCGTCAACACTCTGAAGGTCCAGAAACTACAGAATGTCTGCAGGTGTGCTCCGGAAACTACTACTGGTCTTCCACTGTACAGTCAAGGTGTAGACAGTTTGAGACATTACTCTCATGGAGCAAAGTTCCCATGGTGCCTGTTGTATTCAATCCTGATGCAATTTCTTTTTTTCATCAGCACTCTGAACGTCCACAGATTACAGATTGCCTCGAGGTGTGCTTCGGAAACTACAACTGGTCTTCCAGGGAACGATCAAAGCGGTGACAGTTTGAGACATTACTCCCATGGAGAAAAGTGCACATGGTGCCTTTTGTATTCAATCGCTATGTATTTTCTGTGGTTTATGAAATCTCTGAAGGTCCAGAGATTACAGAATGCCTACAGATGTGCTTAGGATACAACTACTGGTCTTCCAGGAATCGATCAATGCGTAGACAGTTTTAAACATTACTCCCATGGAGAAACGTCCGCATGGTGCCTGTTGTATTCAATCCCGATGCAATTTCTGTGTTTCATCAACTCTCTGAAGGTCCACAGATTACAGAGTGCCTCCAGACGTGCTTCGGCAACTACTACTGGTCTCCCAGGGAACGATCAAAGAGGAGACAGTTTGAGACATTACTCCCATGGAGAAGAGTCCGCATGGTGCCAGTTGTATTCAATCCCAAAGCAATTTCTGTGTTTTATCAACACTCTGATCGTCCAGAGATTACAGATTGCCTCCAGATGTGCTTCGGAAACAGCTACTGGTCTTCCAGGGTACGATCAAATCGGAGACAGTTTGAGACATTACACCTACGGAGAAAAGTGAGCATGGTGCCTTTTGTATTCAATCCCGATGCATTTTCTGTGTTTCTTGAAAACTCTGATGGTCCATAGATTACAGAATGCCTACAGCTGTGTTTGAGAAACATCTACTGGTCTTCCAGTAATCGATCAAAGCGTAGACACTTTTAGACATTACTCCCATGGAGAAAAGTCCGCATGGTGCCTGTTGTATTCATACCCGATGCAATTTATTTCTTTCATCAACATTCTGAAAGTCCACAGATTACAGAATGCCTCCAGATGTGCTTCGGAAACTACTACTGGTCTTCCAGGGTACGATCAAATCGTAGACAGTAGAGACATTCCTCTCATAGAGATAAGCCCGCATGGTGCCTGTTGTATTGAATCCCGATGCAATTGCTGTGTTTCATCAACACTCTGAAGGTCCACAGATTACAGAGTGCCTCCAGATGTGCTTCGGCAACTACTACTGGTCTCCCAGGGAACGATCAAAGCGGAGACAGTTTGAGACATTACTCCCATCTAGAAAAGTTCGCAGGGTGCCTTTTGTATTCAATCCCGATGCATTTTCTGTGTTTCATGAGAACTCTGAAGGTCCAGAGATTACAGAATGCCTACAGATGTGCTTCAGAAAGTACTACTGGTCGTCCAGGGAACAATCAAACCGTAGACAATTTGAGACATTACTCCCATGGAGAAACGTCCGCTGGGTGCCTGTTGTATTCAATACCGATGCATTTTCTGTGTTTCATCAACACTCTGAAGGTCCACAGATTGCAGAATGCCTCCAGATGTGCTTTGGAAGCTACTACTGGTCTTCCAGGAATGGATCAAATCGCAGACAGTTCGAGACATTTCCCCCATAGAGGAGTGTCCGCTTGGTGCCTGTTGTATACAATCCCGATGGTATTTCTGTGTTTCTTCAATACTCTGAAGGTCTACAGATTACCGAATGCTTCCACATGTGCTTCGGTAGCTTCTACTGGTCTTCCAGGAATCGATCAAAGCGTAGGCAGTTCGAGACATTACTCCCATGGAGAAAATTCCGAATGGTGCGTGTGGTGTTCAATCACAATGCAATTTCTGTGTTTCATCAACACTCTGAAGGTCCTTAGATTACACAATAACTCCAGATGTGCATCTTAAACTACTACTACTCTTCCAGGAATCGATCAAAGCGTTGACAGTTTGAGACATTACTCCCATGGAGAAAAGTCCACATCGTGCCTGTTGTATTCAATCCCGATGCAATTTCTGTGTTTCAGGTACACGCTGAAGGTCCACAGGGTACAGAATGCTTCCAGATGTGCATCCGAGATTACTACTGGTCTTCCAGGGAAAGATCAAAGCATAGTTAGTTTAAATATACCTATCATGGAGAAAACTCCGCATGGTGCCTGTGGTATTCAATCCCGATGCAATTTCTGTGTTTCATCAACACTCTGAATGTCCACAGATTACAGAATTCCTCCAGGTGTGCTTCGAAAACTACTACTGGTCTCCCAGGAACGATCAAAGCGTACACAGTTAGAGACATTATCCCTTGGAGAAAAAACTGCATGGTGGATATTGTATTCAATCTCGATGCAATTTCTGTATTTCATCGACACTCTAAAGGGCAACTCATTTCAGAACTGCCTCTAGATGTGCTTCTAAAACTGCTACTATTCTCCCAGGAAACGATCAAAGCGTCTACAGTTTGAGACATTAATTTCATGGAGAAATGTCCGCATGGTGGTTGTTGTATTCACTTATGATGCAATGACTGTGTTTCATCAACACTCTGTAGGTCCACAGATTACAAAATGCCTCCAGATGTGCTTCGGAAGCTACTACTGGTCTTCCAGGCATCGATCAAATCGCAGACAGTTTGAGACATTAATCCCATAGAGGAAAGTCGGCATGGTGCCTGTTGTATTCACTCCCGATGCAATTTCTTTGTTTCATCAACACCCTGAATGTCCACAGATTACAGAATGCCTCCAGATGTGCTTTGGAAGCTTCTACTGGTCTTCCAGGAATCTATCAAAGTGTAGACAGTTTGACACATTACGCCCATGGAGAAAAGTCCGCATGGTGCCAGTTGTATTGAATCCAGATCCAATTTCTGTGTTTCATCAACACTCAGAAGCTCCATAGATTACAGAATGGCTCCATATGTGATCCGTAAACTACTACTGGTCTTATAGGGAACGATCAAAGTGTAGACAGTTTGGGACACTACTCCCATGGAGAAAAGTCCACATGGTGCCGGTTGTATGCATTCCCGATGCAGTCTCTGTGTTTCATCAACACTTTGAAGGTCGACTGATTACAGAATGCCTCCAGATGTGCTTCAGAGAGTACTACTGGTCTTCCAGGAATCGATCAAAGCGTAGACAGTTTGAAACATTACTCCCATGGAGAAAAGTCCGCATGGTGCCTGTGGTATTCAATCCTGAGGCAATTTCTGTGTTTCATAAACTTTCTGAATGTCCACAGATTACAGAATGCCTCCAGATGTGCTGCGGAAACTACTACTGGTCTTCCAGGGTACGATCAAAGTGTAGACAGTTTGAGACATTATTTTCATGGAGAAAAGTCCACATGGTGATGGTTGTATTCAATGGCGATGCAATTTCTGTGTTTCATTAACACTCTGAAGGTCCACAGAATACAGAATTCCTCCAGATGTGCTTCGGAAGCTACTGCTGGTCTTCCAGGAATCGATAAAAGCGTAGACAGTTTGAGATATTACTCCCATGGAGAAAAGTCCGCATGATGCCAGTGGTATTCAATCCAGATGCAATTTCTGTGTTTGATCAACACCCTGAAGATCCACAGATTACAGAATGCCTCCAGATGTGCTTCAGAGAGTACTACTGGTCTTCCAGGGAACGATCAAAGCGTAGACAGTTTTAGACATTACTCGCATGGAGAAAAGTCTACATGGTACTTGTTGTATTCAATCCCGATGCAATTTCGGTGTTTTATCAACACTCAGAAATTCCACAGATTACAGAATGCTTCCAGATGTGCTTGGTAAGATACTACTGGTCTTCCAGGAAACGATCAAATCGAAAACAGTTTGAGACATGACTCCCATGGAGAAATGTCCGCACGGTGCCTGTTGTATGCAATCCCGATGCCATATTGGTGCTTCATCAACAATCTGAAGGTCCACATATTACAGATTGCCTCCAGATGTGTTTTGGAAACTACTACTGGTCTTCCAGGCAACGATCAAAGCGCACACAGTTAGAGACATTATTACCATGGAGAAAAGTAGGCATGGTGCCTGTTGTATTCAATCCCGATGCAATTTCTTTGTTTCATCAACACTCTGAAGGACCACAGATTACAGAATGCCTGCAGATGTGCTTCAGAAAGTACACTTCTTCTTCCAGGGAACGTTCAAGGCGTAGACAGTTTGAGACATTACTCCCATGGAGAAGAGTCCGCTTGGTGCCTGTTGTATTCACTCCCGATGCAATTTCTCTGTGTCATCAACACTCAGAAGCTCCATATATTACAGAATGCCTCCAGATGTGCTTCGGAAACTAATACTGGTCTTCAAGGGAACGATGAAAGTGTATACAGTTTGAGACATTTCTCCCATGGACAAAAGTCCACAAGGTGCCTGTTGTATTCAATCCCGATGCAATTTCGGTGTTTCATCAACACTCAGAAACTCCACAGATTACAGAATGCTTCCAGATGTGCTTCGGAAGATACTACTGGTCTTCCGGGAAACGATCAAATCGAAAACAAATTGAGACATGACTCCCATGGAGAAATGTCCGCACTGTGCCTGTTGTATGCAATCCCGATGCCATATTTGTCCTTCATCAACAATCTGAGGGTCCACAGATTACAGATTGCCTCCAGATGAGCTTCGGAAACTACTACTGGTCTTCCAAGCAACGATCAAAGCGCACACAGTTAGAGACATTATTCCCATGGAGAAAAGTCGTCATGGTGCCTGTTGTATACAATCCAGATGCAATATCTTTGTTTCATCAACACTCTGAAGGTCCACAGATTACAGAATGCCTCCAGATGTGCTTCAGAAAGTACTACTGGTCTTCCAGGGAACGATCAAAGCGTAGACAGTTTTAGACATTACACACATGGAGAAAAGTCCGCATGGTGCCTGTTGTATACAATCCTGATGCAATTTCGGTGTTTCATCATCACTCAGAGACTCCATGGATTACAGAATGCTCCCTGATGTGATTCGGAAACTACTACTGGTCTTCCAGGGAACGATCAAAGTGTAGACCGTGTGAGACACTACTCCCTTGGAGAAAAGTCCACATGGTGCCTGTTGTATTCAATCCCAATGCAATTTCTGTGTTTCATAAACACTCTGAAGGGCCACAGATTACAGAATGCCTCCAGATGGGCTTCAGAAAGTTCTACTGGTCTTCCAGGGAACAATCAAAGCGTAGACAGTTTTAGACATTACTCGCATGGAGAAAAGTCCGCATGGTGCATGTTGTATTCAATCCCGATGCAATGTCGGTGTTACATCATCACTCAGAAACTCCATAGATTACAGAATGCTCCCAGATGTGATTCGGAAACTACTACTGGTCTTCCAGGGAACGATCAAAGTGTAGACTGTGTGACAAACTACGCCCTTGGAGAAAAGTCCACATGGTGCCTGTTCTACTCAATTTCAATGCAATTTCTGTGTTTCATCAACACTTTGAAGGTAAACAGCTTACAGCATGCCTCCAGATGTGCTTCGGAAGATACTACTGGTCTTCGGGGAAACGATCAAATCGAAGACAGTTTGAGACATGACTCCCATGGGGAAATGTCCGCATGGTGCATGTTGTATGCAATCCCGATGCCATATTTGTGCTTCATCAACAATCCGAATGTCCACAGATTACAGAGTGCCTCCAGATGTGCTTCGGAAACTACTACTGATCTTCCAGGCAACGATCAAAGCGCAGACAGTTAAAGACATTATTCCCGTGGAGAAAAGTCGGCATGGTGCCTGTTGTATTCAATCCCGATGCAATTTCTGAGTTTCATCAACACTCTTAAGATCCACAGATTACAGAATGCATCCAGATGTGCTTCGGATACTAATACTGGTCTTCCAGGGAACGATCAAAGTGTAGACAGTTTGAGACACTTCTCCCATGGAGAAAAGTCCACATGGTGCCTGTTGTATTCAATCCAGATGCAATTTCTGTGTTTCATCAACACTCTGATGGTCCACAGATTACAGAATGCATCCAGATGTGCTTCGGAAACCACTACTGGTCTACCAGGGAACGATCAAATTGAAGACAGTTTGGGGCATTACTCCTATGGAGAAAAGTTCGCATGGTGCATGTTGAATTCAATCCCGATGCCATTTATGTGCTTCATCAACACTCAGAAGGTCCACAGATTACAGAGTGCCTCCAGATGTGCTTCGGAAACTACTACTAGTTTTCCAGGGAACGATCAAAGCCTATACAATTTGAGACATTTCTCCAACGAAAAAAGTCCGCATGGTGCATGTTGTATTCAATCCCGATGCATTATCTTTGTTTCATCAACACTCAGAACTTCCACAGATTACAGAAGGCCTCCAGTTGTGTACCTGAGAGTACTACTGGTCTCACAGGAACGATCAAAGCGTAGACAGTTTGAGACATTACTCCCTTCGAGAAAAATCTGCATGGTGGATGTTGTATTCAATCCCGATTCTATTTCTGTGCTTCATCAACACTCTAAAGGTCCACACATTTCAGAATTGCCTCCAGATGTGCTTCTAAAACTGCTACTGGTCTCACAGGAATCGATCAAGGCGGAGACAGTTTGCGACATTACTCCCATGGAGAGAAGTGTGCACAGTGCCTGTTGTATTCAATCCCCATGCCATTTCTGTGTTTCATCAACACTCCGAAGGTCCTCAGACTACAGAAAGCCAACAGATGTGCTTCGAAACTACTACTGGCCTTCCAGGAAACGACCAAAGCGTAACACAGTTTTAGACATTACTCGCATTGAGATAAGTCCGCATGGTGCCTGTTGTATTCATTTCCGATGCAATTTCTTTGTTTAATCAACACTTCAAAGTTCCACAGACTACAGAATGCCTCCAGATGTGATTCGAAAACTCCTACTGGTCTTCCAGGGAACGATCAAAGTGTAAACAATTTGAGACACTATTCCCATTGAGAAAAGTCCGCATGGTGCCTGTTGTATTCAATCCCGACAACATTTCTGCATTTCATCAACACTCTAAAGGACCACACATTTTAGAATTGCCTCCAGATGTGCTTCTAAATCTGCTACTGGCCTCCCAGGAATCGATCAAGGCATAGACAGTTTGAGGCATTACTCCCATGGAGAAAAGTCTGCACGGTGCCTGTTGTATTCAATCAACATGCAATTTCTGTGTTTCATCAACACTCTCAATGTACTCTGATTATAAAATGCCTCCTGATGTGCTTCGGAAACTAGTAGTGGTCTTCCAGGGAACGATCAAATCGTAGACAGTTTGAGACATTACTCTCATGGAGAAAAGTCCGCATGGTGCCTGTGGTATTTAATCACGATACAATATCTGTGTTTAATCAAAACTCTGAAGGTCCACAGTTTACAGAATGCCTCCAGATGTGCTTCTTAAACTACTACTGCATTTCCAGGAATCGATCATAGCGCAGACAATTTGAGACATTACTCCCATGGAGGAAAGTCCGCTTAATGCCTGTGGTATTCAATCACGATACAATTTCTATGTTTAATCAACACTCTGAAGGTCCACAGATTACAGAATGCCTCCAGATGTGCTTTGGAAACTACTACTGGTATTCCAGGGAACGATCAAATCGTAGACAGTTTGAGACATTACTCCCATTGAGAAAAGTCCGCATGGTGAATGTTGTATTCAATCCCAATGCAATTTCTGTGTTTCATCAACACTCTGAAGGACCACAGATTACAGAATGCCTCCTGATGTGCTACTGAAACTGCTACTGGTCTTCCAGGAATCGATCAAAGCGTCGACAAATTTAGATATTACTCCCATAGAGAAAAGTCTGCATGGTGCCTGTGGTATTTAATCAAGATGCAATTTCTTTGTTCCATCAACATCCTGAACGTCCACAGATAACAGAATCCCTCCAGATGTGCTTCGGAAACTATTACTGGTCTTTCAGGGAACGATAAAAACTTAGACTGTTTGAGACATTACTCCCATGGAGAAAAGTCCGCATAGTGATTGTTGTATTCAATCACGATGCAATATCTGTATTTCATCAACACTCTGAAGGTCCACAGATTACAGAGTGCTTCCAGATGAGCTTCGGAAACTCCTACTGGACTTCCAGGGAACGATCAAATCGTAAACAGTTTGAGACATTACTCCTATGGAGAAAAGTCCGCATGGTGCCTGTGCTATTCAATCCCGATGCAATTTCTTTGTTTCATCAACACTCTGAAGGTCCACAGATTACAGAATGGTTCCAGATGTGCTTCGTAAACTACTACTGGTCATCCAGGGAACGATCAAATGTTATACAGTTTGAGACATTACTCCTATGGTGAAAAGTCTGCATGGTGCCTGTTGTATCCAATCCCGATGCCATTTCCGTGCTTCATCAACACTCTGAAGGTCCACAGATTACAGAGTGCCTCCAGATGTGCTTCGGAAACTACTACAGTTCCTCCAGGCAACGATCAAAGCGAAAACTGTTTGAGACATTACTCCCATGGAGGAAAGTCCGCTTGGTGCATGTTGTGTTCAATTACGATGCAATTTCTTTGATTCATCAACACTCTGAAGGTCCACAGATTACAGAGTGCCTCCAGATGTGCTTCGGAAACTACTACTGTTGTTCCAGGCAACGATCAAATCGTAGACAGTTTGAGACATTATTCCCATGGAGAAAAGTCGGCATCGTGCCTGTTGTATTCTGTCCCGATGCCTTTTCAGTGCTTCATCAACACTCTGAAGGTCCACATATTACAGAGGGCCTCCAGATGTGCTTCGGAAACTACTACTGGTCTCCAGGAATCGATCAAAGCGCAGACAATTTGAGACATTACTCCCATGGAGAAAAGTCCGCATGGTGCCTGTTGTATACAATCCCGATGAAATTTCAGTGTTTCATCAATACTCTGAAGATCTACAGATTACAGAATGGCTCCAGATGTGCTTCAGAAGCTTGTCCTGGTCTTCCAGGAATCGATCGAAGCGTAGACAGTTTGAGTCATTAATCCCATGGAGAAAAGACAACATGGAGCCGGTGGTATGCAATCACGATGCAATATCTGTGTTTCATCAACACTCTGAAGGTCCACAGATTACAGACTGCTTCCAGATAAGCTTCGGAAACTACTACTGGGCTTCCAGGGAACGATCAATTCGTAGACAGTTTGAGATATTACTCCCATGGAGAAAAGTCCGCATGGTGCCTGTTGTAACCAAACCCGATGCCATTTCTGTGCTTCATCAACACTCTGAAGGTCCTCAGATTACACAATGCCTCCAGAAGTGCTTCGGAAACTACTACTGTTCTTCCAGGAATCGATCATAGCGCAGACATTTTGAGATATTACTCCCATGGAGAAAAGTCCGCTTGGTTCCTGTTGTTTACAATCCCGATGCTATTTCTGTGTTTCATCATTACTCTGAAGGTCTACAGATTACAGAATGCCTCCAGATGTGCTTCGGAAGCTTCTACTAATCTTCCAGGAATCGATCAAAGAGTAGACAGGTTGAGACATTACTCCCATGGAGAAAAGTGCGCATGGTGACAGTGGTATTTAATCACGATGCAATTTCTGTGTTTCATCAACAGTCTGAAGGTCCACAGATTGCAGAATGCATCCAGATGTCTTCTTAAACTACCACTGCTCTTCCAGGGATCGATCAAAGCTTTGACAGTTTGAGACATTACTGCCAAGGAAAAAAGTCTGCATAGTGAGTGTTGTATTCAATCCCGAAGCAATTTCTTTGTTTCATCTACATACTGAATGTCCACAGATTACAGAATCCCTCCAGATATGCTTCTTAAAGTACTACTGCTGTTCCAGGAATCGATCAAGGCGTAGACAGTTTTAAACATTACTCCCATGGAGAAACGTCCGCATGGTGCCTGTTGTATTCAATATCGATGCAATTTCGGTGTTTCGTCATCACTCTGAAGGTCCACTGATTACAGAATGATTCCAAATGTGCTTCAGAAAGTACTACTGGTCTTCCAGGGAACGATCAAAGCGTAGACAGTTTGAGACATTAATCCCATGGAGAAAAGTCCGCATGGTGGTTGTTGTATTCAATCCCGATGCATTTTCTGGGTTTCATCAACACTCTGAAGGACCACAGATTGCAGAATGCCTCCAGATGTGCTTTGGAAGCTACTACTGGTCTTCCAGGAATTGATCAAATCGCAGACAGTTCGAGACATTTCTCCCATAGAGGAGCGTCCGCTTGGTGCCTGTTGTATACAATCCCGATGGTATTTCTGTGTTTCTTCAATACTCTGAAGGTCTACAGATTACCGAATTCTTCCACATGTGCTTCGGTAGCTTCTACTGGTCTTCCAGGAATCGATCAAAGCGTAGGCAGTTCGAGACATTACTCCCATGGAGAAAATTCCGAATGGTGCGTGTGGTGTTCAATCACAATGCAATTTCTGTGTTTCATCAACACTCTGAAGGTCCATAGATTACACAATGCCTCCAGATGTGCATCTTAAACTACTACTACTCTTCCAGGAATCGATCAAAGCGTTGACGGTTTGAGACATTACTCCCATGGAGAAAAGTCCACATCGTGCCTGTTGTATTCAATCCCGATGCAATTTCTGTGTTTCAGCTACACGCTGAAGGTCCACAGGGTACAGAATGCTTCTAGATGTGCATCCGAGATTACTACTGGTCTTCCAGGGAAAGATCAAAGCATAGTTAGTTTAAATATCCCTATCATGGAGAAAACTCCGCATGGTGCCTGTGGTATTCAATCCCGATGCAATTTCTGTGTTTCATCAACACTCGGAATGTCCAGAGATTACAGAATTCCTCCAGGTGTGCTTCGAAAACTACTACTGGTGTCCCAGGAACGATCAAAGCGTACACAGTTAGAGACATTACCCCTTGGAGAAAAATCTGCATGGTGGATATTGTATTCAATCTCGATGCAATTTCTGTATTTCATCGACACTCTAAAGGTCAACTCATTTCAGAACTGCCTCTAGATGTGCTTCTAAAACTGCTACTATTCTCCCAGGAAACGATCAAAGCGTCTACAGTTTGAGACATTAATTTCATGGAGAAATGTCCGCATGGTGGTTGTTGTATTCACTTATGATGCAATGACTGTGTTTCATCAACACTCTGTAGGTCCACAGATTACAAAATGCCTCCAGATGTGCTTCGGAAGCTACTACTGGTGTTCCAGGCATCGATCAAATCGAAGACAGTTTGAGACATTAATCCCATAGAGGAAAGTCGGCATGGTGCCTGTTGTATTCACTCCCGATGCAATTTCTTTGTTTCATCAACACCCTGAATGTTTACAGATTACAGAATGCCTCCAGATGTGCTTTGGAAGCTTCTACTGGTCTTCCAGGAATCGATCAAAGCGTAGACAGTTTGAGACATTACTCCCATGGAAAAAAGTACGCATGGTACCTCTGGTATTCAATCCCGATGCAATTTCTGTGTTTCATCAACACCCTGAATGTCCACAGATTACAGAATGCCTCCAGGTGTTCTTCGAAAACTACTACTGGTCTCCCAGGAACGATCAAAGCGTAGACAGTTTGAGATATTACTCCCATGGAGAAAAGTCCGCATGGTGCCAGTGGTATTCAGTCCAGATGCAATTTCTGTGTTTGATCAACACCCTGAAGATCCACAGATTACAGAATGCCTCCAGATGTGCTTCAGAGAGTATTACTGGTCTTCCAGGGAACGATCAAAGCGTAGACAGTTGTAGACATTACTCGCATGGAGAAAAGTCTACATGGTACTAGTTGTATTCAATCCCGATGCAATTTCGGTGTTTCATCAACACTCAGAAATTCCACAGATTACAGAAAGCTTCCAGATGTGCTTCGTAAGATACTACTGGTCTTCCAGGAAACGATCAAATCGAAAACAGTTTGAGACATGACTCCCATGGAGAAGTGTCCGCACTGTGCCTGTTGTATGCAATCCCGATGCCATATTTGTCCTTCATCAACAATCTGAGGGTCCACAGATTACAGATTGCCTCCAGATGAGCTTCGGAATCTACTACTGGTCTTCCAAGCAACGATCAAAGCGCACACAGTTAGAGACATTATTCCCATCTAGAAAAGTCGTCATGGTGCCTGTTGTATACAATCCAGATGCAATTTCTTTGTTTCATCAACACTCTGAAGGTCCACAGATTACAGAATGCCTCCAGATGTGCTTCAGAAAGTACTACTGGTCTTCCAGGGAACGATCAAAGCGTAGACAGTTTTAGACATTACACACATGGAGAAAAGTCCGCATGGTGCCTGTTGTATACAATCCTGATGCAATTTCGGTGTTTCATCATCACTCAGAAACTCCATAGATTACAGAATGCTCCCAGATGTGATTCGGAAACTACTACTGGTCTTCCAGGGAACGATCAAAGTGTAGACCGTGTGACAAACTACACCCTTGGAGAAAAGTCCACATGGTGCCTGTTCTACTCAATTCCAATGCAATTTCTGTGTTTCATCAACACTTTGAAGGTAAACAGCTTACAGCATGCTTCCAGATGTGCTTCGGAAGATACTACTGGTCTTCGGGGAAACGATCAAATCGAAGACAGTTTGAGACATGACTCCCATGGGGAAATGTCCGCATGGTGCATGTTGTATGCAATCCCGATGCCATATTTGTGCTTCATCAACAATCCGAATGTCCACAGATTACAGAGTGCCTCCAGATGTGCTTTGGAAACTACTACTGTTCTTCCAGGCAACGATCAAAGCGCAGACAGTTAGAGACATTATTCCCATGGAGAAAAGTCGGCATGGCGCCTGTTGTATTCAATCCCGATGCAATTTCTGTGTTTCATCAACACTCTGAAGATCCACAGGTTACAGAATGCATCCAGATGTGCTTCGGAAACTAATACTGGTCTTCCAGGGAACGATGAAAGTGTAGACAGTTAGAGACACTTCTCCCATGGAGAAAAGTCCACATGGTGCCTGTTGTATTCAATCCAGATGCAATTTCTGTGTTTCATCAACACTCTGATGGACCACAGATTACAGAATGCCTCCTGATGTGCTTCTGAAACTGCTACTGGTCTTCCAGGAATCGATCAAAGCGTCGACAAATTCAGATATTACTCCCATAGAGAAAAGTCTGCATGGTGTCTGTTCTACTCAATTCCAATGCAATTTCTGTGTTTCATCAACACTTTGAAGGTAAACAGCTTACAGCATGCTTCCAGATGTGCTTCGGAAGATACTACTGGTCTACCAGGGAACGATCAAATTGAAGACAGTTTGGGGCATTACTCCTATGGAGAAAAGTTCGCGTGGTGCATGTTGTATTCAATCCCGATGCCATTTATGTGCTTCATCAACACTCTGAAGGTCCACAGATTACAGTGTGCCTCCAGATGTGCTTCGGAAACTACCACTAGTTTTCCAGGGAACGATCAAAGCGTATACAATTTGAGACATTTCTCCCACGAAGAAAAGTCCGCATGGTGCACGTTGTATTCAATCCCGATGCATTATCTTTGTTTCATCAACACTCAGAACTTCCACAGATTACAGAAGGCCTCCAGATGTGCTTCGGAAACTACTACTGGTCTTCCAGGGTACGATCAAAGTGTAAACAGTTTGAGACACTATTCACATTGAGAAAAGTCCGCATGGTGCCTGTTGTATTCAGTCCCGATGCAATTTCTGTGTTTCATCAGCGCTCTGAATGTCCACAGATTACAGAATGCCGCCAGACGTGCATCGGAAATTACCACTGGTCTTCCAGGAATCGATCAAAGCGTAGACAGTTTGAGACATTACTCCCATGGAGGAAAGTTCGCATGGTGATTGTTGTATACAATCCTGATGCAATTTCTGTGTTTCATGAATACTCTGAAGGTCTACAGATTACAGAATGCCCCCAGATGTGCTTCGGAAGCTACTACTGGTCTTCCAGAAATCGATCAAAGCGTAGACAGTTTTAGACATCACTCCCATGGAGAGAAGTCCGCATGGCGCCTGTTGTATTCAATCCCGATAACATTACTGCATTTCATCAACACTCTAAAGGACCACACATTTCAGAATTGCCTCCAGATGTGCTTCTAAAACTGCTACTGGTCTCCCAGGAATCGATCAAAGCATAGACAGTTTGAGGCATTACTCCCATGGAGAAAAGTCTGCACGGTGCCTGTTGTATTCAATCAACATGCAATTTCTGTGTTTCATCAACACTCTCAATGTACTCTGATTATAGAATGCCTCCTGATGTGCTTCGGAAACTAGTAGTGGTCTTCCAGGGAACGATCAAATCGTAGACAGTTTGAGACATTACTCTCATGGAGAAAAGTCCGCATGGTGCCTGTGGTATTTAATCAAGTTACAATTTCTGTGTTTAATCAAAACTCTGAAGGTCCACAGTTTACAGAATGCCTCCAGATGTGCTTCTTAAACTACTACTGCATTTCCAGGAATCGATCATAGCGCAGACAATTTGAGACATTACTCCCATGGAGGGAAGTCCGCATAATGCCTGTGGTATTCAATCACGATACAATTTCTATGTTTAATCAACACTCTGAAGGTCCACAGATTACAGAATGCCTCCAGATGTGCTTTGGAAACTACTGCTGGTATTCCAGGGAACGATCAAATCGTAGACTGTTTGAGACATTACTCCCATTGAGAAAAGTCCGCATGGTGAATGTTGTATTCAATCCCAATGCAATTTCTGTGTTTCATCAACACTCTGAAGGACCACAGATTACAGAATGCCTCCTGATGTGCTTCTGAAACTGCTACTGGTCTCCCAGGAATCGATCAAAACGTCGACAAATTCAGATATTACTCCCATAGAGAAAAGTCTGCATGGTGTCTGTGGTATTTAATCAAGATGCAATTTCTTTGTTCCATCAACATCCTGAACGTCCACAGATAACAGAATCCCTCCAGATGTGCTTCGGAAACTATTACTGGTCTTCCAGGGAACGATAAAAACGTAGACTGTTTGAGACATTACTCTCATGGAGAAAAGTCCGCATAGTGAATGTTGTATTCAATCACGATGCAATATCTGTATTTCATCAACACTCTGAAGGTCCACAGATTACAGAGTGCCTCCAGATGAGCTTCGGAAACTCCTACTGGACTTCCAGGGAACGATCAAATCGTAAACAGTTTGAGACATTACTCCAATGGAGAAAAGTCCGCATGGTGCCTGTGCTATTCAATCCCGATGCAATTTCTTTGTTTCATCAACACTCTGAAGGTCCACAGATTACAGAATGGTTCCAGATGTGCTTCGTAAACTACTACTGGTCATCCAGGGAACGATCAAATCTTATACAGTTTGAGACATTACTCCTATGGAGAAAAGTCCGCATGGTGCCTGTTGTATCCAATCCCGATGCCATTTCCGTGCTTCAACAACACTCTGAAGGTCCACAGATTACAGAGTGGCTCCAGATGTGCTTCGGAAACTACTACAGTTCTTCCAGGCAACGATCAAAGCGAAAACTGTTTGAGACATTACTCCCATGGAGGAAAGTCCGCTTGGTGCATGTTGCGTTCAATTACGATGCAATTTCTTTGTTTCATCAACACTCTGAAGGTCCACAGATTACAGAGTGCCTCCAGATGTGCTTCGGAAACTACTACTGTTCTTCCAGGCAACGATCAAATCGTAGACAGTTTGAGACATTATTCCCATGGAGAAAAGTCGGCATCGTGCCTGTTGTATTCTGTCCCGATGCCTTTTCTGTGCTTCATCAACACTCTGAAGGTCCACATATTACAGAGGGCCTCCAGATGTGCTTCGGAAACTACTACTGGTCTTCCAGGAATCGATCAAAGCGCAGACAATTTGAGACATTACTCCCATGGAGAAAAGTCCGCATGGTGCCTGTTGTATACAATCCCGATGAAATTTCAGTGTTTCATCAATACTCTGAAGATCTACAGATTACAGAATGGCTCCAGATGTGCTTCAGAAGCTTGTCCTGGTCTTCCAGGAATCGATCAAAGCGTAGACAGTTTGAGACATTAATCCCATGGAGAAAAGACAATATGGTGCCTGTGGTATGCAATCACGATGCAATATCTGTGTTTCATCAACACTCTGAAGGTCCACAGATTACAGACTGCTTCCAGATGAGCTTCGGAAGCTACTACTGGACTTCCAGGGAACGATCAATTCGTAGACAGTTTGAGATATTACTCCCATGGAGAAAAGTCCGCATGGTGCCTGTTGTATCCAAACCCGATGCCATTTCTGTGCTTCATCAACACTCTGAAGGTCCTCAGATTACACAATGCCTCCAGAAGTGCTTCGGAAACTACTACTGGTCTTCCAGGAATCGATCATAGCGCAGACATTTTGAGATATTTCTCCCATGGAGAAAAGTCCGCATGGTTCCTGTTGTATACAATCCCGATGCTATTTCTGTGTTTCATCATTACTCTGAAGGTCTACAGATTACAGAATGCCTCCAGATGTGCTTCGGAAGCTTCTACTAATCTTCCAGGAATCGATCAAAGAGTAGACAGTTTGAGACATTACTCCCATGGAGAAAAGTGCGCATGGTGACAGTGGTATTTAATCACGATGCAATTTCTGTGTTTCATCAACAGTCTGAAGGTCCACAGATTGCAGAATGCATCCAGATGTGCTTCTTAAACTACCACTGCTCTTCCAGGGATCGATCAAAGCTTTGACAGTTTGAGACATTACTGCCAAGGAAAAAAGTCTGCATAGTGAGTGTTGTATTCAATCCCGAAGAAATTTCTTTGTTTCATCAACAACTTGAATGTCCACAGATTACAGAATCCCTCCAGATGTGCTGCTTAAAGTACTACTGCTCTTCCAGGAATCGATCAAGGCGTAGACAGTTTGAGACATTACTCCCATGGAGAAAAGTGCACATGGTGCCTGTGGTATTTAGCCTCGATGCAATTTCTTTGTTTCATCAACACCCTGAACGTCCACAGATTACAGAATTACTCCAGATGCGCTTCGGAAACTACTACAGGTCTTCCGAGGAACGATCAAAGCGTAGACTGTTTGAGACATTACTCCCATGGAGAAAAGTTCGATTGGTGCATGTCGTGTTCAATTACGATGCAATTTCTTTGTTTCATCAACACTCAGAAGGTCCACAGATTACAGAATGCCTCCAGATGTGTTTCGGAAACTACTACTGGTCTTTCAGGGAACGATCAGATCGTAGACAGTTTGAGACATTGCTGCCATGGAGAAAAGTTCGCATGGTGGTTGTTGAATTCAATCCCGATGCAATTTCTGTGTTTCATCAACACTCTTGAGGTCCACAGATTACAGAATGACTCCAGATGTGCTTCGGAAACTACTACTGGTTTTCCAGGAATCGATCAAAGCGCAGACCATTTGAGACATTACTCCCATGGAGAAAAGTCTGCATGGTGCCTGTTGTATTCAATCCCGTAGTAATTTCTTTCTTTCATCAACACCCTGAACGTCCACAGATTACAGATTGCCTCCAGATGTGCTTCGGAAACTACTACTGGGCTTCCAGGGAACGATCAAAGCGTAGACAATATGAGACATTACTCCCATGGAGAAAAGTCCGCATGGTGCATGTTGTATTCAATCCCGATGCTATTTCTGTGTTTCATCATTACTCTGAAGGTCTACAGATTACAGAATACCTCCAGGTGTGGTTCGGAAGCTTCTACTAGTCTTCCAGGAATCGATCAAAGCCTAGAAAATTTGAGACATTACTCCCATCGAGAAAAGTCCCCATGGTGCCTGTGGTATTTAATCACGATGCAATTTCTGTGTTTCATCAACACTCTGAATGTCCACAGATTACATAATGAATACAGATGTGCTTCAGAAACTACTACTGCTCTTCCAGGAATAGATCAAAGCGTTTAAAGTTAAAGACATTACTCTCATGGAGAAAAGTCGGCATGATGCCTGTTGTATTCAATCCCGATGCAATTACGGTGTTTCATCAGCACTCAGAAACTCCATAGATTTCAGAATGCCTCCAGATGTGATTCGGAAACTACTACTGGTCTTCAAGGGAACAATCAAACCGAAGAACGTTTGAGACATTTCTTCCATGGAGAAAAGTCCAATTGGTGCATGTTGTCTTCAATTACGATGCAATTTCTTTGTTTCATCAACACTCAGAAGGTCCACAGATTAAAGAAGGCTTCCAGATGTGTTTCGGTAACTACTACTGGTCTTTCAGGGAACGATCAAATCGTAGACAGTTTGAAACATTAATACCATGGAGAAAAGTTCACATGGTCTTTGTTGTTTTCAATCCCGATGCAATTACGGTGTTTCATCAACACTCAGAAACTCCATAGATTACAGAATGCCAACAGATGTGCTTCGGAAACTACTACTAGTCTTCCAGGGAACGATCAAATCGTAGACAGTGTGTGACATTTCTTCTATGGGGAAAAGTCCTCATGGTGCCTGTTGTATCCAATCCCGATGCCATTTCTGTGCTGCATCAACACTCAGAAAGTCCACAGATTGCAGAGGGCCTCCAGATGTGCTTCGGAAACTACTTCTGGTCTTCCAGGGAACGAACAAAGCGTAGACAGTTTGAGACATTTCTCCCATGGAGAAAAGTCCTCATGGTGCCTGTTGTATTCAATCCCGATGCAATTTCTGTGTTTCATCAACACTCTTAAAGTCCACAGATTACAGAATGACTCCAGATGTGCTTCAGAAACTGCTACTGCTCTTCCAGGAATAGATCAAAACGTTTACAGTTAAAGACATCACTCCCATGGAGAAAAGTCTGCATGGTTCGTGTTGTATTAAATCCCGAAGGAATTTCTTTGTTTCATCAACACCCTGAAGGTCCACAGATTACAGAACGCCTCCAGATGCGATTCGGAAACTACTACTGGTCTTCCAGGGAACGAACAAAGCGTAGACAGTTTGAGACATTACTCCCATAGAGAAAAGACCGCATGGTGCCTGTGGTATTCAATCCCGATGCAAATTTGGTGTTTCATCAACACTCAGAAACTCCATAGATTACAGAATGCCTCCAGATGTGATTCGGAAACTACTACTGGTCTTCCAAGCAACGATCAAAGTGTAGACAGTTTGAGACACTACTCCCATGGAGAAAAGTCCACATGGTGCCTGAGGTATTCAATCCCAATGCAATTTCTGTGTTTCATCAACAGTCTGAAGGTCCACAGATTACAGAATGCTTCCAGATGTGCTTCGTAAACTACTACTGGTCTTCCATGGAACGAACAAGTCGTAGAAAGTTTGAGACATTACTCCTATGGAGAAAAGTCCGCATGGTTCCTGTTGTATCCAATCCCGATGCCATTTCTGTGCTGCATCAACACTCAGAAGGTCCACAGATTGCAGAGGGCCTCCAGATGTGCTTCGGAAACTACTACTGGTCTTCCAGGGAACGATCAAACCGTAGACAGTTTGAGACATTACTCCCATGGAGAAAAGTCCGATTGGTGCGTGTTGTGTTCTATTACGATGCAATTTATTTGTTTCATTAATACTCAGAAGGTCCACAGATTAAAGAATGCTCCCAGATGTGTTTCGGTAACTACTACTGGTCTTTCGGGAACGATCAAATCGTAGACAGTTTGAGCCATTAATTTCATGGAGAAAAGTTCGCATGGTGGTTGCTGTTTTCAATCCCGATGCATTTCGGTGTTCCATCAACACTCAGAAACTCCATAGATTACAGAATGCCAACAGATGTGATTCTTAAATTACTACTGCTCTTCCAGGGATCGATCAACTCGATGACAATTTGAGACATTACTCCCATGGAGAAAAGTCTGCATGGTGCGTGTTGTATTCAATCCCGAAGCAATTTCTTTCTTTCATCAACACTCTGAAGGACCACAGATTACAGAATGCCTCCTGATGTGCTTCTGAAACTGCTACTTGTCTTCCAGGAATCGATCAAAGCGTCGACAAATTCAGATATTACTCCCATAGAGAAAAGTCTGCATGGTGCCTGTGGTATTTAATCAAGATGCAATTTCTTTGTTCCATCAACATCCTGAACGTCCACAGATAACAGAATCCCTCCAGATGTGCTTCGGAAACTATTACTGGTCTTCCAGGGAACGATAAAAACGTAGACTGTTTGAGACATTACTCCCATGGAGAAAAGTCCGCATAGTGAATGTTGTATTCAATCACGATGCAATATCTGTATTTCATCAACACTCTGAAGGTCCACAGATTACAGCGTGCTTCCAGATGAGCTTCGGAAACTCCTACTGGACTTCCAGGGAACGATCAAATCGCAAACAGTTTGAGACATTACTCCTATGGAGAAAAGTCCGCATGGTGCCTGTGCTATTCAATCCCGATGCAATTTCTTTGTTTCATCAACACTCTGAAGGTCCACAGATTACAGAATGGTTCCAGATGTGCTTCGTAAACTACTACTGGTCATCCAGGGAACGATCAAATCTTATACAGTTTGAGACATTACTCCTATGGAGAAAAGTCCGCATGGTGCCTGTTGTATCCAATCCCGATGCCATTTCCGTGCTTCAACAACACTCTGAAGTTCCACAGATTACAGAGTGCCTCCAGATGTGCTTCGGAAACTACTACAGTTCTTCCAGGCAACGATCAAAGCGAAAACTATTTGAGACATTACTCCCATGGAGGAAAGTCCGCTTGGTGCATGTTGTGTTCAATTACGATGCAATTTCTTTGTTTCATCAACACTCTGAAGGTCCACAGATTACAGAGTGCCTCCAGATGTGCTTCGGAAACTACTACTGTTCTTCCAGGCAACGATCAAATCGTAGACAGTTTGAGACATTATTCCCATGGAGAAAAGTCGGCATCGTGCCTGTTGTATTCTGTCCCGATGCCTTTTCTGTGCTTCATCAACACTCTGAAGTTCCACATATTACAGAGGGCCTCCAGATGTGCTTCGGAAACTACTACTGGTCTTCCAGGAATCGATCAAAGCGCAGACAATTTGAGACATTACTCCCATGGAGAAAAGTCCGCATGGTGCCTGTTGTATCCAAACCCGATGCCATTTCTGTGCTTCATCAACACTCTGATGGTCCTCAGATTACACAGTGCCTCCAGAAGTGCTTCGGAAACTACTACTGGTCTTCCAGGAATCGATCATAGCGCAGACATTTTGAGATATTACTCCCATGGAGAAAAGTCCGCATGGTTCCTGTTGTATACAATCCCGATGCTATTTCTGTGTTTCATCATTACTCTGAAGGTCTACAGATTACAGAATGCCTCCAGATGTGCTTCGGAAGCTTCTACTAATCTTCCAGGAATCGATCAAAGAGTAGACAGTTTGAGACATTACTCCCATGGAGAAAAGTGCGCATGGTGACAGTGGTATTTAATCACGATGCAATTTCTGTGTTTCATCAACAGTCTGAAGGTCCACAGATTGCAGATCGCATCCAAATGTGCTTCTTAAACTACCACTGCTCCTCCAGGGATCGATCAAAACTTTGACAGTTTGAGACATTACTGCCAAGGAAAGAAGTCTGCATAGTGAGTGTTGTATTCAATCCCGAAGCAATTTCTTTGTTTCATCAACACCCTGAATGTCCACAGATTACAGAATCCCTCCAGATGTGCTTCTTAAAGTACTACTGCTCTTCCAGGAATCGATCAAGGCGTAGACAGTTTGAGACATTACTCCCATGGAGAAAAGTGCACATGGTGCCTGTGGTATTTAGCCTCGATGCAATTTCTTTGTTTCATCAACACACTGAACGCCCACAGATTACAGAATTACTCCAGATGTGCTTCGGAAACTACTACAGGTCTTCCGGGGAACGATCAAAGCGTAGACTGTTTGAGATATTACTCCCATGGAGAAAAGTTCGCTTGGTGCATGTCGTGTTCAATTACGATGCAATTTCTTTGTTTCATCAACACTCAGAAGGTCCACAGATTAAAGAAGGCTTCCAGATGTGTTTCGGTAACTACTACTTGTCTTTCAGGGAACGATCAAATCGTAGACAGTTTGAGACATTAATACCATGGAGAAAAGTTCACATGGTCTTTGTTGTTTTCAATCCCGATGCAATTTCTGTGTTTCATTAACACTCTTAAGGTCCACAGATTACAGAAGGGGTCCAGATTTGATTTGGAACTTACTACTGGTCTTCCAGGGAATGAATGAAACGTAGACAGTTTGAGACATTTCACCCATGGAGAAAAGTACGCATGGTGCCTGTTGTATTCAATCCCGATGCAATTTCGGTGTTTCATCAACACTCAGAAACTCCATAGATTACAGAATGCCAACAGATGTGCTTCGGAAACTACTACTAGTCTTCCAGGGAACGATCAAATCGTAGACAGTTTGAGACATTTCTTCTATGGGGAAAAGTCCTCATGGTGGATGTTGTATCCAATCCCGATGCCATTTCTGTGCTTCATCAACACTGTGAAGGTCCACAGATTCCAGAGTGCCTCCAGATGTGCTTCGGAAACTACTACTGGTCTTCCAGGGAACGATCAAAGCGTAGACAGTATGAGACATTACTCCCATGGAGAAAAGTCCGCATGGTGCATGTTGTCTTCAATCCCGAAGCAAATTTCTTAGTTTCGTCAATAGCCTGAATGTCCACAGATTACAGAAGGCCTCCAGATGTGATTCGGAAGCTACTACTGGTCTTCCAGGGAACGAACAAAGCGTAGACAGTTTGAGACATTACTCCCATGGAGAAAAGACCGCATGGTGCCTGTGGTAATTAATCCCGATGCAAATTTGGTGTTTCATCAACACTCAGAAACTCCATAGATTACAGAATGCCTCCAGATGTGATTCGGAAACTACTACTGGTCTTCCAAGCAACGATCAAAGTGTAGACAGTTTGAGACACTACTCCCATGGAGAAAAGTCCACATGGTGCCTGTGGTATTCAATCCCGATGCAATTTCTGTGTTTCATCAACAGTCTGAAGGTCCACAGATTACAGAATGCTTCCAGATGTGCTTCGTAAACTACTACTGGTCTTCCAGGGAACGATCAACTCGATGACAGTTTGAAACATTACTCCCATGGAGAAAAGTCCGATTGGTGCATGTTGTGTTCTATTACGATGCAATTTATTTGTTTCATCAACACTCAGAAGGTCCACAGATTAAAGAATGCTTCCTGATGTGTTTCGGTAACTACTACTGGTCTTTCGGGAACGATCAAATCGTAGACAGTATGAGCCATTAATCCCATGGAGAAAAGTTCGCATGGTGGTTGTTGTTTTCAATCCCGATGCATTTCGGTGTTCCATCAACACTCAGAAACTCCATAGATTACAGAATGCCAACAGATGTGATTCTTAAACTACTACTGCTCTTCCAGGGATCGATCAACTCGATGACAATTTGAGACATTACTCCCATGGAGAAAAGTCTGCATGGTGCGTGTTGTATTCAATCCCGAAGCAATTTCTTTCTTTCATCAACACCCTGAATGTCCACAGATTACAGAAGGCCTCCAGATGTGATTCGCAAACTACTACTGGTCTTCCAGGGAACGAACAAAGCGTAGACAGTTTGAGACATTTCTCCCATGGAGAAAAGTACGCATGGTGCCTGTTGTATTCAATCCCGATGCCATTTCGGTGGTTTCATCAACACTCAGAATCTCCATACATTACAGAATGCCTCCGGATGTGATTCGGAAACTACTACTGGTCGTCCAAGGAACGATCAAATTGCAGACAGTTTGAGACACTACTCCCATAGAGAAAAGTCCACATGGTGCCTTTTGTATTCAATCCAGACGCATTTTCTGTGTTTCATCAACAGTCTGAAGGTCCACAGATTACAGAATGCTTCCAGATGTGCTTCGTAAACCACTACTCGTCTTCCAGGGAACGATCAAATCGTAAACAGTTTGAGACATTACTCCTATGGAGAAAAGTCCGCATGGTGCCTGTTGTATCCAATCCCGATGCCATTTCTGTGCTTCATCAACACTCTGAAGGTCCACAGATTACAGAGGGCCTCCAGATGTGCTTCGGAAACTACTACTGGTCTTCCAGGGAACGATCAAAGCGTAGACAGTTTGAGACACTACTCCCATGGAGAAAAGTATACATGGTGCCTGTTGTATTCAATCCCGATGCAATTTCTGTGTTTCATCAACACACTAAACGTCCACAGATTACAGATTGCCTCCAGATGTGCTTCGGAAACTACTATAATGCATCCGGGGAACGATCAAAGCGTAGACAATTTGAGACATTGCTCCCATGGAGAAAAGTCGGCATGATGCCCGTTGTATTCAATCCCGATGCAATTTCTTTGTTTCATCAACACTCTGAAGGTACACAGATTGCATAATGCCTACAGACGTGCTTCAGAAACTACTACTGCTCTTCCAGGTATAGATCAAAGCGTTTACAGTTAAAGACATTACTCCCATGGAGAAAAGTCGGCATCGTGCCTGTTGTATTCAATCCCGATGCAATTTCTTTGTTTCATCAACACCCTGAAGAGTCACCGATTACAGAATAAATCCGGTCGTGCTTCAGAAAGTACGACTGGTCTTCCAGGGAACGATCAAAGCGTAGAGAGGTTGAGACATTACACGCATTGAGAAAAGTCGGCATGATGCCTGTTGTATTCAATCCCGATGCAATTTCGGTGTTTCATCAACACAAAGATTACAGAATGCCTCCAGATGTGATTCGGGAACTACTACTGGTCTTCCAGGGAACGATCAAAGTGTAGACAGTTTGAGACACTACTCCCATGGAGAAAAGTCCACATGGTGCCTGTTGTATTCAATCCCGATGCAATTTCTGTGTTTCATCAACAGTCTGAAGGTCCACAGATTACAGAATGCTTCCAGATGTGCTTCGTAAACTACTACTGGTCTTCCAGGGAACGATCAAAGCGTAGACAGTATGAGACATTACTCCCATGGAGAAAAGTCCGCATGGTGCATGTTGTCTTCAATCCCGAAGCAAATTTCTTAGTTTCGTCAACAGCCTGAATGTCCACAGATTACAGAAGGCCTCCAGATGTGATTCGGAAGCTACTACTGGTCTTCCAGGGAACGAACAAAGCGTAGACAGTTTGAGACATTACTCCCATGGAGAAAAGACCGCATGGTGCCTGTGGTAATTAATCCCGATGCAAATTTGGTGTTTCATCAACACTCAGAAACTCCATAGATTACAGAATGCCTCCAGATGTGATTCGGAAACTACTACTGGTCTTCCAAGCAACGATCAAAGTGTAGACAGTTTGAGACACTACTCCCATGGAGAAAAGTCCACATGGTGCCTGTGGTATTCAATCCCGATGCAATTTCTGTGTTTCATCAACAGTCTGAAGGTCCACAGATTACAGAATGCTTCCAGATGTGCTTCGTAAACTACTACTGGTCTTCCATGGAACGAACAAGTCGTAGAAAGTTTGAGACATTACTCCTATGGAGAAAAGTCCGCATGGTTCCTGTTGTATCCAATCCCGATGCCATTTCCGTGCTGCATCAACACTCAGAAGGTCCACAGATTGCAGAGGGCCTCCAGATGTGCTTCGGAAACTACTACTGGTATTCCAGGGAACGATCAAACCGTAGACAGTTTGAGACATTACTCCCATGGAGAAAAGTCCGATTGGTGCATGTTGTGCTCTATTACGATGCAATTTATTTGTTTCATCAACACTCAGAAGGTCCACAGATTAAAGAATGCTTCCTGATGTGTTTCGGTAACTACTACTGGTCTTTCGGGAACGATCAAATCGTAGACAGTATGAGCCATTAATCCCATGGAGAAAAGTTCGCATGGTGGTTGTTGTTTTCAATCCCGATGCATTTCGGTGTTCCATCAACACTCAGAAACTCCATAGATTACAGAATGCCAACAGATGTGATTCTTAAACTACTACTGCTCTTCCAGGGATCGATCAACTCGATGACAATTTGAGACATTACTCCCATGGAGAAAAGTCTGCATGGTGCGTGTTGTATTCAATCCCGAAGCAATTTCTTTCTTTCATCAACACCCTGAATGTCCACAGATTACAGAAGGCCTCCAGATGTGATTCGCAAACTACTACTGGTCTTCCAGGGAACGAACAAAGCGTAGACAGTTTGAGACATTTCTCCCATGGAGAAAAGTACGCATGGTGCCTGTTGTATTCAATCCCGATGCCATTTCGGTGGTTTCATCAACACTCAGAATCTCCATACATTACAGAATGCCTCCGGATGTGATTCGGAAACTACTACTGGTCGTCCAAGGAACGATCAAATTGCAGACAGTTTGAGACACTACTCCCATAGAGAAAAGTCCACATGGTGCCTTTTGTATTCAATCCAGACGCATTTTCTGTGTTTCATCAACAGTCTGAAGGTCCACAGATTACAGAATGCTTCCAGATGTGCTTCGTAAACCACTACTCGTCTTCCAGGGAACGATCAAATCGTAAACAGTTTGAGACATTACTCCTATGGAGAAAAGTGCGCATGGTGCCTGTTGTATCCAATCCCGATGCCATTTCTGTGCTTCATCAACACTCTGAAGGTCCACAGATTACAGAGGGCCTCCAGATGTGCTTCGGAAACTACTACTGGTCTTCCAGGGAACGATCAAAGCGTAGACAGTTTGAGACACTACTCCCATGGAGAAAAGTATACATGGTGCCTGTTGTATTCAATCCCGATGCAATTTCTGTGTTTCATCAACACACTAAACGTCCACAGATTACAGATTGCCTCCAGATGTGCTTCGGAAACTACTATAATGCATCCGGGGAACGATCAAAGCGTAGACAATTTGAGACATTGCTCCCATGGAGAAAAGTCGGCATGATGCCTGTTGTATTCAATCCCGATGCAATTTCTTTGTTTCATCAACACTCTGAAGGTCCACAGATTGCATAATGCCTACAGACGTGCTTCAGAAACTACTACTGCTCTTCCAGGAATAGATCAAAGCGTTTACAGTTAAAGACATTACTCCCATGGAGAAAAGTCGGCATCGTGCCTGTTGTATTCAATCCCGATGCAATTTCTTTGTTTCATCAACACCCTGAAGAGTCACCGATTACAGAATAAATCCGGTCGTGCTTCAGAAAGTACGACTGGTCTTCCAGGGAACGATCAAAGCGTAGAGAGGTTGAGACATTACACGCATTGAGAAAAGTCGGCATGATGCCTGTTGTATTCAATCCCGATGCAATTTCGGTGTTTCATCAACACAAAGATTACAGAATGCCTCCAGATGTGATTCGGGAACTACTACTGGTCTTCCAGGGAACGATCAAAGTGTAGACAGTTTGAGACACTACTCCCATGGAGAAAAGTCCACATGGTGCCTGTTGTATTCAATCCCGATGCAATTTCTGTGTTTCATCAACAGTCTGATGGTCCACAGATTACAGAATGCTTACAGATGTGCTTCGTAAACTACTACTGGTCTTCCAGGGAACGATCAAACCCTAGACAGTTTGAGATATTACTCCCATGGAGAAAAGTCCGATTGGAGCATGTTGTGTTCAATTACGATGCAATGTCTTTGTTTCATCAACACACTGAAGGTCCACAGATTACAGAATGCCAACAGATGTGCTTCGGAAACTTCTACTGGACTTCGAGGGAACGATAAAGCGTAGAGAGTTAGAGACATTATTCGCATGGAGAAAAGTCTGCATCGTGCCTGTTGTAATTAATCCCGATGCAATTTCGGTGTTTCATCAACACTCAGAAACTCCATAGATTACAGAATGCCAACAGATGTGCTTCGGAAGCTACTACTAGTCTTCCAGGGAACGATTAAAATCGTAGACAGTTTGAGACATTTATTCTATGGAGAAAAGTGCGCATGGTGAATGTTGTATCCAATCCCGAAGCAATTTCTTTGTTTCATCAACACCCTGAATGTCCACAGATTACAGAATCCCTCCAGATGTGCTTCTTAAACTACTACTGCTCTTCCGCGAATCGACCAAAGCGTAGACAGTTTGAGACATCAGTAACATGGAGAAAAGTCTGCATGGTGCTTGTTGTATTCAATCCGGAAGCAATTTCATTGTTTCATCAATACTCTGAAGGTCTACCGATTACAGAATAGCTCCAGATGTGATTCGGAAGCTTTTACTGGTCTTCCAGGAATAGATCAAAGCCTAGACAGTTTGAGACATTACTCCCATGGAGAAAAGTCCGCATGGTGCCTGTGGTATTCAATCACGATGCAATTTCTGTGTTTCATCAACAGTTTGAAGGTCCACAGATTACAGAATGCTTCCAGATGTGCTTCGTAAAATATTACTGGTCTTCCAGGGAACGATCAGATCGTAAACAGTTTGAGACATTGCTCCTGTGGAGAAAAGTCCGCATGGTTCCTTTTGTATCCAATCCCGATGACATTTCTGAGCTTCATCAACACCCTGAACGACCACAGATTACAGAATCACTCAAGATGTGCTTCGGAAACTACTACAGGTCTTCCAGGGAACGATCAAAGCGTAGACAGTTTGAGACATTACTCCCATGGAGAAAAGTCCGCTTGGGGCATGTTGTGTTTAATTACGATGCTATTTCTTTGTTTCATCAACACACTGAAGGTCCACAGATTACAGAATGCCTCCAGATGTGCTTCGGAAACTACTACTGGTCTTCCAGAAATCGATCAAAGCGCAGATAATTTGAGACATTTGTCCCATGGATAAAAGTCCGCATGGTGCCTGTTGTTAACAATGCCCGATACTATTTCTGTGTTTCATCAATACTCTGAAGGTCTACAGATTACAGAATGCCTCGAGATGTGCTTCAGAAGCTTCTACTGGTCTTCCAGGAGTCGATCAAAGCGTAGACAGTTTGAGACATTACTCCCATGGTGAAAAGTCCGCATGGTGCCTGTGGTATTTAATCACGATGCTATTTCTGTGTTTCATCAACACACTGAAGGTCCACAGATTATAATGCCAGCAGATGTGCTTCTTAAACTACTACTGCTCTCCCAGGGGTCGATCAAAGCGTTGACAATTTGAGACATTACTCCCATGGAGAAAAGTCTTTATGATGCCTGTTGTATTCAATCCCGAAGCAATTTCTTTGTTTCATCAGTACTCTGAAGGTCTATAGATTACAGAATGCCTCCAGATGTGCTTAGGAAGCTTCTACTGGTCTTAATGGAATCGATCAAAGCGCAGACAATTTGAGACAAAGCTCCGATGGTGAAATGTCCGCTTGGTGCCTGTGGTATACAATTACGAATCAATTTATGTGTTTCATCAACACTCTGATGGTCCACAGATTACAGAACGCCTCGAGATGTGGTTCAGAAACTACTACTGGTCTTCCAGGAATCGATAAAAGCGCAGACAGTTTGAGACATTACTAACATGTAGAAAATTCCGCATGGTGCCTGTTGTAAACAATCCCGATGCTATTTCTGTGTTTCATCAATACTCTGAACGTCTACAAATTACAGAATGCCTCCAGATGTGCTTTTTAAACTACAACTGCTCTTCCAGAATCGATCAAAGCGTTGACAGTTTGAGACATTACTCCCATGGAGAAAAGTCCGCATGGTGAATGTGGTATACAATCCCGATGCAATTTCTGTGTCATCGACACTCTGAAGTTCCACATATTACAGAATGAATCCAGATGTGCTTCGGAAACAAGTAGTGGTCTTCCACGAAAAATTCAAAGCGTAGACAGTTTGAGACATTACTCCTATGGAAAAATGTCCGCATGGTGACTGTGGTATCCAATCCCAATGCTGTTTCTGTGTTTCATCAACACTCTGAAGGTATACAGATTACAGAATGCCTCCAGTTGTGCTTCGGAAACTACTACTGGTCTTCCAGGAATCGATCAAAACGTAGACAGTTTGAGACATTACTCACATGGAGAAAAGTCCGCAGTGTGCCTGTTGTATACAATCCCGATGCAATTTCTGTGTTTCATCAACACTCTGAATGTCAACAGATTACAGATACCCCCAAATGTGCTTCGGAAACTACTACTGGTCTTCCAGGGAACGATCTAAGCGTAGACAGTTAGAGACATTAGACCCATGGAGAGAAGTCCGCATGCTGACTGTTGTATTCAATCCCGATGCAATTTATGTGTTTCGTCAACACTCTGACGGTCAACAGTTTACGGAATGCTTCTAGATGTGCTTCGAAAACTACTACTGGCCTTCCAGGAAACGACCAAAGCGTAGACAGTTTGAGACATTACTCAAATGGAGATAAGTCAGCATGATGCTTATTGTATTCATTCCCGATGCAATTTCTGTGTTTTATCAACACTTAGAAGTTCCACATTATACAGAATTCCTCAAGATGTGATTCGGAAACTACAACTGGACTTCCAGGGAAAGATCAAAATTGTAGACAGATTGAGACATTAATCCCATGGTCAAAAGTCTGCATTGTGCCAGTTTTATTCAATCCCGAAGCAATTTCTGTGTTTCATCAACACTCTGAAAGTCCACAGATTACAGAATGCCACCAGATGTGCTTCGGAAACTAATACTAGTCTTCCAGGTAACGATCAAAATGTGGACAGTTTGAGACTTTACTCCCATGGAGAAAAGTCTGCATGGTGCCTGTTGTATTCAATCGCGATGCAATTTCTGTGTTTCATCAACACTCTAAAGGTCCACAGATTACAGAATGAGACTAGATGGGCTTCGTAAACTAGTACTTGTCTTCCAGGAAACGATCAAAGCGTAGACAGTTAGAGACATCATTCCCATGGAGAAAAGTCCGCATGGTGCCAGTTGTATTCAATCCCGATGCAATTTCTTTGTTTCATCAACACTCAGTGGATCCACAGATTACAGATTGTCTCCAGATGTAAATTGGAAACTCCTACTGGTCTTCAATCAACAATCAATCAACAATATGAAGGTCCACAGATTACAGAATGCCACCAGATGTCCATCGGAAGATACTACTGGTCTTCCAGGGTATGATCAAAGCGTATATTGTTTGAGAAATTACTCCCATGGAGTAAAGACCGCATGGTGCCAGTTGTGTTCAATCCCGATGCAATTTCTGTGTTTCATCCACACTCTGAAGGTCCACAGATTACTAAATGCATCCAGATGTGCATCGGAAACTACTACTGGTCTTCCAGTGAACGGTCAAAGCTTATACAGTTTGAGACATTACTCCCTTGGAGAAAAGTCTGCATTGTGCCTGTTGTATTCAATCGCGATGCAATTTCTGTGTTTCATCAACACTCTAAAGGTCCACAGATTACAGAATGAGAACAGATGTGCTTCGTAAACTACTACTTGTCTTCCAGGGAAAGATCAAAGCGTAGATAGTTTGAGAAATTACTGCCATGGAGAAAAGTATGCATGGTGCCTTTTGTATTCAATCCCAATGCAATTTCTGTGTTTCATCAACACTTCGAAGTTCCACAGATTACAGAAGGCCTCCAGAAGTGATTCGGAAAGTGCTACTGGTCTTCCAGCGAGCGATCAAAGTTTAGACAGTTTGACACACTACTCCCATCGAGAAAAGTCCTTATGGTGCCTGTTCTATTCAATCCCGATGCAAGTTCTGTGTTTCATCTACACTCTGAAGGTCCACAGATTTCAGAGTGCCTACAGATGTGCTTCGGAAACTACTACTGGTCTTCCGGGGTACGATCATAGCGTAGACAGATTGAGACATTACTCCCATGGAGAAAACTCTGCATGGTGCCAGTTTTATTCAATCCCAATGCAATTTTTGTGTTTCATCAACACTCTAAAGGTCCACAGATTACGGACTGCCTCCACATGTGCTTCGGAAACTACTGCTGGTCTTCCAGTGTACGATCAACGCATAGACAGTTTGAGACATTACTCCCACGGAGTAAAGTCCGCATGGTGCCTGTAGTATTAAATCCCGATGCAGTTTCTTTGTTTCATCAACACTCAGAGGATCCACAGATTACAGATTGTCTCCAGATGTAAATTGGAATCTCCTACTGGTCTTCCAGGGAACGATCAAAATGAAGACATTTTGAGACACTACTCCCATTGAGAAAAGTCCGAATGGTGCCTTTTTTTATTAAATCCCAATGCAATTTATGTGTTTCATCCACACTCTGAAGGTCCACAGGTTACAGAATGCATCCAGATGTGCTTCGGAAACTACTACTGGTCTTCCAGGGAACGATCAAAGCATAAATTGTTTGAGACATTACTCCCATGGAGGAAAGTGCGCATGGTGACTGTTGTATTCAATCTCGATGCATTTTCTGTGTTTCATCAACACTCTGATAGTCCACAGATTACAGATTGCCTCCAGATGTGCATCGGAAACTACTACTGGTCTTCCAGGGAACGATCAAAGCGTAGACTGTTTGAGACATTACTCCTATGGAGGAAAGTGCGCATGATGACTGTTGTATTCAATCCCGATTCAATTTCTGTGTTTCATGAACACTCTGAAGTTCCACACATTTCAGAATTGCATCCAGATGTGCTTCTAAAACTGCTACTGGCCTTCCAGGAAACGACCAAACCGTAGACAATTTGAGACAGTAATCCCATGGAGAAAAGTCGGCATTGTGCCTGTTGTATTCAATGGCGATGCAATTTCTGTGTTTCATCAACACTCTAAAGTTCCACAGATTACAGAATGAGACCAGATGTGTTTCGGAAACTACTACTTGTCTTCCAGGGAACGATCAAAGCGTAGATAGATTGAGATATTACTGCCATGGAGAAAAGTCAGCATGGTGCCTGTTATATTCAATCCCAATGCATTTTCGTGTTTCATCAACACTCTAAAGGTCCACAGATTACGGACTGCCTCCACATGTGCCTCGGAAACTACTGCTGGTCTTCCAGTGTACGACCAACGCATTGCCAGTTTGAGACATTACTCCTATGGAGTAAAGTCCGCATGGTGCCTGTAGTATTAAATCCCGATGCAATTTCAGTGTTTCATCAACACTCTAAAGGTCCACAGATTACAGAATGAGACCAGATGTTCTTCGTAAACTACTACTTGTCTTCCAGAGAACGATAAAAGCGTAGATAGTTTGAGAAATTACTGCCATGGAGAAAAGTCTGCATGGTGCCTGTTGTATTCGATCCTAATGCAATTTCTGTGTTTCATCAACACTTCGAAGTTCCACAGATTACAGAAGCCTCCAGAAGTGATTCGGAAACTGCTACTGGTCTTCCAGCGATCGATCAAAATGTAGACAGTTTGACACACTACTCCCATCGAGAAAAGTCCTTATGGTGCCTGTTCTATTCAATCCCGATGCAAGTTCTGTGATTCATCTACACTCTGAAGGTCCACAGATTACAGAATGCCTACAGATGTGCTTCGGAAACTACTACTGGTCTTCCAGGGTACGATCGTAGCGTAGACAAATTGAGACATTACTCCCATGGAGAAAAGTCTGCATGGTGCATGATTTATTCAATCCCGAAGCAATCTCGGTGTTTCATTAACACTCTGAAGGTCCACAAAGTACAGAATGCCACCAGATGTGTTTCGGAAACTACTACTGGTCTTCCAGGGCACGATCATAGCGTAGACAGTTTGAGACATTACTCCCATGGAGAAAAGTCTGCATTGTGGCTGTTGTATTCAATGGCGATGCAACTTCTGTGTTTCATCAACACTCTAAAGGTCCACAGATTACAGAATGAGACCAGATGTGCTTCTGAAACTAGTACTTGTCTTCCAGGGAACGATCAAAGCGTAGATAGTTTGAGACATTACTCCCATGGAGGAAAAGTCTGCATGGTGCCTGTTGTATTCACCCCGGTGCAATTTCTGTGTTTCATCACCACTCTGAAGGTCCACAGATTACAGTATGCCACCAGATGTGCTTTGGAATCTACTACTGGTCTTCCAGGGAACGATCAAAATGTAGACAGTTAGAGACATTACTCCCATGGAGAAAACTCAACATGGTGCCTGTGGTATTCGATCCCGATGCCATTTCTGTGTTTCATCAACACTCTGAAAGTCCACAGATTACAGAACGCCTCCAGATGTGCTTCGGAAACTACTATTGGTCTTCCAGGTAACGATCAAATCGTAAGCTCTTTGAGTCATTACTCCGAAGGAGAAAAGTCTGCATGGTGCCTGTTTTAATCATTCCCGATGCAATTTCTCTGTTTCATCAACACTCTGATGGTCCACATATTACAGAATGCATCCAAACGTGGTTGGGAAACTACTACTGGTCTTCCAAGGTACGATCAAAGCGTAGACAGTTAGGGACATTATTCCCATGGAGAAAAGTCCGATTGGTGCCTGTTGTATTCAATCCCGATGCAATTTCTTTGCTTCATCAACAATCTAAAAATGTCCACAGATTACAGAATGTCTCCAGGTATGCATCGGAAACTAGTACTGGTCCTTCAGGGAGCGATCAAAGCGTAGACAGTTTGAGACACTACTTCCATGGAGAAACGTCCACATGGTGCCCATTGTATTCAATCCCGATGCAATTTCTGTGTTTCATCAACATTTTGAAGGTCCACAGATTACAGAATTCATCCAGATGTGCTTGGGAAACTACTACTGGTCTTCCAGGGTACGATCAAACCGTAGACAGTTAGAGACATTATTCCCATGGAGAAAAGTCCGATTGGTGCCTGTTGTATTCAATCCCCATGCAATTTCTTTGTTTCATCAACACTCTAAAAATGTTCACAGATTACAGAATGTCTCCAGGTATGCTTCGGAAACTAGTACTGGTCTTTCAGGGAACGATCAAAGCGTAGACAGTTTGAGACAATACTCCCATTGAGAAAAGTCTGCCTGGTGCCAGTTGTATTCATTCCCGATGCAATTTCTGTGTTTCATCAACACTCTGAAAGTCCACAGATTACAGAATGCATCCAGATGTGCTTCAAAGCTACTACTGGTGTTCCATGGAGCGAACAAAACGACGACAGTTTGAGACATTACTCGCATGGAGAAAAGTCCCCATGGTGCCTGTTGTATTCATTCCCGATGCCATTTCTTTGCTTTATCAACACTCTGAAAGTCCACAGATTACATAATGCCTCCAGGTGTGCTTCGGAAACTACTACTGGTCTTCCAGGGAACGATCAAATCGTGGACAGTTTGAGACATTACTAACATGGTGAAAAATCTACATGGTGCCTGTTTTATTAAATCCCAATGTTAATTTCTGAGTTTCATCAGCACTCAGAAGGTCCACAGATTACAGAATGTCTCCAGATGTGCTTCAGAAAGTACTACTGGTCTTCCAGGGAACGTTCAAAGCGTAGACAGAGTGAGACATTACTCCCATGGAAGAAACTCCGCATGGTGCCTGTTGTATTCGATCCCGATGCCATTTCTGTGTTTCATCAACACTCTGAACATCCACACATTTCAGAATGCCTCCAGATGTGGTTCTAAATCTTCTACTGGTCTCCCAGGAATCGATCAAATCATAGACAGTTTGAGACATTACTCCCATGGAGAAATGTCGGCAAGGTACCTGTTGTATTCAATCCCCATGCAATTTCTGTGTTTTATCAACACTCAGAAGCCCCACATATTACGGAATGCCTCCAGATGTGCTCCAGAAACTACTACTGGTTTTCCAGGGAACGATCAAAGTGAAGAAAGTTTGAGACACTACTCCCATTGAGAAAATTCCGAAAGGTCCCTTTTTTATTCAATCCCGATGCAATTACTGTGTTTCATCCACACTCTGAAGGTCCACAGATTACAGAATGCAACCTGATGTGGTTGGGAAACTACTACTGGTCTTCCAGGGTACGATCAAAGCGTAGACAGTTAGAGACATTATTCCCATGGAGACAAGTCCGCATTGTGGCTGTTGTATTCAATCCCGATGCATTTTCTTGTTTCATCAACACTCTGAAGGTCCACATATTACAGAATGCCTCCAGATGTGTTTCAGAAACTACTACTGGTCTTCCAGGGAACGATCAAAGTGTAGACAGTTTGAGACACTACTTCCATGGAGAAAAGTCGGCATGGTGCCTGTTGTATTCAATCCCCATGCAATTTCTGTGTTTCATCAACACTCAGAAGCCCCACAGATTACAGAATGCCTTCAGATGTGCTTCGGAAAATACTAATGGTCTTCCAGGGAAAAATCAAAGCGGAGACAGCTTGGGACATTACTGCCATGGAGAAAAGAGCTAATGGTGCCTGTTGTATTCAATCACGATGTAATTTCTGTGTTTCATCAACACTCTGAAGGTCCACAGATTACAGAATGCCACCAGATGTGCTTCAGAAACTACTACTGGTCTTAAAGGGTATGATCAAAGCGTAGACAGTTTGAGACATTACTCCCATGGAGAAAAGTCGGCATGGTGCCTGTTGTATTCATTCCAATTGCAATTCCTGTGTTTCATCTACACTCTGATGGTCCATAGATTACAGAATGCCTCCTGATGTGCTTCGGAATCTACTACTGGTCTTCCTGCGTACGATCAAAGCTTGAACAGTTTGAGACATTACTCCCATGTCAAAAAGTCCACATGGTGCCTGTGTATTAAATCCCGATGCAATTTCTGTGTTCCATCAACACTCTGAAGGTCCAAAGATTACAGAATGCCTCCAGATGTGCTTCGGAAACTACTACTGGTCTTCCAGGGAACGATCAAAGCGTAGACAGTTTGAGACATTACTCCCATGGAGGAAAAGTCTGCATGGTGCCTGTTGTATTCACCCCGGTGCAATTTCTGTGTTTCATCACCACTCTGAAGGTCCACAGGTTACAGAATGCCACCAGATGTGCTTCGGAAACTACTACAGGTCTTAAAGGGAATGTTCAAAGCGTAGACAGTTTGAGACATTACTCCCATGGATCAAAGTCGGCATGGTGCCTGTTGTATTCAATCCCCATGCAATTTTCGTGTTTCATCAACACTCAGAAGCCCTACAGATTTCAGATTGCCTCCAGATGTGCTTCGGAAAATTCTACTGGTCTTCCAGGGAACGATCAAAGCGGAGACAATTTGGGACATTACTGCCATGGAGAAAAGACCGCATGGTGCCGGTTGTATTCAATCCCGATGTAATTTCTGTGTTTCATCAACACTCTGAAGGTCCACAGATTACAGAATGCCACCAGATGTACTTCGGAAACTACTACTGGTATCCCAGGGAACGATCAAATCGTGGAAAGTTTGAGACGTTACTCCCATGGTGAAAAATCTGCATGGTGCCTGTTTTATTCAATCCCAATGCAATTTCTGTGTTTCATCAACACTCAGAAGGTCCACAGATTACAGAATGCCACCAGACGTGCTTCGGAAACTACCACTGGTCTTCCAGGGAACGATCAAAGCGTAGACAGATTGAGACATTACTCCCATGGAGGAAAGTCCGCATGGTGCCTCTTGTATTCACCCCGGTGCAATTCCGTGTTTCATCAACACTCTGAAGGTCCACAGATTACAGAATGCCTCCAGGTGTGCTTCGGAAACTACTACTGGACTTCCAGGGAACGATCAAAGCGTAGACAGTTTGAGACATTACTCCCATGGAGAATTGTTCGGATGTTGCCTGTTGTACTCAATAACGATGCAATTTCTGTTTTTCATGAACATTCTTAAAGTCCACAGATTACAGAATGCATCGAGGGTTGATTCGCAAACTGCTACTGGTCTTCGAGGGAACGATCTAAGCGTCGACAGTTTGAAACAATACTCCCATGGAGGAAAGTTGGCATGTTGCCGCTTGTATTCAATCCCGATGCAATTTCTGTGTTTCATCAACATTCAGCAGCTGCACAGATTACAGAATGCCTCCAGATGTGATTCGGAAACTTCTACTGGTCTTCCAGGGAACGATCAGACCCTAGACAGTTTGAGACATCCCTATCATGGAGAAAACTCCGCATGGTAGATGTTGAATTCAATCTCGATGCAATTTCTGTGTTTCATCAACTATCTGAACATCCACACATTTCTGAATGCCTCCAGATGTGGTTCTAAAACTTCTACTGGTCTCCTAGTAATCGATCAAAGCATAGACAGTTTGAGACATTACTCCCATGGAGAAAAGTCGGCATGGTGCCTGTTGTATTCAATCCCCATGCAATTTCTGTGTTTCATCAACACTCAGAAGCCCCACAGATTACAGAATGCCTTCAGATATGCTTCGGAAAATACTAATGGTCTTCCAGGGAAAAATCAAAGCGGAGACAGCTTGGGACATTACTGCCATGGAGAAAAGAGCTAATGGTGCCTGTTGTATTCAATCACGATGTAATTTCTGTGTTTCATCAACACTCTGAAGGTCCACAGATTACAGAATGCCACCAGATGTGCTTCATAAACTACTACTGGTTTTAAAGAGTCTGATCAAAGCGTAGACAGTTTGAGACATTACTCCCATAGAGAAAAGTCGGCATGGTGCCTGTTGTATTCATTCCAATTGCAATTCCTGTGTTTCATCTACACTCTGATGGTCCATAGATTACAGAATGCCTCCAGATGTGCTTCTGAAACTACTACTGGTCTTCCTGCGTACGATCAAAGCTTGAACAGTTTGAGACATTACTCCCATGTCGAAAAGTCCACATGGTGCCTGTGTATTAAATCCCGATGCAATTTCTGTGTTCCATCAACACTCTGAAGGTCCACAGATTACAGAATGCCTCCAGATGTGCTTCGGAAACTTATACTGGTCTTCCAGGGAACGATCAAAGCGTAGACAGTTTGAGACATTACTCCCATGGAGGAAAAGTCTGCATGGTGCCTGTTGTATTCACCCCGGTGCAATTTCTGTGTTTCATCAACACTCTGAAGGGCCACAGGTTACAGAATGCCACCAGATGTGCTTCTGAAACTACTACAGGTCTTAAAGGGAATGTTCAAAGCGTAGACAGTTTGAGACATTACTCCCATGGATAAAAGTCAGCATGGTGCCTGTTGTATTCAATCCCCATGCAATTTTTGTGTTTCATCAACACTCAGAAGCCCTACAGATTACAGATTGCCTCCACATGTGCTTCGGAAAATTCTACTGGTCTTCCAGGGAACGATCAAAGCGGAGACAATTTGGGACATTACTGCCATGCAGAAAAGACCGCATGGTGCCGGTTGTACTCAATCCCGATGTAATTTCTGTGTTTCATCAACACTCTGAAGGTCCACAGATTACAGAATGCCACCAGATGTACTTCGGAAACTACTACTGGTATCCCAGGGAACGATCAAATCGTGGACAGTTTGAGACGTTACTCCCATGGTGAAAAATCTGCATGGTGCCTGTTTTATTCAATCCCAATGCAATTTTTGTGTTTCATCTACACTCTGATGGTCCATAGATTACAGAATGCCACCAGACGTGCTTCGGAAACTACCACTGGTCTTCCAGGGAGCGATCAAAGCGTAGACAGATTGAGACATTACCCCCATGGAGGAAAGTCCGCATGGTGCCTCTTGTATTCACCCCGGTGCAATTTCTGTGTTTCATCAACACTCTGAAGGTCCACAGATTACAGAATGCCTCCAGGTGTGCTTCGGAAACTACTACTGGACTTCCAGGGAACGATCAAAGCGTAGACAGTTTGAGACAATAATCCCATGGAGAATTGTTCGCATGTTGATTGTTGTACTCAATCACGATGCAATTTCTGTGTTTCATGAACATTCTTAAAGTCCACAGATTACAGAATGCATCGAGGGTTGATTCGGAAACTGCTACTGGTCTTCGAGGGAACGATCTAAGCGTCGACAGTTTGACACATTACTCCCATGGAGGAAAGTTGGCATGTTGCCGCTTGTATTCAATCCCGATGCAATTTCTGTGTTTCATCAACATTCAGAACCTCCACAGATTACAGAATGCCTCCAGATGTGATTCGGAAACTTCTACTGGTCTTCCAGGGAACGATCAGAGCATAGACAGTTTGAGACAATAATCCCATGAAGAAAAGTTCGCATAGTGCCTGTTGTATTCAATCCCGATGCAATTTCTGTGTTTCATACACATTCTGAAAGTCCACAGATTACAAAATGCATCCAGGTGTGCTTCGGAAAATACTACTGGTGTCCCAGGAAAGATAAAAGTGAATACAGTTTGAGACATTAATCGATTGGAGAAAAAATTACATGGTGGATGTTGTATTCAATCCCGCGGCAGTATATGTGTTTCATCAACACTCAGAGAGTTCACAGATTACAGAGTGTCTCCAGATGTGCATCCGAGACATCAACTGTTCTTCCAGGGAGAGATCAAATTGTAGACAGTTTGAGACATCCCTATCATGGAGAAAACTCCGCATGGTGACTGTCGTATTCAATCGCGATGAAATTTCTTTGTTTCATCAACTCTCTGAATGTCCACAAATTACAGAATGCCTCCAGGTGTTCTTCGGAAACTACTAGTGGTCTCCCAGGAAATATCAAAATGGAGACAGTTTGAGAAATTACTCCCTTGGAGAAAAATCCGCATGGTGGATGTTGAATTGAATCTCGATGCAATTTCTGTGATTTACCAACACTTAGAACATCCACACATTTCAGAATGATTCCAGACGTGGTTCTAAAACTGCTACTGGTCTCCCAGGAATCGATCAAAGCGTAGGCACTTTGAGACATTACTCCCATGGAGAAAAGTCTGCATGGTGCCTGTTGTATTCAATCCCATTGCAGTGGCTGTGTTTCATCTACACTCCGATGTTCCATAGATTACAGAATGCCTCCAGATGTGCTTTGGAAACTACTACTGGTTTTCCTGCGTACGATCAAAGCATAGACAGTTTGAGACATTACTCCCATGTCGAAAAGTCCACATTGTGCCTGTTGTATTAAATCCCGATGCAATTTCTGTGTTTCATCAACACTGTGAAGGTCCACAGATTACAGAATGCCACCAGATGTGTTTCGGAAACTACTACTGGTCTTCCAGGGAACGATCAAAGCAAAGACACTTTGAGACATTACTCCCATGGTGAAAAGTCCACATGAGCCTGTTGTATAAATCCCCATGCAATTTCAGTGTTTTACCAACACTCTGAAGGCCCACAGATTACAGAATGCCTCCAGATGTGCTTCGGAAAATACTACTGGTCTCCCAGGAAAGATCCAAGCGGAGACAGTTTGAGACATTACACCCTCGGAGAAAAATCCGCATGGTGGATGTTGAATTCAATCTCGATGCAATTTCTTTGTTTCATCAACACTCAGAAGGCCCACAGAATACAGAATGCCTCCAGATGTGATTCAGAAACTACTACTTGTCTCCCAGGAATCGATCAAAGCGTAGACAATTTGAGACTTTACTCGCATATAGAAAAGTCTGCATGGTGCCTGTTGTATTCAATTCCATTGCAGTTCCTGTGTTTCATCTACACTCTGATGTACCATAGATTACAGAATGCATCCAGATGTGCTTCGGAAACTACTACTGGTCTTCCTGCGTACGATCAAAGCTTAGACAGTTTGAGACATTACTCCCATGTCGAAAAGTCCACATAGTGCCTGTTGTATTAAATCCCAATGCAATTTCTGTGTTTTATCAACAATGCGAAGTTCCACAGATTACAGAATGCCTCTAGATGTGCTTCGGAAACTTATACTGGTCTTCCAGGGAACGATCTAAGCGAAGATAGTTTGAGACATTACTCCTATGGAGAAAAGTCGGCATGGTTCCTGTTGTATTCAATCCCGATGCAATTTCTGTGTTTCATCAGTTCTCAGAAGCTCCACAATTTACAGAATGCCTCCAGATGTGATTCGGTAACTACCACTGGTCTTCGAGGGAACGATCAAAGTGTAGACAGTTTAATGCACTACTCCCATAGATAAAATTCCGCATGGTGACTGTTGTATTAATCCTCATGCAATTTCTGTGTTTCATGAACACTCTGAAGGTCCACAGATTACAGAATGCCACCAGATGTGTTTGGGAAACTACTACTGGTCTTCCAGGGAACGATCAAAGCAAAGACACTTTGAGACATTACTCCCATGGAGAAAAGTCCGCATGAGCCTGTTGTATTAATCCCCATGCAATTTCAGTGTGTCATCAACACTCTGTAGGTCCCCAGATTACAAAATGCCACCAGATGTGTTTCGGAAACTACTACTGGTCTTCCAGGGAACGAACAAAGCATAGACAGTTTGAGGCAATATTCCCACGGAGAAAAGTCCGCATTGTGTCTGTTGTATTCAATCCCAATCTAATTTCTGTGTTTCATCAACATTCTGAAACTCCACAGATTACACAATGCATCCAGATGTGCTTCGGAAACTACTACTGGTCTTCCAGGGAACGATCAAATCGTGGACAGTTTGAGACATTACTCGCATTGAGAAAAGTCTGCATGGTGCCTGTTGTATTCAATCCCATTGCAATTCCTGTGTTTCATCTACACTCTGATGGTCCATAGATTACAGAAGGCCTCCAGATGTGCTTCTTAAACTACTACTGGTCTTCCTGCGTACGATCAAAGCGTAGACAGTTTGAGACATTACTCCCATGTGGAAAAGTACGCATGGTGCCTGTTGTATTAAATCGCGATGCAATTTTTGTGTTTCATCAACACTCAGAAGCTTCACAGATTACAGAATGCCTCCAGATGTGCTTCTGAAACTGCTACTGGTCTCCCAGGACTCGATCAAAGCGTAGACAGTATTAGACATTACTCCCATGGAGAAATGTCTGCACGGTGCCTGTTGTATTCATTAGCGATGCTATTTCTATGTTTCATCAACACTCTGAAAGTCCACAAATTACAGAATGCCCCTAGATGTGCTGCGGAAACTGCAACTGGTCTTCCAGGAATCGATGAAAGTATTGACTGTTTGAGAAATTAGTCCCATGGAGAAAATACCGCATGGTGCCGGTTGTATTCAATCCCGATGCAATTTCTGTGTTTCTATCGACACTCTGAAGGTCCACAGATTACAGAATGCCTCAAGGTGTGCTTCGGAAACTAGTACTGATCTTCAGAGAACGATGAAAGCGTAGACAGTTTAAGACATTACTTCCATGTAGAAATGTCCGCATGTTGCCTGTTGTATTCAATTAGGATGCAATATCTGTGTTTCTTCCACATTCTGAAAGTCCACAGAATATAGAATGCATCCCGGTGTGATTCGGAAACTAGTACTGGTCTCAAAGGAATCGATCAAAGCGTATACAGTTTGAGACATTACTCCCATGGAGAGAAGTCTGCTATTTTAATGTTGCATTGAATCCCGATGAGATTAGTGTGTGTCATTAACACTCTGATGGTCCATAGATTACAGAACGCCTTTAGATGTTCTTCGGAAACTACTATTGGTCTTCTAGGTACGATCAAATCGTAGACTGTTTGAGACATTACTCCCATTGAGAAAAGGCTGCATGCTGATTGTTGTATTCATTTCCGATGCAATATCTGTGTATCATCAACACTCTGAAGGTCCACAGATTACATAATGCCTCCAGATGGGCTTCGGGAACCACAACTGGTCTTCCATGGAACGATCAAGGCGTAGACAGTTTGAGACATTACTCCCATGGAGTGAAGTCCGCATGGTGCCTGTTGTATTCAATCCCGATGCAATTTCTGTGTTTCATCAACACTCTGAAGGTCCACAGATAACAGAATGCCTCCAGATGTGCTTCTAAGGCTACTACTGGTCTTCCAGGGAACGATCGAAACGTAGACAGTTTGAGACATCACTCTCATCGAGAAAAGTCAGCATGGTGCCTGTATTCAATCACGATGCAATTTCTGTGTTTCATCAACATTCTGAAGGTAAACAGATTACAGAATGCCTCCAGATGTGGTTCGGAAACTAATACTAATATCCAAGGAGTCGATCAAATCGTACACACTTTGAGACATTACTCCCATGCAGAAAAGTCAATATGGTGCCTGTTGTAATCAATTCCGATGCAATTTATGTGTTTCATGAACACTCTGAAGGTCCACAGATTTCAGAATGCCTCCAGATGTGCTTCGGAAACTAATACTGGTCTTCCAGGCAACGATCAAAGCGTAGACAGGTTGAGACATTACTCCCATGGAGAGCTGTCTGCATGGTGATTGTTGCATTCAATCCCGATGCAATTGCTCTGTTTCATCAACATTCTAAAAATGTCCACAGATTACAGAATGCCTCCAGGTATGCTTCGGAATCTAGTACTGGTCTTTCAGGGAACGATCTAAGCGTAGACAGTTTGAGACATTACTCCCATGGTGAAAAGTCCACATGGTGAATGTTGTATTCAAGCCCGATGGAATTTTCTTGTTTCATCTACACTCTGAAGGTCCACAGATTACAGAATCCCCCCAGACTGGCTTAGGAAACTTAAACTGATCTTCCAGGAGTCGATCAGAGCGTAGACACTTTGAGACATTACTCCCATGGAGAAAAACCTGCATGGTGCCTGTTGTATTCATTCCCGATGCAATTTCTGGGTTCCATCAACACTCTGAATGTCCACAGATTACAGAATGCCCCTAGATTTGCTTCGGAAACTACTACCGGTCTTCCATAGAACGATCAAACAGTAGACAGTTTGAGACATTCCTCCCAACGAGAAAAGTCTGAATGGTGCCTGTTGTATTCAATACCGATGCAATTCCTGAAATACATCAACACTCTGACGGTCCACAGATTTCAGAATGCCTCCAGATGTGCTTCGGAAACTACTACTGGTCTTCCAGAAAACAATCAAAGCGAAGACAGTTTAAGACATTACTCCCATGGAGAAATGTCCGCATTTTGCCTGTTGTAATCAATCCCAATGCAAATGCTGTGTTTCATCAAGATTCTGAAAGTCCAAAGATTACAGAATGCCTCCAGGGGTGCTTCGGAAACTACTACTGTCTTCCAGGGGACGATCAAAGCATAGACCGTTTGAGACAATACTCCCATGGATAAAAGTCCGCATGGTGTCTGTTCTATTCAATCCCAGTGCAATTTCTGTATTTCATCAACACTCTTATGGTCCACAGATTACAGAATGACTCCAGATGTGCTTCGGAAACTACTACTGGTCTCCAAGTATTGATCAAAGCGTAAACAGTTTGTGACATTACTCCCATGGAGAAAAGTCGGCATGGTGCCTGTTGTACTCAATCCCGATGCAATTTCTGTGTTTCATCAGTACTCAGAAGCTCCACAGTTTACAGAATGCCTCCAGATGTGATTCGGAAACTACCACTGGTCTTCGAGGGAACGATCAAAGTGTAGACAGTTTAAGGCACTACTCCCATAGATGAAAGTCCGCATGGTGCCTGTTGTATTAATCCCCATGCAATTTCTGTGTTTCATCAACACTCAGAAGCTTCACAGATTACAGAATGCCTCCAGATGTGCTTCTGAAACTGCTAGTGGTCTCCCAGGACTCTATCAAAGCGTAGACAGTATTAGACATTACTCCCATGGAGAAATGTCTGCACGGTGCCTGTTGTATTCATTAGTGATGCTATTTCTATGTTTCATCAACACTCTGAAAGTCCACAAATTACAGAGTGCAACTAGATGTGCTTCGGTAACTACAACTGGTCTTCCAGGAATCGATCAAAGTATTGACTGTTTGAGAAATTAGTCCCATGGAGAAAATACCGCATGGTGCCGGTTGTATTCAATCCCGATGCTATTTCTGTGTTTCTATCGACACTCTGAAGGTCCACAGATTACAGAATGCCTCAAGGTGTGCTTCGGAAACTAGTACTGATCTTCTGAGAACGATCAAAGCGTAGACAGTTTAAGACATTACTTCCATGTAGAAATGTCCGCATGTTGCCTGTTGTATTCAATTCCGATGCAAAATCTGTGTTTCTTCAACATTCTGAAAGTCCACAGAATACAGAATGCATCCAGGTGTGCTTCAGAAACTAGTACTGGTCTCCCAGGAATCGATCAAAGCGTATGCAGTTTGAGACATTACTCCCATGGAGAAAAGTCTGCTATTTTACTGTTGTATTGAATCCCGATGAAATTAGTGTGTGTCATTAACACTCTGATAGTCCATAGATTACAGTACGCCTTTAGATGTTCTTCGGAAACTACTATTGGTCTTCTAGGTTCGATCAAATCGTAGACTGTTTGAGACATTACTCCCATTGAGAAAAGGCTGCATGCTGATTGTTGTATTCATTTCCGATGCAATTTCTGTGTTTCATCAACACTCTGAAGGTCCACAGATTACATAATGCCTCCAGATGTTCTTCGGGAACCACAACTGGTCTTCCAGGGAACGATCGAAGCGTAGACAGTTTGAGACATCACTCTCATCGAGAAAAGTCAGCATGGTGCCTGTATTCAATCACGATGCAATTTCTGTGTTTCATCAACACTCTGAAGGTAAACAGATTACAGAATGCCTCCAGAAGTGGTTCGGAAACTAATACTAATATCCCAGGAATCGATCAAATCGTACAAACTTTGAGACATTACTCCCATGCAGAAAAGTCAATATGGTGCCTGTTGTAATCAATTCCGATGCAATTGATGTGTTTCATGAACACTCTGATGGTCCACAGATATTAGAATGCCCCCAGATGTGATTCGGAAACTAATACTGGTCTTCCAGGCAACGATCAAAGCGTAGACAGGTTGAGACATTACTCCCATGGAGAAATGTCCGCATGGTGCCTGTTGCATTCAATCCCGATGCAATTGCTCTGTTTCATCAACATTTTAAAAATGTCCACAGATTACAGAAAGCCTCCAGGTATGCTTCGGAATCTAGTACTGGTCTTTCAGTGAACGATCAAAGCGTAGACAGTTTGAGACAATACTCCCCATTGAGAAAAGTCTGCCTGGTGCCAGTTGTATTCATTCCCGATGCAATTTCTGTGTTTTATCAACACTCTGCAGTTATACAGATTACAGAATGCTTCCAGATGAGCTTCGGAAACTACTACTGGTATTGCAGAGTACGATCAAAGCGTAGACAGTTTGAGACATTACTCCCATGGTGAAAAGTGCACATGGTGAATGTTGTATTCAAGCCCGATGGAATTTTCGTGTTTCATCAACACTCTGAAGGTCCACAGATTACAGAATCCCCCCAGATGGGCTTCGGAAACTTATACTGTTCTTCCAGTTGTCGATCAGAGCGTAGACAGTTTAAGACATTACTCCCATGGAGAAAAACCTGCATGGTGCCTGTTGTATTCATTCGAGATGCAATTTCTGGGTTTGATCAACACTCTGAATGTCCACAGATTACAGAATGCCCCTAAATTTGCTTCGGAAGCTACTACCGGTCTTCCATGGAGCGATCAAACAGTAGACAGTTTGAGACATTACTCCCAACGAGAAAAGTCTGAATGGTGCCTGTTGTATTCAATCCCGATGCAATTTCTGAAATTCATCAACACTCTGAAGGTCCACAGATGTCAGAATGCCTCCAGATGTGCTTCGGAAACTACTACTGGTCTTCCAGGGAACGATCAAAGCAAAGACACTTTGAGACATTACTCCCATGGTGAAAAGTCCGCATGAGCCTGTTGTATTAATCCCGATGCAATTTCAGTGTTTTACCAACACTCTGAAGGCCCACAGATTACAGAATGCCACCAGATGTGCTTCGGAACATACTACTGGTCTCCCAGGAAAGATCCAAGCAGAGACAGTTTGAGACATTACACCCTTGGAGAAAAATCCGCATGGTGGATGTTGAATTCAATCTCGATGCAATTTCTGTGTTTCATCAACACTCAGAAGGCCCACAGAATACAGAATGCTTCCAGATGTGATTCAGAAACTACTACTAATCTTCCAGGGAACGATCAAAGCATAGACAGTTTGAGGCAATACTCAAATGGAGAAAAGTCCGCATTGTGTCTGTTGTATTCAATCCCAATCTAATTTCTGTGTTTCATCAACATTCTGAAAGTCCACAGATTACAGAATGCATCCAGATGTGCTTCGGAAACTACAACTGGTCTTCCAGGAATCGATCAAAGTATTGACTTTTTGAGAAATTAGTCCCATGGAGAAAATACCGCATGGTGCCGGTTGTATTCAATCCCGATTCTATTTCTGTGTTTCTATCGACACTCTGAAGGTCCACAGATTACAGAATGCCTCAAGGTGTGCTTCGGAAACTAGTACTGATCTTCAGAGAACGATCAAAGCGTAGACAGTTTAAGACATTACATCCATGTAGAAATGTCCGCATGTTGCCAGTTGTATTCAATTCCAATGAAATATCTGTGTTTCTTCAACATTCTGAAAGTCCACAGAATACAGAATGCATCCAGGTGTGCTTCGGAAACTAGTACTGGTCTCCCAGGAATCGATCAAAGAGTATACAGTTTGAGACATTACTCCCATGGAGAAAAGTCTGCTATTTTACTGTTGTATTGAATCCCGATGAAATTAGTGTGTGTCATTAACACTCTGATGGTCCATTGATTACAGAACGCCTTTAGATGTTCTTCGGAAACTACTATTGGTCTTCTAGGTACAATCAAACCGTAGACTGTTTGAGACATTACTCCCATTGAGAAATGGCTGCATGCTGATTGTTGTATTCATTTCCGATGCAATTTCTGTGTTTCATCAACACTCTGAAGGTCCACAGATTACATAATGCCTCCAGATGGGCTTCGGGAACCACAACTGGCCTCCAAGGAACGATCAAGGCGTAGATAGTTTGAGACATTACTCCCATGGAGTGTAGTCCGCATGGTGCCTGTTGTATTCAATCCCGATGCAATTTCTGTGTTTCATCAACACTCTGAATGTCCACAGATAACAGAATGCCTCCAGATGTGTTTCTAAGGCTACTACTGGTCTTCCAGAGAACGATCGAAGCGTAGACAGTTTGAGACATCACTCTCATCGAGAAAAGTCAGCATGGTGCCTGTATTCAACCAAGATGCAATTTCTGTGTTTCATCATCTCTCTGAAGGTAAACAGATTACAGAATTCCTCCAGATGTGGTTCGGAAACTAATACTAATATCCCAGGAATCGTTTAAATCGTACTAACTTTGAGACATTACTCCCATGCAGAAAAGTCAATGTGGTGCCTGTTGTAATCAATTCCGATGCAATTTATGTGTTTCATGAACACTCTGAAGTTCCACAGATTTCAGAATGCCTCCAGATGTGCTTCGGAAACTAATACTGGTCTTCCAGGCAACGATCAAAGCGTAAACAGGTTGAGACATTACTCCCATGGAGAAATGTCCGCACGGTGCCTGTTGCATTCAATCCCGATGCAATTGCTCGTTTCATCAACATTCTAAAAATGTCCACAGATAACAGAATGCCTCCAGGTATGCTTCGGAATCTAGTACTGGTCTTTCAGGGAACGATAAAAGCGTAGACAGTTTGAGACAATACTCCCATTGAGAAAAGTCTGCCTGGTGCCAGTTGTATTCATTCCCGATGCAATTTCTGTGTTTCATCAACACTCTGAAATTCCGCAAATTACAGAATGCCCCTTGATGTGCTTCGGAAACTACAACTGGTCTTCCAGGAATCGATCAAAGCGTAGACAGTTTGAGACATTACTCCCAATCAGAAAAGTCTGCATGGTGCCTGTTGTATTCAATCCCGATGCAATTTCTGTGTTTCATCAACACTCTGAAGGTCCACAGATTACAGAATGCCTCCAGATGTGCTTCGGAAACTAATACTGTTCTTCCAGGGAACGATCAAAACGTAGACAGTTAGAGACATTACTCCCAAGGAGAAATGTCCGTATGGTGACTGATGTATTCAATCCCGATGCAATTTCTGTGTTTCATCAACATTCTAAAAACGTCCAAATTTTACTGAATGCCTCCGGGCGTGCTTCGGAAACTACTACTGGTCTTCAAGGGAACGATCAAAGCGTAGACAGTTTGAGACAATACTCCCATTGAGAAAAGTCTGCATGGGGCCAGTTGTATTCATTCCCGATGCCATTTCTGTGTTTTATCAACACTCTGCAGTTCCACAGATTACAGAATGCCTCCAGATGAGCTTCGGAAACTCTTACTGGTCTTGCAGAGTACGATCAAACCGGAGACAGTTTGAGACATTACTCCCATGGTGAAAAGTCCACATGGTGAATGTTGTATTCAAGCCCGATGGAATTTTCGTGTTTCATCAACACTCTGAAGGTCCACAGAGTACAGAATCCCCCCAGATGGGCTTCGGAAACTTTTACTGTTCTTCCAGGAGTCGATCAGAGCGTAGACAGTTTGAGACATTACTCCCATGGAGAAAAACCTGCATGGTGCCTGTTGTATTCACCCCGGCGCAATTTCTGTGTTTCATCAACACTCTGATGGTCCACAGATTACAGAATGCCTCCAGATGTGCTTCGGAAACTAATACCGGTCTCCCAGGAATCGATCAAATCGTAGACTGTTTGAGACATTACTGCCATGGAGAAAAGTCTGCTTGGTGCCCGTTGTATTCATTCCCGATGCAATTTCTGTGTTTCATCAATACTCTGAAGGTCCACAGATTACAGTAAGCCTCCAGATGTGTTTCTGAAACTACTACAGGTCTTCCAGGGAACGATCAAATTGTAGACAGTTTCAGACACTACTCGCATGGAAAAAGTCCGCATGGTGCCTGTTGTATTCAATCAAGATGCAATTTCTGTGTTTCATCAACACTCTTAAGGTCCACAGATTATAGAATGCCACCAGATGTGCTTCAGAAACTACTACTGGTCTTCCAGTCAACGACCAAATCGTAGACACTTTAAGACATTACTACCATGTAGAAAAGTACGCATGGTGCCTGCTGTATTCAAACCCGATGCAAATTCGGTGTTCATCAACACTCCGATGGACCACAGATTGCAGAGTGCCTCCAGATGTGCTTCTGAAACTACTACTGGCCTTCCAGAAAACGATCAAAGCGTAGACAGTTTAAGACATTACTCCCATGGAGAAATGTGCGCATGGTGCCTGTTGTATTCAATCCCAATGCAAATTCTGTGTTTCATCAAGATTCTGGAAGTCCAAAGATTACAGAAAGCCTCCAGGTGTGCTTCGGAAACTACTACTGGTCTTCCAGGGGACGATCAAAGCATAGACCGTTTGAGACAATACTCCCATGGAGAAAAGTCCGTATGGTGACTGTTGTATTCAATCCCGATGCAATTTCTGTATTTCATCAACACTCTGAAGGTCCACAGATTACAGAATGCCTCCAGATGTGCTTGGGAAGCTACTACTGGTCCTCTAGGGATAGATCAAAGCGTACTCAGTTTGAGACATAACTCCCATGTATAAAAGTCCGCATTGTGCTTCTTGTATTCAATATCGATGCAATTTCTGTCATTCATCAACATTCTCAAAGTCCACAGATTACAGAATGCCTCTAGATGTGTTTCGGAAATTACTACTGGCCTTCCAGTGAAGGACCAAAGCGTAGACAGTTCGAGACATTACTCCCATGGAAAAAGTCCGCATTGTGATCGTTGTATTCAATAACGATGCAATTTCTGTGTTTCACCAACACTCTGGATTTCCACAAATTACAGAATGAATCCAGATGTGCTTAAGAAACAACTACTGGTCTTCCAGGGAAAGATCAGAGCGTAGACAGTTTGAGATATTACACCCATGGATAAAAGTCCGCATGGTGCCTGTTGCATTCAATCCCGATGCAATTTCTGTGTTTCATCAACCCTCTGAAGGTCCAGAGATTATATAATGCCACCAGATGTGCTTCAGAAGCTACTACTGGTCTTCCAGGGAACGATCAAATTGTAGACAGTTTGAGACATTACTACCATGTAGAAAAGTCAATGTGGTGCCTGTTGTAATCAATTCCGATGCAATTTATGTGTTTCATGAACACTCTGAAGTTCCACAGATTTCAGAATGCCTCCAGATGTGCTTCGGAAACTAATACTGGTCTTCCAGGCAACGATCAAAGCGTAAACAGGTTGAGACATTACTCCCATGGAGAAATGTCCGCATGGTGCCTGTTGCATTCAATCCCGATGCAATTGCTCTGTTTCATCAACATTCTAAAAATGTCCACAGATAACAGAATGCCTCCAGGTATGCTTCGGAATCTAGTACTGGTCTTTCAGGGAACGATAAAAGCGTAGACAGTTTGAGACAATACTCCCATTGAGAAAAGTCTGCCTGGTGCCAGTTGTATTCATTCCCGATGCAATTTCTGTGTTTCATCAACACTCTGAAATTCGGCAAATTACAGAATGCCCCTTGATGTGCTTCGGAAACTACAACTGGTCTTCCAGGAATCGATCAAAGCGTAGACAGTTTGAGACATTACTCCCAATCAGAAAAGTCTGCATGGTGCCTGTTGTATTCAATCCCGATGCAATTTCTGTGTTTCATCAACACTCTGAAGGTCCACAGATTACAGAATGCCTCCAGATGTGCTTCGGAAACTAACACTGTTCTTCCAGGGAACGATCAAAACGTAGACAGTTAGAGACATTACTCCCAAGGAGAAATGTCCGTATGGTGACTGATGTATTCAATCCCGATGCAATTTCTGTGTTTCATCAACATTCTAAAAACGTCCAAATTTTTCAGAATGCCTCCGGGCGTGCTTCGGAAACTACTACTGGTCTTCCAGGGAACGATCAAAGCGTAGACAGTTTGGGACAATACTCCCATTGAGAAAAGTCTGCATGGGGCCAGTTGTATTCATTCCCGATGCCATTTCTGTGTTTTATCAACACTCTGCAGTTCCACAGATTACAGAATGCCTCCAGATGAGCTTCGGAAACTCTTACTGGTCTTGCAGAGTACGATCAAACCGGAGACAGTTTGAGACATTACTCCCATGGTGAAAAGTCCACATGGTGAATGTTGTATTCAAGCCCGATGGAATTTTCGTGTTTCATCAACACTCTGAAGGTCCACAGAGTACAGAATCCCCCCAGACGGGCTTCGGAAACTTTTACTGTTCTTCCAGGAGTCGATCAGAGCGTAGACAGTTTGAGACATTACTCCCATGGAGAAAAACCTGCATGTTGCCTGTTGTATTCATTCCCGATGCAATTTCTGGGTTTCATCAACACTCTGACGGTCCACAGATTACAGAATGCCCCTAGATTTGCTTTTGAAACTACTACCGGTCTTCGATGGAACGATCAAACAGTAGACAGTTTGAGACATTACTCCCAACGAGAAAAGTCTGAATGGTGCCTGTTGTATTCAATCCCGATGCAATTTCTGAAATTCATCAACACTCTGAAGGTCCACAGATGTCAGAATGCCTCCAGATGAGCTTCGGAAACTACTACTGGTCTTCCAGAAAACAATGAAAGCGAAGACAGTTTAAGACATTACTCCCATGGAGAAATGTCCGCATGGTGCCTGTTGTAATCAATCCCAATGCAAATTCTGTGTTTCATCAAGATTCTGAAAGTCCAAAGATTACAGAATGCCTCCAGGGGTGCTTCGGAAACTACTACTGGTCTTCCAGTGGACGATCAAAGCATAGACCGTTTGAGACAATACTCCCATGGATAAAAGTCCGCATGGTGTCTGTTGTATTCAATCCTGATGCAATTTCTGTATTTCATCAACACTCTTAAGGTCCACAGATTACAGAATGACTTAAGACGTGCTTCGGAAACTACTACTGATCTCCCAGTATCGATCAAAGCGTAGGCAGTTTGAGACATTACTCCCATGGAGAAAAGTACTTACGGTGCCTGTATTCAATCCCGATGCAATTTCTGTGTTTCATCAAAACTCGGAAAGTATACAGATTACAGAATGCCTCCAGATGTGCTTCTGAAACTACTACTGGTCTTCCACTAATTGATCAAAGCGTATACAGTCTGAGACAATACTCCCATGGAGAAATGTCGGCATGGTGCCTGTTGTATTCAATCCCAATGCAATTTCTGTGTTTCATCTATACAATGAAGGTCCACAGATTACAGAGTGCCACTAGATGTCCTTCGGAAAATACTACAGGTCTTCCAGGAATCGATCAATGCGTAGACAGTTTGAGACATTACTCCCATGGAGAAAAGTCCGCATGGTGAATGTTGTATTTAACCCCGATGCAATTTTCGTGTTTCATCAACACTCTGAAGGTCAACAGATTACAGAATCCTTCCAGATGTGCTTCGGAAACTTATACTGCTCTTCCAGGAGTCGAGCATATAGTAGACAGTTGAGACATTAATCCCACGGAGAATAACCTGCATGGTGCCTGTTGTATTCAATCCCCTTGCAATTCCTTTGTTTCATCAACATTCTGAAGGTCCACAGAATACAGAATGCCTCCAGATGTGCTTCGCAAACTACTACTGGTCTTCCAGGGAACGATCAAAGCGTAGACAGTTTGAGACATTACTCCCATGGAGAAATTTTCGCATGGCTCCTGTTGTATTCATCCCAATGCAATTTCTGTGTATCATCAACACTCTGAAGATATATAGACTACAGAATGCCTCCAGATGTGCTTCGGATACTACTACTGGTCATCATGGAAACTTCCAAAGCGTAGACAGTTTTATACATTACTTTCATGGAGAAAATTATGCATTGTGCCTGTTGTATTCATTCCCGATGCAATTTCTGTGTTTCATCAACACTCTGAATGTCCACAGATTACAGAATGCCCCTAGATGTGCTTCGGAAACTACAACTGGTCTTCCAGGAATCGATCAAAGCGTAGACAGTATGAGACATTACTCCCATGCAGAAAAGTCTGCATAGTGCCTGTTGTATTTAGTCCCGATGCATTTTCTGTAATTCATCAACTCTCTTTAGTTCCAGAGATTACAGAATGCCTCCAGATGTGCTTCGGAAACTACCACTAGTCTTCCAGGGGATGATCAAAGCATAGACCTTTTGAGACAATACCCGCATGGAGAAAAGTCCGCATGGGCCCTGTTGTATTCAATCCCAATGCCATTACTGTGTGTCATCAACATTCTAAAAATGTCCACAGATTACTGAATGCCTCCAGGCGTGCTTCGATAACTACTACTGGTCTTCCAGGTAACGATCAAAGCGTAGACAGTTTGAGACAATACTGACATGGAGAAAAGTCTGCATGGTGCCTGTTGTATTCATTCCCGATGCAATTTCTGTGTTTCATCAACACTCTGAAGGTCCACAGATTACAGAATGCCGCTAGATGTGTTTCGGAAACTACCACAGGTCTTCCATGGACCGATCAAATCCTTGACAGTTTGAGACATGACTCCCATGGAGAAAAGTCTGCATGGTGCCTGTTGTATTCAATCCCGATGCAATTTCTGTGTTTCATCAACACTCTGATGGTCCACAGATTACAGAATGCCTCCAGATGTGCTTCGGAAACTAATACCGGTCTCCCAGGAATCGATCAAATCGTAGACTGTTTGAGACATTACTGCCATGGAGAAAAGTCTGCTTGGTGCCCGTTGTATTCATTCCCGATGCAATTTCTGTGTTTCATCAATACTCTGAAGGTCCACAGATTACAGTAAGCCTCCAGATGTGTTTCTGAAACTACTACAGGTCTTCCAGGGAACGATCAAAGTGTAGACAGTTTCAGACACTACTCGCATGGAAAAAGTCCGCATGGTGCCTGTTGTATTCAATCAAGATGCAATTTCTGTGTTTCAATAACACTCTTAAGGTCCACAGATTATAGAATGCCACCAGATGTGCTTCAGAAACTACTACTGGTCTTCCAGTCAAAGACCAAATCGTAGACAGTTTGAGACATTACTACCATGTAGAAAAGTACGCATGGTGCCTGTTGTATTCAAACCCGATGCAATTTCGGTGTTCATCAACACTCCGATGGACCACAGATTGCAGAGGGCCTCCAGATGTGCTTCTGAAACTACTACTATCCTTCCAGAAAACGATCAAAGCGTAGACAGTTTAAGACATTACACCCATGGAGAAATGTCCGCATGTTGCCTGTTGTATTCAATCCCAATGCAAATTCTGTGTTTCATCAAGATTCTGGAAGTCCAAAGATTACAGAAAGCCTCCAGGTGTGCATCGGAAACTACTACTGGTCTTCCAGGGGACGATCAAAGCATACACCGTTTGAGACAATACTCCCATGGAGGAAAGTCCGTATGATGACTGTTGTATTCAATCCCGATGCAATTTCTGTATTTCATCAACACTCTGAAGGTCCACAGATTACAGAACGCCTCCAGATATGCTTCGGAAACTACTATTGGTTTTCCAGGTAACGATCGAATCGTAGGCTCTTTGAGACATTACTCCCATTGAGAAAAGTCTGCATGGTGCCAGTTGTATTCATTCCCGATGCAATTTCTGTGTTTCATCGACACAGTGAAGGTACACAGTTTACAGAATGCCTACAGATGTGCTTCGGAAACTAATACTGGTATCCCAGGTATCGATCAGATCGTAGACAGTTTGAGACATTACTCCCACGTAGAAAAGTCCGCATGGGGCCTGTTGTATTCATCCCGATGCAGTTTCTGTGTTTCATCAAAACTCTGAAGGTCCACAGATTACAGAATGCCTCCAGATGTGCTTGGGAAGCTACTACTGGTCCTCTAGGGATAGATCAAAGCGTACTCAGTTTGAGACATAAGTCCCATGGATAAAAGTCCGCATTGTGCTTCTTGTATTCAATATCGATGCAATTTCGGTCATTCATCAACATTCTGAAAGTCCACAGATTACAGAATGCCTCCAGATGTGTTTCGGAAATTACTACTGGCCTTCGAGTAAAGGACCAAAGCGTAGACAGTTTGAGACATTACTCCCATGGAAAAAGTCCGCATTGTGATCGTTGTATTCAATAACGATGCAATTTCTGTGTTTCACCAACACTCTGGATTTCCACAAATTACAGAATGAATCCAGATGTGCTTAAGAAACAACCACTGGTCTTCCAGGGAAAGATCAGAGCGTAGACAGTTTGAGATATTACACCCATGGATAAAAGTCCGCATGGTGCCTCTTGTATTCAATCCCGATGCAATTTCTGTGTTTCATCAACACTCTGAAGGTCCACATATTACAGAATGCCTTGAGATGTGCTTCGGAAGCTACTAGTGGTCTTCCAGGAATCGATCAAAGCGTAGACAGTTTGAAACATTACCCCCATGGAGAAAAGTCCGCATGGTGCCTGTGGTATTCAATACAGACGCTATTTCTGTGTTTCATCATTACTCTGAAGGTCCACAGATTACAGAATGCCTCCAGATGTGCTTAGGAAACTAAACTGGTCTTTACGGAATCGATCACAGCGTAGACAGTTTGAGACATTACTCCCATGGAGAAAAGTCCGCTTGGTCTCTTTTGTATTCAATCCCGATGCAATCTCTGTGTTTCATCAACACTCTGAAGGTCGTCATATTTCAGAATGCCTCCAGATGTGCTTCGGAAACTACTACAGGTCTTCCAGGGAACGATCAAAGTGTAGACAGTTTCAGACACTACTCGCATGGAAAAAGTCCGCATGGTGCCTGTTGCATTCAATCCCGATGCAATTTCTGTGTTTCATCAACCCTCTGAAGGTCCAGAGATTATATAATGCCACCAGATGTGCTTCAGAAGCTACTACTGGTCTTCCAGGGAACGATCTAATCGTAGACAGTTTGAGACATTACTACCATGTAGAAAAGTACGCATGGTGCCTGTTGTATTCAAACCCGATGCAATTTCGGTGTTCATCAACACTCCGATGGACCACAGATTGCAGAGTGCTTCCAGATGTGCTTCGCAAACTACTACTTGTCCTCCAGTAATAGATCAAAGCGTAGACAGTTTGAGACATAACTTCCAAGGATAAAAGTCCGCATTGTGCTTCTTGTATTCAATCCCGATGCAATTTCTGTCTTTCATCAACACTCTGTATGTCCACAGATTACAAAATGCTTCCTGATGTGTTTCGTAAACTACTACTGGCCTTCGTAGAAAGGACCAAATCGTAGACAGTTTGAGACATTACTCCCATGGAAAAAGTCCGCATGGTGCCTGTTGTATTCAATACCGATGCAATTTCTGTGTTACATCAACACTCTGCAAGTCCACAAATTACAGAATGCCTCCAGATGTGCTTAAGAAACAACTACTGGCCTTCCAGGGAACGATTAGCGCGTAGACATTTTGAGATACTACTTCCATGGATAAAAGTCCGCATGGTGCCACTTGTATTCAATTTCGATGCAATTTCTGTGTTTCATCAACACTCTGAAGGTCCACATATTACGGAATGCCTCCAGATGTGCTTCTGAAACTACTAGTGGTCTCCCTGGGAACAATCAAAGCGCAGACAGTTTGAGACATTACTCCCATTGGGAAAAGTCCGCATGGTGCCTGTTGCATTCAATCCCGATGCAATTTCTGTGTTTCATCAACACTCTGAAAGTCCACAGATTACAGAATGCCTTAAGATGTGATTCGGAAACTACTACTGGTCTTCCAGGGAACGATCAAATCGTAGACCATTTAAGACATTATTCCATCGAGAAATGACCTTATGGTGCCTGTTGTATTCAATCCCGATGCAATTTCTGTGTTTCATCAATACTCTGAAGGTCCACAGATTACAGAATGCCACCAGATGTGCTTCGGAAGCTACTACTGGTATTCCAGGGAACGATGAAAGCGTAGGCAGTTTGAGACATTACTCCCATGGAGAAAAGTCCGCTTGGTGTCATTTGTTTTCAATCCCAATGCAATCACTGGGTTTCATCAACACTCTGAAGGTCCGCAGATTACAGAAAGCCTCCAGATGTGTTTCGGAAACTACTAGTGGCCTTCCAGTAAACGACCAAAGCGTAGACAATTTGAGACATTACTCCCATGGTGAAAAGTCCGCTTGGTTTCATTTGTTTTCAATCCCAATTCAATCTCTGTGGTTCATCAACACTCTGAAGGTCTACAGATTACAGAATCCCTCCAGATGTGTTTGGGGAACTACTACTGCCCTTCCAGGAAACGACCTTAGCGTAGACAGTTTTAGACGTTACTCCCATGGAGAAAAGTCCGCATGGTGAATGTGGTATTCAATCCCGATGCAATTTCTGTGTTTCATCAACACTCAAAAGCTCCACAGATTACAGAATGCCTAAAGATGTGATTCGCAAACTACTACTTTTCTTCCAGTGAACGGTCAAATCGTAGACACTTTGAGACACAACTCCCATGGAGAGAAATCCGTATATTGCCTGTTTTATTCAATCCCGATCCAATATCTGTGTTTCATCAACACACTGAAGGTCCACAGATTACAAAACGAGCCCAGATGTGCTTCGGACACTACTACATGTATTCGAGGGAACGATAAAAGCGTTGGCAGTTTGAGACATTACTCCCATTGAGAAAATTCCGCATGGTGCCCGTAGTATTCAATACCGATGCTATTTCTGTGTTTCATCAACACTTTGGAAGTCCACAAATTACAGAATGCCTCCAGATGTGCTTCGGAATCTACTACTGGTCTTCCAGGGAACGATCGAAGCGTAGACGGTTTGAGACTTTACTCCCATGGAGAAAAGTCCGCATGGTGCCTATTGTATTCAATCCCGCTGCAATTTCTCTGTTTCATCAACACTCTGAAGGTATACAGACTACAGAATGCCTCCATATGTGCTTCGGAAACTACTACTGGTCTTCCTGTAATCGATCAAAGCGCGGACAGTTTGAGATATTACTCCCATGGAGGAAAATCCGCATGGTTGCTGTTGTATTCAATCCCCATGCAATTTCTGTGTTTCATCAACCCTCTGAATGTCCACAGATTATAGAATGCCTGAAGATGTGATTCGGAAATTACTACTGGTCTTCCAGGAAACGATCAAAGCGTAGACAGCTTGAGGCATTACTCCCATGGAGAAAAGTCTGCAAGGTGCCTCTGGTATTCAATCCCGATGCAATTTCTGTGTTTCATCAACACTCTGAAGGGATAAAAGTACGCATTGTGCTCCTTGAATTCAATCCCGATGAAATTTCTGTCTTTCATCAACACCTTGAAGGTCCACAGATTACAGAATGCCTCTAGATGTGCTACGGAAACTACTACTGCTCTCCTGGAACCGATCAAAGTTTAGACAGTGTGTGACACTATTCAAATGGAGAAAAGTCGGCATAGTGCCTGTTGTATTCAATCCCGATGCAATATCTATGTGTCATCAACACTCTGAAGGTCCACAGATTACAGAATGCCTCCAAATGTGCTTCGGAATCTACTACTGGTCTTCCAGGGAACGATCGAAGCGTAGACAGTAAAAGACATTACTCCCATGGAGGAAAATCCGCATGGTGCCTCTTGTATTCACCCCGGTGCAATTTCTGTGTTTCATCAACACTCTAAAAGTCCACAGATTACAGAATGACTCCAGATGTGTTTCTGAATCTACTCCTGCTCTCCTGGAATCGATCAAAGCGTAGACAGTTTCAGACATTACTCCCATGGAGAAAAGTCTGCATGGTTTCTGTAGTATTCAATCCAGATGCAATTTCTGTGTTTCATCAACACTCTGAAGGTCTACAGATTACAGAATGCCTCCAGATGTGCTTAGGAAACTAAACTGGTCTTTACGGAATCGATCACAGCGTAGACAGTTTGAGACATTACTCCCATGGAGAAAAGTCCGCTTGGTCTCTTTTGTATTCAATCCCGATGCAATCTCTGTGTTTCATCAACACTCTGAAGGTCGTCATATTTCAGAATGCCTCCAGATGTGCTTCGGAAACTACTACAGGTCTTCCAGGGAACGATCAAAGTGTAGACAGTTTCAGACACTACTCGCATGGAAAAAGTCCGCATGGTGCCTGTTGCATTCAATCCCGATGCAATTTCTGTGTTTCATCAACCCTCTGAAGGTCCAGAGATTATATAATGCCACCAGATGTGCTTCAGAAGCTACTACTGGTCTTCCAGGGAACGATCTAATCGTAGACAGTTTGAGACATTACTACCATGTAGAAAAGTACGCATGGTGCCTGTTGTATTCAAACCCGATGCAATTTCGGTGTTCATCAACACTCCGATGGACCACAGATTGCAGAGTGCTTCCAGATGTGCTTCGCAAACTACTACTTGTCCTCCAGTAATAGATCAAAGCGTAGACAGTTTGAGACATAACTTCCAAGGATAAAAGTCCGCATTGTGCTTCTTGTATTCAAACCCGATGCAATTTCTGTCTTTCATCAACACTCTGTATGTCCACAGATTACAAAATGCTTCCTGATGTGTTTCGTAAACTACTACTGGCCTTCGTAGAAAGGACCAAATCGTAGACAGTTTGAGACATTACTCCCATGGAAAAAGTCCGCATGGTGCCTGTTGTATTCAATACCGATGCAATTTCTGTGTTACATCAACACTCTGCAAGTCCACAAATTACAGAATGCCTCCAGATGTGCTTAAGAAACAACTACTGGCCTTCCAGGGAACGATTAGCGCGTAGACATTTTGAGATACTACTTCCATGGATAAAAGTCCGCATGGTGCCACTTGTATTCAATTTCGATGCAATTTCTGTGTTTCATCAACACTCTGAAAGTCCACATATTACGGAATGCCTCCAGATGTGCTTCTGAAACTACTAGTGGTCTCCCTGGGAACAATCAAAGCGCAGACAGTTTGAGACATTACTCCCATTGGGAAAAGTCCGCATGGTGCCTGTTGCATTCAATCCCGATGCAATTTCTGTGTTTCATCAACACTCTGAAAGTCCACAGATTACAGAATGCCTTAAGATGTGATTCGGAAACTACTACTGGTCTTCCAGGGAACGATCAAATCGTAGACCATTTAAGACATTATTCCATCGAGAAATGACCTTATGGTGCCTGTTGTATTCAATCCCGATGCAATTTCTGTGTTTCATCAATACTCTGAAGGTCCACAGATTACAGAATGCCACCAGATGTGCTTCGGAAGCTACTACTGGTATTCCAGGGAACGATGAAAGCGTAGGCAGTTTGAGACATTACTCCCATGGAGAAAAGTCCGCTTGGTGTCATTTGTTTTCAATCCCAATGCAATCACTGGGTTTCATCAACACTCTGAAGGTCCGCAGATTACAGAAAGCCTCCAGATGTGTTTCGGAAACTACTAGTGGCCTTCCAGTAAACGACCAAAGCGTAGACAATTTGAGACATTACTCCCATGGTGAAAAGTCCGCTTGGTTTCATTTGTTTTCAATCCCAATTCAATCTCTGTGGTTCATCAACACTCTGAAGGTCTACAGATTACAGAATCCCTCCAGATGTGTTTGGGGAACTACTACTGCCCTTCCAGGAAACGACCTTAGCGTAGACAGTTTTAGACGTTACTCCCATGGAGAAAAGTCCGCATGGTGAATGTGGTATTCAATCCCGATGCAATTTCTGTGTTTCATCAACACTCAAAAGCTCCACAGATTACAGAATGCCTAAAGATGTGATTCGCAAACTACTACTTTTCTTCCAGTGAACGGTCAAATCGTAGACACTTTGAGACACAACTCCCATGGAGAGAAATCCGTATATTGCCTGTTTTATTCAATCCCGATCCAATATCTGTGTTTCATCAACACACTGAAGGTCCACAGATTACAAAACGAGCCCAGATGTGCTTCGGACACTACTACATGTATTCGAGGGAACGATAAAAGCGTTGGCAGTTTGAGACATTACTCCCATTGAGAAAATTCCGCATGGTGCCCGTAGTATTCAATACCGATGCTATTTCTGTGTTTCATCAACACTTTGGAAGTCCACAAATTACAGAATGCCTCCAGATGTGCTTCGGAATCTACTACTGGTCTTCCAGGGAACGATCGAAGCGTAGACGGTTTGAGACTTTACTCCCATGGAGAAAAGTCCGCATGGTGCCTATTGTATTCAATCCCGCTGCAATTTCTCTGTTTCATCAACACTCTGAAGGTATACAGACTACAGAATGCCTCCATATGTGCTTCGGAAACTACTACTGGTCTTCCTGTAATCGATCAAAGCGCGGACAGTTTGAGATATTACTCCCATGGAGGAAAATCCGCATGGTTGCTGTTGTATTCAATCCCCATGCAATTTCTGTGTTTCATCAACCCTCTGAATGTCCACAGATTATAGAATGCCTGAAGATGTGATTCGGAAATTACTACTGGTCTTCCAGGAAACGATCAAAGCGTAGACAGCTTGAGGCATTACTCCCATGGAGAAAAGTCTGCAAGGTGCCTCTGGTATTCAATCCCGATGCAATTTCTGTGTTTCATCAACACTCTGAAGGGATAAAAGTACGCATTGTGCTCCTTGAATTCAATCCCGATGAAATTTCTGTCTTTCATCAACACCTTGAAGGTCCACAGATTACAGAATGCCTCTAGATGTGCTACGGAAACTACTACTGCTCTCCTGGAACCGATCAAAGTTTAGACAGTGTGTGACACTATTCAAATGGAGAAAAGTCGGCATAGTGCCTGTTGTATTCAATCCCGATGCAATATCTATGTGTCATCAACACTCTGAAGGTCCACAGATTAAAGAATGCCTCCAAATGTGCTTCGGAATCTACTACTGGTCTTCCAGGGAACGATCGAAGCGTAGACAGTAAAAGACATTACTCCCATGGAGGAAAATCCGCATGGTGCCTCTTGTATTCACCCCGGTGCAATTTCTGTGTTTCATCAACACTCTAAAAGTCCACAGATTACAGAATGACTCCAGATGTGTTTCTGAATCTACTCCTGCTCTCCTGGAATCGATCAAAGCGTAGACAGTTTCAGACATTACTCCCATGGAGAAAAGTCTGCATGGTTCCTGTAGTATTCAATCCAGATGCAATTTCTGTGTTTCATCAACACTCTGAAGGTCTACAGATTACAGAATGCCTCCAAATGTGCTTCGTAACCTACCATTGGTCTTCCAGGCATCGATCAAAGAGTAAACAGTTTGAGAAATTAGTCCCCTAGAGAAAAGTCCGCATGGTGCATCTGGTATTCAATCCCGATGCAATTTCAGTGTTTCATCAACACTCTGAAGGTCCACAGATTACAGATGCCTCCAGATGTGCTTCGGAAACTACTACTGTTCTTGCAGGGAACGATCAAAACGTAGAAAGTTCGAGACTTTACTCCCATAAAAGAAAGTCCGCTTGGTGCCTGCTCTATTCAATCCCGATGGAACTTATGTGTTTCAACACTCTGAACGTCCACAGATTGCAGATGCCCCCAAATGTGCTTCGGAAACTACTACTGGTCTTCCAGGGAACAATCAAAGCGTAGACAATTTGAGACATCACTCTCATGGAGATAAGTCTGCATGGTGATGTTGTATTCAATTTTGATGCAATGTCTGTGGTTCATCAACACTGTGAAGGTCCACAGATTACAGATGCCTCCAGATATGCTTCGGAAACAGCTACTGTTCTTCCAGGGAACGATCAAAGGGTAGAAAGTTTGTGACACTACTCTCATAAAAAAAAGGCCGCATGGTGCCTGTTGTATTCAATCCCGATGCAAATTATGTGTTTCAACACTCTGAACGTCCACAGCTTACAGATGCCCCCAAATGTGCTTCTGAAACCGCTACTGGTCTTCCAGGGAACGATCAAAGCGTAGACAGTTTGAGACATTACTCTCATGGAGAAAAGTCGGCATGGTGCCTGTTGTATTGAATTTCGATGCAATTTCTGTGTTTGATCAACACTCTGAAGGTCCACAGATTACAGAATGCCTACAGATGTGCTTCGGAAACTACTACTGGTCTCCCAGGAATCGATCAAATCATAGACAGTTTGAGATATGACTCCCATGGAGAAAAGTCCGCATGGTGCCTATTGTATACAATCCCGATGCAATTTCTGTGTTTCATCAACACTCTGAAGGTCCACAGATGACAGAATGGCTCCAGCTGTGCTTCGGAAACTGCTGCTGGTCTTCCACTGAACGATCAAAGCATAGATAGTTTGAGACATTACTCCCATGCAGAAAAGTCCGCATGGTGCCTGTTGTATTCCATCCCGATGCAATTTCTCTGTTTCATCAACACTCTGAAGGTCCACAGATTACAGAATGCCTCCAGATGTGCTTCGGAAACTACTACTGGTCTTCCAGGGAATGATCAAAGCGGAGACAGTTTGAGACATTACTTCCGTTGCGAAAGGTTCGCATGGAGCTGTTGTATTCAATCCCGATGCAATTTGTGGGTTTCATCAACACACTCAAGGTCCACAAATTACGGAGTGCCTCCAGATGTGCTTTGGAAAATACTACTGGTCTTCCAGGGAACGATCAGGGCATACTCAGTTTTAGACATTACTCCCATGGAGAAAAGTCCGCATCGTGCCTGTTGTATTCAATCCTGATGCAATTTCTGTGATTCATCAACTCCCTGTAGTTCCACAGATAATAAAGTGCTTACAGATGTACTTCGGAAACTAATACTTGACTTCCAGGGAACGATCAAAGTGTAGACAGTTTGAGACATTAGTCCCATGGAGAAAAGTCCGCAGTGTGTCTGTTGTATACAATCCCGATTCAATTTCTGTGTTTCATCAACACTCTGAATGTCCACAGATTACAGTATGGCTCCAGATGTGCTTCGGAAACTACTACTGGTCTTCAAGGGAACGATCAGGACATAGACAGTTTGAGACATTACTCCCATGGAGAAAAGTCCGCATGATGGCTGTTGTACTAAATCCCGATGCAATTTCTGTGTTTCATCAACACTCTGAAGGTCCACAGATTACAGAATGCCTCCAGATGTGCTTCGGAAACTACTACTGGTCTTCCAGGGAACGATCGAAGCGTAGACAGTTTGAGATATTACTCCCATGGAGAAAAGTCCGCATGGTGCCTGTTGCATTAAATCCCGATGCAATTTCTGTGTATCATCAACACTTTGGAGGTCCACAGGTTACAGAATGGCTAGAGCTGTGGTTCGGAAACCTCTACTGGTCTTCCAGTGAACGATCAAAGCGTAGATAGTTTGAGACATTACTCCCATGGAGAAAAGTCCGCATCGTGCCAGTTGTATTCAATCCTGATGCAATTTCTGTGTTTCATCAACACCCTGAAGTTCCACAGATAATAAAGTGCTTACAGATGTGCTTCGGAAACTACTACTGGTCTTCCAGGGACCGATCAAAGTGAAGACAGTTTGAGACATTAGTCCCATGGAGAAAGTCAGCAGTGTGCCTGTTGTATACAATCCCGATGCAATTCCTGTGTTTCATCAACACTCTGAAGGTCCACAGATTACAGATACCCCCAAATGTGCTTCGCAAACTACTACTGGGCTTCCAGGGATTGATGTAAGCGTAGACAGTTAGAGACATTAATCCCATGGAGAGAAGTCCGCATGGTGACTGTTGTATTCAATCCCGATGCAATTTATGTGTTTCGTCAACGCTCTGACGGTCCACAGTTTACGGAATGCTTCCAGATGTGCTTCTTATACTACTACAGGCCTTCCAGGGAACGATCAAAGCGTAGACAGTTTGAGACTTTACTCTCATGGAGAAAAGTCCGCGTGATGCTGATGTATTGAATCTCGATGCAATTTCTGTGTTTCATCACCACTCTGAAGGTCCACAGATTACAGAATGCCTCCAGATGTGCTTCGGAAACTACTACTGGTCTTCCAGGGAACGATCAAAGTGTAGACAGTTTGAGACATTAGTCCCATGGAGAAAAGTCCGCAGTGTGCCTGTTGTATACAATCCCGATGCAATTTCTGTGTTTCATCAACACTCTGAAGGTCCACAGATTACAGATACCCCCAAATGTACTTCGGAAACTACTACTGGTCTTCCACTGAACGATCTAAGCGTAGACAGTTAGAGACATTACTCTCATGGAGAAATGTCCGCATGGTGCTGTTGTATTGAATCTCGATGCAATATCTGTGTTTCATCAACACTCCGAATGTCCACAGATTACAGAATGCCTCCAGATGTGCTTCGGAAACTACTACTGGCCTCCCAGGGAACGATCAAAGCGGAGACAGTTTGAGACATTACTCCCATGGAGAAAAGTCCGCATGGTGCCTGTTGTATACAATTCCGATGCAATTTCTGTGTTTCATCAACACTCTGAATGTCCAGAGATTACAGTATTACTCCAGATGTGCTTCGGAAACTACTACTGGTCTTCCAGGTAACGATCAAATCTTACACAGTTTGAGACATTACTCCCTTTGAGAAAGGTCCGCATGGTGCCAGTTGTATTCAATCCCGATGCAATTTTCGTGTTTCATCAACACTCTGAAGGTCCACAGATTACAGAATGCCTCCAGATGTGCTTCGGAAACTACTACTGGTCTTCCAGGGAACGATCAAAGTGTAGACAGTTTGAGAAATTACTCTTATTCAGAAAAGTCCGCATGGTGCCTGTTGTATTCAATCTCGATGCAATTTCTGTGTCTCCTCAACACTTTGAATGTCCACAGATTACAGAATGGCTCCAGGAGCGCTTTGGAAACTGCTACTGGTCTGATAGGGAACGATCAAAGCGGAGACAGTTTGAGACACTACTTCCATTGCGAAAAGATCGCATTGGTGCTGTTGTATTCAATTCCGATGCAATTTCTGTGTTTCATCAACACTCTGAAGGGCCACAAATTACGGAGTGCCTCCAGATGTGCTTCGGAAACTACTACTGGCCTTCCAGTGAACGATGAGTGCATAGACAGTTTGAGACATTACTCTCATGGAGAAAAGTCCGCATGGTGCTGTTGTATTGAATCTCGATGCAATTTCTGTGTTTCAACAACTCTCTGAAGGTCCACAGATTACAGAATGCCTCCAGATGTGCTTCGGAAACTACTACTGGCCTCCCAGGGAACGATCAAAGCGGAGACAGTTTGAGACATTAATTCCATGTCGAAAAGTTCGCATTATTCTGTTGTATTCAATCCCGATGCAATTTCTGTGTTTCATCAACACTCTGAAGGTCCACAAATTACAGAGTGCCTCCAGATGTGCTTCAGAAAATACTACTGGTCTTCGATTGAACATTCAGGAGGTAGACAGTTTGAGACATTACTCCCATGGAGGAAAGTCCGCATGGTGCCTGTTGTATTGAATCCCGATGCAATTTCAGTGTTTCATCAACACTCTGAAGTTCCACAGATAACAGAGTGCCTCCAGATGTGCTTCGGAAACTACTACTGGCCTTCCAGGGAACGATCAAAGCGTAGACAGTTTGAGACATTACTCCCATGGAGAAAAGTCCGCATGGTGCCTGTTGCATACAATTCCGATGCAATTTCTGTGTTTCATCAACACTCTGAATGTCCACAGATTACAGTATGGCTCCAGATGTGCTTCGGAAACTACTACTGGTCTTCCAGGTAACGATCAAATCTTAGACAGTTTGAGACATTACTCCCTTTGAGAAAGGTCCGCATGGTGCCAGTTGTATTCAATCCCGACGCAATTTTCGTGTTTCATCAACACTCTGAAGGTCCTCAGATTACAGAATGCCTCCAGATGTGCTTCTGAAACAACTACTGGTCTTCCAAAAAACGAACAAAGCGTATACAGTTTGAGACATTACTCCCATGGATAAAAGTTAGCATGGTACATGTTGTATTCAATCGCAATGCCATTTCTGTGTTTCATCAACACTCTGAAAGTCCATAGGTTGCAGATTGCCTCCAGATGTGCTTTTGAATCTACTACTGGTCTTCCAGGGAACAATCAAGGCGTACACAGTTTGAGACGTTACTCTCATGGAGAAGAGTCCGCATGGAGCCTGTTGTATTGAATCGCGATGCAATTTCTGTGTTTCATCAACACTCTGAAGGTCCACAGATTACAGAGTGCCTCTAGATGTGTTTCGGAAACTACTACTGGTCTTCCAGGTAACGATCAGAGTGTAGATAGTTTGAGACATTACTCCCATGGAGATAAGTCCGCATGGTGCCTGTTGTATTCAATCCCGATTGAATTTTTGCGTATCATCAACACTCTGAAGGTCCACAGTTTACAGAATGCTTCTAGATGTGCTTCAGAAAGTACTACAGGCCTTCCAGGGAACGATCAAGCGTAGACTGTTTGACACATTACTCTCATGGAGAAAAGACCGCATGGTGCCTGTTGTATTGAATCTCGATGCAATTTCTGTGTTTCCTCAACACTCCAAAGGTCCACAGATTACAGAATGCCACCAGATGTGCTTCGGAAGCTACTACTGGTCTCCCAGGTATCGAAAAAAACATAGACACTTTGAGATATTACACCCATGGAGAAAAGTCCGCATAGTGCCTGTTGTATTAAATCCCGATGCAATATCTGTGTTTCATCAACACTCTGAAGGTAAACAGATTACTAAATGGCTCCAGCTGTGCTTGGGAAACTGCTACTGGTCTTCCAGAGATCGATCAAAGCGTAGATAGTTTGTGACATTACTACCATGCAGAAAAGTCGGCATGGTGCCTGTTGTACTAAATCCCGATGCAATTTCTGTGTTTCATCAACACTCTGAAGGTCCACAGATTACAGAATGCCTCCAGATGTGCTTAGGAAACTACTACTGGTCATCCAGGGAACGATCAAAGCGAAGACAGTTTGAGACATTACTTCCATAGCGAAAAGTTCGCATGGAGCTGTTGTATTCAATCTCGATGCAATTTCTGTGTTTCATCAACACTCTGAAGGTCCACAAATTACGAAGTGCCACCAGATGTGCTTTGGAAAATACTACTGGTCTTCCAGGGAATGATCAGGGCATAGACAGTTTGAGACATTACTCCAATGGAGAAAAGTCCGCATGGTGCCTGTTGTATTCTATCCCGTTGCAATTTCTGTGTTTCATCAAGACTCTGAATGTTCACAGATTACAGGATGCCTCCAGATGTGCTTCATAAACTACTACTTGTCGTCCAGGAAATGATCAAAGCGTAGACAGTTTGAGACATCACTCTCATGGAGATAAGACTGCATTGTGCCTGTTGTATTAAATCCCCATGCAATTTCTGTGTTTCATCACCACTCTGAACGTCCACAGATTACAGAATGCCTCCAGATGTGCTTCGGTAAATACTACTGGTCTTCACGGAACCGATCAAAGCGTAGACAGTTTGAGACATTACTCACATGGAGAAAACTCCGCATGGTGCCTGTTGTATTCAATCCCGATGATATTTCTGTGTTTCATCACCACTATGAAGGTCCACAGATTACAGAATGCCTCCATATGTGCTTCTTAAACTACTACATGTCTCCCAGGGAACGTTCAAAGCGTAGACAGTTTCAGACATTACTCCCATAGAAAAAAGTCCGCATGGTGCCTGTTATATTCAATCCCGATGCAATTTCTTTGTTTCTTCAACACTCTGAAGGTCCACCGATTAACGAATGCCTCCAGATGTGCCTCCGAACCTACTCCTGGCCTTCCAGGGAACGATCAAAGCGTTGAAAGTTTGAGACATTACTCCCATGGAGAAAAGTCCACATGGTGGCTGTTGCCTTCTTTCCCGAAGCAATTTCTGTGTTTCATCAACCCTCAGGAGGTCCATATATTACAGAATGCCTCCGGATTTGCTTCGGAAACTACTACTGGTCTACCAGGGAACGATAAAAACTTAGACAATTTGAGATATTACTCCCATGGAGAAACTTCCGCCAGGTGCACGTTGTATTAATTCCCAATGAAATTTCTGTGTTTGATCAACACTCTGAAAGTGGACAGATTACAGAACGCCTCCAAATGTGGTTCGGAAACTACTACTGTCTTCCAGGTAACGATGAAAGCTTAGACAGGTTTAGACATTATTCCCATGGAGAAAAGTCCGCATGGTGCCTGTTGTATTCAATCCATGTGTAATTTATGTGCTTTTATCAAATCTTCGCAGGTCCACAGGTTACAGACTGCCACCATATGTGCTTCGGAATCTACTACTGGTGTTCCAGGGAACGATCAAAGCGTAGACAGTTTGAGTCATTACTCCCATGGAGAAAAGTCCACATGGTGCCTGTTGTATTCAATAGCTATGCAATTTCTGTGTTTCATCAACACTGTGAATTTCCACAGATTACAGAATGTCCCCAGATGTGCTTGGGTAACTACTACTGGTCTTCCAGGTATCGATCAGAGCGTAGGGAGTTTGAGACATTAATCATATTTAGAAAAGTCCACATGGTGAATGTTGTATTCAATCCCGATGCAAGTTTTGTGTTTTATCAACACTCTGAAGGTCCACAGATTACAGAATGCCGCCAGATGTGCTTCAGAAGCTAGTCGTGGCCTTCCAGGGCACGATCAAATCGTTGACAGTTTGAGACATTACTCCCATGGAGAAAAGTCCGAATGGTGGCTGTTGTCTTCTTTCCCGAAGCAATTTCTGTGTTTCATCACCCCTCTGGAGGTCCACATTTTACAGAATTCCTCCAGATGCGTTTAGCAAATTTCTACTGGTCTTTCACGGAACGATCAAAGCGTAGACACTTTGAGACACTACTCCAATGGAGAAAAGTCCGCATGGAGCCTGTTGTATTAAAACTCGCTGCAAATTCAGTGTTTCATCAACACTCTGAAGGTCCACAGATTACATAATGCCTCCAGATGAGCTTCCGAAACTACTACTGGTCTTCCAGGGAACGATCAAATCTTAGACAGTTTGAGACATTACTCCCTTTGAGAAAGGTCCGCATGGTGCCTGTTGTATTCAATCCCGGTGTAATTTCTGTGTTTCATCAACACTCTGAATGTCCACAGATTACAGTATGGCTCCAGATGTGCTTCGGAAACTACTACTGGTCTTCCAGGTAACGATCAAATTTTACACAGTTTGAGACATTACTCCCTTTGAGAAAGGTCCGCATGGTGCCTGTTGTATTCAATCCCGACGCAATTTTCGTGTTTCATCAACACTCTGAAGGTCCACAGATTACAGAATGCCTCCAGATGTGCTTCTGAAACAACTACTGGTCTTCCAAAAAACGAACAAAGCGTATACAGTTTGAGACATTACTCCCATGGATAAAAGTTAGCATGGTACATGTTGTATTCAATCGCAATGCCATTTCTGTGTTTCATCAACACTCTGAAAGTCCATAGGTTGCAGATTGCCTCCAGATGTGCTTTTGAAACTACTACTGGTCTTCCAGGGAACAATCAAGGCCTACACAGTTTGAGACATTACTCTCATGGAGAAGAGTCCGCATGGTGCCTGTTGTAATGAATCGCGATGCAATTTCTGTGTTTCATCAACACTCTGAAGGTCCACAGATTACAGAGTGCCTCCAGATGTGCTTCGGAAACTACTACTGGTCTTCCAGGTAACGATCAGAGTGTAGATAGTTTGAGACATTACTCCCATGGAGATAAGTCCGCATGGTGCCTGTTGTATTCAATCCCGATTGAATTTCTGCGTATCATCAACACTCTGAAGGTCCACAGTTTACAGAATGCTTCTAGATGTGCTTCAGAAACTACTACAGGCCTTCCAGGGAACGATCAAGCGTAGACAGTTTGACACATTACTCTCATGGAGAAAAGTCCGCATGGTGCCTGTTGTATTGAATCTCGATGCAATTTCTGTGTTTCCTCAACACTCCGAAGGTCCACAGATTACAGAATGCCACCAGATGTGCTTCGGAAGCTACCACTGGTCTCCCAGGAATCGAAAAAAACATAGACACTTTGAGATATTACACCCATGGAGAAAAGTCCGCATAGTGCCTGTTGTATTAAATCCCGATGCAATATCTGTGTTTCATCAACACTCTGAAGGTAAACAGATTACTAAATGGCTCCAGCTGTGCTTGGGAAACTGCTACTGGTCTTCCAGGGATCGATCAAAGCGTAGATAGTTTGTGACATTACTACCATGCAGAAAAGTCGATATGGTGCCTGTGGTACTAAATCCCGATGCAATTTCTGTGTTTCATCAACACTCTGAAGGTCCACAGATTACAGAATGTCTCCAGATGTGCTTAGGAAACTACTACTGGTCATCCAGGGAACGATCAAAGCGTTGACAGTTTGTGATATTACTCCCATGGAGAAAATTCCGCCAGGTGCACGTTGTATTAATTCCCAATGAAATTTCTGTGTTTGATCAACACTCTGAAAGTGGACAGATTACAGAACGCCTCCAAATGTGGTTCGGAAACTACTACTGTCTTCCAGGTAACGATGAAAGCTTAGACAGGTTGAGACATTATTCCCATGGAGAAAATTCCGCATGGTGCCTGTTGTATTCAATCCATGTGCAATTTATGTGCTTTTATCAAATCTTTGCAGGTCCACAGGTTACAGACTGCCACCATATGTGCTTCGGAATCTACTACTGGTGTTCCAGGGAACGATCAAAGCGTAGACAGTTTGAGTCATTACTCCTATGGAGAAAACTCCACATGGTGCCTGTTGTATTCAATAGCTATGCAATTTCTGTGTTTCATCAACACTGTGAATTTCCACAGATTACAGAATGTCCCCAGATGTGCTTGGGTAACTACTACTGGTCTTCCAGGTATCGATCAAAGCGTAGGGCGTTTGAGACATTAATCATATTAAGAAAAGTCCACATGGTGAATGTTGTATTCAATCCCGATGCAAGTTTTGTGTTTTATCAACAGTCTGAAGGTCCACAGATTACAGAATGTCGTCAGATGTGCTTCAGAAGCTAGTCCTGGCCTTCCAGGGCACGATCAAATCGTTGACAGTTTGAGACATTACTCCCATGGAGAAAAGTCCGAATGGTGGCTGCAGTCTTCTTTCCCGATGCAATTTCTGTGTTCGATCAACCCTCTGGAGGTCCACATATTACAGAATTCCTCCAGATGTGTTTAGCAAATTTCTACTGGTCTTTCTCGGAACGATCAAAGCGTAGACACTTTGAGACATTACTCCAATGGAGAAAAGTCCGCATGGAGCCTGTTGTATTCAATCTCGCTGCAAATTCAGTGTTTCACCAACACTCTGAAGGTCCACAGATTACATAATGCCTCCAGATGAGCTTCCGAAACTACTACTGGTCTTCCAGGGAACGATCAAATCTTAGACAGTTTGAGACATTACTCCCTTTGAGAAAGGTCCGCACGGTGCCTGTTGTATTCAATCCCGGTGTAATTTCTGTGTTTTTATCAAAACTCTGAAGGTACACAGGTTACAGAATGGCTCCATATGTGCTTCGGAGACTACTACTGTTCTTCTAGGGTACGATTAAAGCGTAGACAGTTTGAGACATTACTCTCATGGAGAAAAGTCCGCATGGTGCCTGTTATATTCAATTACGATGCAATTTGTGTGTTTCATCAACAATCTGAAGGTCCACAGACAACAGAATGCCTCTAGATCTGCTTCGGAAACTATTACTTGTCTTCGAAGGAATGATCAAAGCGTAGACAGTTTGAGACATTACTCCCACGGAGAAAAGTCCGCATGGTGCCTGTTGTACTCAATCTCGCTGCAAATTCAGTGTTTCATTAACACTCTGATCGTCCACAGATTACAGAATGCCTCCAGATTTGCTTCGGAAACTGCTACTTTTCTTCCAGGGAACGATCAAACCTAGACAGTTTGAGACATAACTCCCATGGAGAAAAGTCGTCATGGTGCCTGTTGTACTCAATCTCGCTTTAAATTCAGTGTTTCATTAACACTCTGAAGGTCCACAGATAACAGATTGCTTCCAGATGTGCTTCGAAAACTACTACTGGTCTTCCAGGAATCGATAAATGCATAGACAATTTGAGACGTTACTCCCATGGACAAAATTCCGCATGGTGCCTGTTCTATTCAATCCCGATGCAAATTCAGTGTTTCATCAACACTCTGAACGTCCACATAATACAGAATGCCTCCAGATGTGCTTCGGAAACTAATACTTGACTTCGAGGAATCTATGAAAGTTCGTAGATAGTTTGCGACATTTCTGCCATGGAGAAAAGTCCGCATGGTGACTGGTGTATTGAGTCCCGATGCATTTTCTGTGTTTCATCAACACTCTGAAGGTCCACAGATAACAGAATGCCACCTGATGTGCTTCGGAAACTGCTAATGGTCTTCCAGAAATCCATCAAGGCGTAGACTGTTTGAGACATTATTCCCATGGAGAAAAGTGGGCATGGTGCCTGTTGTACTCAATCTCGCTGCAAATTCAGTGTTTCATTAACACTCTGAAGGTCCACAGATTACAGAATGCTTCCAGATGTGTTTCGAAAACTACTACTGGTCTTCCAGGAATCGATAAATGCATAGACAATTTGAGACATTACTCCCATGGACAAAAGTCCGCATGGTGCCTGTTCTATTCAATCCCGATGCAAATTCAGTGTTTCATCAACACTCTGAAGATCCACAGATTGCAGAATGCCTCCAGATGTGCTTCGGAAACAACTACTGGTCTTCCAGGAATCGATCAAAAGCGTAGACAGTTTGAGACATTACTCCCATAAAGAAAAGACCGCATGGTGACTGTTCTCTTCAATCACGATGCAATTTCTGTGTTTCATCAACACTCTGAAGCTCCACAGTTTACAGAATGCCTCCAGATGTGCTTCGAAATTTACTATTGGTCTTCCAGGGAACGATCAAACCGTAGAGAGATTGAGACATTACTTCCATTGCGAAAAGTCCGCATGGTGCCTGTTGTATTCAATCCTGTACACATTTCTGTGTTTCATCAACACTCTGAAGGTCCACAGATTACAGAATGCCTCCAGATGTGCTTCGGAAACTACTACTGTTCTTCCAGGAATCCTTAAAATCATAGACAGTTTGAGACATTACTCCCATGGAGAAAAGTCCGCATGCTGCCTGTTGTACTCAATCTCGCTGCAAATTCAGTGTTTCATTAACACTCTGAAGGTCCACAGGTTACAGAATGCCTCCAGATGTGCTTCGGAAACTACTATTGGTTTTCCAGGGAAAGATCAAAGCGTAGACAGTTTGAGACATTACTCCCATGGAGAAAAGTCCGCATGGTGCCTGTTCTATTCAATCACGATGCAATTTCTGTGTTTCATCAACACTCTGAAGTTCCACTGATTATAGAATGATACCAGATGTGCTTCGGAAACGACAACTGGTCTCCCAGGGAACGATCAAAGGGTATAAAGTTTGAGGCATTACTCGCATGGAGAGAAGTCCGCATGGTTCCTGTTGTATTAAATCTCGCTGCTAATTCAGTGTTTCATCAACACTCTGAAGGTCCACAGATTACAGAATGCCTCCAGATGTGCTCCGAAATCAACTATTGGTCTTCCAGGGAACGATCAAACCGTAGAGAGATTGAGACAATAGTTCCATGGAGAAAAGTCCGCATGGTGCCAGTTGTATTCAATCCAGTTTATATTTCTGTGTTTCTTCAACACTCTGAAGGTCCACAGATAACAGAATGCCTACATATGTGCAGTGGATGCCACTCTTGGTCTTACAGGGAGCGATCAAAGCTTAGACAGTTTGAGACATTGCTCTCACTGAGAAAACTCCTGATTGTTACAGAATGCCTCCATATGTGCTTCGGTAACTACTACTGGTGTTCCAGAGAACTACCGAAGCGTCGATGGTTTGAGACATTACTACCATGGTATCTATTGTATTCAATCCTGATGTAATATCTGTGGTTCATCAACACTCTGAAGTTCCACAGATTACAGAACGCTTCCAGATGTGCTTCGGAAACTATTACTTGCCTTCGATGAATCGATCAAAATTAGTAGAGAGTTTGAGACATTTCTCCCATGGAGAAAATTCCGCATGGTGACTGGTTTATTGAATCCCGATGCATTTTCTGTGTTTCATCAACACTCTGAAGGTCCACAGATTACAGAATGCCTCCATATGTGCTTCGGAAACTACTACTGTTCTTCCAGGAATCCTTAAAATCATTGACAGTTTGAGACATTACTCCCATGGAGAAAAGTCCTCATGGTGCCTGTTGTATTCAATCTTGCTGCAAATTCAGTGTTTCATCAACACTCTGAAGGTCCACAGATTACAGGAAGCCTCCAGATGTGCTTCGTAAAACTACTATTGGTCTTCCAGGGAACGATCAAAGCGTAGACAGTTCGAGACATTACTACCATGGAGAAAAGTCGGCATGGTGCCTGTTCTATTCAATCCCGATGCAATTTCTGTATTTCCTCAACACTCTGAAGGTCCATAGATAACAGAATGCCTCCATATGTGCATCTGTAACTACTACCGGTCTTCCAGGGAAAGATCCAAGGTTATACAGTTTGAAACAATACTCGCATGGAGAAAAGTCCGCATGGTGCCTATTGTATTCAATCCTGATGCAATTTCTGTGTTTCAACAACACTCTGAACATCCACATATTACAAAATACCTCCAGATGTGCTTCGGAAATGTCTACTGGTCTTCCAGGGAACGATCAAAGCGTAGACAGTTTGAGACATTACTCCCATAGCGAAAAGTCCGTGTGGTGCCTGTTGTATTCAATCTCGCTGCAGATTCAGTGTTTCATCAACACTCTTAAGGTCCACAGATTACAGAATGCCTCCAGATGTGCTTCAGGAACTACTACTGGTTTTCGAGGGAACGATCAGACCGTAGACAGTTTGAGACATTCCTCCCATCGAGCAAAGTCCGTATGGTGCCTGTTGTATTCAATCCCGATGCAATTTCTGTGTTTCATCAAAGCTCTGAAGGTGCACAGATTACAGAATGACTCCAGATGTCCCTCAGCAACTTCTACTGGTCTTCCAGGGTACGAACAAAGCGTCGACAGTTTGAGACAATACTCCCATGGAGTAAAGTCCGCATGGTGCCTATTGTATTCAATCCCGATGCAAGTTCTGTGTTTCATCATCACTCTGAAGGTCCACATACTACAGAATTCCTCCAGATGTGCTTCGGTAATTACTACTGGTCTTCCAGGGAACGATCAAGGCGTAGACAGTTTGAGACATTACTCCCATGGGGTAAAGTCCGCATGGTTCCTGTTGTATTCAATCTCGCTGCAAATTCCGTGTTTCATGAACACTCTGATGGTCCACAGATTACATAATGCCTCCATATGTGCTTCGGAAACTACTACTGGTCTTCCAGGAATCGATTAAAAGTGTAGACAGTTTGAGACACTACTCCCATCGAGAAAAGACCGCATGGTGCCTGTTGTATTAAATCCCGATGCAATATCTGTATTTCATCAACACTCTGAAGGTCCACAGACTACAGAATGCCTCCAGACGTGCTTCGGAAACTACTACTGGTCTTCCAGACAACGATCAATGCGTATACAGTTTGAGACAATAATCCCATGGAGAAAAGTCCGCATGGTGGCTGGTGTCTTCGTTCCTGATGCAATTTCTGTGTTTCATCAACACTCTGAAGGTTCACAGATTACAGAATGCCTCCAGATGTGCTTCGGAAACTGCTACTGGTCTTCCAGGGAACGATCAAATAGTTGACAGTTTCAAACAGTACTGACATGGATAAAAGTCCGCATGGTGTCTGTTGTAATCAATACCGATGCAATTTCTGTGTTTCATCAACACTCTGAAGGTCCACAGATTACAGAATGCCTCCAGATATGCTTCGGAAACTACTACTGGTCTTCCAGGAATCGATCAAAAGCGTAGACAGACTAAGACATTACTCACATGGAGAAAAATTGCCATGGCGTCTGTTGTATTCAATTCAGATGCAATTTCTGTGTTTCATCAACACACTGAAGGTCCACAGATTACAGAATGCCTCCATATGTGCTTCGGAAACTACTACTGGTATTCCAGGAATCGATTAAAAGCGTAGATAGTTTGAGACACTACTCCCATCGAGAAAAGACCGCATGGTGCCTGTTGTATTAAATCCCGAAGCAATATCTGTATTTCATCAACACTCTGAAGGTCCACAGATTACAGAATGCCTCCAGACGTGCTTCGGAAACTACTACTGGTCTTCCAGACAACGATCAATGCGTATACAGTTTGAGACAATAATCCCATGGAGAAAAGTCCACATGGTGGCTGTTGTCTTCGTTCCTGATGCAATTTCTGTGTTTCATCAACACTCTGAAGGTCCACAGATTACAGAATGCCTACAGCTGTGCTTCGGAACCTACTACTGGTCTTCCAGGGAACGATTAAAGCTTATACAGCTTGAGACGTTTCTCACATGGAGAAAAGTCTGTATGATGATTGTTGAATTCAATCCAGAAGCAATTCCTGAATTTCTTTAACACTCTGAAGGTCCGAAGATTACAGAATGCCTCCAGATGTGCTTCGGAAACTACTACTTGTCTTCCAGGGAACGATCAATTCGTAGACTGTTTGAGACAGTACTGCCATGTAGAAAAATCCGCATGGAGACTGTTGTATTCCTTCCCGATTCAATTTCTGTGTTTCATCAACACTCTGAAGGTTCACAGATTACAGAATGCCTCCAGATGAGCTTCGGAAACTGCTACTGGTCTTCCAGGGAACGATCAAATAGTTGACAGTTTCAGACAGTACTGACATGGATAAAAGTCCGCATGGTGTCTGTTGTAATCAATACCGATGCAATTTCTGTGTTTCATCAACACTCTGAAGGTCCACAGATTACAGAATGCCTCCAGATGTGCTTCGGAAACTACTACTGGTCTTCCAGGTAACTATCAAAGCGTAGTCAGTTTGAGACATTACTCCCATAGAAGAAAGTCCGCATGGTGACTGTTGTATTCTATCCCGATGCAATTTCAGCGTTACATCAACACTCTTAAGGTCCACAATTTACAGAATGAATACAGATGTGCTACAAAAACTACTATTGGCCTCCCAGGAATCGATCAAATCGTAGACAGTTTGAGACATCACGCCCATTTAGACAAGTCCACATGGTGCATGTTGCATTCAATCCTGATGCAATTTCTTTGTGTCAACAACACTCTGAAGGTCAACAGATTACAGAATGCCTCCTGATGTGCTTCGGAAACTACTACTGGTCTTCGAGGTATCGATCAAAACGTACACAGTTTGAGACATTACTCGAACGGAGAAATGTCCGCACGGTGCATGTTATATTCAATCCTGATGCAATCTCTGTGTTTCATCAACACTCTGAAGGTCCACAGATTACAGAATGCCGTCGCAGATGTTTTTCTGAAACTACCACTTGTCTTCCAGGGAACGACCAAAGCGGTGATAGTTTGAGACATTACTACCATGGAGAAAAGACCGCCTGGTGCCTGTTGTATTCAATCTCGTTGCAATTTATGTGTTTCATCAATACTGTTTAGGGCCACAGAATACAGAACGCCTCCAGATGTGCTTCGGAAACTACTGCTGGCCTTCAAGGGAACGATCAAAGAGTAGTCAGCTTGAGACCTTACTCCCATGGAGAAAAATCCGCATGGTGCCTGTTGTATTCTATCCCAATGCAATTTCTGTGTTTCAACATCACTCTGAAGGTCCACAGATTACAGAATGCCTAAAGATATGCTTCGGAAACTACTACTGGTCTCCCAGGAATCGAACGATGCGTAGACAGTTTGAGACATTACGCCCATGGAGAAAAGCACTCATGGTGCCTGTTGTATTCAATCCAAATGAATTTTCTGTGTTTCATCAACACTCTGAAGGTCCACAGATTACAGAATGCCTAGAGATGTGCTTCGGAAACTACTACTGGTCTTCCAGGAATCGATCAAAGCGTACTCAGTTTGAGACATTACTCCCATGGAGAAAAGTCCGCATGGTGCCTGTTCTATTCAATCACGATGCAATTTCTGTGTTTCATCAACACTCTGAAGTTCCACTGATTATAGAATGATACCAGATGTGCTTCGGAAACGACTACTGGTCTCCCAGGGAACGATCAAAGGGTATAAAGTTTGAGGCATTACTCGCATGGAGAGAAGTCCGCATGGTTCCTGTTGTATTAAATCTCGCTGCTAATTCAGTGTTTCATCAACACTCTGAAGGTCCACAGATTACAGAATGCCTCCAGATGTGCTCCGAAATCAACTATTGGTCTTCCAGAGAACGATCAAACCGTAGAGAGATTGAGACAATAGTTCCATGGAGAAAAGTCCGCATGGTGCCAGTTGTATTCAATCCAGTTTATATTTCTGTGTTTCTTCAACACTCTGAAGGTCCACAGATAACAGAATGCCTCCATATGTGCAGCGGAAACCACTCTTGGTCTTACAGGGAGCGATCAAAGCTTAGACAGTTTGAGACATTGCTCTCACTGAGAAAACTCCTGATTGTTACAGAATGCCTCCATATGTGCTTCGGTAACTACTACTGGTGTTCCAGAGAACTACCGAAGCGTCGATGGTTTGAGACATTACTACCGTGGTTTCTATTGTATTCAATCCTGATGTAATATCTGTGGTTCATCAACACTCTGAAGTTCCACAGATTACAGAATGCTTCCAGATGTGCTTCGGAAACTATTACTTGCCTTCGATGAATCGATCAAAATTAGTAGAGAGTTTGAGACATTTCTCCCATGGAGAAAATTCCGCATGGTGACTGGTTTATTGAATCCCGATGCATTTTCTGTGTTTCATCAACACTCTGAAGGTCCACAGATTACAGAATGCCTCCATATGTGCTCCGGAAACTACTACTGTTCTTCCAGGAATCCTTAAAATCATAGACAGTTTGAGACATTACTCCCATGGAGAAAAGTCCTCATGGTGCCTGTTGTATTCAATCTTGCTGCAAATTCAGTGTTTCATCAACACTCTGAAGCTCCACAGATTACAGGAAGCCTCCAGATGTGCTTCGGAAACTACTATTGGTCTTCCAGGGAACGATCAAAGCGTAGACAGTTCGAGACATTACTACCATGGAGAAAAGTCGGCATGGTGCCTGTTCTATTCAATCCCGATGCAATTTCTGTATTTCCTCAACACTCTGAAGGTCCACAGATAACAGAATGCCTCCATATGTGCATCTGTAACTACTACCGGTCTTCCAGGGAAAGATCCAAGGTTATACAGTTTGAGACAATACTCGCATGGAGAAAAGTCCGCATGGTGCCTATTGTATTCAATCCTGATGCAATTTCTGTGTTTCAACAACACTCTGAACATCCACATATTACAAAATACCTCCAGATGTGCTTCGGAAATGTCTACTGGTCTTCAAGGGAACGATCAAAGCGTAGACAGTTTGAGACATTACTCCCATAGAGAAAAGTCCGTGTGGTGCCTGTTGTATTCAATCTCGCTGCAGATTCAGTGTTTCATCAACACTCTTAAGGTCCACAGATTACAGAATGCCTCCAGATGTGCTTCAGGAACTACTACTGGTTTTCGAGGGAACGATCAGACCGTAGACAGTTTGAGACATTCCTCCCATCGAGCAAAGTCCGTATGGTGCCTGTTGTATTCAATCCCGATGCAATTTCTGTGTTTCATCAAAGCTCTGAAGGTGCAAAGATTACAGAATGACTCCAGATGTGCCTCAGCAACTTCTACTGGTCTTCCAGGGTACGAACAAAGCGTCGACAGTTTGAGACAATACTCCCATGGAGAAAAGTCCGCATGGTGCCTATTGTATTCAATCCCGATGCAAGTTCTGTGTTTCATCATCACTCTGAAGGTCCACATACTACAGAATTCCTCCATATGTGCTTCGGTAATTACTACTGGTCTTCCAGGGAACGATCAAGGCGTAGACAGTTTGAGACATTACTCCCATGGGGTAAAGTCCGCATGGTTCCTGTTGTATTCAATCTCGCTGCAAATTCCGTGTTTCATGAACACTCTGATGGTCCACAGATTACATAATGCCTCCATATGTGCTTCGGAAACTACTACTGGTCTTCCAGGAATCGATTAAAAGTGTAGACAGTTTGAGACACTACTCCCATCGAGAAAAGACCGCATGGTGCCTGTTGTATTAAATCCCGATGCAATATCTGTATTTCATCAACACTCTGAAGGTCCACAGATTACAGAATGCCTCCAGACGTGCTTCGGAAACTACTACTGGTCTTCCAGACAACGATCAATGCGTATACAGTTTGAGACAATAATCCCATGGAGAAAAGTCCACATGGTGGCTGTTGTCTTCGTTCCTGATGCAATTTCTGTGTTTCATCAACACTCTGATGGTCCATAGATTACAGAATGCCTCCTGATGTGCTTCGGAATCTACTACTGGTCTTCCTGCGTACGATCAAAGCTTGAACAGTTTGAGACATTACTCCCATGTCAAAAAGTCCACATGTGCCTGTGTATTAAATCACGATGCAATTTCTGTGTTCCATCAACACTCTGAAGGTTCACAGATTACAGAATGCCTCCAGATGTGCTTCGGAAACTGCTACTGGTCTTCCAGGGAACGATCAAATAGGTGACAGTTTCAAACAGTACTGACATGGATAAAAGTCAGCATGGTGTCTGTTGTAATCAATACCGATGCAATTTCTGTGTTTCATCAACACTCTGAAGGTCCATAGATTACAGAATGCCTCCAGATATGCTTCGGAAACTACTACTGGTCTTCCAGGAATCGATCAAAAGCGTAGACAGACTGAGACATTGCTCACATGGAGAAAAATTGCCATAGCGTCTGTTGTATTCAATTCAGATGCAATTTCTGTGTTTCATCAACACACTGAAGGTCCACAGATTACAGAATGCCTCCAGATGTGCTTCGGAAACTACTACTGGTCTTCCAGGTAACTATCAAAGCGTAGTCAGTTTGAGACCTTACTCCCATGGAGAAAAATCCGCATGGTGCCTGTTGTATTCTATCCCAATGCAATTTCTGTGTTTCAACATCACTCTGAAGGTCCACAGATTACAGAATGCCTAAAGATATGCTTCGGAAACTACTACTGGTCTCCCAGGAATCGAACGATGCGTAGACAGGTTGAGACATTACGCCCATGGAGAAAAGCACTCATGGTGCCTGTTGTATTCAATCCAAATGAATTTTCTGTGTTTCATCAACACTCTGAAGGTCCACAGATTACAGAATGCCTAGAGATGTGCTTCGGAAACTACTACTGGTCTTCCAGGAATCGATCAAAGCGTACTCAGTTTGAGACATTACTCCCATGGAGAAAAGTCCGCATGGTGCCTGTTCTATTCAATCACGATGCAATTTCTGTGTTTCATCAACACTCTGAAGTTCCACTGATTATAGAATGATACCAGATGTGCTTCGGAAACGACAACTGGTCTCCCAGGGAACGATCAAAGGGTATAAAGTTTGCGGCATTACTCGCATGGAGAGAAGTCCGCATGGTTCCTGTTGTATTAAATCTCGCTGCTAATTCAGTGTTTCATCAACACTCTGAAGGTCCACAGATTACAGAATGCCTCCAGATGTGCTCCGAAATCAACTATTGGTCTTCCAGAGAACGATCAAACCGTAGAGAGATTGAGACAATAGTTCCATGGAGAAAAGTCCGCATGGTGCCAGTTGTATTCAATCCAGTTTATATTTCTGTGTTTCCTCAACACTCTGAAGGTCCACAGATAACAGAATGCCTCCATATGTGCAGCGGAAACCACTCTTGATCTTACAGGGAGCGATCAAAGCTTAGACAGTTTGAGACATTGCTCTCACTGAGAAAACTCCTGATTGTTACAGAATGCCTCCATATGTGCTTCGGTAACTACTACTGGTGTTCCAGAGAACTACCGAAGCGTCGATGGTTTGAGACATTACTACCGTGGTATCTATTGTATTCAATCCTGATGTAATATCTGTGGTTCATCAACACTCTGAAGTTCCACAGATTACAGAATGCTTCCAGATGTGCTTCGGAAACTATTACTTGCCTTCGATGAATCGATCAAAATTAGTAGAGAGTTTGAGACATTTCTCCCATGGAGAAAATTCCGCATGGTGACTGGTTTATTGAATCCCGATGCATTTTCTGTGTTTCATCAAAACTCTGAAGGTCCACAGATTACAGAATGCCTCCATATGTGCTTCGGAAACTACTACTGTTCTTCCAGGAATCCTTAAAATCATAGACAGTTTGAGACATTACTCCCATGGAGAAAAGTCCTCATGGTGCCTGTTGTATTCAATCTTGCTGCAAATTCAGTGTTTCATCAACACACTGAAGGTCCACAGATTACAGGAAGCCTCCAGATGTGCTTCGGAAACTACTATTGGTCTTCCAGGGAACGATCAAAGCGTAGACAGTTCGAGACATTACTACCATGGAGAAAAGTCGGCATGGTGCCTGTTCTATTCAATCCCGATGCAATTTCTGTATTTCCTCAACACTCTGAAGGTCCATAGACAACAGAATGCCTCCATATGTGCATCTGTAACTACTACCGGTCTTCCAGGGAAAGATCCAAGGTTATACAGTTTGAGACAATACTCGCATGGAGAAAAGTCCGCATGGTGCCTATTGTATTCAATCCTGATGCAATTTCTGTGTTTCAACAACACTCTGAACATCCACATATTACAAAATACCTCCAGATGTGCTTCGGAAATGTCTACTGGTCTTCAAGGGAACGATCAAAGCGTAGACAGTTTGAGACATTACTCCCATAGAGAAAAGTCCGTGTGGTGCCTGTTGTATTCAATCTCGCTGCAGATTCAGTGTTTCATCAACACTCTTAAGGTCCACAGATTACAGAATGCCTCCAGATGTGCTTCAGGAACTACTACTGGTTTTCGAGGGAACGATCAGACCGTAGACAGTTTGAGACATTCCTCCCATCGAGCAAAGTCCGTATGGTGCCTGTTGTATTCAATCCCGATGCAATTTCTGTGTTTCATCAAAGCTCTGAAGGTGCAAAGATTACAGAATGACTCCAGATGTGCCTCAGCAACTTCTACTGGTCTTCCAGGGTACGAACAAAGCGTCGACAGTTTGAGACAATACTCCCATGGAGAAAAGTCCGCATGGTGCCTATTGTATTCAATCCCGATGCAAGTTCTGTGTTTCATCATCACTCTGAAGGTCCACATACTACAGAATTCCTCCATATGTGCTTCGGTAATTACTACTGGTCTTCCAGGGAACGATCAAGGCGTAGACAGTTTGAGACATTACTCCCATGGGGTAAAGTCCGCATGGTTCCTGTTGTATTCAATCTCGCTGCAAATTCAATGTTTCATGAACACTCTGATGGTCCACAGATTACATAATGCCTCCATATGTGCTTCGGAAACTACTACTGGTCTTCCAGGAATCGATTAAAAGTGTAGACAGTTTGAGACACTACTCCCATCGAGAAAAGACCGCATGGTGCCAGTTGTATTAAATCCCGATGCAATATCTGTATTTCATCAACACTCTGAAGGTCCACAGATTACAGAATGCCTCCAGACGTGCTTCGGAAACTACTACTGGTCTTCCAGACAACGATCAATGCGTATACAGTTTGAGACAATAATCCCATGGAGAAAAGTCCACATGGTGGCTGTTGTCTTCGTTCCTGATGCAATTTCTGTGTTTCATCAACACTCTGAAGTTTCACAGATTACAGAATGCCTCCAGATGTGCTTCGGAAACTGCTACTGGTCTTCCAGGGAACGATCAAATAGTTGACAGTTTCAAACAGTACTGACATGGATAAAAGTCCGCATGGTGTCTGTTGTAATCAATACCGATGCAATTTCTGTGTTTCATCAACACTCTGAAGGTCCACAGATTACAGAATGCCTCCAGATATGCTTCGGAAACTACTACTGGTCTTCCAGGAATCGATCAAAAGCGTAGACAGACTGAGACATTGCTCACATGGAGAAAAATTGCCATAGCGTCTGTTGTATTCAATTCAGATGCAATTTCTGTGTTTCATCAACACACTGAAGGTCCACAGATTACAGAATGCCTCCAGATGTGCTTCGGAAACTACTACTGGTCTTCCAGGTAACTATCAAAGCGTAGTCAGTTTGAGACATCACTCCCATGGAGTAAAGTCCGCATGGTTCCTTTTGTATTAAATCTCGCTGCTAATTCAGTGTTTCATCAACACTCTGAAGGTCCACAGATTACAGAATGCCTCCAGATGTGCTTCGGAAACTACCACTGGCCTTCCATTAATCGATCAAAAGCGTAGACAGTTTCAGACACTACTCCCCTGGAGAAAAGTCCGCATGGTGCCTATTGTATTCAATCCTGATGCAATTTCTGTGTTTCAACAACACTCTGAAGTTCCACAGATTACAGAATGCCTCCAGATGAGCTTAGAAAACTGCTACTGGTCTCCCAGGAATCGATCAAAGTGTACACAGTTTGAGACATTACTCACATGGAGAAATGTCCGCATGGTGGCTGTTGTCTTCTTTCCCGGTGCAATTTCTGTGTTTCATCATCACTCTGAAGGTCCACATACTACAGAATTCCTCCAGATGTGCTTCGGAAATTACTACTGGTCTTCCAGGGAACAATCAAGGCGTAGACAGTTTGAGACATTACTCCCATGGGGTAAAGTCCGCTTGGTTACTGTTGTATTCGATATCGCTGCAAATTCAGTGTTTCATGAACACTCTGATGGTCCACAAATTACATAATGCCTCCATATGTGCTTCGGAAACTACTACTGGTATTCCAGGAATCGATTAAAAGCGTAGATAGTTTGAGACACTACTCCCATCGAGAAAAGACCGCATGGTGCCTGTTGTATTAAATCCCGAAGCAATATCTGTATTTCATCAACACTCTGAAGGTCCACAGATTACAGAATGCCTCCAGACGTGCTTCGGAAACTACTACTGGTCTTCCAGACAACGATCAATGCGTATACAGTTTGAGACAATAATCCCATGGAGAAAAGTCCACATGGTGGCTGTTGTCTTCGTTCCTGATGCAATTTCTGTGTTTCATCAACACTCTGAAGGTCCACAGATTACAGAATGCCTACAGCTGTGCTTCGGAACCTACTACTGGTCTTCCAGGGAACGATCAAAGCTTATACAGCTTGAGACGTTTCTCACATGGAGAAAAGTCTGTGTGATGATTGTTGAATTCAATCCAGAAGCAATTCCTGAATTTCTTTAACACTCTGAAGGTCCGAAGATTACAGAATGCCTCCAGATGTGCTTCGGAAACTACTACTTGTCTTCCAGGGAACGATCAATTCGTAGACAGTTTGAGACAGTACTGCCATGTAGAAAAATCCGCATTCAGACTGTTGTATTCCTTCCCGATTCAATTTCTGTGTTTCATCAACACTCTGAAGGTTCACAGATTACAGAATGCCTCCAGATGAGCTTCGGAAACTGCTACTGGTCTTCCAGGGAACGATCAAATAGTTGACAGTTTCAGACAGTACTGACATGGATAAAAGTCCGCATGGTGTCTGTTGTAATCAATACCGATGCAATTTCTGTGTTTCATCAACACTCTGAAGGTCCACAGATTACAGAATGTCTCCAGATGTGCTTCGGAAACTACTACTGGTCTTCCAGGTAACTATCAAAGCGTAGTCAGTTTGAGACATTACTCCCATAGAAGAAAGTCCGCATGGTGACTGTTGTATTCTATCCCGATGCAATTTCGGCGTTACATCAACACTCTTAAGGTCCACAATTTACAGAATGAATACAGATGTGCTACAAAAACTACTATTGGCCTCCCAGGAATCGATCAAATCGTAGACAGTTTGAGACATCACGCCCATTTAGACAAGTCCACATGGTGCATGTTGCATTCAATCCTGATGCAATTTCTTTGTGTCAACAACACTCTGAAGGTCAACAGATTACAGAATGCCTCCTGATGTGCTTCGGAAACTACTACTGGTCTTCGAGGTATAGATCAAAACGTACACAGTTTGAGACATTACTCGCACGGACAAATGTCCGCACGGTGCATGTTATATTCAATCCTGATGCAATCTCTGTGTTTCATCAACACTCTGAAGGTCCACAGATTACAGAATGCGTCGCAGATGTTTTTCTGAAACTACCACTTGTCTTCCAGGGAACGACCAAAGCGGTGACAGTTTGAGACATTACTCCCATGGAGAAAAGACCGCATGGTGCCTGTTGTATTCAATCTCGTTGCAATTTATGTGTTTCATCAATACTCTTTAGGGCCACAGAATACAGAACGCCTCCAGATGTGCTTCGGAAACTACTGCTGGCCTTCAAGGGAACGATCAAAGAGTAGTCAGCTTGAGACCTTACTCCCATGGAGAGAAATCCGCATGGTGCCTGTTGTATTCTATCCCAATGCAATTTCTGTGTTTCAACATCACTCTGAAGGTCCACAGATTACAGAATGCCTAAAGATATGCTTCGGAAACTACTACTGGTCTCCCAGGAATCGAACGATGCGTAGACAGGTTGAGACATTACGCCCATGGAGAAAAGCACTCAAGGTGCCTGTTGTATTCAAGCCAAATGAATTTTCTGTGTTTCATCAACACTCTGAAGGTCCACAGATTACAGAATGCCTAGAGATGTGCTTCGGAAACTACTACTGGTCTTCCAGGAATCGATCAAAGCGTACTCAGTTTGAGACATTACTCCCATGGAGAAAAGTCCGCATGGAGCCTGTTGTATTCACTACTGATGCAATCTCGGTGTTTCATCACCACTGTGAAGGTCCACAGACTACAGAATGCTTCCACATGTGCTTCGGAAACTACTACTGGTCTTCCAGGGATCGATCAAAGCGTTGACAGATTGAGACATTATGCCCATGGAAAAAAGGTCGCATGGTGTTTGTTGTATTCAATCCTGATTCAATTTCTGTGTTTCATCAACACTCTGAATTTCCACAGATTAAAGAAAGCCTCCAGATGTGTTTCGGAAACTATTACTTATCTTCCAGAGAACGATCAAAGCGTTGACAGTTTGAAACATTACTCCTATGGAGAAAAGTCTGCATGGTGCCTATTGTATTCAAGCATGATGCAATTTCTGTGTTTCATCCACACTCTGAAGGTCCAATGTTTACAGAATGCCACCAGATGTGCTTGGAAACTACTACTGGTCTCCAAGGAATCAATCAAAGCGTAGAGAGTTTGAGACATTACTCCCATTGAGAAAAGTCCCCATGGCGCCTGTTGTATTCTATCCCGATGCAATTTCTGTGTTTCATCAACACTCTGATGGTCCACAGATTGCAGAATGACTCAAGATGAACTTCGAAAACTAATACTAATCTTCCAGGGATCGATCAAAACGCAGACAGATTGGGACAGTACTCGCATGGAGAAAAATCCCCGCTTGTTGCCTGTTATTTACAATCCCGATGCAATTTCTGTGTTTCATCATCACTCTGAAGGTCCACATATTACACAATTCCTCCAGATGTGCTTCGGAAATTACTACCGGTCTTCCAGGGAACGATCAAATTGTAGACAGATTGAGACATTACTCCCATGGAGTAAAGTCCGCATGGTTCCTGTGTGTATTCAATCTCGCTGCTAATTCAGTGTTTCATCAACACTCTGAAGGTCCACAGATTACAGATTGCCTCCAGATGTGCTTCGGAAACTACCACTGGCCTTCCAGGAATCGATCAAAAGCGTAGACAGTTTCAGACATTACTCCCCTGGAGAAAAGTCCGCATGGTGGCTGTTGTCTTCGTTCCCGATGCAATTTCTGTGTTTCATCAGAATTCTGAAGGTCCACAGATTACAGAATGCTTCCTGATGTGCTTCGGAAGCTACTACTGGTCTTCGAGGAATCGATCAAAACGTACACAGTTTGAGACATTACTCGCATGGAGAAATGACCGCATGGTGCCTGTTGTATTCAATCCTTGTGCAATTTCTGTGCTTTATCAACACTCTGAAAGTCCACAGATTAGGGAATGCCTCGAGATGTGCTTCCGAAACTATTACTGGTCAGCAGGTAACCATCAAAGCGTAGACAGTTTGAGATATTACTCCCATGGAGTAAAGTCCGCATGGTGCTTTGGTATTCCTTCACGATGCAATTTCTGTGTTTCATCAAGAATCTGAAGGTCCACAGATTACAGAATGCCTCTAGATGTGCTTCGGAAACTGCTACTGGTCTTCCAGGGAACGACCAAAGCGTAGACAGTTTGAGACATTACGCCCATTGAGAAAAGCCCTCATGGTGCCTGTTGTATTCAATCGAAATGAATTTTCTGTGTTTCATCAACACTCTGAAGGTCCACAGATTACAGAATGCCTCCAGATGTGCTTCGGAAACTACTACTGGTCTTCCAGGAATCGATCAACGCGTACTCAGTTTGAGACATTACTCCCATGGAGAAAAGTCCACATGGTGCCTGTTGAATTCAATCCCGATACAATTTCTGTATTTTATCAACACTCTGAAGGTCCACAGATTACAGAATTTCTCCAGATGTGCTTCGGAAACTACTACTGGTCTTCCAGGGAACGATTAAATCGGAGATAGTTTGAGATATTACTCCCATGGAGAAAAAACATAATGGTGACTGTTGTATTCAATCACGATGGAATGTCTGTGTTTCATCAACACTCGGAAGGTCTACAGATTACCGAATGCCTCCAGATGTACTTCGGAAACTACCACTGGTCTTCCAGGGAAAGATTAAAGCCTAGACAATTTGAGACATTACTCTCATGGAGAAAAGTCCGCATGGTGTCTGTTGTATACAATCCCGAGGCAATTTCTGTGTTTCATCAACACTCTGAAGGACCACAGATTACAGAAAGCCTCCAGATGTGCTTCGGAAACTCTTACTGGACTTCCACTGAACGATCGAAGCGTAGACAGTTTGAGACATTACTACCATGGAGAAAAATCCGCATGGTGGCTGTTGTATTCTATCCCGATGCAATTTCTGTGTTTCATCAAGACTCTAAAGGTCCACCGATTACTGAATGCCTCCAGATGTGCGTCGGAAACTACTTCTGGTATTCCTGGAATCGATTAAAGCGTACACAGTTTGAGACATTAGTCCCATTGAGAAAAGTCCGCATGGTGTCTGTTGTATTCAATCCCGATGCACTTTCTGTGTTTCATCAACACTCTGAAGCTCCACAGATTACGGAATGCCTCCAGCTGTGCTTCGGAAACTACTACTGGCCTTCCAGGGAACGATTAAAGCGTAGACAGTTTGAGACATTACTTCCTTGGAGAAAAGTCCCCACGGTGCCTGTTGTATTCAGTCCCGATGCAATTTCTGTGTTTTATCAACACTCTGAAGGTCCAATGACTACAGAATGCCTCCAGATGTTCATGGAAACTACTAATGGTCTTCGAGGAATCGATCAAAATTATTAGACACTTTGAGACATTTCTCCCATGGAGAAAAGTCCGCATTCTGCCTGTTCTATTCAATCCCGATGCAATTTCTTTGTTTTATCAACACTCTGAAGCTCCACAGATTACGGAACGCCTCCAAATGTGCTTCGGAAACTGCTACTGGTCTTCCAGGGAACCATCAAAGCGTTTACAGTTTGAGACTTTACTCCTATGGAGAAAAGTCCGCATGGTGCCTGTTGTACTCAATCCCGATGCAATTTCTGTGTTTCATCGACACTCTGAATTTCCACAGATTATACGATGCCTCCAGATGTGCTTCGGAAAGTACTACTTGTCTTCCAGGGAACGATCAAAGCGTAGACAGTTTAAGACATTACTCACGTCGAGAAAAGTCCGCATTGTGCCTTTGTATTCAATCCCGATGCATTTTCTGTGTTTCGTCAACACCCTGAAGCTCCACAGATTAAAAAATGCCTCCAGATGTTCCTCGGAAACTACTACTTGTCTTCCAGGGAAAGATTAAAGCGTAGACAATTTGAGACATTACTCTCATGGAGAACAGTCCGCATGGTGTCTGTTGTATTCAATCCCGTTGCAATTTCTGTCTTTCATCAACACTCGGAAGGTCCACAGATTACGTAATGCCTCCAGATGTGCTTCGGAAACTACTACTGGTCTTCCAGGGAATGATTAAAGCGTAGACAGTTTGAGACATTACTCCCACGGAGAATAGTCCATCTGGTGCCTGCTGTATTCAATCCCGGTGCAATTTTTGTGTTACATCAACACTCTGAAGCTCCACAGATTACGGAAGGAATCCAGATGTGCTTCTTAATCGACTACTTGTCTTCCAGGTAACGATCAAAATTTAGACAGTTTGAGACATTACTCCCATGGAGAAAGTCCCCATGGTGCCTGTTGTATTCAATCCCGATGCAATTTCTGTGTTTCTTCAACATTCTGAAGGACTACAGATTACAGAATGCCTCCAGATGTGCTTCGGAAACTCTTACTGGACATCCACTGAACGTTCGAAGCGTAGACAGTTTGAGACATTACACCCATGGAGAAACGCCCGCATGGTGCCTGTTGTATTCCATCCCGATGCAATTTCTGTGTTTCACCAAGACTCTAAAGGTCCACCGATTACAGAATGCCTCCAGATGTGCGTCGGAAACTACTACTGGTATTCCTGGAATCGATTAAAGCGTAGACAGTTTGAGACATTACTCTCATGGAGAAAAGTCCTCCTGGTGTCTGTTGTATTCAATCCCGATGCAATTTCTGTGTTTCATCAACACTCTGAAAGTCCACAGATTACATAATGATTCCAGATGTACTTCAAAAACTACTACTGGTCTTAAAGCGAACGATCAAATCGTAGACAGTTTGTGACTTTACTCCCATGGAGAAAAGTCCGCATGGTGCCTGTTGTATTTAATCCCGGTGCAATTTCTGTGTTTCATCAACACTCTGAAAGTCCACAGATTACATAATGATTCCAGATGTACTTCAAAAACTACTACTGGTCTTAAAGCGAACGATCAAATCGTAGACAGTTTGTGACTTTACTCCCATGGAGAAAGTCCGCATGGTGCCTGTTGTATTTAATCCCGGTGCAATTTCTGTGTTTCATCAACACTCTGAATTTACACAGATTGGAGAATGAATCCTGATTAGTTTCGGAAACTGCTACTTGTCTTTCAGGGAACGATAAAAGCGTAGACAATTTGAGACATTACTCCCATGGAGAAAAGTCCGCATGGTGCCTGTTGTATTCAATCCCGATGCAATTTCTGTGTTTCATCAACACTCTGAAACTCCACAGATTACGGAATGCCTCCAGCTGTGCTTCGGAAACTACTACTGGCCTTCCAGGGAACCATCAAAGCGTTTACAGTTTGAGACTTTACTCCTATGGAGAAAAGTCCGCATGGTGCCTGTTGTATTCAATCCTGATGCAATTTCTGTGTTTCATCGACACTCTGAATTTCCACAGATTTTAGAATGCCTCCAGATGTGCTTCGGAAAGTACTACTTGTCTTCCAGGGAACGATCAAAGCGTAGACAGTTTGAGACATTACTCCCCTGGAGAAAAGTCCGCATGGTGCCTGTTGTATTCAGTCCCGATGACATTTCTGTGTTTTATCAACACTCTGAAGGTCCAATGATTACAGAATGCCTCCAGATATTCATGGAAACTACTAATGGTCTTCGAGGAATCGATCAAAATTATTAGACACTTAGAGACATTTCTCCCATGGAGAAAAGTCCGCATTCTACCTGTTCTATTCAATCCCGATGCAATTTCTTTGTTTCATCAACACTCTGAAGCTCCACAGATTACGGAACGCCTCGAAATGTGCTTCGGAAACTGCTACTGGTCTTCCAGGGAACCATCAAAGCGTTTACAATTTGAGACTTTACTCCTATGGAGAAAAGTCCGCATGGTGCCTGTTGTATTCAATCCCGATGCAATTTCTGTGTTTCATCGACACTCTGAATTTCCACAGATTATAGAATGCCTCCAGATGTGCTTCGGAAAGTACTACTTGTCTTCCAGGGAACGATCAAAGCGTAGACAGTTTGAGACATTACTCCCCTGGAGAAAAGTCCGCATGGTGCCTGTTGTATACAGTCCCGATGACATTTCTGTGTTTAATCAACACTCTGAAGGTCCAATGATTACAGAATGCCTCCAGATATTCATGGAAACTACTAATGGTCTTCGAGGAATCGATCAAAATTATTAGACACTTTGAGACATTTCTCCCATGGAGAAAAGTCCGCATTCCGCCTGTTCTATTCAATCCCGATGCAATTTCTTTGTTTCATCAACACTCTGAAGCTCCACAGATTACGGAACGCCTCCAAATGTGCTTCGGAAACTGCTACTGGTCTTCCAGGGAACCATCAAAGCGTTTACAGTTTGAGACTTTACTCCTATGGAGAAAAGTCCGCATGGTGCCTGTTGTATTCAATCCCGATGCAATTTATGTGTTTCATCGACACTCTGAATTTCCATAGATTATAGAATGCCTCCAGATTTGCTTCGGAAAGTACTACTTGTCTTCCAGGAAATGATCAAAGCGTAGACAGTTTGAGACATTACTCACATCGAGAAAAGCCCGCATTGTGACTTTGTATTCAATCCCGATGCATTTTCTGTGTTTCGTCAACACTCTGAAGCTCCACAGATTAAAAAATGCCTCCAGATATTCCTCGGAAACTACTACTTGTCTTCCAGGGAAGGATCAAAGCGTGGGAAGTTTGAGACATTACTCCCATGGAGAAAAGTCCGCATGGTGCCTGTTGTATTCAATCACGATGCGATTTCTGTGTTTCATCAACACTCTGAAGGTCAACAGATTACAGAATGATTCAAGATGTGCTTCGGAAACTACTACAGGTCTTTCAGAGAACGATCAAAGCGTAGACAGTTTGAGACATTACTCCCATGGAGAAAAGTCCGCATGGTGCCTGTTGTATTCAATCCCGATGCAATTTCTGTGTTTCATCGACACTCTGAATTGCCACATATCATAAAATGCCTCCAGATGTGCTTCGGAAAGTACTACTTGTCTTCCAGGGAACGATCAAAGTGCAGACTGTTTAAGAGAATACTCACATCGAGAAAAGTCCGCCTTGTGCCTTTTGTATTCAATCCCGATGCATATTCTGTGTTTCGTCAACACTCTGAAGCTCCACAGATTAAAAAATTCCTCCATATGTTCCTCGGAAACTACTACTGGTCTTCCAGGGAAAGATTAAAGCGTAGACCATTTGAGACATTACTCTCATGAAGAAAAGTCCGCATGGTGTCTGCTGTATTCAATCTCGATGCAATTTCTGTGTTTCATCAACACTCTGAAAGACCAGAGATTACAGAATGCCTCCAGATGTACTTCAAAAACTGCTACTGGTCTTAAAGCGAACGATCAAATCGTAGACAGTTTGAGACCTTACTCAAATGTAGAAAAGACCGCATGGTGCCTGTTGTATTCCACCCCGATGCAATATCTATGTTTCATCAACACTATGAATTTACACAGATTAGAGAATGAATACTGATTAGTTTCGGAAACTACTAACTGTCTTTCAGGGAACGATAAAAGCGTAGACAATTTGAGACATCACTCAGACGGAGAAAAGTCCGCAAGGTGCCTGTTGTATTCAATCCCGATGCAATTTCTGTGTTTCATCAACACTCTGAAGGTCAACTTATTTCAGAATGCCTGCACAAGTGCTTCTCAAACTACTACAGGTCTTTTAGAGAACGATCAAAGCGTAGACAGTTTGAGACATTACTCCCTTGGAGAAAAGTCCGCATGGTGCCTGTTGTATTCAGTACCGGTGCAATTTCTGTGTTTTATCAACGCTCTGAAGCTCCAATGATTACAGAATGCCTCCAGATGTTCATGGAGACTACTAATGGCCTTCGAGGAATCGATCAAAATTATTAGACACTTAGAGACATTTCTCCCATGGGGAAAATTCCGCATTCCGCCTGTTCTATTCAATCCCGATGCAATTTCTTTGTTTCATCAACACTCTGAAGCTCCACAGATTACGGAACGCCTCCAATTGTGCTTCGGAAACTGCTACTGGTCTTCCAGGGAACCATCAAAGCGTTTACAGTTTGAGATTTTACTCCTATGGAGAAAAGTCCGCATGGTACTTGTTGTATTCAATCCCGATGCAATTTCTGTGTTTCATCGACACTCTGAATTTCCACAGATTATAGAATGCCTCCAGATGTGCTTCGGAAAGTACTACTTGTCTTCCAGGGAACGATCAAATCGTAGACAGTTTAAGACATTACTCACATCGAGAAAAGTCCGCATTGTGCCTTTTGTATTCAATCCCGATGCATTTTCTGTGTTTCGTCAACACTCTGAAACTCAACAGATTAAAAAATGCCTCCAGATGTTCCTCGAAAACTACTACTTGTCTTCCAGGGAAGGATCAAAGCGTAGACAGTTTGTGACATTACTCCCATGGAGAAGAGTCCGCATGGTGCCTGTTGTATTCAATCACGATGCGATTTCTGTGTTTCATCAACACTGTGAACGTCCACAGATTACAGAATGCCTCATGATGTACTTGGGAAACTACTACTGGTCTTCCAGGGAAAGATTAAAGCGTAGACAATTTGAGATATTACTCTCATGGAGAAAAGTCTGCATGGTGTCTTTTGTATTCCATCCAGATGCAATTTCTGTGTTTCATCAACACTCTGAAACTCCACAGATTACAGAATTCCTCCAGATGTGCTTGGTTACTACTGGTCTTCGAGGATTCGATCAAAATTCGTAGACAGTTAGAGACATTTCTCCCATTGAGAAAAGTAAGCATCGGGCCTGTTGTATTTAATCCCGATGCAATTTCTGTGTTCCATCAACACTCTGAAGGACCACAGATTACAGAATGGCTCCAGATGTGTTTCGGAAACTACTACTGGTCTTCCAGAGAACGATGAAAGCGTTGACAGTTTGAGACATTACTCCCATGGAGAAAAGTCCGCATGGTGCGTGTTGTATTCAATCCCGATGCATTTTCTGTGTTTCGTCAACACTCTGAAGATCAACCGGTTACGGAATACCTCCAGATGTGCTTCGGAAACTACTACTGGTCTTCCAGGGAATAATTAAAGCGTAGACAGTTTGAGACATAACACCCATGGAGAAAAGTCCGCATCGTGCCTGTTGTATTCAATACCAATTCAATTTTTGTGTTCCATTAACACTCTGAAACTCCACAGATTACCGAATGCCTCCAGATGTGCTTCTTAATATACTACTTGTCTTTCAGGGAACGATCAAAATGTAGACAGTTTGAGACATTACTCCCATGGAGAAAGTCCGCATGGTGACTGTTGTATCAATCGCGATGCAATTTCTGTGTGTCTTCAACATTCTGAAGGTCCACGGATTACAGAATGCCTCCAGATGTGCTTCGGAACTGTTACTGGACTTCCACTGAAGAATCAAAGCGTAGACAGTTTGAGAGTTTACTCCCATGGTGAGAAGTTCGCAATGTGCCTATTGTATTCTATCCCGATGCAATTTCTGTGTTTCATCAACACTCTGAAGCTCCACAGATTACGGAATGCCTCCAGCTGTGCTTCGGAAACTACTACCGGCCTGCCAGGGAACGATTAATGCGTAGACAGTTTGAGACATTACTTTCTTGGAGAAAAATCCGCACGGTGCCTGTTGTATTCAGTCCCGATGCAATTTCTGTGTTTTATCAACACTCTGAAGGTCCAATGATTACAGAATGCCTCCAGATGTTCATGGAAACTACTAATGGTCTTCGAGGAATCGATCAAAATTATTAGACACTTTGAGACATTTCTCCCATGGGGAAAATTCCGCATTCCGCCTGTTCTATTCAATCCCGATGCAATTTCTTTGTTTCATCAACACTCTGAAGCTCCACAGATTACGGAACGCCTCCAAATGTGCTTCGGAAACTGCTACTGGTCTTCCAGGGAACCATCAAAGCGTTTACAGTTTGAGATTTTACTCCTATGGAGAAAAGTCCGCATGGTACCTGTTGTATTCAATCCCGATGCAATTTCTGTGTTTCATCGACACTCTGAATTTCCACAGATTATAGAATGCCTCCAGATGTGCTTCGGAAAGTACTACTTGTCTTCCAGGGAACGATCAAATCGTAGACAGTTTAAGACATTATTCACATCGAGAAAAGTCCGCATTGTGCCTTTGTATTCAATCCCGATGCATTTTCTGTGTTTCGTCAACACTCTGAAGCTCCACAGATTAAAAAATGCCTCCAGATGTTCCTCGGAAACTACTACTTGTCTTCCAGGGAAGGATCAAAGCGCAGACAGTTTCAGACATTACTCCAATGGAGAAAAGTCCGCATGGTGCCTGTTGTATTCAATCACGATGCGATTTCTGTGTTTCATCAACACTCTGAAGGTCAACAGATTACAGAATGATTAGGGATGTGCTTCGGAAACTACTACAGGTCTTTCAGAGAACGATCAAAGCGTAGACAGTTTGAGACATAACTCCCATGGAGAAAAGTCCGCATGGTGCCGGTTGTATTCAATCCAGATGCAATTTCTGTGTTCATCAACACTCTGAAGGCCCACAGATTACAGAATGCCTCTAGATGTGCTTGGAAACTACTACTGGTGTTCGAGGAATCGATCAAAATTCGCAGACAGTTAGAGATATTTATCCCATGGAGAAAAGTGAGCATCGTGCCCCTTGTATTTCATCCCGATTCAATTTTTGTGTTTCATCAAGACTGTAAAGGTCCACCGATTACAGAATGCTTCCAGAAGTTCGTCGTAAACTACTACTGGTCTTCCTGGAATTGATTAAAGCGAACACAGTTTGAGTCATTACTCCCATGGACAAAAGTCCGCATGGTGCCTGTTGTATTGAATCCCGATGCAATTTCTGTGTATCATCAACACTCTGAAGCTCCACAGATTACGGAATGCCTCCAGCTGTGCTTCGGAAACTACTACTGGCCTTCCAGGGAATGATTAAAGCGTAGACTGTTTGAGACATTACTCCCCTGGAGAGAAGTCCGCATGGTGCCCGTGGTATTCTGTTCCGATGACATTTCTGTGTTTCATCGACACTCTCAAGGTCCACAAATTACAGATTGACTCAGGATGTGCTTCGGAAACCACTACTGGTCTTCGAGGAATCGATCAAAATTCGTAGACAGTTTGAGAAATTTCTCCCATGGAGAAAAGTTTGCATCATGCTTTTTGTCTTCATTCCCGTTGCAATATCTGTGTTTCATCAACACTCTGAAGCTCCACAGAGTACGTAACGCCACGAGATGTGCTTCTGAAACTACTACTGATCATCCAGGAATAGAACAAATCGTACACACTTTGAGACATTATTCCTATGGAGAAAAGTCCGCATGGTGCCTGTTGTATTTAACCCCGATGCAATTTCTGTGTATTATCAACACTCTGAAGGTCCACAGTTTACAGAATGCCCTCAGATGTGCCTCTGAAACTACTACTGGTCTTCCAGGAATCGATCAAAGCGTAGACAGTTTGAAACATTACTCCCATGGAGAAAAGTCCGCATGGTGCATGTTGTATTCAATCCAGATGCAATTTCTGTGTTTGATCAACACTCTCAAGGTCCACAAATTACAGAATGACTCAGGATGTGCTTCGGAAACCACTACTGGTGTTCGAGGAATCGATTAAAATTCGTAGACAGTTTGAGAAATTTCTCCCATGGAGGAAAGTTTGCATCATGCTTTTTGTCTTCATTCCCGTTGCAATTTCTGTGTTTCATTAACACTCGGAAGGTCTACAGATTACCGAATGCTCCAAATTTACTTCGGAAACTACTACTGTTCTTCCAGGGAAAGATTAAAACGTAGACAATTTGAGACATTACTCTCATGGACAAAAGTTCGCATGGTGTCTGTTGTATTCAATCCCGATGCAATTTCTGTGTTTCACCAACACTCTGAAGGTCCCCAGATTACAGAATTCCTCCAGATTTGCTGCGGAAACCACTACTGGTCTTCCAGCGAACGATCAAATCGGAGACAGTTTGAGAAATGACTCCGATGGAGAAAAAACATATTGGTGCCTGTTGGATTCAATCACGATGCAATTTCTGTGTTTCTTCAACACTCTGAAGGTCCACAGATTACAGAATTTCTCCAGATGTGCTGCGGAAACTACTACTGGTCTTCCAGGGAACGATCAAATCGGAGAAAGTTTGAGAAATGACTCCGATGGAGAAAAAACATAATGGTGCCTGTTGGATTCAATCGCGATGCAATTTCTGTGTTCCATCAACACTCTGAAGGCCCACAGATTACAGAATGCCTCCAGATGTGATTCGGAAACTACTACAGGTCTTCCAGTGAAGGATCAAAGCGTAGCCAGTTTGAGACATTACTACCAAGGAGAAAAGTCCGCATGGTGCCTTTTGCATTCAATCACGATGTAATTTCTGTGTTTCATCAACACTCTGAAGGTCCACAGGTTACAGAATGCCTCCAGATGTGTGTCGAAACTACTACTGGTCTTCTAGGAATCTATTATAGCGTACATAGTTTGAGACATTACCGCCATGGAGAAAAGTCCGCATGGTGCTTGTTGTATTCAATCCCGTTGCAATTTCTGTGCTTGGTCAACACTCTGAAGGTCCATCGATTACAGAATGCTTCCAGATGTGCGTCGGAAACTACTACTGGTATTCCAGGAAAAGATTAAAGCGTAGACCATTTGAGACATTACTCTCATGGAGAAAAGTCCGCATGGTGTCTGCTGTATTCAATCCCGATGCAATTTCTGTGTTTCATCAAGACTCTGAAAGTCCACAGATTACAGAATGCCTCCAGATGTACGTCAAAAACTGCTACTGGTCTTAAAGCGAACGATCAAATCGTAGACAGTTTGAGACTTTACTCCCATGTAGAAAAGTCCGCATGGTGCCTGTTGTATTCAATCCCGATGCAATTTCTGTGTTTCATCAACACTATGAATTTACACAGATTAGAGAATGAATCCTGATTAGTTTCGGAAACTACTAACTGTCTTTCAGGGAACGATAAAAGCGTAGACAATTTGAGACATCACTCAGGCGGAGAAAACTCCGCAAGGTGCCTGTTGTATTCAATCCCGATGCAATTTCTGTGTTTTATCAACATTTTGAAGGTCAACCGATTTCAGAATGCCTCCAGAAGTGCTTCTCAAACTACTACAGGTCTTTTAGAGAACGATCAAAGCGTAGACAGTTTGATACATTACTCCCTTGGAGAAAAGTCCGCATGGTGACTGTTGTATTCAGTACCGGTGCAATTTCTGTGTTTTATCAACGCTCTGAAGGTCCAATGATTACAGAATGCCTCCAGATGAGCTTCGGTTACTTCTACAGGTCTCCCAGGAATCGGTCAAAGTGTAGACAGTTTGAGACATTACTCCCATTGAGAAAAAACTGCATGGTGCCTGTTGTATTCAAGCCCGATGCAATTTCCGTGTTTCATCAACACTCTGAAGGCCCACAGATTAAAGAATTTCTCCAGATGAGCTTCGGTTACTTCTACAGGTCTCCCAGGAATCGGTCAAAGTGTAGACAGTTTGAGACATTACTCCCATTGAGAAAAAACTGCATGGTGCCTGTTGTATTCAATCCCGATGCAATTTCTGTGTTTCATCAACACTCTGAAGGCCCACAGTTTACAGAATGCCTCCAGATGAGCTTCGGTTACTTCTACAGGTCTCCCAGGAATCGGTCAAAGTGTAGACAGTTTGAGACATTACTCCCATTGAGAAAAAACTGCATGGTGCCTGTTGTATTCAAGCCCGATGCAATTTCTGTGTTTCATCAACACTCTGAAGGCCCACAGATTAAAGAATTTCTCCAGATGAGCTTCGGTTACTTCTACAGGTCTCCCAGGAATCGGTCAAAGTGTAGACAGTTTGAGACATTACTCCCATTGAGAAAAAACTGCATGGTGCCTGTTGTATTCAATCCCCATGCAGTTCCTGTGTTTCATAAACACTCTGAAGGTCCACAGATTACAGAATGCCTCCAGATGTGCTTCGGAAACTACTACAGGTCTTCCAGGGAATGATTAAAGCGTAGACAGTTTCAGACATAACTCCCATGGAGAAAAGTCCTCATGGTGCCTGTTGTATGCAATCCCGATTCAATTTTTGTGTTCCATCAACACTCTGAAGCTCCACAGATTACCGAATGCCTCCAGAGGTGCTCTTAATCTACTACTTGTCTTCCAGGGAACGATGAAAATGTAGAAAGTTTGAGACATTACTCCACATGGAGAAAGTCCGCATGGTGCCTGTTGTATTCAATCCCGATGCAATTTCTGTGTTTCTTCAACATTCTGAAGGTCCAGAGATTACGGAATGCCTCCAGACGTGCTTCGGAAACTCTTACTGGACTTCCACTCAACGATTGAAGCGTAGACAGTTTGAGACATTACTCATATGGAGAAAAGTCCGCATGGTGCCTATTGTATTCTATCATAATGCAATTTCTGTGTGTCATCAAGACTCTGAAGGTCCACCGATTACAGAATGCCGCCAGATAGGCGTCGGAAACTACTCCTGGTCTTCCTGGAACAGATTAAAGCGTACACAGTATGAGACATTACTCCCATGGTGAAAAGTCCTCATGGTGCCTGTTGTATTCAATCCCGATGCAATTTCTGTGTTTCTTCAACACTCTGAAGCTCCATGGATTACGGAATGCCTCCAGATGTGCTTCTTAATCTACTACGTGTCTTCCAGGGAACGATCAAAATGTAGACAGTTTGAGACATTACTCCCATGGAGAAAGTCCGCATGGGGCCTGTTGTATTCTTCCCGATGCAATTTCTGTGTTTCTTTAACATTCTGAAGGTCCACAGATTACAGAATGCCTCCAGATGAGCTTCTATTACTTCTACAGGTCTCCCAGGAATCGGTCAAAGTGTAGACAGTTTGAGACATTACTCCCATTGAGAAAAAACTGCATGGTGCCTGTTGTATTCAATCCCGATGCAATTTCTGTGTTACATCAACACTCTGCAGGCCCACAGATTACAGAATGCCTCCAGATGAGCTTCGGTTACTTCTACAGGTCTCCCAGGAATCGGTCAAAGTGTAGACAGTTTGAGACATAACTCACATTGAGAAAAAACTGCATGGTGCCTGTTGTATTCAATCCCGATGCAATTTCTGTGTTACATCAACACTCTGAAGCTCCACAGATTACAGAATGCCTCCAGACGTGCTTCGGAATCTCTTACTGGACTTCCACTGAACGATTGAAGCGTTGACAGTTTGAGACCTTACTCACATGGAGAAAAGTCCGCATGATGCCTATTGTATTCTATCCCGATGCAATTTCTGTGTTTCATCAACACTCTGAAGGCCCACAGATTACAGAGTGCCTCCAGATGTGCTTGGAAACTACTACTGGTCTTCGAGGAATCGATCAATATTCGTAGGCATTTAGAGACATTTCTCACATGGAGAAAAGTAAGCATCGTGACTGTTGTATTTAATCCCGATGCAATATCTGTGTTTCATCAAGACTCTGAAGGTCCACCGATTACAGAATGCCTCCTGATAGGCGTCGGAAACTACTCCTGGTCTTCCTGGAACCGATTAAAGCGTAAACAGTATGAGACATTACTCCCATGGTGAAAAGACCTCATGGTGCCTGTTGTATTCAATCCCGATGCAATTTCTGTGTTTCATCAACACTCTGAAGCTCCATGGATTACGGAATGCCTCCAGATGTGCTTCTTAATCTACTACTTGTCTTCCAGGGAACGATCAAAATGTAGACAGTTTGAGACATTACTCCCATGGAGAAAGTACGCATGGGGCCTGTTGTATTTTTCCCGATGCAATTTCTGTGTTTCTTTAACATTCTGAAGGTCCACAGATTACAGAATGCCTCCAGATGAGCTTCGGTTACTTCTACAGGTCTCCCAGGAATCGGTCAAAGTGTAGACAGTTTGAGACATTACTCCCATTTAGGAAAAACTGCATGGTGCCTGTTGTATTCAATCCCGATGCAATTTCTGTGTTTCGTGAACACTCCGAAGATGTACCGATTACAGAAAGCCTCCAGATGTCCATCGGAAACTACTACTGGTCTTCCAGGGAATGATTAAATCGTACACAGTTTGAGACATTACCGCCATTGAGAAAAGTCCGCATGGTGCTTGGTGTATTAAATCCCTTTGCAATTTCTGTGTTTCGTCAACACTCTGAAGGTCCACCGATTACAGAATGCCTCCACATGTGCGTCGGAAATTACTAATGGTCTTCCTGGAATCGATTAAAGCGTACACAGTTTGAGACATTACTCCCGTGGAGAAAAGTCCGCATGGTGCCTGTTGTATTCAATCCTGTAACAATTTCTGTGTTTCAACAACACTCTGAAGCTCCACAGATTACGGAATGCCTCCAGATGTGCTTCGGAAACTACTACTGGTCTTCCAGGGAATGATTAAGCGTATACAGTTTGAGACTTTACTCCCATGGAGAAAAATCCGCATGGTGAATGTTGTATTCAATGCCGATTCAATTTTAGTGTTCCATCAACAATCTGAAGCCCCACAGATTACGGAATGCCTCCAGATGTGCTTCTTAATCTACTACTGGTCTTCCAGGGAACGATCAAAATGAAGACAGTTTGTGACATTATTCCCACGGAGAATAGTCCGCATGGTGCCTGTTGTATTCAATCCCAATGCAATTTCTGTGTTTCATCAACACTCGGAAGGTCTGCAGATTACCGAATTCATCCAGATGTACTTCGGAAACTACTACTGGTCTTCCATGGAAGATTAAAGCGTAGACAATTTGAGACATTACTCTCATTGAGAAAAGTCCGCATGGTGTCTGTTGTATTCAATTCCGATGCTATTTCTGTGTTTCATCTACACTCTGAAGGACCACAGATTTCAGAATGCCTCTGGATGTGATTCGGCAACTGCTACTGGTCTTCCATGGAACGATCAAACCGTTTACAGTTTGAGACATTACCGCCATGGAGGAAAGTCCGCATGGTGCCTGTTGTATTCAATCCCGATGCAGTTTCCGTATTTTATCAACACTCTGAAGGTCCGCAGATTACAGAATTCCTCCAGATGTGCTTCGGGAACTACTGGTCCTCTAGGGAACAATCACATCGGAGACAGTTTGAAAAATTACTCCCATGGAGAAAAAACATAATGGTGCCTGTTGTATTTAATCCCGATGCAATTTCTGTGTTTCATCAACACGCGGAAGGACTACAGATTACCGAATGCCTCCAGATGTACTTCTGAAACTACTACTGGTCTTCCATGGAAGATTAAAGCGTAGACAATTTGAGACATTACTCAGATGGAGAAAAGTCCGCATATTGCCTGTTGTATTCAAGCCCAATGCAATTTCTGTGTTTCATCAACACTCTGAATGCCCACAGATTACAGAATGCCTCCAGATGAGCTTCGGTTACTTCTACAGCTCTCCCAGGAATCGGTCAAAGTGTAGACAGTTTGAGACATCACTCCCATTGAGAAAAAACTGCATGGTGCCTGTTGTATTCAATCCCGATGCAATTTTTGTGTTACATCAATACTCTGAAGGCCCACAGATTACAGAATGCCTCCAGATGAGCTTCTGTTACTTCCACAGGTCTCCCAGGAATCGGTCAAAGTGTAGACAGTTTGAGACATTACTCCCATTGAGAAAAAACTGCATGGTGCCTGTTGTATTCAATCCCGATGCAATTTCTGTGTTACATCAACACCCTGAAGGCCCACAGATTACAGAATGCCTCCAGATGAGCTTCGATTACTTCTACAGGTCTCCCAGGAATCGGTCAAAGTGTAGACAGTTTGAGACATTACTCCCATTGAGAAAAAACTGCATGGTGCCTGTTGTATTCAAGCCCGATGCAATTTCTGTGTTTCATCGACACTCTGAAGGCCCACAGATTAAAGAATTTCTCCAGATGAGCTTCGGTTACTTCTACAGGTATCCCAGGAATCGGTCAAAGTGTAGACTGTTTGAGACATTACTCCCATTGAGAAAAAACTGCATGGTGCCTGTTGTATTCAATCCCCATGCAGTTCCTGTGTTTCATAAACACTCTGAAGGTCCACAGATTACAGAATGCCTCCAGATGTGCTTCGGAAACTACTACAGGTCTTCCAGGGAATGAATAAAGCGTAGAAAGTTTTAGACATAACTCCCATGGAGAAAAGTCCTCATGGTGCCAGTTGTATGCAATCCCGATTAAATTTTTGTGTTCCATCAACACTCTGAAGCTCCACAGATTACCGAATGCCTCCAGAGGTGCTCTTAATCTACTACTTGTCTTCCAGGGAACGATGAAAATGTAGAAAGTTTGAGACATTACTCCCATGGAGAAAGTCTGCATGGTGCCTGTTGTATTCAATCCCGATGCAATTTCTGTGTTTCTTCAACATTCTGAAGGTCCAGAGATTACGGAATGCCTCCAGACGTGCTTCGGAAACTCTTACTGGACTTCCACTGAACGATTGAAGCGTAGACAGTTTGAGACGTTACTCATATGGAGAAACGTCCGCATGGTGCCTATTGTATTCTATCAAAATGCAATTTCTGTGTTTCATCAACACTCTGAAGGCCCACAGATAACAGTGTGCCTCCAGATGTGCTTGGAAACTACTACTGGTCTTCGAGGAATCTATCAAAATTCGTAGGCAGTTAGAGACATTTGTCACATGGAGAAAATTAAGCGTCGTGCCTGTTGTATTTAATCCCGATGCAATTTCTGTGTGTCATCAAGACTCTGAAGGTTAACCGATTACAGAATGCCTCCAGATAGGCGTCGGAAACTACTCCTGGTCTTCCTGGAACCGATTAAAGCGTACACAGTATGAGACATTACTCCCATGGTGAAAAGTCCTCATGGTGGCTGTTGTATTCAATCCCGATGCAATTGCTGTGTTTCTTCAACACTCTGAAGCTCCATGAATTACGGAATGCCTCCAGATGTGCTTCTTAATCTACTACTTGTCTTCCAGGGAACGATCAAAATGTAGACAGTTTGAGACATTACTCCCATGGAGAAAGTCCGCATGGGGCCTGTTGTATTCTTCCCGATGCAATTTCTGTGTTTCTTTAACATTCTGAAGGTCCACAGATTACAGAACGCCTCCAGATGAGCTTCGGTTACTTCTACAGGTCTCCCAGGAATTGGTCAAAGTGTAGACAGTTTGAGACATTACTCCCATTTAGGAAAAACTGCATGGTGCCTGTTGTATTCAATCCCGATGCAATTTCTGTGTTTCGTGAACACTCTGAAGATATACCGATTACAGACAGCCTCCAGATGTGCTTCGGAAACTACTACTGGTCTTCCATTGAATGATTAAAGCGTAGACAGTTTGAGACATTACCGCCATTGAGAAAAGTCCGCATGGTGCTTGGTGTATTAAATCCCTTTGCAATTTCTGTGTTTCGTCAACACTCTGAAGGTCCACCGATTACAGAATGCCTCCACATGTGCGTCGGAAATTACTAATGGTGTTCCTGGAATCGATTAAAGCGTACACAGTTTGAGACATTTCTCCCGTGGAGAAAAGTCCGCATGGTGCCTGTTGTATTCAATCCTGTAACAATTTCTGTGTTTCAACAACACTCTGAAGCTCCACAGATTACGGAATGCCTCCAGATGTGCTTCGGAAACTACTACTGGTCTTCCAGGGAATGATTAAGCGTATACAGTTTGAGACATTACTCCCATGGAGAAAAGTCCGCATCGTGGATGTTGTATTCAATGCCGATTCAATTTTAGTGTTCCATCAACAATCTGAAGCTCCACAGATTACGGAATGCCTCCAGATGTGGTCCTTAATCCACTACTGGTCTTCCAGGGAACGATATAAATGAAGACAGTTTGAGACATTATTCCCACGGAGAATAGTCCGCATGGTGCCTGTTGTATTCAATCCCAATGCAATTTCTGTGTTTCATCAACACTCGGAAGGTCTACAGATTACCGAATGCATCCAGATGTACTTCGGAAACTACTACTGGTCTTCCATGGAAGATTAAAGCGTAGACAATTTGAGACATTACTCAGATGGAGAAAAGTCCGCATATTGCCTGTTGTATTCAAGCCCAATGCAAATTCTGTGTTTCATCAACACTCTGAATGCCCACAGATTACAGAATGCCTCCAGATGAGCTTCGGTTACTTCTACAGGTCTCCCAGGAATCGGTAAAGTGTAGACAGTTTGAGACATTACTCCCATTGAGAAAAAACGGCATGGTGCCTGTTGTATTCAAGCCCGATGCAATTTCTGTGTTTCATCTACACTCTGAAGGACCACAGATTTCAGAATGCCTCTGGATGTGATTCGGCAACTGCTACTGGTCTTCCATGGAACGATCAAACCGTTTACAGTTTGAGTCATTACCGCCATGGAGGAAAGTCCGCATGGTGCCTATTGTATTCAATCCCGATGCAGTTTCCGTATTTTATCAACACTCTGAAGGTCCGCAGATTTCAGAATTCCTATAGATGTGCTTCGGGAACTACTGGTCTTCTAGGGAACAATCACATCGGAGACAGTTTGAAAAATTACTCCCATGGAGAAAAAACATAATGGTGCCTGTTGTATTCAATCCCGATGCAATTTCTGTGTTTCATCAACACGCGGAAGTACTACAGATTACCGAATGCCTCCAGATGTACTTCTGAAACTACTACTGGTCTTCCATGGAAGATTAAAGCGTAGACAATTTGAGACATTACTCAGATGGAGAAAAGTCCGCATATTGCCTGTTGTATTCAAGCCCAATGTAATTTCTGTGTTTCATCAACACTCTGAATGCCCACAGATTACAGAATGACTCCAGATGAGCTTCGGTTACTTCTACAGGTCTCCCAGGAATCGGTAAAGTGTAGACAGTTTGAGACATTACTCCCATTGAGAAAAAACGGCATGGTGCCTGTTGAATTCAAGCCCGATGCAATTTCTGTGTTTCATCAACACTCTGAAGGCCCACAGATTACAGAATTTCTCCAGATGAGATTCGGTTACTTCTACAGGTCTCCCAGGAATCTGTCAAAGTGTAGACAGTTTGAGACATTACTCCCATTGAGAAAAAACTGCATGGTGCCTGTTGTATTCAATCCCGATGCAATTTCTGTGTTTCATAAACACTCTGAAGGTCCACAGATCACAGAATGCCTCAAGATGTGCTTCGGAAACTACTACTGGTCTCCCAGAGAACGATCAAAGCGTAGACAGTTTGAGTCATTACTCCCATGGAGAAAAGTCCGCATGGTGCCTGTTGTATTCAATCCCGATGCATTTCTGTGTTTCGTTAACACTCTGAAGATCCACCGATTACATAAAGCGTCTAGATCGCTTCGGAAACTACTACAGGTCTACCAGGGAATGATGAAAGCGTAGACAGTTTGAGACATATCTCCCATGGAGAAAAGTGCTCATGGTGCCTGTTGTATGCAATCCCGATTCAATTTTTGTATTAAATCAACACTCTGAAGCTCCACAGATTACCGAATGCCTCCAGATGTGCTTCTTAATCTACTACTTGTCTTCCAGGGAACGATGAAAATGTAGACAGTTTGAGACATTACTCCCATGGAGAAAGTCCGCATGGTGCCTGTTGTATTCAATCCCGATGCAATTTCTGTGATTCTTAAACATTCTGAAGGTCCACAGATTACGGAATGCCTCCAGATGTGCTTCGGAAACTGTTACTGGACTTCCACTGAACGATTGAATCGTAGTTAGTTTGAGACATTACTCACATGGAGAAAAGTTCGCATGGTGCCTATTGTATTCTATCCCGATGCAATTTCTGTGTTTCATCAACACTCGGAAGGCCCACAGATTACAGAGTGCCTTTAGATGTGCTTGGAAACTACTACTGGTCTTCGAGGAATCGATCAAAATACGTAGGCACTTGGAGACATTTCTCCCATGGAGAAAAGTAAGCATCGTGCCTGTTGTATTTAATCCCGATGCAATTTCTGTGTTTCATCAAGACTCTGAAGGTCCACCGATTACAGAATGGTTCCAGATAGGCGTTGGAAACTACTCCTGGTCTTCCTGGAACCGATTAAAGCGTACACAGTATGAGAAATTACTCCCATGGTGAAAAGTCCCTATGATGCCTGTTGTATTATATCCCGATGCAATTTCTGTGTTTCATTAACACTCTGGAGCCCCACAGATTACAGAATGCCACCAGATGTGCCTTGGTAACCACTACTGGTCTTCCAGGGAACGATCAAAGGTAAACTGTTTGAGACATTACTCCCTTGGAGAAAAGACCGCATGGTACCTGTTGTATTCAATCCCGATGCAATTTCTCTGTTTCAGCAACACTCTGAATTTACACAGATTAGAGAATGAATCCTGAATAGTTTCGGAAACTACTACTTGTCTTTCAGGGAACGATAAAAGCGTAGAAAATTTGAGACATTATTCCCACGGAGAAAAGTCAGCAAAGTGCCTGTTGTATTTAATCCCGATGCAATTTCTCTGTTTCAGCAACACTCTGAATTTACACAGATTAGAGAATGAATCCTGAATAGTTTCGGAAACTACTACTTGTCTTTCAGGGAACGATAAAAGCGTAGAAAATTTGAGACATTACTCCCATGGAGAAAAATCCGCATGTTGCTTCTTGTATTCAATCCCGATGCAATTTATGTGTTTCTGCAACATTCTCAAGGACCACAGATTACAGAATGCCCCCAGTTGTGCTTCGGAAACTACTACTGGCCTTCCAGGGAATGATTAAAGCGTAGACAGTTTGAGACATTACTCCCATGGAGAAAAGTCCGCATGGTGCCTGTTGTATTCAATCCCGATGTAATTTCTGTGTTCCATCAACACTCTGAATGTCCACAGATAACAGAATGGCTCCAGATGTGCTTCGCAAACTACTACTGGTATTCCAGGTAACGATCAAAACGTTTACAGTTTGAGACATTAATCCCATGGAGAAAAGTGCTCATGGTGCGGTTGTATCCCATCCCGATGCAATTTCTGTGTTTCATCAATACTCTGTAGATCCACTGATTACGGAATGTCTCCAGATGTGCTTCTTAATCTACTACTTGTCTTCCAGGGAACGATCAAAATGAAGACAGATTGAGACATTACTCCCATGGAGAAAGTCCGCACGGTGCCTGTTGTATTCAATCCCGTTGCAATTTCTGTGTTTCTTCAACATTCTGGAGGACCACAGATTACAGAATGAATCCAGATGTGCTTCGGAAACTGTTACTGGACTTCCAATGAACGATCGAAGCGTAGACAGTTTGAGACATTACTCCTATGGGGAAAAGTCCGCATGGTACCTGTTGTATTCAATTCCGATTCACTTTCTGTGTTTCATCAACACTACGAATGTCCACAGATTACAGAATGCCTCCGGATATGCTTTGAAACTACTACAGGCCTTAGAGGGATCGATCAAAATTCGTAGACTGTTTAAGACATTTCTCCTAAGGAGAAAGGTCTGCATGGTGCCTGTTGTATTTAATCCCGATGCAATATCTGTGTTTCATCAACACTCTGAAGGTCCACGGATTACAGAATGCCTCCAGATGTGCTTCGGAAACTACTACTGGTGTTCCAGCAGTAGATCAAAGCGTAGACAGTTTGAGACATTACTCCCATGGAGAAAGGTCCGCATGGTGCCTGTTGTATTATATCCCGATGCAATTTCTGTGTTTCATTAACACTCTGGAGAACCACAGATTACAGAATGCCACCAGATGTGCCTTGGTAACTACTACTGGTCTTCCAGGGAACGATCAAAGGTAAACTGTTTGAGACATTACTCCCTTGGAGAAAAGACCGCATGGTACCTGTTGTATTCAATCCCGATGCAATTTCTCTGTTTCATCAACACTCTGAATTTACACAGATTAGAGGATGAATCCTTATTAGCTTCGGAAGCTACTACTTGTCTTTCAGGGAACGATAAAAGCGTAGACAATTTGAGACATTAATCCCACGGAGAAAAGTCAGCAAAGTGCCTGTTGTATTTAATCCCGATGCAATTTCTGTGTTTCTCAATACTCTGATGGTCCACAGATTACAGAATGCCTCCAGATGTGCATCGGAAACTACTACTGGCCTTCCATGGAATGACTAAAGTGTAGACAGTTTAAGACATTACTCCCATGGAGAAAAGTCCTCATGGTTCCAGTGGTATCCAATCCCGATGCAATTTCAGTGTTTCATCAACAGTCTGAAGGTCCAATGTTTACAGAATGCCTCCAGATGTGCTTCGGAAACTACTACAGGTCTTCCAGGGAAGGATCAAAGCGTAGACAGTTTGAGACATAACTCCCATGGAGAAAAGTCCGTATGTTGTCTGTTGTATCCAATCCCGTTGCCATTTCTGTGTTTCGTCAACACTCTGAAGTTCCAACGATTACAGAATGCCTCCAGATGTGCTTCTTAATCTACTACTTGTCATCCAGGGAACGATCAAAGCGTAGACAGTTTGAGACACTACTCCCATGGAGAAAAGTCCGCATGGTGCCAGTTGTATCCAATCCCGATGCAATTTCAGTATTTCATCAACACTCTGAAGATGCACAGATTACGGAATACCTCCAGATGTGCTTCGGAAACTACTACTGGCCTTCCATGGAATGATTAAAATGTAGACAGTTTGTGACATTACTCCCATGGAGAAAACTCCGCACGGTGCCTCTTGTATGAAAATCCCGATGCAATTTCTGTGTTTCATCAACACACGGAAGGTCCACAGATTACAGAGTGCCCCCAGATGTGCTTGGAAACTACAACTGGTCTTCGAGGAACTGATCAAAATTCGTAGATAGTTTGGGACATTTCTCCCATGGAGAGAAGTCCGCATTGTGCCTGTTGTATTCAATCCCGATTCAATTTCAGTGTTGCATCAACACTCTGAAGGTCCACAGATTACGGAATGCCTCCATATGTGCTTCGGAAACTACTACTGGTCTTCCAGGGAACGATCAAAGCGTAGACACTGGGAGGCATTACTCCCATGGAGAAAAGTCCGCATGGTGCCTGTTGTATTCAATCCCGATGCAATTTCTGTGTTTCATCAACACTCTGAATCTCCACAGATTACGGAATGCCTCCAGATGTGCTTCGGAAACTACTACTGGCCTTCCAGGGAATGATTAAAGCGTAGACAGTTTGAGACATTACTCCCATGGAGAAAAGTCCGCATGGTGCCTGTTGTATTCAATCCCGATTTAATTTCTGTGTTCCATCAACACTCTGAATGTATACAGATAACACAATGGCTCCAGATGTGCTTCGCAAACTACTACTGGTGTTCCAGGGAACGATCAAAACGTTTACAGTTTGAGACATTACTCCCATGGAGAAAAGTCCGCATGGTGCCTGTTGTATTCAATCCCGATGCAATTTCTGTGATTCTTCTTTACATTCTGAAGGGCCACAGATTACGGAATGCCTCCAGATGGGCTTCGGAAACTGTTACTGGACTTCCACTGAACGATTGAAGCGTAGATAGTTTGACACATTACTCACATGGAGAAAAGTCCGCATGGTGCCTACTGTATTCTATCCCGATGCAATTTCTGTGTTTCATCAACACTCTGAAGCTCCATGGATTACGGAATGCCTCCAGATGTGCTTCTTAATCTACTACTTGTCTTCCAGGAAACGATCAAACTGTAGACAGTTTGAGACATTACTGCCATGGAGAAAGTCCGCATGGGGCGTGTTGTACTCAATCCCGATGCAATTTCTGTGTTTCTTCAACATTCTGAAGGACCACAGATTACAGAATGCCTCCAGATGAGCTTCGGTTACTTCTACAGGTCTCCCAGGAATCGGCCAAATTGTAGACAGTTTGAGACATTACTCCCATTGAGAAAAAACTGCATGGTGCCTGTTGTATTCAATCCCGATGCAATTTCTGCGTTTCATCAACACTCTGGAGGTCCACAGATTACAGAATGCCTCCAGATGTGCTTCGGAAACTGTTACTGGACTTCCAATGAACGATCGAAGCGTAGACAGTTTGAGACATTACTCCTATGGGGAAAAGTCCGCATGGTGCCTGTTGTATTCAATTCCGATTCACTTTCTGTGTTTCATCAACACTCCGAATGTCCACAGATTACAGAATGCCTCCGGATATGCTTTGAAACTACTACAGGTCTTAGAGGGATCGATCAAAATTCGTAGACTGTTTAAGACATTTCTCCTAAGGAGAAGGGTCTGCATGGTGCCTGTTGTATTTAATCCCGATGCAATTTCTGTGTTTCATCAACACTCTGAAGGTCCACGGATTACACAATGCCTCCAGATGTGCTTCGGAAACTACTACTGGTGTTCCAGCAGTAGATCAAAGCGTAGACAGTTTGAGACATTACTCCCATGGAGAAAGGTCCGCATGGTGCCTGTTGTATTATATCCCGATGCAATTTCTGTGTTTCATTAACACTCTGGAGAACCACAGATTACAGATTGCCACCAGATGTGCCTTGGTAACTACTACTGGTCTTCCAGGGAACGATCAAAGGTAAACTGTTTGAGACATTACTCCCTTGGAGAAAAGACCGCATGGTACCTGTTGTATTCAATCCCGATGCAATTTCTCTGTTTCATCAACACTCTGAATTTACACAGATTAGAGAATGAATCCTTATTAGCTTCGGAAACTACTACTTGTCTTTCAGGGAACGATAAAAGCGTAGACAATTTGAGACATTAATCCCACGGAGAAAAGTCAGCAAAGTGCCTGTTGTATTTAATCCCGATGCAATTTCTGTGTTTCTCAATACTCTGATGGTCCACAGATTACAGAATGCCTCCAGATGTGCTTCGGAAACTACTACTGGTCTTCCAGGGAAGGATCAACGCGTAGACAGTTTGAGACATTATTCCCATGGAGAAAAGTCCGCATGGTGCCTGTTATATTCAATCCTGATGCATTTTCTGTGTTTCATCAACACGCTGACGGAACACTGATTACAGAATGCCTCCAGATGTGCATCGGAAACTACTACTGGCCTTCCATGGAATGATTAAAGTGTAGACAGTTTGAGACATTACTCCCATGGAGAAAAGTCCTCTTGGTTCCAGTGGTATCCAATCCCGATGCAATTTCAGTGTTTCATCAACAGTCTGAAGGTCCAATGTTTATAGAATGCCTCCAGATGTGCTTCGGAAACTACTACAGGTCTTCCAGGGAAGGATCAAAGCGTAGACAGTTTGAGACATAACTCCCATGGAGAAAAGTCCGTATGTTGTCTGTTGTATCCAATCCCGTTGCCATTTCTGTGTTTCGTCAACACTCTGAAGTTCCAACGATTACAGAATGCCTCCAGATGTGCTTCTTAATCTACAACTTGTCATCCAGGGAACGATCAAAGCGTAGACAGTTTGAGACACTACTCCCATGGAGAAAAGTCCGCATGGTGCCAGTTGTATCCAATCCCGATGCAATTTCAGTGTTTCATCTACACTCTGAAGATCCACAGATTACGGAATACCTCCAGATGTGCTTCGGAAACTACTACTGGCCTTCCATGGAATGATTAAAATGTAGACAGTTTGTGGCATTACTCCCATGGAGAAAACTCCGCATGGTGCCTCTTGTATGAAAATACCGATGCAATTTCTGTGTTTCATCAACACACGGAAGGTCCACAGATTACAGAGTGCCCCCAGATGTGCTTGGAAACTACAACTGGTCTTCGAGGAACTGATCAAAATTCGTAGATAGTTTGGGACATTTCTCCCATGGAGAGAAGTCCGCATTGTGCCTGTTGTATTCAATCCCGATTCAATGTCAGTGTTGCATCAACACTCTGAAGGTCCACAGATTACGGAATGCCTCCATATGTGCTTCGGAAACTATTACTGGTCTTCCAGGGAACGATCAAAGCGTAGACACTGGGAGGCATTACTCCCATGGAGAAAAGTCCGCATGGTGCCTGTTGTATTCAATCCCGATGCAATTTCTGTGTTTCATCAACACTCTGAAGCTCCACAGATTACGGAATGCCTCCAGATGTGCTTCGGAAACTACTACTGGCCTTCCAGGGAATGATTAAAGCGTAGACAGTTTGAGACATTACTCCCATGGAGAAAAGTCCGCATGGTGCCTGTTGTATTCAATCCCGATTTAATTTCTGTGTTCCATCAACACTCTGAATGTATACAGATAACACAATGGCTCCAGATGTGCTTCGCAAACTACTACTGGTGTTCCAGGGAACGATCAAAACGTTTACAGTTTGAGACATTACTCCCATGGAGAAAAGTCCGCATGGTGCCTGTTGTATTCAATCCCGATGCAATTTCTGTGATTCTTCTTTACATTCTGAAGGTCCACAGATTACGGAATGCCTCCAGATGTGCTTCGGAAACTGTTACTGGACTTCCACTGAACGATTGAAGCGTAGATAGTTTGACACATTACTCATATGGAGAAAAGTCCGCATGGTGCCTACTGTATTCTATCCCGATGCAATTTCTGTGTTTCATCAACACTCCGAATGTCCACAGATTACAGAATATCTCCGGATATGCTTTGAAACTACTACAGGTCTTAGAGGGATCGATCAAAATTTGTAGACTGTTTAAGACATTTCTCCTAAGGAGAAAGGTCCGCATGGTGCCTGTTGTATTTAATCCCGATGCAATTTCTGTGTTTCATCAACACTCTGAAGGTCCACGGATTACAGAATGCCTCCAGATGTGCTTCGGAAACTACTACTGGTGTTCCAGCAGTAGATCAAAGCGTAGACAGTTTGAGACATTACTCCCATGGAGAAAGGTCCGCATGGTGCCTGTTGTATTATATCCCGATGCAATTTCTGTGTTTCATTAACACTCTGGAGTACCACAGATTACAGAATGCCACCAGATGTGCCTTGGTAACTACTACTGGTCTTCCAGGGAACGATCAAAGGTAAACTGTTTGAGACATTACTCCCTTGGAGAAAAGACCGCATGGTACCTGTTGTATTCAATCCCGATGCAATTTCTCTGTTTCATCAACACTCTGAATTTACACAGATTAGAGAATGAATCCTTATTAGCTTCGGAAACTACTACTTGTCTTTCAGGGAACGATAAAAGCGTAGACAATTTGAGACATTAATCCCACGGAGAAAAGTCAGCAAAGTGCCTGTTGTATTTAATCCCGATGCAATTTCTGTGTTTCTCAATACTCTGATGGTCCGCAGATTACAGAATGCCTCCAGATGTGCTTCGGAAACTACTACTGGTCTTCCAGGGAAGGATCAAAGCGTAGACAGTTTGAGACATTATTCCCATGGAGAAAAGTCCGCATGGTGCCTGTTATATTCAATCCCGATGCATTTTCTGTGTTTCATCAACACGCTGAAGGAACACTGATTACAGAAGGCCTCCAGATGTGCATCGGAAACTACTACTGGCCTTCCATGGAATGATTAAAGTGTAGACAGTTTGAGACATTACTCCCATGGAGAAAAGTCCTCATGGTTCCAGTGGTATCCAATCCCGATGCAATTTCAGTGTTTCAGCAACAGTTTGAAGGTCCAATGTTTACAGAATGCCTCCAGATGTGCTTGGAAAGTACTAATGGTGTTCGAGGAATCGTAAAAATTATTAGACAGTTTGAGACATTTCTCCCATGGAGAAAAATCCGCATGTTGCTTCTTGTATTCAATCCCGATGCAATTTATGTGTTTCTGCAACATTCTCAAGGACCACAGATTACAGAATGCCCCCAGTTGTGCTTCGGAAACTACTACTGGCCTTCCAGGGAATGATTAAAGCGTAGACAGTTTGAGACATTACTCCCATGGAGAAAAGTCCGCATGGTGCCTGTTGTATTCAATCCCGATGTAATTTCTGTGTTCCATCAACACTCTGAATGTCCACAGATAACAGAATGGCTCCAGATGTGCTTCGCAAACTACTACTGGTATTCCAGGTAACGATCAAAACGTTTACAGTTTGAGACATTAATCCCATGGAGAAAAGTGCTCATGGTGCGGTTGTATCCCATCCCGATGCAATTTCTGTGTTTCATCAATACTCTGTAGATCCACTGATTACGGAATGTCTCCAGATGTGCTTCTTAATCTACTACTTGTCTTCCAGGGAACGATCAAAATGAAGACAGATTGAGACATTACTCCCATGGAGAAAGTCCGCACGGTGCCTGTTGTATTCAATCCCGTTGCAATTTCTGTGTTTCTTCAACATTCTGAAGGACCACAGATTACAGAATGAATCCAGATGTGCTTCGGAAACTGTTACTGGACTTCCAATGAACGATCGAAGCGTAGACAGTTTGAGACATTACTCCTATGGGGAAAAGTCCGCATGGTACCTGTTGTATTCAATTCCGATTCACTTTCTGTGTTTCATCAACACTCCGAATGTCCACAGATTACAGAATGCCTCCGGATATGCTTTGAAACTACTACAGGCCTTAGAGGGATCGATCAAAATTCGTAGACTGTTTAAGACATTTCTCCTAAGGAGAAAGGTCTGCATGGTGCCTGTTGTATTTAATCCCGATGCAATTTCTGTGTTTCATCAACACTCTGAAGGTCCACGGATTACAGAATGCCTCCAGATGTGCTTCGGAAACTACTACTGGTGTTCCAGCAGTAGATCAAAGCGTAGACAGTTTGAGACATTACTCCCATGGAGAAAGGTCCGCATGGTGCCTGTTGTATTATATCCCGATGCAATTTCTGTGTTTCATTAACACTCTGGAGAACCACAGATTACAGAATGCCACCAGATGTGCCTTGGTAACTACTACTGGTCTTCCAGGGAACGATCAAAGGTAAACTGTTTGAGACATTACTCCCTTGGAGAAAAGACCGCATGGTACCTGTTGTATTCAATCCCGATGCAATTTCTCTGTTTCATCAACACTCTGAATTTACACAGATTAGAGGATGAATCCTTATTAGCTTCGGAAGCTACTACTTGTCTTTCAGGGAACGATAAAAGCGTAGACAATTTGAGACATTAATCCCACGGAGAAAAGTCAGCAAAGTGCCTGTTGTATTTAATCCCGATGCAATTTCTGTGTTTCTCAATACTCTGATGGTCCACAGATTACAGAATGCCTCCAGATGTGCATCGGAAACTACTACTGGCCTTCCATGGAATGATTAAAGTGTAGACAGTTTAAGACATTACTCCCATGGAGAAAAGTCCTCATGGTTCCAGTGGTATTCAATCCCGATGCAATTTCAGTGTTTCATCAACAGTCTGAAGGTCCAATGTTTACAGAATGCCTCCAGATGTGCTTCGGAAACTACTACAGGTCTTCCAGGGAAGGATCAAAGCGTAGACAGTTTGAGACATAACTCCCATGGAGAAAAGTCCGTATGTTGTCTGTTGTATCCAATCCCGTTGCCATTTCTGTGTTTCGTCAACACTCTGAAGTTCCAACGATTACAGAATGCCTCCAGATGTGCTTCTTAATCTACTACTTGTCATCCAGGGAACGATCAAAGCGTAGACAGTTTGAGACACTACTCCCATGGAGAAAAGTCCGCATGGTGCCAGTTGTATCCAATCCCGATGCAATTTCAGTATTTCATCAACACTCTGAAGATGCACAGATTACGGAATACCTCCAGATGTGCTTCGGAAACTACTACTGGCCTTCCATGGAATGATTAAAATGTAGACAGTTTGTGACATTACTCCCATGGAGAAAACTCCGCACGGTGCCTCTTGTATGAAAATCCCGATGCAATTTCTGTGTTTCATCAACACACGGAAGGTCCACAGATTACAGAGTGCCCCCAGATGTGCTTGGAAACTACAACTGGTCTTCGAGGAACTGATCAAAATTCGTAGATAGTTTGGGACATTTCTCCCATGGAGAGAAGTCCGCATTGTGCCTGTTGTATTCAATCCCGATTCAATTTCAGTGTTGCATCAACACTCTGAAGGTCCACAGATTACGGAATGCCTCCATATGTGCTTCGGAAACTACTACTGGTCTTCCAGGGAACGATCAAAGCGTAGACACTGGGAGGCATTACTCCCATGGAGAAAAGTCCGCATGGTGCCTGTTGTATTCAATCCCGATGCAATTTCTGTGTTTCATCAACACTCTGAATCTCCACAGATTACGGAATGCCTCCAGATGTGCTTCGGAAACTACTACTGGCCTTCCAGGGAATGATTAAAGCGTAGACAGTTTGAGACATTACTCCCATGGAGAAAAGTCCGCATGGTGCCTGTTGTATTCAATCCCGATTTAATTTCTGTGTTCCATCAACACTCTGAATGTATACAGATAACACAATGGCTCCAGATGTGCTTCGCAAACTACTACTGGTGTTCCAGGGAACGATCAAAACGTTTACAGTTTGAGACATTACTCCCATGGAGAAAAGTCCGCATGGTGCCTGTTGTATTCAATCCCGATGCAATTTCTGTGATTCTTCTTTACATTCTGAAGGGCCACAGATTACGGAATGCCTCCAGATGGGCTTCGGAAACTGTTACTGGACTTCCACTGAACGATTGAAGCGTAGATAGTTTGACACATTACTCACATGGAGAAAAGTCCGCATGGTGCCTACTGTATTCTATCCCGATGCAATTTCTGTGTTTCATCAACACTCTGAAGCTCCATGGATTACGGAATGCCTCCAGATGTGCTTCTTAATCTACTACTTGTCTTCCAGGAAACGATCAAACTGTAGACAGTTTGAGACATTACTGCCATGGAGAAAGTCCGCATGGGGCGTGTTGTACTCAATCCCGATGCAATTTCTGTGTTTCTTCAACATTCTGAAGGACCACAGATTACAGAATGCCTCCAGATGAGCTTCGGTTACTTCTACAGGTCTCCCAGGAATCGGCCAAATTGTAGACAGTTTGAGACATTACTCCCATTGAGAAAAAACTGCATGGTGCCTGTTGTATTCAATCCCGATGCAATTTCTGCGTTTCATCAACACTCTGGAGGTCCACAGATTACAGAATGCCTCCAGATGTGCTTCGGAAACTGTTACTGGACTTCCAATGAACGATCGAAGCGTAGACAGTTTGAGACATTACTCCTATGGGGAAAAGTCCGCATGGTGCCTGTTGTATTCAATTCCGATTCACTTTCTGTGTTTCATCAACACTCCGAATGTCCACAGATTACAGAATGCCTCCGGATATGCTTTGAAACTACTACAGGTCTTAGAGGGATCGATCAAAATTCGTAGACTGTTTAAGACATTTCTCCTAAGGAGAAGGGTCTGCATGGTGCCTGTTGTATTTAATCCCGATGCAATTTCTGTGTTTCATCAACACTCTGAAGGTCCACGGATTACACAATGCCTCCAGATGTGCTTCGGAAACTACTACTGGTGTTCCAGCAGTAGATCAAAGCGTAGACAGTTTGAGACATTACTCCCATGGAGAAAGGTCCGCATGGTGCCTGTTGTATTATATCCCGATGCAATTTCTGTGTTTCATTAACACTCTGGAGAACCACAGATTACAGATTGCCACCAGATGTGCCTTGGTAACTACTACTGGTCTTCCAGGGAACGATCAAAGGTAAACTGTTTGAGACATTACTCCCTTGGAGAAAAGACCGCATGGTACCTGTTGTATTCAATCCCGATGCAATTTCTCTGTTTCATCAACACTCTGAATTTACACAGATTAGAGAATGAATCCTTATTAGCTTCGGAAACTACTACTTGTCTTTCAGGGAACGATAAAAGCGTAGACAATTTGAGACATTAATCCCACGGAGAAAAGTCAGCAAAGTGCCTGTTGTATTTAATCCCGATGCAATTTCTGTGTTTCTCAATACTCTGATGGTCCACAGATTACAGAATGCCTCCAGATGTGCTTCGGAAACTACTACTGGTCTTCCAGGGAAGGATCAACGCGTAGACAGTTTGAGACATTATTCCCATGGAGAAAAGTCCGCATGGTGCCTGTTATATTCAATCCTGATGCATTTTCTGTGTTTCATCAACACGCTGAAGGAACACTGATTACAGAATGCCTCCAGATGTGCATCGGAAACTACTACTGGCCTTCCATGGAATGATTAAAGTGTAGACAGTTTGAGACATTACTCCCATGGAGAAAAGTCCTCTTGGTTCCAGTGGTATCCAATCCCGATGCAATTTCAGTGTTTCATCAACAGTCTGAAGGTCCAATGTTTATAGAATGCCTCCAGATGTGCTTCGGAAACTACTACAGGTCTTCCAGGGAAGGATCAAAGCGTAGACAGTTTGAGACATAACTCCCATGGAGAAAAGTCCGTATGTTGTCTGTTGTATCCAATCCCGTTGCCATTTCTGTGTTTCGTCAACACTCTGAAGTTCCAACGATTACAGAATGCCTCCAGATGTGCTTCTTAATCTACTACTTGTCATCCAGGGAACGATCAAAGCGTAGACAGTTTGAGACACTACTCCCATGGAGAAAAGTCCGCATGGTGCCAGTTGTATCCAATCCCGATGCAATTTCAGTGTTTCATCTACACTCTGAAGATCCACAGATTACGGAATACCTCCAGATGTGCTTCGGAAACTACTACTGGCCTTCCATGGAATGATTAAAATGTAGTCAGTTTGTGGCATTACTCCCATGGAGAAAACTCCGCATGGTGCCTCTTGTATGAAAATACCGATGCAATTTCTGTGTTTCATCAACACACGGAAGGTCCACAGATTACAGAGTGCCCCCAGATGTGCTTGGAAACTACAACTGGTCTTCGAGGAACTGATCAAAATTCGTAGATAGTTTGGGACATTTCTCCCATGGAGAGAAGTCCGCATTGTGCCTGTTGTATTCAATCCCGATTCAATTTCAGTGTTGCATCAACACTCTGAAGGTCCACAGATTACGGAATGCCTCCATATGTGCTTCGGAAACTATTACTGGTCTTCCAGGGAACGATCAAAGCGTAGACACTGGGAGGCATTACTCCCATGGAGAAAAGTCCGCATGGTGCCTGTTGTATTCAATCCCGATGCAATTTCTGTGTTTCATCAACACTCTGAAGCTCCACAGATTACGGAATGCCTCCAGATGTGCTTCGGAAACTACTACTGGTCTTCCAGGGAAGGATCAAAGCGTAGACAGTTTGAGACATTATTCCCATGGAGAAAAGTCCGCATGGTGCCTGTTATATTCAATCCCGATGCATTTTCTGTGTTTCATCAACACGCTGAAGGAACACTGATTACAGAAGGCCTCCAGATGTGCATCGGAAACTACTACTGGCCTTCCATGGAATGATTAAAGTGTAGACAGTTTGAGACATTACTCCCATGGAGAAAAGTCCTCATGGTTCCAGTGGTATCCAATCCCGATGCAATTTCAGTGTTTCAGGAACAGTTTGAAGGTCCAATGTTTACAGAATGCCTCCAGATGTGCTTGGAAAGTACTAATGGTGTTCGAGGAATCGTAAAAATTATTAGACAGTTTGAGACATTTCTCCCATGGAGAAAAATCCGCATGTTGCTTCTTGTATTCAATCCCGATGCAATTTATGTGTTTCTGCAACATTCTCAAGGACCACAGATTACAGAATGCCCCCAGTTGTGCTTCGGAAACTACTACTGGCCTTCCAGGGAATGATTAAAGCGTAGACAGTTTGAGACATTACTCCCATGGAGAAAAGTCCGCATGGTGCCTGTTGTATTCAATCCCGATGTAATTTCTGTGTTCCATCAACACTCTGAATGTCCACAGATAACAGAATGGCTCCAGATGTGCTTCGCAAACTACTACTGGTATTCCAGGTAACGATCAAAACGTTTACAGTTTGAGACATTAATCCCATGGAGAAAAGTGCTCATGGTGCGGTTGTATCCCATCCCGATGCAATTTCTGTGTTTCATCAATACTCTGTAGATCCACTGATTACGGAATGTCTCCAGATGTGCTTCTTAATCTACTACTTGTCTTCCAGGGAACGATCAAAATGAAGACAGATTGAGACATTACTCCCATGGAGAAAGTCCGCACGGTGCCTGTTGTATTCAATCCCGTTGCAATTTCTGTGTTTCTTCAACATTCTGAAGGACCACAGATTACAGAATGAATCCAGATGTGCTTCGGAAACTGTTACTGGACTTCCAATGAACGATCGAAGGGTAGACAGTTTGAGACATTACTCCTATGGGGAAAAGTCCGCATGGTTCCTGTTGTATTCAATTCCGATTCACTTTCTGTGTTTCATCAACACTACGAATGTCCACAGATTACAGAATGCCTCCGGATATGCTTTGAAACTACTACAGGCCTTAGAGGGATCGATCAAAATTCGTAGACTGTTTAAGACATTTCTCCTAAGGAGAAAGGTCTGCATGGTGCCTGTTGTATTTAATCCCGATGCAATATCTGTGTTTCATCAACACTCTGAAGGTCCACGGATTACAGAATGCCTCCAGATGTGCTTCGGAAACTACTACTGGTGTTCCAGCAGTAGATCAAAGCGTAGACAGTTTGAGACATTACTCCCATGGAGAAAGGTCCGCATGGTGCCTGTTGTATTATATCCCGATGCAATTTCTGTGTTTCATTAACACTCTGGAGAACCACAGATTACAGAATGCCACCAGATGTGCCTTGGTAACTACTACTGGTCTTCCAGGGAACGATCAAAGGTAAACTGTTTGAGACATTACTCCCTTGGAGAACAGACCGCATGGTACCTGTTGTATTCAATCCCGATGCAATTTCTCTGTTTCATCAACACTCTGAATTTACACAGATTAGAGGATGAATCCTTATTAGCTTCGGAAGCTACTACTTGTCTTTCAGGGAACGATAAAAGCGTAGACAATTTGAGACATTAATCCCACGGAGAAAAGTCAGCAAAGTGCCTGTTGTATTTAATCCCGATGCAATTTCTGTGTTTCTCAATACTCTGATGGTCCACAGATTACAGAATGCCTCCAGATGTGCATCGGAAACTACTACTGGCCTTCCATGGAATGATTAAAGTGTAGACAGTTTAAGACATTACTCCCATGGAGAAAAGTCCTCATGGTTCCAGTGGTATCCAATCCCGATGCAATTTCAGTGTTTCATCAACAGTCTGAAGGTCCAATGTTTACAGAATGCCTCCAGATGTGCTTCGGAAACTACTACAGGTCTTCCAGGGAAGGATCAAAGCGTAGACAGTTTGAGACATAACTCCCATGGAGAAAAGTCCGTATGTTGTCTGTTGTATCCAATCCCGTTGCCATTTCTGTGTTTCGTCAACACTCTGAAGTTCCAACGATTACAGAATGCCTCCAGATGTGCTTCTTAATCTACTACTTGTCATCCAGGGAACGATCAAAGCGTAGACAGTTTGAGACACTACTCCCATGGAGAAAAGTCCGCATGGTGCCAGTTGTATCCAATCCCGATGCAATTTCAGTATTTCATCAACACTCTGAAGATCCACAGATTACGGAATACCTCCAGATGTGCTTCGGAAACTACTACTGGCCTTCCATGGAATGATTAAAATGTAGACAGTTTGTGACATTACTCCCATGGAGAAAACTCCGCATGGTGCCTCTTGTATGAAAATCCCGATGCAATTACTGTGTTTCATCAACACACGGAAGGTCCACAGATTACAGAGTGCCCCCAGATGTGCTTGGAAACTACAACTGGACTTCGAGGAACTGATCAAAATTCGTAGATAGTTTGGGACATTTCTCCCATGGAGAGAAGTCCGCATTGTGCCTGTTGTATTCAATCCCGATTCAATTTCAGTGTTGCATCAACACTCTGAAGGTCCACAGATTACGGAATGCCTCCATATGTGCTTCGGAAACTACTACTGGTCTTCCAGGGAACGATCAAAGCGTAGACACTGGGAGGCATTACTCCCATGGATAAAAGTCCGCATGGTGCCTGTTGTATTCAATCCCGATGCAATTTCTGTGTTTCATCAACACTCTGAAGCTCCACAGATTACGGAATGCCTCCAGATGTGCTTCGGAAACTACTACTGGCCTTCCAGGGAATGATTAAAGCGTAGACAGTTTGAGACATTACTCCCATGGAGAAAAGTCCGCATGGTGCCTGTTGTATTCAATCCCGATTTAATTTCTGTGTTCCATCAACACTCTGAATGTATACAGATAACACAATGGCTCCAGATGTGCTTCGCAAACTACTACTGGTGTTCCAGGGAACGATCCAAACGTTTACAGTTTGAGACATTACTCCCATGGAGAAAAGTCCGCATGGTGCCTGTTGTATTCAATCCCGATGCAATTTCTGTGATTCTTCTTTACATTCTGAAGGTCCACAGATTACGGAATGCCTCCAGATGTGCTTCGGAAACTGTTACTGGACTTCCACTGAACGATTGAAGCGTAGATAGTTTGACACATTACTCACATGGAGAAAAGTCCGCATGGTGCCTACTGTATTCTATCCCGATGCAATTTCTGTGTTTCATCAACACTCTGAAGCTCCATGGATTACGGAATGCCTCCAGATGTGCTTCTTAATCTACTACTTGTCTTCCAGGAAACGATGAAACTGTAGACAGTTTGAGACATTACTGCCATGGAGAAAGTCCTCATGGGGCGTGTTGTACTCAATCCCGATGCAATTTCTGTGTTTCTTCAACATTCTGAAGGACCACAGATTACAGAATGCCTCCAGATGAGCTTCGGTTACTTCTACAGGTCTCCCAGGAATCGGCCAAATTGTAGACAGTTTGAGACATTACTCCCACTGAGAAAAAACTGCATGGTGCCTGTTGTATTCAATCCCGATGCAATTTCTGCGTTTCATCAACACTCTGGAGGTCCACAGATTACAGAATGCCTCCAGATGTGCTTCGGAAACTGTTACTGGACTTCCAATGAACGATCGAAGCGTAGACAGTTTGAGACATTACTCCTATGGGGAAAAGTCCGCATGGTGCCTGTTGTATTCAATTCCGATTCACTTTCTGTGTTTCATCAACACTCCGAATGTCCACAGATTACAGAATGCCTCCGGATATGCTTTGAAACTACTACAGGTCTTAGAGGGATCGATCAAAATTCGTAGACTGTTTAAGACATTTCTCCTAAGGAGAAGGGTCTGCATGGTGCCTGTTGTATTTAATCCCGATGCAATTTCTGTGTTTCATCAACACTCTGAAGGTCCACGGATTACAGAATGCCTCCAGATGTGCTTCGGAAACTACTACTGGTGTTCCAGCAGTAGATCAAAGCGTAGACAGTTTGAGACATTACTCCCATGGAGAAAGGTCCGCATGGTGCCTGTTGTATTATATCCCGATGCAATTTCTGTGTTTCATTAACACTCTGGAGAACCACAGATTACAGAATGCCACCAGATGTGCCTTGGTAACTACTACTGGTCTTCCAGGGAACGATCAAAGGTAAACTGTTTGAGACATTACTCCCTTGGAGAAAAGACCGCATGGTACCTGTTGTATTCAATCCCGATGCAATTTCTCTGTTTCATCAACACTCTGAATTTACACAGATTAGAGAATGAATCCTTATTAGCTTCGGAAACTACTACTTGTCTTTCAGGGAACGATAAAAGCGTAGACAATTTGAGACATTAATCCCACGGAGAAAAGTCAGCAAAGTGCCTGTTGTATTTAATCCCGATGCAATTTCTGTGTTTCTCAATACTCTGATGGTCCACAGATTACAGAATGCCTCCAGATGTGCTTCGGAAACTACTACTGGTCTTCCAGGGAAGGATCAACGCGTAGACAGTTTGAGACATTATTCCCATGGAGAAAAGTCCGCATGGTGCCTGTTATATTCAATCCTGATGCATTTTCTGTGTTTCATCAACACGCTGAAGGAACACTGATTACAGAATGCCTCCAGATGTGCATCGGAAACTACTACTGGCCTTCCATGGAATGATTAAAGTGTAGACAGTTTGAGACATTACTCCCATGGAGAAAAGTCCTCTTGGTTCCAGTGGTATCCAATCCCGATGCAATTTCAGTGTTTCATCAACAGTCTGAAGGTCCAATGTTTATAGAATGCCTCCAGATGTGCTTCGGAAACTACTACAGGTCTTCCAGGGAAGGATCAAAGCGTAGACAGTTTGAGACATAACTCCCATGGAGAAAAGTCCGTATGTTGTCTGTTGTATCCAATCCCGTTGCCATTTCTGTGTTTCGTCAACACTCTGAAGTTCCAACGATTACAGAATGCCTCCAGATGTGCTTCTTAATCTACTACTTGTCATCCAGGGAACGATCAAAGCGTAGACAGTTTGAGACACTACTCCCATGGAGAAAAGTCCGCATGGTGCCAGTTGTATCCAATCCCGATGCAATTTCAGTGTTTCATCAACACTCTGAAGATCCACAGATTACGGAATACCTCCAGATGTGCTTCGGAAACTACTACTGGCCTTCCATGGAATGATTAAAATGTAGACAGTTTGTGGCATTACTCCCATGGAGAAAACTCCGCATGGTGCCTCTTGTATGAAAATACCGATGCAATTTCTGTGTTTCATCAACACACGGAAGGTCCACAGATTACAGAGTGCCCCCAGATGTGCTTGGAAACTACAACTGGTCTTCGAGGAACTGATCAAAATTCGTAGATAGTTTGGGACATTTCTCCCATGGAGAGAAGTCCGCATTGTGCCTGTTGTATTCAATCCCGATTCAATTTCAGTGTTGCATCAACACTCTGAAGGTCCACAGATTACGGAATGCCTCCATATGTGCTTCGGAAACTACTACTGGTCTTCCAGGGAACGATCAAAGCGTAGACACTGGGAGGCATTACTCCCATGGAGAAAAGTCCGCATGGTGCCTGTTGTATTCAATCCCGATGCAATTTCTGTGTTTCATCAACACTCTGAAGCTCCACAGATTACGGAATGCCTCCAGATGTACTTCGGAAACTACTACTGGCCTTCCAGGGAATGATTAAAGCGTAGACAGTTTGAGACATTACTCCCATGGAGAAAAGTCCGCATGGTGCCTGTTGTATTCAATCCCGATTTAATTTCTGTGTTCCATCAACACTCTGAATGTATACAGATAACACAATGGCTCCAGATGTGCTTCGCAAACTACTACTGGTGTTCCAGGGAACGATCAAAACGTTTACAGTTTGAGACATTACTCCCATGGAGAAAAGTCCGCATGGTGCCTGTTGTATTCAATCCCGATGCAATTTCTGTGATTCTTCTTTACATTCTGAAGGTCCACAGATTACGGAATGCCTCCAGATGTGCTTCGGAAACTGTTACTGGACTTCCACTGAACGATTGAAGCGTAGATAGTTTGACACATTACTCACATGGAGAAAAGTCCGCATGGTGCCTACTGTATTCTATCCCGATGCAATTTCTGTGTTTCATCAACACTCCGAATGTCCACAGATTACAGAATATCTCCGGATATGCTTTGAAACTACTACAGGTCTTAGAGGGATCGATCAAAATTCGTAGACTGTTTAAGACATTTCTCCTAAGGAGAAAGGTCCGCATGGTGCCTGTTGTATTTAATCCCGATGCAATTTCTGTGTTTCATCAACACTCTGAAGGTCCACGGATTACAGAATGCCTCCAGATGTGCTTCGGAAACTACTACTGGTGTTCCAGCAGTAGATCAAAGCGTAGACAGTTTGAGACATTACTCCCATGGAGAAAGGTCCGCATGGTGCCTGTTGTATTATATCCCGATGCAATTTCTGTGTTTCATTAACACTCTGGAGTACCACAGATTACAGAATGCCACCAGATGTGCCTAGGTAACTACTACTGGTCTTCCAGGGAACGATCAAAGGTAAACTGTTTGAGACATTACTCCCTTGGAGAAAAGACCGCATGGTACCTGTTGTATTCAATCCCGATGCAATTTCTCTGTTTCATCAACACTCTGAATTTACACAGATTAGAGAATGAATCCTTATTAGCTTCGGAAACTACTACTTGTCTTTCAGGGAACGATAAAAGCGTAGACAATTTGAGACATTAATCCCACGGAGAAAAGTCAGCAAAGTGCCTGTTGTATTTAATCCCGATGCAATTTCTGTGTTTCTCAATACTCTGATGGTCCACAGTTTACAGAATGCCTCCAGATGTGCTTCGGAAACTACTACTGGTCTTCCAAAGAAGGATCAAAGCGTAGACAGTTTGAGACATTATTCCCATGGAGAAAAGTCCGCATGGTGCCTGTTATATTCAATCCCGATGCATTTTCTGTGTTTCATCAACACGCTGAAGGAACACTGATTACAGAAGGCCTCCAGATGTGCATCGGAAACTACTACTGGCCTTCCATGGAATGATTAAAGTGTAGACAGTTTGAGACATTACTCCCATGGAGAAAAGTCCTCATGGTTCCAGTGGTATCCAATCCCGATGCAATTTCAGTGTTTCATCAACAGTCTGAAGGTCCAATGTTTACAGAATGCCTCCAGATGTGCTTGGAAAGTACTAATGGTGTTCGAGGAATCGTAAAAATTATTAGACATTTTGAGACATTTCTCCCATGGAGAAAAGTCCGCATGGTGCTTCTTGTATTCAATCCCGATGCAATTTATGTGTTTCTGCAACATTCTCAAGGACCACAGATTACAGAATGCCCCCAGTTGTGCTTCGGAAACTACTACTGGCCTTCCAGGGAATGATTAAAGCGTAGACAGTTTGAGACATTACTCCCATTGAGAAAAGTCCGCATGGTGCCTGTTGTATTCAATCCCGATGTAATTTCTGTGTTCCATCAACACTCTGAATGTCCACAGATAACAGAATGGCTCCAGATGTGCTTCGCAAACTACTACTGGTATTCCAGGTAACGATCAAAACGATTACAGTTTGAGACATTAATCCCATGGAGAAAAGTGCTCATGGTGCGGTTGTATCCCATCCCGATGCAATTTCTGTGTTTCATCAATACTCTGTAAATCCACTGATTACGGAATGTCTCCAGATGTGCTTCTTAATCTACTACTTGTCTTCCAGGGAACGATCAAAATGAAGACAGATTGAGACATTACTCCCATGGAGAAAGTCCGCACGGTGCCTGTTGTATTCAATCCCGTTGCAATTTCTGTGTTTCATCAACACTCCGAATGTCCACAGATTACAGAATGCCTCCGGATATGCTTTGAAACTACTACAGGTCTTAGAGGGATCGATCAAAATTCGTAGACTGTTTAAGACGTTTCTCCTAAGGAGAAAGGTCTGCATGGTGCCTGTTGTATTTAATCCCGATGCAATTTCTGTGTTCCATCAACACTCTGAAGGTCCACGGATTACAGAATGCCTCCAGATGTGCTTCGGAAACTACTACTGGTGTTCCAGCAGTAGATCAAAGCGTAGACAGTTTGAGACATTACTCCCATGGAGAAAGGTCCGCATGGTGCCTGTTGTATTATATCCCGATGCAATTTCTGTGTTTCATTAACACTCTGGAGAACCACAGATTACAGAATGCCACCAGATGTGCCTTGGTAACTACTACTGGTCTTCCAGGGAACGATCAAATGTAAACTGTTTGAGACATTACTCCCTTGGAGAAAAGACCGCATGGTACCTGTTGTATTCAATCCCGATGCAATTTCTCTGTTTCATCAACACTCTGAATTTACACAGATTAGAGAATGAATCCTTATTAGCTTCGGAAACTACTACTTGTCTTTCAGGGAACGATAAAAGCGTAGACAATTTGAGACATTAATCCCACGGAGAAAAGTCAGCAAAGTGCCTGTTGTATTTAATCCCGATGCAATTTCTGTGTTTCTCAATACTCTGATGGTCCACAGATTACAGAATGCCTCCAGATGTGCTTCGGAAACTACTACTGGTCTTCCAGGGAAGGATCAACGCGTAGACAGTTTGAGACATTATTCCCATGGAGAAAAGTCCGCATGGTGCCTGTTATATTCAATCCTGATGCATTTTCTGTGTTTCATCAACACGCTGAAGGAACACTGATTACAGAATGCCTCCAGATGTGCATCGGAAACTACTACTGGCCTTCCATGGAATGATTAAAGTGTAGACAGTTTGAGACATTACTCCCTTGGAGAAAAGTCCTCATGGTTCCAGTGGTATCCAATCCCGATGCAATTTCAGTGTTTCATCAACAGTCTGAAGGTCCAATGTTTACAGAATGCCTCCAGATGTGCTTGGAAACTACTAATGGTGTTCGAGGAATCGTAAAAATTATTAGACAGTTTGAGACATTTCTCCCATGGAGAAAAGTCCGCATGGTGCTTCTTGTATTTAATCCCGATGCAATTTCTATATTTCATCAAGACTCTGAAGGTCTACAGATTAACGAATGCCTCCAGATTTACTTCCGAAACTACTACTGGTCTTCCAGGGAACGATTAAAGCGTAGATAGTCTGAGACATTACTCTCAAGGAGGAAAGTCCGCATGGTGCCTATTGTATTCTATCCCGATGCAATTTCTGTGTTTCATCAACACTCGGAAGGCCCACAGATTACAGAGTGCCTTTAGATGTGCTTGGAAACTACTACTGGACTTCGAGGAATCGATCAAAATTCGTAGGCACTTAGAGACATTTCTCCCATGGAGAAAAGTAAGCATCGTGCCTGTTGTATTTAATCCCGATGCAATTTCTGTGTTTCATCAAGGCTCTGAAGGTCCACCGATTACAGAATGGTTCCAGATAGGCGTTGGAAACTACTCCTGGTCTTTCTGGAACCGATTAAAGCGTACACAGTATGAGAAATTACTCCCATGTTGAAAAGTCCCTATGGTACCTGTTGTATCATATCCCGATGCAATTTCTGTGTTTCATTAACACTCTGGAGCCCGACAGATTACAGAATGCCACCAGATGTGCCTTGGTAACTACTACTGGTCTTCCAGGGAACGATCAAAGGTAAACTGTTTGAGACATTACTCCCTTGGAGAAAAGACCGCATGGTACCTGTTGTATTCAATCCCGATGCAATTTCTCTGTTTCATCAACACTCTGAATTTACACAGATTAGAGAATGAATCCTGAATAGTTTCGGAAACTACTACTTGTCTTTCAGGGAACGATCAAAGCGTAGACACTGGGAGGCATTACTCCCATGGAGAAAAGTCCGCATGGTGCCTGTTGTATCAATCCCGATGCATTTCTGTGTTTCGTTTACACTCTGAAGATCCACCGATTACAGAAAGCCGCTAGATGTGCTTTGGAAACTACTACAGGTCTTCCAGGGAATGATTAAAGCGTAGACAGTTTGAGACATAACTCCTATGGAGAAAAGTCCTCATGGTGCCTGTTGTATGCAATCCCGATTCAATTTTTGTCTTAAATCAACACTCTGAAGCTCCACAGATTACCGAATGCCTCCAGATGTGCTTCTTAATCTACTACTTGTCTTCCAGGGAACGATGAAAATGTAGACAGTTTGAGACATTACTCCCATGGAGAAAGTCCGCATGGTGCCTGTTGTATTCAATCCCGATGACATTTCTGTGTTTCATAAACACGCTGGAGGAACACTGATTACAGAATGCCTCCAGATGTGCTTCGGAAACTACTACAGGTCTTCCAGGGAAGGATCAAAGCATAGACAGTTTGAGACATAACTCCCATGGAGAAAACTCCGCATGGTGCCTCTTGTATGAAAATCCCGATGCAATTTCTGTGTTTCATCAACACACGGAAGGTCCACAGATTACAGAATGCCTCCAGATGTGCTTGGAAACTACAACTGGTCTTCGAGGAACTGATCAAAATTCGTAGATAGTTTGAGACATTTCTCGCATGGAGAGAAGTCCGCATGGTGCCTGTTGTATTCAATCCCGATGCAATTTCTGTGTTTCATCAACACTCTGAAGTTCCACAGATTACGGAATGCCTCCAGATGTGCTTCGGAAACTACTACTGGCCTTCCAGGGAATGATTAAAGCGTAGACAGTTTGAGACATTACTCCCATGGAGAAAAGTCCGTATGGTGCCTGTTGTATTCAATCCCGATGTAATTTCTGTGTTCTATCAAGACTCTGAATGTCCACAGATAACAGAATGGCTCCAGATGTGCTTCGCAAACTACTACTGGTATTCCAGGGAACGATCAAAACGTTTACAGTTTGAGACATTAATCTCATGGAGAAAAGTGCTCATGGTGCCGGTTGTATCCCATCCCGATGCAATTTCTGTGTTTCATCAATACTCTGAGGGTCCACTGATTACGGAATGTCTCCAGATGTGCTTCGGAAACTACTACTGGTCTTCCAGGGAACGATCGAAGCGTATACAGTTTGAGACATTACTCCCGTGGAGAAAAGTCCGCATGGTGCCTGTTGTATCCAATCGCGATGCAATTTCTGTGTTTCATCAACACTCTGAAGGTCCAATGGTTACAAAATGCCTCCAGATGTGCTTGGAAACTACTAATGGTGTTCGAGGAATCGTAAAAATTATTAGACAGATTGAGCGATTTCTCCCATGGAGAAAAGTCCGCATGGTGCTTCTTGTATTTAATCCCGATGCAATTTCTATATTTCATCAAGACTCTGAAGGTCTACAGATTAACGAATGCCTCCAGATGTACTTCCGAAACTACTACTGGTCTTCCAGGGAACGATTAAAGCGTAGATAGTCTGAGACATTACTCTCAAGGAGGAAAGTCCGCATGGTGCCTATTGTATTCTATCCCGATGCAATTTCTGTGTTTCATCAACACTCGGAAGGCTCACAGATTACAGAGTGCCTTTAGATGTGCTTGGAAACTACTACTGGTCTTCGAGGAATCGATCAAAATTCGTAGGCACTTAGAGACATTTCTCCCATGGAGAAAAGTAAGCATCGTGCCTGTTGTATTTAATCCCGATGCAATTTCTGTGTTTCATCAAGACTCTGAAGGTCCACCGATTACAGAATGGTTCCAGATAGGCGTTGGAAACTACTCCTGGTCTTCCTGGAACCGATTAAAGCGTACACAGTATGAGAAATTACTCCCACGGTGAAAAGTCCCTATGGTGCCTGTTGTATTATATCCCGATGCAATTTCTGTGTTTCATTAACACTCTGGAGCCCCACAGATTACAGAATGCCACCAGATGTGCCTTGGTAACTACTACTGGTCTTCCAGGGAACGATCAAAGGTAAACTGTTTGAGACATTACTCCCTTGGAGAAAAGACCGCATGGTACCTGTTGTATTCAATCCCGATGCAATTTCTCTGTTTCATCAACACTCTGAATTTACACAGATTACGGAATGCCTCCAGATGTGCTTCGGAAACTACTACTGGCCTTCCAGGGAATGATTAAAGCGTAGACAGTTTGAGACATTACTCCCATTGAGAAAAGTCCGCATGGTGCCTGTTGTATTCAATCCCGATGTAATTTCTGTGTTTCATCAACACACGGAAGGTCCACAGATTACAGAATGCCTCCAGATGTGCTTGGAAACTACAACTGGTCTTCGAGGAACTGATCAAAATTCGTAGATAGTTTGAGACATTTCTCGCATGGAGAGAAGTCCGCATGGTGCCTGTTGTATTCAATCCCGATGCAATTTCTGTGTTTCATCAACACTCTGAAGCTCCACAGATTACGGAATGCCTCCAGATGTGCTTCGGAAACTACTACTGGCCTTCCAGGGAATGATTAAAGCGTAGACAGTTTGAGACATTACTCCCATGGAGAAAAGTCCGCATGGTGCTTCTTGTATTTAATCCCGATGCAATTTCTATATTTCATCAAGACTCTGAAGGTCTACAGATTAACGAATGCCTCCAGATTTACTTCCGAAACTACTACTGGTCTTCCAGGGAACGATTAAAGCGTAGATAGTCTGAGACATTACTCTCAAGGAGGAAAGTCCGCATGGTGCCTATTGTATTCTATCCCGATGCAATTTCTGTGTTTCATCAACACTCGGAAGGCCCACAGATTACAGAGTGCCTTTAGATGTGCTTGGAAACTACTACTGGTCTTCGAGGAATCGATCAAAATTCGTAGGCACTTAGAGACATTTCTCCCATGGAGAAAAGTAAGCATCGTGCCTGTTGTATTTAATCCCGATGCAATTTCTGTGTTTCATCAAGGCTCTGAAGGTCCACCGATTACAGAATGGTTCCAGATAGGCGTTGGAAACTACTCCTGGTCTTTCTGGAACCGATTAAAGCGTACACAGTATGAGAAATTACTCCCATGTTGAAAAGTGCCTATGGTACCTGTTGTATTATATCCCGATGCAATTTCTGTGTTTCATTAACACTCTGGAGCCCCACAGATTACAGAATGCCACCAGATGTGCCTTGGTAACTACTACTGGTCTTCCAGGGAACGATCAAAGGTAAACTGTTTGAGACATTACTCCCTTGGAGAAAAGACCGCATGGTACCTGTTGTATTCAATCCCGATGCAATTTCTCTGTTTCATCAACACTCTGAATTTACACAGATTAGAGAATGAATCCTGAATAGTTTCGGAAACTACTACTTGTCTTTCAGGGAACGATCAAAGCGTAGACACTGGGAGGCATTACTCCCATGGAGAAAAGTCCGCATGGTGCCTGTTGTATCAATCCCGATGCATTTCTGTGTTTCGTTTACACTCTGAAGATCCACCGATTACAGAAAGCCGCTAGATGTGCTTTGGAAACTACTACAGGTCTTCCAGGGAATGATTAAAGCGTAGACAGTTTGAGACATAACTCCTATGGAGAAAAGTCCTCATGGTGCCTGTTGTATGCAATCCCGATTCAATTTTTGTCTTAAATCAACACTCTGAAGCTCCACAGATTACCGAATGCCTCCAGATGAGCTTCTTAATCTACTACTTGTCTTCCAGGGAACGATGAAAATGTAGACAGTTTGAGACATTACTCCCATGGAGAAAGTCCGCATGGTGCCTGTTGTATTCAATCCCGATGACATTTCTGTGTTTCATAAACACGCTGGAGGAACACTGATTACAGAATGCCTCCAGATGTGCTTCGGAAACTACTACAGGTCTTCCAGGGAAGGATCAAAGCGTAGACAGTTTGAGACAAAACTCCCATGGAGAAAACTCCGCATGGTGCCTCTTGTATGAAAATCCCGATGCAATTTCTGTGTTTCATCAACACACGGAAGGTCCACAGATTACAGAATGCCTCCAGATGTGCTTGGAAACTACAACTGGTCTTCGAGGAACTGATCAAAATTCGTAGATAGTTTGAGACATTTCTCGCATGGAGAGAAGACCGCATGGTGCCTGTTGTATTCAATCCCGATGCAATTTCTGTGTTTCATCAACACTCTGAAGCTCCACAGATTACGGAATGCCTCCAGATGTGCTTCGGAAACTACTACTGGCCTTCCAGGGAATGATTAAAGCGTAGACAGTTTGAGACATTACTCCCATGGAGAAAAGTCCGTATGGTGCCTGTTGTATTCAATCCCGATGTAATTTCTGTGTTCTATCAAGACTCTGAATGTCCACAGATAACAGAATGGCTCCAGATGTGCTTCGCAAACTACTACTGGTATTCCAGGGAACGATCAAAACGTTTACAGTTTGAGACATTAATCTCATGGAGAAAAGTGCTCATGGTGCCGGTTGTATCCCATCCCGATGCAATTTCTGTGTTTCATCAATACTCTGAGGGTCCACTGATTACGGAATGTCTCCAGATGTGCTTCGGAAACTACTACTGGTCTTCCAGGGAACGATCGAAGCGTATACAGTTTGAGACATTACTCCCGTGGAGAAAAGTCCTCATGGTTCCAGTGGTATCCAATCCCGATGCAATTTCAGTGTTTCATCAACAGTCTGAAGGTCCAATGTTTACAGAATGCCTCCAGATGTGCTTGGAAACTACTAATGGTGTTCGAGGAATCGTAAAAATTATTAGACAGTTTGAGACATTTCTCCCATGGAGAAAAGTCCGCATGGTGCTTCTTGTATTTAATCCCGATGCAATTTCTATATTTCATCAAGACTCTGAAGGTCTACAGATTAACGAATGCCTCCAGATTTACTTCCGAAACTACTACTGGTCTTCCAGGGAACGATTAAAGCGTAGATAGTCTGAGACATTACTCTCAAGGAGGAAAGTCCGCATGGTGCCTATTGTATTCTATCCCGATGCAATTTCTGTGTTTCATCAACACTCGGAAGGCCCACAGATTACAGAGTGCCTTTAGATGTGCTTGGAAACTACTACTGGTCTTCGAGGAATCGATCAAAATTCGTAGGCACTTAGAGACATTTCTCCCATGGAGAAAAGTAAGCATCGTGCCTGTTGTATTTAATCCCGATGCAATTTCTGTGTTTCATCAAGGCTCTGAAGGTCCACCGATTACAGAATGGTTCCAGATAGGCGTTGGAAACTACTCCTGGTCTTTCTGGAACCGATTAAAGCGTACACAGTATGAGAAATTACTCCCATGTTGAAAAGTCCCTATGGTACCTGTTGTATTATATCCCGATGCAATTTCTGTGTTTCATTAACACTCTGGAGCCCCACAGATTACAGAATGCCACCAGATGTGCCTTGGTAACTACTACTGGTCTTCCAGGGAACGATCAAAGGTAAACTGTTTGAGACATTACTCCCTTGGAGAAAAGACCGCATGGTACCTGTTGTATTCAATCCCGATGCAATTTCTCTGTTTCATCAACACTCTGAATTTACACAGATTAGAGAATGAATCCTGAATAGTTTCGGAAACTACTACTTGTCTTTCAGGGAACGATCAAAGCGTAGACACTGGGAGGCATTACTCCCATGGAGAAAAGTCCGCATGGTGCCTGTTGTATCAATCCCGATGCATTTCTGTGTTTCGTTTACACTCTGAAGATCCACCGATTACAGAAAGCCGCTAGATGTGCTTTGGAAACTACTACAGGTCTTCCAGGGAATGATTAAAGCGTAGACAGTTTGAGACATAACTCCTATGGAGAAAAGTCCTCATGGTGCCTGTTGTATGCAATCCCGATTCAATTTTTGTCTTAAATCAACACTCTGAAGCTCCACAGATTACCGAATGCCTCCAGATGTGCTTCTTAATCTACAACTTGTCTTCCAGGGAACGATGAAAATGTAGACAGTTTGAGACATTACTCCCATGGAGAAAGTCCGCATGGTGCCTGTTGTATTCAATCCCGATGACATTTCTGTGTTTCATAAACACGCTGGAGGAACACTGATTACAGAATGCCTCCAGATGTGCTTCGGAAACTACTACAGGTCTTCCAGGGAAGGATCAAAGCGTAGACAGTTTGAGACATAACTCCCATGGAGAAAACTCCGCATGGTGCCTCTTGTATGAAAATCCCGATGCAATTTCTGTGTTTCATCAACACACGGAAGGTCCACAAATTTCAGAATGCCTCCAGATGTGCTTGGAAACTACAACTGGTCTTCGAGGAACTGATCAAAATTCGTAGATAGTTTGAGACATTTCTCGCATGGAGAGAAGTCCGCATGGTGCCTGTTGTATTCAATCCCGATGCAATTTCTGTGTTTCATCAACACTCTGAAGCTCCACAGATTACGGAATGCCTCCAGATGTGCTTCGGAAACTACTACTGGCCTTCCAGGGAATGATTAAAGCGTAGACAGTTTGAGACATTACTCCCATGGAGAAAAGTCCGTATGGTGCCTGTTGTATTCAATCCCGATGTAATTTCTGTGTTCTATCAAGACTCTGAATGTCCACAGATAACAGAATGGCTCCAGATGTGCTTCGCAAACTACTACTGGTATTCCAGGGAACGATCAAAACGTTTACAGTTTGAGACATTAATCTCATGGAGAAAAGTGCTCATGGTGCCGGTTGTATCCCATCCCGATGCAATTTCTGTGTTTCATCAATACTCTGAGGGTCCACTGATTACGGAATGTCTCCAGATGTGCTTCGGAAACTACTACTGGTCTTCCAGGGAACGATCGAAGCGTATACAGTTTGAGACATTACTCCCGTGGAGAAAAGTCCTCATGGTTCCAGTGGTATCCAATCCCGATGCAATTTCAGTGTTTCATCAACAGTCTGAAGGTCCAATGTTTACAGAATGCCTCCAGATGTGCTTGGAAACTACTAATGGTGTTCGAGGAATCGTAAAAATTATTAGACAGTTTGAGACATTTCTCCCATGGAGAAAAGTCCGCATGGTGCTTCTTGTATTTAATCCCGATGCAATTTCTATATTTCATCAAGACTCTGAAGGTCTACAGATTAACGAATGCCTCCAGATTTACTTCCGAAACTACTACTGGTCTTCCAGGGAACGATTAAAGCGTAGATAGTCTGAGACATTACTCTCAAGGAGGAAAGTCCGCATGGTGCCTATTGTATTCTATCCCGATGCAATTTCTGTGTTTCATCAACACTCGGAAGGCCCACAGATTACAGAGTGCCTTTAGATGTGCTTGGAAACTACTACTGGTCTTCGAGGAATCGATCAAAATTCGTAGGCACTTAGAGACATTTCTCCCATGGAGAAAAGTAAGCATCGTGCCTGTTGTATTTAATCCCGATGCAATTTCTGTGTTTCATCAAGGCTCTGAAGGTCCACCGATTACAGAATGGTTCCAGATAGGCGTTGGAAACTACTCCTGGTCTTTCTGGAACCGATTAAAGCGTACACAGTATGAGAAATTACTCCCATGTTGAAAAGTCCCTATGGTACCTGTTGTATTATATCCCGATGCAATTTCTGTGTTTCATTAACACTCTGGAGCCCCACAGATTACAGAATGCCACCAGATGTGCCTTGGTAACTACTACTGGTCTTCCAGGGAACGATCAAAGGTAAACTGTTTGAGACATTACTCCCTTGGAGAAAAGACCGCATGGTACCTGTTGTATTCAATCCCGATGCAATTTCTCTGTTTCATCAACACTCTGAATTTACACAGATTAGAGAATGAATCCTGAATAGTTTCGGAAACTACTACTTGTCTTTCAGGGAACGATCAAAGCGTAGACACTGGGAGGCATTACTCCCATGGAGAAAAGTCCGCATGGTGCCTGTTGTATCAATCCCGATGCATTTCTGTGTTTCGTTTACACTCTGAAGATCCACCGATTACAGAAAGCCGCTAGATGTGCTTTGGAAACTACTACAGGTCTTCCAGGGAATGATTAAAGCGTAGACAGTTTGAGACATAACTCCTATGGAGAAAAGTCCTCATGGTGCCTGTTGTATGCAATCCCGATTCAATTTTTGTCTTAAATCAACACTCTGAAGCTCCACAGATTACCGAATGCCTCCAGATGTGCTTCTTAATCTACAACTTGTCTTCCAGGGAACGATGAAAATGTAGACAGTTTGAGACATTACTCCCATGGAGAAAGTCCGCATGGTGCCTGTTGTATTCAATCCCGATGACATTTCTGTGTTTCATAAACACGCTGGAGGAACACTGATTACAGAATGCCTCCAGATGTGCTTCGGAAACTACTACAGGTCTTCCAGGGAAGGATCAAAGCGTAGACAGTTTGAGACATAACTCCCATGGAGAAAACTCCGCATGGTGCCTCTTGTATGAAAATCCCGATGCAATTTCTGTGTTTCATCAACACACGGAAGGTCCACAAATTTCAGAATGCCTCCAGATGTGCTTGGAAACTACAACTGGTCTTCGAGGAACTGATCAAAATTCGTAGATAGTTTGAGACATTTCTCGCATGGAGAGAAGTCCGCATGGTGCCTGTTGTATTCAATCCCGATGCAATTTCTGTGTTTCATCAACACTCTGAAGCTCCACAGATTACGGAATGCCTCCAGATGTGCTTCGGAAACTACTACTGGCCTTCCAGGGAATGATTAAAGCGTAGACAGTTTGAGACATTACTCCCATGGAGAAAAGTCCGTATGGTGCCTGTTGTATTCAATCCCGATGTAATTTCTGTGTTCTATCAAGACTCTGAATGTCCACAGATAACAGAATGGCTCCAGATGTGCTTCGCAAACTACTACTGGTATTCCAGGGAACGATCAAAACGTTTACAGTTTGAGACATTAATCTCATGGAGAAAAGTGCTCATGGTGCCGGTTGTATCCCATCCCGATGCAATTTCTGTGTTTCATCAATACTCTGAGGGTCCACTGATTACGGAATGTCTCCAGATGTGCTTCGGAAACTACTACTGGTCTTCCAGGGAACGATCGAAGCGTATACAGTTTGAGACATTACTCCCGTGGAGAAAAGTCCGCATGGTGCCTGTTGTATCCAATCGCGATGCAATTTCTGTGTTTCATCAACACTCTGAAGGTCCAATGGTTACAAAATGCCTCCAGATGTGCTTGGAAACTACTAATGGTGTTCGAGGAATCATAAAAATTATTAGACAGTTTGAGCGATTTCTCCCATGGAGAAAAGTCCGCATGGTGCTTCTTGTATTTAATCCCGATGCATTTTCTATATTTCATCAAGACTCTGAAGGTCTACAGATTAACGAATGCCTCCAGATGTACTTCCGAAACTACTACTGGTCTTCCAGGGAACGATTAAAGCGTAGATAGTCTGAGACATTACTCTCAAGGAGGAAAGTCCGCATGGTGCCTATTGTATTCTATCCCGATGCAATTTCTGTGTTTCATCAACACTCGGAAGGCCCACAGATTACAGAGTGCCTTTAGATGTGCTTGGAAACTACTACTGGTCTTCGAGGAATCGATCAAAATTCGTAGGCACTTAGAGACATTTCTCCCATGGAGAAAAGTAAGCATCGTGCCTGTTGTATTTAATCCCGATGCAATTTCTGTGTTTCATCAAGACTCTGAAGGTCCACCGATTACAGAATGGTTCCAGATAGGCGTTGGAAACTACTCCTGGTCTTCCTGGAACCGATTAAAGCGTACACAGTATGAGAAATTACTCCCACGGTGAAAAGTCCCTATGGTGCCTGTTGTATTATATCCCGATGCAATTTCTGTGTTTCATTAACACTCTGGAGCCCCACAGATTACAGAATGCCACCAGATGTGCCTTGGTAACTACTACTGGTCTTCCAGGGAACGATCAAAGGTAAACTGTTTGAGACATTACTCCCTTGGAGAAAAGACCGCATGGTACCTGTTGTATTCAATCCCGATGCAATTTCTCTGTTTCATCAACACTCTGAATTTACACAGATTAGAGAATGAATCCTGAATAGTTTCGGAAACTACTACTTGTCTTTCAGGGAACGATCAAAGCGTAGACACTTTGAGGCATTACTCCCATGGAGAGAAGTCCGCATGGTGCCTGTTGTATTCAATCCCGATGCAATTTCTGTGTTTCATCAACACTCTGAAGCTCCACAGATTACGGAATGCCTCCAGATGTGCTTCGGAAACTACTACTGGCCTTCCAGGGAATGATTAAAGCGTAGACAGTTTGAGACATTACTCCCATGGAGAAAAGTCCGCATGGTGCCTGTTGTATTCAATCCCGATGTAATTTCTGTGTTCCATCAACACTCTGAATGTCCACAGATAACAGAATGGCTCCAGATGTGCTTCGCAAACTACTACTGGTATTCCAGGGAACGATCAAAACGTTTACAGTTTGAGACATTACTCCCATGGAGAAAAGTCCGCATGGTGCCTGTTGTATCAATCCCGATGCATTTCTGTGTTTCGTTTACACTCTGAAGATCCACCGATTACAGAAAGCCTCTAGATGTGCTTTGGAAACTACTACAGGTCTTCCAGGGAATGATTAAAGCGTAGACAGTTTGAGACATAACTCCTATGGAGAAAAGTCCTCATGGTGCCTGTTGTATGCAATCCCGATTCAATTTTTGTCTTAAATCAACACTCTGAAGCTCCACAGATTACCGAATGCCTCCAGATGTGCTTCTTAATCTACTACTTGTCTTCCAGGGAACGATGAAAATGTAGACAGTTTGAGACATTACTCCCATGGAGAAAGTCCGCATGGTGCCTGTTGTATTCAATCCCGATGAAATTTCTGTGTTTCATCAACACACGGAAGGTCCACAGATTACAGAATGCCTCCAGATGTGCTTGGAAACTACAACTGGTCTTCGAGGAACTGATCAAAATTCGTAGATAGTTTGAGACATTTCTCGCATGGAGAGAAGTCCGCATGGTGCCTGTTGTATTCAATCCCGATGCAATTTCTGTGTTTCATCAACACTCTGAAGCTCCACAGATTACGGAATGCCTCCAGATGTGCTTCGGAAACTACTACTGGCCTTCCAGGGAATGATTAAAGCGTAGACAGTTTGAGACATTACTCCCATGGAGAAAAGTCCGCATGGTGCCTGTTGTATTCAATCCCGATGTAATTTCTGTGTTCTATCAAGACTCTGATTGTCCACAGATAACAGAATGGCTCCAGATGTGCTTCGCAAACTACTACTGGTATTCCAGGGAACGATCAAAACGTTTACAGTTTGAGACATTAATCCCATGGAGAAAAGTGCTCATGGTGCCGGTTGTATCCCATCCCGATGCAATTTCTGTGTTTCATCAATACTCTGAAGGTCCACTGATTACGGAATGTCTCCAGATGTGCTTCGGAAACTACTACTGGTCTTCCAGGGAACGATCGAAGCGTATACAGTTTGAGACATTACTCCCGTGGAGAAAAGTCCGCATGGTGCCTGTTGTATCCAATCCCGATGCAATTTCTGTGTTTCATCAACATTTTGAAGGTCCAATGATTACAAAATGCCTCCAGATGTGCTTGGAAACTACTACCGGTCTTCGATTAATCGATCAAAATTCGTAGACAATTAGAGACATTTCTCCTATCGAGAAAGGTCAGCTTCGTGCCTCTTGTATTTAATCCCGATGCAATTTCTATATTTCATCAAGACTCTGAAGGTCTACAGATTAACGAATGCCTCCAGATGTACTTCCGAAACTACTACTGGTCTTCGAGGGAACGATTAAAGCGTAGATAGTCTGAGACATTACTCTCAAGGAGGAAAGTCCGCATGGTGCCTGTTGTTTTCAATCCCGATGTAATTTCTGTGTTACATCAACACTCTGAAGGACCACAGATTACAGAATGCCCCCAGATGTGCTTCGTTAACTACTACTGGTCTTCCACTGAATGATCGAAGCGTAGACAGTTTGTGACATTACTCCAATGGAGAAAACTCCCCATGCTGCCTGTTGTTATCAATCCCGATGCAATTTCTTTGTTTCATTAACACTCTGAAGCTCCACAGATTACGGAATGCCTCCAGGTGTGCTTCTTAATCTAATACTTGTCTTCCAGGGAACGATCAAAACGTTTACAGTTTGAGATATTAATCTTATAGAGAATAGTCCTCATGGTGCCGGTTGTATCCAATCCCGACGCAATTTCTGTGTTTCATCAACACTCTGAAGCTCCAAAGACTACGGAATGTCTCCAAATGTGCTTCGGAAACTACTACTGGTCTTCCAGGATATGATTAGAGCGTAGGCATTTGGAGGCATTACTCCCATGGAGAAAAGTCCGCATGGTGCCTGTTATATTCAATCCCGATGCAATTTCTGTGTTTCGTTAACACTCTGGAGCCCCACAGATTACAGAATGCCACCACATGTGCCTTGGTAACTACTACTGGTCTTCCAGGGAACGATCAAAGGTAAACTGTTTGAGACATTTCTCCCTTGGAGAAAAGACCGCATGGTACCTGTTGTATTCAATCCCGATGCAATTTCTCTGTTTCATCAACACTCTGAATTTACACAGATTAGAGAATGAATTCTGATTAGTTTCGGAAACTACTACTTGTCTTTCAGGGAAAGATCAAAGCTTAGACTGTTTGAGACATTATTCCCATGGAGAAAAGTCCGCATGGTGCCTGTTATATTCAATCCCGATGCATTTTCTGTGTTTCATCAACACGCTGAAGGAACACTGATTACAGAATGCCTCCAGATGTGCTTCGGAAACTACTACTGGTCTTCCAGGGAACGATCAAAGCGTAGACACTGGGAGGCACTACTCCCATGGAGAAAAGTCCGCATGGTGCCTGTTGTATTGAATCCCGATGCAATTTCTGTGTTTTATCAACACTCTGAAGTTCCACAGATTACGGAATGCCTCCAGATGTGCTTCGGAAACTACTACTGGTCTTCCCGGGATTGATTAAAGCGTAGACAGTTTGAGACATTACTCCCATGGAGAAAAGTCCGCATGGTGCCTGTTGTATTCAATACCGATGTAATTTCTGTGTTCCATCAACACTCTGAATGTCCACAGATAACAGAATGCCTCCAGATGTGCTTCTTAATCTACTACTTGTCTTCCAGGGAACGATCAAAATGTAGACAGTTTGAGACAACACTGATATGGAGAAAAGTCCGCATGGTGCCTGTTGTAATCAATCCCAATTCAATTTCAATGTTTCATCAACACTCTGAAGGTTCACAGATTACGGAAAGCCTCTAGATGTGCTTCGGAAACTACTACTGCTCTTCCAGGGAACGATCAAAGCGTAGACAGTTAGAGACTTAACACCCATGGAGAAAAAACCGAGTGGTGCCTGTTGTATCCAATCCCGATCCAATTTCTGTGTTTCATCAACACTCTGAAGGTCCAATGATTACAGAATGCCTCCAGATGGGCTTGGAAACTACTAATGGTCTTCGAGGAATCGCTCAAAATTATTAGACAGTTTGAGATATTTCTCCCATGGAGAAAAGTTCGTATGGTGCCTGTTGTATTCAATCCCGACACAATTTCTGTGTTTCATCAACACTCTGAAGCTCCAAAGATTACGGAATGCCTCCAGATGTGCTTCGGAAACTACTACTGGTCTTCCAGGGAATGATTAAAGCGTAGATATTTGGAGACATTACTCCCATGGAGAAAAGTCCTCGTGGTGCCTGTTGTATTCAATCCCGATGCAATTTCTGTGTTCCATCACTCTCTGAAGGTCCACAGATTACAGAATGGCTCCAGATGTGCTTGAAAACTACTAATGGAGTTCGAGCAATCGTTCATAATTATTAGACAGTTTGAGACATTTCTCCCATTGAGAAAAGTAAGCATGGAGCCTGTTGTAATCAATCCCGATTCAATTTCAGTGTTTCATCAACACTCTGAAGGTCCACAGATTACAGAAAGCCTCCAGATGTGCTTCTGAAACTACTACTTGTCTTCCAAGAATCGATTAAAGAGTACTCAGTTTGAGACATTACCCACATGCAGAAAAGTCCGCATGGTGCCTGTTGTATTCAATCCCGTTGCAATTTCTGTGTTTCGTCAACACACAGAAGTTCCACAGATTTCAGAATGCCTCCAGATGTGCTTATAAACCACTACTGGTCTTCGAGGAATCGATCAAAAATCGTAGGCAGTTGGAGACATTTCTCCCATGGTGAAAAGTCCGTATGGTGCCTGTTGTATTTAGTCCCGACTCAGTTTGTGTGATTCATCAACACTCTGAACATCCACAGATTATAGAGTGCCTCCAGATGTGCTTCAAAGCTACTACTTGCCTTCCAGGAATCGATCGCAGCGTAGACACTGGGAGGCATTACTCCCATGGTGATAAGTCCGCATGGTGCCTTTTGTTTTCAATCCCGAAGCAATCTCTGTGTTTCATCAACACTCTGAAGGACCACAGATTACAGAATTCCTCCAGATGTGCCTATGAAACTACTACTGGTCTTCCAGGAAACGATCAATGCGTAGACTGTTTGAGAAAATACTCCCATGGAATAAAGACCACATATTGCCTGTTGTATTCAATCCCGATGCAATTTATGTGTTCCATCAACACTCTGTAGGTCCACAGATTACAGAATGTTTCCAGATGTGCATCGGAAACTACTACTGGTCTTCCAGGGCACGATCAAAGTGAAGACAGTTTGAGAAACTTCTCCCATGGAGAAAAGTTCGAGTGGTGCCTGTTCAATTCAATCCCAATGCAATTTCTGTGTTTCATGAACACTCTGAAGGTCCACAGATTTCAGAATTCCTCCAGATGTGCTTTCGGAAACTACTACTGGTCTTCCAGGGAACGACCAAAGCGTAGGCAGTTTAACACATTACTCCCATGAAAAAAAGTCCGCATGGTGCCAGTTGTATTCAATCCCGAATCAATTTCTGTGTTTCGTCAACCCTGTGAACGTCCACGGATTACAGAATGCCTCCAGATGTGCTTCGGAAACTACTACTGATTTTCCAGGGAACGACCAAAGCGAAGACAGTTTGAGACATTACTCTCATGGTGAAAAGTCCGTATGGTGCCTGTTGTATTCAATCCCAATGCACTTTCTGTGTTTCATCAACACTCTGAAGGTCCACAGATTACAGAACGCCTCCACATGTGCTTCGCAAACTACTACTTGTCCACCAGGTAACGATCAAAGTGTAGTCAGTTTGAGATATTACTCCCATGGGGAAAAGTCCGCATGATGCCTGTTGTATTCCATCCCGATGCAGTTTCTGTGTTTCATTAACACTCTGAAGCCCCACAGATTACAGAATGCCACCAGATGTGCCTTGGTAACTACCACTGGTCTTCCAGGGAACGATCAAAGGGTAGACTGTTGAGACATCACCCCCATATAGAAAAGATCGCATTGTGAATGTTCTATTCAAACCCGAGGCAATATCTGTGTTTCATGAACGCTTTGAAGGTCCACAGCTTACAGAATGGCTCCAGATGTGATTTGGAAACTACTACTGGTCTTCCAGGAATCGATCAAATTGTAGACAGTTTGAGACATCGCTCCCATGGAGAAAATTCCGCATGGTGGTTGTTGTATTCAATCCCGATGCAATTTATGTGTTTCATCAACACTTTGAAGGTCCACTGTTTACGGAATGTCTCCAGAAGTGCTTCTGAAACTACTACTGGTCATCCAGGGAACGATCAAAGCGTAGACAGTTTGAGACATTACACTAGTGGAGAAAAGTCCGCATGGTGCCTGTTGTATTCAATCACGATGCAGTTTCTGTGTTTCATCAACACTCCGAATGTCGACAGATTACAGAATGCCCCTGGATATGCTTTGAAACTACTACAGGCCTTCGAGCGATCGATCAAAATCCGTAGACAGTTTAAGACATTTCTGCCAAAGGAGAAAGGTCCGCATGGTGCCTGTTGTATTCAATCCCGACGCAATCACTGTGTTTCATCAACACTCTAAAGGTCCACATATTACAGAATTCCTCCAGATGTGCCTTGGAAACTACTACTGGTCTACCAGGGTACGATCAAAGCGTAGACTGTTTGAGACAATACTCCCATGGAATAAAGACCACATATTACATGTTGTATTCAATCCCGATGCAATTTCTGTGTTCCATCAACACTCTTAAGTTCCACACATTACAGAATGTTTCCAGATGTGCTTCGGAAACTACCACTGGCCTTCCAGGGAACGATCAAAGGGTAGACTGTTTGAGACATTACCCCCATATAGAAAAGACCGCATAGTGCCTGTTTAATTCAATCCCGATGTAATTTCTGTGTTTCATCAACACTCTGAAAGTCCACAGAATACAGAATGCCTCCAGATGTGCATCGGAAACTACTTCTGGTATTCCAGGGAACGATCAAGGCGTAGACAGTTTGAGACATTACTCCCATGGAGAAAAGTTCGCATTGTGCCTGTTCTATTCAAACCCGAGGCAATTTCTGTGTTTCATGAACTCTCTGAAGGTCCACAGATTACAGAATTGCTCCAGAAGTGATTTGGAAACTACTACTGGTCTTCCAGGATTCGATCAAAGCGTAGACAGTTTCAGACATCGCTCCGCATGGTAATTGTTGTATTCAATCCCGATGCAATTTATGTGTTTCATCAACACTTTGAAGGTCCACTGTTTACGGAATGTCTCCAGAAGTGCTTCGGAAACTACTACTGGTCAACCAGGGAACGATCAAAGCGTAGAAAGTTTGAGACATAGCTCAAGTGGAGAAAAGTCCGCATGGTGCCTGTTGTATTTAATCCCGATGCAGTTTCTGTGTTTCATCAACACTCCGAATGTCGACAGATTACAGAATGCCTCCGGATATGCTTTGAAACTACTACAGGTCTTCGAGGGATCGATTAAAATTCGTAGACAGTTGAAGACATTTCTGCCAAAGGAGAAAGGATCGCAATGATGCCTGTTGTATTCAATCCCGATGTAATTTCTGTGTTTCATCAACACTCTGAAGGTCCACAGAATACAGAATGCCTCCAGATATGCTTCAAAAACTACTACTTGTCTCCCAGGAATCGATCGAAGCGTAGACAGTGTGAGACATTTTGCCTATGAAGAAAAGTCCGCATGGTGACTGTTGTATACAATCCCGATGCAATTTCTGTGCTTCATCAACACTCTAAAGGTCCACAGAATACAGAATGCCTCCATATGTGCATCTGAAACTACTTCTGGTATTCCATGGAACGATCAAGGCGTAGACAGTTGAGACATTACTATCATGGAGAGAAGTCCGCATGGTGACTGTTGTATTCAATACCGATGCAATTTCGGTGTTTCATCAATACTCTGAACGTCCACAGATTACTGAATAGCTCCGGATGTACTTTGGAAACTACTACTGGTCTTCCAGGTTTCGATCAAAGCGTAGACAGTTTGAGACATAATTCCCATCGAGAAAATTCCGCATGGTGGTTGTTGTATTCAATCCCGATGCAATTTATGTGTTTCATCAACACTCTGAAGGTGCACTGTTTACGGAATGTCTCCAGATGTGCTTCGGAAACTACTACTGGTGTTCCAGGGCACGATCAAAGTGAAGACAGATTGAGAAATTTCTCCCGTGTAGAAAAGTCCGCATGGTGCCTGTTCAATTCAATCCCGATGCAATTTCTATGTTACATGAACAGTCTGAAGGTCCACAGATTTCAGAATGCCTCTAGATGTGCTTCGGAATCTACTACTGGTCTTCCAGGGAACGATCAAAGCGTAGGCAGTTTAACACATTACTCTCATGAAAAAAAGTATGCATGGTGCCAGTTGTATTAAATCCCGTTGCAATTTCTGTGTTTAATCAACCCTGTGAACGTCCACAGATTACAGAATTCCTCCAGAAGTGCTTCGGAATCTACTACTGATTTTCCAGGAAACGACCAAAGCGAAGAAAGTTTGGGACATTACTCCCATGGGAAAGAGTCCGCATGGTGCCGGTTGTATTCAATCCCGATGCTGTTTCTGTGTTTCATCAACACTCCGAATGTCGACAGGTTACAGAATGCCTCCGGATATGCTTTGAAACTAATACTGGTCTTCGAGGGATCGAAAAAAATTCGTAGACAGTTTAAGACATTTCTGCCAAGGAGAAAGGACCGCATGGTGCCTGTTGTATTCAATCCCGATGCAATTTCTGTGTTTCATAACATTCTGAAGCCCCACAGATTACAGAATGCCACCAGATGTGCCTTGGTAACTACCACTGGTCTTCCAGGGAACGTTCAAAGGGTAGACTGTTTGAGACATTACCCCCATATAGAAAAGACCGCATAGTGCCTGTTTAATTCAATCCCGATGTAATTTCTGTGTTTCATCAACACTCTGAAGGTATACAGAATACAGAATGCCTTCAGATGTGCATCGGAAACTACTCCTGGTATTCCTGGGAACGATCAAGTCATAGACAGTTTGAGACATAACCGCCATGGAGAAAAGTTCGCATTGTGCCTGTTCTATTCAAACCCGAGGCAATTTCTGTGTTTCATGAACCCTCTGAAGGTCCACGGATTACAGAATGCCTCCACATGTGCTTCGCAAACTACTACTGGTCTTCCAGGGAACGATCAAAGCGTATACAGTTTGAGACACTACATTCATGCACAAAAGTCCGCATGGTGCCTGTTGTATTCAATCCCGATGCAATTTCTGTGTTCCATCAACACTCTGAAGGTCCACAGATTACAGTAAGCTTCCAGAAGTGCTTCTGAAACTACTACAGGTCTCCCAGGGAACGATCAAAGCGTAGACAGTTCGAGACATCACTCCCATAGAGAAAAGTCTACATGGTGACTGTTGTATTCAAACCCGATGCAGTGACTGTGTTTCATCGACACTCTGAATGTCCACAGATTACAGGATGCCTCCAGATGTGCTTCGGAAACTACTACTTGTCTTCCAGGTAACGATCAAAGCGTAGTCAGCTTGAGACATTACTCCTATGGAGAAGAGACCGCATGGTGCCTGTCGTATTCAATCCCGATGCAATTTCTGTGTTTCATCAACACTCTGAAGGTCCACAGATTACAGAATGCCTCCGTATGTGCGTCGGAAACTACTACTGGTCTTCCAGGAATCGATTAATGTGTACACAGTTTGAGACATTACTCCCATGGAGAAAAGTCCACATGGTGCCTGTTGTATTTAATCCTGATGCAATCTCTGTGTTTCATCAACACTCTGTAGGTCCACAGATTACAGAATGCCTCCAGATGTGCGTCTGAAACTACTACTGGTCTTCCAGGAACTGATTAAATTGTACACGGTTTGAGACATTACTCCCGTGAAGAAAAGTCCGCATGGTGCCTGATGTATTCAATCCCGATGCAATTTCTGGGTTTCATCAACACTCTGAATGCCCACAGATTGCAAATGCCTCCAGATGTGCTTCGGAAACTACTACTGGTCTTCCAGGGAACAATCAAAACGTAGATAGTTGAACACATCACTCCCATGACGAAAAGTCCGCATGGTGCCCGTTGTATTCAATCCCGATGCAATTTCTGTGTTTCATCAACACTCTGAATTTCCACAGATTAGAGAATGCCTCCAGATGTGCATCAGAAGCTACTCTGGTATTCCAGGGAACGATCAAAGCGTAGACAGTTTGAGACATTACTTCCATAGAGAAAAGTTCGCATGGTGCCTGTTCTATTCAATTCCGAAGCAATTTCTGTGTTTCATGAACACACCGAAGGTCCACAGATTACAGAATGCCTAGAGATGTGCATCGGAAACCACTACTGGTCTTCCGGAGAGCAATCAAAGCGTAGACAGTTTGAGACATTACTCCCATGGAGAAAAGTCCGCATGGTGCCTGTTGTATTCAATCCCGATACAATTTCTGTGTGCCATCAGCACTCTGAATGTCCGCAGATTACAGAATGTCTCCAGATAGACTTCCCAAACTACTACTGGTCTTCCAGGGAACGATCAAAGCGTATACACGTTGAGACATTACTCCCATGGATAAAAGTCCGCATGCAGATTGTTGTATTGAATCCCGATGCAATTTCTGTGTTTCATCAACACTGTGAAGATCCACAGAATACAGAATGCCTCCAGATGTGCTTCGGAAACTACTCTGGTATTCCAGGGAACGATCAAAGCGTAGACATTTTGAGACATTACTCCCATGGAGAAATGTTCGCATGGTGCCTGTTCTGTACAATCCTGATGCAATTTGAGTGTTTCATGAACACTCTGAGAGTCCAAAGATTACAGAATGCCTCCAGATGTGCTTCGTGAACTATTACTGGTCCTACAGGAAGCGATCAAACCGTAGACTATTTGAGTCATTACTACAATGGAGAAAAGACCGCTTGGTGCCTGTTGTATTGAATGCCGATGCAATTTCTGTGTTTCATCAACACTCTGAAGGTGCACAGATTCAGAATGCTTCCAGATATGGTTCGGAAACTACTACTGGTCTTCCAGGAATCGATCAAATCGTACACAGTTTGAGACATTACTCCCATGGAGAAAAGTCCGCATGGTTCCTGTTGTACTCATTCCCGATTTAATTTCTATGTTTCACCATCACTCTGAAGGCCCACACATTACAGAATGCCTCCAGATGTGCCATTTAAACTACTACTGATCTTCCAGGAATCGATCAAATCGTACACAGTTTGAGACATTACTCTCATGGAGAAAAGTACGCATGGTACCTGCTGTATTCAATCCCAACCCAATTGCTGTGTTTCATCAACACTGTGAAAGTCCACAGATTACAGAATGCCTCCAGATGTGCTTCAGTAATTACTACTGGTCTGCTAGGGAAGGAACAAAACGTAGACAGTTGGGGACATTACTCACATGGAGAAAAGTCCGCATGGTGCCTGTTGTATTCAATCCCGATGCAATTTCTGCTTTCCATCAACACCCTGAATGTAAAAAGATTTCAGAATGCCTCCAGATATGCTTCGAAAACTACTACTGGTCTTGCAAAGCGTGTACAATTTGAGACATTACTCCCATGGAGAAAAGTCCGCATGGTGCCTGTTGTATTCAATCCCGATGCAATTTCTGTGTTTCATCAACGCACTGAAGGTAAACAGATTACAGAATGCCTCCAGATGCGACTTGGAAACTACTACTGGTCTTCCAGGGAACAATCAAAGCGTAGACTGTTTGTGATATTACTCCCATATAGAAAAGACCGCATGGTGACTGTTGTATTCAATCCTGATGCAATTTCTGTGTTTCATCAACACTCTGAAGGTCCACAGATTACGGAATGCATCCAGATGTGCTTCGGAATATTCTACTGGTCTTCCAGGGAACGATCAAAGCGTAGAAAGTTTGAGACATTACTCTCATGCAACAAAGTTGGCATGGTGTTTGTTTTATTCAATCCCGATGCAATTTCTGTATTTAATTAATATTCTGAAGGTATACAGATTACAGAATCACTCCAGATGTTCTTCGGAAACAACTACAGCCCTTCCAGGGTACGATGAAACTGTAGACAGTTTGAGACATTACTCCCATGGAGAAAAGTCTGCATGGTGCCTGTTGTTTTCAATCCCGATGCAATTTCTGTGTTTCATCAACGCACTGAAGGTAAACAAATTACAGAATGCCACCAGATTCGACTTGGAAACTACTACTGGTCTTCCAGGGAATGATCAAAGCGTAGAGTGTTTGTGATATTACTCCCATATAGAAAAGACCGCATGGTGACTGTTGTATTCAATCCTGATGCATTTCCAGTGTTTCATCTACACTCGGAAGGTCCACAGATTACAGAATGCCTCCAGATGTGCTTCTTATATTACTACTGGTTTTCCAGGAAACGATCATAGCGTAGACAGTTTGAGACATTACTCCCATTGAGAAAAGTTCGCATGGTGCCTGTTTTATTCAATCCCTATGCAATTTCTGTGTTTCATCAACACTCTGAATTCAGACAGATTACAGAATGTCTCCAGATGTGCCTTATAAACTACTACTGGTCTTCCAGGGAACGATCAAAGCGTAGTCTATTTGAGACATTACTCCCATGGAGAAAAGACCGCATGGTGCATGTTGTATTCAATCCCGACGCAATTTCTGTGTTCCATCAACACTCTGAAGGTCCACAGATTACAGTAAGCCTCCAGATGCTTTTCTGAAACTACTACAGGTCTTCCAGGGAACGATCAAAGCGTAGACAGTTTGAGACTTTACTCCCATGGAGAAAAGTCCGCATGGTACCTGTTCTATTCAATACCGATCCAATTTCTGTGTTTCATCAACACTGTGAAAGTCCACAGATTACAGAATGCCTCCTGATGGGCTTCAGTAATTACTACTGGTCTGCTATTGAAGGATCAAAACGTAGACAGTTGGGGACATTACTCACATGGTGAAAACTCCGCATGGTGCTGTTGTATTCAATCCCGATGCAATTTCAGCGTTCCATCAACGTCCTAAATGTAAACAGATTACAGATGCCTCCAGATGTGCTTCGAAAACTACTACTCGTCTTCCAGAGAACGATCAAAGCGTATACAGTTTGAGACATTACTCCCACGGAGAAAAGTCCGCATGGTGCCTGTTGTATTCTATCCCGATGCAATTTCTGTGTTCCATCAACACTCTGAAGATCCACAGATGTCAGAAAGCCTCAAGATGTGCTTCGGAAACTACTAATGGTCTTCCAGAGAACGATCAAAGCGTAGACAATTTGAGTCATTGCTACCACGGAGAAAAGACCGCTTGGTGCCTGTTGTATTGAATGCCGATGCAATTTCTGTGTTTCATCAACAGTCTGAAGGTGCACAGATTCAGAATGCTTCCAGATATGGTTCGGAAACTACTACTGGTCTTCCAGGAATCGATCAAATCGTACACAGTATGAGACATTACTCGCATGGAGAAAAGTCCGCATGGTTCCTGTTGTACTCATTCCCGATGCAATTTCTAAGTTTCACCATCACTCTGAAGGCCCACAGATTACAGAATGCCTCCAGATGTGCCATTTAAACTACTACTGATCTTCCACGTATCGATCAAATCGTACACAGTTTGAGACATTACTCTCATGGAGAAAAGTACGCATAGTACCTGTTGTATTCAATCCCGACCCAACTGCTGTGTTTCATCAACACTGTGAAAGTCCACAGATAACAGAATGCCTCCAGATGTGCTTCAGTAATTACTACTGGTCTGCTAGGGAAGGAACAAAACGTAGACAGTTGGGGACATTACTGACATGGTGAAAAGTCCGCATGGTGCTGTTGTATTCAATCCCGATGCAATTTCTGCTTTCCATCAACACCCTGAATGTAAACAGATTTCAGGATGCCTCCAGATGTGCTTCGAAAACTACTACTGGTCTTCCAGAGAACGATCAAAGCGTGTACAAGTTGAGACATTACTCCCATGGAGAAAAGTCCGCATGGTGCCTGTTGTATTCATTCCCGATGCAATTTCTGCGTTCCATCAACACTCTGAAGGTCCACAGATGACACAAAGCCTCAAGATGTGCTTCGGAAACTACTACTGGTCTTCCAGGGAACAATCAAAGCGTAGACTGTTTGTGATATTACTCCCATGTAGAAAAGACCGCATGGTGACTGTTGTATTCAATCCTGAAGCAATTTCTGTATTTCATCAACACTCTGAAGGTCCACAGATTACGGAATGCATCCAGATGTGCTTCGGAGTCTTCTACTGGTCTTCCAGGGAACGATCAAAGCGTAGAAAGTTTGAGACATTACTCTCATGCAACAACGTTGGCATGGTGCTTGTTTTTAATTCAATCCCGATGCTATTTCTGTATTTAATTAACATTCTGAAGGTATACAGATTACAGAATCCCTCCAGATGTGCTTCGGAAACAACTACAGCCCTTCCAGGGTACGGTGAAACTGTAGACAGTTTGAGACATTACTCCCATAGAGAATTGTCTGCATGGTGCCTGTTGTATTCAATCCCGAGTCTATTTCTGTGTTTCATCAACGCACTGAAGGTAAAGAAATTACAGAATGCCACCAGATTCGACTTGGAAACTACTACTGGTCTTCCAGGGAACGATCAAAGCGTAGATAGTTTGAGACACTACACTCATGCACATAAGTCCGCATGTTGCCTGTTGTATTCAATCCCGACGCAATTTCTATGTTCCATCAAAACTCTGAAGGTCCACAGATTACAGTAAGCCTCCCCATGTGCTTCTGAAACTACTACAGGTCTTCCAGGGAACGATCAAAGCGTAGACAGTTTGAGACATTACTCCCATGGAGAAAAGTCCGCATGGTACCTGTTGTATTCAATCCCGATCCAATTTCTGTGTTTCATAAACACTGTGAAAGTCCACAGATTACACAATGCCTCCTGATGGGCTTCAGTAATTACTACTGGTCTGCTATTGAAGGATCAAAACGTAGACAGTTGGGGACATTACTCACATGGTGAAAAGTCCGCATGGTGCTGTTGTATTCAATCCCGATGCAATTTCAGCGTTCCATCAACACCCTAAATGTAAACAGATTACAGAATGCCTCCAGATGTGCTTCGAAAACTACTACTGGTCTTCCAGAGAACGATCAAAGCGTATACAGTTTGAGACGTTATTACCATGGAGAAAAGTCCGCATGGTGCCTGTTGTATTCTATCCCGATGCAATTTCTGTGTTCCATCAACACTCTGAAGGTCCACAGATGACAGAAAGTCTCAAGATGTGCTTCGTAAACTACTAATGGTCTTCCAGGGAACGATCAAAGCGTAGACAGTTTGAGTCATTACTACCATCGAGAAAAGGCCGCTTGGTGCCTGTTGTATTGAATGCCGATGCAATTTCTGTGTTTCATCAACACTCTGAAGGTGCACAGATTCAGAATGCTTCCAGATATGGTTCGGAAACTACTACTGGTCTTCCAGGAATCGATCAAATCGTACACAGTTTGAGACATTACTCCCATCGAAAAAAATTCCGCATGGCTCCTGTTGTACTCATTCCCGATGCAATTTCTATGTTTCACCATCACTCTGAAAGCCCACAGATTACAGAATGCCTCCAGATGTGCCATTTAAACTACTACTGATCTTCCAGGAATCGATCAAATCGTACACAGTTTGAGACATTACTCTCATGGAGAAAAGTACGCATGGTACCTGTTGTATTCAATCCTGACCCAATTGCTGTGTTTCATCAACACTGTGAAAGTCCACAGATTACAGAATGCCTCCAGATGTGCTTCAGTAATTACTACTGGTCTGCTAGGGAAGGAACAAAACGTAGACAGTTGGGGACATTACTCACATGGAGAAAAGTCCGCATGGTGCCTGTTGTATTCAATCCCGATGCAATTTCTGCTTTCCATCAACACCCTGAATGTAAACAGATTTCAGAATGCCTCCAGATGTGCTTCGAAAACTACTACTGGTCTTCCAGAGAACGATCAAAGCGTGTACAATTTGAGACATTACTCCCATGGAGAAAAGTCCGCATGGTGCCTGTTGTATTCAATCCCGATGCAATTTCTGTGTTTCATCAACGCACTGAAGGTAAACAGATTACAGAATGCCTCCAGATGCGACTTGGAAACTACTACTGGTCTTCCAGGGAACGATCAAAGAGTAGACTGTTTGTGATATTACTCCCATATAGAAAAGACCGCATGGTGACTGTTGTATTCAATCCTGATGCAATTCCTGTGTTTCATCTACACTCGGAAGGTCCACAGATTACAGAATGCCTCCAGATGTGCTTCGGATATTACTACTGGTCTTCCAGGAAACGATCATAGCGTAGACAGTTTGAGACATTACTCCCATTGAGAAAAGTCCTCATGGTGCCTGTTTTATTCAATCCCTATGCAATTTCTGTGTTTCATCAACACTCTGAATTCAGACAGATTACAGAATGTCTCCAGATGTGCCTTATAAACTACTACTGGTCTTCCAGGGAGCGATCAAATCGTAGGCTATTTGAGATATTACTCCCATGGAGAAAAGACCGCATGGTGCATGTTGTATTCAATCCCGATGCAATTTCTGTATTTCATCAACACTCTGAAGGTCCACAGATTACGGAATGCTACCAGATGAGCTTCGGAAACTACTACTGGTCTTCGAGGAATCGATCAAAATTCGTAGACAGTTTGAGACATTTCTCCCATGGAGTAAGGTCCTCATGGTGGCTGTTCTATTTAATCCCGAAGCAATTCCTGTGTTTCATCAACACTCTGAAGGTCCACAGATAACAGAATGCCTCCAGACGTGCTTCGGAATCAACTACTGGTCTTCCAGAGAACGATCAAAGCGTATACAATTTGAGACATTACTCCCATTGAGAAAAGTCCGCATGGTGCCTGTTGTATTCAATCCCGATGCAATATCAGCGTTCCATCAACACCCAAAATGTAAACAGATTACAGAATACCTCCAGATGTGCTTCGAAAACTACTACTGGTCTTCCAGAGAACGATCAAATCGTATACAGTTTGAGACAATACTCCCATGGAGAAAAGTCCGCATGGTGCCTGTTGTATTCTATCCCGATGCAATTTCTGTGTTCCATCAACACTCTGAAGGTCCACAGATGACAGAAAGCCTCAAGATGTGCTTCGGAAACTACTAATGGTCTTCCAGGGAACGATCAAAAGCGTAGACAGTTTGAGACACTACACTCATGCACAAAAGTCCGCATGGTGCCTGTTGTATTCAATCCCGAAGCAATTTCTGTGTTCCATCAACACTCTGAAGGTCCACAGATTACAGTAAGCCTCCAGATGTGCTTCTGAAACTACTACAGGTCTTCCAGGGAACGATCAAAGCGTAGACAGTTTGAGACATTACTCCCATGGAGAAAATACTGCATGGTGCCTGATGGATTCAATCCAGATGCAATTTCCGTGTTTCATCTACACGAAGGTCCACAGATTACAGAAAGCCTCCAGATGTGCTTCAGAAACTACTACTGGTCTTCCAGGGAACTATCAAAGCGTAGACAATTTGAGACATCACTCCCATAGAGAAAAGTCTACATGGTGACTGTTGTATTCAAACCCGATGCACTGTCTGTGTTTCATCGACACTCTGAATGTCCACAGATTACAGAATGCCTCCAGATGAGCTTCGGAAACTACTACTTGTCTTCCAGGTAACGATCAAAGCGTAGTCAGCTTGAGACATTACTCCTATGGAGAAGAGTCCGCATGGTGCCTGTCGTATTCAATCCCGATGCAATTTCTGTGTTTCATCAAAACTCTGAAGGTCCACAGATTACAGAATGCCTCCGTATGTGCGTCGGAAACTACTACTGGTCTTCCAGGAATCGATTAAAGTGTACACAGTTTGAGACATTACTCCCGTGGAGAAAAGTCCGCATGGTGCCTGTTGTATTCAATCCTGATGCAATCTCTGTGTTTCATCAACACTCTGAAGGTCCACAGATTAAAGAATGCCTCCAGATGTGCGTCGGAAACTACTACTGGTCTTCCAGGAACTGATTAAAGTGTACACGGTTTGAGACATTACTCCCGTGGAGAAAAGTCCGCATGTTGCCTGATGTATTCAATCCCGATGCAATTTCTGTGTTTCATCAACACTCTGAATGCCCACGGATTAGGGAAAGGCTCCAGAAATGCTTCGGAAACTACAACTTGTCTTCCAGGGAACGATCAAAACGTAGACAGATTGTGACATTACTCCCATGGAGATAAGTCCGCATGATGCCTTTTTCATTCAATTCCAAAGCAATTTCTGTGTTTCATCAATATTCTGAAGGTCCACAGGTTACAGAATGCCTCCAAATGTGCTTCGGAAGCTACTACTGATCTTCCAGGAATCGATCAAAGTGTAGACAGTTTGAGACAATACTCCCATGGAGACAAGTCGGCATGGTGGTTGTTGTATTCAAACCAGATGCAATTTCTGTGTTTCATCAACACTTTGAAGGTCGACAGATCACAGAATGCCTTAAGTTGTGCTTCAGAAACTACTACTTGTCTTCCAGGGAACTATCAAAGCGTAGACAATTTGAGAAATTTCTCCCATGGAGAAAAGTCCACATGGTGCCTGTTCAATTCAATCCCGATGCAGTCTCTGTGTTTCATCAACACTCTGAATGTCCACAGATTGCAGAATGCTTCCAGATGCGCTTCGGAAACTACTACTGGTCTTTCAGGGAAAAATCAAAACGTAGATACTTGAACACATCACTCCCATGACGAAAAGTTTGCATGGTGCCCGTTGTTTTCAATCACGATGCAATTTCTGTGTTTCATCAACACTCTGAATTTCCACAGATTAGAGATTGCCTCCAGATGTGCATCAGAAACTACTCTGGTATTCCAGGGAACGATCAAAGCGTAGACAGTTTGAGAAATTACTCCCATGGAGAAAAGTCCGCATGGTGCCTGTTGTATTCAATCCCGATACAATTTCTGTGTTCCATCAGCACTCTGAATGTCCACAGATTCAGAATGCTTCCAGATGTGGTTCGGAAACTACTACTGGTCTTCCAGGAATCGATCAAATCGTACACAGTTTGAGACATTACTCCCATGGAGAAAAGTCCGCATGGTACCTGTTTTATTCAATCCCGATCCAATTTCTATGTTTCAGCAACACTGTGAAAGTCCACAGATTACAGAATGCCTCTAGATGTGCTTCAGTAATTACTACTGGTCTGCTAGGGAAGGATCAAAACGTAGACAGTTGGGTACATTACTCACATGGAGAAAAGACCGCATGGTGCCTGTTGTATTCAATCCCGAAGCAATTTCTGTGTATCATCAACACTCTGAAAATCCTCAGAATACAGAATGCCTCCAGATGTGCTTCGAAAACTACCACTGGTCTTCCAGGGAACGATCAAAACGTAGACAGATTGATACATTACTCCCATGGAGATAAGTCCGCATGATGCCTGTTGTATTCAATTCCAATGCAATTTCTGTGTTTATGAACACTCTGAAGGTCCACAGATTACAGAATGCCTCCTGATGTGGTTCAGAAACTACTAATGGTCTTCGGCTGGACGATCAAAGCGTAGACAGTTTGAGACATTACTATCATCGAGAAAAGTCCGCATGGTGCCTCTTGTATTCAATCCCGATGCAATTTCTGTGTTTCATCAACACTCTGAAGGGGAACAGATTACAGAATACCTCCAGATCTGCTTCGGAAACTACTACTGGTCTTCCAGGGAACGACCAAATAGTAGACAGTTTGAGACATTACTACCATGGAGAAAAGTCTGCATGGTGGCTGTTGTAGTCAATCCCGATGAAAATACTGTGTTTCATCAACACTCTGATGGTCCAAAGGTTACAGAATGCCTCCAGATGTGCTTCAAAAACTACTTCTGGTCTCCCAGACTTGGATCAAAGCGTAGACATTTTGAGACATTACGCCTATGGAGAAAAGTCCGCATGGAGCCTGTTGTATTGAATCCCGATGAACTTTTGGTGTTTCGTCAACACTCTGAAGGTGCACGGATTACAGAATGCCTCCAGATTTGCATCGCAAACTACTACTGGTCTTCCAGGAATCGATCAAATCGTACACAGTTTGAGACATTACTCTCATGGAGAAAAGTACGCATGGTGCCTGCTGTATTCAATCCCGATGCAATGTCTGTGTTTCATCAACGCACTGAAGGTAAACAGATTACAGAATGCCTCCAGATGTGACTTGGAAACTACTACTGGTCTTCCAGGGAACGATCAAATCGTAGACAATTTGAGAGATTACTCACATGGAGATAAGTCGGCATGGTGCCTGTTGTATTCAATCCCGATGCAATTTCTGTGTTCCATCAACACCCTGAATGTAAACAGATTAGAGAATGCCTCCAGATGTGCTTCGAAAACTACTACTGGTCTTCCAGAGAACGATCAAAGCGTATACAATTTGAGACATTACTCCCATGGAGAAAAGTCCGCATGGTGCCTGCTGTATTCAATCCCGATGCAATGTCTGTGTTTCATCAACGCACTGAAGGTAAACAGATTACAGAATGCCTCCAGATGTGACTTGGAAACTACTACTGGTCTTCCAGGGAACGATCAAATCGTAGACTGTTTTTGATATTACTCCCATATAGAAAAGACCGCATGGTGACTGTTGTATTCCATCCTGATGCTATTTCTGTGTTACATCAACACTCTGAAAGTCCACAGATTACGGAATGCCTCCTGATGTGCTTCGCAAACTTCTACTGGTCTTCCAGGGAACGATCAAAGCGTAGAAAGTTGGAGACATTAATCGCATGCAAAAAAGTCCACATGGTGATGTTTTATTCAATAACGATGCAATTTCTGTATTTCATTAACATTCTGAAGGTCTACAGATTACAGAATGCCTCCAGATGTGCTTCGGAATCTACTACTAGTCTTCCAGGAATCGATCAAAACGTAGACAATTTGAGACATTACTCCCATGGAGAAATGTCCGCATGGTGCCTATTGTATTGAATGCCGATGCAATTTCTGTGTTTCATCAACTCTCTGAAGAACCACAGATTACAGAATGCCTCCAGATGTGCTTCGGAAACTACTACTTGTCCTCCAGGTAACGATCAAAGCGTAGTCAGCTTGAGACATTTCTCCCATGGAGAAAAGTCCACATGGTTCCTGTTGTATTCATTCCCGATGCAATTTCTATGTTTCACCATCACTCTGAAGGCCCACAGATTACAGAATGCTTCCACATGTGCCTTTTAAACTACTACTGATCTTCCACGAATCGATCAAATCGTACACAGTTTGAGACATTACTCTCATGGAGAAAAGTACGCATGGTACCTGTTGTATTCAATCCTGACCCAATTGCTGTGTTTCATCAACACTGTGAAAGTCCACAGATTACAGAATGCCTCCAGATGTGCTTCAGTAATTACTACTGGTCTGCTAGGGAAGGAACAAAACGTAGACAGTTGGGGACATTACTCACATGGAGAAAAGTCCGCATGGTGCCTGTTGTATTCAATCCCGATGCAATTTCTGCTTTCCATCAACACCCTGAATGTAAACAGATTTCAGAATGCCTCCAGATGTGCTTCGAAAACTACTACTGGTCTTCCAGAGAACGATCAAAGCGTGTACAATTTGAGACATTACTCCCATGGAGAAAAGTCCGCATGGTGCCTGTTGTATTCAATCCCGATGCAATTTCTGTGTTTCATCAACGCACTGAAGGTAAACAGATTACAGAATGCCTCCAGATGCGACTTGGAAACTACTACTGGTCTTCCAGGGAACGATCAAAGAGTAGACTGTTTGTGATATTACTCCCATATAGAAAAGACCGCATGGTGACTGTTGTATTCAATCCTGATGCAATTCCTGTGTTTCATCTACACTCGGAAGGTCCACAGATTACAGAATGCCTCCAGATGTGCTTCGGATATTACTACTGGTCTTCCAGGAAACGATCATAGCGTAGACAGTTTGAGACATTACTCCCATTGAGAAAAGTCCTCATGGTGCCTGTTTTATTCAATCTCTATGCAATTTCTGTGTTTCATCAACACTCTGAATTCAGACAGATTACAGAATGTCTCCAGATGTGCCTTATAAACTACTACTGGTCTTCCAGGGAGCGATCAAAGCGTAGGCTATTTGAGATATTACTCCCATGGAGAAAAGACCGCATGGTGCATGTTGTATTCAATCCCGATGCAATTTCTGTATTTCATCAACACTCTGAAGGTGCACAGATTACGGAATGCTACCAGATGAGCTTCGGAAACTACTACTGGTCTTCGAGGAATCGATCAAAATTCGTAGACAGTTTGAGACATTTCTCCCATGGAGTAAGGTCCTCATGGTGGCTGTTCTATTTAATCCCGAAGCAATTCCTGTGTTTCATCAACACTCTGAAGGTCCACAGATAACAGAATGCCTCCAGACGTGCTTCGGAATCAACTACTGGTCTTCCAGAGAACGATCAAAGCGTATACAATTTGAGACATTACTCCCATTGAGAAAAGTCCGCATGGTGCCTGTTGTATTCAATCCCGATGCAATATCAGCGTTCCATCAACACCCAAAATGTAAACAGATTACAGAATACCTCCAGATGTGCTTCGAAAACTACTACTGGTCTTCCAGAGAACGATCAAATCGTATACAGTTTGAGACAATACTCCCATGGAGAAAAGTCCGCATGGTGCCTGTTGTATTCTATCCCGATGCAATTTCTGTGTTCCATCAACACTCTGAAGGTCCACAGATGACAGAAAGCCTCAAGATGTGCTTCGGAAACTACTAATGGTCTTCCAGGGAACGATCAAAAGCGTAGACAGTTTGAGACACTACACTCATGCACAAAAGTCCGCATGGTGCCTGTTGTATTCAATCCCGAAGCAATTTCTGTGTTCCATCAACACTCTGAAGGTCCACAGATTACAGTAAGCCTCCAGATGTGCTTCTGAAACTACTACAGGTCTTCCAGGGAACGATCAAAGCGTAGACAGTTTGAGACATTACTCCCATGGAGAAAATACTGCATGGTGCCTGATGGATTCAATCCAGATGCAATTTCCGTGTTTCATCTACACGAAGGTCCACAGATTACAGAAAGCCTCCAGATGTGCTTCAGAAACTACTACTGGTCTTCCAGGGAACTATCAAAGCGTAGACAATTTGAGACATCACTCCCATAGAGAAAAGTCTACATGGTGACTGTTGTATTCAAACCCGATGCACTGTCTGTGTTTCATCGACACTCTGAATGTCCACAGATTACAGAATGCCTCCAGATGAGCTTCGGAAACTACTACTTGTCTTCCAGGTAACGATCAAAGCGTAGTCAGCTTGAGACATTACTCCTATGGAGAAGAGTCCGCATGGTGCCTGTCGTATTCAATCCCGATGCAATTTCTGTGTTTCATCAAAACTCTGAAGGTCCACAGATTACAGAATGCCTCCGTATGTGCGTCGGAAACTACTACTGGTCTTCCAGGAATCGATTAAAGTGTACACAGTTTGAGACATTACTCCCGTGGAGAAAAGTCCGCATGGTGCCTGTTGTATTCAATCCTGATGCAATCCCTGTGTTTCATCAACACTCTGAAGGTCCACAGATTAAAGAATGCCTCCAGATGTGCGTCGGAAACTACTACTGGTCTTCCAGGAACTGATTAAAGTGTACACGGTTTGAGACATTACTCCCGTGGAGAAAAGTCCGCATGTTGCCTGATGTATTCAATCCCGATGCAATTTCTGTGTTTCATCAACACTCTGAATGCCCACGGATTAGGGAAAGGCTCCAGAAATGCTTCGGAAACTACAACTTGTCTTCCAGGGAACGATCAAAACGTAGACAGATTGTGACATTACTCCCATGGAGATAAGTCCGCATGATGCCTTTTTCATTCAATTCCAAAGCAATTTCTGTGTTTCATCAATATTCTGAAGGTCCACAGGTTACAGAATGCCTCCAAATGTGCTTCGGAAGCTACTACTGATCTTCCAGGAATCGATCAAAGTGTAGACAGTTTGAGACAATACTCCCATGGAGACAAGTCGGCATGGTGGTTGTTGTATTCAAACCAGATGCAATTTCTGTGTTTCATCAACACTTTGAAGGTCGACAGATCACAGAATGCCTTAAGTTGTGCTTCAGAAACTACTACTTGTCTTCCAGGGAACTATCAAAGCGTAGACAATTTGAGAAATTTCTCCCATGGAGAAAAGTCCACATGGTGCCTGTTCAATTCAATCCCGATGCAGTCTCTGTGTTTCATCAACACTCTGAATGTCCACAGATTGCAGAATGCTTCCAGATGCGCTTCGGAAACTACTACTGGTCTTTCAGGGAAAAATCAAAACGTAGATACTTGAACACATCACTCCCATGACGAAAAGTTTGCATGGTGCCCGTTGTTTTCAATCACGATGCAATTTCTGTGTTTCATCAACACTCTGAATTTCCACAGATTAGAGATTGCCTCCAGATGTGCATCAGAAACTACTCTGGTATTCCAGGGAACGATCAAAGCGTAGACAGTTTGAGAAATTACTCACATGGAGAAAAGACCGCATGGTGCCTGTTGTATTCAATCCCGAAGCAATTTCTGTGTATCATCAACACTCTGAAAATCCTCAGAATACAGAATGCCTCCAGATGTGCTTCGAAAACTACCACTGGTCTTCCAGGGAACGATCAAAACGTAGACAGATTGATACATTACTCCCATGGAGAAAAGTCCGCATGATGCCTATTGTATTCAATTCCAATGCAATTTCTGTGTTTATGAACACTCTGAAGGTCCACAGATTACAGAATGCCTCCTGATGTGGTTCAGAAACTACTAATGGTCTTCGGCTGGACGATCAAAGCGTAGACAGTTTGAGACATTACTATCATCGAGAAAAGTCCGCATGGTGCCTCTTGTATTCAATCCCGATGCAATTTCTGTGTTTCATCAACACTCTGAAGGGGAACAGATTACAGAATACCTCCAGATCTGCTTCGGAAACTACTACTGGTCTTCCAGGGAACGACCAAATAGTAGACAGTTTGAGACATTACTACCATGGAGAAAAGTCTGCATGGTGGCTGTTGTAGTCAATCCCGATGAAAATACTGTGTTTCATCAACACTCTGATGGTCCAAAGGTTACAGAATGCCTCCAGATGTGCTTCAAAAACTACTTCTGGTCTCCCAGACTTGGATCAAAGCGTAGACATTTTGAGACATTACGCCTATGGAGAAAAGTCCGCATGGAGCCTGTTGTATTGAATCCCGATGAACTTTTGGTGTTTCGTCAACACTCTGAAGGTGCACGGATTACAGAATGCCTCCAGATTTGCATCGCAAACTACTACTGGTCTTCCAGGAATCGATCAAATCGTACACAGTTTGAGACATTACTCTCATGGAGAAAAGTACGCATGGTGCCTGCTGTATTCAATCCCGATGCAATGTCTGTGTTTCATCAACGCACTGAAGGTAAACAGATTACAGAATGCCTCCAGATGTGACTTGGAAACTACTACTGGTCTTCCAGGGAACGATCAAATCGTAGACAATTTGAGAGATTACTCACATGGAGATAAGTCGGCATGGTGCCTGTTGTATTCAATCCCGATGCAATTTCTGTGTTCCATCAACACCCTGAATGTAAACAGATTAGAGAATGCCTCCAGATGTGCTTCGAAAACTACTACTGGTCTTCCAGAGAACGATCAAAGCGTATACAATTTGAGACATTACTCCCATGGAGAAAAGTCCGCATGGTGCCTGCCGTATTCAATCCCGATGCAATGTCTGTGTTTCATCAACGCACTGAAGGTAAACAGATTACAGAATGCCTCCAGATGTGACTTGGAAACTACTACTGGTCTTCCAGGGAACGATCAAATCGTAGACTGTTTTTGATATTACTCCCATATAGAAAAGACCGCATGGTGACTGTTGTATTCCATCCTGATGCTATTTCTGTGTTACATCAACACTCTGAAAGTCCACAGATTACGGAATGCCTCCTGATGTGCTTCGCAAACTTCTACTGGTCTTCCAGGGAACGATCAAAGCGTAGAAAGTTGGAGACATTAATCGCATGCAAAAAAGTCCACATGGTGTTTGTTTTATTCAATAACGATGCAATTTCTGTATTTCATTAACATTCTGAAGGTCTACAGATTACAGAATGCCTCCAGATGTGCTTCGGAATCTACTACTAGTCTTCCAGGAATCGATCAAAACGTAGACAATTTGAGACATTACTCCCATGGAGAAATGTCCGCATGGTGCCTATTGTATTGAATGCCGATGCAATTTCTGTGTTTCATCAACTCTCTGAAGAACCACAGATTACAGAATGCCTCCAGATGTGCTTCGGAAACTACTACTTGTCCTCCAGGTAACGATCAAAGCGTAGTCAGCTTGAGACATTTCTCCCATGGAGAAAAGTCCACATGGTTCCTGTTGTATTCATTCCCGATGCAATTTCTATGTTTCACCATCACTCTGAAGGCCCACAGATTACAGAATGCTTCCACATGTGCCTTTTAAACTACTACTGATCTTCCACGAATCGATCAAATCGTACACGGTTTGAGACATTACTCTCATGGAGAAAAGTACGCATGGTACCTGTTGTATTCAATCCCGATCCAATTTCTGTGTTTCATCAACACTGTGAAAGTCCACAGATTACAGAATGCCTCCAGATGTGCTTCAGTAATTACTACTGGTCTGCTGGGGAAGGATCAAAACGTAGACAGTTATGGACATTACTCACATGGAGAATAGTCCGCATGGTGCCTGTTATATTCAATCCCGATGCAATTTCTGCGTTCCATCAACACCCTGAATGTAAGTAGATTACAGAATGCCTCCAGATGTGCTCCGAAAACTACTACTGGTCTTCCAGAGAACGATCAAAGAGTGTACAATTTGAGACATTACTCCCATGGAGAAAAGTCCGCATGGTGCCTGTTGTATTCAATCCCGATGCAATTTCTGTGTTTCATCAACGCACTGAAGGTAAACAGATTACAGAATGCCTCCAGATGCGACTTGGAAACTACTACTAGTCTTCCAGGGAACGAACAAAGCGTAGACTGTTTGTTATATTACTCCCATATAGAAAAGACCGCATGGTGACTGTTGTATTCAATCCTGATGCAATTTCTGTGTTTCATCAACACTCTGAAGGTCCACAGATTACGGAATGCCTCCAGATGTGCTTCGGAAACTTCTACTGGTCTTCCAGGGAACGATCAAAGTGTAGAAAGTTTGAGACATTACTCTTATGCAACAAAGTTGGCATGGTGCTTGTTTTATTCAATCCCGATGCAATTTCTGTATTTAATTAACATTCTGAAAGTCCACAGATTACAGAATGCCTCCAGATGTGCTTCGGAAACAACTACAGCCCTTCCAGGGAGCGATGAAACTGTAGACGGTTTGAGACATTACTCCCATGGAGAAAAGTCTGCATGGTGCCTGTTGTATTTAATCCCGATGCAGTTTCTGTGTTTCATCAACGCACTGAAGGTAATCAAATTACAGAATGACTCCAGATGCGACATTGAAACTACTACTGATCTTCCAGGGAACGATCAAAGCGTAGACTGTTTGTGATATTACTCCCATATAGAAAAGACCGCATGGTGACTGTTGTATTCAATCCTGATGCAATTTCTGTGTTTCATCAACACTCTGAAGGTCCACAGATTACGGAATGCTACCAGATGTTCTTCGGAAACTACTACTGGTCTTCGAGGAACCGATCAAAATTCGTAGACAGTTTGAGACATTTCTCCTATGGAGTAAGGTCCTCATGGTGGCTGTTCTATTTAATCCCGAGGCGATTACTGTGTTTCATCAACACTCTGAAGGTCCACAGATAACACAATGCCTCCAGACGTGCTTCGGAATCTACTACTGATCTTCCAGGAATCGATCAAAGTGTAGACAGTTTAAGACATTACTCCCATGGAGACAAGTCCGCATGGTGGTTGTTGTATTCAAACCAGATGCAATTTCTGTGTTTCATCAACACTTTGAAGGTCGACAGATCACAGAATGCCTCCAGTTGTGCCTCTGAATCTACTACCGGTCTTCCAGGTAACGATCAAAGCGTAGACTGTTTGAGACATTACTCCCATGGAGAAAAGACCGCATATTGCCTTTTGTATTCAATCCCGATGCAAATTTTGTGTTTCATCAACACTCTGAAGGTCCACAGATTACAGAACGCCTCCAGATGTGCTTCAGAAACTACTACTTGTCTTCCAGGGAACTATCAAAGCGTAGACAATTTGAGAAATTTCTCCCATGGAGAAAAGTCCACATGGTGCCTGTTCAATTCAATCGCGATGCAGTTTCTGTGTTTCATCAACACTCTGAGTGTCCACAGATTGCTGAATGCCTCCAGATGTGCTTCGGAACTACTACTGATCTTCCAGGAATCGATCAAAGTGTAGACAGTTTGAGACATTACTCCCATGAAGAAAAGTTCGCATGGTGCCTGTTCTATTCAATCCCCAAGCAATTTCTGTATTTCATGAACACTCCGAAGGTCCACAGATTACAGAATGCCTAGAGATGTGCATCGGAAACCACTACTGGTCTTCCTGGGTGCGATCATAGCGTAGACAGTTTGAGACATTACTCCCATTGAGAAAAGTCCGCATGAAGCCTGTTGTATTGAATCCCGATGCAATTTCTGTGTTTCATCAACACTGTGAAGGTCCACAGAATACAGAATGCCTCCAGGTGTGCTTCGGAAACTACTCTGGTATTCCAGGGAACGTTCAAAGCGGAGACAATTTGAGACATTACTCCCATGGAGAAAAGTTCGCATGGTGCCTGTTCTATACAATCCCGATGCAATTTTAGTGTTTCATGAACACTCTGAGAGTCCAAAGATTACAGAATGCCTCCAGATGTGCTTCGTGAACAATTACTGGTCCTACAGGAAGCGATCAAAGCGTAGACTGTTTGAGTCATTACTACCATGGAGAAAAGACCGCTTGGTGCCTGTTGTATTGAATCCCGATGCAATTTCTGTGTTTCATCAACACTCTGAAGGTCCACAGATTCAGCATGCTTCCAGATGTGGTTCGGAAACTACTACTGGTCCTCCAGGAATCGATCAAATCGTACACAGTTTCAGACATTACTCTCATGGAGAAAAGTCCGCATGGTACCTGTTTTATGCAATGCCGATCCAATTTCTATGTTTCATCAACACTGTGAAAGTCCACAGATTACAGAATGCCTCCAGATGTGCTTCAGTAATTACTACTGGTCTGCTAGGAAAGGATCAAAGCGTAGACAGTTGGGGACATTACTCACATGGAGAAAAGTCCGCATGGTGCCTGTTGTATTCAATCCCGATGCAATTTCTGTGTTCCATCAACACTCTGAACGTAAACAGATTACAGAATGCCTCCAGATGTGCTTCGAAAACTACCAGTGGTCTTCCAGGGAACGATCAAAGCGTAGACAGTTTGAGATATTACTCCAATGGAGAAAACTCCGCATGGTGCCTGTTGTATTCAACTCCCGATGGAATTTCTGTGTTTCATCAACAATCTGAAGGTCCACAGATTACAGAAAGCCTCCAGACGTGCTTGGGAAACTACTACTGATCTTCCAGGTAACGATCAAATCGTAGACACTTTGAGACATTACACCTATGTAGAAAAGTACGCATGGTGCCTGTTGTATTCAATCAAGATCCAATTTCTGTGATTCATCAACACTGTGAAGGTCCTCAGAATACAGAATGCATTGAGATGTGCTTCGCAAACTACTACTGGTCTTCCAGGAATCGATCAAATCGTAAACAGCGTGAGACATTACTCCCATGGAGAAAATTGCGCATGGTTCCTGTTGTTTTCATTCCCGATGCAATATCTGCGTTTCACCAACACTCTGAAGGCCCACAGATTGCAGAATGCCTCCAGATGTGCCTTTTAAACTACTACTGGTCTTCCAGGAATCGATCAAATCGTACACAGTTTGAGACATTACTCTCATGGAGAAAAGTACGCATGGTACCTGTTGTAATCAATCCAGATCCAATTTCTGTGTTTCATGAACACTGTGAAGGTCCACAGATTACATAAGGCCTCCAGATGTGCTTCGGACACTACTACTGGTCTTCTCGGAAACAATCAAATCGTAGATAGTTGAACACTTTACTCCCATGACAAAAAGTCCGCATAGTGCCAGTTTTATTCAATCCCGATGCAATTTCTGTGTTTCATGAACACTCTGAATTTCCACAGATTAGAGAATGCCTCCAGATGTGCTTAGTGAACTATTACTGGTCCTACAGGAAGCGATCAAAGCGTAGTCTGTTTGAGTCATTACTACCATGGAGAAAAGACCCCTTGGTGCCTGTTGTATTGAATCCCGATGCAATTTCTGTGTTTCATCAACACTCTGAAGGTTCACAGATTACGGAATGCCTCCAGATGTGCTTCAGAAACTACTACTGGTCTTCAAGGGAACGTTCAAAACGTAGACAGTTTAAGACATTACTAACATGGAGAAAAGTCCGCATGGTGCCTGTTGTATTCAATCCCGATGCAATTTCTTTGTTCTATCAACACTCTGAACGTAAACAGATTACAGAATGCCTCCAGATGTGCTTCGGAAACTGTTACAGGTCTTCCAGTTAACGTTCAAAGCGTAGACAGTTTGAGACATAACTATCATGGAGAAAAGTCCGCATGGTGCCTGTTGTATTCAATCCCGATGCATTTTCTGTGTTTCATCAACGCACTGAAGGAAAACAGATTACAGAATGCTTCCAGATGTGACTTGGAAACTCCTACAGGTCTTCCAGGGAACGATCAAAGCGTAGACTGTTTGTGATATTGCTCCCATATAGAAAAGACCGCATGGTGCATGTTGTATTCAATTCTGATGCAATTTCTGTGTATCATCAACACTTTGAAGTTCCACAGGTTACAAAATGCCTCCTGATGTGCTTCGAATACTTCTACTGGTCTTCCAGGTAACGATCAAACCGTAGACACTTTGAGACATTACTCCTATGGAGAAAAGGACGCATGGTGCCTGTTGAATTCAATACCGATCCCATTTCTGTGTTTCATCAACACTGTGAATTTCCACAGAATACAGAATGCCTCCAGGTGCTCTTCGGAAACTACCACTGGTCTTACAGGGAACGATGAAAGCGTAGACAGTTTGAGACATTACCCTCATGGAGAAAAGTCCGCATGGTGCCTGTTGTATTCAATCCCGATGCAATTTCTGTGTATCATCAACACTCTGAAGGTCCACAGATTACAGAAAGCCTCCAGACGTGCTTCGAAAACTACCACTGGTCTTCCAGGGAACGATCAAAGCGTAGACAGTTTGAGACATTACTCCAATGGAGAAAACTCCGCATGGTGCCTGTTGTATTCAATCCCGGATGGAATTTCTGTGTTTCGTCAACAATCTGAATGTCCACAGATTACAGAAAGCCTCCAGTCGTGCTTCGGAAACTACTACTGATCTTCCAGGTAACGATCAAATCGTAGACACTTTGAGACATTACTCCCATGGAGAGAAGTCCGCATGGTGCCTGATGTATTCAATCCCGATGCAATTTCCCTGTTTCATCAACACTCTGAAGGTCCACAGATTACAGAATGCCTCCAGATGTCACTTGGAAACTACTACTGGTCTTCCAGGGAATGATCAAAGCGTAGACTGTTTGTGATATTGCTCCCATATAGAAAAGACCGCATGGTGACTGTTGTATTCAATCCTGATGTCATTTCTGTGTTTCATCAACACTCTGAAGCTCCACAGATTACGGAATGCCTCCAGATGTGCTTCGGAAACGTCTAGTGGTCTTCCAGGGAGCGATCAAAGCGTAGACTGTTTGTGATATTACTCCCATAGAGAAAAGCCGGCTTGGTGCCTGTTGTATTCAATCCCGATGCAATTTCTGTGTTTCATCAACACTCTGAAGGTCCACAAATCACAAATACCTCCAGATGTGCTTGAAAACTACTACTGGTCTTCGAGGAATCGATCAAAATTCTTACACAGTTTGACACATCTCTCCCATGGAGAAAGATCATCATGGTATCAGTTGTATTTAATCCCGATGCAATTCCTGTGTTTCATCTACCCTCTGAAGGTCCACAGATTACAAAATGCCTCCAGATGTGCTTCGGATATTACTACTGGTCTTCCAGGAAAGGATCTAAGAGTAGTCTGTTTGAGACATTACTCTCATGGAGAAAAGTACGCATGGTACCTGTTGTATTCAATCCCGATCAATTTCTAAGTGTCATCAACACTGTGAAAGTCCACAGATTACAGAATGCCTCCAGATGTGCTTCAGTAGTTACAACTGGTCTGCTAGGGAAGGATCAAAACGTAGACAGTTGGGGACATTACTCGCATGGAGTAAAGTCCGCATGGTGACTGTTGTATTCAATCCTGATGCCATTTCTGTGTTTCATCAACACTCTGAAGGTCCTCAGATTACGGAATGCCTCCAGATGTGCTTCGGAAACTACTACTGATCTCCCAGGGAACGATCAAAACCTAGACAGTTTGAGACATTACTCCCGTGGAGAAATGTCCGCATGGTGATTGTTGTATTGAATCCCGATGCAATTTCTGTATTTGATCAACACTCTGAAGACCCACAGATTACAGAATGCCTCCAGATGTGCTTCAGAAACTACTACTGGTCTTCAAGGGAACGATCAAAACGTAGACAGTTTAAGACATTACTCTCATGGAGAAAAGTACGCATGGTACCTGTTGTATTCAATCCCGATCAATTTCTAAGTGTCATCAACACTGTGAAAGTCCACAGATTACAGAATGCCTCCAGATGTGCTTCAGTAGTTACAACTGGTCTGCTAGGGAAGGATCAAAACGTAGACAGTTGGGGACATTACTCGCATGGAGTAAAGTCCGCATGGTGACTGTTGTATTCAATCCCGATGCAATTTCTGTGTTCCATCAACACTCTGAACGTAAACAGATTACAGAATGCCTCCAGATGTGCTTCGGAAACTGTTACTGGTCTTCCAGTTAACGATCAAAGCGTAGACAGTTTGGGACATTACTATCATGGAGAAAAGTCCGCATGGTGCCTGTTGTATTCAATCCCGATGCATTTTCTGTGTATCATCAACACTCTGAAGGTCCACAGCATACAGAAAGCCTCCATGCGTGCTTCGAAAATTACCACTGGTCTTCAAGGGAACGCTCAAAGCGTGGACAGTGTGAGACATTACTCCAATGGAGAAAATTCCGCATGGTGCCTGTTGTATTCAATCCCGATGGAATTTCTGTGTTTCATCAAAATTCTGAAGGACCACAGATTACAGAAAGCCTCCAGAAGTGCTTCGTAAACTACTACTGATCTTCCAGGTAACGATCAAATCGTAGACACTTTGAGACATTACTCCTATGGAGAAAAGTACGCATGGTGCCTATTGTACTCAATCAAGATCCAATTTCTGTGTTTCATCAACACTGTGAAGGTCCTCAGGATACAGAATGCATCCAGATGTGCTACGGAAACTACTACTGGTCTTCCAGGGAACGATCAAAATGTAGACAGTTTGAGACATTACTCCCATGGAGAGAAGTCCGCATGGTGCCTGATGTATTCAATCCCGATGCAATTTCCCTGTTTCATCAACACTCTGAAGGTCAACAGATTACAGAACGCCTCCAGATGTGCTTCGGAAACTGTTACTGGTCTTCCAGTTAACGATCAAAGCGTAGACAGTTTTAGACATTACTCTCATTGACAAAAGTCCGCATGGTGCCTCTTCTATTCAATCCCGATGCAATTTCTGTGTTTATGAAGACTCTGAAGGTCCACAGATTACAGAATGCCTCCTGATGTGGTTCGGAAACTACTAATGGTCTTCGACTGGACGATCAAAGCGTAGACAGTTTGAGACATTACTATTATTGAGAAAAGTCCGCATGGTGCCTCTTGTATTCAACCCGATGCAATTTCTGTGTTTCATCAACACTCTGAAGGGCAACAGATTACAGAATGCCTCCAGATTTGCTTCGGTAACTACTGCTGGTCTTCCAGGGAGCGACCAAATAGTAGACAGTTTGAGACATTACTACCATGGAGAAAAGTCTGCATGGTGCCTGTTGTAGTCCATCCCGATGCAATTTCTGTGTTTCGTCAACACTGTGAAGGTCCACAGAATAGAGAATGCCTCCAGATGTGCTTCGGAAACTACTCTGGTATTCCAGGGAACGATCAAAGCGTAGACTGTTTGTGATATTGCTCCCATATAGAAAAGACCGCATGGTGACTGTTGTATTCAATCCCAATGCAATTTCTGTGTTTCATCAACGCACTGAAGGTAAACATATTACAGATTGCCTCCAGATGTGACTTGGAAACTACTACTGGTCTTCCAGGGAACGATCAAAACGTAGACTGTTTGTGATATTGCTCCCATATAGAAAAGACCGCATGGTGACTATTGTATTCAATCCTGATGCCATTTCTGTGTTTCATCAACACTCTGAAGGTCCACAGATTACGGAATGCCTCAAGATGTGCTTCGGAAACTTCTACTGGTCTTCCAGGGAACGATCAAAGTGTAGAAAGTTTGAGACATTAATCTCATGCAAAAAAAGTCCGCATGGTGTTTGTTTTATTCAATCCCGATGCAATTTCTGTATTTAATTAACATTCTGAAGGTCCACAGATTACAGAATTCCTCCTGATGTGACTTGGAAACTACTGCTGGTCTTCCAGGGAACGATCAAAGCGTAGACTGTTTGTGATATTGCTCCCATATAGAAAAGACCGCATGGTGACTGTTGTATTCAATCCTGATGCCATTTATGTGTTGCATCAACACTCTGAAAGTCCTCAGATTACGGAATGCCTCCAGATGTTTTTCGGAAACTACTACTGGTCTTCGAGGAATCGATCAAAATTCGTAGACAGACAGAGACATTTCCCCTATCGAGAAAGGTCAGCTTCGTGCCTCTTGTATTTAATCCCGATGCAATTTCTATATTTCATCAAGACTCTGAATGCCTACAGATTACCGAATGCCTCCAGAAGTACTTCCGAAACTACTACTGGTCTTCCAGGGAACGATTAAAGCGTAGATAGTCTGAGACATTACTCTCATGGAGGAAAGTCCGCATGGTGCTTGTTGTATTCAATCCCGATGTAATTTCTGTGTTACATCAACACTCTGAAGGTCCACAGATTACATAATGCCTCCAGATGTGCTTCGGAATCTACTACTGGTCTTCCAGGATTCGATCAAAACGTAGACAGTTTGAGACATTACTCCCATGGAGAAAAGTCCGCATGGTGCCTGTTGTACTCAATCCCGATGCAATTTCTTTGTTTCATCAACACTCTGAAAGTCGACAGATTACTGAATGCCTCATGATGTGGTTCGGAAACTACTACTGATCTCCCAGGGAATGATCAAAGCGTAGACAGTTTGAGACATTACTATTATTGAAAAAAGTCCGCATGGTGCATGTTGTATTCAATCCCGATGCAATTTCTGTGTATCATCAACACTTTGAAGGTCCACAGGTTACAAAATGCCTCCTGATGTGCTTCGAATACTTCTACTGGTCTTCCAGGTAACGATCAAACCGTAGACACTTTGAGACATTACTCCTATGGAGAAAAGTACGCATGGTGCCTGTTGTATTCAAAGCCGATCCAATTTCTGTGTTTCATCATCTCTGTCAAGGTCCACAGAATACAGAATGCTTCCAGATGTGCTTAAGAAACTACTACTGGTCTTCGAGGAATCGATCAAATTTCATAGACAGTTTGAGACATTTCTCCCATGGAGAAAAGTTTGCATGGTGCCTGTTATATTCAATCCCAATGCAATTTCTGTGTTTCATCAACACTCTGAATGTCCAAAGATCACAGAATGCCTACAAATGTGCTTCAAAAACTGCTACAGGTCTCCCAGAAGTCGATCAAAGCGTAGACAGTTTGAGTCATTACGCCTATGGAGAAAAGTCCGCATGGAGCCTGTTGTATTCAATCCGGATGCAATTTCTGTGTTTCATCAACACTCTGAAAGTGCACAAATTACAGAATGCCTCCAGATGTGCTTCGCAAACTACTAGTGGTCTTCCAGGAATCGATCCAATCGTACACAGTTTGAGACATTACTCCCATTGAGAAAAGACCGCATGGTTCCTGTTATATTCAATCCATTTGCAAATTCTGCGTTTCACCAACCCTCTGAAGATCCACAGATTACAGAATTCCTCCAGACGAGCATTGCAAACTGCTACTGGTCTTCCAGGAAACGATCAAATCGTTCACAGTTTGAGACATTACTCCCATGGAAAAAAGTCCGCATGTGCCTGTTGTATTCGAGCCCGATTCAATTTCTGTGTTCCATCAACACTCTAAATGTAAATAGATTACAAAATGCCTCCAGATGTGACTTTGAAATTACTACTGGTCTTCCAGGAAACGACCAAAACGTATACAGTTTGAGACATTTCTATCATTGAGAAAAGTCCGCATCGTGACTGTTGTATTCTATCCCGTTGCAATTTATGTGTTTCATCAACACTCTGAAGGTCCGCAGAATACAGAATGCCTCCAGATGTCCTTCGGAAACTACTACAGGTCTTCCAGGGAACGATCAAAGCGTAGACAATTTGAGACATTACTCCCATGGAAAGTACTCCGCATGGTGCCTGATGTATTCAATCCCGATGCAATTTCCGTGTTTCATCAACACTCTGAAGGTCATCAGAATACAGAATGCCTCCAGGTGTGCTTCGGAAACTACTACTGGTCTTCCAGGAATCGATCAAACCGTTCACAGTTTGAGACATTACTCCCATGGAAAAAAGGCTGCATGGTGCCTGTTTTATTCCGTCCCGATGCTATTTCTGTGTTTCATCAACACTGTGAAGGCCCACAGATTACAGAATGCCTCCAGATGTGCCTTATAAACTACTACTGGTCTTCCAGAGAACGATCAAAGCGTAGACAGTTTGAGACATTACTCCCATGGAGAAAAGTCCGCATGGTGCCTGTTGTATTCAATCCCGATCCCATTTCTGTGTTTCATCAACACTCTGAAGGTCCTAAGATCACAGAATACCTACCGATGTGCTTCAAAAACTCCTACTGGTCTCCAAGAAGTCGATCAAAGCGTAGACAGTTTGAGACATTATACCCATGGAGAAAAGACCGCATGGTTAATGTTGTATTCAATCCCTTTGCAATTTCGGCGTTTCACCAACACTCTGAAGGTCCACAGATTACAGAAAGCCTCGAAATGTGCTTCGCAAACTCCTACTGGTCTTCCATTAATCGATCAAATCGTTCACAGTTTGAGACATTACTCCCATGGCGAAAAGTCCGCATGGAGCCTGTTTTATTCAATCCCGATGCTATTTTTGTGTTTCATCAACACTCTGAAGGCCTACAGATTACAGAATGCCTCCAGATGTGCCTTATAAACTACTACTGGTCTTCTAGGGAACGATCAAAGCGTAGAAAGTTTGGGACATTTCTCTCATGCAATAAAGACCGCGTGGTGTTTGTTTAATTCAATCCCGATGTAATTTCTGTGTTTCATTAACACTCTGAAGGTCCAATGATTACAGAATGCCTCCAGATGTGCTTCGGAAACAACTACTGCCCTTCTAGGAAAGTATGAAAGTGTAGACAGTTTGAGACATTACTCCCATAGAGAAAAGTCTGCATGGTGCCTGTTCTATTCAATCCCGATGAAATTTCTGTGTTTCATCAACACTCAGAAGGTCCACAGATCACAGAATTCCTCCAGATGTGCTTGGAAACTACTACTGGTCTTCGAGGAATCGATTAAAATTCGTAGACAGTTTGAGCCATTTCTCCCATGGGGAAAGGTCCTCATGGTGCCTGTTATATTCAATCCCGATGCAATTCCTGTGTTTCATCAACACTCTGAAGGTCCACAGATTACAGAATGCCTCCAGATGTGCTTTGGCAATTACTATTGGTCTTCCATTTAACGAACAAACGTAGACAGTTTGAGACATTACTCCCATGGCGAAAAGACCGCATGGTGCCTGATGTATTCAATCCTGTTGCAATTTCTGTGTTTCATCAAAACTCTGAAGGTCCACAGATTACAGAATGCCTCCAGATTTGCTTCGGAGACTACTACTGCCCTTCAAGGGAACTATGAAAGTGTAGACAGTTTGAGACATTACTCCCATGGAGAAAAGTCCGCATGGTGCCTGTTCTATTCAATCCCGATGCAATTTCTGTGTTATATGAACACTCTAAAGGTCCACAGATTACTGAATACCTCCTGATGTGCTTCTTAAATTCTACTGGTCATCCACGAAACGACCAAAGCGTATACAGTTTTAATCATTACTATTATTGGGAAAAGTACGCATGGAGACTGTTGTTTTTAATCCCGTTGCAATTTCTGTGTTTCATCAACACTCTGAAGCTCCACAGATTACAGAATGCCTCCAGATGTGCTTCGGAAACTACTACTGGTCTTCCAGGTTACGATCATCCCGTAGACAGTTTGAGACATTGCTCCCATGGAGAAAAGTCCGCATGATGCCTGTTTTGTTGATCCCGATGCAATTTCTGTGTTCCATCAAGACTCTGAATGTAAACAGATTACAGAATGCCTCCAGATGTGACTTTTAAACTACTACTGGTCTTCCAGGGAACGTTCGAAGCGTAGACTGCTTGTTACATTACTCCCATGGTGAAAAGACCGCATGGTGCCTGTTGTATTCAATCCTGATGCAATATCTGTGTTTCATCAAAACTCTGGAGGTCCACAGAATACAGAATGCCTCCAGATGTGCTTCGGAGACTACTACTGCCCTTCCAGGGAACTATGAAATTGTAGACAGTTTGAGACATTACTCCCATGGAGAAAAGTTAGCATGGTGCCTTTCTATTCAATCCCGATGCAATATCTGTGTTTCATGAACACTCTGAAGGTTCACAGATTGCAGAATGCCTCCAGATGTGACTTAGAAACTACTACTGGTCTTCCAGGTAACGATCAAACCGTAGACTGTTTGTGATATTACTCTCATATAGAAAAGACCGCATGGTGACTGTTGTATTCAATTCTGACGCAATTTCTGTGTTTCATCAACATTCTGAAGGTCCACAGATCACAGAATTCCTCCAGATGTGCTTGGAAACTAATACTGGTCTTCGAGGAATCGATCAAAATTCGTAGACAGTTTGAGACATTTCTCCCATGGGGAATGGTCCTCATGGTGCCTGTTGTATTCAATCCCGATGCAATTCCTGTGTTTCATCAACACTCTGAAGGTCCACAGATTACAGAATGCCTCCAGATGTGGTTTGGCAATTACTACTGGTCTTCCATTTAACGATCAAACGTAGACAGTTTGAGACATTACTCCCATGGAGAAAAGTCCGCATGGTGCCTGTTTTGTTCGATCCCGATGCAATTTCTGTGTTCCATCAAGACTCTAAATGTAAACAGATTACAGAATGCCTCCAGATGTGACTTTGAAACTACTACTGGTCTTCCAGGGAACGTTCGATGCGTAGACTGTTTGTGACATTACTCCCATGGCGAAAAGACCGCATGGTGCCTGTTGTATTCAATCCAGATGCAATTTCTGTGTTTCATCAAAACTCTGAAGGTCCACAGATTACAGAATGCCTCCAGATGTGCTTCGGAAACTACTACTGCCCTTCCAGGGAAGTATGAAAGTGTAGACAGTTTGAGACATTACTCCCATGGAGAAAAGTCCGCATGGTGCCTGTTCTATTCAATCCCGATGCAATTTCTGTGTTTCATAAACACTCTGAAGTTCCACAGATTACTGAATACCTCCTGATGTGCTTCGGAAACTACTACTGGCCTTCCAAGTTACGATCATAGCGTAGACAGTTTGAGACATTATTCCTATGGAGAAAAGGACGCATGGTGCCTGTTGAATTCAATACCGATCCCATTTCTGTGTTTCATCATCACTGTGAATGTACACAGAATACAGAACGCCTCCAGATGTGCTTCGGAAACTACTACTGGTCTTCCATGGAACGCTCGAAACGTAGACAGTTTGAGACATTACTCCCATGGAGAAAAGTCCGCATGGTGCCTGTTGTATTCAATCCCGATGCAATTTCTGTGATTCATCAAGGCACTGAACGTAAACAGATTACAGAATGCCTCTAGATGTGACTTGGAAACTACTACTGGTCTTCCAGGAATCGATCAATACGTAGACAGTTTGAGTCATTACTCCCATGGAGAAAAGTCCGCATGGTGCCTGTTGTATTCAATCCCGATGCAATTTCTTTGTTTCATCAACACTCTGAAGGTCAACAGATTACTGAATGCCTCCTGATGTGCTTCGGAAACTACTACTGATCTTCCAGGGAACGATCAAAACGTAGACAGTTTGAGACATTACTCCCATTGAAAAAAGTCAGCATGGTGCCAGTTGTATTCAATCCCGTAGCAATGTCTGTGTATCTTCAACACTATGAAGGTCCAAAGATCACAGAATACCTACAGATGTGCTTCAAAAACACCTACTGGTCTCCAAGAAGTCGATCAAAGCGTAGACAGGTTGAGTCATTACGCCTAATGAGAAACGTCCGCATAGAACCTGTTGTATTCAATCCCGAAACAATTTCTGTGTTTCATCAAAGCTCTGAATGTGCACAGATTAGAGAATGCCTCCAGATGTGCTTCTCAAACTCCTACTGGTCTTCCAGGAATCGATCAAATCGTTCACAGTTTGAGACATTACTCCCATGGAGAAAAGTCTGCATGGTGCCTATTGTATTCAATCCCGGTGCAATTTCTGTGTTTCATCAACACCCTGAAGGTCCACAGATCACAGGATGCCTCCAGATGTGCTTGGAAACTACTACTGGTCTTCGAGGAATCGATCAAAATTCGTACACAGTTTGAGACATTTCTGCCATGGAGTAAGGTCCTCATGGTGGCTGTTGTATTTAATCCCGATGCAATTCCTGTGTTTCATCAACACTCTGAAGGTCCACAGATTACAGAATGACTTCAGATGTGCTTCAGTAATTACTACTGGTATTCCAGGAAACGATCAAAGCGTAGAAAATTTGGGACATTTCTCTCATACAATAAAGTCCGCATGGTGAATGTTTAATTCAATCCTGATGTAATTTCTGTGTTTTATTAACACACTGAAGGTCCAATGATTACAGAATGCCTCCAGATGTGGTTCGGAAACAACTACTGCCCTTCCAGGGAACTATGAAAGTGTGGACAGTATGAGACATTACTCCCATGGAGACAAGTCCGCATGGTGCCTGTTGTATTCAATCCCGATGCAATTTCAGTGTTTCATCAACACTCTGAAGGTCCACAGATCACAGAATTCCTCCAGATGTTCTTGGAAACTACTACTGGTCTTCGAGGAATCGATCAACATTCGTAGACAGTTTGAGACATTTCTCCCATGAGGAAAGGTCCTCATGGTGCCTGTTGTATTCAATCCTGATGCATTTACTGTGTTTCATCAAAACTCTGAAGGTCCACAGATTACAGAATGCCTCCAGATGTGCTTCGGAGACCACTACTGCCCTTCTAGGGAACTATGAAATTGTAGACAGTTTGAGACATTACTCCCATGGAGAAAAGTTAGCATGGTGCCTTTCTATTCAATCCCGATGCAATTTCTGTGTTTCATGAACACTCTGAAGGTTCACAGATTGCAGAATGCCTCCAGATGTGCTTCGGAAACTACTACTGGTCATCCAGGGAACGCTCAAAACGTAGACAGTTTGAGACATTACTCCCATGGAGAAACGTCCGCATGGTGCCTGTTGTACTCAATCCCGATGCAATTTCTTTGATTCATCAAGGCACTGAAGGTAAACAGATTACAGAATGCCTCCAGATGTGACTTGGAAACTACTACTGGTCTTATACGTAACGATCAAAAGCGTAGACTGTTTGTGATATTACTCCCATATAGAAAAGACCGCATGGTGACTGTTGTATTCAATCCTGACGCAATTCCTGTGTTTCATCAACACTCTGAAGGTCCACAGATTACAGAATGCCTCCAGATGTGCTTCGGAAACTAATACTGTTCTTCCAGGGTACGATCAAAGCACAGACTGTTTGAGACAGTACCAACATAGAGAAAAGCCCGCATGGTGCCTGTTGTATTCAATCCCGATGCAATTTCTGTGTTTCATCAACACTCTGAAGGTACACAGAATGCCTCCAGATGTGCTTGAAAACTAATACTGGTCTTCGAGGAATCGATCAAAATTCGTAGACAGTTTGAGACATCTCTTCCATGGAGAAAGATCATCATGGTATCTGCTGTATTTAATCCCGATGCAATTCCTGTGTTTCATCTACACTCTGAAGGTCCACCGATTACAGAATGCCTCCAGATGTGCTTCGGATAGTACTACTGGTCTTCCAGGAAACGATCTAAGCGTAGTCTGTTTGAGACATTACTCCCATGGACAAAAGGCCGCATGGTGCATGTTGTATTCAATCCAGATGCAATTTTTGTGTTTCATCAACACTCTGAGGGCCTCAGATTACGGAATGCCTCCAGATGTGCTTCGGAATCTACTACTGGTCTTCCAGGATTCGATCAAAACGTAGACAGTTTGAGACATTACTCCCACTGAAAAAAGTCAGCATGGTGCCAGTTGTATTCAATCCCGATGCAATTTCTTTGTTTCATCAACAATGTGAATGTCCACAGAATACAGAATGCCTCCAGATGAGCTTTGGAAACTACTACTTGTCTTCCAGGTATCGATCATATCGTAGTCAGTTTGAGACATTACTCCCATGGAGAAAAGACCGCATGGTTCCTGTTGTATTTAATCCCTTTGAAGGTCCACAGATTACAGAAAGCCTCCTAATGTGTTTCGCAAACTTATACTGGTCTTCCAGGTATCGATTGAATCGTTCACAGTTTGAGACATTACTCCCATGGAGAAAATTCTGCATGGTGCCTGTTTTATTCAATCCTGATGCAATTTTTGTGTTACATCAACACTCTGAAGGCCCACAGATTACATAACGCCTCCAGATGTGCCTTATAAACTACTACTGGTCTTCTAGGGAACGATCAAAGCGTAGAAAGTTTGCGACATTTCTCTCATGCAATAAAGTCCGCATGGTGCTTGTGTAATCAATCCCGATGTAATTTCTGTGTTTCATTAACACTCTGAAGGTCCAATGATTACAGAATGCCTCCAGATGTGCTTCGGAAACAACTACTGCCCTTCCAGGGAACTATGAAAGTGTAGACAGTTTGAGACATTACTCCCATGGAGAAAAGTCCGCATGGTGAATGTTGTATTCAATCCCGATGCAATTTCTGTGTTTCATCAACACTCTGAAGGTCCACAGATCACAGAATTCCTCCAGATGTGCTTGGAAACTACTACTGGTCTTCGAGGAATTGATCAACAATAGTAGACGGTTTGAGGCATTTCTCCCATGAGGAAAGGTCCTCATGGTGCCTGTTGTATTTAATCCCGATGCTATTCCTGTGTTTCATCAACACTCTGAAGGTCCACAGATTACAGAATGCCTCCAGATGTGCTTTGGCAATTACTACTGGTCTTCCATTTAACGATCAAACGTAGACAGTTTGAGACATTACTCCCATGGAGAAAAGTCCACATGGTGCCTGTTGTATTCAATCCTGATGCAATTTCTGTGTTTCATCAAAACTCTGAAGGTCCACAGATTACAGAATGCCTCCAGATGTGCTTCGGAAACAACTACTGCCCTTCCGGGGAACTATGAAAGTGTAGACAGTTTGAGACATTACTCCCATGGAGAAAAGTCCGCATGGTGCCTGTTGTATTCAATCCCGATGCAATTTCTGTGTTTCATCAACACTCTGAAGGTCCACAGATCACAGAATTCCTCCAGATGTGCTTGAAAACTACTACTGGTCTTCGAGGAATCGATCAACATTCGTAGAGAGTTTGAGGCATTTCTCCCATGAGAAAAGGTCCACATGGTGCCTGTTGTATTTAATCCCGATGCTATTCCTGTGTTTCATCGACACTCTGAAGGTCCACAGATTACAGAATGCCTCCAGATGAGCTTTGGCAATTACTACTGGTCTTCCATTTAACGATCAAACGTAGACAGTTTGAGACATTACTCCCATGGAGAAAAGTCCGCATGGTGCCTGTTTTGTTCGATCCCGATTCAATTTCTGTGTTCCATCAAGACTCTGAATATAAACAGATTACAGAATGCCTCCAGATGTGACTTTGAAACTACTACTGGTCTTCCAGGGAACGATCAAAGCGTAGACAGTTTGAGACATTACTCCCATTGAAAAAAGTCAGCGTGGTGCTAGTTGTAGTCAATCCCGATGCAATTTCTTTGTTTCATCGACACTGTGAATGTCCACAGAATACAGAATGCCTCCAGATGAGCTTTGGAAACTACTACTTGTATTCCGGGTATCGATCATATCGTAGTCAGTTTGAGACATTACTCCCATGGAGAAAAGTCCGCATGGTGCCTGTTGTATTCAATCCCTTTGAAGGTCCACAGATTACAGAAAGCCTCCTAATGTGTTTCGCAAACTCATACTGGTCTTCCAGGTATAGATCAAATCGTTCACAGTTTGAGACATTACTCCCATGTAGAAAAGTCTGCATGGTGCCTATTGTATTTAATCCCGGTGCAATTTCCGTGTTTCATCAAAACCCTGAAGGTCCACAGGTCACAGGATGCCTCCAGAAGTGCTTCGAAACTACTACTGCTCTTCGAGTAATCGATCAAAATTCGTACACAGTTTGAGACATTACTCCCATGGAGAAAAGACCGCATGGTTCCTGTTGTATTCAACCCCGATGCAATTCCTGTGTTTCATCAACACTCTGAAGTTCCACAGATTACAGAATTACTTCAGATGTGCTTCGGAAATTACTACTGGTCTTCCAGGAAACGATCAAAACGTAGACAGTTTGAGACATTACTCTCATGGGGAAAAGTAAGCATGGAGCCTGTTTTATTCAATTCCGATGCAATTTTTTTGTTTCATCAACACTCTGAAGGCCCACAGATTACATAATGCCTCCAGATGTGCCTTATAATCTACTACTGCTCTTCTAGGGAACGACCAAAGCGTAGAAAGTTTGGGACATTTCTCTCATGCAATAAAGTCCGCATGGTGCTTGTTTAATCAATCCCGATGCAATTTCTGTGTTCCATCAAGACTCTGAATGTAAACAGATTACAGAATGCCTCCAGATGTGACTTTGAAACTACTACTGGTCTTCCAGGGAACTATGAAAGTGTAGACAGTTTGAGACATTACTCCCATATAGAAAAGTGCGCATGGTGCCTGTTGTATTCAATCCCGCTGCAATATCCGTGTTTCATCAACACTCTGAAGGTCCACAGATCACAGAATTCTTCCAGATGTGCTTCGAAACTACTACTGGTCTTCGTGGAATCGATCAACATTCGTAGACAATTTCAGGCATTTCTACCATGAGGAAAGGTACTCATGGTGCCTGTTGTAATTAATCCCGATGCTATTCCTGTGTTTCATCAACACTCTGAAGGTCCACAGATTACAGAATGCCTCCAGATATGCTTTGGCAATTACTACTGGTCTTCCATTTAACGATCAAACGTAGACAGTTTGAGACATTACTCCCATGGAGAAAAGTCCGCATGGTGCCTGTTCTATTCAATCCCGATGCAATTTCTGTGTTTTATGAACACTCTGAAGGTCCACAGATTACTGGATACCTCCTGATGTGCTTCTTAAATACTACTGGTCTTCCAGGAAACGACCAAAGCGTATACAGTTTTAATCATTACTATCATTGGGAAAAGTACGCATGGAGACTGTTGTTTTTAATCCCGTTGCAACTTCTGTGTTTCATCAAAACTCTGAAGGTCCACAGATTACAGAATGCCTCCAGATGTGCTTCGGAGACTACTACTGCCCTTCCAGGGAACTATGAAATTGTAGACAGTTTGAGACATTACTCCCATGGAGAAAAGTTAGCATGGTGCCTTTCTATTCAATCCCGATGCAATTTCTGTGTTTCATGAACACTCTGAAGGTTCACAGATTACAGAATGCCTCCAGATGTGCTTCGGATAGTACTACTGGTCTTCCAGGAAACGATCTAAGCGTAGTCTGTTTGAGACATTACTCCCATGGAGAAAAGGCCCCATGGTGCATGTTGTATTCAATCCAGATGCAATTTTTGTGTTTCATCAACACTCTGAGCGCCTCAGATTACGGAATGCCTCCAGATGTGCTTCGGAATCTACTACTGGTGTTCCAGGAATCGATCAAAACGTAGACAGTTTGAGACATTACTCCCATGGAGAAAAGTCCGCATGGTGCCTGAAGTATTCAATCCCGATGCAATTTCTTTGTTTGATCAACACTATGAAGGTCGACAGAGTACTGAATGCCTCCTGATGTGCTTCGGTAACTACTACTGATCTTCCAGGGAACGATCAAAAGGTTGACAGTTTGAGACATTACTCCCATTGAAAAAAGTCAGCATGGTGCCAGTTGTATTCAATCCCGATGCAATATCTTTGTTTCATCAACACTGTGAATGTCCACAGAATACAGAATGCCTCCAGATGAGCTTTGGAAACTACTACTTGTCTTCCAGGTGTCGATCATATCGTAGTCAGTTTGAGACATTACTCCCATGGAGAAAAGACAGCATGGTTTCTGTTGTATTCAGTCCCTTTGCTATTTCTGCGTTTCATCAACACTCTGAAGGTCCAAAGATCACAGAATACCTACAGATGTGCTTCAAAAACTCCTACTAGTCTCCAAGAAGTCGATCAAAGCGTAGACAGGTTGTGTCATTACGCCTATGGAGAAAAGTCCGCATGGAACCTGTTGTTTTCAATCCCGAAACAATTTCTGTGTTTCATCAAAGCTCTGAATGTGCACAGATTACAGAATGCCTCCAGATGTGCTTCGCAAACTACTACTGGTCTTCCAGGAATCGATCAAATCGTACACAGTTTGAGACATTACTCCCATGGAGAAAAGACCGCATGGTTCCTGTTGTATTCAATCCCGATGCAATTTCAGTGTTTCATCAACACTCTGAAGGACCACAGTTCACATAATTCCTCCAGATGTGCTTGGAAACTACTACTGGTCTTCGAGGAATCGATCAAAATTCGTAGACAGTTTGAGACATTTCTCCAATGGGAAAGGTCCTCATGGTGCCTGTTGTATTCAATTCCGATGCAATTCCTGTGTTTCATCAACACTCTGAAGGTCCACAGATCACAGAATGCCTCCAGATGTGCTTTGGCAATTACTACTGGTCTTCCATTTAACGATCAAACGTAGACAGTTTGAGACATTACTCCCCTGGAGAAAAGTCCGCTTGTTGCCTGTTTTGTTCGATCCCGATGCAATTTCTGTGTTCCACCTAGACTCTGAATGTAAACAGATTACAGAATGCCTCCAGATGTGACTTTGAAACTACTACTGGTCTTCCAGGGAACGTTCGAAGCGTAGACTGTTTGTGACATTACTCCCGTGGCGAAAAGACCGCATGGTGCCTGTTGTATTCAATCCTGATGCAATTTCTGTGTTTCATCAAAACTCTGACGGTCCACAGATTACAGAATGCCTCCAGATGTGCTTCGGAAATTACTACTGCCCTTCCAGAGAACTATGAATGTACAGACAGTTTGAGACATTACTCCCATGGAGAAAAGTCCGCATGGTGCCTGTTGTATTCAACCCCGATGCAATTTCTTTGTTTCATCAACACTCTGAAGGTCGACAGATTACTGAATGCCTCCTGATGTGCTTCGGAAACTACTATTGATCTTCCAGAGAACGATCAAGGCGTAGACAGTTTGAGATATTACTCCCATTGACAAAAGTCAGCATGGTGCCAGTTGTATTCAATTCCGATGCAATTTCCGTGTATCATCACCACACTGAAGTTCCAGAGGTTACAAAATGCTTCCAGATGTGCTTCGAAAACTTCTACTGGTCTTCCAGGTAACGATCAAAGCGTAGACACTTTGAGACATTACTCCTATGGAGAAAAGGGCGCATGGTGCCTGTGGTATTCAATCCCGATCCCATTTCTGTGTTTCATCAACACTGTGAATGTCCACAAAATACAGAATGCCTCCAGATGCCCTTCGGAAACTACCACTGGTCTTACAGGGAACGATCAAATCGTAGACAGTTTGAGACATTACTCTCATGAAGAAAAGTCCGCATGGAGCCTGTTGTATTCAATCCCGATGCAATATCTTTGTTTCATCAACACTCTGAAAGTGCACAGATTACAGATTGCCTCCAGATGTGCTTCGCAAACAACTACTGGTCTTCCAGGAATCTATCAAATCGTACACAGTTTGAGATATTAGTCCCATGGAGAAAAGTCCGCCTTCTTCCTGTTGTATTCAATCCCTTCGCAATTTCTGTGTTTCACCAACACTCTGAAGGTCCACAGATTACAGAATGCCTCCAGATATGCTTCGGAAATTACTACTGGTCTTCCAGGGAACGATCAAAGCGTGGACAGTTGGAGACATTACTCCCTTTTGTAAAGTCCGCATGGTGCATGTTGTATTCAATCCCGATGCAATTTCTGTGTTTCATCAACACTCGGAAGGTCCACAGATTACGGAATGTATCCAGATGTGCTTCGGAAACTACAACTATTCTTCCAGGGAACGATCAAAGCGTAGAAAGTTTGAGACATTACTCTCATGCAAAAAAGTCCGCATGGTTCTTGTTTTATTCAATCCCGATGCAATTTCAGTGTTTCCTTAACACTCTCAAGGTCCACAGATTACAGAATGCCTCCAGATGTACTACGGAAACAACTACTGCCCTTCCAGGGAACGATCAAATCGTAGCCACTATGAGACATTACTCCTATGGTGAAAAGTACCAATGGTGCCTGTTGTATTCAATCCCGATCCAATTTCTGTGTTTCATCAAAACTCTGAAGGTCCACAGATTACAGAATGCCTCCAGATGTGCTTCGGAAACAACTACTGCCCTTCCAGGGAACTATGAAAGTGTAGACAGTTTGAGACATTACTCCCATGGAGAAAAGTCCGCATGGTGCCTGTTGTATTCAATCCCGATGCAATTTCTGTGTTTCATCAACACTCTGAAGGTCCACAGATCACAGAATTCCTCCAGATGTGCTTGAAAACTACTACTGGTCTTCGAGGAATCGATCAACATTCGTAGAGAGTTTGAGGCATTTCTCCCATGAGGAAAGGTCCTCATGGTGCCTGTTGTATTTAATCCCGATGCTATTCCTGTGTTTCATCGACACTCTGAAGGTCCACAGATTACAGAATGCCTCCAGATGAGCTTTGGCAATTACTACTGGTCTTCCATTTAACGATCAAACGTAGACAGTTTGAGACATTACTCCCATGGAGAAAAGTCCGCATGGTGCCTGTTTTGTTCGATCCCGATTCAATTTCTGTGTTCCATCAAGACTCTGAATATAAACAGATTACAGAATGCCTCCAGATGTGACTTTGAAACTACTACTGGTCTTCCAGGGAACGATCAAAGCGTAGACAGTTTGAGACATTACTCCCATTGAAAAAAGTCAGCGTGGTGCCAGTTGTAGTCAATGCCGATGCAATTTCTTTGTTTCATCAACACTGTGATTGTCCACAGAATACAGAATGCCTCCAGATGAGCTTTGGAAACTACTACTTGTATTCCAGGTATCGATCATATCGTAGTCAGTTTGAGACATTACTCCCATGGAGAAAAGTCCGCATGGTGCCTGTTGTATTCAATCCCTTTGAAGGTCCACAGATTACAGAAAGCCTCCTAATGTGTTTCGCAAACTTATACTGGTCTTCCAGGTATCGATCAAATCGTTCACAGTTTGAGACATTACTCCCATGCAGAAAAGTCTGCATGGTGCCTATTGTATTTAATCCCGGTGCAATTTCCGTGTTTCATCAAAACCCTGAAGGTCCACAGGTCACAGGATGCCTCCAGAAGTGCTTCGAAACTACTACTGCTCTTCGAGTAATCGATCAAAATTCGTACACAGTTTGAGACATTACTCCCATGGAGAAAAGACCGCATGGTTCCTGTTGTATTCAACCCCGATGCAATTCCTGTGTTTCATCAACACTCTGAAGTTCCACAGATTACAGAATTACTTCAGATGTGCTTCGGAAATTACTACTGGTCTTCCAGGAAACGATCAAAGCGTAGACAGTTTGAGACATTACTCTCATGGGGAAAAGTAAGCATGGAGCCTGTTTTATTCAATTCCGATGCAATTTTTTTTGTTTCATCAACACTCTGAAGGCCCACAGATTACAGAATGCCTCCAGATGTGCTTCGGAAACTACTACTGCCCTTCCAGGGAACTATGAAAGTGTAGACAGTTTGAGACATTACTCCCATATAGAAAAGTGCGCATGGTGCCTGTTGTATTCAATCCCGCTGCAATATCTGTGTTTCATCAACACTCTGAAGGTCCACAGATCACAGAATTCTTCCAGATGTGCTTCGAAACTACTACTGGTCTTCGTGGAATCGATCAACATTCGTAGACAATTTCAGGCATTTCTACCATGAGGAAAGGTACTCATGGTGCCTGTTGTATTTAATCCCGATGCTATTCCTGTGTTTCATCAACACTCTGAAGGTCCACAGATTACAGAATGCCTCCAGATATGCTTTGGCAATTACTACTGGTCTTCCATTTAACGATCAAACGTAGACAGTTTGAGACATTACTCCCATGGAGAAAAGTCCGCATGGTGCCTGTTCTATTCAATCCCGATGCAATTTCTGTGTTTTATGAACACTCTGAAGGTCCACAGATTACTGGATACCTCCTGATGTGCTTCTTAAATACTACTGGTCTTCCAGGAAACGACCAAAGCGTATACAGTTTTAATCATTACTATCATTGGGAAAAGTACGCATGGAGACTGTTGTTTTTAATCCCGTTGCAATTTCTGTGTTTCATCAAAACTCTGAAGGTCCACAGATTACACAATGCCTCCAGATGTGCTTCGGAGACTACTACTGCCCTTCCAGGGAACTATGAAATTGTAGACAGTTTGAGACATTACTCCCATGGAGAAAAGTTAGCATGGTGCCTTTCTATTCAATCCCGATGCAATTTCTGTGTTTCATGAACACTCTGAAGGTTCACAGATTGCAGAATGCCTCCAGATGTGCCTCGGAAACTACTACTGGTCTTCCAGGGAACGTTCAAAACGTAGACAGTTTCAGACATTACACCCATGGAGAAAAGTCTGCATGGTGCCTGTTGTACTCAATCCCGATGCAATTTCTGTGATTCATCAAGGCACTGAAGGTAAACAGATTACAGAATGCCTCCAGATGTGACTTGGAAACTACTACTGGTCTTCCAGGGAACGATCAAAGCGTAGACTGTTTGTGATATTACTCCCATATAGAGAAGACAGCATGGTGACTGTTGTATTCAATCCTGACGCAATTCCTGTGTTTCATCAACACTCTGAAGGTCCACAGATTACAGAATGCCTCCAGTTGTGCTTTAAAGCTACTACTGGTCTTCGAGGAATCGATCAAAATTCGTAGACAGCTTGAGACATCTCTCCCATGGAGAAAGATCATCATGGTATCTGCTGTATTTAATCCCGATGCAATTCCTGTGTTTCATCTACATTCTGAAGGTCCACCGATTACAGAATGCCTCCAGATGTGCTTCGGATAGTACTACTGGTCTTCCAGGAAACGATCTACGCGTAGTCTGTTTGAGACATTACTCCCATGGAGAAAATTCCGCATGGTGCATGTTGTATTCAATCCAGATGCAATTTTTGTGTTTCATCAACACTCTCAGCGCCTCAGATTACGGAATGCCTCCAGATGTGCTTCGGAATCTACTACTGGTCTTCCAGGAATCGATCAAAACGTAGACAGTTTGAGACATTACTCCCATGGAGAAAAGTCCGCATGGTGCCTGTAGTATTCAATCCCGATGCAATTTCTTTGTTTCATCAACACTATGAAGGTCGACAGAGTACTGAATGCCTCCTGATGTGCTTCGGTAACTACAACTGATCTTCCAGGGAACGATCAAAGCGTTGACAGTTTGAGACATTGCTCCCATTGAAAATAGTCAGCATGGTGCCAGTTGTATTCAATCCCGATGCAATTTCTTTGTTTCATCAACACTGTGAATGTCCACAGAATACAGAATGCCTCCAGATGAGCTTTGGAAACTACTACTTGTCTTCCAGGTGTCGATCATATCGTAGTCAGTTTGAGACATTACTCCCATGGAGAAAAGACCGCATGGTTTCTGTTGTATTCAGTCCCTTTGCTATTTCTGCGTTTCATCAACACTCTGAAGGTCCAAAGATCACAGAATACCTACAGATGTGCTTCAAAAACTCCTACTAGTCTCCAAGAAGTCGATCAAAGCGTAGACAGGTTGTGTCATTACGCCTATGGAGAAAAGTCCGCATGGAACCTGTTGTTTTCAATCCCGAAACAATTTCTGTGTTTCATCAAGGCTCTGAATGTGCACAGATTACAGAATGCCTCCAGATGTGCTTCGCAAACTACTACTGGTCATCCAGGAATCGATCAAATCGTACACAGTTTGAGACATTACTCCCCTGGAGAAAAGTCCGCTTGTTGCCTGTTTTGTTCGATCCCGATGCAATTTCTGTGTTCCACCAAGACTCTGAATGTAAACAGATTACAGAATGCCTCCAGATGTGACTTTGAAACTACTACTGGTCTTCCAGGGAACGTTCGAAGCGTAGACTGTTTGTGACATTACTCCCGTGGCGAAAAGACCGCATGGTGCCTGTTGTATTCAATCCTGATGCAATTTCTGTGTTTCATCAAAACTCTTAAGGTCCACAGATTACAGAATGCCTCCAGATGTGCTTCGGAAATTACTACTGCCCTTCCAGAGAACTATGAATGTACAGACAGTTTGAGACATTACTCCCATGGAGAAAAGTCCGCATGGTGCCAGTTGTATTAAATCCCGATGCAATTTCCGTGTATCATCACCACACTGAAGTTCCAGAGGTTACAAAATGCTTCCAGATGTGCTTCGAAAACTTCTACTGGTCTTCCAGGTAACGATCAAAGCGTAGACACTTTGAGACATTACTCCTATGGAGAAAAGGGCGCATGGTGCCTGTGGTATTCAATCCCGATCCCATTTCTGTGTTTCATCAACACTGTGAATGTCCACAGAATACAGAATGCCTCCAGATGCCCTTCGGAAACTACCACTGGTCTTACAGGGAACGATCAAATCGTAGACAGTTTGAGACATTACTCTCATGAAGAAAAGTCCGCATGGAGCCTGTTGTATTCAATCCCGATGCAATATCTTTGTTTCATCAACACTCTGAAAGTGCACAGATCACAGATTGCCTCCAGATGTGCTTCGCAAACAACTACTGGTCTTCCAGGAATCTATCAAATCGTACACAGTTTGAGATATTAGTCCCATGGAGAAAAGTCCGCCTTTTTCCTGTTGTATTCAATCCCTTCGCAATTTCTGTGTTTCACCAACACTCTGAAGGTCCACAGATTACAGAATGCCTCCAGATATGCTTCGGAAATTACTACTGGTCTTCCAGGGAACGATCAAAGCGTGGACAGTTGGAGACATTACACCCTTTTGTAAAGTCCGCATGGTGCATGTTGTATTCAATCCCGATGCAATTTCTGTGTTTCATCAACACTCTGAAGGTCCACAGATTACGGAATGTATCCAGATGTGCTTCGGAAACTACAACTATTCTTCCAGGGAACGATCAAAGCGTAGAAAGTTTGAGACATTACTCTCATGCAAAAAAGTCCGCATGGTTCTTGTTTTATTCAATCCCGATGCAATTTCAGTGTTTCCTTAACACTCTCAAGGTCCACAGATTACAGAATGCCTCCAGATGTACTACGGAAACAACTACTGCCCTTCCAGGGAACGATCAAATCGTAGCCACTATGAGACATTACTCCTATGGTGAAAAGTACCCATGGTGCCTGTTGTATTCAATCCCGATCCAATTTCTGTGTTTCATCAACACTGTCAAGGTCCACAGAATACAGAATGCCTCCAGATGTGCTTCGGGAACTACTACTGGTCTTCCAGGGTACGATAAAATCGGAGACAGTTTGAGACATTACTCCCATGGAGAGAAGTCTGCATGGTGCCTGTTGTATTCAATCCCGATGCAATTGCTGTGTTTCATCAGCACCCTGAAGGTCCACAGATCACAGAATGCCTACAGATGTGCTTGGAAGCTACTACTGGTCTTCGTGGAATCGATCAAAAATCGTAGACAGTTTGAGACATTTCTCCCATGGAGAAAGGTCATCATGGTGGCTGTTGTATTTTATCCCGATGCAATTCCTGTGTTTCATCAACACTCTGAAGGTCCACAAATTACAGAGTGCCTCCAGATGTGCTTCGGAAATTACTCCTGGTATTCCAGGAAACGATCAAAGCGTAGAAAGTTTGAGACATTACTCTAATGGAGAAAAATCCCCATGGTGCCTTTTTTTTATTCAATCCCGATGAAATTTCTGTGTTTCATCAACACTTGGAAGGTGCACAGATTACAGTATGACTCCAGATGTGCTTCGGAAACTACTACTGGTCTTCCAGGGAACGATCAAAGCGTAGACTGTTTAAGACATTACTCCCATGGAGAAAAGACCGCATGGTGAATGTTGTATTCATTCCCGATGCAATTTCCTTGTTTCATCAACACTCTGAAGGTGCACAGATTGCAGAATGCCTGCTAATGTGCTTCGCAAACTACTACTGGTCTTCCAGGAATCGATCAAATCGTTCACAGTTTGAGACATTACTCCCATGGAGAAAAGTCTGCATGGTGCCTATTGTATTCAATCTCAGTGCAATTTCTGTGTTTCATCAACACTCTGAAGGTCCACAGATCACAGAATTCCTCCAGATGTGCATGGAAACTACTACTGGTCTTCGAGGAATCGATCAAAATTCGTAGACAGTTTGAGACATTTCTCCAATGGGGGAAGGTCTTCATGGTGGCTGTTGTACTTAATCACGATGCAATTCCTGTGTTTCATCAACACTCTGAAGGTCCATTGATTACAGAATGCCTCCAAATGTGCTTCGGCAACTACTACGGTCTTCCAGTTAACGATCAAACAGACAGTTTGAGACATTACTCCCATTGAGAAAAGTCCGCATGGTGCCTGTTGTATTCAATCCCGATGCAATTTCTGTATTTCATCGACACTCTGAGGGACCACAGATATCAGAATGCCTCCAGATGTGCTTCAGAACCTACTACAGGCCTTCCTGGGAAACATCAAGCGTACACACTTTGAGACATTACTCCCATGGAGAAGAGACCGCATGGTGCCTGTTGTAATCAATCCCGGTGCAATTTCTGTGTTTCATCAACACTTGGAAGGTGCACAGATTACAGAATGACTCCAGATGTGCTTCGGAAACTACTACTGGTCTTCCAGGGAACAATTATAGCGTAGACAGTTTTAGACATTACTGACATGGAGAAAAGTTCGCATGATGCCTTTCTATTCAATCCCGAAGCAATTTCTGTGTTTCATGAACACTCTGATGGTTCACAGATTGCAGAATGCTTCCAGATGTGCTTCGGAAACTACTACTGGTCTTCCAGGGAACGCTTAAAACGTAGACAGTTTGAGACATTACTCCCATTGAGAAAAGTCCGCATGGTGCCGGTTGTATTCCACCCTGATGCACTTTCTGTGTTTCACCGACACTCTGAAGGTCCACAGGCTACAGAGTGAATCTACATGAACTTTAGAAACTACTACTTTTTTTTTCAGGTAACGATCAAAGCCTAGTCAATTAGAGAGATTACCCCCATGGAGACAAGTCCGTATGGTGTCTGTTGTATTCTAACCCGATGGAACTTCTGTGATTCATCAAAACTCTGAAGATCCACAGATCACAGAATGCCTCCAGATGTGCTCGGGAACTACTACTGGTCTTCGAGGAATCGATCAAAATTCGTAGACAGTTTGAGACATTTCTCCCATGGGGAAAGGTCCTCTTGGTGGCTGTTATATTTATTCCCGATGCAATTCCTGTGTTTCATCAACACTCTGATGGTCCACAGATTACGGAATGCCTCCAGATGTGCTTCGGAAATTACTACTAGTCTTCCAGGAAACAATCAAAGCGTAGACAGTTTGAGACATTTCTCTCACGGAGAAAAGTCCGCATGGTGCATGTTGTATTCAATCCCGATGCAATTTCTGTGTTTCATCAACACTCTGAGGGACCACAGAAATCAGAATGCCTCCAGATGTGCTTCGGAAACTACTACAGGCCTTCCTGGGAAACATCAAGCGTACACACTTTGAGACATTACTCCCATGGAGAAAAGACCGCATGGTGCCTGTTGTATTCAATCCTGATGCAATTTCTGTGTTTCATCAAAACTCTGAAGGTCCACAGATTACAGAATGCCTCCAGATGTGCTTCGGAAACTATTACTGGTCTTCCAGGTAACGATCAAAGCGTAGACAGTTTGAGACAGTACTCCTATGGAGAAAAGTCCGCATGGTGCCTGTTCTATTCATACCGAAGCAATTTCTGCGTTTTATGAACACTCTGAAGGTCCACAGATTACTGAATATCTCCTGATGTGCTTCTTAAATACTTACTACTGGTCTATCTGGAAACGACCAAAACGTATACAGTTTGAGACATTACTATCATTGGGAAAAGTCCGAATGGTGACTGTTGTATTCAATCCCGTTGCAACTTCTGTGTTTCATCATTACTCTGAACGTCCACAGATTACAGAAAGCCTCCAGGTGTGCTTCGGAAACTACTACTGGTCTTCCAGGTAACGATCAAAGCGTAGACAGTTTGAGACAGTACTCCTATGGAGAAAAGTCCGCATGGTGCCTCTTATATTCAAAGCCGATGCAATCTCTGTGTTTCATCGACACTGTGAAAGTCCACAGAATACAGAATGCCTCCAGATGTGCTTTGGAAACTACTACTGGTCTTTCAGGGAACGATCAAAGGGTAGACAGTTTGAGACATTACTCCCATGGAGAAAAGACCGCATGGTGCCTGTTGTAATCAATCCCGATGCAATTTCAGTGTTTCATCAACACTCTGAAGGTGCACAGATTACAGAATGACTCCAGTTGTGCTTCGGAAACTACTACTGGTCTTCCAGGAACAATTATAGCGTAGACAGTTTGAGACATTACTGACATGCAGAAAAGTTCGCATGATACCTTTCTATTCAATCCCGATGCAATTTCTGTGTTTCATGAACAATCTGATGGTACACAGATTGCAGAATGCCTCCAGATGTGCTTCGGAAACTACTACTGGTCTTCCAGGGAACACTCAAAACGTAGACAGTTTGAGACATTACTCCCATTGAGAAAAGTCCGCATGGTGCCGGTTGTATTCAATCCCGATCAATTTCTGTGCTCCATCAACACTCTGGATGTAAACAGATTACAGAATGCCTCCAGATGTGCTTCGAGAACTACTACTGGTCTTCCAAGGAACGATCAAAGAGTATACAGTTTGAGACACTACTCTCATGGAGAAAAGTCCCCATGGTGCCTGTTGTATTCCACCCCGATGCACTTTCTGTGTTTCACCGACACTCTGAAGGTCCAAAGACTACAGAGTGCATCTACATGAACTTTAGAAACTACTACTTGTTTTCCAGGTAACGATCAAAGCGTAGTCAATTTGAGAGATTACTCCCATGGAGACAAGTCCGCATGGTGTCTGTTGTATTCTAACCCGATGGAACTTCTGTGATTCATCAAAACTCTGAAGATCCAAAGATTATAGAATGCCTACAGATGTGCTTCAAAAACTCTTACTGGTCTCCCAGAAGTCGTTCGAAGCATAGACAGTTTGAGACATTACGCCTATGGAGAAAAGTCCGCATGGAGCCTGTGTCTTCATTCCCGATGCAATTTCTGTGTTTCATCAACACTCTGAACGTGCACAGATTTCAGAATGCCTCCAGATGTGCTTCAGAAACTACTACTGTCCTTCCAGGGAACGATAAAAGCGTAGCCAGTTTGAGACATTACTCCAATGGAGAAAAGTCTGCATCATGCCTGTTGTATTCAATCCCGATGCAATTCCTGTGTTTCATCAACACTCTGAAGGTGCACAGATTACAGAATGCCTCCAGATGTGCTTCGGAAATTACTACTAGTCTTCCAGGAAACGATCAAAGCGTAGACAGTTTGAGACATTTCTCTCACGGAGAAAAGTCCGCATGGTGCCTGTTTTATTCAATCCCGATGAAATTTCTGTGATTCATCAACACTCTGAAGGCCAACAGATTGCAGAATGCCTCCAGATGTGCCTTATAAACTACTACTGGTCTTCCAGGGAACGATCCAAACGTTGAAAATTTGAGACATTTCTCTTATGCAATAAAGTCCGCATGGTGCTTGTTTTATTCAAATTCGATGTAATTTCTGTGTTTCATTAACACTCTGAAGGTCCACAGATTCCAGAATGCCTCCAGATTTGCTTCGGAAACAACTACTGCCCTTCCAGGGAACTATGAAAGTGTAGACGGTTTGAGACATTACTCCCATAGAGAAAAGTCTGCATGGTGCCTGTTGTATTCAATCCCGATGCAATTTCTGTGTTTCATCAACACCCTGAAGGTCCACAGATCACAGAATGCCTCCAGATGTGCTTCGCAAACTGCTACTGGTCTATCAGGGAACGATCAAAGCGTAGACAGTTTGATACATTACTCCTATTGAGAAATGTCCGCATGGTGCCTGTTCCATTCAATCCCGATGCAATTTCTGTGTTTTATGAACACACTCAAGGTCCACAGATTGCTGAACACCTCGTGATGTGCTTCTCAAATACTACTGGTCTTCCATTAAACAACCAAAGCGTATACAGTTTGAGACATTACTATCATTGGGAAAAGTCCGCATTGGTGACTGTTGTATTCAATCCCGTTGCAATTTCTGTGTTTCATGAACACTCTGACGGTTCACAGATTGCAGAATGCCTTCAGATGTGCTTCGGAAACTACTACTAGTCTTGCAGGGTACGCTCATAACGTAGACAGTTTGAAACATTACTATCATGGGGAAAAGTGCGCATGGTGCCTGTTTTATTCAATCCCGATTGAATTTCTGTGTTTCATCAACACTGTGAAGGTCCACAGTATACAGAATGCCTCTAGATGTGCTTCCGAAACTACGACTGATCTTCCAGGGAACGATCAAAAACGTAGCCAGTTTGAGACATTACTCCCATGGAGAAAAGTTTGCATCGTGCCTGTTGGATTCAATCCCGATGAAATTTCTGTGTATCATCATCACTCTGAAGGTTCACAGATCACAGAATGCCTAAAGATGTGCTTTGAAACTACTACTCGCCTTCGAGGAATCGATCAAATTTCGTAGACAGTTTGAGACATCCCTCCCATGGAGAAAGGTCCTCATGGGGGCAGTTGCATTTAATCCCGATGCAATTCCTGTGTTCCATCTACACTCTGAAGGTCAACAGTTTACAGAATGCCTCCAGATGTACTTCGGAATCTACTACTGGCCTTCCTGTAATCCATCAAAGCGTAGACACTTTAAGACATTACTATCATTGAGAAAATTCCGCATAGTGGCTGTTGTATTGAATCCCCATGCAATTTCTGTGTTTCATCAACACTCTGAAGGTTCAGAGATTACAGAAAGCATCCACATGTGCTTCGGAATCTACTACTGGTCTTCCAGGTAACGATCAAAGCGTAGACAGTTTGAGACATTACTCCTATGGAGAAAAGTCGGCGTTATGCCTCTTGTATTCAAAAGCGATGTAATTTCTGTATTTCATCAACACTCTGAAGGTCCGCAGAATACAGAATGCCTCCCGATGTGGTTCGGAAACTACTACTGGTCTTCCAGGGAACGATCAAAGGGCAGACAGTTTGAGACATTACTCCAATGGCGAAAAGTCCACATGGTGCCTGTTGTATTGAATCCCGATGAAATTACTGTGTTTCATCAACACTCTGAAGGTCTAAAGATTGCAGATTGCCTCCAGATCTGCTTCGAAAACTACTACTGGTGTCCCAGAAGTCGATCAAAGCGTACACCGATTGAGACATTACGCCTATGCATAAAAGTTCGCATGGAGCGTGTTGCATTCAATCCCGATGCAATTTATGTGGTTCATCAAAACTCTAAAGGTGTACAGTTTACAGAATGCCTCCAGATGTGGTTCTCGAACTACTACTGGTCTTCCAGGCAACGATCAAATCGTACATACTTTGAGACATTACTCCCAAGGAGAAAAGTCCGCATGGTGCTTGTTGTATACAATCCCGATGCTATTTCTGTGTTCCTTCAACACTCTGAAGGTAAACAGATTACAGAATGCCTCCAGATGTGCTTCGCAAACTACTACTGGTCTTCCAGGGAACGATCAAAGCGTATACAGTTTGAGACATTACTCCCATGTAGTAAAGTCCGCATGGCGCCTCTTCTAGTAAATCCCGATGCAATTTCTGTGGTTCATGAACACTCTGAAGGTCCACAGATTACAGAATGCATCCAGATGTGCTTCAAGAACTACTACTGGTCTCCCAGAAGTTGATCAAAGCGTAGACAGTTTAAGATATTACGCCAATGGAGATAAGTCCGCATGGAGCCTGTTGTAATCAATCCCGATGCAATTTCTGTGTTTCATCAACACTCGGAAGGTGCATAGATTACAGAAAGCCTCCAGATGTGGTTCGGAATGCTCTACTGGTCTTCCAGGGATCGATCAAATCGTACACAGTTTGAGACATAACTATCATGGAGAAAAGTACGCATGGAGCCTGTTGTGTTCTATCTCGATGCAATTTCTGCGTTTCATTAACACTCTGAAGGTCCACAGATTACAGAATACCTCCAGATGTGCTTCGGAAATTACTACTGGTCTTCCAATGAACGATCAAAGCGTAGACAGTTGGGGACATTACTCCCATGGAGATAAGTCCGCATGGTGCTTGTTGTATTCAATCCCGATGCAATTTCTGTGTTCCATCAACACTCTGAATGTATACAGATTACAGAATGCCTCCAGATGTGCTTCGCAAACTACTACTGGTCTTCTAGGGAACGATCAAAGGGTAGACTGTTTGAGACATTACTCTCATGGAGACAAGTCCGCATGGTGCCTGTTGTAATCCATCCCGATGAGCTTTATGTGTTTCATCTACACTCTGAAGTTCCAAAGATTACTGAATGCTCCAAGGTGCATGTTGTATTTAATCCCTATGCAATTTCTGTGTTTCATCAACACTCTGAAGGTCTACAGATTACGGAATGCCTTCAGATGTGCTTCAGAAACTCGTACTGGTCTTCCAGGGAACGATCAATGCGTAGACACTATGAGACATTACTCCCATGGATAAATGTTCGCATGGTGCCTTTTGCATTCAATCCCGATGCAATTCTGTGTTTCAACAACACTCTGAAGGTCTACAGATTACAGAATGCATCCAGATGTGCTTCGCAAACTACTTGTGGCCTTCCAGGGAAAGATCAAATCGTAGAGAGTTTGAGACATTACTCCCTGTGAGAAAAGTCCGTATGGTGCATGTTGTATTCAATCCCGATGTAATTTCTGTGTTTCATCAACACCCTGAAGGTCCGCATATTACAGAATGCCTCCATATGTGCCTTGGAAACTACTACTTGTCTTCAAAGGAACGATCCAAGCGTAGAGAATTTGAGACATTACTAGCATGGAGAAAAGTCCACATGATGCCTGTTGTAATAAATGCCGAAGCAATCTGTGTTTCATCAACACTCAAGGTCCACAGATTACAGAATGCCTCCAGATGTGATTTGAAAACTACTATTGGTCTTCCAGGGAACGATCAAACCGTAGACAATTGACACATTACTCACATAGAAAAAAGTCAGCAAGGTGCCTGTTGTATTCATCGCGATGCAATTTCTATGTTTCATCAACACTCGGAAGGTCCACAGATTACAGAATGCCTCCAGATGTGCTTCGGAAACTGCTACTTATCTTGGAGGAATGGATCAAATCGAGCACACTTTGAGTCATTACTCCCATGGAGAAAAGTCCGCATGTTGCCTGTTGTATTGAATCCCCATGCAATTTTTGTGTTTTATCAACACTCTCAAGATCCACAAATTACAGAATGACTCAGGACGTGCTTCGGAAACTACTACTGGTCTTCGAGGAGTCGATCAAATTTCGTAGACGGTTTGAGACCTTATCCCGTGGAGAAAAGTACGCATGGTGCCTGTTGTATTCAATCCCGATGCAATTTCTGTGTTTCATCAACATTCTGAAGGTCCACAGATTACAGAATGCCTCCAGATGTGCCTTGAAAACTACTACTTGTCTTCCAGGGAACGATCAAAGCGTAGAGAGTTTGAGACATTACTCCCATGGGGAAAAGTCCACATGGTGCCTGTTTTATTCAATCCCGATGCAATCTCTCTGTTTCATCAACACTCTGAAGGTGCATAGATTACAGAAATTCTCCAGATGTGGTTCGGACTGTACTACTGGTCTTCCAGGAATCGATCAAATCGTACACAGTTTGAGACATAACTATCATGGAGAAAAGTACGCATGGAGCCTATTGTATTCAATCTCGATGCAATTTCTGCGTTTCATTAATACTCTGAAGGTCCACAGGTTACAGAATACCTCCAGATGTGCTTCGGAAATTACTACTGGTCTTCCAATGAACGATCAAAGCGTAGACAGTTGGAGACATTACTCCCATGGAGAAATGTCCATTTGATGCTTGTTGTATTCAATCCCTATGCAATTTCTGTGGTCCATCAACACTCTGAATGTAAACAGATTACAGAATGCCTCCAGATGTGCTTCGGAAACTACTACTGGTCTCCCAGGGAACGATCAAAGCGTATAAAATTTGAGACATTACTCCCATGTAGTAAAGGCCGCATGGTGCCTCTTCTAGTCAATCCCGATGCAATTTCTGTATTTCATGAACACTCTGAAGGTCCACAGATTACATAATGCATCCAGATGTGCTTCAAAAACTACTACTGGTCTCCCAGAAGTTGATCAAAGCGTAGACAGTTTGAGACATTACGCCTATGGAGAAAAGTCCGCATGGAGCCTGTTGTAATCAATCCCGATGCAATTTCTGTGTTTCATCAACACTCGGAAGGTGCATGGATTACAGAAAGTCTCCAGATGTGGTTGGAATGTACTGCTGGTCTTCCCGGAATCGATCAAATCGTACACAGTTTGAGCCATTACTATCATGCAGAAAAGTACGCATGGAGCCTGTTGTATTCAATCTCGATGCAATTTCTGCGTTTCATCAACACTCTGAAGGTCCACAGATTACAGAATACCTCGAGATGTGCTTCGTAAATTACCACTGGTCTTCCAATGAACGATCAAAGCGTAGACAGTTGGAGACATTACTCCCATGGAGAAAAGTCCGCATGGTGCTTGTTGTATTCAATCCCGATGCAATTTCTGTGTTCCATCAACACTCTGAATGTATACAGATTACAGAATGCCTCCAGATGTTCTTCGCAAACTACTACTGGTCTTCTAGGGAACGATCAATTGGTAGACTGTTTGAGACATTAATATCATGGAGAAAAGTCCTCATGGTGCCTGTTGTATTCATCCCGATTGAATTTCTGTGTTTCATCTACACTGTGAATTTCCCAAAATACAGGATGCCTACAGTTGTGCTTCGGAAAGTACTACTGGTCTTCCAGGGAACGATCAAAGGGTAGACAGTTTGAGACATTACTCGCATGGAGAAAAGTCCGCATGATGCCTGTTGTAATAAATGCCGAAGCAGTCTCTGTGTTTCATCAACACTCAAGGTCCACAGATTACAGAATGCCTCCAGATGTGATTCGAAAACTACTATTGGTCTTCCAGGGAACGATCAAACCGTAGACAGTTGATACATTACTCACACAGAAAAAAGCAAGGTGCCTGTAGTATTCATCCCGATGCAATTTCTATGTTTCATCAACACTCGGAAGGTCCACAGATTACAGAATGCCTCCAGATGTGCTTCGGAAACTGCTACTTATCTTAAAGGAATGGATCAAATCGAGCACACTTTGAGACATTACTCCCATGGAGAAAAGTCCGCAGGGTGCCTCTTCTAGTCAATCCCGATAGAATTTCTGTGATTCATGAACACTCTGAAGGTCCACAGATTACAGAATGCATCCAGATGTGCTTCAAAAACTACTACTGGTCTCCCAGAAGTTGATCAAAGCATAGACAGTTTGAGACATTACGCCTATGGAGATAAGTCCGCATGGAGCCTGTTGTAATCAATCCCGATGCAATTTCTGTGTTTCATCAACACTCTGAAGGTGCATAGATTACAGAATGTCTCCAGATGTGGTTCGGAATGTACTACTGGTCTTCCAGGAATGTATCAAATCGTACACAGTTTGAGACATTACTATCATGGAGAAAAGTACGCATGGAGCCTGTTGTGTTCTATCTCGATGCAATTTCTGCGTTTCATCAACACTCTGAATGTCCACAGATTACAGAAAGTCTCCATATGTGCTTCGGAAATTACTACTGGTCTTAAAATGAACGATCAAAGCGTAGACAGTTGGAGACATTACTCCCATGTAGATAAGTCCGCATGGTGCTTGTTGTATTCAATCCCGATGCAATTTCTGTGTTTCATCAACACTCTGAAGGTCCACAGATTACGGAATGTATCCAGATGTGCTTCGGAAACTACAACTATTCTTCCAGGGAACGATCAAAGCGTAGAAAGTTTGAGACATTACTCTCATGCAAAAAAGTCCGCATGGTTCTTGTTTTATTCAATCCCGATGCAATTTCAGTGTTTCCTTAACACTCTCAAGGTCCACAGATTACAGAATGCCTCCAGATGTACTACGGAAACAACTACTGCCCTTCCAGGGAACGATCAAATCGTAGCCACTATGAGACATTACTCCTATGGTGAAAAGTACCCATGGTGCCTGTTGTATTCAATCCCGATCCAATTTCTGTGTTTCATCAAAACTCTGAAGGTCCACAGATTACAGAATGCCTCCAGATGTGCTTCGGAAACAACTACAGCCCTTCCAGGGAACTATGAAAGTGTAGACAGTTTGAGACATTACTCCCATGGAGAAAAGTCCGCATGGTGCCTGTTGTATTCAATCCCGATGCAATTTCTGTGTTTCATCAACACTCTGAAGGTCCACAGATCACAGAATTCCTCCAGATGTGCTTGAAAACTACTACCGGTCTTCGAGGAATCGATCAACATTCGTAGAGAGTTTGAGGCATTTCTCCCATGAGGAAAGGTCCTCATGGTGCCTGTTGTATTTAATCCCGATGCTATTCCTGTGTTTCATCGACACTCTGAAGGTCCACAGATTACAGAATGCCTCCAGATGAGCTTTGGCAATTACTACTGGTCTTCCATTTAACGATCAAACGTAGACAGTTTGAGACATTACTCCCATGGAGAAAAGTCCGCATGGAGCCTGTTGTAATCAATCCCGATGCAATTTCTGTGTTTCATCAACACTCGGAAGGTGCATAGATTACAGAAAGTCTCCAGATGTGGTTCGGAATGTTCTACTGGTCTTCCAGGAATCGATCAAATCGTACACAGTTTGAGACATAACTATCATGGAGAAAAGTACGCATGGAGCCTGTTGTGTTCTATCTCGATGCAATTTCTGGGTTTCATTAACACTCTGAAGGTCCACAGATTACAGAATACCTCCAGATGTGCTTCGGAAATTACTACTGGTCTTCCAATGAACGATCAAAGCGTAGACAGTTGGAGACATTACTCCCATGGAGATAAGTCCGCATGGTGCTTGTTGTATTCAATCCCGATGCAATTTCTGTGTTCCATCAACACTCTGAATGTATACAGATTACAGAATGCCTCCAGATGTTCTTCGCAAACTACTACTGGTCTTCTAGGGAACGATCAATTGGTAGACTGTTTGAGACATTAATATCATGGAGAAAAGTCCTCATGGTGCCTGTTGTATTCATCCCGATTGAATTTCTGTGTTTCATCTACACTGTGAATTTCCCAAAATACAGGATGCCTACAGTTGTGCTTCGGAAAGTACTACTGGTCTTCCAGGGAACGATCAAAGGGTAGACAGTTTGAGACATTACTCGCATGGAGAAAAGTCCGCATGATGCCTGTTGTAATAAATGCCGAAGCAGTCTCTGTGTTTCATCAACACTCAAGGTCCACAGATTACAGAATGCCTCCAGATGTGATTCGAAAACTACTATTGGTCTTCCAGGGAACGATCAAACCGTAGACAGTTGATACATTACTCACACAGAAAAAAGCAAGGTGCCTGTAGTATTCATCCCGATGCAATTTCTATGTTTCATCAACACTCGGAAGGTCCACAGATTACAGAATGCCTCCAGATGTGCTTCGGAAACTGCTACTTATCTTAAAGGAATGGATCAAATCGAGCACACTTTGAGACATTACTCCCATGGAGAAAAGTCCGCAGGGTGCCTCTTCTAGTCAATCCCGATAGAATTTCTGTGATTCATGAACACTCTGAAGGTCCACAGATTACAGAATGCATCCAGATGTGCTTCAAAAACTACTACTGGTCTCCCAGAAGTTGATCAAAGCATAGACAGTTTGAGACATTACGCCTATGGAGATAAGTCCGCATGGAGCCTGTTGTAATCAATCCCGATGCAATTTCTGTGTTTCATCAACACTCTGAAGGTGCATAGATTACAGAATGTCTCCAGATGTGGTTCGGAATGTACTACTGGTCTTCCAGGAATGTATCAAATCGTACACAGTTTGAGACATTACTATCATGGAGAAAAGTACGCATGGAGCCTGTTGTGTTCTATCTCGATGCAATTTCTGCGTTTCATCAACACTCTGAATGTCCACAGATTACAGAAAGTCTCCATATGTGCTTCGGAAATTACTACTGGTCTTAAAATGAACGATCAAAGCGTAGACAGTTGGAGACATTACTCCCATGTAGATAAGTCCGCATGGTGCTTGTTGTATTCAATCCCGATGCAATTTCTGTGTTTCATCAACTCTCTGAAGGTCCACAGATTACGGAATGTACCCAGATGTGCTTCGGAAACTACAACTATTCTTCCAGGGAACGATCAAAGCGTAGAAAGTTTGAGACATTACTCTCATGCAAAAAAGTCCGCATGGTTCTTGTTTTATTCAATCCCGATGCAATTTCAGTGTTTCCTTAACACTCTCAAGGTCCACAGATTATAGAATGCCTCCAGATGTACTACGGAAACAACTACTGCCCTTCCAGGGAACGATCAAATCGTAGCCACTATGAGACATTACTCCTATGGTGAAAAGTACCCATGGTGCCTGTTGTATTCAATCCCGATCCAATTTCTGTGTTTCATCAAAACTCTGAAGGTCCACAGATTACAGAATGCCTCCAGATGTGCTTCGGAAACAACTACTGCCCTTCCAGGGAACTATGAAAGTGTAGACAGTTTGAGACATTACTCCCATGGAGAAAAGTCCGCATGGTGCCTGTTGTATTCAATCCCGATGCAATTTCTGTGTTTCATCAACACTCTGAAGGTCCACAGATCACAGAATTCCTCCAGATGTGCTTGAAAACTACTACTGGTCTTCGAGGAATCGATCAACATTCGTAGAGAGTTTGAGGCATTTCTCCCATGAGGAAAGGTCCTCATGGTGCCTGTTGTATTTAATCCCGATGCTATTCCTGTGTTTCATCGACACTCTGAAGGTCCACAGATTACAGAATGCCTCCAGATGAGCTTTGGCAATTACTACTGGTCTTCCATTTAACGATCAAACGTAGACAGTTTGAGACATTACTCCCATGGAGAAAAGTCCGCATGGTGCCTGTTTTGTTCGATCCCGATTCAATTTCTGTGTTCCATCAAGACTCTGAATATAAACAGATTACAGAATGCCTCCAGATGTGACTTTGAAACTACTACTGGTCTTCCAGGGAACGATCAAAGCGTAGACAGTTTGAGACATTACTCCCATTGAAAAAAGTCAGCGTGGTGCCAGTTGTAGTCAATCCCGATGCAATTTCTTTGTTTCATCAACACTGTGATTGTCCACAGAATACAGAATGCCTCCAGATGAGCTTTGGAAACTACTACTTGTATTCCAGGTATCGATCATATCGTAGTCAGTTTGAGACATTACTCCCATGGAGAAAAGTCCGCATGGTGCCTGTTGTATTCAATCCCTTTGAAGGTCCACAGATTACAGAAAGCCTCCTTATGTGTTTCGCAAACTTATACTGGTCTTCCAGGTATCGATCAAATCGTTCACAGTTTGAGACATTACTCCCATGCAGAAAAGTCTGCATGGTGCCTATTGTATTTAATCCCGGTGCAATTTCCGTGTTTCATCAAAACCCTGAAGGTCCACAGGTCACAGGATGCCTCCAGAAGTGCTTCGAAACTACTACTGCTCTTCGAGTAATCGATCAAAATTCGTACACAGTTTGAGACATTACTCCCATGGAGAAAAGACCGCATGGTTCCTGTTGTATTCAACCCCGATGCAATTCCTGTGTTTCATCAACACTCTGAAGTTCCACAGATTACAGAATTACTTCAGATGTGCTTCGGAAATTACTACTGGTCTTCCAGGAAACGATCAAAGCGTAGACAGTTTGAGACATTACTCTCATGGGGAAAAGTAAGCATGGAGCCTGTTTTATTCAATTCCGATGCAATTTTTTTGTTTCATCAACACTCTGAAGGCCCACAGATTACAGAATGCCTCCAGATGTGCTTCGGAAACTACTACTGCCCTTCCAGGGAACTATGAAAGTGTAGACAGTTTGAGACATTACTCCCATATAGAAAAGTGCGCATGGTGCCTGTTGTATTCAATCCCGCTGCAATATCTGTGTTTCATCAACACTCTGAAGGTCCACAGATCACAGAATTCTTCCAGATGTGCTTCGAAACTACTACTGGTCTTCGTGGAATCGATCAACATTCGTAGACAATTTCAGGCATTTCTACCATGAGGAAAGGTACTCATGGTGCCTGTTGTATTTAATCCCGATGCTATTCCTGTGTTTCATCAACACTCTGAAGGTCCACAGATTACAGAATGCCTCCAGATATGCTTTGGCAATTACTACTGGTCTTCCATTTAACGATCAAATGTAGACAGTTTGAGACATTACTCCCATGGAGAAAAGTCCGCATGGTGCCTGTTCTATTCAATCCCGATGCAATTTCTGTGTTTTATGAACACTCTGAAGGTCCACAGATTACTGGATACCTCCTGATGTGCTTCTTAAATACTACTGGTCTTCCAGGAAACGACCAAAGCGTATACAGTTTTAATCATTACTATCATTGGGAAAAGTACGCATGGAGACTGTTGTTTTTAATCCCGTTGCAATTTCTGTGTTTCATCAAAACTCTGAAGGTCCACAGATTACACAATGCCTCCAGATGTGCTTCGGAGACTACTACTGCCCTTCCAGGGAACTATGAAATTGTAGACAGTTTGAGACATTACTCCCATGGGGAAAAGTTAGCATGGTGCCTTTCTATTCAATCCCGATGCAATTTCTGTGTTTCATGAACACTCTGAAGGTTCACAGATTGCAGAATGCCTCCAGATGTGCCTCGGAAACTACTACTGGTCTTCCAGGGAACGTTCAAAACGTAGACAGTTTCAGACATTACACCCATGGAGAAAAGTCTGCATGGTGCCTGTTGTACTCAATCCCGATGCAATTTCTGTGATTCATCAAGGCACTGAAGGTAAACAGATTACAGAATGCCTCCAGATGTGACTTGGAAACTACTACTGGTCTTCCAGGGAACGATCAAAGCGTAGACTGTTTGTGATATTACTCCCATATAGAGAAGACAGCATGGTGACTGTTGTATTCAATCCTGACGCAATTCCTGTGTTTCATCAACACTCTGAAGGTCCACAGATTACAGAATGCCTCCAGTTGTGCTTTAAAGCTACTACTGGTCTTCGAGGAATCGATCAAAATTCGTAGACAGCTTGAGACATCTCTCCCATGGAGAAAGATCATCATGGTATCTGCTGTATTTAATCCCGATGCAATTCCTGTGTTTCATCTACATTCTGAAGGTCCACCGATTACAGAATGCCTCCAGATGTGCTTCGGATAGTACTACTGGTCTTCCAGGAAACGATCTACGCGTAGTCTGTTTGAGACATTACTCCCATGGAGAAAATTCCGCATGGTGCATGTTGTATTCAATCCAGATGCAATTTTTGTGTTTCATCAACACTCTCAGCGCCTCAGATTACGGAATGCCTCCAGATGTGCTTCGGAATCTACTACTGGTCTTCCAGGAATCGATCAAAACGTAGACAGTTTGAGACATTACTCCCATGGAGAAAAGTCCGCATGGTGCCTGTAGTATTCAATCCCGATGCAATTTCTTTGTTTCATCAACACTATGAAGGTCGACAGAGTACTGAATGCCTCCTGATGTGCTTCGGTAACTACAACTGATCTTCCAGGGAACGATCAAAGCGTTGACAGTTTGAGACATTACTCAAATTGAAAATAGTCAGCATGGTGCCAGTTGTATTCAATCCCGATGCAATTTCTTTGTTTCATCAACACTGTGAATGTCCACAGAATACAGAATGCCTCCAGATGAGCTTTGGAAACTACTACTTGTCTTCCAGGTGTCGATCATATCGTAGTCAGTTTGAGACATTACTCCCATGGAGAAAAGACCGCATGGTTTCTGTTGTATTCAGTCCCTTTGCTATTTCTGCGTTTCATCAACACTCTGAAGGTCCAAAGATCACAGAATACCTACAGATGTGCTTCAAAAACTCCTACTAGTCTCCAAGAAGTCGATCAAAGCGTAGACAGGTTGTGACATTACGCCTATGGAGAAAAGTCCGCATGGAACCTGTTGTTTTCAATCCCGAAACAATTTCTGTGTTTCATCAAGGCTCTGAATGTGCACAGATTACAGAATGCCTCCAGATGTGCTTCGCAAACTACTACTGGTCTTCCAGGAATCGATCAAATCGTACACAGTTTGAGACATTACTCCCATGGAGAAAAGACCGCATGGTTCCTGTTGTATTCAATCCCGATGCAATTTCAGTGTTTCATCAACACTCTGAAGGACCACAGATCACATAATTCCTCCAGATGTGCTTCGAAACTACTACTGGTCTTCGAGGAATCGATCAAAATTCGTAGACAGTTTGAGACATTTCTCCAATGGGAAAGGTCCTCATGGTGCCTGTTGTATTCAATTCCGATGCAATTCCTGTGTTTCATCAACACTCTGAAGGTCCACAGATCACAGAATGCCTCCAGATGTGCTTTGGCAATTACTACTGGTCTTCCATTTAACGATCAAACGTAGACAGTTTGAGACATTACTCCCCTGGAGAAAAGTCCGCTTGTTGCCTGTTTTGTTCGATCCCGATGCAATTTCTGTGTTCCACCAAGACTCTGAATGTAAACAGATTACAGAATGCCTCCAGATGTGACTTTGAAACTACTACTGGTCTTCCAGGGAACGTTCGAAGCGTAGACTGTTTGTGACATTACTCCCGTGGCGAAAAGACCGCATGGTGCCTGTTGTATTCAATCCTGATGCAATTTCTGTGTTTCATCAAAACTCTTAAGGTCCACAGATTACAGAATGCCTCCAGATGTGCTTCGGAAATTACTACTGCCCTTCCAGAGAACTATGAATGTACAGACAGTTTGAGACATTACTCCCATGGAGAAAAGTCCGCATGGTGCCAGTTGTATTCAATCCCGATGCAATTTCCGTGTATCATCACCACACTGAAGTTCCAGAGGTTACAAAATGCTTCCAGATGTGCTTCGAAAACTTCTACTGGTCTTCCAGGTAACGATCAAAGCGTAGACACTTTGAGACATTACTCCTATGGAGAAAAGGGCGCATGGTGCCTGTGGTATTCAATCCCGATCCCATTTCTGTGTTTCATCAACACTGTGAATGTCCACAGAATACAGAATGCCTCCAGATGCCCTTCGGAAACTACCACTGGTCTTACAGGGAACGATCAAATCGTAGACAGTTTGAGACATTACTCTCATGAAGAAAAGTCCGCATGGAGCCTGTTGTATTCAATCCCGATGCAATATCTTTGTTTCATCAACACTCTGAAAGTGCACAGATCACAGATTGCCTCCAGATGTGCTTCGCAAACAACTACTGGTCTTCCAGGAATCTATCAAATCGTACACAGTTTGAGATATTAGTCCCATGGAGAAAAGTCCGCCTTTTTCCTGTTGTATTCAATCCCTTCGCAATTTCTGTGTTTCACCAACACTCTGAAGGTCCACAGATTACAGAATGCCTCCAGATATGCTTCGGAAATTACTACTGGTCTTCCAGGGAACGATCAAAGCGTGGACAGTTGGAGACATTACACCCTTTTGTAAAGTCCGCATGGTGCATGTTGTATTCAATCCCGATGCAATTTCTGTGTTTCATCAACACTCTGAAGGTCCACAGATTACGGAATGTATCCAGATGTGCTTCGGAAACTACAACTATTCTTCCAGGGAACGATCAAAGCGTAGAAAGTTTGAGACATTACTCTCATGCAAAAAAGTCCGCATGGTTCTTGTTTTATTCAATCCCGATGCAATTTCAGTGTTTCCTTAACACTCTCAAGGTCCACAGATTACAGAATGCCTCCAGATGTACTACGGAAACAACTACTGCCCTTCCAGGGAACGATCAAATCGTAGCCACTATGAGACATTACTCCTATGGTGAAAAGTACCCATGGTGCCTGTTGTATTCAATCCCGATCCAATTTCTGTGTTTCATCAACACTGTCAAGGTCCACAGAATACAGAATGCCTCCAGATGTGCTTCGGGAACTACTACTGGTCTTCCAGGGTACGATAAAATCGGAGACAGTTTGAGACATTACTCCCATGGAGAGAAGTCTGCATGGTGCCTGTTGTATTCAATCCCGATGCAATTGCTGTGTTTCATCAGCACCCTGAAGGTCCACAGATCACAGAATGCCTACAGATGTGCTTGGAAGCTACTACTGGTCTTCGTGGAATCGATCAAAAATCGTAGACAGTTTGAGACATTTCTCCCATGGAGAAAGGTCATCATGGTGGCTGTTGTATTTTATCCCGATGCAATTCCTGTGTTTCATCAACACTCTGAAGGTCCACAAATTACAGAGTGCCTCCAGATGTGCTTCGGAAATTACTCCTGGTATTCCAGGAAACGATCAAAGCGTAGAAAGTTTGAGACATTACTCTAATGGAGAAAAATCCCCATGGTGCCTTTTTTTTATTCAATCCCGATGAAATTTCTGTGTTTCATCAACACTTGGAAGGTGCACAGATTACAGTATGACTCCACATGTGCTTCGGAAACTACTACTGGTCTTCCAGGGAACGATCAAAGCGTAGACTGTTTAAGACATTACTCCCATGGAGAAAAGACCGCATGGTGAATGTTGTATTCATTCCCGATGCAATTTCCTTGTTTCATCAACACTCTGAAGGTGCACAGATTGCAGAATGCCTGCTAATGTGCTTCGCAAACTACTACTGGTCTTCCAGGAATCGATCAAATCGTTCACAGTTTGAGACATTACTCCCATGGAGAAAAGTCTGCATGGTGCCTATTGTATTCAATCTCAGTGCAATTTCTGTGTTTCATCAACACTCTGAAGGTCCACAGATCACAGAATTCCTCCAGATGTGCATGGAAACTACTACTGGTCTTCGAGGAATCGATCAAAATTCGTAGACAGTTTGAGACATTTCTCCAATGGGGGAAGGTCTTCATGGTGGCTGTTGTACTTAATCACGATGCAATTCCTGTGTTTCATCAACACTCTGAAGGTCCATTGATTACAGAATGCCTCCAAATGTGCTTCGGCAACTACTACGGTCTTCCAGTTAACGATCAAACAGACAGTTTGAGACATTACTCCCATTGAGAAAAGTCCGCATGGTGCCTGTTGTATTCAATCCCGATGCAATTTCTGTATTTCATCGACACTCTGAGGGACCACAGATATCAGAATGCCTCCAGATGTGCTTCAGAACCTACTACAGGCCTTCCTGGGAAACATCAAGCGTACACACTTTGAGACATTACTCCCATGGAGAAGAGACCGCATGGTGCCTGTTGTAATCAATCCCGGTGCAATTTCTGTGTTTCATCAACACTTGGAAGGTGCACAGATTACAGAATGACTCCAGATGTGCTTCGGAAACTACTACTGGTCTTCCAGGGAACAATTATAGCGTAGACAGTTTTAGACATTACTGACATGGAGAAAAGTTCGCATGATGCCTTTCTATTCAATCCCGAAGCAATTTCTGTGTTTCATGAACACTCTGATGGTTCACAGATTGCAGAATGCTTCCAGATGTGCTTCGGAAACTACTACTGGTCTTCCAGGGAACGCTTAAAACGTAGACAGTTTGAGACATTACTCCCATTGAGAAAAGTCCGCATGGTGCCGGTTGTATTCCACCCTGATGCACTTTCTGTGTTTCACCGACACTCTGAAGGTCCACAGGCTACAGAGTGAATCTACATGAACTTTAGAAACTACTACTTTTTTTTTCAGGTAACGATCAAAGCCTAGTCAATTTGAGAGATTACCCCCATGGAGACAAGTCCGTATGGTGTCTGTTGTATTCTAACCCGATGGAACTTCTGTGATTCATCAAAACTCTGAAGATCCACAGATCACAGAATGCCTCCAGATGTGCTCGGGAACTACTACTGGTCTTCGAGGAATCGATCAAAATTCGTAGACAGTTTGAGACATTTCTCCCATGGGGAAAGGTCCTCATGGTGGCTGTTATATTTATTCCCGATGCAATTCCTGTGTTTCATCAACACTCTGATGGTCCACAGATTACGGAATGCCTCCAGATGTGCTTCGGAAATTACTACTAGTCTTCCAGGAAACAATCAAAGCGTAGACAGTTTGAGACATTTCTCTCACGGAGAAAAGTCCGCATGGTGCATGTTGTATTCAATCCCGATGCAATTTCTGTGTTTCATCAACACTCGGAAGGTGCATAGATTACAGAAAGCCTCCAGATGTGGTTCGGAATGCTCTACTGGTCTTCCAGGAATCGATCAAATCGTACACAGTTTGAGACATAACTATCATGGAGAAAAGTACGCATGGAGCCTGTTGTGTTCTATCTCGATGCAATTTCTGCGTTTCATTAACACTCTGAAGGTCCACAGATTACAGAATACCTCCAGATGTGCTTCGGAAATTACTACTGGTCTTCCAATGAACGATCAAAGCGTAGACAGTTGGGGACATTACTCACATGGAGATAAGTCCGCATGGTGCTTGTTGTATTCAATCCCGATGCAATTTCTGTGTTCCATCAACACTCTGAATGTATACAGATTACAGAATGCCTCCAGATGTGCTTCGCAAACTACTACTGGTCTTCTAGGGAACGATCAAAGGGTAGACTGTTTGAGACATTACTCTCATGGAGACAAGTCCGCATGGTGCCTGTTGTAATCCATCCCGATGAGCTTTATGTGTTTCATCTACACTCTGAAGTTCCAAAGATTACTGAATGCTCCAAGGTGCATGTTGTATTTAATCCCTATGCAATTTCTGTGTTTCATCAACACTCTGAAGGTCTACAGATTACGGAATGCCTTCAGATGTGCTTCAGAAACTCGTACTGGTCTTCCAGGGAACGATCAATTCGTAGACACTATGAGACATTACTCCCATGGATAAATGTTCGCATGGTGCCTTTTGCATTCAATCCCGATGCAATTTCTGTGTTCCATCAACACTCTGAATGTATACAGATTACAGAATGCCTCCAGATGTACTTCGCAATCTACTACTGGTCTTCCATTGAACGATCAAAGCGTATACAGTTTGAGACATTACTCCCATGTAGTAAAGTCCGCATGGTGCCTCTTCTAGTCAATCCCGATAGAATTTCTGTGATTCATGAACACTCTGAAGGTCCACAGATTACAGAATGCATCCAGATGTGCTTCGGAAACTGCTACTTATCTTGGAGGAATGGATCAAATCGAGCACACTTTGAGTCATTACTCCCATGGAGAAAAGTCCGCATGTTGCCTGTTGTATTGAATCCCCATGCAATTTTTGTGTTTTATCAACACTCTCAAGATCCACAAATTACAGAATGACTCAGGACGTGCTTCGGAAACTACTACTGGTCTTCGAGGAGTCGATCAAATTTCGTAGACGGTTTGAGACATTATCCCGTGGAGAAAAGTCCGCATGGTGCCTGTTGTATTCAATCCCGATGCAATTTCTGTGTTTCATCAACATTCTGAAGGTCCACAGATTACAGAATGCCTCCAGATGTGCCTTGAAAACTACTACTTGTCTTCCAGGGAACGATCAAAGCGTAGAGAGTTTGAGACATTACTCCCATGGGGAAAAGTCCACATGGTGCCTGTTTTATTCAATCCCGATGCAATCTCTCTGTTTCATCAACACTCTGAAGGTGCATAGATTACAGAAATTCTCCAGATGTGGTTCGGACTGTACTACTGGTCTTCCAGGAATCGATCAAATCGTACACAGTTTGAGACATAACTATCATGGAGAAAAGTACGCATGGAGCCTATTGTATTCAATCTCGATGCAATTTCTGCGTTTCATTAATACTCTGAAGGTCCACAGGTTACAGAATACCTCCAGATGTGCTTCGGAAATTACTACTGGTCTTCCAATGAACGATCAAAGCGTAGACAGTTGGAGACATTACTCCCATGGAGAAATGTCCATTTGATGCTTGTTGTATTCAATCCCTATGCAATTTCTGTGGTCCATCAACACTCTGAATGTAAACAGATTACAGAATGCCTCCAGATGTGCTTCGGAAACTACTACTGGTCTCCCAGGGAACGATCAAAGCGTATAAAATTTGAGACATTACTCCCATGTAGTAAAGGCCGCATGGTGCCTCTTCTAGTCAATCCCGATGCAATTTCTGTATTTCATGAACACTCTGAAGGTCCACAGATTACATAATGCATCCAGATGTGCTTCAAAAACTACTACTGGTCTCCCAGAAGTTGATCAAAGCGTAGACAGTTTGAGACATTACGCCTATGGAGAAAAGTCCGCATGGAGCCTGTTGTAATCAATCCCGATGCAATTTCTGTGTTTCATCAACACTCGGAAGGTGCATGGATTACAGAAAGTCTCCAGATGTGGTTGGAATGTACTGCTGGTCTTCCCGGAATCGATCAAATCGTACACAGTTTGAGCCATTACTATCATGCAGAAAAGTACGCATGGAGCCTGTTGTATTCAATCTCGATGCAATTTCTGCGTTTCATCAACACTCTGAAGGTCCACAGATTACAGAATACCTCGAGATGTGCTTCGTAAATTACCACTGGTCTTCCAATGAACGATCAAAGCGTAGACAGTTGGAGACATTACTCCCATGGAGAAAAGTCCGCATGGTGCTTGTTGTATTCAATCCCGATGCAATTTCTGTGTTCCATCAACACTCTGAATGTATACAGATTACAGAATGCCTCCAGATGTACTTCGCAATCTACTACTGGTCTTCCATTGAACGATCAAAGCGTATACAGTTTGAGACATTACTCCCATGTAGTAAAGTCCGCATGGTGCCTCTTCTAGTCAATCCCGATAGAATTTCTGTGATTCATGAACACTCTGAAGGTCCACAGATTACAGAATGCATCCAGATGTGCTTCAAAAACTACTACTGGTCTCCCAGAAGTTGATCAAAGCATAGACAGTTTGAGACATTACGCCTATGGAGATAAGTCCGCATGGAGCCTGTTGTAATCAATCCCGATGCAATTTCTGTGTTTCATCAACACTCGGAAGGTGCATAGATTACAGAAAGTCTCCAGATGTGGTTCGGAATGTTCTACTGGTCTTCCAGGAATCGATCAAATCGTACACAGTTTGAGACATAACTATCATGGAGAAAAGTACGCATGGAGCCTGTTGTGTTCTATCTCGATGCAATTTCTGGGTTTCATTAACACTCTGAAGGTCCACAGATTACAGAATACCTCCAGATGTGCTTCGGAAATTACTACTGGTCTTCCAATGAACGATCAAAGCGTAGACAGTTGGAGACATTACTCCCATGGAGATAAGTCCGCATGGTGCTTGTTGTATTCAATCCCGATGCAATTTCTGTGTTCCATCAACACTCTGAATGTATACAGATTACAGAATGCCTCCAGATGTTCTTCGCAAACTACTACTGGTCTTCTAGGGAACGATCAATTGGTAGACTGTTTGAGACATTAATATCATGGAGAAAAGTCCTCATGGTGCCTGTTGTATTCATCCCGATTGAATTTCTGTGTTTCATCTACACTGTGAATTTCCCAAAATACAGAATGCCTACAGTTGTGCTTCGGAAAGTACTACTGGTCTTCCAGGGAACGATCAAAGGGTAGACACTTTGAGACATTACTCGCATGGAGAAAAGTCCGCATGATGCCTGTTGTAATAAATGCCGAAGCAGTCTCTGTGTTTCATCAACACTCAAGGTCCACAGATTACAGAATGCCTCCAGATGTGATTCGAAAACTACTATTGGTCTTCCAGGGAACGATCAAACCGTAGACAGTTGATACATTACTCACACAGAAAAAAGCAAGGTGCCTGTAGTATTCATCCCGATGCAATTTCTATGTTTCATCAACACTCGGAAGGTCCACAGATTACAGAATGCCTCCAGATGTGCTTCGGAAACTGCTACTTATCTTAAAGGAATGGATCAAATCGAGCACACTTTGAGACATTACTCCCATGGAGAAAAGTCCGCAGGGTGCCTCTTCTAGTCAATCCCGATAGAATTTCTGTGATTCATGAACACTCTGAAGGTCCACAGATTACAGAATGCATCCAGATGTGCTTCAAAAACTACTACTGGTCTCCCAGAAGTTGATCAAAGCGTAGACAGTTTGAGACATTACGCCTATGGGGAAAGGTCCGCATGGAGCCTGTTGTAATCAATCCCGATGCAATTTCTGTGTTTCATCAACACTCTGAAAGTGCATAGATTACAGAATGTCTCCAGATGTGGTTCGGAATGTACTACTGGTCTTCCAGGAATGTATCAAATCGTACACAGTTTGAGACATTACTATCATGGAGAAAAGTACGCATGAAGCCTGTTGTGTTCTATCTCGATGCAATTTCTGCGTTTCATCAACACTCTGAATGTCCACAGATTACAGAAAGTCTCCATATGTGCTTCGGAAATTACTACTGGTCTTAAAATGAACGATCAAAGCGTAGACAGTTGGAGACATTACTCCCATGTAGATAAGTCCGCATGGTGCTTGTTGTATTCAATCCCGATGCAATTCCTGTGTTCCATCAACACTCTGAATGTATACAGATTACAGAATGCCTCCAGATGTGCTTCGCAAACTACTACTGCTCCTCCAGGGAACGACCAAAGCGTATACAGTTTGAGACATTACTCCCACGTAGTAAAGTCCGCATGGTGCCTCTTCTAGTCAATCCCGATGCAATTTCTGTGTCATGAACACTCTGAAGGTCCACAGATTTCAGAATGCCTCCAGATGTGCTTCGGAAATTACTACTGGTCTCCCAGGGAGTGATCTAAGCGTAGACAGTTTGAGACATTAATATCATGGAGAAAAGTCCTCATGGTGCCTGTTGTATTCAATCCCGATTCAATTTCTGTGTTTCATCAACACTCTGAAGGTCCACAGATCACAGAATGCCTCCAGATGTGCTTCGGATATTACTACTGGTCTTCCAGGAAACGATCAAAGCGTAGACAGTTTGAGACATTACTCCCATGGAGAAAAGTCCGCATGGTGCCTGTTTTATTCAATCTCGATGCAATTTCTGCGTTTCATTAATACTCTGAAGGTCCACAGGTTACAGAATACCTCCAGATGTGCTGCGGAAATTACTACTGGTCTTCCAATGAACGATCAAAGCGTAGACAGTTGGAGACATTACTCCCATGGAGGAATGTCCATTTGATGCTTGTTGTATTCAATCCCGATGCAATTTCTGTGTTCCATCAACACTCTGAATGTAAACAGATTACAGAATGAATCCAGATGTGCTTCGCAAACTACTACTGCTCCTCCAGGGAACGATCAAAACGTATACAGTTTGAGACATAACTCCCAAGTAGTAAAGACCGCATGGTGCCTCTTCTAGTCAATCGCGATGCAATTTCTGTGTTTCATGTGCACTCTGAAGGTCCACAGATTACAGAACGCCTCCAGATGTGTTTCGGAAACTACTACTGGTCTCCCAGGGAACGATCAAAGCGTATACAGTTTGAGACATTACTCCCACGTAGTAAAGTCCGCATGGTGCCTCGTCTAGTCAATCCCGATGCAATTTCTGTGTTTCATGAACATTCTGAAGGTCCACAGATTACAGAATGCATCCAGATGTGCTTCAAAAACTACTACTGGTCTCCTAGAAGTTGATCAAAGCGTAGACAGTTTGAGACATTACGCCTACGGAGAAAAGTCCGCATGGAGCCTGTATTAATCAATCCCGATGCAATTTCTGTGTTTCATCAACACTCGGAAGGTGCATGGATTACAGAAAATCTCCAGATGTGGTTGGAATGTACTACTGGTCTTCCCGGAATCGATCAAATCGTACACAGTTTGAGCCATTACTATCATGGAGAAAAGTACGCATGGAGCCTGTTGTATTCAATCTCGATGCAATTTCTGCGTTTCATCAACACTCTGAAGGTCCACAGATTACAGAATACCTCGAGATGTGCTTCGTAAATTACTACTGGTCTTCCAATGAACGATCAAAGCGTAGACAGTTGGAGACATTACTCCCATGGAGAAAAGTCCGCATGGTGCTTGTTTTATTCAATCCCGATGCAATTTCTGTGTTCCATCAACACTCTGAATGTATACAGATTACAGAATGCCTCCAGATGTGCTTCGCAATCTACTACTTGTCTTCCATTGAACGATCAAAGCGTATACAGTTTGAGACATTACTCCCATGTAGTAAAGTCCGCATGGTGCCTCTTCTACTCAATCCCGATGCAATTTCTGTGTTTCATGAACACTCTGAAGGTCCACTGATTACAGAATGCCTCCAGATTTGTTTCGGAAACTACTACTGGTCTCCCAGGGAACGATCAAAGCGTAGACAGTTTGAGACATTAATATCATGGAGAAAAGTCCTCATGGTGCCTGTTGTATTCAATCCCGATTGAATTTCTGTGTTTCATCAACACTGTGAAGTTCCACAAAATACAGAATGCCTACAGATGTGCTTCGGAAACTACTACTGGTCTTCCAGGGAACGATCAAAGGGTAGACAGTTTGAGACATTACTCTCATGGAGAAAAATCCGCATGGTGTCTGTTGTAATCCATCCCGATGAGCTTTATGTGTATCATCTACACTCTGAAGTTCCAAAGATTACAGAATGCTCCAAGGTGCATGTTGTATTTAATCCCGATGCAATTTCTGTGTTTCATCAACACTCTGAAGGTCCACAGATTACAGAATGCCTCCAGATGTGCCTTGAAAACTACTACTTGTCTTCCAGGGAACGATCAAAGCGTAGAGAGTTTGAGACATTACTCCCATGGGGAAAAGTCCACATGGTGCCTGTTTTATACAATCCCGATGCAATCTCTGTGTTTCATCAACACTCTGAAGGTGCATAGATTACAGAACGTCTCCAGATGTGGTTCGGAATGTACTACTGGTCTTCCAGGAATCGATCAAATCGGACACAGTTTGAGACATAACTATCATGTAGAAAAGTACGCATGGATCCTGTTGTATTCAATATCGATGCTATTTCTGCGTTTCATCAGCACTCTGAATGTCCACAGATTACAGAATGACTCCTGATGTGGTTCGGAAACTACTACTTATCTTGAAGGAATGGATCAAATCGAACACACTTTGAGACATTACACTCATGGAGACAAGTCCGCATTGTGCCTTTTGTATTCAATCCCGATGCAATTTCTGTGTTTCGTCAACACTCTGAAGGCAGATTACAGGATGCCTCCAGATGTGCCTTGGGAACTACTACTTGTCTTAAAAGGAACGATCAAATGGTAGACATTTGAGACATTACTCCCATGGGAAAAGTCAACATGTTGCCTGTTATATTCAATCCCCATGCAATTTCTGTGTTTCATCAACACTCTCAAGGTCCACAGATTACAGAATGACTCTGGATGTGCTTCGGAAACAACTACTGGTCTTCGAGGAATCGATTAAATTGTACACAGTTTGAGACATTACTCCCATGGAGAAAAGTCTTCATGGTGCCTGTTCTATTCAATCCCGATGCAATTTCAGTGTTGCATGAACACTCTGAGAGTCCAAAGATTACAGAATGCCTCCAGATGTGCTTCGTGAACTGCTACTGGTCTTCCAGGAAGCGATCAAAGCGTAGACTGTTTGAGTCATTAGTACCATGGACAAAAGACCGCTAGGTGCCTGTTGTATTCAATCCTGATGCAATTTCTGTGTTTCATCAACACTCTGAAAGACCAAAGATTACAGAATGAATCCAGATGTGCTTCAAAAACTCCTACTGATCTCCAAGAAGTCGATCAAAGCGTAGACAGTTTGAGACATTACGCCTATCGACAAAAGTCTGCATGGAGCTTGTTGTATTCAATCCCGATGCAATTTCTGTGTTTCATCAACACTCTGAAGGTGCTCAGATTCAGAATGCTTCCAGATGTGGTTCGGAAACTACTACTGGTCTTCCACGAATCGATCAAATCGTACACAGTTTGAGACATTACTCCCATGGAGAAAAGTGTGCATGGAGCCTGTTGTATTCAATCCCGATGCAATTTCTGTGGTTCATCAACACTCTGGAGGTCCACAGATTACAGAATGCCTCCAGATTTGCTTCGGAAACTTCTACTGTCGTTCCAGGGAATGATGAGAGCGTAGACAGTTTGAGACATTACTCCCATGGAGAAAAGTCCGCATGGTGCCTGTTGTATCGAATCCCGATGCAATTTCTGTGTTCCATCAACACCCTGAACGTAAACAGAATACGGAATGCCTCCAGATGTGCTTCGGTAACAACTACTGCCCTTCCAGGGATCGATGAAACTGTAGACAGTTTGAGACATTACTCCCGTAGAGAAAAGTATGCATGGTGCCTGTTGTATTCAATCCCGATGCAATTTCTGTGTTTCATCAACACTCTGAAGGTCCACAGATCACAGAATGCCTCCAGATGTGCTTCGGATATTACTACTGGTCTTCCAGGAAACGATCAAAGCGTAGACAGTTTGAGACATTACTCCCATGGAGAAAAGTCCGCATGGTGCCTGTTTTATTCAATCTCGATGCAATTTCTGCGTTTCATTAATACTCTGAAGGTCCACAGGTTACAGAATACCTCCAGATGTGCTGCGGAAATTACTACTGGTCTTCCAATGAACGATCAAAGCGTAGACAGTTGGAGACATTACTCCCATGGAGAAATGTCCATTTGATGCTTGTTGTATTCAATCCCGATGCAATTTCTGTGTTCCATCAACACTCTGAATGTAAACAGATTACAGAATGCCTCCAGATGTGCTTCGCAAACTACTACTGCTCCTCCAGGGAACGATCAAAACGTATACAGTTTGAGACATAACTCCCAAGTAGTAAAGACCGCATGGTGCCTCTTCTAGTCAATCGCGATGCAATTTCTGTGTTTCATGTGCACTCTGAAGGTCCACAGATTACAGAACGCCTCCAGATGTGTTTCGGAAACTACTACTGGTCTCCCAGGGAACGATCAAAGCGTATACAGTTTGAGACATTACTCCCATGTAGTAAAGTCCGCATGGTGCCTCGTCTAGTCAATCCCGATGCAATTTCTGTGTTTCATGAACATTCTGAAGGTCCACAGATTACAGAATGTATCCAGATGTGCTTCAAAAACTACTACTGGTCTCCTAGAAGTTGATCAAAGCGTAGACAGTTTGAGACATTACGCCTACGGAGAAAAGTCCGCATGGAGCCTGTAGTAATCAATCCCGATGCAATTTCTGTGTTTCATCAACACTCTGAAGGTGCTCAGATTCAGAATGCTTCCAGATGTGGTTCGGAAACTACTACTGGTCTTCCACGAATCGATCAAATCGTACACAGTTTGAGACATTACTCCCATGGAGAAAAGTGTGCATGGAGCCTGTTGTATTCAATCCCGATGCAATTTCTGTGGTTCATCAACACTCTGGAGGTCCACAGATTACAGAATGCCTCCAGATTTGCTTCGGGAACTACTACAGTCGTTCCAGGGAATGATGAGAGCGTAGACAGTTTGAGACATTACTCCCATGGAGAAAAGTCCGCATGGTGCCTGTTGTATCGAATCCCGATGCAATTTCTGTGTTCCATCAACACCCTGAACGTAAACAGAATACGGAATGCCTCCAGATGTGCTTCGGTAACAACTACTGCCCTTCCAGGGATCGATGAAACTGTAGACAGTTTGAGACATTACTCCCGTAAAGAAAAGTATGCATGGTGCCTGTTGTATTCAATCCCGATGCAATTTCTGTGTTTCATCAACACTCTGAAGGTCCACAGATCACAGAATGCCTCCAGATGTGCTTCGGATATTACTACTGGTCTTCCAGGAAACGATCAAAGCGTAGACAGTTTGAGACATTACTCCCATGGAGAAAAGTCCGCATGGTGCCTGTTTTATTCAATCTCGATGCAATTTCTGCGTTTCATTAATACTCTGAAGGTCCACAGGTTACAGAATACCTCCAGATGTGCTGCGGAAATTACTACTGGTCTTCCAATGAACGATCAAAGCGTAGACAGTTGGAGACATTACTCCCATGGAGAAATGTCCATTTGATGCTTGTTGTATTCAATCCCGATGCAATTTCTGTGTTCCATCAACACTCTGAATGTAAACAGATTACAGAATGCCTCCAGATGTGCTTCGCAAACTACTACTGCTCCTCCAGGGAACGATCAAAACGTATACAGTTTGAGACATAACTCCCAAGTAGTAAAGACCGCATGGTGCCTCTTCTAGTCAATCGCGATGCAATTTCTGTGTTTCATGTGCACTCTGAAGGTCCACAGATTACAGAACGCCTCCAGATGTGTTTCGGAAACTACTACTGGTCTCCCAGGGAACGATCAAAGCGTATACAGTTTGAGACATTACTCCCATGTAGTAAAGTCCGCATGGTGCCTCGTCTAGTCAATCCCGATGCAATTTCTGTGTTTCATGAACATTCTGAAGGTCCACAGATTACAGAATGTATCCAGATGTGCTTCAAAAACTACTACTGGTCTCCTAGAAGTTGATCAAAGCGTAGACAGTTTGAGACATTACGCCTACGGAGAAAAGTCCGCATGGAGCCTGTAGTAATCAATCCCGATGCAATGATTGTGTTTCATCAACACTCGGAAGGTGCATGGATTACAGAAAGTCTCCAGATGTGAATGGAATGTACTACTGGTCTTCCCGGAATCGATCAAATCGTACACAGTTTGAGCCATTACTATCATGGAGAAAAGTACGCATGGAGCCTGTTGTATTCAATCTCGATGCAATTTCTGCGTTTCATCAACACTCTGAAGGTCCACAGATTACAGAATACCTCGAGATGTGCTTCGTAAATTACTACTGGTCTTCCAATGAACGATCAAAGCGTAGACAGTTGGAGACATTACTCCCATGGAGAAAAGTCCGCATGGTGCTTGTTTTATTCAATCCCGATGCAATTTCTGTGTTTCATCAACACTGTGAATTTCCACAAAGAACAAAATGCCTACAGATGTGCTACGGAAACTACTACTGGTCTTCCCGGAATCGATCAAAGCGTAGACAGTTTGAGACATTAATATCATGGAGAAAAGTCCTCATGGTGCCTGTTGTATTCAATCCCGATTGAATTTCTGTGATTCATCAACACTGTGAAGTTCCACAAAATACAGAATGCCTACAGATGTGCTTCGGAAACTACTACTGGTCTTCCAGGGAACGATCAAAGGGTAGACAGTTTGAGACATTACTCTCATGGAGAAAAATCCGCATGGTGCCTGTTGTAATCCATCCCGATGAGCTTTATGTGTATCATCTACACTCTGAAGTTCCAAAGATTACAGAATGCTCCAAGGTGCATGTTGTATTTAATCCCGATGCAATTTCTGTGTTTCATCAACACTCTGAAGGTCTACAGATTACGGAATGCCTTCAGATGTGCTTCAGCTCTCCTACTGGTCTTCCAGGGACAGTATGAGACATTACTCCCATGTATAAATGTTCGCATGGTGCATTTTGTATTCAATCGCGATGCAATTCTGTGTTTCAACAACACTCTGAAGGTCTACAGATTACAGAATGCATCCAGATGTGCTTCGCAAACTACTTGTGGCCTTCCAGGGAAAGATCAAAGCGTAGAGAGTTTGAGACATTACTCCCATGGAGAAAAGTCCGCATGGTGCATGTTGTATTCAATCCCGATGCAATTTCTGTGTTTCATCAACACTCTGAAGGTCCACAGATTACAGAATGCCTCCAGATGTGCCTTGAAAACTACTACTTGTCTTCCAGGGAACGATCAAAGCGTAGAGAGTTTGAGACATTACTCCCATGGCGAAAAGTCCACATGGTGCCTGTTTTATACAATCCCGATGCAATCTCTGTGTTTCATCAACACTCTGAAGGTGCATAAATTACAGAACGTCTCCAGATGTGGTTCGGAATGTACTACTGGTCTTCCAGGAATCGATCAAATCGTACACAGTTTGAGACATAACTATCATGTAGAAAAGTACGCATGGATCCTGTTGTTTTCAATATCGATGCTATTTCTGCGTTTCATCAGCACTCTGAATGTCCACAGATTACAGAATGACTCCTGATGTGGTTCGGAAACTACTACTTATCTTGAAGGAATGGATCAAATCGAACACACTTTGAGACATTACACTCATGGAGACAAGTCCGCGTTGTGCCATTTGTATTCAATCCCGATGCAATTTCTGTGTTTCGTCAACACTCTGAAGGCAGATTACTGAATGCCTCCAGATGTGCCTTGGGAACTACTACTTGTCTTAAAAGGAACGATCAAATGGTAGACATTTGAGACATTACTCCCATGGGAAAAGTCAACATGTTGCCTGTTATATTCAATCCCCATGCAATTTCTGTGTTTCATCAACACTCTCAAGGTCCACAAATTACAGAATGACTCTGGATGTGCTTCGGAAACAACTACTGGTCTTCGAGGAATCGATTAAATTGTACACAGTTTGAGACATTACTCCCATGGAGAAAAGTCTTCATGGTGCCTGTTCTATTCAATCCCGATGCAATTTCTGTGTTTCATCAACACTCTGAAGGTGCTCAGATTCAGAATGCTTCCAGATGTGGTTCGGAAACTACTACTGGTCTTCCACGAATCGATCAAATCGTACACAGTTTGAGACATTACTCCCATGGAGAAAAGTGTGCATGGAGCCTGTTGTATTCAATCCCGATGCAATTTCTGTGGTTCATCAACACTCTGGAGGTTCACAGATTACAGAATGCTTCCAGATTTGCTTCGGAAACTACTACTGTCGTTCCAGGGAATGATGAGAGCGTAGACAGTTTGAGACATTACTCCCATGGAGAAAAGTCCGCATGGTGCCTGTTGTATCGAATCCCGATGCAATTTCTGTGTTCCATCAACACCCTGAACGTAAACAGAATACGGAATGCCTCCAGATGCGCTTCGGTAACAACTACTGCCCTTCCAGGGATCGATGAAACTGTAGACAGTTTGAGACATTACTCCCGTAGAGAAAAGTATGCATGGTGCCTGTTGTATTCAATCCCGATGCAATTTCTGTGTTTCATCAACACTCTGAAGGTCCACAGATCACAGAATGCCTCCAGATGTGCTTCGGATATTACTACTGGTCTTCCAGGAAATGATCAAAGCGTAGACAGTTTGAGACATTACTCCCATGGAGAAAAGTCCGCATGGTGCCTGTTTTATTCAATCCCGATGCAATTTCTGTGTTTCGTCAACACTCTGAAGGTCCACAGATTACAAAATGCCTCCAGATGTGCTTCGGATATTACTACTGGTCTTCCAGGAAACGATCAAAGCGTAGACAGTTTGAGACATTACTCCCATGGAGAAAAGTCCGCATGGTGCCTGTTTTATTCAATCCCGATGCAATCTCTGTGTTTCATCAACACTCTGAAGGTGCACAGATTCAGAATTCCTCCAGATGTGGTTCGGAAACTACTACTGGTCTACCAGGAATCGATCAAATTGTACATAGTTTGAGACATTACTCCCATGGAGAAAAGTCTGCATGGTGCCTGTTCTATTCAATCCCGAAGCAATTTCTGTGTTTCATGAACACTCTGAGAGTCCAAAGATTACAGAATGCCTCCAGATGTGCTTCGTGAACTAGTACTGGTCATCCAGGAAGCGGTCAAAGCGTAGATTGTTTGAGTCATTACTACCATGGAGAAAAGACCGCTTGGTGCCCGTTGTATTCAATCGTGATGCGATTTCTGTGTTTCATCAACACTCTGAAATGCCAAAGATTACAGAGTGCCTCCAGATGTGCTTCAAAAACTCCTACTGATCTCCCAGAAGTCAATAAATGCGTAGATAGTTTGAGACATTACGCTTATGGAGAAAAGTCTGCATGGAGCCTGTTGTATTCAATCCCGATGCAATTTCTGTGTTTCATCAACATTGTGAAGGTGCACAGATTCAGAATGCTTATAGATGTGGTTCGGAAACTACTACTGGTCATCCAGGAATCGATCAAATCGTACACAGTTTGAGACATTACTCCCATGGAGAAAAGTCCGCATGGTTCCTGTTGTATTCAATCCCGATGAAATTTCTGCTTTTCACCAACACTCTGAAGGCCAAAAGATTACAGATTGCCTCCAGATGTGCCTTTTAAACTACTACTGGTCTCCCAGGAATCGATCAAATCGTACACAGTTTGAAACAATACTCTCATGGAGAAAAGTTCACATGGTACCTGTTGTATACAATCCTGTTCCAATTTCTGTGTTTCATCAACACTCTGGAGGTCCACAGATTACATAATGCCTCCAGATGTGATTCGGAAACTACTACTAGTCTTCCAGGGAACGATGAGAGCGTGGACATTTGAGACAATACTCCCATGGAAAAAAGTCTGCAAGGTGCCAGTTGTATTCAATCCCGAGGCAATTTCTGTGTTTCATCAACACTCTGAAGGTCCACAGATTATAGAATGCTTCCAGATGTGCCTCGGAAACTACTACCGTACTTCCAAGTTACGCTGAAAGCGTAGACAGTTTGAGACATTGATCCCATGGAGAAAAGTCCGCATGGTGGCTGTTGTATTCAATCTGGATGCAATTACTGCGTTTCATCAACACTCTGAAGGTCCAAAGATTACAGAATGCCTCCAGATGTGCGTCAAAAACTACTACTGGTCGTCCTGGGAACGATCAAAGCGTAGTCAGTTTAAGGCATTACTCCCATGGAGAAAGGTCCGCATGGTGCCTGTTGTATTCAATCCCGATGCAATTTCTGTGTTTCATCAACACTCTGATGGTGCACATATTCAGAATGCTTCCAGATGTGGTTCGGAAACTACTACTGGTCTTCCAGGACTCGATCAATCGTACACAGTTTGTGACATTACTCCCATGGAGAAAAGTCCGCATGGTTCTTGTCGTATTAAATCCCGATGCAATTTCTGCGTTTCACCATCACTCTGAAGGCCCAAAGATTACAGAATGCCTTAAGATGTGCCTTTTAAACTACTACTTTGCTTCCAGGAATCGATCAAATCATATACAGTTTGAGACATTACACTCATGGAGAAAAGTATGCATGGTTCCTGTTGTATTCAATCCCGATCAAATTTCTGTGTTTCATCAAAACTGTGAAGGTCCACAGATTACGGAATGCCTCCAGAAGTGCTTCGGAAACTACTACTGTCCTTCCAGGGAATGATCAAAGCGTAGACAGTTTCAGACATTACTGCCATGGAGAAAAGTCCGCTCGGTGCCTGTTTTATTCAATCCCGATGCAATTTCTGTGTATCATCAACACTCAGAAGGCAGATTACATAATGCCTCCAGATGTGCCTTATAAACTACTACTGGTCTTCCAGGGAACGATCAAAGCTTAGTCTGGTTGAGACACTACTCCCATGGAGAAAAGACTGCATGGTGCATGTTGTATTAAATCCCGAGCAAATTCTGTGTTTCATCAACACTCTGAAGGTCCTCAGATTACGGAATGCCTCCAGATGTGCTTCGGAAGCTACTACTGGTCTTCGAGGAATCGATCAAAATTCATAGACAGTTTGAGACATTTCTAGCATGGAGTAAGGCACTCATGGTGGCTGTTCTATTTAATCCCGATGCAATTCCTGCGTTTCATCAACACTCTGAAGGTCCATAGATTACAGATTGCCTCCAGATGTGATTCTGAATCTACTACTGGTCTACCAGGAATCGATCAAAACGTAGACAGTTCGAGACATTACTCCCATGGAGAAAGGACCGCATGGTGCATGTTGTATTAAATCCCGATGCAATTTCTGTGTTCCATCAACACTCTGAACGTAAAGAGATTACAGAATGCCTCCAGATGTGCTTCGGAAACTGTTACTGGTCTTCCAGTTAACGATCAAAGCGTAGACAGTTTGAGACATTAATCTCAATGAGAAAATTCCGCATGGTGCCTGTTCTACTCAATTCCGATGCAATTTCTGTGTTTATGAATACTCTGATGGTTTACAGATTACAGAATGCCTCCTAATGTGCTTCGAAAACTACTACTGGTCTTCCAGGGAACGATCAAAGCGTAGACAGTTTGAGACATTACTCCAATGGAGAAAACTACGCTTGGTGCCTGTTGTATTCAATCCCGTTGGAATTTCTGTGTTTCATCAACAATCTGAAGGTGCACGGATTACAGAATGCCTCCAAATGTGACTTGGAAACTACTACTGGTCTTCCAGGGAGCGATCAAAGCGAAGACTGTTTGTGACATTACTCCCATATAGGAATGACCGCATGGTGATTGTTGTATTCAATCCTGATGCAATTTGTGTGTTTCATCAACACTCTGAAGGTCAACAGATTACAGAATGACTCCAGATGTGCTTCGGAATCTTTAACTGGTCTTCCAGTTAACGATCAAAGCGAAGACAGTTTTAGACATTACCCTCATTGAGAAAAGTCCGCAAGGTGACTGTTCTATTTAATCCTGATGCAATTTCTGTGTTTATGAACACTCTGATGGTCCACAGATTACAGAATGCTTCCTGATGTGCTTCGGAAACTACTAATGGTCTTCGAGGGAACGATCAATTCGTAGACAATTTGAGAAATTACTATCATGGAGAAAAGTCCACATGGTGCCTCTTGTATTCAATCCCGATGCTATCTCTGTGTTTCATCAACACTCTGAAGGTCAAAAGATTACAGAATGCCTCCAGATCTGCTTTGGAAACTACTACTGGTCTTCCAGGGAACGGCCAAATAGTAGACAGTTTGAGACATTACTACCATGGAGAAAAGTCTGCATGGTGCTTGTTTTATTCAATGCCGATGAAATGACTGTGTTTCATCAACACTTTGAAGGTCCAAAGATTACAGAAAGCCTCCAGATGTGCTTCAAAAACTACTACTGGTCTCCCAGAATTACATCAAAGCGTAGACATTTTGATACATTACGCCTATGGAGAAGAGTCCGCATGGAGCATGTTGTATTGAATCCCGATGCAATTCCTGTGTTTCATCAACACTCTGAAGGTGCACGGATTACAGAATGACTCCAGATTTTCTTCGCAAGCTACTACTGGTCTTCCAGGAATCGATCAAATCATACGCAGTGTGAGATATTACTCCCATGGAGAAAATTCCGCATGGTTCCTGTTGTATTCAATCCCGATGCAATTTCTGCATTTCACCAACACTCTGAAGGCCCACAGATTACATCATGCCTCCAGATGTGCCTTTTAGACTACTTCTGGTCTTCCAGGAAAAGATCAAATCGTACACAGTTTCAGACATTACTCATATGGAGAAAAGTTCGCATCGTGCCTGTTCTATTCAATCCCGATACAATTTCTGTGTTTCATCAACACTCTGAAGATGCACAGATTCAGAATGCTTCGAGATGTGGTTCGGAAACTACTACTGGTCTTCCAGGAATCGATCAAATCGTACACAGTTTGAGACATAACTCGCATTGAGAAAAGTCCGCATGGTTCCTGTTGTATTCAATCCCGATGCAATTTCTGCCTTTCACCGTCACTCTAAAGGCTCACAGAATGCAGAATGCCTCCAGATGTGCCTTTTAAACTACTACTGGTCTTCCAGGATCGATCAAGTCGTACACAGTATGAGACATTACTCTCATGGAGAAAAGTACGCATGCTACCTGTTGTATACAATAATGATCCCATTTCTGTAATTCATCAACACTGTGAAGTTCCACAGATTACATAATGCCTCCAGATGTGCTTCGGAAATTACTACTGGTCTGTTAGGGAACGATCAAAGCGTAGAAAGTTTGAGACATTACTCTCAAGCTAAAAAGTCCGGATGGTGTTTGTTTTATTAAATCCCGATGAAATTTCTGTATTTAATTATCATTCTGAAGGTCCACAGATTACAGAATGCCTCCAGATGTGCTTCGGAAATAACTACTGCCCTTCCAGGGTACGATGAAACTGTATACAGTTTGAGACATTACTCCCAAGGAGAAAAATCCGCATGGTGCCTGTTTTATTCAATCCCGATGCAATTTCTGTGTTTCATCAACACTCTGAAGTCCACAGACTACAGAATGCCTCCAGATATGCTGGTAAACTACTACTGGTCTTCGAGGAATCGATCAAAATTCGTAGACTGTTTGAGACATCTCTCCCATGGACAAAGATCATCATGGTATCTGTTGTATTTAATCCCGATGCAATTCCTGAGTTTCATCTAAACCCTGCAGGTTCATAGATTACAGAACGCCTCCAGATGTGCTTCGGATATTACTACTGGTCTTCCAGGAAACGATCAAAACGTAGACAGTTTGAGACATTACTCCCATGGAGAAAAGCCTGCATGGTGATTGTTTTATTCAATCCCGATGCTTTTCTGTGTTTCATCAACACTCTGAAGGCAGAAAGATTACAGAATGCCTCCAGATGTGCCTTATAAACTACTACTGGTCTTCCAGGGAACGATCAAAGCGTAGTCTGTTTGAGACAATATTCCCATGGAGATAAGGTCGCATGGTGCATGTTGTATTCAATCCCGATGCAATTTCTGAGTTTCATCAACACTCTGAATGTCCTCAGATTACGGAATGCCTACAGATGTGCTTCAGAAACTACTACTGGTCTTCAAGGCAACGATCAAATCGTAGACAGTTTGAGACATTACTATTATGGAGAAAAATCTGCATGGTGCCTGTTGTATTCAATCCCGATGCAATTTCTGTGTTCCATCAAAACTCTGAACGTAAACAGATTACAGAATGCCTCCAGGTGTGCTTCGGAAACTGTTACTGGTCTTCCAGTTAACTATCAAAGCGTAGACAGTTTGAGACATTACTCTCAATGAGAAAAGTCGGCATGGTGCCTGTTCTACTCAATTCCGATGCAATTTCTGTGTTTATGAACACTCTGAAAGTCCACATATTACATAATGCCTCCAGATGTGCTTCGAAAACTACTGCTGGTCTTCCAGGGTACGATCAAAGCGTAGGCAGTTTGAGACGTTACTCCAATGGAGGAAACTCCGCATGGTGCCTGTTGTATTCAATCCCGATGCAATTTTCGTGTTTCATCAACACTCTGAAGGTACACAGATTACAGAATGCCTCCAGATGTGACTTGGAGACTACTACTGGGCTTCTAGGGAACGATCAAAGCGTAGACTGTTTGTGGCATTAATCCCATATAGGAAAGACCGCATGGTGACTGTTGTATTCAATCCTGATGCAATTTCTGTGTTTCATCTACACTCTGAAGGTCAACAGATTACAAAATCCCTCCAGATATGCTACGGAAACTGTTACTGGCCTTCCAGTTAACGATCAAAGCGAAGACTATTTTAGACATTACTCTCATAGAGAAAAGTCCGCATGGTGCCTGTTCTATTCAATCCCGAAGCAATTTCTGTGTTTATGAACACTCTGAAGGTCCACAGATTACAGAATGCCTCCTGATTTGCTTCGGAATCTACTAATGGTCTTCGGGGGAACGATCAAAACGTAGACGGTTTGAGACATTACTATCATGAAGAAAAGTGCGCATGGTACCTCTTGTAATCAATCCCGATGCAATTTCTGTGTATCATCAACACTCTGCAGGTCCACAGAATACAGAATGCCTCCAGATGTGCTTCGAAAACTACTACTGGTCTTCCAGGTAACGATCAAAACGTAGCCACTTTGAGACATTACTCCTATGGAGACATGTACGCATGGTGCCAGTTGTATTCAATCCCAATCCTATTTCTGTGTTTCATCAACACTGTGAAGGTCCACAGAATACAGAATGCCTCCAGATGTGCTTCGCAAACTACTACTGGTCTTCTAGGGAACGATCAAATGGTAGACTGTTTGAGACATTTCTCTCATGGAGACAAGTCCGCATGGTGCCTGTTGTTATCCATCCCGATGAGCTTTATGTGTTTCATCTACACTCTGAAGTTCCAAAGATTACAGAATGCTCAAAGGTGCATGTTGTATTTAATCCCTATGCAATTTCTGTGTTTCATCAACACTCTGAAGGTCTACAGATTACGGAATGCCTTCAGATGTGCTTCAGAAACTCGTACTGGTCTTCCAGGGAACGATCAATGCGTAGACAGTATGAGACATTACTCCCATGGATAAATGTTCGCATGGTGCCTTTTGCATTCAATCCCGATGCAATTCTGTGTTTCAACAAAACTCTGAAGGTCTACAGATTACAGAACGCATCCAGATGTGCTTCGCAAACTACTTGTGGCCTTCCAGGGAAAGATCAAAGCGTAGAGAGTTTGAGACATTACTCCCTGTGAGAAAAGTCCGCATGGTGCATGTTGTATTCAATCCCGATGTAATTTCTGTGTTTCATCAACACCCTGAAGGTCCACATATTACAGAATGCCTCCATATGTGCCTTGGAAACTACTACTTGTCTTCAAAGGAACGATCAAAGCGTAGAGAATTTGAGACATTACTAGCATGGAGAAAAGTCCACATGATGCCCGTTGTAATAAATGCCGAAGCAATCTGTGTTTCATCAACACTCAAGGTCCACAGATTACAGAATGCCTCCAGATGTGATTCGAAAACTACTATTGGTCTTCCAGGGAACGATCAAACCGTACACAGTTGAGACATTACTCACATAGAAAAAAGTCAGCAAGGTGCCTGTTGTATTCATCCCGATGCAATTTCTATGTTTCATCAACACTCGGAAGGTCCACAGATTACAGAATGCCTCCAGATGTGCTTCGGAAACTGCTACTTATCTTGGAGGAATGGATCAAATCGAGCACACTTTGAGTCATTACTCCCATGGAGAAAAGTCCGCATGTTGCCTGTTGTATTGAATCCCCATGCAATTTTTGTGTTTTATCAACACTCTCAAGATCCACAAATTACAGAATGACTCAGGACGTGCTTCGGAAACTACTACTGGTCTTCGAGGAATCGATCAAATTTCGTAGACAGTTTGAGACATTATCCCGTGGAGAAAAGTCCGCATGCTGCCTGTTGTATTCAATCCCGATGCAATTTCTGTGTTTCTTTAACATTCTGAAGGTCCACAGATTACAGAATGCCTCCAGATGTGCCTTGAAAACTACTACTTGTCTTCCAGGGAACGATCAAAGCGTAGAGAGTTTGAGACATTACTCCCATGGGGAAAAGTCCACATGGTGCCTGTTTTATTCAATCCCGATGCCATCTCTGTGTTTCATCAACACTCTGAAGGTGCATAGATTACAGAAAGTCTCCAGATGTGGTTCGGACTGTACTACTGGTCTTCCAGGAATTGATCAAATCGTACACAGTTTGAGACATAACTATCATGGAGAAAAGTACGCATGGAGCCTGTTGTATTCAATCTCGATGCAATTTCTGCGTTTTATTAATACTCTGAAGGTCCACAGGTTACAGAATACCTCCAGATGTGCTTCGGAAATTACTACTGGTCTTCCAATGAACGATCAAAGCGTAGACAGTTGGAGACATTACTCCCATGGAGAAATGTCCATTTGATGCTTGTTGTATTCAATCCCGATGCAATTTCTGTGTTCCATCAACACTCTGAATGTAAACAGATTACAGAATGCCTTCAGATGTGCTTCAGAAACTCATACTGGTCTTCCAGGGAACGATCAATGGGTAGACAGTATGAGACATTACTCCCGTGTATAAATGTTCGCATGGTGCCTTTTGTATTCAATCCCGATGCAATTCTGTGTTTCAACAACACTCTGAAGGTCTACAGATTACAGAATGCATCCAGATGTGCTTCGCAAACTACTTGTGGCCTTCCAGGGAAAGATCAAAGCGTAGAGAGTTTGAGACATTACTCCCATGGAGAAAAGTCCCCATGGTGCATGTTGTATTCAATCCCGATGTAATTTCTGTGTTTCAGCAACACCCTGAAGGTCCACATATTACAGAATGCCTCCATATGTTCCTTGGAAACTACTACTTGTCTTCAAGGAACGATCAAAGCGTAGAGAATTTTAGACATTACTCGCATGGAGAAAAGTCCGCATGATGCCTGTTGTAATAAATGCCGAAGCAGTCTCTGTGTTTCATCAACACTCAAGGTCCACAGATTACAGAATGCCTCCAGATGTGATTCGAAAACTACTATTGGTCTTCCAGGGAACGATCAAACCGTAGACAGTTGATACATTACTCACATAGAAAAAAGCAAGGTGCCTGTAGTATTCATCCCGATGCAATTTCTATGTTTCATCAACACTCGGAAGGTCCACAGATTACAGAATGCCTCCAGATGTGCTTCGGAAACTGCTACTTATCTTAAAGGAATGGATCAAATCGAGCACACTTTGAGACATTACTCCCATGGAGAAAAGTCCGCAGGGTGCCTCTTCTAGTCAATCCCGATAGAATTTCTGTGATTCATGAACACTCTGAAGGTCCACAGATTACAGAATGCATCCAGGTGTGCTTCAAAAACTACTACTGGTCTCCCAGAAGTTGATCAAAGCGTAGACAGTTTGAGACATTACGCCTATGGAGAAAGGTCCGCATGGAGCCTGTTGTAATCCATCCCGATGAGCTTTATGTGTTTCATCTACACTCTGAAGTTCCAAAGATTACAGAATGCTCAAAGGTGCATGTTGTATTTAATCCCTATGCAATTTCTGTGTTTCATCAACACTCTGAAGGTCTACAGATTACGGAATGCCTTCAGATGTGCTTCAGAAACTCGTACTGGTCTTCCAGGGAACGATCAATGCGTAGACAGTATGAGACATTACTCCCATGGATAAATGTCTACAGATTACGGAATGCCTTCAGATGTGCTTCAGAAACTCGTACTGGTCTTCCAGGGAACGATCAAACCGTACACAGTTGAGACATTACTCACATAGAAAAAAGTCAGCAAGGTGCCTGTTGTATTCATCCCGATGCAATTTCTATGTTTCATCAACACTCGAAAGGTCCACAGATTACAGAATGCCTCAAGATGTGCTTCGGAAACTGCTACTTATCTTGGAGGAATGGATCAAATCGAGCACACTTTGAGTCATTACTCCCATGGAGAAAAGTCCGCATGTTGCCTGTTGTATTCAATCCCGATGCAATTTCTGTGTTTCTTTAACATTCTGAAGGTCCACAGATTACAGAATGCCTCCAGATGTGCCTTGAAAACTACTACTTGTCTTCCAGGGAACGATCAAAGCGTAGAGAGTTTGAGACATTACTCCCATGGGGAAAAGTCCACATGGTGCCTGTTTTATTCAATCCCGATGCCATCTCTGTGTTTCATCAACACTCTGAAGGTGCATAGATTACAGAAAGTCTCCAGATGTGGTTCGGACTGTACTACTGGTCTTCCAGGAATCGATCAAATCGTACACAGTTTGAGACATAACTATCATGGAGAAAAGTACGCATGGAGCCTGTTGTATTCAATCTCGATGCAATTTCTGCGTTTTATTAATACTCTGAAGGTCCACAGGTTACAGAATACCTCCAGATGTGCTTCGGAAATTACTACTGGTCTTCCAATGAACGATCAAAGCGTAGACAGTTGGAGACATTACTCCCATGGAGAAATGTCCATTTGATGCTTGTTGTATTCAATCCCGATGCAATTTCTGTGTTCCATCAACACTCTGAATGTAAGCAGATTACAGAATGCCTTCAGATGTGCTTCAGAAACTCCTACTGGTCTTCCAGGGAACGATCAATGGGTAGACAGTATGAGACATTACTCCCGTGTATAAATGTTCGCATGGTGCCTTTTGTATTCAATCCCGATGCAATTCTGTGTTTCAACAACACTCTGAAGGTCTACAGATTACAGAATGCATCCAGATGTGCTTCGCAAACTACTTGTGGCCTTCCAGGGAAAGATCAAAGCGTAGAGAGTTTGAGACATTACTCCCATGGAGAAAAGTCCCCATGGTGCATGTTGTATTCAATCCCGATGTAATTTCTGTGTTTCAGCAACACCCTGAAGGTCCACATATTACAGAATGCCTCCATATGTTCCTTGGAAACTACTACTTGTCTTCAAGGAACGATCAAAGCGTAGAGAATTTTAGACATTACTCGCATGGAGAAAAGTCCGCATGATGCCTGTTGTAATAAATGCCGAAGCAGTCTCTGTGTTTCATCAACACTCAAGGTCCACAGATTACAGAATGCCTCCAGATGTGATTCGAAAACTACTATTGGTCTTCCAGGGAACGATCAAACCGTAGACAGTTGATACATTACTCACATAGAAAAAAGCAAGGTGCCTGTAGTATTCATCCCGATGCAATTTCTATGTTTCATCAACACTCGGAAGGTCCACAGATTACAGAATGCCTCCAGATGTGCTTCGGAAACTGCTACTTATCTTAAAGGAATGGATCAAATCGAGCACACTTTGAGACATTACTCCCATGGAGAAAAGTCCGCAGGGTGCCTCTTCTAGTCAATCCCGATAGAATTTCTGTGATTCATGAACACTCTGAAGGTCCACAGATTACAGAATGCATCCAGGTGTGCTTCAAAAACTACTACTGGTCTCCCAGAAGTTGATCAAAGCGTAGACAGTTTGAGACATTACGCCTATGGAGAAAGGTCCGCATGGAGCCTGTTGTAATCCATCCCGATGAGCTTTATGTGTTTCATCTACACTCTGAAGTTCCAAAGATTACAGAATGCTCAAAGGTGCATGTTGTATTTAATCCCTATGCAATTTCTGTGTTTCATCAACACTCTGAAGGTCTACAGATTACGGAATGCCTTCAGATGTGCTTCAGAAACTCGTACTGGTCTTCCAGGGAACGATCAATGCGTAGACAGTATGAGACATTACTCCCATGGATAAATGTTCGCATGGTGCCTTTTGCATACAATCCCGATGCAATTCTGTGTTTCAACAACACTCTGAAGGTCTACAGATTACAGAATGCATCCAGATGTGCTTCGCAAACTACTTGTGGCCTTCCAGGGAAAGATCAAAGCGTAGAGAGTTTGAGACATTACTCCCTGTGAGAAAAGTCCGCATGGTGCATGTTGTATTCAATCCCGATGTAATTTCTGTGTTTCATCAACACCCTGAAGGTCCACATATTACAGAATGCCTCCATATGTGCCTTGGAAACTACTACTTGTCTTCAAAGGAACGATCAAAGCGTAGAGAATTTGAGACATTACTAGCATGGAGAAAAGTCCACATGATGCCCGTTGTAATAAATGCCGAAGCAATCTGTGTTTCATCAACACTCAAGGTCCACAGATTACAGAATGCCTCCAGATGTGATTCGAAAACTACTATTGGTCTTCCAGGGAACGATCAAACCGTACACAGTTGAGACATTACTCACATAGAAAAAAGTCAGCAAGGTGCCTGTTGTATTCATCCCGATGCAATTTCTATGTTTCATCAACACTCGAAAGGTCCACAGATTACAGAATGCCTCCAGATGTGCTTCGGAAACTGCTACTTATCTTGGAGGAATGGATCAAATCGAGCACACTTTGAGTCATTACTCCCATGGAGAAAAGTCCGCATGTTGCCTGTTGTACTCAATCCCGATGCAATTTCTGTGTTTCTTTAACATTCTGAAGGTCCACAGATTACAGAATGCCTCCAGATGTGCCTTGAAAACTACTACTTGTCTTCCAGGGAACGATCAAAGCGTAGAGAGTTTGAGACATTACTCCCATGGGGAAAAGTCCACATGGTGCCTGTTTTATTCAATCCCGATGCCATCTCTGTGTTTCATCAACACTCTGAAGGTGCATAGATTACAGAAAGTCTCCAGATGTGGTTCGGACTGTACTACTGGTCTTCCAGGAATCGATCAAATCGTACACAGTTTGAGACATAACTATCATGGAGAAAAGTACGCATGGAGCCTGTTGTATTCAATCTCGATGCAATTTCTGCGTTTTATTAATACTCTGAAGGTCCACAGGTTACAGAATACCTCCAGATGTGCTTCGGAAATTACTACTGGTCTTCCAATGAACGATCAAAGCGTAGACAGTTGGAGACATTACTCCCATGGAGAAATGTCCATTTGATGCTTGTTGTATTCAATCCCGATGCAATTTCTGTGTTCCATCAACACTCTGAATGTAAACAGATTACAGAATGCCTTCAGATGTGCTTCAGAAACTCCTACTGGTCTTCCAGGGAACGATCAATGGGTAGACAGTATGAGACATTACTCCCGTGTATAAATGTTCGCATGGTGCCTTTTGTATTCAATCCCGATGCAATTCTGTGTTTCAACAACACTCTGAAGGTCTACAGATTACAGAATGCATCCAGATGTGCTTCGCAAACTACTTGTGGCCTTCCAGGGAAAGATCAAAGCGTAGAGAGTTTGAGACATTACTCCCATGGAGAAAAGTCCCCATGGTGCATGTTGTATTCAATCCCGATGTAATTTCTGTGTTTCAGCAACACCCTGAAGGTCCACATATTACAGAATGCCTCCATATGTTCCTTGGAAACTACTACTTGTCTTCAAGGAACGATCAAAGCGTAGAGAATTTTAGACATTACTCGCATGGAGAAAAGTCCGCATGATGCCTGTTGTAATAAATGCCGAAGCAGTCTCTGTGTTTCATCAACACTCAAGGTCCACAGATTACAGAATGCCTCCAGATGTGATTCGAAAACTACTATTGGTCTTCCAGGGAACGATCAAACCGTAGACAGTTGATACATTACTCACATAGAAAAAAGCAAGGTGCCTGTAGTATTCATCCCGATGCAATTTCTATGTTTCATCAACACTCGGAAGGTCCACAGATTACAGAATGCCTCCAGATGTGCTTCGGAAACTGCTACTTATCTTAAAGGAATGGATCAAATCGAGCACACTTTGAGACATTACTCCCATGGAGAAAAGTCCGCAGGGTGCCTCTTCTAGTCAATCCCGATAGAATTTCTGTGATTCATGAACACTCTGAAGGTCCACAGATTACAGAATGCATCCAGGTGTGCTTCAAAAACTACTACTGGTCTCCCAGAAGTTGATCAAAGCGTAGACAGTTTGAGACATTACGCCTATGGAGAAAGGTCCGCATGGAGCCTGTTGTAATCCATCCCGATGAGCTTTATGTGTTTCATCTACACTCTGAAGTTCCAAAGATTACAGAATGCTCAAAGGTGCATGTTGTATTTAATCCCTATGCAATTTCTGTGTTTCATCAACACTCTGAAGGTCTACAGATTACGGAATGCCTTCAGATGTGCTTCAGAAACTCGTACTGGTCTTCCAGGGAACGATCAATGCGTAGACAGTATGAGACATTACTCCCATGGATAAATGTTCGCATGGTGCCTTTTGCATTCAATCCCGATGCAATTCTGTGTTTCAACAACACTCTGAAGGTCTACAGATTACAGAATGCATCCAGATGTGCTTCGCAAACTACTTGTGGCCTTCCAGGGAAAGATCAAAGCGTAGAGAGTTTGAGACATTACTCCCTGTGAGAAAAGTCCGCATGGTGCATGTTGTATTCAATCCCGATGTAATTTCTGTGTTTCATCAACACCCTGAAGGTCCACATATTACAGAATGCCTCCATATGTGCCTTGGAAACTACTACTTGTCTTCAAAGGAACGATCAAAGCGTAGAGAATTTGAGACATTACTAGCATGGAGAAAAGTCCACATGATGCCCGTTGTAATAAATGCCGAAGCAATCTGTGTTTCATCAACACTCAAGGTCCACAGATTACAGAATGCCTCCAGATGTGATTCGAAAACTACTATTCGTCTTCCAGGGAACGATCAAACCGTACACAGTTGAGACATTACTCACATAGAAAAAAGTCAGCAAGGTGCCTGTTGTATTCATCCCGATGCAATTTCTATGTTTCATCAACACTCGAAAGGTCCACAGATTACAGAATGCCTCAAGATGTGCTTCGGAAACTGCTACTTATCTTGGAGGAATGGATCAAATCGAGCACACTTTGAGTCATTACTCCCATGGAGAAAAGTCCGCATGTTGCCTGTTGTATTCAATCCCGATGCAATTTCTGTGTTTCTTTAACATTCTGAAGGTCCACAGATTACAGAATGCCTCCAGATGTGCCTTGAAAACTACTACTTGTCTTCCAGGGAACGATCAAAGCGTAGAGAGTTTGAGACATTACTCCCATGGGGAAAAGTCCACATGGTGCCTGTTTTATTCAATCCCGATGCCATCTCTGTGTTTCATCAACACTCTGAAGGTGCATAGATTACAGAAAGTCTCCAGATGTGGTTCGGACTGTACTACTGGTCTTCCAGGAATCGATCAAATCGTACACAGTTTGAGACATAACTATCATGGAGAAAAGTACGCATGGAGCCTGTTGTATTCAATCTCGATGCAATTTCTGCGTTTTATTAATACTCTGAAGGTCCACAGGTTACAGAATACCTCCAGATGTGCTTCGGAAATTACTACTGGTCTTCCAATGAACGATCAAAGCGTAGACAGTTGGAGACATTACTCCCATGGAGAAATGTCCATTTGATGCTTGTTGTATTCAATCCCGATGCAATTTCTGTGTTCCATCAACACTCTGAATGTAAGCAGATTACAGAATGCCTTCAGATGTGCTTCAGAAACTCCTACTGGTCTTCCAGGGAACGATCAATGGGTAGACAGTATGAGACATTACTCCCGTGTATAAATGTTCGCATGGTGCCTTTTGTATTCAATCCCGATACAATTCTGTGTTTCAACAACACTCTGAAGGTCTACAGATTACAGAATGCATCCAGATGTGATTCGCAAACTACTTGTGGCCTTCCAGGGAAAGATCAAAGCGTAGAGAGTTTGAGACATTACTCCCATGGAGAAAAGTCCCCATGGTGCATGTTGTATTCAATCCCGATGTAATTTCTGTGTTTCAGCAACACCCTGAAGGTCCACATATTACAGAATGCCTCCATATGTTCCTTGGAAACTACTACTTGTCTTCAAGGAACGATCAAAGCGTAGAGAATTTTAGACATTACTCGCATGGAGAAAAGTCCGCATGATGCCTGTTGTAATAAATGCCGAAGCAGTCTCTGTGTTTCATCAACACTCAAGGTCCACAGATTACAGAATGCCTCCAGATGTGATTCGAAAACTACTATTGGTCTTCCAGGGAACGATCAAACCGTAGACAGTTGATACATTACTCACATAGAAAAAAGCAAGGTGCCTGTAGTATTCATCCCGATGCAATTTCTATGTTTCATCAACACTCGGAAGGTCCACAGATTACAGAATGCCTCCAGATGTGCTTCGGAAACTGCTACTTATCTTAAAGGAATGGATCAAATCGAGCACACTTTGAGACATTACTCCCATGGAGAAAAGTCCGCAGGGTGCCTCTTCTAGTCAATCCCGATAGAATTTCTGTGATTCATGAACACTCTGAAGGTCCACAGATTACAGAATGCATCCAGGTGTGCTTCAAAAACTACTACTGGTCTCCCAGAAGTTGATCAAAGCGTAGACAGTTTGAGACATTACGCCTATGGAGAAAGGTCCGCATGGAGCCTGTTGTAATCCATCCCGATGAGCTTTATGTGTTTCATCTACACTCTGAAGTTCCAAAGATTACAGAATGCTCAAAGGTGCATGTTGTATTTAATCCCTATGCAATTTCTGTGTTTCATCAACACTCTGAAGGTCTACAGATTACGGAATGCCTTCAGATGTGCTTCAGAAACTCGTACTGGTCTTCCAGGGAACGATCAATGCGTAGAAAGTATGAGACATTACTCCCATGGATAAATGTTCGCATGGTGCCTTTTGCATTCAATCCCGATGCAATTCTGTGTTTCAACAACACTCTGAAGGTCTACAGATTACAGAATGCATCCAGATGTGCTTCGCAAACTACTTGTGGCCTTCCAGGGAAAGATCAAAGCGTAGAGAGTTTGAGACATTACTCCCTGTGAGAAAAGTCCGCATGGTGCATGTTGTATTCAATCCCGATGTAATTTCTGTGTTTCATCAACACCCTGAAGGTCCACATATTACAGAATGCCTCCATATGTGCCTTGGAAACTACTACTTGTCTTCAAAGGAACGATCAAAGCGTAGAGAATTTGAGACATTACTAGCATGGAGAAAAGTCCACATGATGCCCGTTGTAATAAATGCCGAAGCAATCTGTGTTTCATCAACACTCAAGGTCCACAGATTACAGATTGCCTCCAGATGTGATTCGAAAACTACTATTCGTCTTCCAGGGAACGATCAAACCGTACACAGTTGAGACATTACTCACATAGAAAAAAGTCAGCAAGGTGCCTGTTGTATTCATCCCGATGCAATTTCTATGTTTCATCAACACTCGAAAGGTCCACAGATTACAGAATGCCTCCAGATGTGCTTCGGAAACTGCTACTTATCTTGGAGGAATGGATCAAATCGAGCACACTTTGAGTCATTACTCCCATGGAGAAAAGTCCGCATGTTGCCTGTTGTATTCAATCCCGATGCAATTTCTGTGTTTCTTTAACATTCTGAAGGTCCACAGATTACAGAATGCCTCCAGATGTGCCTTGAAAACTACTACTTGTCTTCCAGGGAACGATCAAAGCGTAGAGAGTTTGAGACATTACTCCCATGGGGAAAAGTCCACATGGTGCCTGTTTTATTCAATCCCGATGCCATCTCTGTGTTTCATCAACACTCTGAAGGTGCATAGATTACAGAAAGTCTCCAGATGTGGTTCGGACTGTACTACTGGTCTTCCAGGAATCGATCAAATCGTACACAGTTTGAGACATAACTATCATGGAGAAAAGTACGCATGGAGCCTGTTGTATTCAATCTCGATGCAATTTCTGCGTTTTATTAATACTCTGAAGGTCCACAGGTTACAGAATACCTCCAGATGTGCTTCGGAAATTACTACTGGTCTTCCAATGAACGATCAAAGCGTAGACAGTTGGAGACATTACTCCCATGGAGAAATGTCCATTTGATGCTTGTTGTATTCAATCCCGATGCAATTTCTGTGTTCCATCAACACTCTGAATGTAAACAGATTACAGAATGCCTTCAGATGTGCTTCAGAAACTCCTACTGGTCTTCCAGGGAACGATCAATGGGTAGACAGTATGAGACATTACTCCCGTGTATAAATGTTCGCATGGTGCCTTTTGTATTCAATCCCGATGCAATTCTGTGTTTCAACAACACTCTGAAGGTCTACAGATTACAGAATGCATCCAGATGTGCTTCGCAAACTACTTGTGGCCTTCCAGGGAAAGATCAAAGCGTAGAGAGTTTGAGACATTACTCCCATGGAGAAAAGTCCCCATGGTGCATGTTGTATTCAATCCCGATGTAATTTCTGTGTTTCAGCAACACCCTTAAGGTCCACATATTACAGAATGCCTCCATATGTTCCTTGGAAACTACTACTTGTCTTCAAGGAACGATCAAAGCGTAGAGAATTTTAGACATTACTCGCATGGAGAAAAGTCCGCATGATGCCTGTTGTAATAAATGCCGAAGCAGTCTCTGTGTTTCATCAACACTCAAGGTCCACAGATTACAGAATGCCTCCAGATGTGATTCGAAAACTACTATTGGTCTTCCAGGGAACGATCAAACCGTAGACAGTTGATACATTACTCACATAGAAAAAAGCAAGGTGCCTGTAGTATTCATCCCGATGCAATTTCTATGTTTCATCAACACTCGGAAGGTCCACAGATTACAGAATGCCTCCAGATGTGCTTCGGAAACTGCTACTTATCTTAAAGGAATGGATCAAATCGAGCACACTTTGAGACATTACTCCCATGGAGAAAAGTCCGCAGGGTGCCTCTTCTAGTCAATCCCGATAGAATTTCTGTGATTCATGAACACTCTGAAGGTCCACAGATTACAGAATGCATCCAGGTGTGCTTCAAAAACTACTACTGGTCTCCCAGAAGTTGATCAAAGCGTAGACAGTTTGAGACATTACGCCTATGGAGAAAGGTCCGCATGGAGCCTGTTGTAATCCATCCCGATGAGCTTTATGTGTTTCATCTACACTCTGAAGTTCCAAAGATTACAGAATGCTCAAAGGTGCATGTTGTATTTAATCCCTATGCAATTTCTGTGTTTCATCAACACTCTGAAGGTCTACAGATTACGGAATGCCTTCAGATGTGCTTCAGAAACTCGTACTGGTCTTCCAGGGAACGATCAATGCGTAGACAGTATGAGACATTACTCCCATGGATAAATGTTCGCATGGTGCCTTTTGCATTCAATCCCGATGCAATTCTGTGTTTCAACAACACTCTGAAGGTCTACAGATTACAGAATGCATCCAGATGTGCTTCGCAAACTACTTGTGGCCTTCCAGGGAAAGATCAAAGCGTAGAGAGTTTGAGACATTACTCCCTGTGAGAAAAGTCCGCATGGTGCATGTTGTATTCAATCCCGATGTAATTTCTGTGTTTCATCAACACCCTGAAGGTCCACATATTACAGAATGCCTCCATATGTGCCTTGGAAACTACTACTTGTCTTCAAAGGAACGATCAAAGCGTAGAGAATTTGAGACATTACTAGCATGGAGAAAAGTCCACATGATGCCCGTTGTAATAAATGCCGAAGCAATCTGTGTTTCATCAACACTCAAGGTCCACAGATTACAGAATGCCTCCAGATGTGATTCGAAAACTACTATTCGTCTTCCAGGGAACGATCAAACCGTACACAGTTGAGACATTACTCACATAGAAAAAAGTCAGCAAGGTGCCTGTTGTATTCATCCCGATGCAATTTCTATGTTTCATCAACACTCGAAAGGTCCACAGATTACAGAATGCCTCAAGATGTGCTTCGGAAACTGCTACTTATCTTGGAGGAATGGATCAAATCGAGCACACTTTGAGTCATTACTCCCATGGAGAAAAGTCCGCATGTTGCCTGTTGTATTCAATCCCGATGCAATTTCTGTGTTTCTTTAACATTCTGAAGGTCCACAGATTACAGAATGCCTCCAGATGTGCCTTGAAAACTACTACTTGTCTTCCAGGGAACGATCAAAGCGTAGAGAGTTTGAGACATTACTCCCATGGGGAAAAGTCCACATGGTGCCTGTTTTATTCAATCCCGATGCCATCTCTGTGTTTCATCAACACTCTGAAGGTGCATAGATTACAGAAAGTCTCCAGATGTGGTTCGGACTGTACTACTGGTCTTCCAGGAATCGATCAAATCGTACACAGTTTGAGACATAACTATCATGGAGAAAAGTACGCATGGAGCCTGTTGTATTCAATCTCGATGCAATTTCTGCGTTTTATTAATACTCTGAAGGTCCACAGGTTACAGAATACCTCCAGATGTGCTTCGGAAATTACTACTGGTCTTCCAATGAACGATCAAAGCGTAGACAGTTGGAGACATTACTCCCATGGAGAAATGTCCATTTGATGCTTGTTGTATTCAATCCCGATGCAATTTCTGTGTTCCATCAACACTCTGAATGTAAGCAGATTACAGAATGCCTTCAGATGTGCTTCAGAAACTCCTACTGGTCTTCCAGGGAACGATCAATGGGTAGACAGTATGAGACATTACTCCCGTGTATAAATGTTCGCATGGTGCCTTTTGTATTCAATCCCGATGCAATTCTGTGTTTCAACAACACTCTGAAGGTCTACAGATTACAGAATGCATCCAGATGTGCTTCGCAAACTACTTGTGGCCTTCCAGGGAAAGATCAAAGCGTAGAGAGTTTGAGACATTACTCCCATGGAGAAAAGTCCCCATGGTACATGTTGTATTCAATCCCGATGTAATTTCTGTGTTTCAGCAACACCCTGAAGGTCCACATATTACAGAATGCCTCCATATGTTCCTTGGAAACTACTACTTGTCTTCAAGGAACGATCAAAGCGTAGAGAATTTTAGACATTACTCGCATGGAGAAAAGTCCGCATGATGCCTGTTGTAATAAATGCCGAAGCAGTCTCTGTGTTTCATCAACACTCAAGGTCCACAGATTACAGAATGCCTCCAGATGTGATTCGAAAACTACTATTGGTCTTCCAGGGAACGATCAAACCGTAGACAGTTGATACATTACTCACATAGAAAAAAGCAAGGTGCCTGTAGTATTCATCCCGATGCAATTTCTATGTTTCATCAACACTCGGAAGGTCCACAGATTACAGAATGCCTCCAGATGTGCTTCGGAAACTGCTACTTATCTTAAAGGAATGGATCAAATCGAGCACACTTTGAGACATTACTCCCATGGAGAAAAGTCCGCAGGGTGCCTCTTCTAGTCAATCCCGACAGAATTTCTGTGATTCATGAACACTCTGAAGGTCCACAGATTACAGAATGCATCCAGGTGTGCTTCAAAAACTACTACTGGTCTCCCAGAAGTTGATCAAAGCGTAGACAGTTTGAGACATTACGCCTATGGAGAAAGGTCCGCATGGAGCCTGTTGTAATCCATCCCGATGAGCTTTATGTGTTTCATCTACACTCTGAAGTTCCAAAGATTACAGAATGCTCCAAGGTGCATGTTGTATTTAATCCCGATGCAATTTCTGTGTTTCATCAACACTCTGAAGGTCTACAGATTACGGAATGCCTCCAGATGTGCTTCGGAAACTGCTACTTATCTTAAAGGAATGGATCAAATCGAGCACACTTTGAGACATTACTCCCATGGAGAAAAGTCCGCATGGTGCCTCTTCTAGTCAATCCCGATAGAATTTCTGTGATTCATGAACACTCTGAAGGTCCACAGATTACAGAATGCATCCAGATGTGCTTCAAAAACTACTACTGGTCTCTCAGAAGTTGATCAAAGCGTAGACCGTTTGGGACATTACGCCTATGGAGAAAGGTCCGCATGGAGCCTGTTGTAATCAATCCCGATGCAATTTCTGTGTTTCATCAACACTCTGAAGGTGCATAGATTACAGAATGTCTCCAGATGTGGTTCGGAATGTACTACTGGTCTTCCAGGAATCGATCAAATCGTACACAGTTTGAGACATTACTATCATGGAGAAAAGTACGCATGGGGCCTGTTGTATTCAATCTCGATGCAATTTCTGCGTTTAATCAACACTCTAAATGTCCACAGATTACAGAAAGTCTCCAGATGTGCTTCGGAAATTACTACTGGTCTTCCAATGAACGATCAAAGCGTAGACAGTTGGAGACATTACTCCCATGTAGATAAGTCCGCATGGTGCCTGTTGTATTCAATCCCGATGCAATTTCTGTGTTCCATCAACACTCTGAATGTATACAGATTACAGAATACCTCCAGATGTGCTTCGCAAACTACTACTGCTCCTCCAGGGAACGATCAAAGCGTATACAGTTTGAGACATTACTCCCACGTAGTAAAGTCCGCATGGTGCCTCTTCTAGTCAATCCCGATGCAATTTCTGTGTCATGAACACTCTGAAGGTCCACAGATTTCAGAATGCCTCCAGATGTGCTTCGGAAACTACTACTGGTCTCCCAGGGAGTGATCAAAGCGTAGACAGTTAGAGACTTTAATATCATGGAGAAAAGTCCTCATGGTGCCTGTTGTATTCAATCCCGATTCAATTTCTGTGTTTCATCAACACTGTGAAGTTCGACAAAACACAGAATGCCTACAGATGTGCTTCGGAAACTACTACTGGTCTTCCAGGGAACGATCAAAGCGTAGACAGTTTGAGACATTACTCTCATGGAGAAAAGTCCTCATGGTGCCTGTTGTATTCAATCCCGATTCAATTTCTGTGTTTCATCAACACTGTGAATTTCCACAAAGAACAGAATGCCTACAGATGTGCTACGGAAACTACTACTGGTCTTCCAGGGAACGATCAAAGCGTAGACAGTTTGAGACATTAATATCATGGAGAAAAGTCCTCATGGTGCCTGTTGTATTCAATCCCGACTGAATTTCTGTGTTTCATCAACACTGTGAAGTTCCACAAAATACAGAATGCCTACAGATGTGCTTCGGAAACTACTACTGGTCTTCCAGGGAACAATCAAAGGGTAGACAGTTTGAGACATTACTCTCATGGAGAAAAATCCGCATGGTGCCTGTTGTAATCCATCCTGATGAGCTTTATGTGTATCATCTACACTCTGAAGTTCCAAAGATTACAGAATGCTCCAAGGTGCATGTTGTATTTAATCCCGATGCAATTTCTGTGTTTCATCAACACTCTGAAGGTCTACAGATTACGGAATGCCTTCAGATATGCTTCAGAAACTCCTACTGGTCTTCCAGGGACGATCAATGGGTAGACAGTATGAGACATTACTCCCATGTATAAATGTTCGCATGGTGCATTTTGTATTCAATCGCGATGCAATTCTGTGTTTCAACAACACTCTGAAGGTCTACAGATTACAGAATGCATCCAGATGTGCCTTGAAAACTACTACTTGTCTTCCAGGGAACGATCAAAGCGTAGAGAGTTTGAGACATTACTCCCATGGAGAAAAGTCCGCATGGTGCATGTTGTATTCAATCCCGATGCAATTTCTGTGTTTCATCAACACTCTGAAGGTCCACAGATTACAGAATGCCTCCAGATGTGCCTTGAAAACTACTACTTGTCTTCCAGGGAACGATCAAAGCGTAGAGACTTTGAGACATTACTCCCATGGGGAAAAGTCCACATGGTGCCTTTTTTTATTCAATCCCGATGCAATCTCTGTGTTTCATCAACACTCTGAAGGTGCATAGATTACAGAACGTCTCCAGATGTGGTTCGGAATGTACTACTGGTCTTCCAGGAATCGATCAAATCGTACACAGTTTGAGACATAACTATCATGGAGAAAAGTACGCATGGAGCCTGTTGTATTCAAAATCGATGCTATTTCTGCGTTTCATCAGCACTCTGAAGGTCCACAGATTACAGAATGACTCCTGATGTGGTTCGGAAACTACTACTTATCTTGAAGGAATGGATCAAATCGAACACACTTTGAGACATTACACTCATGGAGACAAGTCCGCATTGTGCCTTTTGTATTCAATCCCGATGCAATTTCTGTGTTTCGTCAACACTCTGAAGGCAGATTACAGAATGCCTCCAGATGTGACTTATAAACTACTACTGGTCTTCCAGGGAACGATCAAAGCGTATTCTGTTTGAGACATTACTCCCATGGAGAAAAGACCGCATGGTGCATTATGTATTCAATCCCGATGCAATTTATATATTTCATCAACACTCTCAATGTCCATAGATTACGGAATGAGTCAGGTTGTGCTTCGGACACTACTACTGGTCTTCGAGGAATCGATCAAAATTCGTAGACAGTTTGAGACATTTCTCCCATGGAGAAAAGTTTGCATGGTGCCTGTTGTATTCAACCCCAATGCATTTTCTGTGTTTCATCAACACTCGCAAGGTCCACAGATTACAGAATAACTCTGGATGTGCTTCGGAAACAACTACTGGTCTTCGAGGAATCGATTAAATTGTACACAGTTTGAGACATTACTCCCATGGAGAAAAGTCTTCATGGTGCCTGTTCTATTCAATCCCGATGCAATTTCTGTGTTTCATGAACACTCTGCGAGTCCAAAGATTACAGAATGCCTCCAGATGTGCTTCGTGAACTGCTACTGGTCTTCCAGGAAGCGATCAAAGCGTAGACTGTTTGAGTCATTACTACCATGGACAAAAGACCGCTAGGTGCCTGTTGTATTCAATCCTGATGCAATTTCTGTGTTTCATCAACACTCTGAAAGACCAAAGATTACAGAATGAATCCAGATGTGCTTCAAAAACTCCTACTGATCTCCAAGAAGTCGATCAAAGCGTAGACAGTTTGAGACATTACGCCTATGGAGAAAAGTCTGCATGGAGGCTGTTGTATTCAATCCCGATGCAATTTCTGTGTTTCATCAACACTCTCAAGGTGCTCAGATTCAGAATGCTTCCAGATGTGGTTCGGAAACTACTACTGGTCTTCCACGAATCGATCAAATCGTACACAGTTTGAGACATTACTCCCATGGAGAAAAGTGTGCATGGAGCCTGTTGTATTCAATCCCGATGCAATTTCTGTGGTTCATCAACACCCTGGAGGTCCACAGATTACAGAATGCCTCCAGATTTGCTTCGGAAACTACTACTGTCGTTCCAGGGAATGATGAGAGCGTAGACAGTTTGAGACATTACTCCCATGGAGAAAAGTCCGCATGGTGCCTGTTGTATCGAATCCCGATGCAATTTCTGTGTTCCATCAACACCCTGAACGTAAACAGAATACGGAATGCCTCCAGATGTGCTTCGGTAACAACTACTGCCCTTCAAGGGATCGATGAAACTGTAGACAGTTTGAGACATTACTCCCGTAGAGAAAAGTATGCATGGTGCCTGTTGTATTCAATCCCGATGCAATTTCTGTGTTTCATCAACACTCTGAAGGTCCACAGATCACAGAATGCCTCCAGTCGTGCTTAAAAACTCTTACTGGACTTCGAGGAATCGATCAAAATTCGTAGACAGTTTGAGACATCTCACCCATGGAGAAAGATCATCATGGTATTTGTTTTATTTTATTCCGATGCAATTCCTGTGATTCATCTAAACTCTGAAGGTCCACAGATTACAAAATGCCTCCAGATGTGCTTCGGATATTACTACTGGTCTTCCAGGAAACAATCAAAGCGTAGACAGTTTGAGACATTACTCCCATGGAGAAAAGTCCGCATGGTGCCTGTTTTATTCAATCCCGATGCAATTTCTGTGTTTCGTCAACACTCTGAGGGCAGAATACAGAATACCTCCTGATGTGCCTTATAAACTACTACTGGTTTTCCAGGGAACGGTCAAAGCGTAGACAGTTTGAGACATTACTCCCATGGAGAAAAGTCTGCACGGTGACAGTTGTATTCTTCCCGATGCATTTTCGGTGTTTCATCAACACTCTGAAGGTCCACAGACTACAGAATGGCTCCAGATGTGTTTCTGTAACTACTACTGGTCTTCCAGGAATCGACCAAAGCGTACTCCCATGGAGAGAAGTCCGCACGGTGCCTGTTGTATGCAATCCCGATTGCAATCTCTGTGTTTCATCAACACTCTGAAGGTGCACAGATTACAGAATGCCTCCAGATGTGGTTCGGAAACTACTACTGGTCTACCAGGAATCGATCGAATTGTACACAGTTTGAGACATTATTCCCATGGAGAAAAGTGTGCATGGTGCCTGTTCTATTTAATCCCAATGCAATTTCTGTGTTTCTTGAACACTCTGAGAGTCCAAAGATTACAGAATGCCTCCAGATGTGCTCGTGAACTACTACTGGTCTACCAGGAAGCGATCAAAGCGTAGACTGTTTGAGTCATTACTACCATGGAGACAAGACCGCTTGGTGCCTGTTGTATTCAATCGTGATGCAATTTCTGTGTTTCATCAACACTCTGAAAGACCAAAGATTGCCGAATGCCTCCAGATGTGCCTTTTAAACTACTACTGGTCTTCCAGGAATCGATCAAATCGTACACAATTTGAAACATTACTCTCATGGAGAAAGGAACGCATCGTACTTGTTGTATACAATCCTGATCCAATTTCTGTGTTTCATCAACACTGTGATGGTCCACAGATTACAGAATGCCTCCAGTTGTGCTTCGGAAATTACTACTGGTCTGCTAGGGAAGGATCAATACGTAGACAGTTTGAGACAATACTCCCACGGATAAAGGTCTGCATGGAGCCTGTTGTATTCAATCCCGACGCAATTTCTGTGTTTCATCAACACTCTGGAGGTCCACAGATTACAGAATGCCTCAAGATGTGCTTCGTAAAAAACTACTACTGTCCTTCCAGGGTATGATCAAAGCGTAGACAGTTTGAGACATTACTCCCATGGAGAGAAGTCCGCATGGTGCCTGTTGTATTTAATCCCGATGCAATTTCTGTGTTCCATCAACACTCTGAAGGTCCACAGATTACAGATTGCCTCCAGATGTGCTTCGGATACTACTACTGGTCTTCCTGGGAACGATCAAAACGTAGTCAGTTTGAGACATTACTCCCATGGACAAAGGTCCGCATGGTGCCTGTTGTATTCAATCCCGTTGCAATTTCTGTGTATCATCAACAGTCTGAAAGTCCACAGATTACCGAATGACTCCAGATGTATCTTGGAAACTACTCATTGTCTTCCAGGAATCGATCAAAGCGTAGACAGTTTTAGACATTACTTCTATGGAGAAAAGTGCGCACGGTGCTAGTTGTATTCTTACCGATGCTTTTTCGGTGTTTCATCAACACTCTGAAGGTCCACAGATTACAGAATGCCTCCAGATGTGTTTCTGAAACTACTACTGATCTTCCAGGAATCGAGCAAAGCGTACTGCCATGGAGAGAAGTCCGCATGGTGCCTGTTGTATTCAATCCCGATGCAATCTCTGTGTTTCATCAACACTCTGAAGGTGCACAGATTCAGAATGCCTCCAGATGTGGTTCGGAAACTACTACTGGTGTACCAGGAATCGATGAAATTGTACATAGTTTGAGACATTACTCCCATGGAGAAAAGTCTGCATGTTGCCTGTTCTATTCAATCCCGAAGCAATTTCTGTGTTTCATGAACACTCTGAGAGTCCAAAGATTACAGAATGCCTCCAGATGTGCTTCGTGAACTAGTACTGGTCATCCAGGAAGCGGTCAAAGCGTAGACTGTTTGAGTCATTACTACCATGGAGAAAAGACCGCTTGGTGCCCGTTGTATTCAATCGTGATGCGATTTCTGTGTTTCATCAACACTCTGAAAGACCAAAGATTACAGAGTGCCTCCAGATGTGCTTCAAAAACTCCTACTCATCTCCCAGAAGTCGATAAATGCGTAGTTAGTTTGAGACATTACGCTTATGGAGAAAAGTCTGCATGGAGCCTGTTGTATTCAATCCCGATGCAATTTCTGTGTTTCATCAACATTGTGAAGGTGCACAGATTCAGAATGCTTCCAGATGTGGTTCGGAAACTACTACTGGTCATCCAGGAATCGATCAAATCGTACACAGTTTGAGACATTACTCCCATGGAGAAAAGTCCGCATGGTTCCTGTTGTATTCAATCCCGATGTAATTTCTGCTTTTCACCAACACTCTGAAGGCCCAAAGATTACAGATTGCCTCCAGATGTGCCTTTTAAACTACTACTGGTCTCCCAGGAATCGATCAAATCGTACACTGTTTGAAACAATACTCTCATGGAGAAAAGTTCACATGGTACCTGTTGTATTCAATCCTGTTCCAATTTCTGTGTTTCATCAACACTCTGAAGGTCCAAAGATTACAGAATGCCTCCAGATGTGCTTCAGAAACTACCACTGGTCGTCCTGGGAACGATCAAAGCGTAGTCAGTTTAAGGCATTACTCTCATGGAGAAAGGTCCGCATGGTGCCTGTTGTATTTAATCCCGATGCAGTTTCTGTGTTTTATCAACACTCTGATGGCGCACAGATTCAGAATGCTTCGAGATGTGGTTCGGAAACTACTACGGGTCTTCCAGGAATCGATCATGTCGTACACAGTTTGAGACATTACTCCCATGGAGGAAAGTCCGCATGGTTCCTGTTGTATTCAATCCCGATGCAATTTCTGCGTTTCACCATCACTCTGAAGGCCCACAGATTACAGAATGCCTCCAGATGTGCCTTTTAAACTACTACTTTGCTTCCAGGAATCGATCAAATCGTATACAGTTTGAGACATTACTCTTATGGAGAAAAGTACTCATGGTTTCTGTTGTATTCAATCCCGATCAAATTTCTGTGTTCCATCAAAACTGTGAAGGTCCACAGATTACAGAATGCCTCCAGAAGTGCTTCGGAAACTACTACTGTCCTTCCAGGGAATGATCAGAACGTAGACAGTTTCAGACATTACTCCCATGGAGAAAAGTCCGCTCGGTGCCTGTTGTATTGAATCCCGATGCAATGTCTGTGTTTCATCAACACTCTGAAGGCCCACAGATTACAGAATGCCTCCAGATGTGCTTCGGATATTACTACTGGTCTCCCAGGAAACGATCAAAGCGTAGGAAATTTTAGACATTACTCCCACGGAGAAAAGTCCGCATGGTGCCTGTTTTATTCAATCCCGATGCAATTTCTTTGTTTCATCAACACTCTGAAGGCAGATTACAGAATTCCTCCAGATGTGCCTTATTAACTACTACTGGTCTTCCAGGGAACGATGAAAGCGTAGACAGTTTGAGACATTACTCCCATGGAGAAAAGTCCGCATTGTGCCTGTTGTATTCAATCCCGAAGCAACCTCTGTGTTTCATCAACACTCTGATGGTCCACAGATTATAGAATGCCTCCAGATGTGATTCGGAAACTACTACTGGTCTTCCAGGGAACGATCAAAGCGTAGACAGTTTGAGACTACTCCCATGGAGAAAAGTCCGCATGGTGGCTGTTGTATTCAATCCGGATGCAATTTCTGCGTTTCATCAACACTCTGAAGGTCCAAAGATTACAGAATGCCTCCAGATGTGCTTCAAAAACTACTACTGGTCGTCCTGGGAACGATCAAAGCGTAGTCAGTTTAAGGCATTACTCCCATGGAGAAAGGTCCGCATGGTGCCTGTTGTATTCAATCCCGATGCAATTTCTGTGTTTCATCAACACTCTGATGGTGCACAGATTCAGAATGCTTCCAGATGTGGTTCGGAAACTACTACTGGTCTTCCAGGAATCGATCAATCGTACACAGTTTGTGACATTACTCCCATGGAGAAAAGTCCGCATGGTTCTTGTTGTATTAAATCCCGATGCAATTTCTGCGTTTCACCATCACTCTGAAGGCCCAAAGGTTACAGAATGCCTTAAGATGTGCCTTTTAAACTACTACTTTGCTTCCAGGAATCGATCAAATCCCGATGCAATTCCTGTGTTTCATCAACACTCTGAAGGTCCATAGATTACAGATTGCCTCCAGATGTGATTCTGAATCTACTACTGGTCTACCAGGAATCGATCATAACGTAGACAGTTCGAGACATTACTCCCATGGAGAAAGGACCGCATGGTGCATGTTGTATTAAATCCCGATGCAATTTCTGTGTTCCATCAACACTCTGAACGTAAAGAGATTACAGAATGCCTCCAGATGTGCTTCGGAAACTGTTACTGGTCTTCCATTTAACGATCAAAGCGTAGACAGTTTGAGACATTAATCTCAATGAGAAAATTCCGCATGGTGCCTGTTCTACTCAATTCCGATGCAATTTCTGTGTTTATGAACACTCTGAAGGTACAGATTACACAATGCCTCCGGATTTGCTTCGGAAACTACTAATGGTCTTCGGGGGAACGATCAAAACGTAGACGGTTTGAGACATTACTCCCATGGAGAAAAGCCCGCATGCTGATTGTTTCATTCAATCCCGATGCATTTTCTGTGTTTCATCAACACTCTGAAGGCAGAAAGATTACAGAATGCCTCCAGATGTGCCTTATAAACTACTACTGGTCTTCCAGGGAACGATCAAAGCGTAGTCTGTTTGAGACAATATTCCCATGGAGATAAGGTCGCATGGTGCATGTTGTATTCAATCCCGATGCAATTTCTGAGTTTCATCAACACTCTGAAGGTCCTCAGATTACGGAATGCCTACAGATGTGCTTCAGAAACTACTACTGGTCTTCAAGGCAACGATCAAATCGTAGACAGTTTGAGACATTACTAACATGGAGAAAAATCCGCATGGTGCCTGTTGTATTCAATCCCGATGCAATTTCTGTGTTCCATCAAAACTCTGAACGTAAACAGATTACAGAATGCCTCCAGGTGTGCTTCGGAAACTGTTACTGGTCTTCCAGTTAACTATAAAATCGTAGACAGTTTGATACATTACTCTCAATGAGATAAGTCGGCATGGTGCCTGTTCTACTCAATTCCGATGCAATATCTGTGTTTATGAACACTCTGAAAGTCCACATATTACATAATGCCTCCAGATGTGCTTCGCAAACTACTGCTGGTCTTCCAGGGTACGATCAAAGCGTAGGCAGTTTGAGACGTTACTCCCATGGAGGAAACTCCGCATGGTGCCTGTTGTATTCAATCCCGATGCAATTTCCGTGTTTCATCAACACTCTAAAGGTACACAGATTACAGAATGCCTCCAGATGTGACTTGGAGACTACTACTGGGCTTCTAGGGAACGATCAAAGCGTAGACTGTTTGTGACATTACTCCCATATAGGAAAGACCGCATGGTGACTGTTGTATTCAATCCTGATGCAATTTCTGTGTTTCATCTACACTCTGAAGGTCAACAGATTACAAAATCCCTCCAGATATGCTACAGAAAATGTTACTGGCCTTCCAGTTAACGATCAAAGCGAAGACAATTTTAGACATTACTCTCATAGAGAAAAGTCCGCATGGTGCCTGTTCTATTCAATCCCGAAGCAATTTCTGTGTTTATGAACACTCTGAAGGTCCACAGATTACAGAATGCCTCCTGATGTGCTTCGGAAACTACTAATGGTCTTCGGGGGAACGATCAAAACGTAGACGGTTTGAGACATTACTATCATGAAGAAAAGTGCGCATGGTACCTCTTGTAATCAATCCCGATGCAATTTCTGTGTATCATCAACACTCTGAAGGTCCACAGAATACAGAATGCCTCCAGATGTGCTTCGAAAACTACTACTGGTCTTCCAGGTAACGATCAAAACGTAGCCACTTTGAGACATTACTCCTATGGAGACATGTACGCATGGTGCCTGTTGTATTCAATCCCAATCCTATTTTTGTGTTTCATCAACACTGTGAAGGTCCACAGAATACAGAATGCCTCCAGATGTGCTTGGGAAACTACTACTGGTTTTCCAAGGAATGATCAAAGCGAAGACAGTTTGAGACATTACTCCCATGGAGAGAAGTCCGCATGGTGCCTGATGTATTCAATCCCGATGCAATTTCCGTGTTTCATCAACACTCTGAAAGTCCACAGATTACAGAATGCCTCCAGATGTGCTTCGGAAATTACTACTGGTCTTCCAGGGATCGATCAAAGCGTAGATACGTTGAGACATTACTCTCATGGAGAAAAGTCCGCATGTTGCCTGTTGTATTCAATCCTGATGCACTTTCTGTGTTTCATCAACACTCTGAATGTCCAAAGACTACAGAATGCTTACAGATGTGCTTCAAAAAATCCTACTGGTCTCCCAGAAGTCGATCAATGCGTAGACCGTTTGAGACATTACTCTCATTGAGAAAAGTTTGCATGGTGCCTGTTCTATACGTTTCTAAAGTAATTTCTGTGTTTATGAGCACTCTGAAGGTCGACAGATTACAGAATGCCTCCTGATGTGCTTAGGATCTTCCAGGGAACGAGCAAAGCGTAGACAGTTTGAGACATTACACCCTTGGAGAATAGTCCGCATGGTGCCTGTTGTATTCAATCCCGATGCTATTTCTGTGTATCATCAACACTCTGAAGGTCCACAGATCACAGAATGCCTCCAGATGTGATTGAAAACTACTACTGGTCTTCGAGGAATCGATCAAAATTCGTAGACAGTTTGAGACATATCTCCCAAGGAGAAAGTTCATCATGGTATCTGTTGTATATAATCCCGATGCAATTCCTGTGTATCATCTATACTCTGAAGGTCCACAGGTTATAGAATGCCTCTAGATGTGTTTCGGATATTACGACTGGTCTTCCAGGAAACGATCAAAGCGTAGACAGTTTGAGACATTACTCCCATGTAGTAAAGTCCGCATGGTGCCTATTCTAGTCAATCCCGATGAAATTTCTGTGTTTCATGAACACTCTGAAGGTCCGCAGATTACAGAATGCATCCAGATGTGCTTCAAAAACTACTACTGGTCTCCCAGAAGTTGATCAAAGCGTAGACAGTTTGAGACATTAATATCATGGAGAAAAGTCCGCATGGTGCATGTTGTATTCAATCCCGATGTAATTTCTGTGTTTCAGCAACACCCTGAAGGTCCACATATTACAGAATGCCTCCATATGTGCCTTGGAAACTACTACTTGACTTCAAACGAACGATCAAAGCGTAGAGAATTTGAGACATTACTCGCATGGAGAAAAGTCCGCATGATGCCTGTTGTAATAAATGCCGAAGCAATCTCTGTGTTTCATCAACACTCAAGGTCCACAGATTACAGAATGCCTCCAGATGTGATTCGAAAACTACTATTGGTCTTCCAGGGAACGATCAAACCGTAGACAGTTGATACATTACTCACATAGAAAAAAGCAAGGTGCCCGTAGTATTCATCCCGATGCAATTTCTATGTTTCATCAACACTCGGAAGGTCCACAGATTACAGAATGCGTCCAGATGTGCTTCGGAAACTGCTACTTATCTTGAAGGAATGGATCAAATCGAGCACACTTTGAGACATTACTCCCATGGAGAAAAGTCCGCATGGTGCCTCTTCTAGTCAATCCCGATGCAATTTCTGTGTTTCATGAACACTCTGAAGGTCCACAGATTACAGAATGCATCCAGATGTGCTTCAAAAACTACTACTGGTCTAACAGAAGTTGATCAAAGCGTAGACAGTTTGAGACATTACGCCTATGGGGAAAAGTCCACATGAAGCCGGTTGTAATCAATCCCGATGGAATTTCTGTGTTTCATCAACACTCTGAAGGTCCACAGATTACAGAAAGTCTCCAGATGTGCTTCGGAAATTACTACTGGTCTTCCAATGAACGATCAAAGCGTAGACAGATGGAGACATTACTCCCATGTAGATAAGTCCGCATGGTGCTTGTTGTATTCAATCCCGATGCAATTTCTGTGTTCCATCAACACTCTGAATGTATACAGATTACAGAATGCCTCCAGATGTGCTTCGCAAACTACTACTGGTCTTCCAGGGAACGATCAAAGCGTATAAAGTTTGAGACATTACTCCCATGTAGTAAAGTCCGCATGGTGCCTCTTCTAGTCAATCCCGATGCAATTTCTGTGTCATGAACACTCTGAAGGTCCACAGATTTCAGAATGCCTCCAATTGTGCTTCGGAAACTACAACTGGTCTCCCAGGGAGTGATCAAAGCGTAGACAGTTTGAGACTTTAATATCATGGAGAAAAGTCCTCATGGTGCCTGTTGTATTCAATCCCGATTCAATTTCTGTGTTTCATCAACACTGTGAAGTTCGACAAAACACAGAATGCCTACAGATGTGCTTCGGAAACTACTACTGGTCTTCCAGGGAACGATCAAAGCGTAGACAGTTTGAGACATTACTCTCATGGAGAAAAGTCCGCATGGTGCCTGTTGTAATCCATCCCGATGAGCTTTATGTGTTTCATCTACACTCTGAAGTTCCAAAGATTACAGAATGCCTCCAGATGTGCTTCGAAAACTACTACTGGTCTCCCAGGAGCTGATCAAGGCGTAGACAGTTTGAGACATTACGCCTATGGAGATAAGTCCGCATGGAGCCTGTTGTATTCAATCCCGATGGAATATCTGTGTTTCATCAACACTCTGAAGGTGCATAGATTACAGAAAGTCTCCAGATGTGGTTCGGACTGTACTACTGGTCTTTCAGGAATCGATCAAATCGTACACAGTTTGAGACGTAACTATCATGGAGAAAAGTACGCATGGAGCCTGTTGTATTCAATCTCGATGCAATTTCTGCGTTTCATTAATACTCTGAAAGTCCACAGGTTACAGAATACCTCCAGATGTGCCTCGGAAATTACTACTGGTCTTCCAATGTACGATCAAAGCGTAGACAGTTGGAGACATTACTCCCATGGGGAAATGTCCATTTGATGCTTGTTGTATTCAATCCCGATGCAGTTTCTGTGTTCCATCAACACTCTGAATGTAAACAGATTACAGAATGCCTCCAGATGTGCTTCGCAAACTACTACTGCTCTTCCAGGGAACGATCAAAGCGTATACAGTTTGAGACATAACTCCCAAGTAGTAAAGACCGCATGGCGCCTCTTCTAGTCAATCGCGATGCAATTTCTGTGTTTCATGTACACTCTGAAGGTCCACAGATTACAGAACGCCTCCAGATGTGCTTCGGAAACTACTACTGGTCTCCCAGGGAACGATCAAAGCGTATAAAGTTTGAGACATTACTCCCATGTAGTTAAGGCCGCATGGTGCCTCTTTTAGTCAATCCCGATGCAATTTCTGTGTTTCATGAACACTCTGAAGGTCCACAGATTACAGAATGCATCCAGATGTGCTTCAAAAACTACTACTGGTCTCCCAGAAGTTGATCAAAGCGTAGACAGTTTGAGACATAACGCCTATGGAGAAAAGTCCGCATGGAGCCTGTTGTAATCAATCCCGATGCAATTTCTGTGTTTCATCAACACTCGGAAGGTCCACAGATTACAGAATGCCTCCAGATGTGTTTCGGAAACTACTAATGGTCTCCCAGGGAACGATCAAAGCGTAGACAGTTTGAGACATTAATATCATGGAGAAAAGTCCTCATGGTGCCTGTTGTATTCATCCCGATTTAATTTCTGTGTTTCATCTACACTGTGAAGTTCCACAAAATACAGAATGCCTACAGATGCCTACAGATGTGCTTCGGAAACTACTACTGGTCTTCCAGGGAACGATCAAAGGGTAGACAGTTTGAGACATTACTCTCATGGAGAAAAGTCCGCATGGTGCCTGTTGTAATCCATCCCGATGAGCTTTATGTGTTTCATTTACACTCTGAAGTTCCAAAGATTACAGAATGCTCCAAGGTGCATGTTGTATTTAATCCCGATGCAATTTCTGTGTTTCATCAACACTCTGAAGGTCTACAGATTACGGTATGCCTTCAGATGTGCTTCAGAAACTCCTACTGGTCTTCCAGGGAACAATCAATGGGTAGACAGTATGAGACATTACTCCCGTGTATAAATGTTCCCATGGTGCCTTTTGTATTCAATCCCGATGCAATTCTGTGTTTCAACAACACTCTGAAGGTATACAGATTACAGAATGCATCCAGATGTGCTTCGCAAACTACTTGTGGCCTTCCAGGGAAAGATCAAAGCGTAGAGAGTTTGAAACATTACTCCAATGGAGGAAAGTCCGCATGGTGCATGTTGTATTCAATCCCGATGTAATTTCTGTGTTTCAGCAACACCCTGAAGGTCCACATATTACAGAATGCCTCCATATGTGCCTTGGAAACTACTACTTGTCTTCAAAGGAACGATCAAAGGGTAGAGAATTTGAGACATTACTCGCATGGAGAAAAGTCCGCATGATGCCTGTTGTAATAAATGCCGAAGCAGTCTCTGTGTTTCATCAACACTCAAGGTCCACAGATTACAGAATGCCCCCAGATGTGATTCGAAAAGTACTATTGGTCTTCCAGGGAACGATCAAACCGTAGACAGTTGATACATTACTCACATAGAAAAAAGCAAGGTGCCTGTAGTATTAATCCCGATGCTATTTCTATGTTTCATCAACACTCGGAAGGTCCACAGATTACAGAATGCCTCCAGATGTGCTTCGGAAACTGCTACTTATCTTAAAGGAATGGATCAAATCGAGCACACTTTGAGACATTACTCCCAATGAGAAAAGTCCGCAGGGTGCTTCTTCTAGTCAATCCCGATAGAATTTCTGTGTTTCATGAAGACTCTGAAGGTCCACAGATTACAGAATGCATCCAGATGTGCTTCAAAAACTACTACTGGTCTCCCAGAAGTTGATCAAAGCGTAGACAGTTTGAGACATTACTATCGTGGAGAAAAGTACGCATGGAGCCTGTTGTATTCAATCTCGATGCCATTTCTGCGTTTCATCAACACTCTGAAAGTCCACAAATAACAGAAAGTCTCCAGATGTGCTTCGGAAATTACTACTGGTCTTCCAATGAACGATCAAAGCGTAGACAGTTTTAGACGTTACTCCCATGTAGATAAGTCCGCATGGTGCTTGTTGTATTCAATCCCGATGGAATTTCTGTGTTCCATCAACACTCTGAATGTAAACAGATTACAGAATGGCTCCAGATGTGCTTCGCAAACTACTACTGCTCTTCCAGGGAACGATCAAAGCGTATACAGTTTGAGACATAACTCCCAAGTAGTAAAGACCCCATGGTGCCTCTTCTAGTCAATCGCGATGCAATTTCTGTGTTTCATGTACACTCTGAAGGTCCACAGATTACAGAACGCCTCCAGATGTGTTTCGGAAACTACTACTGGTCTCCCAGGGAACGATCAAAGCGTATACAGTTTGAGACATTACTCCCATGTACTAAAGTCCGCATGGTGCCTCTTCTAGTCAATCCCGGTGCAATTTCTGTGTCATGAACACTCTGAAGGTCCACAGATTTCAGAATGTCTCCAGATGTGCTTCGGAAACTACTACTGGTCTCCCAGGGAGTGATCAAAGCGTAGACAGTTTGAGACTTTAATATCATGGAGAAAAGTCCTCATGGTGACTGTTGTATTCAATCCCGATTCAATTTCTGTGTTTCATCAACACTGTGAAGTTCGACAAAACACAGAATGCCTACAGATGTGCTTCGGAAACTACTACTGGTCTTCCAGGGAACGATCAAAGCGTAGACAGTTTGAGACATTACTCTCATGGAGAAAAGTCCGCATGGTGCCTGTTGTAATCCATCCCGATGAGCTTTATGTGTTTCATCTACACTCTGAAGTTCCAAAGATTACAGAATGCCTCTAGATGTGCTTCGAAAACTACTACTGGTCTCCCAGGAGCTGATCAAGTCGTAGACAGTTTGAGACATTACGCCTATGGAGATAAGTCCGCATTGAGCCTGTTGTATTCAATCCCGATGCAATTTCTGTGTTTCATCAACACTTTGAAGGTGCATAGATTACAGAAAGTCTCCAGATGTGGTTCGGACTGTACTACTGGTCTTCCAGGAATCGATCAAATCGTACACAGTTTGAGACATAACTATCATGGAGAAAAGTACGCATGGAGCCTGTTGTATTCAATCTCGATGCAATTTCTGCGTTTCATTAATACTCTGAAGGTCCACAGGTTACAGAATACCTCCAGATGTGCTGCGGAAATTACTACTGGTCTTCCAATGAACGATCAAAGCGTAGACAGTTGGAGACATTACTCCCATGGAGAAATGTCCATTTGATGCTTGTTGTATTCAATCCCGATGCAATCTCTGTGTTCCGTCAACACTCTGAATGTAAACAGATTACAGAATGCCTCCAGATGTGCTTCGCAAACTACTACTGCTCTTCCAGGGAACGATCAAAGCGTATACAGATTGAGACATAACTCCCAAGTAGTAAAGACCGCATGGTGCCTCTTCTAGTCAATCGCGATGCAATTTCTGTGTTTCATGTACACTCTGAAGGTCCACAGATTACAGAACGCCTCCAGATGTGTTTCGGAAACTACTACTGGTCTCCCAGGGAACGATCAAAGCGTATACAGTTTGAGACATTACTCCCATGTAGTAAAGTCCGCATGGTGCCTCTTCTAGTCAATCCCGATGCAATTTCTGTGTTTCATGAACATTCTGAAGGTCCACAGATGCAATTTCTGTGTTCCATCAACACTCTGAATGTATACAGATTACAGAATGCCTCCAGATGTGCTTCGCAATCTACTACTGGTCTTCCATTGAACGATCAAAGCGTATACAGTTTGAGACATTACTCCCATGTAGTAAAGTCCGCAAGGTGCCTCTTCTAGTCAATCCCGATGCAATTTCTGTGTTTCATGAACACTCTGAAGGTCCACAGATTACAGAATGCCTCCAGATTTGTTTCGGAAACTACTACTGGTCTCCCAGGGGAACGATCAAAGCGTAGACAGTTTGAGACATTAATATCATGGAGAAAAGTCCTCATGGTGCCTGTTGTGTTCAATCCCGATTGAATTTCTGTGTTTCATCAACACTGTGAAGTTCCACAAAATACAGAATGCCTACAGATGTGCTTCGGAAACTACTACTGGTCTTCCAGGGAACGATCAAAGGGTAGACAGTTTGAGACATTACTCTCATGGAGAAAAGTACGCTTGGTGCCTGTTGTAATCCATCCCGATGAGCTTATTGTGTATCATCTACACTCTGAAGTTCCAAAGATTACAGAATGCTCCAAGGTGCATGTTGTATTTAATCCCGATGCAATTTCTGTGTTTCATCAACACTCCGAATGTCCACAGATTACAGAATGCCTCCAGATGTGCTTCGGAAACTCCTACTGGTCTTCCAGGGAACGATCAATTGGTAGACAGTATGAGACATTACTCCCATGTATAAATGTTCGCATGGTGCCTTTTCTATTCAATCGCGATGCAATTCTGTGTTTCAACAACACTCTGAAGGTCTACAGATTACAGAATGCATCCAGATGTGCTTCGCAAACTACTTGTGGCCTTCCAGGAAAGATCAAAGCGTAGAGAGTTTGAGACATTACTCCCATGGAGAAAAGTCCGCAAGGTGCCTGTAGTATTCATCCCGATGCAATTTCTATGTTTCATCAACACTCGGAAGGTCTACTGATTACAGAATGCCTCCAGATGTGCTTCGGAAACTGCAACTTATCTTGAAGGAATGGATCAAATCGAGCACACTTTTAGACATTACTCCCATTGAGAAAAGTCCGCATGTTGCCTGTTGTATTGAATCCCCATGGAATTTTTGTGTTTTATCAACACTCTCAAGGTCCACAAATTACAGAATGACTCAGGATGTGCTTCGGAAACTACTACTGTTCTTCGAGGAATCGATCAAATTTCGTAGACAGTTTGAGACATTTTCCCATGGAGAATAGTACGCATTGTGCCTGTTGTATTCAATCCAGATGCAACATCTGTGTTTCATCAACATTCTAAAGTTCCACAGATTACATAATGGTTCCAGATGTGCTTCGGAAGCTACTACTGTTCTTCTAGGGAAGATCAAAGCGTAGACAGTTTGAGACAACTCCCATGGAGAGAAGTCAGCATGGTTCCTGTTGTATTCAATCCCGATGCAATTTCTGTGTTTCATCAACACTCTGAAGGTCCACAGATTACAGAATGCCTCCAGATGTGCCTTGAAAACTACTACTTGTCTTCCAGGGAACGATCAAAGCGTAGAGAGTTTGAGACATTACTCCCATGGAGAAAAGTCCACATGGTGCCTGTTGTATTCAATCCCTATTTAATTTGTGTGTTTCACCAACACTGTGAAGGTCCACGGAATACAGAATGCCACCAGATGTGCTTCGGAAACTACCACTGGTCTTCCAGGGAACGATCAAAGCGTAGACATTTGGAGACGTTACTCCCATGGAGATAAGTCCGCATGGTGCCTTTTGTATTCAATCCCGATGCTATTTCTGGGTTTCGTCAACACTCTGAAGGCAGATTACAGAATGCCTCCAGATGTGCCTTATAAACTACTACTGGTCTTTCAGGGAACGATCAAAGCGTATTCTGTTTGAGACATTACTCCCATGGAGAAAAGACCGCATGGTGCATGTTGTATTCAATCCCGATGCAATTTCTATATTTCATCAACACTCTCAATGTCCATAGATTACAGAATGAGTCAGGATGTGCTTCGGACACTACTACTGGTCTTCGAGGAATCGATTCAAATTCGTAGACAGTTTGAGACATTTCTCCCATGGAGAAAAGTTTGCATGGTGCCTGTTGTATTCAATCCCAATGCAATTTCTGTGTTTCATCAACACTCTGAAGATCCACAGATTACAAAATGCCTCCAGAGGTCCTTCGAAAATTACTACAGCTCTTCCAGGGAACGATCAAAGCGTAGACAGTTTGAGACATTACTCCCATGTAGTAAAGTCCGCATGGTGCCCGTTGTATTCAATCCCGATGCGATTCCCTTATGTAATCAACACTCTGAAGTTCCTCAGATTACAGAATGCGTCTTCCAGGAAACGATCAAAGCGTAGACAGTTTGAGACATTACTCCCATGGAGAAAAGTCCGCATGGTGCCTGTTGTATTCAATCCCGATCTTATTTCTGTGTTTCATCAACACTGTGAAGTTCCACAGAATACAGAATGCCTCCAGATGTGCTTCGGATACTACTACTGGTTTTCCAAGGAATGATCAAAATGTAGCCACTTTGAGACTTTACTCCTATGGAGACATGTACGAATGGTGCCTGTTGTATTCAATCCCAATCCTATTTCTGTGTTTCATCAACACTGTGAAGGTCCACAGAATACAGAATGCCTCCAGATGTGCTTGGGAAACTACTACTGGTTTTCCAAGGAATGATCAAAACGAAGACAGTTTGAGACATTACTCCCATGGAGAGAAGTCCGCATGGTGCCTGATGTATTCAATCCCGATGCAATTTCCGTGTTTCATCAACACTCCGAATGTCCACAGATTACAGAATGCCTCCAGATGTGCTTCGGAAATTACTACTCGTCTTCCAGGGATCGATCAAAGCGTAGATACGTTGAGACATTACTCTCATGGAGAAAAGTCCGCATGTTGCCTGTTGTATTCAATCCTGATGCACTTTCTGTGTTTCATCAAAACTCTGAATGTCCAAAGACTACAGAATGCTTACAGATGTGCTTCAAAAACTCCTACTGGTCTCAAAGAAGTCGATCAATGCGTAGACCGTTTGAGACATTACTCTCATTGAGAAAAGTTCGCATGGTGCCTGTTCTAATCGTTTCGAAAGCAATTTCTGTGTTTATGAGCACTCTGAAGGTCGACAGATTACAGAATGGCTCCTGATGTGCTTAGGAAAGTACTACTGATCTTCCAGGGAACGAGCAAAGCGTAGACAGTTTGAAACATTACACACGTGGAGAATAGTCCGCATGGTGCCTGTTGTATTCAATCCCGATGCAATTTCTGTGTATCATCAACACTCTGAAGGTCCACAGATCACAGAATGCCTCCAGATGTGATTGAATACTACTACTGGTCTTCGAGGAATCGATCAAAATTCGTAGACAGTTTGAGACATATCTCCCAAGGAGAAAGATCATCATGGTATCTGTTGTATTTAATCCCGATGCAATTCCTGTGTTTCATCTATACTCTGAAGGTCCACAGGTTATAGAATGCCTCTAGATGTGCTTCGGATATTACGACTGGTCTTCCAGGAAACGATCAAAGCGTAGACAGTTTGAGACATTACTCCTATGGAGAAAAGTAAGCATGGTGCCTGTTGTATTCAATCCCGATGGAATTTCTGTGTTTCATCAACAATCTGAAGTTCCACAGATTACAGAAAGCCTCCAGACGTGCTTCGGAAACTACTACTGGTCTTCCAGGTAACGATCAAATCGTAGACACTTTGAGACATTACTCCTATTGAGAAAAGTACGCATGGTGCCTGTTGTATTCAATCCCGATCAAATTTCTGTGTTTCATGAACACTGTGAAGGTCCTCAGAATACACAATGCATCCAGATGTGCTACGGAAACTACTACTGGTCTTCCAGGGAACGATAAAACTGTAGACAGTTTGGGACATTACTCCCATGGAGAGAAGTTCGCAAGGTGCCTGATGTATTCAATCCCGATGCAATTTCCCTGTTTCATCAACACTCTGAAGGTCCACAGATTACAGAATGCCTCCAGATGTGACTTGGAAACTACTACTGGTCTTCCAGTTAACGATCAAAGCGTAGACAGTCTTAGACATTACTCTCATTGAGAAAAATCCGCATGGTGCCTGTTGTATTCAATCGCGAAGCAATTTCTGTGTTTTATCAACACTCAGAATGTCCTAAGATTACAGAATGCCTACAGATGTGCTTCAAAAACTCCTACTGGTCTCCAAGAAGTCGATCAAAGCGTAGACCGTTGGAGACATTACTCTCATTGAGAAAAGTGCGCATGGTGCCTGTTCTATTCATTTCCGATGCAATTTCTGTGTTTATTAACACACTGAAGGTCCACAGATTACAGAATGCCTCCTGACTTGCTTCGGAAACTACTAATGGTCTTCGGGGGAACGATCAAAACGTAGACCGTAGGAGAAATTACTATCATGGAGAAAAGTCCGCATGGTACCTCTTGTACTCAATCCCGATGCAATTTCTGTGTATCATCAACACTCTGAAGGTCCCCAGAATACAGAATGCCTCCAGATGTGCTTCGAAAACTACTACTGGTCTTCCAGGTAACGATCAAAACGTAGCCACTTTGAGACATTACTCCTATGGAGACATGTACGCATGGTGCCTGTTGTATTCAATCCCAATCCTATTTCTGTGTTTCATCAACACTGTGAAGGTCCACAGAATACAGAATGCCTCCAGATGTGCTTGGGAAACTACTACTGGTTTTCCAGGGAATGATCAAAAGCGAAGACAGTTTGAGACATTACTCCCATGGAGAGAAGTCCGCATGGTGCCTGATGTATACAATCCCGATGCAATTTCCGTGTTTCATCAACACTCTGAAAGTCCACAGATTACAGAATGCCTCCAGATGTGCTTCGAAAATTACTACTGGTCTTCCAGGGAACGATCAAAGCGTAGATACGTTGAGACATTACTCTCATGGAGAAAAGTCCGCATGGTGCCTGTTGTATTCAATCCCGATGCACTTTCGGTGTTTAATCGACACTCTGAATGTCCAAAGACTACAGAATGCTTACAGATGTGCTTCAAAAACTCCTACTGGTCTCCCAGAAGTCGATCAATGCGTAGACCGTTTGAGACATTACTCTCATTGAGAAAAGTCAGCATGGTGCCTGTTCTATTCATTTCTAAAGCAATTTCTGTGTTTATGAGCACTCTGAAGGTCGACAGATTACAGAATGCCTCCTGATGTGCTTACGAAAGTACTACTGATCTTCCAGGGAACGAGCAAAGCGTAGACAGTTTGAGACATTACACCCGTGGAGAATAGTCGGCATGGTGCCTGTTGTATTCAATCCCGATGCAATTTCTGTGTATCATCAACACTCTGAAGGTCCACAGATCACAGAATGCCTCCAGATGTGATTGAAAAATACTACTGGTCTTCGAGGAATCGATCAAAATTCGTAGACAGTTTGAGACATATCTCCCAAGGAGAAAGATCATCATGGTATGTGTTGTATTTAATCCCGATGCAATTCCTGTGTTTCATCTATACTCTGAAGGCCCACAGGTTATAGAATGCCTCTAGATGTGCTTCGGATATTACTACTGGTCTTCCAGGAAACGATCAAAGCGTAGACAGTTTGAGACATTACTCCCATGGAGAAAAGTCCGCATGGTGCCTGTTGTATTCAATCCCGATCTTATTTCTGTGTTTCATCAACACTGTGAAGTTCCACAGAATACAGAATGCCTCCAGATGTGCTTCGGATACTACTACTGGTCTTTCAGGGAACGATCAAAGCGTAAATACGTTGAGACATTACTCTCATGGAGTAAAGTCCGCATGGTGCCTGTTGTATTCAATCCCGAAGCAATTTCTGTGTTTCATCAACACTCAGAATGTCCTAAGATTACAGAATGCCTACAGATGTGCTTCAAAAACTCCTACTGGTCTCCCAGAAGTCGATCAAAGCGTAGACCGTTGGAGACATTACTCTCATTGAGAAAAGTGCGCATGGTGCCTGTTGTATTCAATCCCGATGCATTTTCTCTGTATCATCAACACTCTGAAGGTCCACAGGTTACAGAATGCCCCCAGATGTGCTTCGAAAACTTCTACTGGTCTTCCAGGTAACGATCAAAGCCTAGACACTTTGAGACATTACTCCTATGGAGAAAAGTACGCATTGGTGCCTGTTGTATTCAATCGCTATCCCATGTCTGTGTTTCATCAACACTCTGAATGTCCACAGAATACAGAACGCCTCCAGATGCGCTTCGGAAACTACCACTGGTCTTACAGGGAACGATCAAAGCGTAGACAGTTTGAGACATTACTCTCATGGAAAAAAGTACTCATGGTGCCTGTTGTATTCAATCCCGATGTACTCTCTGTGTTTCATCAAAACTCTGAAGGTCGAAAGATTACAGAATGCCTACAGATGTGGTTCAAAAACTCCTACTGGTCTCCCAGAAGTCGATCAGAGCGTAGACAGTTTGAGTCATTATGTCTATGGAGAAAAGTCCGCATGGATCCTGTTGTGGTCAATCCCGATGCAGTATCTTTGTTTCATCGACACTCTGAAAGTGAACAGATTACAGATTGCCTACAGATGTGCTTCGCAAACAACTACTGGTCTTCCAGGAATCGATCAAATCGTACACAGTTTGAGACATTACACCCATTGAGAAAAGTCCGCATGGTTCCTGTTGTATTCGATCAATTTCCAATTTTTTGCGTTTCACCAACACTCTGAAGGCTCAAATATTACAGAATGCCTACTGATGTGGTTCAAAAACTCCTACTGGTCTCCCAGATGTCGATCAAAGCGTAGACCGTTTGAGTCATTATGCCTATGGAGAAAAGTCGCATGGATCCTGTTGTGGTCAATCCCGATGAAATATCTTTGTTTCATCAACACTCTGAAAGTGAACAGATTACAGATTGCCTACAGATGTGCTTCGCAAACAACTACTGGTCTTCCAGGAAACGAACAAAGCGTAGACAGTTTGAGACATTATTATCATTGGGAAAAGGTCGCATCGTGACTGTAGTATTCTATCCCGTTGCAATTTATGTGTTTCATCAACACTCTGAAGGTCCACAGATTACCGAATGCCTCCAGATGTGCTACGGAACCTACTACTGGTCTTCCAGGAATCGCTCAAATCGTTCACAGTTTGACACATTACTCCCATGGAGGAAAATGCGCATGGTGACAGTTGTATTCAATCACGATGCGACTTCTGTGTTTCATCAACCCTTTGAAGGTCCACAGATTACAGAATGCCTCCAGATGTGCATCGGAAACTAGTACTGGTCTTCGAGGAAACGATCAAAGCATAGACTGTTTGAGACATTACTCCCGTGGAAGAAAGTACTCATGGTGACTGTTGTATTCAATCACGATGCAATTTCTGTGTTTCATCAACACTTTGAAGGTCCACAATTTACAGAATGCCTCCAGATGTGCATCGGAACCTACTACAGGTCTTCCAGGGAACGATCAAAGCGTAGACTGTTTCAGACATTACTCCCGTCGGGGAAAAAGCGCATGGTGACTGTTGTATTCAATCCCGATGCAATTTCTGTGTTTCATCAACACTCAGTTAGTCCACAGATTACAGAATGCCTCCAGATGTGCATCGGAAACTACTACTGGTCTTCCAGGGAACGGTCAAAGCGTAGACTGTTTGAGACATTACTCCCATGGAGAAAAATGCGAATGGTGACTGTTGTATTCAATCCCGATGCAATTTCTGTGTTTCATGAACACTCTGATAGTCCACAGCTTACAGAATGATACCAGATGTGCATCGGAAACTACTACTGGTCTTACAGGGTACGATCAAAGCGTAGACTGTTGAGACATTACTCCTGTGGAGGAAAGTGCGCATGGTGACTGTTGTATTCAATCCCGGTGCAATTTCTGTGTTTCATCAACACTTTGAAGGTCCAAAGATTACAGAATGCCTCCAAATGTGCATCGGAAACTACTACTGGTCTTATAGGGAACGATCAAGGCGTAGTCTGTTTGAGACATTACTCCCATGGAGGAAAGTGCGCATGGTGACTGTTGTATTCAATCCCGATGCAATTTCAGTGTTTCAAAAACACTCTGATAGTCCACAGATTACAGAATGCCTCCAGATGTGCATCGGAAACTACTACTGGTCTTCCAGGGAACGATAAAGTAGTAGAATGTTTGAGACATTACTCCCATGGAGGAAAGTTCCCATGGTGACTGTTGTATTCAATTACGACGCAATTTCTGTGTGTCATTAACTTTGAAGAACCACAGTTTACCGAATGCCTCCAGATGTGAATCGAAACTACTACTGGTCTTCCAGGGAACGATCAAAGCGTAGACTGTTTGAGACATTACTCCCATGGAGGAAAGTACTCATGGTGACTGTTGTATTCAATCACGATGCAATTTCTGTGTTTCATCAACACTTTGAAGGTCCACAATTTACAGAATGCCTCCAGATGTGCATCGGAACCTACTACAGGTCTTCCAGGGAACGATCAAAGCGTAGACTGTTTCAGACATTACTCCCGTCGGGGAAAAAGCGCATGGTGACTGTTGTATTCAATCCCGATGCAATTTCTGTGTTTTATCAACACTCTGATAGTCCACAGATTAAAGATTGAATCCAGATGTGCATCGGAAACTACCACTGGTCTTCCTCGGAACGATCAAAGCGTAGACTGTTTGAGGCATTACTGCCATGGAGGAAAATGCGCATGGTGACTGTTGTATTCAATCACGATGCAATTTCTGTGTTTCATCAACACTCTCATAGTGCACAGATTACAGAATGATACCAGATGTGCATCGGAAAGTACTACTGGTCTTCCAGGAAACGATAAAGGCATAGACAATTTGAGACATTACTCTCATGGAGGAAAGTGCCATGGTGACTGTTGTATTCAATCACGATGCAATTTCTGTGTTTCATCAACACTCTGATAAACCACAGATTACAGAATGCCCCAGATGTGCATCGGAAACTACTACTGGTCTTCGAGGAAACGATCAAGGCGTAGACTGTTTGAGACATTACTCGCATGGAAGAAAGTGCGCATGGTGACTGTTGTATTCAATCCCGATGCAATTTCTGTGTTTCATCAACACTCAGTTAGTCCACAGATTACAGAATGCCTCCAGATGTGCATCGGAAACTACTACTGGTCTTCGAGGAAACGATCAAAGCGTAGACTGTTTGAGACATTACTCCCATGGAGGAAAATGCGAATGGTGACTGTTGTATTCAATCCCGATGCAATTTCTGTGTTTCATCAACACTCTGATAGTGCACAGATTACAGAATGATACCAGATGTGCATGGGAAAGAACTACTGGTCTTCCAGGGAACGATCAAAGCGTAGACTGTTTGAGAAATTACTCCAATGGAGAAATGTACGCATTGTGCCTGTTGTATTCAATCCCGATGCAATTTCTGTGTTTCATCAACACTTTGAAGGTCCAAAGATTTACAGAATGCCTCCAGATGTGCTTCGGAAACTACTACTGGTCTTCCAGGGAACGATCAAGGCGTAGACTGTTTGAGACATTACTCCCATGGAGGAAAGTGCGCATGGTGACTGTTGTATTCAATCCCGATGCAATTTCAGTGTTTCAAAAACACTCTGATAGTCCACAGATTACAGAATGCCTCCAGATGTGCATCGGAAACTACTACTGGTCTTCCAGGGAACGATAAAGGAGTAGACTGTTTGAGACATTACTCCCATGGAGGAAAGTTCCCATGGTGACTGTTGTATTCAATTACAACGGAATTTCTGTGTGTCATCAAACTTTGAAGAACCACAGTTTACCGAATGCCTCCAGATGTGAATCGAAACTACTACTGGTCTTCCAGGGAACGATCAAAGCGTAGACTGTTTGAGACATTACTCCCATGGAGAGAAGTCCGCATGGTGCCTGTTGTATTCAATCCCGATGCAATTTCTGTGTATCATCAACAGTCTGAAAGTCCACAGATTACCGAATGACTCCAGATGTATCTTGGAAACTACTCATTGTCTTCCATAAATCAATCAAAGCGTAGACAGTTTTAGACATTACTTCTATGGAGAAAAGTGCGCACGGTGCCAGTTGTATTCTTCCCGATGCATTTTCGGTGTTTCATCAACACTCTGAAGGTCCACAGATTACAGAATGCCTCCAGATGTGTTTCTGAAACTACTACTGATCTTCCAGGAATCGACCAAAGCGTACTGCCATGGAGAGAAGTCCGCATGGTGCCTGTTGTATTCAATCCCGATGCAATCTCTGTGTTTCATCAACACTCTGAAGGTGCACTGATTCACAATGCCTCGAGATGTGGTTCGGAAACTACTACTGGTCTACCAAGAATCGATCAAATTGTACATAGTTTGACACATTACTCCCATGGAGAAAAGTCTGCATGGTGCCTGTTCTATTCAATCCCGAAGCAATTTCTGTGTTTCATGAACACTCTGAGAGTCCAAAGATTACACAATGCCTCCAGATGTGCTTCGTGAACTAGTACTGGTCATCCAGGAAGCGGTCAAAGCGTAGACTCTTTGAGTCATTACTACCATGGAGAAAAGACCGCTTGGTGCCCGTTGTATTCAATCGTAATGCGATTTCTGTGTTTCATCAACACTCTGAAAGACCAAAGATTACAGAGTGCCTCCAGATGTGCTTCAAAAACTCCTACTGATCTCCCAGAAGTCGATAAATGCGTAGATAGTTTGAGACATTACGCTTATGGAGAAAAGTCTGCATGGAGCCTGTTGTATTCAATCCCGATGCAATTTCTGTGTTTCATCAACATTGTGAAGGTGCACAGATTCAGAATGCTTCCAGATGTGGTTCGGAAACTACTACTGGTCATCCAGGAATCGATCAAATCGTACACAGTTTGAGACATTACTCCCATGGAGAAAAGTCTGCATGGTTCCTGTTGTATTCAATCCCGATGAAATTTCTGCTTTTCACCAACACTCTGAAATCCCAAAAATTACAGATTGCTTCCAGATGTGCCTTTTAAACTACTACTGGTCTCCCAGGAATCGATCAAATCGTTCACAGTTTGAAACAATACTCTCATGGAGAAAAGTTCACATGGTACCTGTTGTATACAATCCCGTTCCAATTTCTGTGTTTCATCAACACTCTGATTGTTCACAGATTACAGAATGCCTCAAGATGTGCTTCGGAATTTACTACTGGTCTGCTAGGGAAGGATCAAAACGTAGACAGTTGTAGACATTACTCCCATGGATAAAAGTCTGCATGGAGCCTGTTCTATTCAATCCCGCCGCAATTTCTGTGTTTCATCAACACTCTCACGGTCCACAGATTACAGAATGACTCAGGATGTGCTTCTGAAACTACTTGTGGTCTTCCATGGAACGATGAAAGCGTAGACAGTTTGAGACATTACTCCCATGGAGAAAAGTCCGCATTGTGCCTGTTGTATTCAATCCCGAAGCAACCACTGTGTTTCATCAACACTCTGATGGTCCACAGATTATAGAATGCCTCCAGATGTGATTCGGAAACTACTACTAGTCTTCCAGGGAACGATCAAAGCGTGGACATTTGAGACAATACTCCCATGGAAAAAAGTCCGCATTGTGCCTGTTGTATTCAATCCCGAAGCAACCACTGTGTTTCATCAACAGTCTGATGGTCCACAGATTATAGAATGCCTCCAGATGTGATTCGGAAACTACTACTAGTCTTCCAGGGAACGATCAAAGCGTGGACATTTGAGACAATACTCCCATGGAAAAAAGTCCGCATTGTGCCTGTTGTATTCAATCCCGAAGCAACCACTGTGTTTCATCAACACTCTGATGGTCCACAGATTATAGAATGCCTCCAGATGTGCTTCGGAAACTACTACTGGTCTTCCAGGGAACGATCAAAGCGTAGACAGTTTGAGACTACTCCCATGGAGAAAAGTCCATATGGTGCCTGTTGTATTCAATCCCGATGCAAATTCTGTGTTTCATCAACACTCTGAAGGTCCAAAGATTACAGAATGCCTCCAGATGTGCTTCAAAAACTACTACTGGTCGTCCTGGGAACGATCAAAGCGTAGTCAGTTTAAGGCATTACTCCAAAGGAGAAAGGTCCGCATGGTGCCTGTTGTATTCAATCCCGATGCAATTTCTGTGTTTCATCAACACTCTGATGGTGCACAGATTCAGAATGCTTCCAGATGTGGTTCGGAAACTACTACTGGTCTTCTAGGAATCGATCAATCGTACACAGTTTGTGACATTACTCCCATGGAGAAAAGTCCGCATGGTTCTTGTTGTATTACATCCCGATGCAATTTCTGCGTTTCACCATCACTCTGAAGGCCCAAAGATTACAGAATGCCATAAGATGTGCCTTTTAAACTACTACCTTGCTTCCAGGAATTGATCAAATCGTATACAGTTTGAGACATTACTCTCATGGAGAAAAGTACGCATGGTTCCTGTTGTATTCAATCCCGATCAAATTTCTATGTTTCATCAAAACTGTGAAGGTCCACAGATTACAGAATGCCTCCAGAAGTGCTTCGGAAACTACTACTGTCCTTCCAGGGAATGATCAAAGCGTAGACAGTTTCAGACATTACTCCCATGGAGAAAAGTCCGCTCGGTGCCTGTTGTATTGAATCCCGATGCAATTCCTGTGTTTCATCAACACTCTGAAGGCCCACAGATTACAGAATGCCTCCAGATGTGCATCGGATATTACTACTGGTCTCCCAGGAAACGATCAAAGCGTAGACAATTTTAGACATTACTCCCATTGAGAAAAGTCCGCATGGTGCCTGTTTTATTCAATCGCGATGCAATTTCTGTGTATCATCAACACTCAAAAGGCAGATTACATATTCCTCCAGATGTGCCTTATAAACTACTACTGGTCTTCCAGGGAACGATCAAAGTTTAGTCTGGTTGAGACACTACTCCCATGGAGAAAAGACTGCATGGTGCATGTTGTATTAAATCCCGAGCACATTCTGTGTTTCATCAACACTCTGAAGGTCCTCAGATTACGGAATGCCTCCAGATGTGCTTCGGAAGCTACTACTGGCCTTCGAGGAATCGATCAAAATTCATAGACAGTTTGAGACATTTCTAGCATGGAGTAAGGCACTCATCGTGGCTGTTCTATTTAATCCCGATGCAATTCCTGTGTTTCATCAACACTCTGAAGGTCCATAGATTACAGATTGCCTCCAGATGTGATTCAGAATCTACTACTGGTCTACCAGGAATCGATCAAAACGTAGACAGTTCGAGACATTACTCCCACGGAGAAAGGTCCGCATGGTGCATGTTGTATTAAATCCCGGTGCAATTTCTGTGTTCCATCAACACTCTGAACGTAAACAGATTACAGAATGCCTCCAGATGTGCTTCGGAAACTGTTACTGGTCTTCCAGTTAACGATCAAAGCGTAGACAGTTTGAGACATTAATCTCAATGAGAAAATTCCGCATGGTGCCTGTTCTACTCAATTCCGATGCAATTTCTGTGTTTATGAACACTCAGATGGTTTACAGATTACTGAATGCCTCCTAATGTGCTTCGAAAACTACTACTGGTCTTCCAGGGAACGATCAAAGCGTAGACAGTTTGAGACATTACTCCAATGGAGAAAACTCCGCTTGGTGCCTGTTGTATTCAATCCCGTTGGAATTTCTGTGTTTCATCAACAATCTGAAGGTGTACGGATTACAGAATGCCTCCAGATGTGACTTGGAAACTACTACTGGTCTTCCAGGGAACGATCAAAGCGAAAACTGTTTGTGACATTACTCCCATATAGAAATGACCGCATGGTGATTGTTGTATTCAATCCAGATGCAATTTGTGTGTTTCATCAACACTCTGAAGGTCAACAGATTACAGAATGACTCCAGATGTGCTTCGGAAGCTTTAACTGGTCTTCCAGTTAACGATCAAAGCGAAGACAGTTTTAGACATTACCCTCATTGAAAAAAGTCCGCAAGGTGACTGTTCTATTTAATCCCGATGCAATTTCTGTGTTGATGAACACTCTGATGGTCCACAGATTACAGAATGCTTCCTGATGTGCTTCGGAAACTACTAATGGTCTTCGAGGGAACGATCAATTCGTAGACAATTTGAGAAATTACTATCATGGAGAAAAGTCCACATGGTGCCTCTTGTATTCAATCCCGATACTATCTCTGTGTTTCATCAACACTCTGAAGGTCAACAGATTACAGAATGCCTCCAGATCTGCTTCGGAAACTACTACTGGTCTTCCAGGGAACGGCCAAATAGTAGACAGTTTGAGACATTACTACCATGGAGAAAAGTCTGCATGGTGCTTGTTTTATTCAATCCCGATGAAATTACTGTGTTTCATCAACACTTTGAAGGTCCAAAGATTACAGAAAGCCTCCAGATGTGTTTCAAAAACTACTACTGGTCTCCCAGAATTACATCAAAGCGTAGACATTTTGATACATTACGCCTATGGAGAAGAGTCCGCATGGAGCATGTTGTATTGAATCCCGATGCAATTCCTGTGTTTCATCAACACTCTGAAGGTGCACGGATTACAGAATGCCTCCAGATTTTCTTCGCAAGCTACTACTGGTCTTCCAGGAATCGATCAAATCATACGCAGTGTGAGATATTACTCCCATGGAGAAAATTCCGCATGGTTCCTGTTGTATTCAATCCCGATGCAATTTCTGCATTTCACCAACACTCTGAAGGCCCACAGATTACATCATGCCTCCAGATGTGCCTTTTAGACTACTACTGGTCTTCCAGGAAAAGATCAAATCGTACACAGTTTCAGACTTTACTCATATGGAGAAAAGTTCGCATCGTGCCTGTTCTATTCAATCCCGATGCAATTTCTGTTTCATCAACACTCTGAATGTCCAAAGACACTCTGAAGATGCACAGATTCAGAATGCTTCGAGATGTGGTTCGGAAACTACTACTGGTCTTCCAGGAATCGATCAAATCGTACACAGTTTGAGACATAACTCGCATTGAGAAAAGTCCGCATGGTTCCTGTTGTATTCAATCCCGATGCAATTTCTGCCTTTCACCGTCACTCTAAAGGCTCACAGAATGCAGAATGCCTCCAGATGTGCCTTTTAAACTACTACTGGTCTTCCAGGATCGATCAAGTCGTACACAGTATGAGACATTACTCTTATGGAGAAAAGTACGCATGGTACCTGTTGTATACAATAATGATCCCATTTCTGTAATTCATCAACACTGTGAAGTTCCACAGATTACATAATGCCTCCAGATGTGCTTCGGAAATTACTACTGGTCTGTTAGGGAACGATCAAAGCGTAGAAAGTTTGAGAAATTACTCTCAAGCAAAAAAGTCCGCATGGTGTTTGTTTTATTAAATCCCAATGCAATTTCTGTATTTAATAATCATTCTGAAGGTCCACAGATTACAGAATGCCTCCTGATTTGCTTCGGAAACTACTAATGGTCTTCGGGGGAACGATCAAAACGTAGACGGTTTGAGACATTACTATCATGAAGACATTACTATCATCAAAGCGTAGACAGTTTGAGACATTACTCCCATGGAGAAAAGTCCGCATGGTGCCTGTTGTATTCAATCCCGATCTTATTTCTGTGTTTCATCAACACTGTGAAGTTCCACAGAATACAGAATGCCTCCAGATGTCTTCGGATACTACTACTGGTCTTTCAGGGAACGATCAAAGCGTAAATACGTTGAGACATTACTCTCATGGAGTAAAGTGCGCATGGTGCCTGTTGTATTCAATCCCGAAGCAATTTTTGTGTTTCAGCAACACTAAGAATGTCCTAAGATTACAGAATGCCTACAGATGTGCTTCAAAAACTCCTACTGGTCTCCCAGAAGTCGATCTAAGCGTAGACCGTTGGAGACATTACTCTCATTGAGAAAAGTGCGCATGGTGCCTGTTATTCATTTCCGATGCAATTTCTGTGTTTATGAACACTCTGAAGGTCGAAAGATTGCAGAATGCCTCCTGATGTGCTTGGGAAACTACAACTGATCTCCCAGGGAACGATCAGAGCGTAGACAGTTTGAGACATTACTATCATTGAGAAAAGTCCGCATGGTGTCTGTTGTATTCAATCCCGATGCATTTTCTTTGTATCATCAACACTCTGAAGGTCCAAGGGTTACAGAATGCCACCAGATGTGCTTCGAAAACTTCTACTGGTCTTCCATTTAACGATCAAAGCCTAGACACTTTGAGACATTACTCCTATGGAGAAAAGTACGCATTGGTGCCTGTTGTATTCAATCGCAATCCCATATCTGTGTTTCATCAACACTCTGAATGTCCACAGAATACAGAACGCCTCCAGATGCGCTTCGGAAACTACCACTGGTCTTACAGGGAACGATCAAAGCGTAGACCGTTTGAGACATTACTCTCATGGAAAAAAGTACTCATGGTGCCTGTTGTATTCAATCCCGATGTACTCTCTGTGTTTCATCAAAACTCTGAAGGTCGAAAGATTACAGAATGCCTACAGATGTGGTTCAAAAACTCCTACTGGTCTCCCAGAAGTCGATCAAAGCGTAGACCGTTTGAGTCATTATGCCTATGGAGAAAAGTCCGCATGGATCCTGTTGTGGTCAATCCCGATGCAGTATCTTTGTTTCATCAACACTCTGAAAATGAACAGATTACAGATTGCCTACAGATGTGCTTCGCAAACAACTACTGGTCTTCCAGGAATCGATCAAATCGTACACAGTTTGAGACATTACTCCCATTGAGAAAAGTCCGCATGTTTCCTGTTGTATTCGATCCCTTTGCAATTTTTGTGTTTCACCAACACTCTGAAGGTCCAAATATTACAGAATGCCTGCAGATGTGGTTCAAAAACTCCTACTGGTCTCCCAGAAGTCGATCAAAGCGTAGACCGTTTGAGTCATTATGCCTATGGAGAAAAGTCTGCATGGAGCCTGTTGTGGTCAATCCCGATGAAATATCTTTGTTTCATCAACACTCTGAAAGTGAACAGATTACAGATTGCCTACAGATGTGCTTCGCAAACAACTACTGGTCTTCCAGGAAACGAACAAAGCGTAGACAGTTTGAGACATTACTATCATTGGGAAAAGGTCGCATCGTGACTGTAGTATTCTATCCCGTTGCAATTTATGTGTTTCATCAACACTCTGAAGGTCCACAGATTACCGAATGCCTCCAGATGTGCTACGGAACCTACTACTGGTCTTCCAGGAATCGCTCAAATCGTTCACAGTTTGAGACATTACTCCCATGGAGAAAAGTCTGCATGGTGCCTGTTGTATTCAATCCCGATGCAATTCCTGTGTTTTATCAATACTCTGAAGGTCCACACATTACAGAGTGCCTCCAGATGTGCTTCGGAAGTTACTACTAATCTTCCAGGAAACGATCAGAGCGTAGACAGTTTGAGACATTACTCTAATGGAGAAAAGTCCGCATGGTGCCTGTTCTATTCAATCCAGATGCAATATCTGTGTTTAATGAACACTCCGAAGGTCCACAGAATACAGAATGCCTCCAGATGAGCTTGGGAAACTACTACTTGTCTTCCAGGTAACGATCATAGCGTAGTCATTTTGAAAGATTACTCCCATTGAGACAATTCCGCATGGTGCCTGTTATATTCTATCCCGATGGAATTTCTGTGTTTCATCAGCACTCTGAAGGTCCAAAGATCACAGAATACCTACAGATGTGCTTCAAAAACTCCTACTGGTCTCCCAGAAGTCAATCAAAGCGTAGATAGTTTGAGTCATTACGTGTATGGAGAAAAGACCGCATTTTGCCTGTTGTATTCAATCCCGATGCAATTTCTGCGTTTCACCAACACTCTGAAGGTCCACAGATTACAGAATGCCTCCAGATGTGCTTCGCGAACTACTACTGGACTTCGAGGGAACGATCAAATCATAGACTGTTTCAGACATTACTCCCGTCGGGGGAAGTGCGCATGGTGACTGTTGTATTCAATCCCGATGCAATTTCTGTGTTTCATTAACACTGTGATAGTCCACAGATTACAGATTGAATCCAGATGTGCATCGGAAACTACTACTGGTCTTCCCGGGAACGATCAAAGCGTAGACTGTTTGAGGCATTACTCCCATGGAGGAAAGTGCTCATGGTGACTGTTGTATTCAATCCCGATGAAATTTCTGTGTTTCATCAACACTTTGAAGGTCCACAGATTACAGAATGCCTCCAGATGTGCATCGGAAACTACTACTGGACTTCGAGGGAACGATCAAATCATAGACTGTTTCAGACATTACTCCCGTCGGGGGAAGTGCGCATGGTGACTGTTGTATTCAATCCCGATGCAATTTCTGTGTTTCATTAACACTCTGATAGTCCACAGATTACAGATTGAATCCAGATGTGCATCGGAAACTACTACTGGTCTTCCCGGGAACGATCAAAGCGTAGACTGTTTGAGGCATTACTCCCATGGAGGAAAATGCGCATGGTGACAGTTGTATTCAATCACGATGCGACTTCTGTGTTTCATCAACCCTTTGAAGGTCCACAGATTACAGAATGCCTCCAGATGTGCATCGGAAACTGCTACAGGTATTTCAGGGAACGATCAAAGCGTAGACTGTTTCACACATTACTCCCATGGAGGAAACTGCGCATGGTGACTGTTGTATTCAATCCCGATGCAATTTCTGTGTTTCACCAACACTCTGATAGTCCACAGGTTACAGATTTACTCCAGATGTGCATCGGAAACTACTACGGGTCTTCCAGGGAACGATCAAATAATAGACTGTTTGAGACATTACTCCCATGGAGGGAAGTGCGCATGGTGACTGTTGTATTCAATCACGATGCAATTTCTGTGTTTCATCAACACTTTGAAGGTCCACAGATTACAGAATGCCTCCAGATATGCATCGGAAACTACTACTGGACTTCGAGGGAACGACCAAATCATAGACTGTTTCAGACATTACTCCCGTCGGGGAAAGTGCGCATGGTGACTGTTGTTTTCAATCCTGATGCAATTTCTGTGTTTCATCAACTCTTTGAAGGTCCGCAGATTACAGAATGCCTCCAGATGTGCATCGGAAACTACTACTGGTCTTCGAGGAAACGATCAAAGCATAGACTGTTTGAGACATTACTCCCGTGGAAGAAAGTGCGCTGGTGACTGTTGTATTCAATCCCGATGCAATTTCTGTGTTTCAGCAACACTCAGTTAGTCCACAGATTACAGAATGCCTCCAGATGTGCATCGGAAACTACTACTGGTCTTTCAGGGAACGGTCAATGCGTAGACTGTTTGAGACATTACTCCCATGGAGAAAAATGCGAATGGTGACTGTTGTATTCAATCCCGATACAATTTCTGTGTTTCATGAACACTCTGATAGTCCACAGCTTACAGAATGATACCAGATGTGCATCGGAAACTACTACTGGTCTTACAGGGTACGATCAAAGCGTAGACTGTTGAGACATTACTCCAGTGGAGGAAAGTGCGCATGGTGACTGTTGTATTCAGTCCCGATGCAATTTCTGTGTTTCATCAACACTGTGATAGTGCACAGATTACAGAATGATACCAGATGTGCATCGTTAAGTACTACTGGTCTTCCAGGGAACGATAAAGGCGTAGACTCTTTGAGACATTACTCTCATAGAGGAAAGTGCCATGGTGACTGTTGTATTCAATCACGAAGCAATTTCTGTGTTTCATCAACACTCTGACAGTGCACAGATTACAGAATGCCTCCAGATGTGCATCGGAAACTACTACTGGACTTCGAGGGAACGATCAAATCATAGACTGTTTCAGACATTACTCCCGTCGGGGGAAGTGCGCATGGTGACTGTTGTATTCAATCCCGATGCAATTTCTGTGTTTCATTAACACTCTGATAGTCCACAGATTACAGATTGAATCCAGATGTGCATCGGAAACTACTACTGGTCTTCCCGGGAACGATCAAAGCGTAGACTGTTTGAGGCATTACTCCCATGGAGGAAAGTGCTCATGGTGACTGTTGTATTCAATCCCGATGAAATTTCTGTGTTTCATCAACACTTTGAAGGTCCACAGATTACAGAATGCCTCCAGATGTGCATCGGAAACTACTACTGGACTTCGAGGGAACGATCAAATCATAGACTGTTTCAGACATTACTCCCGTCGGGGGAAGTGCGCATGGTGACTGTTGTATTCAATCCCGATGCAATTTCTGTGTTTCATTAACACTCTGATAGTCCACAGATTACAGATTGAATCCAGATGTGCATCGGAAACTACTACTGGTCTTCACGGGAACGATCAAAGCGTAGACTGTTTGAGGCATTACTCCCATGGAGGAAAATGCGCATGGTGACAGTTGTATTCAATCACGATGCGACTTCTGTGTTTCATCAACCCTTTGAAGGTCCACAGATTACAGAATGCCTCCAGATGTGCATCGGAAACTGCTACAGGTATTTCAGGGAACGATCAAAGCGTAGACTGTTTCACACATTACTCCCATGGAGGAAAATGCGCATGGTGACTGTTGTATTCAATCCCGATGCAATTTCTGTGTTTCACCAACACTCTGATAGTCCACAGGTTACAGATTTACACCAGATGTGCATCGGAAACTACTACGGGTCTTCCAGGGAACGATCAAATAATAGACTGTTTGAGACATTACTCCCATGGAGGGAAGTGCGCATGGTGACTGTTGTATTCAATCACGATGCAATTTCTGTGTTTCATCAACACTTTGAAGGTCCACAGATTACAGAATGCCTCCAGATATGCATCGGAAACTACTACTGGACTTCGAGGGAACGACCAAATCATAGACTGTTTCAGACATTACTCCCGTCGGGGAAAGTGCACATGGTGACTGTTGTATTGAATCCCGATGCAATTTCAGTGTTTCAAAAACACTCTGATAGTCCACAGATTACAGAATGCCTCCAGATGTGCATCGGAAACTACTACTGGACTTCGAGGGAACGATCAAATCATAGACTGTTTCAGACATTAGTCCCGTCGGGGAAAGTGCGCATGGTGACTGTTGTTTTCAATCCCGATGCAATTTCTGTGTTTCATCAACACTCTGATAGTCCACAGATTACAGATTGAATCCAGAGGTGCATCGGAAACTACTACTGGTCTTCCTGGGAACGATCAAAGCATAGACGGTTTGAGGCATTACTCCCATGAAGGAAAATGCGCATGGTGACGGTTGTATTCAATCACGATGCAATTTCTGTGTTTCATCAACTCTTTGAAGGTCCGCAGATTACAGAATGCCTCCAGATGTGCATCGGAAACTACTACTGGTCTTCGAGGAAACGATCAAAGCATAGACTGTTTGAGATTATTACTCCCGTGGAAGAAAGTGCACTGGTGACTGTTGTATTCAATCCCGATGCAATTTCTGTGTTTCACCAACACTCAGTTAGTCCACAGATTACAGAATGCCTCCAGATGTGCAGCGGAAACTACTACTGGTCTTTCAGGGAACGGTCAATGCGTAGACTGTTTGAGAAATTACTCCCATGGAGAAAAATGCGAATGGTGACTGTTGTATTCAATCCCGATGCAATTTCTGTGTTTCATGAACACTCTGATAGTCCACAGCTTACAGAATGATACCAGATGTGCATCGGAAACTACTACTGGTCTTACAGGGTACGATCAAAGCGTAGACTGTCGAGACATTACTCCAGTGGAGGAAAGTGCGCATGGTGACTGTTGTATTCAATCCCGGTGCAATTTCTGTGTTTCATCAACACTTTGAAGGTCCAAAGATTACAGAATGCCTCCAGATGTGCATCGGAAACTACTACTGGTCTTATAGGGAACGATCAAGGCGTAGTCTGTTTGAGACATTTCTCCCATGGAGGAAAGTGCGCATGGTGACTGTTGTATTCAATCCCGATGCAATTTCAGTGTTTCAAAAACACTCTGATAGTCCACAGATTACAGAATGCCTCCAGATGTGCATCGGAAACTACTACTGGTCTTCCAGGGAACGATAAAGGAGTAGACTGTTTGAGACATTACTCCCATGGAGGAAAGTTCCCATGGTGACTGTTGTATTCAATTACGACGCAATTTCTGTGTGTCATCAAACTTTGAAGAACCGCAGTTTACCGAATGCCTCCAGATGTGAATCGAAACTACTACTGGTCTTCCAAGGAACGATCAAAGCGTAGACTGTTTGGGACATTACTCCCATGGAGGAAAGTACTCATGGTGACTGTTGTATTCAATCACGATGCAATTTCTGTGTTTCATCAACACTTTGAAGGTCCAAAGTTTACAGAATGCCTCCAGATGTGCATCGGAACCTACTACAGGTCTTCCAGGGAACGATCAAAGCGTAGACTGTTTCAGACATTACTCCCGTCGGGGAAAGTGCGCATGGTGACTGTTGTATTCAATCCCGATGCAATTTCTGTGTTTCATCAACACTCTGATAGTCCACAGATTAAAGATTGAATCCAGATGTGCATCGGAAACTACCACTGGTCTTCCTGGGAACGATCAAAGCGTACACTGTTTGAGGCATTACTGCCATGGAGGAAAATGCGCATGGTGACTGTTGTATTCAATCACGATGCAATTTCTGTGTTTCATCAACCCTTTGAAGGTCCACAAATTGCAGAATGCCTCCAGATGTGCATCGGAAACTACTACTGGTCTTCGAGGAAACGATCAAAGCATAGACTGTTTGAGACATTACTCCCGTGGAAGAAAGTGCGCATGGTGACTGTTGTATTCAATCCCGATGCAATTTCTGTGTTTCAGCAACACTCAGTTAGTCCACAGATTACAGAATGCCTCCAGATGTGCATCGGAAACTACTACTGGTCTTCCAGGGAACGGTCAAAGCGTAGACTTTGAGACATTACTCCCATGGAGAAAAATGCGAATGGTGATTGTTGTATTCAATCCCGATGCAATTTCTGTGTTTCATCAACACTCTGATAGTCCACAGCTTACAGAATGATACCAGATGTGCATCGGAAACTACTACTGGTCTTACAGGGTACGATCAAAGCGTAGACTGTCGAGACATTACTCCAGTGGAGGAAAGTGCGCATGGTGACTGTTGTATTCAATCCCGGTGCAATTTCTGTGTTTCATCAACACTTTGAAGGTCCAAAGATTACAGAATGCCTCCAGATGTGCATCGGAAACTACTACTGGACTTCGATTGAACGATCAAATCATAGACTGTTTCAGACATTACTCCCGTCGGGGAAAGTGGGCATGGTGACTGTTGTATTCAGGCCCGATGCAATTTCTGTGTTTCATCAACACTATGATAGTCCACAGATTACAGATTGAATCCAGATGTGCATCGGAAACTACTACTGGTCTTCCTGGGAACGATCAAAGCGTAGACTGTTTGAGGCATTACTCCCATGGAGGAAAATGCGCATGGTGACTGTTGTATTCAATCACGATGCAATTTCTGTGTTTCATCAACCCTTTGAACGTCCACACATTACAGAATGCCTCCAGATGTGCATCGGAAACTACTACTGGACTTCGAGGATACGATCAAAGCGTAGACTGTTTGAGACATTACTCGCATGGAAGAAAGTGCGCATGGTGACTGTTGTATTCAATGCCGATGCAATTTCTGTGTTTCATCAACACTCAGTTAGTCCACAGATTACAGAATGCCTCCAGATGTGCATCGGAAACTACTACTGGTCTTCCAGGGAACGATCAAAGCGTAGACTGTTTGAGACATTACTCGCATGGAGGAAAATGCGAATGGTGACTGTTGTATTCAATCCCGATGCAATTTCTGTGTTTCATCAACACTCTGATAGTGCACAGATTACAGAATGATACCAGATGTGCATCGGAAAGAACTACTGGTCTTCCAGGGAACGATCAAAGCGTAGACTGTTTGAGACATTACTCCAATGGAGAAATGTACGCATTGTGCCTGTTGTATTCAATCCCGATGCAATTTCTGTGTTTCATCAACACTTTGAAGGTCCAAAGGTTTACAGAATGCCTCCAGATGTGCTTCGGAAACTACTACTGGTCTTCCAGGGAACGATCAAAGCGTAGACTGTTTGAGACATTACTCCCATGGCGGAAAGTGGTCATGGTGACTGTTGTATTCAATTACGCTGCAATTCCTGTGTTTCATTAGCACTCGGATAGTCCACAGATTGAAGAATGCCTCCAGATGTGCATCGGAAACTACTACTGGTCTTAAAGGGAACGATCAAAGCGATGACAGTTTGAGACATTACTCCACTGGAGAAATGTACGCATGGTGCCTGTTGTATTCAATCCCGATGCAATTTCTGTGTTTCATCAACACTCTGATAGTCCACAGATTACAGAATGCCTCCAGATGTGCATCGGAAACTACTACTGGTCTTCCAGGGAACGATCAAAGCATGGGCTGTTTCTGACATTACTCCCATGGAGGAAAGTGCGGATGGTGACTGTTGTATTCAATCCCGATGCAATTTCTGTGTTTCATCAACACTTTGAAGGTCCACAGATTACAGAATGCCTCGCGATGTGCATCGGAAACTACTACTGGTTTTCCAGGTAACGATAAAAGCGTAGACTGATTGAGATATTACTCCCATGTAGGGAAGTGCGCATGCTAACTGTTGTATTCAAACCCGATGCAATTTCTGTGTTTCAACACTACTCTGATAGTCCACAGCTTACAGAATGCCTAGGGATGTGAATCGAAACTAAAACTGGTCTTCCAAGGAACGATCAAAGCGTAGACTGTTTGAGACATTACTCCCATGGCTGAAAGTGGTCATGGTGACTGTTGCATTCAGTCCCGCTGCAATTTCTGTGTTTCATTAGCACTCGGATAGTCCACAGATTAAAGAATGCCTCCAGATGTGCATCGGAAACTACTACTGGTCTTCCAGGGAACGATCAAAGCATGGGCTGTTTCTGACATTACTTCCATGGAGGAAAGTGCGGATGGTGACTGTTGTATTCAATCCCGATGCAATTTCTGTGTTTCATCAACACTTTGAAGGTCCACAGATTACAGAATGCCTCCAGATGTGCATCGGAAACTACTACTGGTCTTCCAGGGAACGATCAAAGCGTAGACTGTTGGAGACATTACTCCCATGGAGGAAAGTGCGCATGGTGACTGTTGTATTCAATCCCGATGAAATTTCAGTGTTTCAACAACACTCTGATAGTCCACAGATTACAGAATGCTTCCAGATGTGCATCGGAAACTACTACTGGTCTTCGAGGAAACGATCAAAGCATAGACTGTTTGAGACATTACCCCCGTGGAAGAAAGTGCGCATGGTGACTGTTGTATTCAATCCCGATGCAATTTCTGTGTTCCATCAACACTCAGTTATTCCACAGGTTACAGAATGCCTCCAGATGTGCATCGGAATCATCTACTGGTCTTCCAGGGAACGATCAAAGCGTAGACTGTTTGAGACATTACTCCCATGGAGGAAAGTGCGCATGGTGACTGTTGTATTCAATCCCGATGCAATTTCTGTGTTTCAACAACACTCTGATAGTCCACAGATTACAGAATGCCTCCAGATGTGCATCGGAAACTACTACTGGTTTTCCAGGGAACGATAAAAGCGTAGACTGATTGAGATATTACTCCCATGTAGGGAAGTGCGCATGCTAACTGTTGTATTCAAACCCGATGCAATTACTGTGTTTCAACACTACTCTGATAGTCCACAGCTTACAGAAAGCCTCCATATGTGAATCGAAACTACTACTGGTCTTCCAGGGAACGATCAAAGCGTAGACTGTTTAAGACATTACTCCCATGGAGTAAAGTGCGGATGGTGACTGTTATATTCAATCCCGATGCAATTTCTGTGTTTCAACAACACTCTGATAGTCCACAGATTACAGAATGCCACCAGATGTGCATCGGAAACTACTACTGGTATTCCAGGGAACGATCAAAGCGTAGACTGTTTGAGACGTTACTCCCATGGAGGAAAGACCGCATGATGACTGTTGTATTCATTCCCGATGCAATTTCTGTGTTTCAACAACACTCTGATAGTGAACAGATTACAGAATGCCTCCAGTTGTGCATCGGAAACTACTACTGGTCTTCCAAGAAACGATCAAAGCTTAGACTGTTTGAGACATTACTCCCATGGAGGAAAGTGGTCATGGTGACGTTGTATTCAATCCCGATGCAATTTCTGTGTTTCATTAGCACTCGGATAGTCCACAGATTACAGAATGCCTCCAGATGTGCATCGGAAACCACTACTGGTCTTGAGGGAGCGATCAATGCGATGACAGTTTGAGACATTACTCCAATGTAGAAATGTACGCATGGTGCCTGTTGTATTCAATCCCGATGCAATTTCTGCGTTTCATCAATACTTTGAAGGTCCACAGATTACAGAATGCCTCCATATGTGAATCGAAACTACTACTGGTCTTCCAGGGAACGATCAAAGCGTAGACTGTTTAAGACATTACTCCCATGGAGTAAAGTGCGGATGGTGACTGTTATATTCAATCCCGATGCAATTTCTGTGTTTCAACAACACTCTGATAGTCCACAGATTACAGAATGCCACCAGATGTGCATCGGAAACTACTACTGGTATTCCAGGGAACGATCAAAGCGTAGACTGTTTGAGACGTTACTCCCATGGAGGAAAGACCGCATGATGACTGTTATATTCAATCCCGATGCAATTTCTGTGTTTCAACAACACTCTGATAGTCCACAGATTACAGAATGCCTCCAGTTGTGCATCGGAAACTACTACTGGTCTTCCAAGGAACGATCAAAGCCTAGACTGTTTGAGACATTACTCCCATGGAGGAAAGTGCGCATGGTGTCTGTTGTATTCAATCCCGATGCAATTAAAGTGTTTCAACGACACTCTGATAGTCCACAGATTTCAGAATGCCTCCAGTTGTGCATATGAAACTGCTACTGGTCTTACAGGGAGCGATCAAAGCGTAGACTGTTTGAGACATTACTCCTACATAGGAAAGTGCGGTGGTGACTGTTGTATTCAATCCCGATGCAAATTCTGTGTATCATCAGTACTCTGATGGTCCACAAATTACAGAATGCCTCCAGACGTGCATCGGAAACTACTACTGGTCCTCCAGGCAACGATCAAAGCGTAGACTTTTTGAGACATTACTCCTATGAATGAAAGTGAGCATGGTGAATGTTGTATTCAATCCCGATGCAATTTCGGTGTTTCAACAACACTCTGATAGTCCACAGATTACAGAATGCCTCCAGATGTGCATCGGAAACTACTACTAGTATTCCAGGGAACGATCAAAGCGTAAACTGTTTGAGACATTACTCCCATGGAAGAAAGTGCACATGGTGACTGTTGTATTCAATCCCGATGCAATTTCTGTGTTTCAACAACACTCTGATAGTCCACAGATTACAGAATGCCTCCAGATGTGCATCGGAAACTACTACTGGTCTTCCAGGGAACGATCAAAGCGTAGACTGTTTGAGACATTACTCCCATGGAGGAAAATGCGAATGGTGACTGTTGTATTCAATCCCGATGCAATTTCTGTGTTTCATCAACACTCCGATAGTGCACAGATTACAGAATGATACCAGATGTGCATCGGAAAGAACTACTGGTCTTCCAGGGAACGATCAAAGCGTAGACTGTTTGAGACATTACTCCCGTGGAGGAAAGTGCGCATGGTGACTGTTGTATTTAATCCCGATGCAATTTCTGTGTTTCATCAACACTCTGATAGTCCACAGATTACAGAATGCCTCCAGATGTGCATCGGAAACTACTACTGGTCATCCAGGGAACGATAAAGGCGTAGACTGTTTGAGACAATACTCTCATGGAGGAAAGTGCCATGGTGACTGTTGTATTCAATCCCGATGCAATTTCTGTGTTCCATCAACACTTTGAAGGTCCACAGATTACAGTATGCCTCCAGATGTGCATCGGAATCATCTACTGGTCTTCCAGGGAACGATCAAAGCGTAGACTGTTGAAACTTTACTCCAATGGAGAAAAGTCCGAATGGTGACTGTTGTATTCAATCCCGAGGCAATTTCTGTGTTTCAACAACACTTTGAAGGTCCACAGATTACAGTATGCCTCCAGATGTGCATCGGAATCATCTACTGGTCTTCCAGGGAACGATCAAAGCGTAGACTGTTGAAACTTTACTCCAATGGAGAAAAGTCCGAATGGTGACTGTTGTATTCAATCCCGAGGCAATTTCTGTGTTTCAACAACACTCTGATAGTAAACAGATTGCAGAATGCTTCCAGATGTGCATCGGAAACTACTACTGGACTTCGAGGGAACGATCAAACCATAGACTGTTTCAGACATTACTCCCGTCGGGGGAAGTGCGCATGGTGACTGTTGTATTCAATCCCGATGCAATTTCTGTGTTTCATTAACACTCTGATAGTCCACAGATTACAGATTGAATCCAGATGTGCATCGGAAACTACTACTGGTCTTCCCGGGAACGATCAAATCGTAGACTGTTTGAGGCATTACTCCCATGGAGGAAAGTGCTCATGGTGACTGTTGTATTCAATCCCGATGAAATTTCTGTGTTTCATCAACACTTTGAAGGTCCACAGATTACAGAATGCCTCCAGATGTGCATCGGAAACTACTACTGGACTTCGAGGGAACGATCAAATCATAGACTGTTTCAGACATTACTCCCGTCGGGGGAAGTGCGCATGGTGACTGTTGTATTCAATCCCGATGCAATTTCTGTGTTTCATTAACACTCTGATAGTCCACAGATTACAGATTGAATCCAGATGTGCATCGGAAACTACTACTGGTCTTCACGGGAACGATCAAAGCGTAGACTGTTTGAGGCATTACTCCCATGGAGGAAAATGCGCATGGTGACAGTTGTATTCAATCACGATGCGACTTCTGTGTTTCATCAACCCTTTGAAGGTCCACAGATTACAGAATGCCTCCAGATGTGCATCGGAAACTGCTACAGGTATTTCAGGGAACGATCAAAGCGTAGACTGTTTCACACATTACTCCCATGGAGGAAAATGCGCATGGTGACTGTTGTATTCAATCCCGATGCAATTTCTGTGTTTCACCAACACTCTGATAGTCCACAGGTTACAGATTTACACCAGATGTGCATCGGAAACTACTACGGGTCTTCCAGGGAACGATCAAATAATAGACTGTTTGAGACATTACTCCCATGGAGGGAAGTGCGCATGGTGACTGTTGTATTCAATCACGATGCAATTTCTGTGTTTCATCAACACTTTGAAGGTCCACAGATTACAGAATGCCTCCAGATATGCATCGGAAACTACTACTGGACTTCGAGGGAACGACCAAATCATAGACTGTTTCAGACATTACTCCCGTCGGGGAAAGTGCACATGGTGTCTGTTGTATTGAATCCCGATGCAATTTCAGTGTTTCAAAAACACTCTGATAGTCCACAGATTACAGAATGCCTCCAGATGTGCATCGGAAACTACTACTGGACTTCGAGGGAACGATCAAATCATAGACTGTTTCAGACATTACTCCCGTCGGGGAAAGTGCGCATGGTGACTGTTGTTTTCAATCCCGATGCAATTTCTGTGTTTCATCAACACTCTGATAGTCCACAGATTACAGATTGAATCCAGAGGTGCATCGGAAACTACTACTGGTCTTCCTGGGAACGATCAAAGCATAGACGGTTTGAGGCATTACTCCCATGGAGGAAAATGCGCATGGTGACGGTTGTATTCAATCACGATGCAATTTCTGTGTTTCATCAACTCTTTGAAGGTCCGCAGATTACAGAATGCCTCCAGATGTGCATCGGAAACTACTACTGGTCTTCGAGGAAACGATCAAAGCATAGACTGTTTGAGATTATTACTCCCGTGGAAGAAAGTGCACTGGTGACTGTTGTATTCAATCCCGATGCAATTTCTGTGTTTCACCAACACTCAGTTAGTCCACAGATTACAGAATGCCTCCAGATGTGCAGCGGAAACTACTACTGGTCTTTCAGGGAACGGTCAATGCGTAGACTGTTTGAGAAATTACTCCCATGGAGAAAAATGCGAATGGTGACTGTTGTATTCAATCCCGATGCAATTTCTGTGTTTCATGAACACTCTGATAGTCCACAGCTTACAGAATGATACCAGATGTGCATCGGAAACTACTACTGGTCTTACAGGGTACGATCAAAGCGTAGACTGTTGAGACATTACTCCAGTGGAGGAAAGTGGGCATGGTGACTGTTGTATTCAATCCCGGTGCAATTTCTGTGTTTCATCAACACTTTGAAGGTCCAAAGATTACAGAATGCCTCCAGATGTGCATCGGAAACTACTACTGGTCTTATAGGGAACGATCAAGGCGTAGTCTGTTTGAGACATTTCTCCCATGGAGGAAAGTGCGCATGGTGACTGTTGTATTCAATCCCGATGCAATTTCAGTGTTTCAAAAACACTCTGATAGTCCACAGATTACAGAATGCCTCCAGATGTGCATCGGAAACTACTACTGGTCTTCCAGGGAACGATAAAGGAGTAGACTGTTTGAGACATTACTCCCATGGAGGAAAGTTCCCATGGTGACTGTTGTATTCAATTACGACGCAATTTCTGTGTGTCATCAAACTTTGAAGAACCGCAGTTTACCGAATGCCTCCAGATGTGAATCGAAACTACTACTGGTCTTCCAAGGAACGATCAAAGCGTAGACTGTTTGGGACATTACTCCCATGGAGGAAAGTACTCATGGTGACTGTTGTATTCAATCACGATGCAATTTCTGTGTTTCATCAACACTTTGAAGGTCCACAGTTTACAGAATGCCTCCAGATGTGCATCGGAACCTACTACAGGTCTTCCAGGGAACGATCAAAGCGTAGACTGTTTCAGACATTACTCCCGTCGGGGAAAGTGCGCATGGTGACTGTTGTATTCAATCCCGATGCAATTTCTGTGTTTCATCAACACTCTGATAGTCCACAGATTAAAGATTGAATCCAGATGTGCATCGGAAACTACCACTGGTCTTCCTGGGAACGATCAAAGCGTACACTGTTTGAGGCATTACTGCCATGGAGGAAAATGCGCATGGTGACTGTTGTATTCAATCCCGATGCAATTTCTGTGTTTCATCAACACTCTGATAGTCCACAGCTTACAGAATGATACCAGATGTGCATCGGAAACTACTACTGGTCTTACAGGGTACGATCAAAGCGTAGACTGTTGAGACATTACTCCAGTGGAGGAAAGTGCGCATGGTGACTGTTGTATTCAATCCCGGTGCAATTTCTGTGTTTCATCAACACTTTGAAGGTCCAAAGATTACAGAATGCCTCCAGATGTGCATCGGAAACTACTACTGGACTTCGATTGAACGATCAAATCATAGACTGTTTCAGACATTACTCCCGTCGGGGAAAGTGGGCATGGTGACTGTTGTATTCAGGCCCGATGCAATTTCTGTGTTTCATCAACACTATGATAGTCCACAGATTACAGATTGAATCCAGATGTGCATCGGAAACTACTACTGGTCTTCCTGGGAACGATCAAAGCGTAGACTGTTTGAGGCATTACTCCCATGGAGGAAAATGCGCATGGTGACTGTTGTATTCAATCACGATGCAATTTCTGTGTTTCATCAACCCTTTGAACGTCCACACATTACAGAATGCCTCCAGATGTGCATCGGAAACTACTACTGGACTTCGAGGAAACGATCAAAGCGTAGACTGTTTGAGACATTACTCGCATGGAAGAAAGTGCGCATGGTGACTGTTGTATTCAATGCCGATGCAATTTCTGTGTTTCATCAACACTCAGTTAGTCCACAGATTACAGAATGCCTCCAGATGTGCATCGGAAACTACTACTGGTCTTCCAGGGAACGATCAAAGCGTAGACTGTTTGAGACATTACTCGCATGGAGGAAAATGCGAATGGTGACTGTTGTATTCAATCCCGATGCAATTTCTGTGTTTCATCAACACTCTGATAGTGCACAGATTACAGAATGATACCAGATGTGCATCGGAAAGAACTACTGGTCTTCCAGGGAACGATCAAAGCGTAGACTGTTTGAGACATTACTCCAATGGAGAAATGTACGCATTGTGCCTGTTGTATTCAATCCCGATGCAATTTCTGTGTTTCATCAACACTTTGAAGGTCCAAAGGTTTACAGAATGCCTCCAGATGTGCTTCGGAAACTACTACTGGTCTTCCAGGGAACGATCAAAGCGTAGACTGTTTGAGACATTACTCCCATGGCGGAAAGTGGTCATGGTGACTGTTGTATTCAATTACGCTGCAATTCCTGTGTTTCATTAGCACTCGGATAGTCCACAGATTGAAGAATGCCTCCAGATGTGCATCGGAAACTACTACTGGTCTTAAAGGGAACGATCAAAGCGATGACAGTTTGAGACATTACTCCACTGGAGAAATGTACGCATGGTGCCTGTTGTATTCAATCCCGATGCAATTTCTGTGTTTCATCAACACTCTGATAGTCCACAGATTACAGAATGCCTCCAGATGTGCATCGGAAACTACTACTGGTCTTCCAGGGAACGTTCAAAGCATGGGCTGTTTCTGACATTACTCCCATGGAGGAAAGTGCGGATGGTGACTGTTGTATTCAATCCCGATGCAATTTCTGTGTTTCATCAACACTTTGAAGGTCCACAGATTACAGAATGCCTCGCGATGTGCATCGGAAACTACTACTGGTTTTCCAGGGAACGATAAAAGCGTAGACTGATTGAGATATTACTCCCATGTAGGGAAGTGCGCATGCTAACTGTTGTATTCAAACCCGATGCAATTTCTGTGTTTCAACACTACTCTGATAGTCCACAGCTTACAGAATGCCTAGGGATGTGAATCGAAACTAAAACTGGTCTTCCAAGGAACGATCAAAGCGTAGACTGTTTGAGACATTACTCCCATGGCTGAAAGTGGTCATGGTGACTGTTGCATTCAGTCCCGCTGCAATTTCTGTGTTTCATTAGCACTCGGATAGTCCACAGATTAAAGAATGCCTCCAGATGTGCATCGGAAACTACTACTGGTCTTCCAGGGAACGATCAAAGCATGGGCTGTTTCTGACATTACTCCCATGGAGGAAAGTGCGGATGGTGACTGTTGTATTCAATCCCGATGCAATTTCTGTGTTTCATCAACACTTTGAAGGTCCACAGATTACAGAATGCCTCCAGATGTGCATCGGAAACTACTACTGGTCTTCCAGGGAACGATCAAAGCGTAGACTGTTGGAGACATTACTCCCATGGAGGAAAGTGCGCATGGTGACTGTTGTATTCAATCCCGATGAAATTTCAGTGTTTCAACAACACTCTGATAGTCCACAGATTACAGAATGCTTCCAGATGTGCATCGGAAACTACTACTGGTCTTCGAGGAAACGATCAAAGCATAGACTGTTTGAGACATTACCCCCGTGGAAGAAAGTGCGCATGGTGACTGTTGTATTCAATCCCGATGCAATTTCTGTGTTCCATCAACACTCAGTTATTCCACAGGTTACAGAATGCCTCCAGATGTGCATCGGAATCATCTACTGGTCTTCCAGGGAACGATCAAAGCGTAGACTGTTTGAGACATTACTCCCATGGAGGAAAGTGCGCATGGTGACTGTTGTATTCAATCCCGATGCAATTTCTGTGTTTCATCAACACTCTGATAGTGCACAGATTACAGAATGATACCAGATGTGCATCGGAAAGAACTACTGGTCTTCCAGGGAACGATCAAAGCGTAGACTGTTTCAGACATTACTCCCGTCGGGGAAAGTGCGCATGGTGACTGTTGTATTCAATCCCGATGCAATTTCTGTGTTTCATCAACACTCTGATAGTCCACAGATTAAAGATTGAATCCAGATGTGCATCGGAAACTACCACTGGTCTTCCTGGGAACGATCAAAGCGTACACTGTTTGAGGCATTACTGCCATGGAGGAAAATGCGCATGGTGACTGTTGTATTCAATCCCGATGCAATTTCTGTGTTTCATCAACACTCTGATAGTCCACAGCTTACAGAATGATACCAGATGTGCATCGGAAACTACTACTGGTCTTACAGGGTACGATCAAAGCGTAGACTGTTGAGACATTACTCCAGTGGAGGAAAGTGCGCATGGTGACTGTTGTATTCAATCCCGGTGCAATTTCTGTGTTTCATCAACACTTTGAAGGTCCAAAGATTACAGAATGCCTCCAGATGTGCATCGGAAACTACTACTGGACTTCGATTGAACGATCAAATCATAGACTGTTTCAGACATTACTCCCGTCGGGGAAAGTGGGCATGGTGACTGTTGTATTCAGGCCCGATGCAATTTCTGTGTTTCATCAACACTATGATAGTCCACAGATTACAGATTGAATCCAGATGTGCATCGGAAACTACTACTGGTCTTCCTGGGAACGATCAAAGCGTAGACTGTTTGAGGCATTACTCCCATGGAGGAAAATGCGCATGGTGACTGTTGTATTCAATCACGATGCAATTTCTGTGTTTCATCAACCCTTTGAACGTCCACACATTACAGAATGCCTCCAGATGTGCATCGGAAACTACTACTGGACTTCGAGGAAACGATCAAAGCGTAGACTGTTTGAGACATTACTCGCATGGAAGAAAGTGCGCATGGTGACTGTTGTATTCAATGCCGATGCAATTTCTGTGTTTCATCAACACTCAGTTAGTCCACAGATTACAGAATGCCTCCAGATGTGCATCGGAAACTACTACTGGTCTTCCAGGGAACGATCAAAGCGTAGACTGTTTGAGACATTACTCGCATGGAGGAAAATGCGAATGGTGACTGTTGTATTCAATCCCGATGCAATTTCTGTGTTTCATCAACACTCTGATAGTGCACAGATTACAGAATGATACCAGATGTGCATCGGAAAGAACTACTGGTCTTCCAGGGAACGATCAAAGCGTAGACTGTTTGAGACATTACTCCAATGGAGAAATGTACGCATTGTGCCTGTTGTATTCAATCCCGATGCAATTTCTGTGTTTCATCAACACTTTGAAGGTCCAAAGGTTTACAGAATGCCTCCAGATGTGCTTCGGAAACTACTACTGGTCTTCCAGGGAACGATCAAAGCGTAGACTGTTTGAGACATTACTCCCATGGCGGAAAGTGGTCATGGTGACTGTTGTATTCAATTACGCTGCAATTCCTGTGTTTCATTAGCACTCGGATAGTCCACAGATTGAAGAATGCCTCCAGATGTGCATCGGAAACTACTACTGGTCTTAAAGGGAACGATCAAAGCGATGACAGTTTGAGACATTACTCCACTGGAGAAATGTACGCATGGTGCCTGTTGTATTCAATCCCGATGCAATTTCTGTGTTTCATCAACACTCTGATAGTCCACAGATTACAGAATGCCTCCAGATGTGCATCGGAAACTACTACTGGTCTTCCAGGGAACGTTCAAAGCATGGGCTGTTTCTGACATTACTCCCATGGAGGAAAGTGCGGATGGTGACTGTTGTATTCAATCCCGATGCAATTTCTGTGTTTCATCAACACTTTGAAGGTCCACAGATTACAGAATGCCTCGCGATGTGCATCGGAAACTACTACTGGTTTTCCAGGGAACGATAAAAGCGTAGACTGATTGAGATATTACTCCCATGTAGGGAAGTGCGCATGCTAACTGTTGTATTCAAACCCGATGCAATTTCTGTGTTTCAACACTACTCTGATAGTCCACAGCTTACAGAATGCCTAGGGATGTGAATCGAAACTAAAACTGGTCTTCCAAGGAACGATCAAAGCGTAGACTGTTTGAGACATTACTCCCATGGCTGAAAGTGGTCATGGTGACTGTTGCATTCAGTCCCGCTGCAATTTCTGTGTTTCATTAGCACTCGGATAGTCCACAGATTAAAGAATGCCTCCAGATGTGCATCGGAAACTACTACTGGTCTTCCAGGGAACGATCAAAGCATGGGCTGTTTCTGACATTACTCCCATGGAGGAAAGTGCGGATGGTGACTGTTGTATTCAATCCCGATGCAATTTCTGTGTTTCATCAACACTTTGAAGGTCCACAGATTACAGAATGCCTCCAGATGTGCATCGGAAACTACTACTGGTCTTCCAGGGAACGATCAAAGCGTAGACTGTTGGAGACATTACTCCCATGGAGGAAAGTGCGCATGGTGACTGTTGTATTCAATCCCGATGAAATTTCAGTGTTTCAACAACACTCTGATAGTCCACAGATTACAGAATGCTTCCAGATGTGCATCGGAAACTACTACTGGTCTTCGAGGAAACGATCAAAGCATAGACTGTTTGAGACATTACCCCCGTGGAAGAAAGTGCGCATGGTGACTGTTGTATTCAATCCCGATGCAATTTCTGTGTTCCATCAACACTCAGTTATTCCACAGGTTACAGAATGCCTCCAGATGTGCATCGGAATCATCTACTGGTCTTCCAGGGAACGATCAAAGCGTAGACTGTTTGAGACATTACTCCCATGGAGGAAAGTGCGCATGGTGACTGTTGTATTCAATCCCGATGCAATTTCTGTGTTTCAACAACACTCTGATAGTCCACAGATTACAGAATGCCTCCAGATGTGCATCGGAAACTACTACTGGTTTTCCAGGGAACGATAAAAGCGTAGACTGATTGAGATATTACTCCCATGTAGGGATGTGCGCATGCTAACTGTTGTATTCAAACCCGATGCAATTACTGTGTTTCAACACTACTCTGATAGTCCACAGCTTACAGAAAGCCTCCATATGTGAATCGAAACTACTACTGGTCTTCCAGGGAACGATCAAAGCGTAGACTGTTTAAGACATTACTCCCATGGAGTAAAGTGCGGATGGTGACTGTTATATTCAATCCCGATGCAATTTCTGTGTTTCAACAACACTCTGATAGTCCACAGATTACAGAATGCCACCAGATGTGCATCGGAAACTACTACTGGTATTCCAGGGAACGATCAAAGCGTAGACTGTTTGAGACGTTACTCCCATGGAGGAAAGACCGCATGATGACTGTTGTATTCATTCCCGATGCAATTTCTGTGTTTCAACAACACTCTGATAGTGAACAGATTACAGAATGCCTCCAGTTGTGCATCGGAAACTACTACTGGTCTTCCAAGAAACGATCAAAGCTTAGACTGTTTGAGACATTACTCCCATGGAGGAAAGTGGTCATGGTGACGTTGTATTCAATCCCGATGCAATTTCTGTGTTTCATTAGCACTCGGATAGTCCACAGATTACAGAATGCCTCCAGATGTGCATCGGAAACCACTACTGGTCTTGAGGGAGCGATCAATGCGATGACAGTTTGAGACATTACTCCAATGTAGAAATGTACGCATGGTGCCTGTTGTATTCAATCCCGATGCAATTTCTGCGTTTCATCAATACTTTGAAGGTCCACAGATTACAGAATGCCTCCATATGTGAATCGAAACTACTACTGGTCTTCCAGGGAACGATCAAAGCGTAGACTGTTTAAGACATTACTCCCATGGAGTAAAGTGCGGATGGTGACTGTTATATTCAATCCCGATGCAATTTCTGTGTTTCAACAACACTCTGATAGTCCACAGATTACAGAATGCCACCAGATGTGCATCGGAAACTACTACTGGTATTCCAGGGAACGATCAAAGCGTAGACTGTTTGAGACGTTACTCCCATGGAGGAAAGACCGCATGATGACTGTTATATTCAATCCCGATGCAATTTCTGTGTTTCAACAACACTCTGATAGTCCACAGATTACAGAATGCCTCCAGTTGTGCATCGGAAACTACTACTGGTCTTCCAAGGAACGATCAAAGCGTAGACTGTTTGAGACATTACTCCCATGGAGGAAAGTGCGCATGGTGTCTGTTGTATTCAATCCCGATGCAATTAAAGTGTTTCAACGACACTCTGATAGTCCACAGATTACAGAATGCCTCCAGTTGTGCATATGAAACTGCTACTGGTCTTACAGGGAGCGATCAAAGCGTAGACTGTTTGAGACATTACTCCTACATAGGAAAGTGCGGTGGTGACTGTTGTATTCAATCCCGATGCAATTTCTGTGTATCATCAGTACTCTGATGGTCCACAAATTACAGAATGCCTCCAGATGTGCATCGGAAACTACTACTGGTCTTCCAGGGAACGATCAAAGCGTAGACTGTTTGAGACATTACTCCCATGGAGGAAAATGCGAATGGTGACTGTTGTATTCAATCCCGATGCAATTTCTGTGTTTCATCAACACTCCGATAGTGCACAGATTACAGAATGATACCAGATGTGCATCGGAAAGAACTACTGGTCTTCCAGGGAACGATCAAAGCGTAGACTGTTTGAGACATTACTCCCGTGGAGGAAAGTGCGCATGGTGACTGTTGTATTTAATCCCGATGCAATTTCTGTGTTTCATCAACACTCTGATAGTCCACAGATTACAGAATGCCTCCAGATGTGCATCGGAAACTACTACTGGTCATCCAGGGAACGATAAAGGCGTAGACTGTTTGAGACAATACTCTCATGGAGGAAAGTGCCATGGTGACTGTTGTATTCAATCCCGATGCAATTTCTGTGTTCCATCAACACTTTGAAGGTCCACAGATTACAGTATGCCTCCAGATGTGCATCGGAATCATCTACTGGTCTTCCAGGGAACGATCAAAGCGTAGACTGTTGAAACTTTACTCCAATGGAGAAAAGTCCGAATGGTGACTGTTGTGTTCAATCCCGAGGCAATTTCTGTGTTTCAACAACACTTTGAAGGTCCACAGATTACAGTATGCCTCCAGATGTGCATCGGAATCATCTACTGGTCTTCCAGGGAACGATCAAAGCGTAGACTGTTGAAACTTTACTCCAATGGAGAAAAGTCCGAATGGTGACTGTTGTATTCAATCCCGAGGCAATTTCTGTGTTTCAACAACACTCTGATAGTAAACAGATTGCAGAATGCTTCCAGATGTGCATCGGAAACTACTACTGGTCTTCCAGGGAACGATCAAAACGTAAACTGTTTGAGACATTACTCCCATGGAAGAAAGTGCACATGGTGACTGTTGTATTCAATCCCGATGCAATTTCTGTGTTTCAACAACACTCTGATAGTCCACAGATTACAGAATGCCTCCAGATGTGCATCGGAAACTACTACTGGTCTTCCAGGGAACGATCAAAGCGTAGACTGTTTGAGACATTACTCCCATGGAGGAAAATGCGAATGGTGACTGTTGTATTCAATCCCGATGCAATTTCTGTGTTTCAGCAACACTCTGATAGTCCACAGATTACAGAATGACACCAGATGTGCATCGGAAACTACTACTGGTCTTACAGGGAACGATCAAAGCGTAGACTGTTGAGACATTACTCCAGTGGAGGAAAGTGCGCATGGTGACTATTGTATTCAATCCCGATGCAATTTCTGTGTTTCATCAACACTCCGATAGTGCACAGATTACAGAATGATACCAGATGTGCATCGGAAAGAACTACTGGTCTTCCAGGGAACGATCAAAGCGTAGTCTGTTTGAGAAATTACTCCCGTGGAGGAAAGTGCGCATGGTGACTGTTGTATTTAATCCCGATGCAATTTCTGTGTTTCATCAACACTCTGATAGTCCACAGATTACAGAATGCCTCCAGATGTGCATCGGAAACTACTACTGGTCATCCAGGGAACGATAAAGGCGTAGACTGTTTGAGACAATACTCTCATGGAGGAAAGTGCCATGGTGACTGTTGTATTCAATCCCGATGCAATTTCTGTGTTTCATCAACACTCAGTTAGTTTACAGGTTACAGAATGCCTCCAGATGTGCATCGGAAACTGCTACAGGTCTTCCAGGGAACGATCAAAGCGTAGACTGTTTCACACATTACTCCCATGGAGGAATGTGCGCATGGTGACTGTTGTATTCAATCCCGATGCAATTTCTGTGTTTCATCAACACTTTGAAGGTCCACAGATTACAGTATGCCTCCAGATGTGCATCGGAATCATCTACTGGTCTTCCAGGGAACGATCAAAGCGTAGACTGTTGAAACTTTACTCCAATGGAGAAAAGTCCGAATGGTGACTGTTGTATTCAATCCCGAGGCAATTTCTGTGTTTCAACAACACTCTGATAGTAAACAGATAAAAGTGTGCCTCCAGATGTGCATCGGAAACTACTACTGGTCTTCCAAGGAACGATCAAAGCGTAGACTGTTTGAGACATTACTCCCATGGAGGAAAGACCGCATGATGACTGTTATATTCAATCCCGATGCAATTTCTGTGTTTCAACAACACTCTGATAGTCCACAGATTACAGAATGCCTCCAGTTGTGCATCGGAAACTACTACTGGTCTTCCAAGGAACGATCAAAGCGTAGACTGTTTGAGACATTACTCCCATGGAGGAAAGTGCGCATGGTGTCTGTTGTATTCAATCCCGATGCAATTAAAGTGTTTCAACGACACTCTGATAGTCCACAGATTACAGAATGCCTCCAGTTGTGCATATGAAACTGCTACTGGTCTTACAGGGAGCGATCAAAGCGTAGACTGTTTGAGACATTACTCCTACATAGGAAAGTGCGGTGGTGACTGTTGTATTCAATCCCGATGCAATTTCTGTGTATCATCAGTACTCTGATGGTCCACAAATTACAGAATGCCTCCAGACGTGCATCGGAAACTACTACTGGTCCTCCAGGCAACGATCAAAGCGTAGACTTTTTGAGACATTACTCCTATGAATGAAAGTGAGCATGGTGAATGTTGTATTCAATCCCGATGCAATTTCGGTGTTTCAACAACACTCTGATAGTCCACAGATTACAGAATGCCTCCAGATGTGCATCGGAAACTACTACTAGTATTCCAGGGAACGATCAAAGCGTAAACTGTTTGAGACATTACTCCCATGGAAGAAAGTGCACATGGTGACTGTTGTATTCAATCCCGATGCAATTTCTGTGTTTCAACAACACTCTGATAGTCCACAGATTACAGAATGCCTCCAGATGTGCATCGGAAACTACTACTGGTCTTCCAGGGAACGATCAAAGCGTAGACTGTTTGAGACATTACTCCCATGGAGGAAAATGCGAATGGTGACTGTTGTATTCAATCCCGATGCAATTTCTGTGTTTCATCAACACTCCGATAGTGCACAGATTACAGAATGATACCAGATGTGCATCGGAAAGAACTACTGGTCTTCCAGGGAACGATCAAAGCGTAGACTGTTTGAGACATTACTCCCGTGGAGGAAAGTGCGCATGGTGACTGTTGTATTTAATCCCGATGCAATTTCTGTGTTTCATCAACACTCTGATAGTCCACAGATTACAGAATGCCTCCAGATGTGCATCGGAAACTACTACTGGTCATCCAGGGAACGATAAAGGCGTAGACTGTTTGAGACAATACTCTCATGGAGGAAAGTGCCATGGTGACTGTTGTATTCAATCCCGATGCAATTTCTGTGTTCCATCAACACTTTGAAGGTCCACAGATTACAGTATGCCTCCAGATGTGCATCGGAATCATCTACTGGTCTTCCAGGGAACGATCAAAGCGTAGACTGTTGAAACTTTACTCCAATGGAGAAAAGTCCGAATGGTGACTGTTGTGTTCAATCCCGAGGCAATTTCTGTGTTTCAACAACACTTTGAAGGTCCACAGATTACAGTATGCCTCCAGATGTGCATCGGAATCATCTACTGGACTTCCAGGGAACGATCAAAGCGTAGACTGTTGAAACTTTACTCCAATGGAGAAAAGTCCGAATGGTGACTGTTGTATTCAATCCCGAGGCAATTTCTGTGTTTCAACAACACTCTGATAGTAAACAGATTGCAGAATGCTTCCAGATGTGCATCGGAAACTACTACTGGTCTTCCAGGGAACGATCAAAACGTAAACTGTTTGAGACATTACTCCCATGGAAGAAAGTGCACATGGTGACTGTTGTATTCAATCCCGATGCAATTTCTGTGTTTCAACAACACTCTGATAGTCCACAGATTACAGAATGCCTCCAGATGTGCATCGGAAACTACTACTGGTCTTCCAGGGAACGATCAAAGCGTAGACTGTTTGAGACATTACTCCCATGGAGGAAAATGCGAATGGTGACTGTTGTATTCAATCCCGATGCAATTTCTGTGTTTCAGCAACACTCTGATAGTCCACAGATTACAGAATGACACCAGATGTGCATCGGAAACTACTACTGGTCTTACAGGGAACGATCAAAGCGTAGACTGTTGAGACATTACTCCAGTGGAGGAAAGTGCGCATGGTGACTATTGTATTCAATCCCGATGCAATTTCTGTGTTTCATCAACACTCCGATAGTGCACAGATTACAGAATGATACCAGATGTGCATCGGAAAGAACTACTGGTCTTCCAGGGAACGATCAAAGCGTAGTCTGTTTGAGAAATTACTCCCGTGGAGGAAAGTGCGCATGGTGACTGTTGTATTTAATCCCGATGCAATTTCTGTGTTTCATCAACACTCTGATAGTCCACAGATTACAGAATGCCTCCAGATGTGCATCGGAAACTACTACTGGTCATCCAGGGAACGATAAAGGCGTAGACTGTTTGAGACAATACTCTCATGGAGGAAAGTGCCATGGTGACTGTTGTATTCAATCCCGATGCAATTTCTGTGTTCCATCAACACTCAGTTAGTTTACAGGTTACAGAATGCCTCCAGATGTGCATCGGAAACTGCTACAGGTCTTCCAGGGAACGATCAAAGCGTAGACTGTTTCACACATTACTCCCATGGAGGAATGTGCGCATGGTGACTGTTGTATTCAATCCCGATGCAATTTCTGTGTTTCATCAACACTTTGAAGGTCCACAGATTACAGTATGCCTCCAGATGTGCATCGGAATCATCTACTGGTCTTCCAGGGAACGATCAAAGCGTAGACTGTTGAAACTTTACTCCAATGGAGAAAAGTCCGAATGGTGACTGTTGTATTCAATCCCGAGGCAATTTCTGTGTTTCAACAACACTCTGATAGTAAACAGATAAAAGTGTGCCTCCAGATGTGCATCGGAAACTACTACTGGTCTTCCAGGGAACGATCAAAGCGTAGACTGTTGAGACATTACTCCCACGGAGGAAAGTGCGCATGGTGACTGTTGTATTCAATCCCGATGCAATTTCTGTGTTTCATCAACACTCTGATAGTCCACAGAATGCAGAATGCTTCCAGATGTGCATCGGAAACTACTACTGGTCTTCCAGGGAGCGATCAAAGCGTAGACTGTATGAGGCATTACTCCCATTGGGGAAAGTGCGCATGGTAACAGTTGTATTCAATCCCGATGCAACTTCTGTGTTCATCAACACTCTCATAGTCCACAGATTACAGAATGCCTCCTGATATGCATCGGAAACTACTACTAGTATTCCAGGGAACGATCAAAGCGTAAACTGTTTGAGACATTACTCCCATGGAGGAAGGTGCGCATGGTGACTGTTGAATTCAATCACGATGCAATTTCTCTGTATCATCAACACTATGATAGTCCACAGACAACAGAATGCTTCCAGATGTGCATCGGAAACTACTACTGCTCTTCCAGGGAACGATCAAAGCGTAGACTGTTTGAGACATTACTCCCAAGGAGGAAAGTGCGCATGGTGACTGTTGTATTCAATCCCGATGCAATTTCTGTTTTTCATCAACACTCTGATAGTCCACAGGTTACAGAATGCCTCCAGATGTGCATCGGAAACTACTACTGGTCTTCCAGGGAACGATCAAAACGTAAACTGTTTGAGACATTACTCCCATGGAAGAAAGTGCACATGGTGACTGTTGTATTCAATCCCGATGCAATTTCTGTGTTTCAACAACACTCTGATAGTCCACAGATTACAGAATGCCTCCAGATGTGCATCGGAAACTACTACTGGTCTTCCAGGGAACGATCAAAGCGTAGACTGTTTGAGACATTACTCCCATGGAGGAAAATGCGAATGGTGACTGTTGTATTCAATCCCGAAGCAATTTCTGTGTTTCAGCAACACTCTGATAGTCCACAGATTACAGAATGACACCAGATGTGCATCGGAAACTACTACTGGTCTTACAGGGAACGATCAAAGCGTAGACTGTTGAGACATTACTCCAATGGAGGAAAGTGCGCATGGTGACTGTTGTATTCAATCCCGATGCAATTTCTGTGTTTCATCAACACTCCGATAGTGCACAGATTACAGAATGATACCAGATGTGCATCGGAAAGAACTACTGGTCTTCCAGGGAACGATCAAAGCGTAGACTGTTTGAGACATTACTCCCGTGGAGGAAAGTGCGCATGGTGACTGTTGTATTTAATCCCGATGCAATTTCTGTGTTTTATCAACACTCTGATAGTCCACAGATTACAGAATGCCTCCAGATGTGCATCGGAAACTACTACTGGTCATCCAGGGAACGATAAAGGCGTAGACTGTTTGAGACAATACTCTCATGGAGGAAAGTGCCATGGTGACTGTTGTATTCAATCCCGATGCAATTTCTGTGTTCCATCAACACTCAGTTAGTTTACAGGTTACAGAATGCCTCCAGATGTGCATCGGAAACTGCTACAGGTCTTACAGGGAACGATCAAAGCGTAGACTGTTTCACACATCACTCCCATGGAGGAAAGTGCGCATGGTGACTGTTGTATTCAGTCCCAATGCAATTTCTGTGTTTCAACAACACTTTGAAGGTCCACAGATTACAGAATGCCTCCAGATGTGCATCGGAATCTACTACTGGTTTTCCAGCGAACGATCAAAGCGTAGACTCTTTGAGACATTACTCCCAAGGAGGAAAGTGCGCATGGTGACTGTTGTATTCAATCCCGATGCAATTTCTGTGTTTCAACAACACTTTGAAGGTCCACAGGTTACAGAATGCCTCCATATGTGAATCGATACTACTACTGGTCTTCCAGGGAACGATCAAAGCGTAGACTGTTTAAGACATTACTCCCGTGGAGTAAAGTGCGGATGGTGACTGTTATATTCAATCCCGATGCAATTTCTGTGTTTCAACAACACTCTGATAGTCCACAGATTACAGATTGCCACCAGATGTCCATCGGAAACTACTGCTGGTATTCCAGGGAACGATCAAAGCGTAGACTGTTTGAGACATTACTCCCATGGAGGAAAGTGGTCATGGTGATGTTGTATTCAATCCCAATGCAATTTCTGTGTTTCATTAGCACTCGGATAGTCCACAGATTACAGAATGCCTCCATATGTGCATCGGAAACCACTACTGGTCTTGAGGGAGCGATCAATGCGATGACAGTTTGAGACATTACTCCAATGTAGAAATGTACGCATGGTGCCTGTTGTATTCAATCCCGATGCAATTTCTGCGTTTCATCAATACTTTGAAGGTCCACAGATTACAGAATGCCTCCATATGTGAATCGAAACTACTACTGGTCTTCCAGGGAACGATCAAAGCGTAGAATGTTTAAGACATTACTCCCATGGAGTAAAGTGCGGATGGTGACTGTTATATTCAATCCCGATGCAATTTCTGTGTTTCAACAACACTCTGATAGTCCACAGATTACAGAATGCCTCCAGTTGTGCATCGGAAACAACTACTGGTCTTCCAAGGAACGATCAAAGCGTAGACTGTTTGAGACATTACTCCCATGGAGGAAAGTGCGCATGGTGTCTGTTGTATTCAATCCCGATGCAATTAAAGTGTTTCAACGACACTCTGATAGTCCACAGATTACAGAAGGCCTCCAGTTGTGTATATGAAACTGCTACTGGTCTTCCAGGGAGCGATCAAAGCGTAGACTGTTTGAGACATTACTCCTACGTAGGAAAGTGCGGTGGTGACTGTTGTATTCAATCCCGATGCAATTTCTGTGTTTCATCAATACTCTGATAGTCCACAAATTACAGAATGCCTCCAGATGTGCATCGGAAGCTACTACTGGTCCTCCAGGCAACGATCAAAGCGTAGACATTTTGAGACATTACTCCTATGGATGAAAGTGAGCATGGTGAATGTTGTATTCAATCCCGATGCAATTTCAGTGTTTCAACAACACTCTGATAGTCCACAGATTACAGAATGCCTCCAGATGTGCATCGGAAACTACTACTGGTCTTCCAGGGAACGATCAAGGCGTAGACTGTTTGAAACTTTACTCCAATGGAGAAAAGTCCGAATGGTGACTGTTGTATTCAATCCCGAGGCAATTTCTGTGTTTCAACAACACTCTGATAGTAAACAGATAAAAGTGTGCCTCCAGATGTGCATCGGAAACTACTACTGGTCTTCCAGGGAACGATCAAAGCGTAGACTGTTGAGACATTACTCCCATGGAGGAAAGTGCGCATGGTGACTGTTGTATTCAATCCCGATGCAATTTCTGTGTTTCATCAACACTCTGATAGTCCACAGATTACAGAATGCTTCCAGATGTGTATCGGAAACTACTACTGGTCATCCAGGGAGCGATCAAAGCGTAGACTGTTTGAGACATTACTCCCATGGAGGAAAATGCGAATGGTGACTGTTGTATTCAATCCCGATGCAATTTCTGTGTTTCATCAACACTCCGATAGTGCACAGATTACAGAATGATACCAGATGTGCATCGGAAAGAACTACTGGTCTTCCAGGGAACGATCAAAGCGTAGACTGTTTGAGACATTACTCCCGTGGAGGAAAGTGCGCATGGTGACTGTTGTATTCAATCCCGATGCAATTTCTGTGTTTCATCAACACTCTGATAGTCCACAGATTACAGAATGCCTCCAGATGTGCATCGGAAACTACTACTGGTCATCCAGGGAACGATAAAGTCGTAGACTGTTTGAGACATTACTCTCATGGAGGAAAGTGCGCATGGTGACTGTTGTATTCAATCCCGATGCAATTTCTGTGTTCCATCAACACTCAGTTAGTTTACAGGTTACAGAATGCCTCCAGATGTGCATCGGAAACTGCTACAGGTCTTCCAGGGCACGATCAAAGCGTAGACTGTTTCACACATTACTCCCATGGAGGAAAGTGCGCATGGTGACTGTTGTATTCAATCCCGATGCAATTTCTGTGTTTCACCAACACTTTGAAGGTCCACAGATTACAGTATGCCTCCAGATGTGCATCGGAATCATCTACTGGTCTTCCAGGGAACGATCAAACCGTAGACTGTTTGAGACATTACTCCCATGGAGGAAAGTGCGCATGGTGACTGTTGTATTCAATCCCGATGCAATTTCTGTGTTTCAACAACACTCTGATAGTCCACAGAATACAGAATGCCTCCAGATGTGCATCGGAATCTACTACTGGTTTTCCAGCGAACGATCAAAGCGTAGACTCTTTGAGACATTACTCCCAAGGACGAAAGTGCGCATGGTGACTGTTGTATTCAATCCCGATGCAATTTCTGTGTTTCAACAACACTTTGAAGGTCCACAGATTACAGAATGCCTCCATATGTGAATCGATACTACTACTGGTCTTCCAGGGAACGATCAAAGCGTAGACTGTTTAAGACATTACCCCTGTGGAGTAAAGTGCGGATGGTGACTGTTATATTCAATCCCGATGCAATTTCTGTGTTTCAACAACACTCTGATAGTCCACAGATTACAGAATGCCACCAGATGTGCATCGGAAACTAATACTGGTCTTCCAGGGAACGATCAAAGCGTAGACTGTTTGAGACGTTACTTCCATGGAGGAAAGTCCTTATGATGACTGTTGTATTCATTCCCGATGCAATTTGTGTGTTTCAACAACACTCTGATAGTGAACAGATTACAGAATGCCACCAGATGTGCATCGGAAACTACTACTGGTCTTCCAAGGAACGATCAAAGCTTAGACTGTTTGAGACATTACTCCCATGGAGGAAAGTGGTCATGGTGATGTTGTATTCAATCCCGAAGCAATTTCTGTGTTTCATTAGCACTCGGATAGTCCACAGATTACAGAATGCCTCCAGATGTGCATCGGAAACCACTACTGGTCTTGAGAGAGCGATCAATGCGATGACAGTTTGAGACATTACTCCAATGTAGAAATGTACGCATGGTGCCTGTTGTATTCAATCCCGATGCAATTTCTGTGTTTCATCAACACTTTGAAGGTCCACAGATTACAGAATGCCTCCAGATGTGCATCGGAAACTACTACTGGTCTTCCAGGGAACGATCAAAGCGTAGACTGTTGGAGACATTACTCCCATGGAGGAAAGTGCGCATGGTGACTGTTGTATTCAATCCCGATGAAATTTCAGTGTTTCAACAACACTCTGATAGTCCACAGATTACAGAATGCTTCCAGATGTGCATCGGAAACTACTACTGGTCTTCGAGGAAACGATCAAAGCATAGACTGTTTGAGACATTACTCCCGTGGAAGAAAGTGCGCATGGTGACTGTTGTATTCAATCCCGATGCAATTTCTGTGTTTCATCAACACTCAGTTAGTCCACAGATTACAGAATGCCTCCAGATGTGCATCGGAAACTACTACTGGTCTTCCAGGGAACGGTCAAAGCGTAGACTTTGAGACATTACTCCCATGGAGGAAAATGCGAATGGTGATTGTTGTATTCAATCCCGATGCAATTTCTGTGTTTCATCAACACTCTGATAGTCCACAGCTTACAGAATGATACCAGATGTGCATCGGAAACTACTACTGGTCTTACAGGGTACGATCAAAGCGTAGACTGTTGAGACATTACTCCAGTGGAGGAAAGTGCGCATGGTGACTGTTGTATTCAATCCCGGTGCAATTTCTGTGTTTCATCAACACTTTGAAGGTCCAAAGATTACAGAATGCCTCCAGATGTGCATCGGAAACTACTACTGGACTTCGATTGAACGATCAAATCATAGACTGTTTCAGACATTACTCCCGTCGGGGAAAGTGGGCATGGTGACTGTTGTATTCAGGCCCGATGCAATTTCTGTGTTTCATCAACACTATGATAGTCCACAGATTACAGATTGAATCCAGATGTGCATCGGAAACTACTACTGGTCTTCCTGGGAACGATCAAAGCGTAGACTGTTTGAGGCATTACTCCCATGGAGGAAAATGCGCATGGTGACTGTTGTATTCAATCACGATGCAATTTCTGTGTTTCATCAACCCTTTGAACGTCCACACATTACAGAATGCCTCCAGATGTGCATCGGAAACTACTACTGGACTTCGAGGAAACGATCAAAGCGTAGACTGTTTGAGACATTACTCGCATGGAAGAAAGTGCGCATGGTGACTGTTGTATTCAATGCCGATGCAATTTCTGTGTTTCATCAACACTCAGTTAGTCCACAGATTACAGAATGCCTCCAGATGTGCATCGGAAACTACTACTGGTCTTCCAGGGAACGATCAAAGCGTAGACTGTTTGAGACATTACTCGCATGGAGGAAAATGCGAATGGTGACTGTTGTATTCAATCCCGATGTAATTTCTGTGTTTCATCAACACTCTGATAGTGCACAGATTACAGAATGATACCAGATGTGCATCGGAAAGAACTACTGGTCTTCCAGGGAACGATCAAAGCGTAGACTGTTTGAGACATTACTCCAATGGAGAAATGTACGCATTGTGCCTGTTGTATTCAATCCCGATGCAATTTCTGTGTTTCATCAACACTTTGAAGGTCCAAAGGTTTACAGAATGCCTCCAGATGTGCTTCGGAAACTACTACTGGTCTTCCAGGGAACGATCAAAGCGTAGACTGTTTGAGACATTACTCCCATGGCGGAAAGTGGTCATGGTGACTGTTGTAATCAATTACGCTGCAATTCCTGTGTTTCATTAGCACTCGGATAGTCCACAGATTGAAGAATGCCTCCAGATGTGCATCGGAAACTACTACTGGTCTTAAAGGGAACGATCAAAGCGATGACAGTTTGAGACATTACTCCACTGGAGAAATGTACGCATGGTGCCTGTTGTATTCAATCCCGATGCAATTTCTGTGTTTCATCAACACTCTGATAGTCCACAGATTACAGAATGCCTCCAGATGTGCATCGGAAACTACTACTGGTCTTCCAGGGAACGATCAAAGCATGGGCTGTTTCTGACATTACTCCCATGGAGGAAAGTGCGGATGGTGACTGTTGTATTCAATCCCGATGCAATTTCTGTGTTTCATCAACACTTTGAAGGTCCACAGATTACAGAATGCCTCGCGATGTGCATCGGAAACTACTACTGGTTTTCCAGGGAACGATAAAAGCGTAGACTGATTGAGATATTACTCCCATGTAGGGAAGTGCGCATGCTAACTGTTGTATACAAACCCGATGCAATTTCTGTGTTTCAACACTACTCTATTAGTCCACAGCTTACAGAATGCCTAGGGATGTGAATCGAAACTAAAACTGGTCTTCCAAGGAACGATCAAAGCGTAGACTGTTTGAGACATTACTCCCATGGCTGAAAGTGGTCATGGTGACTGTTGCATTCAGTCCCGCTGCAATTTCTGTGTTTCATTAGCACTCGGATAGTCCACAGATTAAAGAATGCCTCCAGATGTGCATCGGAAACTACTACTGGTCTTCCAGGGAACGATCAAAGGATGGGCTGTTTCTGACATTACTCCCATGGAGGAAAGTGCGGATGGTGACTGTTGTATTCAATCCCGATGCAATTTCTGTGTTTCATCAACACTTTGAAGGTCCACAGATTACAGAATGCCTCCAGATGTGCATCGGAAACTACTACTGGTCTTCCAGGGAACGATCAAAGCGTAGACTGTTGGAGACATTACTCCCATGGAGGAAAGTGCGCATGGTGACTGTTGTATTCAATCCCGATGAAATTTCAGTGTTTCAACAACACTCTGATAGTCCACAGATTACAGAATGCTTCCAGATGTGCATCGGAAACTACTACTGGTCTTCGAGGAAACGATCAAAGCATAGACTGTTTGAGACATTACCCCCGTGGAAGAAAGTGCGCATGGTGAATGTTGTATTCAATCCCGATGCAATTTCTGTGTTCCATCAACACTCAGTTATTCCACAGGTTACAGAATGCCTCCAGATGTGCATCGGAATCATCTACTGGTCTTCCAGGGAACGATCAAAGCGTAGACTGTTTGAGACATTACTCCCATGGAGGAAAGTGCGCATGGTGACTGTTGTATTCAATCCCGATGCAATTTCTGTGTTTCAACAACACTCTGATAGTCCACAGATTACAGAATGCCTCCAGATGTGCATCGGAAACTACTACTGGTTTTCCAGGGAACGATAAAAGCGTAGACTGATTGAGATATTACTCCCATGTAGGGAAGTGCGCATGCTAACTGTTGTATTCAAACCCGATGCAATTACTGTGTTTCAACACTACTCTGATAGTCCACAGCTTACAGAAAGCCTCCATATGTGAATCGAAACTACTACTGGTCTTCCAGGGAACGATCAAAGCGTAGACTGTTTAAGACATTACTCCCATGGAGTAAAGTGCGGATGGTGACTGTTATATTCAATCCCGATGCAATTTCTGTGTTTCAACAACACTCTGATAGTCCACAGATTACAGAATGCCACCAGATGTGCATCGGAAACTACTACTGGTATTCCAGGGAACGATCAAAGCGTAGACTGTTTGAGACGTTACTCCCATGGAGGAAAGACCGCATGATGACTGTTGTATTCATTCCCGATGCTATTTCTGTGTTTCAACAACACTCTGATAGTGAACAGATTACAGAATGCCTCCAGTTGTGCATCGGAAACTACTACTGGTCTTCCAAGAAACGATCAAAGCTTAGACTGTTTGAGACATTACTCCCATGGAGGAAAGTGGTCATGGTGACGTTGTATTCAATCCCGATGCAATTTCTGTGTTTCATTAGCACTCGGATAGTCCACAGATTACAGAATGCCTCCAGATGTGCATCGGAAACCACTACTGGTCTTGAGGGAGCGATCAATGCGATGACAGTTTGAGACATTACTCCAATGTAGAAATGTACGCATGGTGCCTGTTGTATTCAATCCCGATGCAATTTCTGCGTTTCATCAATACTTTGAAGGTCCACAGATTACAGAATGCCTCCATATGTGAATCGAAACTACTACTGGTCTTCCAGGGAACGATCAAAGCGTAGACTGTTTAAGACATTACTCCCATGGAGTAAAGTGCGGATGGTGACTGTTATATTCAATCCCGATGCAATTTCTGTGTTTCAACAACACTCTGATAGTCCACAGATTACAGAATGCCTCCATATGTGAATCGAAACTACTACTGGTCTTCCAGGGAACGATCAAAGCGTAGACTGTTTAAGACATTACTCCCATGGAGTAAAGTGCGGATGGTGACTGTTATATTCAATCCCGATGCAATTTCTGTGTTTCAACAACACTCTGATAGTCCACAGATTACAGAATGCCACCAGATGTGCATCGGAAACTACTACTGGTATTCCAGGGAACGATCAAAGCGTAGACTGTTTGAGACGTTACTCCCATGGAGGAAAGACCGCATGATGACTGTTATATTCAATCCCGATGCAATTTCTGTGTTTCAACAACACTCTGATAGTCCACAGATTACAGAATGCCTCCAGTTGTGCATCGGAAACTACTACTGGTCTTCCAAGGAACGATCAAAGCGTAGACTGTTTGAGACATTACTCCCATGGAGGAAAGTGCGCATGGTGTCTGTTGTATTCAATCCCGATGCAATTAAAGTGTTTCAACGACACTCTGATAGTCCACAGATTACAGAATGCCTCCAGTTGTGCATATGAAACTGCTACTGGTCTTACAGGGAGCGATCAAAGCGTAGACTGTTTGAGACATTACTCCTACATAGGAAAGTGCGGTGGTGACTGTTGTATTCAATCCCGATGCAATTTCTGTGTATCATCAGTACTCTGATGGTCCACAAATTACAGAATGCCTCCAGACGTGCATCGGAAATTACTACTGGTCCTCCAGGCAACGATCAAAGCGTAGACTTTTTGAGACATTACTCCTATGAATGAAAGTGAGCATGGTGAATGTTGTATTCAATCCCGATGCAATTTCGGTGTTTCAACAACACTCTGATAGTCCACAGATTACAGAATGCCTCCAGATGTGCATCGGAAACTACTACTAGTATTCCAGGGAACGATCAAAGCGTAAACTGTTTGAGACATTACTCCCATGGAAGAAAGTGCACATGGTGACTGTTGTATTCAATCCCGATGCAATTTCTGTGTTTCAACAACACTCTGATAGTCCACAGATTACAGAATGCCTCCAGATGTGCATCGGAAACTACTACTGGTCTTCCAGGGAACGATCAAAGCGTAGACTGTTTGAGACATTACTCCCATGGAGGAAAATGCGAATGGTGACTGTTGTATTCAATCCCGATGCAATTTCTGTGTTTCATCAACACTCCGATAGTGCACAGATTACAGAATGATACCAGATGTGCATCGGAAAGAACTACTGGTCTTCCAGGGAACGATCAAAGCGTAGACTGTTTGAGACATTACTCCCGTGGAGGAAAGTGCGCATGGTGACTGTTGTATTTAATCCCGATGCAATTTCTGTGTTTCATCAACACTCTGATAGTCCACAGATTACAGAATGCCTCCAGATGTGCATCGGAAACTACTACTGGTCATCCAGGGAACGATAAAGGCGTAGACTGTTTGAGACAATACTCTCATGGAGGAAAGTGCCATGGTGACTGTTGTATTCAATCCCGATGCAATTTCTGTGTTCCATCAACACTTTGAAGGTCCACAGATTACAGTATGCCTCCAGATGTGCATCGGAATCATCTACTGGTCTTCCAGGGAACGATCAAAGCGTAGACTGTTGAAACTTTACTCCAATGGAGAAAAGTCCGAATGGTGACTGTTGTATTCAATCCCGAGGCAATTTCTGTGTTTCAACAACACTTTGAAGGTCCACAGATTACAGTATGCCTCCAGATGTGCATCGGAATCATCTACTGGTCTTCCAGGGAACGATCAAAGCGTAGACTGTTGAAACTTTACTCCAATGGAGAAAAGTCCGAATGGTGACTGTTGTATTCAATCCCGAGGCAATTTCTGTGTTTCAACAACACTCTGATAGTAAACAGATTGCAGAATGCTTCCAGATGTGCATCGGAAACTACTACTGGTCTTCCAGGGAACGATCAAAGCGTAGACTGTTTGAGACATTACTCCCATGGAGGAAAATGCGAATGGTGACTGTTGTATTCAATCCCGATGCAATTTCTGTGTTTCAGCAACACTCTGATAGTCCACAGATTACAGAATGACACCAGATGTGCATCGGAAACTACTACTGGTCTTACAGGGAACGATCAAAGCGTAGACTGTTGAGACATTACTCCAGTGGAGGAAAGTGCGCATGGTGACTATTGTATTCAATCCCGATGCAATTTCTGTGTTTCATCAACACTCCGATAGTGCACAGATTACAGAATGATACCAGATGTGCATCGGAAAGAACTACTGGTCTTCCAGGGAACGATCAAAGCGTAGACTGTTTGAGAAATTACTCCCGTGGAGGAAAGTGCGCATGGTGACTGTTGTATTTAATCCCGATGCAATTTCTGTGTTTCATCAACACTCTGATAGTCCACAGATTACAGAATGCCTCCAGATGTGCATCGGAAACTACTACTGGTCATCCAGGGAACGATAAAGGCGTAGACTGTTTGAGACAATACTCTCATGGAGGAAAGTGCCATGGTGACTGTTGTATTCAATCCCGATGCAATTTCTGTGTTCCATCAACACTCAGTTAGTTTACAGGTTACAGAATGCCTCCAGATGTGCATCGGAAACTGCTACAGGTCTTCCAGGGAACGATCAAAGCGTAGACTGTTTCACACATTACTCCCATGGAGGAATGTGCGCATGGTGACTGTTGTATTCAATCCCGATGCAATTTCTGTGTTTCATCAACACTTTGAAGGTCCACAGATTACAGTATGCCTCCAGATGTGCATCGGAATCATCTACTGGTCTTCCAGGGAACGATCAAAGCGTAGACTGTTGAAACTTTACTCCAATGGAGAAAAGTCCGAATGGTGACTGTTGTATTCAATCCCGAGGCAATTTCTGTGTTTCAACAACACTCTGATAGTAAACAGATAAAAGTGTGCCTCCAGATGTGCATCGGAAACTACTACTGGTCTTCCAGGGAACGATCAAAGCGTAGACTGTTGAGACATTACTCCCACGGAGGAAAGTGCGCATGGTGACTGTTGTATTCAATCCCGATGCAATTTCTGTGTTTCATCAACACTCTGATAGTCCACAGAATGCAGAATGCTTCCAGATGTGCATCGGAAACTACTACTGGTCTTCCAGGGAGCGATCAAAGCGTAGACTGTATGAGGCATTACTCCCATTGGGGAAAGTGCGCATGGTAACAGTTGTATTCAATCCCGATGCAACTTCTGTGTTCATCAACACTCTCATAGTCCACAGATTACAGAATGCCTCCTGATATGCATCGGAAACTACTACTAGTATTCCAGGGAACGATCAAAGCGTAAACTGTTTGAGACATTACTCCCATGGAGGAAGGTGCGCATGGTGACTGTTGAATTCAATCACGATGCAATTTCTGTGTATCATCAACACTATGATAGTCCACAGACAACAGAATGCTTCCAGATGTGCATCGGAAACTACTACTGCTCTTCCAGGGAACGATCAAAGCGTAGACTGTTTGAGACATTACTCCCAAGGAGGAAAGTGCGCATGGTGACTGTTGTATTCAATCCCGATGCAATTTCTGTTTTTTATCAACACTCTGATAGTCCACAGGTTACAGAATGCCTCCAGATGTGCATCGGAAACTACTACTGGTCTTCCAGGGAACGATCAAAACGTAAACTGTTTGAGACATTACTCCCATGGAAGAAAGTGCACATGGTGACTGTTGTATTCAATCCCGATGCAATTTCTGTGTTTCAACAACACTCTGATAGTCCACAGATTACAGAATGCCTCCAGATGTGCATCGGAAACTACTACTGGTCTTCCAGGGAACGATCAAAGCGTAGACTGTTTGAGACATTACTCCCATGGAGGAAAATGCGAATGGTGACTGTTGTATTCAATCCCGATGCAATTTCTGTGTTTCAGCAACACTCTGATAGTCCACAGATTACAGAATGACACCAGATGTGCATCGGAAACTACTACTGGTCTTACAGGGAACGATCAAAGCGTAGACTGTTGAGACATTACTCCAATGGAGGAAAGTGCGCATGGTGACTGTTGTATTCAATCCCGATGCAATTTCTGTGTTTCATCAACACTCCGATAGTGCACAGATTACAGAATGATACCAGATGTGCATCGGAAAGAACTACTGGTCTTCCAGGGAACGATCAAAGCGTAGACTGTTTGAGACATTACTCCCGTGGAGGAAAGTGCGCATGGTGACTGTTGTATTTAATCCCGATGCAATTTCTGTGTTTCATCAACACTCTGATAGTCCACAGATTACAGAATGCCTCCAGATGTGCATCGGAAACTACTACTGGTCATCCAGGGAGCGATCAAAGCGTAGACTGTTTGAGACATTACTCCTATGGATGAAAGTGAGCATGGTGAATGTTGTATTCAATCCCGATGCAATTTCAGTGTTTCAACAACACTCTGATAGTCCACAGATTACAGAATGCCTCCAGATGTGCATCGGAAACTACTACTGGTCTTCCAGGGAACGATCAAGGCGTAGACTGTTTGAAACTTTACTCCAATGGAGAAAAGTCCGAATGGTGACTGTTGTATTCAATCCCGAGGCAATTTCTGTGTTTCAACAACACTCTGATAGTAAACAGATAAAAGTGTGCCTCCAGATGTGCATCGGAAACTACTACTGGTCTTCCAGGGAACGATCAAAGCGTAGACTGTTGAGACATTACTCCCATGGAGGAAAGTGCGCATGGTGACTGTTGTATTCAATCCCGATGCAATTTCTGTGTTTCATCAACACTCTGATAGTCCACAGATTACAGAATGCTTCCAGATGTGTATCGGAAACTACTACTGGTCATCCAGGGAGCGATCAAAGCGTAGACTGTTTGAGACATTACTCCCATGGAGGAAAAGGCGAATGGTGACTGTTGTATTCAATCCCGATGCAATTTCTGTGTTTCATCAACACTCCGATAGTGCACAGATTACAGAATGATACCAGATGTGCATCGGAAAGAACTACTGGTCTTCCAGGGAACGATCAAAGCGTAGACTGTTTGAGACATTACTCCCGTGGAGGAAAGTGCGCATGGTGACTGTTGTATTCAATCCCGATGCAATTTCTGTGTTTCATCAACACTCTGATAGTCCACAGATTACAGAATGCCTCCAGATGTGCATCGGAAACTACTACTGGTCATCCAGGGAACGATAAAGGCGTAGACTGTTTGAGACATTACTCTCATGGAGGAAAGTGCGCATGGTGACTGTTGTATTCAATCCCGATGCAATTTCTGTGTTCCATCAACACTCAGTTAGTTTACAGGTTACAGAATGCCTCCAGATGTGCATCGGAAACTGCTACAGGTCTTCCAGGGAACGATCAAGGCGTAGACTGTTTCACACATTACTCCCATGGAGGAAAGTGCGCATGGTGACTGTTGTATTCAATCCCGATGCAATTTCTGTGTTTCACCAACACTTTGAAGGTCCACAGATTACAGTATGCCTCCAGATGTGCATCGGAATCATCTACTGGTCTTCCAGGGAACGATCAAACCGTAGACTGTTTGAGACATTACTCCCATGGAGGAAAGTGCGCATGGTGACTGTTGTATTCAATCCCGATGCAATTTCTGTGTTTCAACAACACTCTGATAGTCCACAGAATACAGAATGCCTCCAGATGTGCATCGGAATCTACTACTGGTTTTCCAGCGAACGATCAAAGCGTAGACTCTTTGAGACATTACTCCCAAGGACGAAAGTGCGCATGGTGACTGTTGTATTCAATCCCGATGCAATTTCTGTGTTTCATCAACACTTTGAAGGTCCACAGATTACAGAATGCCTCCATATGTGAATCGATACTACTACTGGTCTTCCAGGGAACGATCAAAGCGTAGACTGTTTAAGACATTACCCCTGTGGAGTAAAGTGCGGATGGTGACTGTTATATTCAATCCCGATGCAATTTCTGTGTTTCAACAACACTCTGATAGTCCACAGATTACAGAATGCCACCAGATGTGCATCGGAAACTAATACTGGTCTTCCAGGGAACGATCAAAGCGTAGACTGTTTGAGACGTTACTTCCATGGAGGAAAGTCCTCATGATGACTGTTGTATTCATTCCCGATGCAATTTGTGTGTTTCAACAACACTCTGATAGTGAACAGATTACAGAATGCCACCAGATGTGCATCGGAAACTACTACTGGTCTTCCAAGGAACGATCAAAGCTTAGACTGTTTGAGACATTACTCCCATGGAGGAAAGTGGTCATGGTGATGTTGTATTCAATCCCGAAGCAATTTCTGTGTTTCATTAGCACTCGGATAGTCCACAGATTACAGAATGCCTCCAGATGTGCATCGGAAACCACTACTGGTCTTGAGAGAGCGATCAATGCGATGACAGTTTGAGACATTACTCCAATGTAGAAATGTACGCATGGTGCCTGTTGTATTCAATCCCGATGTTATTTCTGTGTTTCATTAGCACTCGGATAGTCCGCAGATTACAGAATGCCTCCAGATGTGCATCGGAATCTGCAACTGGTCTTCCAGGGAACGATCAAATCGTAGACTGTTTGAGACATTACTCCCATTGAGGAAAGTGCGCATGGTGTCTGTTGTATTCAATCCCGATGCAATTAAAGTGTTTCAACGACACTCTGATAGTCCACAGATTACGGAATGCCTCCAGATGTGCATCGGAAACTACTACTGGTCTTCCAGGGAACGATCAAAGCGTAGACTTTTTGAGACATTACTCCTATGGATGAAAGCGAGCATGGTGACTTTTGTATTCAATCCCGAGGCAATTTCTGTGTTTCAACAACACTCTGATAGTCAACAGACAACAGAATGCCTCCAGATGTGCATCGGAAACTACAACTGGTCTTCCAGGGAACGATCAAAGCGTAGACTGTTTGAGACATTACTCCTATGTAGGAAAATGCGCATGGTGACTGTTGTATTCAATCCCGATGCAATATATGTGTTTCATCAACACTCTGATAGTCCACAGGTTACAGAATGCCTCCAGATGTGCATCGGAAACTACTACTGGTCTTCCAGGGAACGATCAAATCGTAAACTGTTTGAGACATTACTCCCATGGAAGAAAGTGCACATGGTGACTGTTGTATTCAATCCCGATGCAATTTCTGTGTTTCAACCACACTCTGATAATCCACAGATTACATAATGCCCCCAGATGTGCATCGGAATCTACTACTGGCCTTCCAGCGAACGATCAAAGCGTAGACTCTTCGAGACATTACTCCCAAGGAGGAAAGTGCGCATGGTGACTGTTGTATTCAACCCCGATGCAATTTCTGTGTTTCATCAACACTTTGAAGGTCCACAGATTACAGTATGCCTCCAGATGTGCATCGGAATCATCTACTGGTCTTCTAGGGAACGATCAATGCGTAGACTGTTTGAGACATTACTCCCATGGAGGAAAGTGCGCATGGTGACTGTTGTATTCAATCCCCATGCAATTTCTGTGTTTCATCAACACTTTGAAGGTCCACAGATTACAGAATGCCTCCATATGTGAATCGAAACTACTACTGGTCCTCCAGGGAACGTTCAAAGCGTAGACTGTTTGAAACTTTACTCCCATGGAGAAAAGTCCGAATGGTGACTGTTGTATTCAATCCCGAGGCAATTTCTGTGTTTCAACAACACTCTGATAGTAAACAGATAACAGAATGCCTCCAGATGTGCATCGGAAACTACTACTGGTCTTCCAGGGAACGGTCAAAGCGTAGACTGTTTCACACATTACTCCCATGGAGGAAAGTTCGCATGGTGACTGTTGTATTCAATCCCGATGCAATTAAAGTGTTTCAACGACACTCTGATAGTCCACAGATTACAGAATGCCTCCAGATGTGCATTGGAAACTACTACTGGTCTTCCACGGAGTGATCGAAGCGTAGACTGTATGAGGCATTACTCCCATTGGGGAAAGTGCGCATGATAATTGTTGTATTCAATCCCGATGCAACTTCTGTGTTCATCAACAGTCTCATAGTCCACAGATTACAGAATGCCTCCAGATGTGCATCGGAATCTACTACTGGCCTTCCAGCGAACGATCAAAGCGTAGACTCTTCGAGACATTACTCCCAAGGAGGAAAGTGCGCATGGTGACTGTTGTATACAATCCCGATGCAATTTCTGTGTTTCATCAACACTTTGAAGGTCCACAGATTACAGTATGCCTCCAGATGTGCATCGGAATCATCTACTGGTCTTCCAGGGAACGATCAAACCGTAGACAGTTTGAGACGTTACTTCCATGGAGGAAAGTCCTCATGATGACTGTTGTATTCATTCCCGATGCAATTTGTGTGTTTCAACAACACTCTGATAGTGAACAGATTACAGAATGCCTCCAGATGTGCATTGGAATCTACTACTGGTTTTCCAGCGAACGATCAAAGCGTAGACTCTTTGAGACATTACTCCCAAGGACGAAAGTGCGCATGGTGACTGTTGTATTCAATCCCGATGCAATTTCTGTGTTTCAACAACACTTTGAAGGTCCACAGATTACAGAATGCCTCCATAAGTGAATCGATACTACTACTGGTCTTCCAGGGAACGATCAAAGCGTAGACTGTTTGAGACATTACTCCCATGGAGGAAAGTGCGCATGGTGACTGTTGTATTCAGTCCCAATGCAATTTCTGTGTTTCAACAACACTCTGATAGTCCACAGATTACAGAATGCCTCCAGATGTGCATCGGAATCTACTACTGGTTTTCCAGCGAACGATCAAAGCGTAGACTCTTTGAGACATTACTCCCAAGGAGGAAAGTGTGCATGGTGACTGTTGTATTCAATCCCGATGCAATTTCTGTGTTTCAACAACACTTTGAAGGTCCACAGATTACAGAATGCCTCCATATGTGAATCGATACTACTACTGGTCTTCCAGGGAACGATCAAAGCGTAGACTGTTTAAGACATTACTCCCGTGGAGTAAAGTGCGGATGGTGACTGTTATATTCAATCCCGATGCAATTTCTGTGTTTCAACAACACTCTGATAGTCCACAGATTACAGATTGCCACCAGATGTCCATCGGAAACTACTACTGGTATTCCAGGGAACGATCAAAGCTTAGACTGTTTGAGACATTACTCCCATGGAGGAAAGTGGTCATGGTGATGTTGTATTCAATCCCAATGCAATTTCTGTGTTTCATTAGCACTCGGATAGTCCACAGATTACAGAATGCCTCCAGATGTGCATCGGAAACCACTACTGGTCTTGAGGGAGCGATCAATGCGATGACAGTTTGAGACATTACTCCAATGTAGAAATGTACGCATGGTGCCTGTTGTATTCAATCCCGATGCAATTTCTGTGTTTCATTAGCACTCGGATAGTCCACAGATTACAGAATGCCTCCAGATGTGCATCGGAAACCACTACTGGTCTTGAGGGAGCGATCAATGCGATGACAGTTTGAGACATTACTCCAATGTAGAAATGTACGCATGGTGCCTGTTGTATTCAATCCCGATGCAATTTCTGTGTTTCATTAGCACTCGGATAGTCCGCAGATTACAGAATGCTTCCAGATGTGCATCGGAATCTGCAACTGGTCTTCCAGGGAACGATCAAATCGTAGACTGTTTGAGACATTACTCCCATTGAGGAAAGTGCGCATGGTGTCTTTTGTATTCAATCCCGACGCAATTAAAGTGTTTCAACGACACTCTGATAGTCCACAGATTACAGAATGCCTCCAGATGTGCATCGGAAACTACTACTGGTCTTCCAGGGAACGATCAAAGCGTAGACTTTTTGAGACATTACTCCTATGGATGAAAGCGAGCATGGTGACTGTTGTATTCAATCCCGAGGCAATTTCTGTGTTTCAACAACACTCTGATAGTCAACAGACTACAGAATGCCTCCAGATGTGCATCGGAAACTTTAACTGGTCTTCCAGGGAACGATCAAAGCGTAGACTGTTTGAGACATTACTCCTATGTAGGAAAGTGCACATGGTGACTGTTGTATTCAATCCCGATGCAATATATGTGTTTCATCAACACTCTGATAGTCCACAGGTTACAGAATGCCTCCAGATGTGCATCGGAAACTACTACTGGTCTTCCAGGGAACGATCAAATCGTAAACTGTTTGAGACATTACTCCCATGGAAGAAAGTGCACATGGTGACTGTTGTATTCAATCCCGATGCAATTTCTGTGTTTCAACCACACTCTGATAATCCACAGATTACAGAATGCCCCCAGATGTGCATCGGAATCTACTACTGGCCTTCCAGCGAACGATCAAAGCGTAGACTCTTCGAGACATTACTCCCAAGGAGGAAAGTGCGCATGGTGACTGTTGTATTCAATCCCGATGCAATTTCTGTGTTTCATCAACACTTTGAAGGTCCACAGATTACAGTATGCCTCCAGATGTGCATCGGAATCATCTACTGGTCATCTAGGGAACGATCAATGCGTAGACTGTTTGAGACATTACTCCCATGGAGGAAAGTGCGCATGGTGACTGTTGTATTCAATCCCCATGCAATTTCTGTGTTTCATCAACACTTTGAAGGTCCACAGATTACAGAATGCCTCCATATGTGAATCGAAACTACTACTGGTCTTCCAGGGAACGTTCAAAGCGTAGACTGTTTGAAACTTAACTCCCATGGAGAAAAGTCCGAATGGTGACTGTTGTATTCAATCCCGAGGCAATTTCTGTGTTTCAACAACACTCTGATAGTAAACAGATAACAGAATGCCTCCAGATGTGCATCGGAAACTACTACTGGTCTTCCAGGGAACGATCAAAGCGTAGACTGTTTCACACATTACTCCCATGGAGGAAAGTTCGCATGGTGACTGTTGTATTCAATCCCGATGCAATTAAAGTGTTTCAACGACACTCTGATAGTCCACAGATTACAGAATGCCTCCAGATGTGCATTGGAAACTACTACTGGTCTTCCAGGGAGTGATCAAAGCGTAGACTGTATGAGGCATTACTCCCATTGGGGAAAGTGCGCATGGTAATTGTTGTATTCAATCCCGATGCAACTTCTGTGTTCATCAACAGTCTCATAGTCCACAGATTACAGAATGCCTCCAGATGTGCATCGGAATCTACTACTGGCCTTCCAGCGAACGATCAAAGCGTAGACTCTTCGAGACATTACTCCCAAGGAGGAAAGTGCGCATGGTGACTGTTGTATTCAATCCCGATGCAATTTCTGTGTTTCATCAACACTTTGAAGGTCCACAGATTACAGTATGCCTCCAGATGTGCATCGGAATCATCTACTGGTCTTCTAGGGAACAATCAAAGCGTAGACTGTTTGAGACATTACTCCCATGGAGGAAAGTGCTCATGGTGACTGTTGTATTCAATCCCGATGCAATTTCTGTGTTTCAACAACACTCTGATAGTCCACAGATTACAGAATGCCTCCAGATGTGCATCGGAATCTACTACTGGCCTTCTAGCGAACGATCAAAGCGTAGACTCTTTGAGACATTACTCCCAAGGAGGAAAGTGCGTATGGTGACTGTTGTATTCAATCCCGATGCAATTTCTGTGTTTCATCAACACTTTGAAGGTCCACAGATTACAGAATGCCTCCATATGTGAATCGAAACTACTACTGGTCTTCCAGGGAACGATCAAAGCGTAGACTGTTTAAGACATTACTCCCATGGAGTAAAGTGCGGATGGTGACTGTTATATTCAATCCCGATGCAATTTCTGTGTTTCAACAACACTCTGATAGTCCACAGATTACAGAATGCTCCAGATGTGCATCGGAAACTACTACTGGTCTTCCAGGGAACGATCAAAGCGTAGACTGTTTGAGACATTACTCCCATGGAGGAAAATGCGAATGGTGACTTGTATTCAATCCCGATGCAATTTCTGTGTTTAAGCAACACTCTGATAGTCCACAGCTTACAGAATGCCACCAGATGTGCATCGGAAACTACTACTGGTCTTACAGGGACCGATCAAAGCGTAGACTGTTGAGAGATTACTCCAGTGGAGGAAAGTGCGCATGGTGACTGTTGTATTCAATCCCGATGCAATTTCTGTGTTTCATCAACACTCTGATAGTGCACAGATTACAGAATGATACCAGATGTGCATCGGAAAGAACTACTGGTCTTCCAGGGAACGATCAAAGCGTAGACTGTTTGAGACATTACTCCCGTGGAGGAAAGTGCGCATGGTGACTGTTGTATTCAATCCCGATGCAATTTCTGTGTTTCATCAACACTCTGATAGTACACAGATTACAGAATGCCTCCAGATGTGCATCGGAAACTACTACTGGTCTTCCAGGGAACGATAAAGGCGTAGACTGTTTGAGACATTACACTCATGGAGGAAAGTGCCATGGTGACTGTTGTATTCAATCACGATGCAATTTCTGTGTTTCATTAACCCTTTGAGGGTCCACTGATTACAGAATGCCTCCAGATGTGCATCGGAAACTACTACTGGTCTTCGAGGAAACGATCAAAGCATAGACTGTTTGAGACATTACTCGCATTGGAAGAAAGTGCGCATGGTTACTGTTGTATTCAATCCCGATGCAATTTCTGTGTTTCATCAACACTCAATTAGTCCACAGATTACAGAATGCCTCCAGATGTGCATCCGAAACTACTACTGGTCTTCCAGGGAACGATCAAAGCGTAGACTGTTTGAGACATTTCTCGCATGGAGGAAAGTGCGCATGGTGACTGTTGTATTCAAACCCGATGCAATTTCTGTCTTTTATCAACACCCGGATAGACCACAGATTACAGTATACCTCCAGATGTGCATCGGAAACTACTACTGGTCTTCCAAGGAACGATCAAAGCTTAGACCGTTTGAGACTTTACTCCCATGGAGAAAAGTGGTCTTGGTGATGTTGTATTCAATCCCGATGCAATTTCTGTGTTTCATTAGCACTCGGATAGTCCACAGATTACAGAATGCCTCGAGATGTGCATCGGAAACCACTACTGGTGTTGAGGGAGCGATCAAAGCATAGACTGTTTGAGACGTTACTCCCATGGAGGAAAGTGCGCATGGTGTGTGTTGTATTCAATCCCGATGCAATTAAAGTGTTTCAACGACACTCTGATAGTCCACAGATTACAGAATGCCTCCAGATGTGCATCGGAAACTACTACTGGTCTTCCAGGGAACGATCAAAGCGTAGACTGTTTGAGACATTACTCCCATGGAAGAAAGTCCGCATGGTGACTGTTGTATTAAATCCCGGAGCAATTTCTGAGATCATCAACACTCCGATAGTCCACAGATTACAGAATGCAACCAGATGTGCATCGGATTCTACTACTGGTCTTCCAGGGAGAGATCAAAGCGTAAACTGTTTCAGACATTACTCCCATGGAGGCAAGTGCGCATTATGACTGTTGAATTCAATTACGATGCAATTTCGGTGTTTCATCAATACTCTGATAGTCCACAGATTACAGAATGCTTCCAGTTGTGCATATGAAACTGCTACTGGTCTTCCAGGGAGCGATCAAAGCGTAGACTGTTTGAGACATTACTCCTACGTAGGAAAGTGCGGTGGTGACTGTTGTATTCAATCCCGATGCAATTTCTGTGTTTCATCAACACTCTGAGAGTCCACAAATTACAGAATGAATCCTGACGTTCATCGGAAACTACTACTGGTCTTACAGGGAACGATCAAAGCGTAGACTTTTTGAGACATTACTCCCATGGATGAAAGTGCGCATGGTGACTGTTGTATTCAATCCCGATGCAATTTCAGTGTTTCAACAACACTCTGATAGTCCACAGATTACAGAATGCCTCCAGATGTGCATCGGATACTACTACTGGTCTTCCAGGGAACGATCAAAGCGTAGACTGTTTGAAACTTTGCTCCCATGGAGAAAAGTCCGAATGGTGACTGTTGTATTCAATCCCGAGGCTATTTCTGTGTTTCAACAACACTCTGATAGTAAACAGATAACAGAATGCCTCCAGATGTGCATCGGAAACTACTACTGGTCTTCCAGGGAACGATCAAAGCGTAGACTGTTGAGACATTACTCCCACGGAGGAAAATGCGCATGGTGACTGTTGTATTCAATCCCGATGCAATATCTGTGTTTCATCAACACACTGATAGTCCACAGATTACAGAATGCCTCCAGATGTGCATCGGAAACTACTACTGGTCTTCCAGGGAGCGATCAAAGCGTAGACTGTTTGAGGCATTACTCCCATTGGGGAAAGTGCGCATGGTAACTGTTGTATTCAATCCCGATGCAACTTCTGTGTTCATCAACACTCTGATAGTCCACAGATTACAGAATGCCTCCTGATGTGCATCGGAAACTACTACTGGTATTCCAGGGAACGATCAAAGCGTAAACTGTTTGAGACATTACTCCCATGGAAGAAAGTGCACATGGTGACTGTTGTATTCAATCCCGATGCAATTTCTGTGTTTCAACAACACTCTGATAGTCCACAGTTTACAGAATGCCTCCAGATGTGCATCGGAATCTACTACTGGCCTTCCAGCGAACGATCAAAGCGTAGACTCTTTGAGACATTACTCCCAAGGAATAAAGTGCGCATGGTGACTGTTGTATTCAATCCCGATGCAATTTCTGTGTTTCATCAACACTTTAAAGGTCCACAGATTACAGTATGCCTCCAGATGTGCATCGGAATCATCTACTGGTCTTCCAGGGAACGATAAAAGCGTAGACTCTTTGAGACATTACTCCCAAGGAGGAAAGTGCGCATGGTGACTGTTGTATTCAATCCCGATGCAATTTCTGTGTTTCATCAACACTTTGAAGGTCCACAGATCACAGAATGCCTCCATATGTGAATCGAAACTACTACTGGTCTTCCAGGGAACGATCAAAGCGTAGACTGTTTAAGACATTACACCCATGGTGTAAAGTGCAGATGGTGACTGTTATATGCAATCCCGATGCAATTTCTGTGTTTCAACAACACTCTGATAGTCCACAGATTACAGAATGCCTCCAGATGTGCATCGGAAACTACCACTGGTCTTCCAGGAAACGATCAAAGCGTAGACTTTTTGAGACATTACTCCCATGGAGGAAAGTGGTCATGGTGACTGTTGTATTCACTCCCGATGCAATTTCTTTGTTTCATCAACACTCTGATAGTCCACAGCTTACAGAATGCCACCAGATGTGCATCGGAAACTACTACTGGTCTTACAGGGAACGATAAAAGCGTAGACTGTTGAGACATTACTCCAGTGGAGGAAAGTGTGCATGGTGACTGTTGTATTCAATCCCGATGCAATTTCTGTGTTTCATCAACACTCTAATAGTGCACAGATTACAGAATGATACCTGATGTGCATCGGAAAGAACTACTGGTCTTCCAGGGAACAATCAAAGCGTAGACTGTTTGAGACATTACTCCCGTGGAGGAAAGTGCGCATGGTGACTGTTGTATTCAATCCCGATGCAATTTCTGTGTTTCATCAAGACCCTGATAGTCCACAGATTACAGAATGCCTCCAGATGTGCATCGGAAACTACTACTGGTCTTCCAGGGAACGATAAAGGCGTAGACTGTTTGAGACATTACACTCATGGTGGAAAGTGCTATGGTGACTGTTGTATTCAATCACGATGCATATTCTGTGTTTCATCAACACTCTGATAGTCCACAGATTACAGATTGAATCCAGATGTGCATCGGAAACTACTACTGGTCTTCCTGGGAACGAACAAAGCGTAGACTGTTTGAGGCATTACTCCCATGGAGGAAAATGCGCATGGTGACTGTTGTATTCAATCACGATGCAATTTCTGTTTTTCATCAACCCTTTGAAGGTCCACAGATTACAGAATGCCTCCAGATGTGCATCGGAAACTACTACTGGTCTTCGAGGAAACGATCAAAGGATAGACTGTTTGAGACATTACTCGCATGGAAGAAAGTGCGCATGGTGACTGTTGTATTCAATCCCGAGGCAATTTCTGTGTTTCAACAACACTCTGATAGTCAACACACTACAGAATGCCTCCAGATGTGCATCGGAAACTACAACTGGTCTTCCAGGGAACGATCAAAGCGTAGACTGTTTAAGACATTACTCCTATGTAGGAAAGTGCGCATGGTGACTGTTGTATTCAATCCCGATGCAATATATGTGTTTCATCAACACTCTGATAGTCCACAGGTTACAGAATGCCTCCAGATGTGCATCGGAAACTACTACTGGTCTTCCAGGGAACGATCAAATCGTAAACTGTTTGAGACATTACTCCCATGGAAGAAAGTGCACATGGTGACTGTTGTATTCAATCCCGATGCAATTTCTGTGTTTCAACCACACTCTGATAATCCACAGATTACAGAATGCCCCCAGATGTGCATCGGAATCTACTACTGGCCTTCCAGCGAACGATCAAAGCGTAGACTCTTCGAGACATTACTCCCAAGGAGGAAAGTGCGCATGGTGACTGTTGTATTCAATCCCGATGCAATTTCTGTGTTTCATCAACACTTTGAAGGTCCACAGATTACAGTATGCCTCCAGATGTGCATCGGAATCATCTACTGGTCTTCTAGGGAACGATCAAAGCGTAGACTGTTTGAGACATTACTCCCATGGAGGAAAGTGCGCATGGTGACTGTTGTATTCAATCCCCATGCAATTTCTGTGTTTCATCAACACTTTGAAGGTCCACAGATTACAGAATGCCTCCATATGTGAATCGAAACTACTACTGGTCTTCCAGGGAACGTTCAAAGCGTAGACTGTTTGAAACTTTACTCCCATGGAGAAAAGTCCGAATGGTGACTGTTGTATTCAATCCCGAGGCAATTTCTGTGTTTCAACAACACTCTGATAGTAAACAGATAACAGAATGCCTCCAGATGTGCATCGGAAACTACTACTGGTCTTCCAGGGAACGATCAAAGCGTAGACTGTTTCACACATTACTCCCATGGAGGAATGTTCGCATGGTGACTGTTGTATTCAATCCCGATGCAATTAAAGTGTTTCAACGACACTCTGATAGTCCACAGATTACAGAATGCCTCCAGATGTGCATTGGAAACTACTACTGGTCTTCCAGGGAGTGATCAAAGCGTAGACTGTATGAGGCATTACTCCCATTGGGGAAAGTGCGCATGGTAATTGTTGTATTCAATCCCGATGCAACTTCTGTGTTCATCAACAGTCTCATAGTCCACAGATTACAGAATGCCTCCAGATGTGCATCGGAATCTACTACTGGCCTTCCAGCGAACGATCAAAGAGTAGACTGTTTGAGACATTACTCCCATGGAGGAAAATGCGAATGGTGACTGTTGTATTCAATCCCGATGCAATTTCTGTGTTTCAGCAACACTCTGATTGTCCACAGCTTACAGAATGCCACCAGATGTGCATCGGAAACTACTACTGGTCTTACAGGGACCGATCAAAGCGTAGACTGTTGAGACATTACTCCAGTGGAGGAAAGTGCGCATGGTGACTGTTGTATTCAATCCCGATGTAATTTCTGTGTTTCATCAACACTCGGATAGTGCACAGATTACAGAATGATACCAGATGTGCATCGGAAAGAACTACTGGTCTTCCAGGGAACGATCAAAGCGTAGACTGTTTGAGACATTACTCCCGTGGAGGAAAGTGCGCATGGTGACTGTTGTATTCAATCCCGATGCAATTTCTGTGTTTCATCAACACTCTGATAGTCCACAGATTACAGAATGCCTCCAGATGTGCTTCGGAAACTACTACTGGTCTTCCAGGGAACGATAAAGGCGTAGACTGTTTGAGACATTACACTCATGGTGGAAAGTGCCATGGTGACTGTTGTATTCAATCACGATGCAATTTCTGTGTTTCATTAACCCTTTGAAGGTCCACTGATTACAGAATGCCTCCAGATGTGCATCGGAAACTACTACTGGTCTTCGAGGAAACGATCAAAGCATAGACTGTTTGAGACATTACTCGCATGGAAGAAAGTGCGCATGGTGACTGTTGTATTCAATCCCGATGCAATTTCTGTGTTTCATCAACACTCAGTTAGTCCACAGATTACAGAATGCCTCCAGATGTGCATCCGAATCTACTACTGGTCTTCCAGGGAACGATCAAAGCGTAGACTGTTTGAGACATTTCTCGCATGAAGGAAAGTGCGCATGGTGACTGTTGTATTCAATCCCGATGCAATTTCTGTCTTTTATCAACACCCGGATAGACCACAGATTACAGTATACCTCCAGATGTGCATCGGAAACTACTACTGGTCTTCCAAGGAACGATCAAAGCTTAGACCGTTTGAGACATTACTCCCTTGGAGAAAAGTGGTCATGGTGATGTTGTATTCAATCCTGATGCAATTTCTGTGTTTCATTAGCACTCGGATAGTCCACAGATTACAGAATGCCTCCAGATGTGCATCGGAAACCACTACTGGTGTTGAGGGAGCGATCAATGCGATGACAGTTTGAGACATTACTCCAATGTAGAAATGTACGCATGGTGCCTGTTGTATTCAATCCCGATGCAATTTCTGCGTTTCATCAATACTTTGAAGGTCCACAGATTACAGAATGCCTCCAGATGTGCATCGGAATCTACAACTGGTCCTCCAGGGAACGATCAAGCGTAGACTGTTTGAGACGTTACTCCCATGGAGGAAAGTGCGCATGGTGTCTGTTGTATTCAATCCCGATGCAATTAAAGTGTTTCAACGACACTCTGATAGTCCACAGATTACAGAATGCCTCCATATGTGCATCGGAAACTACTACTGGTCTTCCAGGGAACGATCAAAGCGTAGACTGTTTGAAACTTTGCTCCCATGGAGAAAAGTCCGAATGGTGACTGTTGTATTCAATCCCGAGGCTATTTCTGTGTTTCAACAACACTCTGATAGTAAACAGATAACAGAATGCCTCCAGATGTGCATCGGAAACTACTACTGGTCTTCCAGGGAACGATCAAAGCGTAGACTGTTGAGACATTACTCCCACGGAGGAAAATGCGCATGGTGACTGTTGTATTCAATCCCGATGCAATTTCTGTGTTTCATCAACACTCTGATAGTCCACAGATTACAGAATGCCTCCAGATGTGCATCGGAAACTACTACTGGTCTTCCAGGGAGCGATCAAAGCGTAGACTGTTTGAGGCATTACTCCCATTGGGGAAAGTGCGCATGGTAACTGTTGTATTCAATCCCGATGCAACTTCTGTGTTCATCAACACTCTGATAGTCCACAGATTACAGAATGCCTCCTGATGTGCATCGGAAACTACTACTGGTATTCCAGGGAACGATCAAAGCGTAAACTGTTTGAGACATTACTCCCATGGAAGAAAGTGCACATGGTGACTGTTGTATTCAATCCCGATGCAATTTCTGTGTTTCAACAACACTCTGATAGTCCACAGTTTACAGAATGCCTCCAGATGTGCATCGGAATCTACTACTGGCCTTCCAGCGAACGATCAAAGCGTAGACTCTTCGAGACATTACTCCCAAGGAATAAAGTGCGCATGGTGACTGTTGTATTCAATCCCGATGCAATTTCTGTGTTTCATCAACATTTTAAAGGTCCACAGATTACAGTATGCCTCCAGATGTGCATCGGAATCATCTACTGGTCTTCCAGGGAACGATAAAAGCGTAGACTCTTTGAGACATTACTCCCAAGGAGGAAAGTGCGCATGGTGACTGTTGTATTCAATCCCGATGCAATTTCTGTGTTTCATCAACACTTTGAAGGTCCACAGATTACAGAATGCCTCCATATGTGAATCGAAACTACTACTGGTCTTCCAGGGAACGATCAAAGCGTAGACTGTTTAAGACATTACTCCCATGGAGTAAAGTGCGGATGGTGACTGTTATATGCAATCCCGATGCAATTTCTGTGTTTCAACAACACTCTGATAGTCCACAGATTACAGAATGCCTCCAGATGTGCATCGGAAACTACCACTGGTCTTCCAGGAAACGATCAAAGCGTAGACTTTTTGAGACATTACTCCCATGGAGGAAAATGCGAATGGTGACTGTTGTATTCAATCCCGATGCAATTTCTGTGTTACATCAACACTCTGATAGTCCACAGCTTACAGAATGCCACCAGATGTGCATCGGAAACTACTACTGGTCTTACAGGGAACGATAAAAGCGTAGACTGTTGAGACATTACTCCAGTGGAGGAAAGTGCGCATGGTGACTGTTGTATTCAATCCCGATGCAATTTCTGTGTTTCATCAACACTCTAATAGTGCACAGATTACAGATGATACCTGATGTGCATCGGAAAGAACTACTGGTCTTCCAGGGAACAATCAAAGCGTAGACTGTTTGAGACATTACTCCCGTGGAGGAAAGTGCGCATGGTTACTGTTGTATTCAATCCCGATGCAATTTCTGTGTTTCATCAACACCCTGAAAGTCCACAGATTACAGAATGCCTCCAGATGTGCATCGGAAACTACTACTGGTCTTCCAGGGAACGATAAAGGCGTAAACTGTTTGAGACATTACTCTCATGGAGGAAAGTGCTATGGTGACTGTTGTATTCAATCACGATGCATATTCTGTGTTTCATCAATACTCTGATAGTCCACAGATTACAGATTGAATCCAGATGTGCATCGGAAACTACTACTGGTCTTCCTGGGAACGAACAAAGCGTAGACTGTTTGAGGCATTACTCCCATGGAGGAAAATGCGCATGGTGACTGTTGTATTCAATCACGATGCAATTTCTGTTTTTCATCAACCCTTTGAAGGTCCACAGATTACAGAATGCCTCCAGATGTGCATCGGAAACTACTACTGGTCTTCGAGGAAACGATCAAAGGATAGACTGTTTGAGACATTACTCGCATGGAAGAAAGTGCGCATGGTGACTGTTGTATTCAATCCCGATGCAATTTCTGCGTTTCATCAACACTCAGATAGTCCACATATTACAGAATGCCTCCAGATGTGCATCGGAAACTACTACTTGTCTTCCAGGGAACGATAAAGGAGTAGACTGTTTGAGACATTACTCCCATGGAGGAAAGTGCCCATGGTGACTTGTATTCAATTACGACGCAATTTCTGTGTGTCATCAACACTTTGAAGAACCACAGTTTATCGAATGCCTCCAGATGTGAATCGAAACTACTACTGGTCTTCCTGGGAACGATCAAAGCGTAGACTGTTTGAGACATTTCTCGCATGAAGGGAAGTGCGCATGGTGACTGTTGTATTCAATCCCGATGCAATTTCTATCTTTTATCAACACCTGGATAGACCAAAGATTACAGTATACCTCCAGATGTGCATCGGAAACTACTACTGGTGTTCCAGGGAACGATCAAAGCGTAGACTGTTTGAGACATTACTCCAATGGCGGAATGTGCGCATGGTGACTGTTGTATTCAATCCCGATGCAATTTCTGTGTTTCATCAACACTCTGATAGTCCACAGATTACAGAATTCCTCCAGATGTGCTTCGGAAACTACTACTGGTCTCCAGGGAACAATCAAAGCGTAGACTGTTTGAGACATTACTCCCATGGAGGAAAGTCCGCATGGTGACTGTTGTATTCAATCCCGATGCAATTTCTGTGTCATCAACACTGTGATAGTAAACAGATTACAGAATGCCTCCAGATGTGCATCGGAAACTACTGCTGGTATTCCAGAGAACGATCAAAGCGTAGACTGTTTGAGACATTACTCCCATGGCGGAAAGTGGTCACGGTGACTGTTGTATTCAATTACGCTGCAATTTCTTTGTTTCATTAGCACTCGGATAGTCCACAGATTAAAGAATGCCTCCAGATGTGCATCGGAAACTACTACTGGTCTTAAAGGGAACGATCAAATCGTAGACTGTTTGAGACATTACTCCCATTGAGGAAAGTGCGCATGGTGTCTGTTGTATTCAATCCCGATGCAATTAAAGTGTTTCAACGACACTCTGATAGTCCACAGATTACAGAATGCCTCCAGATGTGCATCGGAAACTACTACTGGTCTTCCAGGGAACGATCAAATCGTAGACTTTTTGAGACATTACTCCTATGGATGAAAGCGAGCATGGTGTCTGTTGTATTCAATCCCGAGGCAATTTCTGTGTTTCAACAACACTCTGATAGTCAACAGACTACAGAATGCCTCCAGATGTGCATTATAAACTACAACTGGTCTTCCAGGGAACGATCAAAGCGTAGACTGTTTGAGACATTACTCCTATGTAGGAAAGTGCGCATGGTGACTGTTGTATTCAATCCCGATGCAATATATGTGTTTCATCAACACTCTGATAGTCCACAGGTTACAGAATGCCTCCAGATGTGCATCGGAAACTACTACTGGTCTTCCAGGGAACGATCAAATCGTAAACTGTTTGAGACATTACTCCCATGGAAAAAAGTGCACATGGTGACTGTTGTATTCAATCCCGATGCAATTTCTGTGTTTCAACCACACTCTGATAATCCACAGATTACAGAATGCCCCCAGATGTGCATCGGAATCTACTACTGGCCTTCCAGCGAACGATCAAAGCGTAGACTCTACGAGACATTACTCCCAAGGAGGAAAGTGCGCATGGTGACTGTTGTATTCAATCCCGATGCAATTTCTGTGTTTCATCAACATTTTAAAGGTCCACAGATTACAGTATGCCTCCAGATGTGCATCGGAATCATCTACTGGTCTTCCAGGGAACGATAAAAGCGTAGACTCTTTGAGACATTACTCCCAAGGAGGAAAGTGCGCATGGTGACTGTTGTATTCAATCCCGATGCAATTTCTGTGTTTCATCAACACTTTGAAGGTCCACAGATTACAGAATGCCTCCATATGTGAATCGAAACTACTACTGGTCTTCCAGGGAACGATCAAAGCGTAGACTGTTTAAGACATTACTCCCATGGAGTAAAGTGCGGATGGTGACTGTTATATGCAATCCCGATGCAATTTCTGTGTTTCAACAACACTCTGATAGTCCACAGATTACAGAATGCCTCCAGATGTGCATCGGAAACTACCACTGGTCTTCCAGGAAACGATCAAAGCGTAGCCTTTTTGAGACATTACTCCCATGGAGGAAAATGCGAATGGTGACTGTTGTATTCAATCCCGATGCAATTTCTGTGTTACATCAACACTCTGATAGTCCACAGCTTACAGAATGCCACCAGATGTGCATCGGAAACTACTACTGGTCTTACAGGGAACGATAAAAGCGTAGACTGTTGAGACATTACTCCAGTGGAGGAAAGTGCGCATGGTGACTGTTGTATTCAATCCCGATGCAATTTCTGTGTTTCATCAACACTCTAATAGTGCACAGATTACAGATGATACCTGATGTGCATCGGAAAGAACTACTGGTCTTCCAGGGAACAATCAAAGCGTAGACTGTTTGAGACATTACTCCCGTGGAGGAAAGTGCGCATGGTTACTGTTGTATTCAATCCCGATGCAATTTCTGTGTTTCATCAACACCCTGAAAGTCCACAGATTACAGAATGCCTCCAGATGTGCATCGGAAACTACTACTGGTCTTCCAGGGAACGATAAAGGCGTAAACTGTTTGAGACATTACTCTCATGGAGGAAAGTGCTATGGTGACTGTTGTATTCAATCACGATGCATATTCTGTGTTTCATCAATACTCTGATAGTCCACAGATTACAGATTGAATCCAGATGTGCATCGGAAACTACTACTGGTCTTCCTGGGAACGAACAAAGCGTAGACTGTTTGAGGCATTACTCCCATGGAGGAAAATGCGCATGGTGACTGTTGTATTCAATCACGATGCAATTTCTGTTTTTCATCAACCCTTTGAAGGTCCACAGATTACAGAATGCCTCCAGATGTGCATCGGAAACTACTACTGGTCTTCGAGGAAACGATCAAAGGATAGACTGTTTGAGACATTACTCGCATGGAAGAAAGTGCGCATGGTGACTGTTGTATTCAATCCCGATGCAATTTCTGCGTTTCATCAACACTCAGATAGTCCACATATTACAGAATGCCTCCAGATGTGCATCGGAAACTACTACTTGTCTTCCAGGGAACGATAAAGGAGTAGACTGTTTGAGACATTACTCCCATGGAGGAAAGTGCACATGGTGACTTGTATTCAATTACGACGCAATTTCTGTGTGTCATCAACACTTTGAAGAACCACAGTTTATCGAATGCCTCCAGATGTGAATCGAAACTACTACTGGTCTTCCTGGGAACGATCAAAGCGTAGACTGTTTGAGACATTTCTCGCATGAAGGGAAGTGCGCATGGTGACTGTTGTATTCAATCCCGATGCAATTTCTATCTTTTATCAACACCTGGATAGACCAAAGATTACAGTATACCTCCAGATGTGCATCGGAAACTACTACTGGTGTTCCAGGGAACGATCAAAGCGTAGACTGTTTGAGACATTACTCCAATGGCGGAATGTGCGCATGGTGACTGTTGTATTCAATCCCGATGCAATTTCTGTGTTTCATCAACACTCTGATAGTCCACAGATTACAGAATTCCTCCAGATGTGCTTCGGAAACTACTACTGGTCTCCAGGGAACAATCAAAGCGTAGACTGTTTGAGACATTACTCCCATGGAGGAAAGTCCGCATGGTGACTGTTGTATTCAATCCCGATGCAATTTCTGTGTCATCAACACTGTGATAGTAAACAGATTACAGAATGCCTCCAGATGTGCATCGGAAACTACTGCTGGTATTCCAGAGAACGATCAAAGCGTAGACTGTTTGAGACATTACTCCCATGGCGGAAAGTGGTCACGGTGACTGTTGTATTCAATTACGCTGCAATTTCTTTGTTTCATTAGCACTCGGATAGTCCACAGATTAAAGAATGCCTCCAGATGTGCATCGGAAACTACTACTGGTCTTAAAGGGAACGATCAAATCGTAGACTGTTTGAGACATTACTCCCATTGAGGAAAGTGCGCATGGTGTCTGTTGTATTCAATCCCGATGCAATTAAAGTGTTTCAACGACACTCTGATAGTCCACAGATTACAGAATGCCTCCAGATGTGCATCGGAAACTACTACTGGTCTTCCAGGGAACGATCAAATCGTAGACTTTTTGAGACATTACTCCTATGGATGAAAGCGAGCATGGTGTCTGTTGTATTCAATCCCGAGGCAATTTCTGTGTTTCAACAACACTCTGATAGTCAACAGACTACAGAATGCCTCCAGATGTGCATTATAAACTACAACTGGTCTTCCAGGGAACGATCAAAGCGTAGACTGTTTGAGACATTACTCCTATGTAGGAAAGTGCGCATGGTGACTGTTGTATTCAATCCCGATGCAATATATGTGTTTCATCAACACTCTGATAGTCCACAGGTTACAGAATGCCTCCAGATGTGCATCGGAAACTACTACTGGTCTTCCAGGGAACGATCAAATCGTAAACTGTTTGAGACATTACTCCCATGGAAAAAAGTGCACCTGGTGACTGTTGTATTCAATCCCGATGCAATTTCTGTGTTTCAACCACACTCTGATAATCCACAGATTACAGAATGCCCCCAGATGTGCATCGGAATCTACTACTGGCCTTCCAGCGAACGATCAAAGCGTAGACTCTACGAGACATTACTCCCAAGGAGGAAAGTGCGCATGGTGACTGTTGTATTCAATCCCGATGCAATTTCTGTGTTTCATCAACACTCTGATAGTCCACAGAATACAGAATGCCTCCAGATGTGCATCGGAAACTACTACTGGTCTTCCAGGAAACGATCAAAGCGTAGACTTTTTGAGACATTACTCCCATGGAGGAAAATGCGAATGGTGACTGTTGTATTCAATCCCGATGCAATTTCTGTGTTACATCAACACTCTGATAGTCCACAGCTTACAGAATGCCACCAGATGTGCATCGGAAACTACTACTGGTCTTACAGGGAACGATAAAAGCGTAGACTGTTGAGACATTACTCCAGTGGAGGAAAGTGCGCATGGTGACTGTTGTATTCAATCCCGATGCAATTTCTGTGTTTCATCAACACTCTAATAGTGCACAGATTACAGATGATACCTGATGTGCATCGGAAAGAACTACTGGTCTTCCAGGGAACAATCAAAGCGTAGACTGTTTGAGACATTACTCCCGTGGAGGAAAGTGCGCATGGTGACTGTTGTATTCATTCCCGATGCAATTTCTGTGTTTCATCAACACCCTGATAGTCCACAGATTACAGAATGCCTCCAGATGTGCATCGGAAACTACTACTGGTCTTCCAGGGAACGATAAAGGCGTAAACTGTTTGAGACATTACTCTCATGGAGGAAAGTGCTATGGTGACTGTTGTATTCAATCACGATGCATATTCTGTGTTTCATCAACACTCTGATAGTCCACAGATTACAGATTGAATCCAGATGTGCATCGGAAACTACTACTGGTCTTCCTGGGAACGAACAAAGCGTAGACTGTTTGAGGCATTACTCCCATGGAGGAAAATGCGCATGGTGACTATTGTATTCAATCACGATGCAATTTCTGTTTTTCATCAACCCTTTGAAGGTCCACAGATTACAGAATGCCTCCAGATGTGCATCGGAAACTACTACTGGTCTTCGAGGAAACGATCAAAGGATAGACTGTTTGAGACATTACTCGCATGGAAGAAAGTGCGCATGGTGACTGTTGTATTCAATCCCGATGCAATTTCTGCGTTCCATCAACACTCAGATAGTCCACATATTACAGAATGCCTCCAGATGTGCATCGGAAACTACTACTTGTCTTCCAGGGAACGATAAAGGAGTAGACTGTTTGAGACATTACTCCCATGGAGGAAAGTGCCCATGGTGACTTGTATTCAATTACGACGCAATTTCTGTGTGTCATCAACACTTTGAAGAACCACAGTTTATCGAATGCCTCCAGATGTGAATCGAAACTACTACTGGTCTTCCTGGGAACGATCAAAGCGTAGACTGTTTGAGACATTTCTCGCATGGAGGGAAGTGCGCATGGTGACTGTTGTATTCAATCCCGATGCAATTTCTATCTTTTATCAACACCCAGATAGACCAAAGATTACAGTATACCTCCAGATGTGCATCGGAAACTACTACTGGTGTTCCAGGGAACGATCAAAGCGTAGACTGTTTGAGACATTACTCCAATGGCGGAATGTGCGCATGGTGACTGTTGTATTGAATCCCGATGCAATTTCTGTGTTTCATCAACACTCTGATAGTCCACAGATTACAGAATTCCTCCAGATGTGCATCGGAAACTACTACTGGACTTCCAGGGAACAATCAAAGCGTAGACTGTTTGAGACATTACTCCCATGGAGGAAAGTCCGCATGGTGACTGTTGTATTCAATCCCGATGCAATTTCTGTGTCATCAACACTCTGATAGTAAACAGATTACAGAATGCCTCCAGATGTGCATCGGAAACTACTGCTGGTATTCCAGGGAACGATCAAAGCGTAGACTGTTTGAGACATTACTCCCATGGCGGAAAGTGGTCATGGTGACTGTTGTATTCAATTACGCTGCAATTTCTTTGTTTCATTAGCACTCGGATAGTCCACAGATTAAAGAATGCCTCCAGATGTGCATCGGAAACTATCACTGGTCTTAAAGGGAAAGATCAAAGCGATGACAGTTTGAGACATTACTCCAATGGAGAAATGTACGCATGGTGCCTGTTGTATTCAATCCCGATGCAATTTCTGTGTTTCATCAACACTTTGAAGGTCCACAGATTACAGAATGCCTCCAGATGTGCATCGGAAACTACCACTGGTCTTCCAGGGAACGATCAAAGCGTAGACTTTTTGAGACATTACTCCCATTTAGGAAAATGCGAATGGTGACTGTTGTATTCAATCCCGATGCAATTTCTGTGTTTCATCAACACTCTAATAGTCCACAGCTTACAGAATGCCACCAGATGTGGATCGGAAACTACTACTGGTCTTACAGGGAACGATCAAAGCGTAGACTGTTGAGATATTACTCCAGTGGAGGAAAGTGCGCATGGTGACTGTTGTATTCAATCCCGATGCAATTTCTGTGTTTCATCAACACTCTAGTAGTGCACAGATTACAGAATGATACCAGATGTGCATCGGAAAGAACTACTGGTCTTCCAGGGAACGATCAAAGCGTAGACTGTTTGAGACATTACTCCCATAGAGGAAAGTGCGTATGGTGACTGTTGTATTCAATCCCGATGCAATTTCTGTGTTTCATTAGCACTCGGATAGTCCGCAGATTACAGAATGCCTCCAGATGTGCATCGGAATCTGCAACTGGTCTTCCAGGGAACGATCAAATCGTAGACTGTTTGAGACATTACTCCCATTGAGGAAAGTGCGCATGGTGTCTGTTGTATTCAATCCCGATGCAATTAAAGTGCTTCAACGACACTCTGATAGTCCACAGATTACAGAATGCCTCCAGATGTGCATCGGAAACTACTACTGGTCTTCCAGGGAACGATCAAATCGTAGACTTTTTGAGACATTACTCCTATGGATGAAAGCGAGCATGGTGACTGTTGTATTCAATCCCGAGGCAATTTCTGTGTTTCAACAACACTCTGATAGTCAACAGACTACAGAATGCCTCCAGATGTGCATCGGAAACTACAACTGGTCTTCCAGGGAACGATCAAAGCGTAGACTGTTTGAGACATTACTCCTATGTAGGAAAGTGCGCATGGTGACTGTTGTATTCAATACCGATGCAATATATGGGTTTCATCAACACTCTGATAGTCCACAGGTTACAGAATGACTCCAGATGTGCATCGGAAACTATTACTGGTCTTCCAGGGAACGATCAAATCGTAAACTGTTTGAGACATTACTCCCATGGAAGAAAGTGCACATGGTGACTGTTGTATTCAATCCCGATGCAATTTCTGTGTTTCAGCCACACTCTGATAATCCACAGATTACAGAATGCCCCCAGATGTGCATCGGAATCTACTACTGGCCTTCCAGCGAACGATCAAAGCGTAGACTCTACGAGACATTACTCCCAAGGAGGAAAGTGCGCATGGTGACTGTTGTATTCAATCCCGATGCAATTTCTGTGTTTCAACAACACTTTGAAGGTCCACAGATTACAGAATGCCTCCATATGTGAATCGATACTACTACTGGTCTTCCAGGGAACGATCAAAGCGTAGACTGTTTAAGACATTACTCCTGTGGAGTAAAGTGCCGATGGTGACTGTTATATTCAATCCCGATGCAATTTCTGTGTTTCAACAACACTCTGATAGTCCACAGATTACAGAATGCCACCAGATGTGCATCGGAAACTACTACTGGTCTTCCAGGGAACGATCAAAGCGTAGACTGTTTGAGACGTTACTTCCATGGAGGAAAGTCCTCATGATGACTGTTGTATTCATTCCCGATGCAATTTGTGTGTTTCAACAACACTCTGATAGAAGGAACGATCAAAGCTTAGACTGTTTGAGACATTACTCCCATGGAGGAAAGTGGTCATGGTGATGTTGTATTCAATCCCGAAGCAATTTCTGTGTTTCATTAGCACTCGGATAGTCCACAGATTACAGAATGCCTCCAGATGTGCATCGGAAACCACTACTGGTGTTGAGGGAGCGATCAATGCGATGACAGTTTGAGACATTACTCCAATGTAGAAATGTACGCATGGTGCCTGTTGTATTCAATCCCGATGCAATTTCTGCGTTTCATCAATACTTTGAAGGTCCACAGATTACAGAATGCCTCCAGATGTGCATCGGAATCTACAACTGGTCCTCCAGGGAACGATCAAGCGTAGACTGTTTGAGACGTTACTCCCATGGAGGAAAGTGCGCATGGTGTCTGTTGTACTCAATCCCGATGCAATTAAAGTGTTTCAACGTCACTCTGATAGTCCACAGATTACAGAATGCCTCCAGATGTGCATCGGAAACTACTACTGGTCTTCCAGGGAACGATCAAAGCGTAGACTGTTTGAGACATTACTCCCATGGAGGAAAGTCCGCATAGTGACTGTTGTATTAAATCCCGGAGCAATTTCTGAGATCATCAACACTCTGATAGTCCACAGATTACAGAATGCAACCAGATGTGCATCGGATTCTACTACTGGTCTTCCAGGGAGAGATCAAAGCGTAAACTGTTTCAGACATTACTCCCATGGAGGAAAGTGCGCATTATGACTGTTGAATTCAATTACGATGCACTTTCGGTGTTTCATCAATACTCTGATAGTCCACAGATTTCAGAATGCTTCCAGTTGTGCATATGAAACTGCTACTGGTCTTCCAGGGAGCGATCAAAGCGTAGACTGTTTGAGACATTACTCCTACGTAGGAAAGTGCGGTGGTGACTGTTGTATTCAATCCCGATGCAATTTCTGTGCTTCATCAACACTCTGATAGTCCACAAATTACAGAATGAATCCTGACGTTCATCGGAAACTACTACTGGTCTTCCAGGGAACGATCAAAGCGTAGACTTTTTGAGACATTACTCCCATGGATGAAAGTGCGCATGGTGACTGTTGTATTCAATCCCGATGCAATTTCAGTGTTTCAACAACACTCTGATAGTCCACAGATTACAGAATGCCTCCAGATGTGCATCGGAAACTACTACTGGTCTTCCAGGGAACGATAAAAGCGTAGACTCTTTGAGACATTACTCCCATTGGGGAAAGTGCACATGGTAACTGTTGTATTCAATCCCGATGCAACTTCTGTGTTCATCAACACTCTGATAGTCCACAGATTACGGAATGCCTCCTGATGTGCATCGGAAACTACTACTGGTATTCCAGGGAACGATCAAAGCGTAAACTGTTTGATACATTACTCCCATGGAAGAAAGTGCACATGGTGACTGTTGTATTCAATCCCGATGCAATTTCTGTGTTTCAACAACACTCTGATAGTCCACAGTTTACAGAATGCCTCCAGATGTGCATCGGAATCTACTACTGGCCTTCCAGCGAACGATCAAAGCGTAGACTCTTCGAGACATTACTCCCAAGGAATAAAGTGCGCATGGTGACTGTTGTATTCAATCCCGATGCAATTTCTGTGTTTCATCAACACTTTAAAGGTCCACAGATTACAGTATGCCTCCAGATGTGCATCGGAATCATCTACTGGTCTTCCAGGGAACGATAAAAGCGTAGACTCTTTGAGACATTACTCCCAAGGAGGAAAGTGCGCATGGTGACTGTTGTATTCAATCCCGATGCAATTTCTGTGTTTCATCAACACTTTGAAGGTCCACAGATTACAGAATGCCTCTATATGTGAATCGAAACTACTACTGGTCTTCCAGGGAACAATCAAAGCGTAGACTGTTTAAGACATTACTCCCATGGAGTAAAGTGCGGATGGTGACTGTTATATGCAATCCCGATGCAATTTCTGTGTTTCAACAACACTCTGATAGTCCACAGATTACAGAATGCCTCCAGATGTGCATCGGAAACTACCACTGGTCTTCCAGGAAACGATCAAAGCGTAGACTTTTTGAGACATTACTCCCATGGAGGAAAATGCGAATGGTGACTGTTGTATTCAATCGCGATGCAATTTCTGTGTTTCATCAACACTCTGATAGTCCACAGCTTACAGAATGCCACCTGATGTGCTTCGGAAACTACTACTGGTCTTACAGGGAACGATAAAAGCGTAGACTGTTGAGACATTACTCCAGTGGAGGAAAGTGCGCATGGGGACTGTTGTATTCAATCCCGATGCAATTTCTGTGTTTTATCAACACTCTAATAGTGCACAGATTACAGAATGATACCTGATGTGCATCGGAAAGAACTACTGGTCTTCCAGGGAACGATCAAAGCGTAGACTGTTTGAGACATTACTCCCGTGGAGGAAAGTGCGCATGGTGACTGTTGTATTCATTCCCGATGCAATTTCTGTGTTTCATCAACACCCTGATAGTCCACAGATTACAGAATGCCTCCAGATGTGCATCGGAGACTACTACTGGTCTTCCAGGGAACGATAAAGGCGTAAACTGTTTGAGACATTACTCTCATGGAGGAAAGTGCTATGGTGACTGTTGTATTCAATCACGATGCATATTCTGTGTTTCGTCAACACTCTGATAGTCCACAGATTACAGATTGAATCCAGATGTGCATCGGAAACTACTACTGGTCTTCCTGGGAACGAACAAAGCGTAGACTGTTTGAGGCATTACTCCCATGGAGGAAAATGCGCATGGTGACTGTTGTATTCAATCACGATGCAATTTCTGTTTTTCATCAACCCTTTGAAGGTCCACAGATTACAGAATGCCTCCAGATGTGCATCGGAAACTACTACTGGTCTTCGAGGAAACGATCAAAGGATAGACTGTTTGAGACATTACTCGCATGGAAGAAAGTGCGCATGGTGACTGTTGTATTCAATCCCGATGCAATTTCTGCGTTTCATCAACACTCAGATAGTCCACATAATACAGAATGCCTCCAGATGTGCATCGGAAACTACTACTTGTCTTCCAGGGAACGATAAAGGAGTAGACTGTTTGAGACATTACTCCCATGGAGGAAAGTGCCCATGGTGACTTGTATTCAATTACGACGCAATTTCTGTGTGTCATCAACACTTTGAAGAACCACAGTTTACCGAATGCCTCCAGATGTGAATCGAAACTACTACTGGTCTTCCTGGGAACGATCAAAGCGTAGACTGTTTGAGACATTTCTCGCATGGAGGGAAGTGCGCATGGTGACTGTTGTATTCAATCCCGATGCAATTTCTATCTTTTATCAACACCCGGATAGACCACAGATTACAGTATACCTCCAGATGTGCATCGGAAACTACTACTGGTGTTCCAGGGAACGATCAAATCGTAGACTGTTTGAGACATTACTCCAGTGGAGGAAAGTGCGCATGGTGACTGTTGTACTCAATCCCGATGCAATTTCTGTGTTTCATCAACACTCCGATAGTGCACAGATTACAGAATGATACCAGATGTGCATCGGAAAGAACTACTGGTCTTCCAGGGAACGATCAAAGCGTAGACTGTTTCAGACATTACTCCCGTGGAGGAAAGTGCGCATGGTGACTGTTGTATTCAATCCCGATGCAATTTCTGTGTTTCATCAACACTCTGATAGTCCACAGATTACAGAATGCCTCCAGATGTGCATCGGAAACTACTACTGGTCTTCCAGGGAACGAAAAAGGCGTAGACTGTTTGAGACATTACACTCATGGAGGAAAGTGCCATGGTGACTGTTGTATTCAATCACGATGCAATTTCTGTGTTTCATTAACCCTTTGAAGGTCCACTGATTACAGAATGCCTCCAGATGTGTATCGGAAACTACTACTGGTCTTCGAGGAAACGATCAAAGCATAGACTGTTTGAGACATTACTGGCATGGAAGAAAGTGCGCATGGTGACTGTTGTATTCAATCCCGATGCAATTTCTGTGTTTCATCAACACTCAGTTAGTCCACAGATTACAGAATGCCTCCAGATGTGCATCCGAAACTACTACTGGTCTTCCAGGGAACGATCAAAGCGTAGACTGTTTGAGACATTTCTCGCATGGAGGAAAGTGCGCATGGTGACTGTTGTATTCAATCCCGATGCAATTTCTGTCCTTTATCAACACCCGGATAGACCACAGATTACAGTATACCTCCAGATGTGCATCGGAAACTACTACTGGTCTTCCAAGGAACGATCAAAGCTTAGACCGTTTGAGACTTTACTCCCATGGAGAAAAGTAGTCATGGTGATGTTGTACTCAATCCCGATGCAATTTCTGTGTTTCATTAGCACTCGATAGTCCACAGATTACAGAATGCCTCCAGATGTGCATCGGAAACCACTACTGGTGTTGAGGGAGCGATCAATGCGATGACAGTTTGAGACATTACTCCAATGTAGAAATGTACGCATGGTGCCTGTTGTATTCAATCCCGATGCAATTTCTGCGTTTCATCAATACTTTGAAGGTCCACAGATTACAGAATGCCTCCAGATGTGCATCGGAATCTACAACTGGTCCTCCAGGGAACGATCAAGCGTAGACTGTTTGAGACGTTACTCCCATGGAGGAAAGTGCGCATGGTGTCTGTTGTACTCAATCCCGATGCAATTAAAGTGTTTCAACGACACTCTGATAGTCCACAGATTACAGAATGCCTCCAGATGTGCATCGGAAACTACTACTGGTCTTCCAGGGAACGATCAAAGCGTAGACTGTTTGAGACATTACTCCCATGGAGGAAAGTCCGCATGGTGACTGTTGTATTAAATCCCGGAGCAATTTCTGAGATCATCAACACTCTGATAGTCCACAGATTACAGAATGCAACCAGATGTGCATCGGATTCTACTACTGGTCTTCCAGGGAGAGATCAAGGCGTAAACTGTTTCAGACATTACTCCCATGGAGGAAAGTGCGCATTATGACTGTTGAATTCAATTACGATGCACTTTCGGTGTTTCATCAATACTCTGATAGTCCACAGATTACAGAATGCTTCCAGTTGTGCATATGAAACTGCTACTGGTCTTCCAGGGAGCGATCAAAGCGTAGACTGTTTGAGACATTACTCCTACGTAGGAAAGTGCGGTGGTGACTGTTGTATTCAATCCCGATGCAATTTCTGTGTTTCATCAACACTCTGATAGTCCACAAATTACAGAATGAATCCTGACGTTCATCGGAAACTACTACTGGTCTTCCAGGGAACGATCAAAGCGTAGACTTTTTGAGACATTACTCCCATGGATGAAAGTGCGCATGGTGACTGTTGTATTCAATCCCGATGCAATTTCAGTGTTTCAACAACACTCTGATAGTCCACAGATTACAGAATGCCTCCAGATGTGCATCGGAAACTACTACTGGTCTTCCAGGGAACGATAAAAGCGTAGACTCTTTGAGACATTACTCCCATTGGGGAAAGTGCACATGGTAACTGTTGTATTCAATCCCGATGCAACTTCTGTGTTCATCAACACTCTGATAGTCCACAGATTACGGAATGCCTCCTGATGTGCATCGGAAACTACTACTGGTATTCCAGGGAACGATCAAAGCGTAAACTGTTTGAGACATTACTCCCATGGAAGAAAGTGCACATGGTGACTGTTGTATTCAATCCCGATGCAATTTCTGTGTTTCAACAACACTCTGATAGTCCACAGTTTACAGAATGCCTCCAGATGTGCATCGGAATCTACTACTGGCCTTCCAGCGAACGATCAAAGCGTAGACTCTTCGAGACATTACTCCCAAGGAATAAAGTGCGCATGGTGACTGTTGTATTCAATCCCGATGCAATTTCTGTGTTTCATCAACACTTTAAAGGTCCACAGATTACAGTATGCCTCCAGATGTGCATCGGAATCATCTACTGGTCTTCCAGGGAACGATAAAAGCGTAGACTCTTTGAGACATTACTCCCAAGGAGGAAAGTGCGCATGGTGACTGTTGTATTCAATCCCGATGCAATTTCTGTGTTTCATCAACACTTTGAAGGTCCACAGATTACAGAATGCCTCTATATGTGAATCGAAACTACTACTGGTCTTCCAGGGAACAATCAAAGCGTAGACTGTTTAAGACATTACTCCCATGGAGTAAAGTGCGGATGGTGACTGTTATATGCAATCCCGATGCAATTTCTGTGTTTCAACAACACTCTGATAGTCCACAGATTACAGAATGCCTCCAGATGTGCATCGGAAACTACCACTGGTCTTCCAGGAAACGATCAAAGCGTAGACTTTTTGAGACATTACTCCCATGGAGGAAAATGCGAATGGTGACTGTTGTATTCAATCGCGATGCAATTTCTGTGTTTCATCAACACTCTGATAGTCCACAGCTTACAGAATGCCACCTGATGTGCTTCGGAAACTACTACTGGTCTTACAGGGAACGATAAAAGCGTAGACTGTTGAGACATTACTCCAGTGGAGGAAAGTGCGCATGGGGACTGTTGTATTCAATCCCGATGCAATTTCTGTGTTTTATCAACACTCTAATAGTGCACAGATTACAGAATGATACCTGATGTGCATCGGAAAGAACTACTGGTCTTCCAGGGAACGATCAAAGCGTAGACTGTTTGAGACATTACTCCCGTGGAGGAAAGTGCGCATGGTGACTGTTGTATTCATTCCCGATGCAATTTCTGTGTTTCATCAACACCCTGATAGTCCACAGATTACAGAATGCCTCCAGATGTGCATCGGAAACTACTACTGGTCTTCCAGGGAACGATAAAGGCGTAAACTGTTTGAGACATTACTCTCATGGAGGAAAGTGCTATGGTGACTGTTGTATTCAATCACGATGCATATTCTGTGTTTCGTCAACACTCTGATAGTCCACAGATTACAGATTGAATCCAGATGTGCATCGGAAACTACTACTGGTCTTCCTGGGAACGAACAAAGCGTAGACTGTTTGAGGCATTACTCCCATGGAGGAAAATGCGCATGGTGACTGTTGTATTCAATCACGATGCAATTTCTGTTTTTCATCAACCCTTTGAAGGTCCACAGATTACAGAATGCCTCCAGATGTGCATCGGAAACTACTACTGGTCTTCGAGGAAACGATCAAAGGATAGACTGTTTGAGACATTACTCGCATGGAAGAAAGTGCGCATGGTGACTGTTGTATTCAATCCCGATGCAATTTCTGCGTTTCATCAACACTCAGATAGTCCACATAATACAGAATGCCTCCAGATGTGCATCGGAAACTACTACTTGTCTTCCAGGGAACGATAAAGGAGTAGACTGTTTGAGACATTACTCCCATGGAGGAAAGTGCCCATGGTGACTTGTATTCAATTACGACGCAATTTCTGTGTGTCATCAACACTTTGAAGAACCACAGTTTACCGAATGCCTCCAGATGTGAATCGAAACTACTACTGGTCTTCCTGGGAACGATCAAAGCGTAGACTGTTTGAGACATTTCTCGCATGGAGGGAAGTGCCCATGGTGACTGTTGTATTCAATCCCGATGCAATTTCTATCTTTTATCAACACCCGGATAGACCACAGATTACAGTATACCTCCAGATGTGCATCGGAAACTACTACTGGTGTTCCAGGGAACGATCAAAGCGTAGACTGTTTGAGACATTACTCCAATGGCGGAATGTGCGCATGGTGACTGTTGTATTCAATCCCGATGCAATTTCTGTGTTTCATCAACACTCTGATAGTCAACAGATTACAGAATTCCTCCAGATGTGCATCGGAAACTACTACTGGTCTTCCAGGGAACAATCAAAGCGTAGACTGTTTGAGACATTACTCCCATGGAGGAAAGTCTGCATGGTGACAGTTGTATTCAATCCCGATGCTATTTCTGTGTCATCAACACTCTGATAGTAAACAGATTACAGAATGCCTCCAGATGTGCATCGGAAACTACTGCTGGTATTCCAGGGAACGATCAAAGCGTAGACTGTTTGAGACATTACTCAAATGGCGGAAGGTGGTCATGGTGACTGTTGCATTCAATTACGCTGCAATTTCTGTGTTTCATTAGCACTTGGATAGTCCGCAGATTACAGAATGCCTCCAGATGTGCATCGGAATCTGCAACTGGTCTTCCAGGGGACGATCAAATCGTAGACTGTTTGAGACATTACTCCAGTGGAGGAAAGTGCGCATGGTGACTGTTGTACTCAATCCCGATGCAATTTCTGTGTTTCATCAACACTCCGATAGTGCACAGATTACAGAATGATACCAGATGTGCATCGGAAAGAACTACTGGTCTTCCAGGGAACGATCAAAGCGTAGACTGTTTCAGACATTACTCCCGTGGAGGAAAGTGCGCATGGTGACTGTTGTATTCAATCCCGATGCAATTTCTGTGTTTCATCAACACTCTGATAGTCCACAGATTACAGAATGCCTCCAGATGTGCATCGGAAACTACTACTGGTCTTCCAGGGAACGAAAAAGGCGTAGACTGTTTGAGACATTACACTCATGGAGGAAAGTGCCATGGTGACTGTTGTATTCAATCACGATGCAATTTCTGTGTTTCATTAACCCTTTGAAGGTCCACTGATTACAGAATGCCTCCAGATGTGTATCGGAAACTACTACTGGTCTTCGAGGAAACGATCAAAGCATAGACTGTTTGAGACATTACTGGCATGGAAGAAAGTGCGCATGGTGACTGTTGTATTCAATCCCGATGCAATTTCTGTGTTTCATCAACACTCAGTTAGTCCACAGATTACAGAATGCCTCCAGATGTGCATCCGAAACTACTACTGGTCTTCCAGGGAACGATCAAAGCGTAGACTGTTTGAGACATTTCTCGCATGGAGGAAAGTGCGCATGGTGACTGTTGTATTCAATCCCGATGCAATTTCTGTCCTTTATCAACACCCGGATAGACCACAGATTACAGTATACCTCCAGATGTGCATCGGAAACTACTACTGGTCTTCCAAGGAACGATCAAAGCTTAGACCGTTTGAGACTTTACTCCCATGGAGAAAAGTAGTCATGGTGATGTTGTACTCAATCCCGATGCAATTTCTGTGTTTCATTAGCACTCGGATAGTCCACAGATTACAGAATGCCTCCAGATGTGCATCGGAAACCACTACTGGTGTTGAGGGAGCGATCAATGCGATGACAGTTTGAGACATTACTCCAATGTAGAAATGTACGCATGGTGCCTGTTGTATTCAATCCCGATGCAATTTCTGCGTTTCATCAATACTTTGAAGGTCCACAGATTACAGAATGCCTCCAGATGTGCATCGGAATCTACAACTGGTCCTCCAGGGAACGATCAAGCGTAGACTGTTTGAGACGTTACTCCCATGGAGGAAAGTGCGCATGGTGTCTGTTGTACTCAATCCCGATGCAATTAAAGTGTTTCAACGACACTCTGATAGTCCACAGATTACAGAATGCCTCCAGATGTGCATCGGAAACTACTACTGGTCTTCCAGGGAACGATCAAAGCGTAGACTGTTTGAGACATTACTCCCATGGAGGAAAGTCCGCATGGTGACTGTTGTATTAAATCCCGGAGCAATTTCTGAGATCATCAACACTCTGATAGTCCACAGATTACAGAATGCAACCAGATGTGCATCGGATTCTACTACTGGTCTTCCAGGGAGAGATCAAGGCGTAAACTGTTTCAGACATTACTCCCATGGAGGAAAGTGCGCATTATGACTGTTGAATTCAATTACGATGCACTTTCGGTGTTTCATCAATACTCTGATAGTCCACAGATTACAGAATGCTTCCAGTTGTGCATATGAAACTGCTACTGGTCTTCCAGGGAGCGATCAAAGCGTAGACTGTTTGAGACATTACTCCTACGTAGGAAAGTGCGGTGGTGACTGTTGTATTCAATCCCGATGCAATTTCTGTGTTTCATCAACACTCTGATAGTCCACAAATTACAGAATGAATCCTGACGTTCATCGGAAACTACTACTGGTCTTCCAGGGAACGATCAAAGCGTAGACTTTTTGAGACATTACTCCCATGGATGAAAGTGCGCATGGTGACTGTGGTATTCAATCCCGATGCAATTTCTGTGTTTCATCGACACTTTAAAGGTCCACAGATTACAGTATGCCTCCAGATGTGCATCGGAATCATCTACTGGTCTTCCAGGGAACGATAAAAGCGTAGACTCTTTGAGACATTACTCCCATTGGGGAAAGTGCACATGGTAACTGTTGTATTCAATCCCGATGCTACTTCTGTGTTCATCAACACTCTGATAGTCCACAGATTACAGAATGCCTCCTGATGTGCATCGGAAACTACTACTGGTATTCCAGGGAACGATCAAAGCGTAAACTGTTTGAGACATTACTCCCATGGAAGAAAGTGCACATGGTGACTGTTGTATTCAATCCCGATGCAATTTCTGTGTTTCAACAACACTCTGATAGTCCACAGTTTACAGAAATGCCTCCAGATGTGCATCGGAATCTACTACTGGCCTTCCAGCGAACGATCAAAGCGTAGACTCTTCGAGACATTACTCCCAAGGAATAAAGTGCGCATGGTGACTGTAGTATTCAATCCCGATGCAATTTCTGTGTTTCATCAACACTTTAAAGGTCCACAGATTACAGTATGCCTCCAGATGTGCATCGGAATCATCTACTGGTCTTCCAGGGAACGATAAAAGCGTAGACTCTTTGAGACATTACTCCCAAGGAGGAAAGTGCGCATGGTGACTGTTGTATTCAATCCCGATGCAATTTCTGTGTTTCATCAACACTTTGAAGGTCCACAGATTACAGAATGCCTCCATATGTGAATCGAAACTACTACTGGTCTTCCAGGGAACGATCAAAGCGTAGACTGTTTAAGACAATACTCCCATGGAGTAAAGTGCGGATGGTGACTGTTATATGCAATCCCGATGCAATTTCTGTGTTTCAACAACACTCTGATAGTCCACAGATTACAGAATGCCTCCAGATGTGCATCGGAAACTACCACTGGTCTTCCAGGAAACGATCAAAGCGTAGACTTTTTGAGACATTACTCCCATGGAGGAAAATGCGAATGGTGACTGTTGTATTCAATCGCGATGCAATTTCTGTGTTTCATCAACACTCTGATAGTCCACAGCTTACAGAATGCCACCAGATGTGCATCGGAAACTACTACTGGTCTTACAGGGAACGATAAAAGCGTAGACTGTTGAGACATTACTCCAGTGGAGGAAAGTGCGCATGGTGACTGTTGTATTCAATCCCGATGCAATTTCTGTGTTTCATCAACACTCTAATAGTGCACAGATTACAGAATGATACCTGATGTGCATCGGAAAGAACTACTGGTCTTCCAGGGAACGATCAAAGCGTAGACTGTTTGAGACATTACTCCCGTGGAGGAAAGTGCGCATGGTGACTGTTGTATTCATTCCCGATGCAATTTCTGTGTTTCATCAACACCCTGATAGTCCACAGATTACAGAATGCCTCCAGATGTGCATCGGAAACTACTACTGGTCTTCCAGGGAACGATAAAGGCGTAAACTGTTTGAGACATTACTCTCATGGAGGAAAGTGCTATGGTGACTGTTGTATTCAATCACGATGCATATTCTGTGTTTCATCAACACTCTGATAGTCCACAGATTACAGATTGAATCCAGATGTGCATCGGAAACTACTACTGGTCTTCCTGGGAACGAACAAAGCGTAGACTGTTTGAGGCATTACTCCCATGGAGGAAAATGTTCATGGTGACTGTTGTATTCAATCACGATGCAATTTCTGTTTTTCATCAACCCTTTGAAGGTCCACAGATTACAGAATGCCTCCAGATGTGCATCGGAAACTACTACTGGTCTTCGAGGAAACGATCAAAGGATAGACTGTTTGAGACATTACTCGCATGGAAGAAAGTGCGCATGGTGACTGTTGTATTCAATCCCGATGCAATTTCTGCGTTTCATCAACACTCAGATAGTCCACATAATACAGAATGCCTCCAGATGTGCATCGGAAACTACTACTTGTCTTCCAGGGAACGATAAAGTAGTAGACTGTTTGAAACATTACTCCCATGGAGGAAAGTGCCCATGGTGACTTGTATTCAATTACGAGGCAATTTCTGTGTGTCATCAACACTTTGAAGAACCACAGTTTACCGAATGCCTCCAGATGTGAATCGAAACTACTACTGGTCTTCCTGGGAACGATCAAAGCGTAGACTGTTTGAGACATTTCTCGCATGGAGGGAAGTGCGCATGGTGACTGTTGTATTCAATCCCGATGCAATTTCTATCTTTTATCAACACCCGGATAGACCACAGATTACAGTATACCTCCAGATGTGCATCGGAAACTACTACTGGTGTTCCAGGGAACGATCAAAGCGTAGACTGTTTGAGACATTACTCCAATGGCGGAATGTGCGCATGGTGACTGTTGTATTCAATCCCGATGCAATTTCTGTGTTTCATCAACACTCTGATAGTCCACAGATTACAGAATTCCTCCAGATGTGCATCGGAAACTACTACTGGTCTTCCAGGGAACAATCAAAGCGTAGACTGTTTGAGACATTACTCCCATGGAGGAAAGTCCGCATGGTGACTGTTGTATTCAATCCCGATGCTATTTCTGTGTCATCAACACTCTGATAGTAAACAGATTACAGAATGCCTCCAGATGTGCATCGGAAACTACTGCTGGTATTCCAGGGAACGATCAAAGCGTAGACTGTTTGAGACATTACTCAAATGGCGGAAAGTGGTCATGGTGACTGTTGCATTCAATTACGCTGCAATTTCTTTGTTTCATTAGCACTCGGATAGTCCACAGATTAAAGAATGCCTCCAGATGTGCATCGGAAACTTCTACTGGTCTTAATGGGAACGATCAAAGCGATGACAGTTTGAGACATTACTCCAATGGAGAAATGTACGCATGGTGCCTGTTGTATTCAATCCCGATGCAATTTCTGTGTTTCATCAACACTTTGAAGGTCCACAGATTACAGAATGCCTCCAGATGTGCATCGGAAACTACTACTAGTCTTCCAGGGAACGATAAAGGCGTAAACTGTTGAGACATTACTCTCATGGAGGAAAGTGCCATGGTGGCTGTTGTATTCAATCACGATGCAATTTCTGTGTTTCATCAACACTCTGATAGTCCACAGATTACAGATTGAATCCAGATGTGCATCGGAAACTACTACTGGTCTTCCTGGGAACGATCAAAGTGTAGACTGTTTGAGGAATTACTCCCATGGAGGAAAATGCGCATGGTGACTGTTGTATTCAATCACGATGCAATTTCTGTTTTTCATCAACCATTTGAAGCTCCACAGATTACAGAATGCCTCCAGATGTGCATCGGAAATTACTACTGGTCTTCGAGGAAACGATCAAAGGATAGACTGTTTGAGACATTACTCGCATGGAAGAAAGTGCGCATGGTGACTGTTGTATTCAATTCCGATGCAATTTCTGCGTTTCATCAACACTCAGATAGTCCACATATTACAGAATGCCTCCAGATGTGCATCGGAAACTACTACTTGTCTTCCAGGGAACGATAAAGGAGTAGACTGTTTGAGACATTACTCCCATGGAGGAAAGTGCCCATGGTGACTGTTGTATTCAATTACGACGCAATTTCTGTGTGTCATCAACACTTTGAAGAACCACAGTTTACCGAATGCCTCCAGATGTGAATCGAAACTACTACTGGTCTTCCTACTAACGATCAAAGCGTAGACTGTTTGAGACATTTCTCGCATGGAGGAAAGTGGGCATGGTGACTGTTGTATTCAATCCCGATGCAATTTCTATCTTTTATCAACACCCGGATAGACCACAGATTACAGTATACCTCCAGATGTGCATCGGAAACTACTACTGGTGTTCCAGGGAACGATCAAAGCGTAGACTGTTTGAGACATTACTCCAACGGCGGAATGTGCGCATGGTGACTGTTGTATTCAATCCGGATGCAATTTCTGTGTTTCATCAACACTCTGATAGTCCACAGATTACAGAATTCCTCCAGATGTGCATCGGAAACTACTACTGGTCTTCCAGGGAACAATCAAAGCGTAGACTGTTTGAGACATTACTCCCATGGAGGAAAGTCCGCATGGTGACTGTTGTATTCAATCCCGATGAAATTTCTGTGTCATCAACACTCTGATAGTAAACAGATTACAGAATGCCTCCAGATGTGCATTGGAAACTACTGCTGGTATTCCAGGGAACGATCAAAGCGTCGACTGTTTGAGACATTACTCCCATGGCGGAAAGTGGTCATGGTGACTGTTGTATTCAATTACGCTGCAATTTCTTTGTTTCATTAGCACTCGGATAGTCCACAGATTAAAGAATGCCTCCAGATGTGCATCGGAAACTACTACTGGTCTTAAAGGGAACGATCAAAGCGATGACAGTTTGAGACATTACTCCAATGGAGAAATGTACGCATGGTGCCTGTTGTATTCAATCCCGATGCAATTTCTGTGTTTCATCAACACTCTGATAGTCCACAGATTACAGAATGCCTCCAGATGTGCATCGGAAACTACTACTGGTCTTCCAGGGAACGATCAAAGCGTGGGCTGTTTCAGACATTACTCCCATGGAGGAAAGTGCGGATGGTGACTGTTGTATTCAATCACGATGCAATTTCTGTGTTTCATCAACACTCTGATAGTCCACAGATTACAGAATGCCACCAGATGTGCATCCAAAAATCCTACTGGTCTTCCAGAGAACGATCAAAGCGTAGTCTGTTTGAGACATTACTCCCAAGGACGAAAGTGCTTTTGTTGACTGTTGTATTCAATCCCGATGCTACTTCTGTGTTTCATCAACACTCTGATAGTCCATAGATTACAGAATGCCACCAGATGTGCATCGGAAACTAATACTTTTCTTCCAGGGAACGATCAAGGCGTAGACTGTTTGAGACATTACTCCCATGGAGGAAAGTGCGCATGGTGACTGTTGTATTCAATCCCGATGCAATTCCTGTGTTTCATCAACACTTTGAAGCTCCACAGATTACAGAATGTCTCGCGATGTGCATCGGAAACTACTACTGGTTTTCCAGGGAACGATAAAAGCGTAGACTGTTTGAGATATTACTCCCATGTAGGAAAGTGCGCATGGTAACTGTTGTATTCAATCCCGATGCAATTTCTGTGTTTCAACACTACTCTGATAGTCCACAGCTTACAGAATGCCTCCGGATGTGAATCGAAACTACTACTGGTCTTCCAAGGAACGATCAAAGCGTAGACTGTTTGAGACATTACTCCCGTGGCTGAAAGTGGTCTTGGTGACTGTTGTATTCAATCCCGCTGCAATTTCAGTGTTTCATTAGAACTCGGATAGTCCACAGATTAAAGAATGCCTCCAGATGTGCATCGGAAACTACTACTGGTCTTGAGGGCACGATCAAAGCGATGACAGTTTGAGACATTACTCCCATGGAGGAAAGTCCGCATGGTGACATTTGTATTCAATCCCGATGCAATTTTTGTGTTTCAACAACACTCTGATAGTAAACACATTACAGAATGCCTCCAGATGTGCATTGGAAACTACTACTGGTATTCCAGGGAACGATCAAACCGTAGACTCTTTGAGACATTACTCCCATGGCGGAAAGTGGTCATGGTGACTGTTGTATTCAATCCCACTGCAATTTCTGTGTTTCATTAGCACTCGGATAGTCCACAGATTAAAGAATGCCTCCAGATGTGCATCGGAAACTACTACTGGTCTTGAGGGAACGATCAAAGCGATGACAGTTTGAGAGATTAATCCAATGCAGAAATGTACGCATGGTGCCTGTTGTATTCAATCCCGATGAAATTTCAGTGTTTCAAAAACACTCTGATAGTCCACAGATTACAGAATGCTTCCAGATGTGCATCGGAAACTACTACTGGTCTTCGAGGGAACGATCAAAGCATAGACTGTTTGAGACATTACTCTCGTGGAAGAAAGTGCGCATGGTGACTGTTGTATTCAATCCCGATGCAATTGCTGTGTTCCTTTAACACTCAGTTAGTCCACAGATTACAGAATGCCTCCAGATGTGCATCGGAATCTACTACTGGCCTTCCAGCGAACGATCAAAGCGTAGACTCTTTGAGACATTACTCCAAAGGAGGAAATTGCGCATGGTGACTGTTGTATTCAATCCCGATGCAATTTCTGTGTTTCATCAACACTTTGAAGGTCCACAGATTACAGAATGCCTCCATATGTGAATCGAAACTACTAATGGTCTTCCAGGGAACGATCAAAGCGTAGACTGTTTAAGACATTACTCCCATGGAGTAAAGTGCGGATGGTGACTGTTATATTCAATCCCAATGCAATTTCTGTGTTTCAACAACACTCTGATAGTCCACAGATTACAGAATGCCACCAGATGTGCATCGGAAACTACTACTGGTCTTCCAGGGAACGATCAAAGCGTAGACTGTTTGAGACGTTACTCCCATGGAGGAAAGTCCGCATGATGACTGTTGTATTCAATCCCGATGCAATTTCTGTGTTTCAACAACACTCTGATAGTGAACAGATTACAGAATGCCTCCAGATGTGCATCGGAAACTACTACTGGTCTTCCAAGGAACGATCAAAGCTTAGACCGTTTGAGACATTACTCCCATGGAGGAAAGTGGTCATGGTGATGTTGTATTCAATCCCGATGCAATTTCTGTGTTTCATTAGCACTCGGATAGTCCACAGATTACAGAATGCCTCCAAATGTGCATCGGAAACCACTACTGGTCTTGAGGGAGTGATCAATGCGATGACAGTTTGAGACATTACTCCAATGTAGAAATGTACGCATGGTGCCTGTTGTATTCAATCCAGATGCAATTTCTGCGTTTCATCAATACTTTGAAGATCCACAGATTACAGAATGCCTCCAGATGTGCATCGGAATCTACAACTGGTCTTCCAGGGAACGATCAAAGCGTAGACTGTTTGAGACATTACTCCCATCGAGGAAAGTGCTCATGGTGTCTGTTGTATTCAATCCCGATGCAATTAAAGTGTTTCAACGACACTCTGATAGTCCACAGATTACATAATGCCTCCAGATATGAATCGGAAACTACTACTGGTCTTCCAGGGAACGATCAAAGCGTAGACTGTTTGAGAAATTACTCCCATGGAGGAAAGTGCTCATGGTGACTGTTGTATTCAATCCCGGAGCAATTTCTGAGTTCATCAACACTCTGATAGTCCACAGATTACAGAATGCAACCAGATGTGCATCGGATTCTACTACTGGTCTTCCAGGGAGAGATCAAAGCGTAAACTGTTTCAGACATTACTCCCATGGAGGAAAGTGCGCATTATGACTGTTGAATTCAATTCCGATGCAATTTCGGTGTTTCATCAATACTCTGATAGTCCACATATTACAGAATGCTTCCAGTTGTGCATATGAAACTGCTACTGGTCTTCCAGGGAGCGATCAAAGCGTAGACTGTTTGAGACATTACTCCTACGTAGGAAAGTGCGATGGTGACTGTTGTATTCAATCCCGATGCAATTTCTGTGTTTCATCAACACTCTGATAGTCCACAAATTACAGAATGCCTCCAGACGTGCATCGGAAACTACTACTGGTCTTCCAGGGAACGATCAAAGCGTAGACTTTTTGAGACATTACTCCCATGGATGAAAGTGAGCATGGTGACTGTTGTATTCAATCCCGATGCAATTTCAGTGTTTCAACAACACTCTGATAGTCTACAGATTACATAATGCCTCCAGATATGGATCGGAAACTACTACTGGTCTTCCAGGGAACGATCAAAGCGTAGACTGTTTGAAACTTTACTCCTATGGAGAAAAGTACGAATGGTGACTGTTGTATTCAATCCCGAGGCAATTTCTGTGTTTCAACAACACTCTGATAGTAAACAGATAACAGAATGCCTCCAGATTTGCATCGGAAACTACTACTGGTCTTCCAGGGAACGATCAAAGCGTAGACTTTTGAGACATTACTCCCACGGAGGAAAGTGCGCATGGTGACTGTTGTATTTAATCCCGATGCAATTTCTGTGTTTCATGAACACTCTGAAGGTCCACAGATTACAGTCTGCCTCCAGATGTGCATCGGAATCATCTACTGGTCTTCCAGGGAAAGATCAAAGCGTAGACTCTTTGAGACATTACTCCCATGGAGGAAAGTGCGCATGGTGACTGTTGTATTCAATCCCGATGCAATTTCTGTGTTTCAACAACACTCTGATAGTGAACAGATTACAGAATGCCTCCAGATGTGCATCGGAATCTACTACTGGCCTTCCAGCGAACGATCAAAGCGTAGACACTTTGAGACATTACTCCCAAGGAGGAAAGTGCGCATGGTGACTGTTGTATTCAATACCGATGCAATTTCTGTGTTTCATCAACACTTTGAAGGTCCACAGATTACAGAATGCCTCCATATGTGAATCGAAACTACTACTGGTCTTCCAGGGAACGATCAAAGCGTAGACTGTTTAAGACATTACTACCATGGAGTAAAGTGCGGATGGTGACTATTGTATTCAATCCCGATGCAATTTCTGTGTTTCAACAACACTCTGATAGTCCACAGATTACAGAATGCCTCCAGATGTGCATCGGAATCTACTACTGGCCTACCAGCGAATGATCAAAGCGTAGACTCTTTGAGACATTACTCCCAAGGAGGAAAGTGCGCATGGTGACTGTTGAATTCAATCCCGATGCAATATCTGTGTTTCATCAACACTCTGATAGTCCACAGATTACAGAATGCCTCCAGATGTGCATCGGAAACTACTACTGGTCTCCCACGGAACGATCAAAAGCGTAGACTGTTTGAGACGTTACTCCCATGGAGGAAAGTCCGCATGATGACTGTTGTATTCAATCCCGATGCAATTTCTGTGTTTCATCAACCCTCTGATAGTGAACAGATTACAGAATGCCTCCAGATGTGCATCGGAAACTACTACTGGTCTTCCAAGGAACGATCAAACCTTAGACTGTTTGAGACATTACTCCCATGGAGGAAAGTGGTCATGGTGATGTTGTATTCAATCCCGATGCAATTTCTGTGTTTCATTACCACTCGGATAGTCCACAGATTACAGAATGCCTCCAGATGTGCATCGGAAACCACTACTGGTCTTGAGGGAGCGATCAATGCGATGACAGTTTGAGACATTACTCCAATTTAGAAATGTACGCATGGTGCCTGTTGTATTCAATCCCGATGCAATTTCTGCGTTTCATCAATACTTTGAAGGTCCACAGATTACAGAATGCCTCCTGATGTGCATCGGAAACTACTACAGGTCTTCCAGGGAACGATCAAAGCGTGGAACGATTCAGACATTACTCCCATGGAGGAAAGTGCGGATGGTGACTGTTGTATTCAATCCCGATGCAATTCCTTTGTTTCAACACTACTCTGAAAGTCCACAGCTTACAGAATGCTACCAGATGTGCATCGGAAACAACTACTGGTCTTCCTGGGAACGATCAAAGCGTAGACTGTTTGAGTCATTACTCCCATGGAGGAAAGTGCGCTTGGTGACTGTTGTATTAAATCGCGATGCTGTTTCTGTGTTTCATCAACACTCTGATAGTCCACAGATTACAGAATGCCACCAGATGTGCATCCAAAACTACTACTGGTCTTCCAGAGAACGATCAAAGCGTAGTCTGTTTGAGACATAACTCCCAAGGAGGAAAGTGCTCATGTTGACTGTTGTATTCAATCCCGATGCTACTTCTGTGTTTCATCAACACTCTGATAGTCCACAGATTACAGAATGCCACCAGATGTGCATCGGAAACTACTACTTTTCTTCCAGGGAACGATCAAGGCGTAGACTGTTTGAGACATTACTCCCATGGAGGAAAGTTCGCATGGTGACTGTTGTATTCAATGCCGATGCAATTTCTGTGTTTCATCTACACCCGGATGGACCAGAAATTACAGAATGCCTCCAGATGTGCATTGGAAACTACTATTGGTCTTCAGGGAACGATCAAATCGATGACAGTTTGAGACGTAACTCCCATGGAGGAAAGTGCGCATGGTTACTGTTGTATTCAATCCCGATGCAATTTCTGTGTTTCATCAACACTTTGAAGGTCCACAGATTACAGAATGTCTCGCGATGTGCATCGGAAACTACTACTGGTTTTCCAGGGAACGATAAAAGCGTAGACTGTTTGAGATATTACTCCCATGTAGGAAAGTGCGCATAGTAACTGTTGTATTCAATCCCGATGCAATTTCTGTGTTTCAACACTACTCTGATAGTCCACAGCTTACAGAATGCCTCCGGATGTGAATCGAAACTACTACTGGTCTTCCAAGGAACGATCAAAGCTTAGACTGTTTGAGACATTACTCCCATGGAGGAAAGTGGTCATGGTGATGTTGTATTCAATCCCGATGCAATTTCTGTGTTTCATTACCACTCGGATAGTCCACAGATTACAGAATGCCTCCAGATGTGCATCGGAAACCACTACTGGTCTTGAGGGAGCGATCAATGCGATGACAGTTTGAGACATTACTCCAATTTAGAAATGTACGCATGGTGCCTGTTGTATTCAATCCCGATGCAATTTCTGCGTTTCATCAATACTTTGAAGGTCCACAGATTACAGAATGCCTCCTGATGTGCATCGGAAACTACTAAAGGTCTTCCAGGGAACGATCAAAGCGTGGAACGTTTCAGACATTACTCCCATGGAGGAAAGTGCGGATGGTGACTGTTGTATTCAATCCCGATGCAATTCCTTTGTTTCAACACTACTCTGAAAGTCCACAGCTTACAGAATGCTACCAGATGTGCATCGGAAACAACTACTGGTCTTCCTGGGAACGATCAAAGCGTAGACTGTTTGAGTCATTACTCCCATGGAGGAAAGTGCGCTTGGTGACTGTTGTATTAAATCGCGATGCTGTTTCTGTGTTTCATCAACACTCTGATAGTCCACAGATTACAGAATGCCACCAGATGTGCATCCAAAACTACTACTGGTCTTCCAGAGAACGATCAAAGCGTAGTCTGTTTGAGACATAACTCCCAAGGAGGAAAGTGCTCATGTTGACTGTTGTATTCAATCCCGATGCTACTTCTGTGTTTCATCAACACTCTGATAGTCCACAGATTACAGAATGCCACCAGATGTGCATCGGAAACTACTACTTTTCTTCCAGGGAACGATCAAGGCGTAGACTGTTTGAGACATTACTCCCATGGAGGAAAGTTCGCATGGTGACTGTTGTATTCAATGCCGATGCAATTTCTGTGTTTCATCAACACCCGGATGGACCAGAAATTACAGATTGCCTCCAGATGTGCATTGGAAACTACTATTGGTCTTCAGGGAACGATCAAATCGATGACAGTTTGAGACGTAACTCCCATGGAGGAAAGTGCGCATGGTCACTGTTGTATTCAATCCCGATGCAATTTCTGTGTTTCATCAACATTTTGAAGGTCCACAGATTACAGAATGTCTCGCGATGTGCATCGGAAACTACTACTGGTTTTCCAGGGAACGATAAAAGCGTAGACTGTTTGAGATATTACTCCCATGTAGGAAAGTGCGCATAGTAACTGTTGTATTCAATCCCGATGCAATTTCTGTGTTTCAACACTACTCTGATAGTCCACAGCTTACAGAATGCCTCCGGATGTGAATCGAAACTACTACTGGTCTTCCAAGGAACGATCAAAGCGTAGACTGTTTGAGACATTACTCCCGTGGCTGAAAGTGGTCTTTGTGACTGTTGTATTCAATCCCGCTGCAATTTCTGTGTTTCATTAGAACTCGGATAGTCCACAGATTAAGGAATGCCTCCAGATGTGCATCGGAAACTACTACTGGTCTTGAGGGCACGATCAAAGCGATGACAGTTTGAGACATTACTCCCATGGAGGAAAGTCCGCATGGTGACTTTTGTATTCAATCCCGATGCAATTTTTGTGTTTCAACAACACTCTGATAGTAAACACATTACAGAATGCCTCCAGATGTGCATTGGAAACTACTACTGGTATTCCAGGGAACGATCAAAGCTTAGACTGTTTGAGACATTACTCCCATGGAGGAAAGTGGTCATGGTGATGTTGTATTCAATCCCGATGCAATTTCTGTGTTTCATTACCACTCGGATAGTCCACAGATTACAGAATGCCTCCAGATGTGCATCGGAAACCACTACTGGTCTTGAGGGAGCGATCAATGCGATGACAGTTTGAGACATTACTCCAATTTAGAAATGTACGCATGGTGCCTGTTGTATTCAATCCCGATGCAATTTCTGCGTTTCATCAATACTTTGAAGGTCCACAGATTACAGAATGCCTCCTGATGTGCATCGGAAACTACTACAGGTCTTCCAGGGAACGATCAAAGCGTGGAACGTTTCAGACATTACTCCCATGGAGGAAAGTGCGGATGGTGACTGTTGTATTCAATCCCGATGCAATTCCTTTGTTTCAACACTACTCTGAAAGTCCACAGCTTACAGAATGCTACCAGATGTGCATCGGAAACAACTACTGGTCTTCCTGGGAACGATCAAAGCGTAGACTGTTTGAGTCATTACTCCCATGGAGGAAAGTGCGCTTGGTGACTGTTGTATTAAATCGCGATGCTATTTCTGTGTTTCATCAACACTCTGATAGTCCACAGATTACAGAATGCCACCAGATGTGCATCCAAAACTACTACTGGTCTTCCAGAGAACGATCAAAGCGTAGTCTGTTTGAGACATTACTCCCAAGGAGGAAAGTGCTCATGTTGACTGTTGTATTCAATCCCGATGCTACTTCTGTGTTTCATCAACACTCTGATAGTCCACAGATTACAGAATGCCACCAGATGTGCATCGGAAACTACTACTTTTCTTCCAGGGAACGATCAAGGCGTAGACTGTTTGAGACATTACTCCCATGGAGGAAAGTTCGCATGGTGACTGTTGTATTCAATGCCGATGCAATTTATGTGTTTCATCAACACCCGGATGGACCAGAAATTACAGAATGCCTCCAGATGTGCATTGGAAACTACTATTGATCTTCAGGGAACGATCAAATCGATGACAGTTTGAGACGTAACTCCCATGGAGGAAAGTGCGCATGGTCACTGTTGTATTCAATCCCGATGCAATTTCTGTGTTTCATCAACACTTTGAAGGTCCACAGATTACAGAATGTCTCGCGATGTGCATCGGAAACTACTACTGGTTTTCCAGGGAACGATAAAAGCGTAGACTGTTTGAGATATTACTCCCATGTAGGAAAGTGCGCATGGTAACTGTTGTATTCAATCCCGATGCAATTTCTGTGTTTCAACACTACTCTGATAGTGCACAGCTTACAGAATGCCTCCGGATGTGAATCGAAACTACTACTGGTCTTCCAAGGAACGATCAAAGCGTAGACTGTTTGAGACATTACTCCCGTGGCTGAAAGTGGTCTTGGTGACTGTTGTATTCAATCCCGCTGCAATTTCTGTGTTTCATTAGAACTCGGATAGTCCACAGATTAAAGAATGCCTCCAGATGTGCATCGGAAACTACTACTGGTCTTGAGGGCACGATCAAAGCGATGACAGTTTGAGACATTACTCCCATGGAGGAAAGTCCGCATGGTGACTTTTGTATTCAATCCCGATGCATTTTTTGTGTTTCAACAACACTCTGATAGTAAACACATTACAGAATGCCTCCAGATGTGCATTTTAAACTACGACTGGTATTCCAGGGAACGATCAAACCGTAGACTGTTTGAGACATTACTCCCATGGCGGAAAGTGGTCATGGTGACTGTTGTATTCAATCCCGCTGCAATTTCTGTGTTTCATTAGCACTCGGATAGTCCACAGATTAAAGAATGCCTCCAGATGTGCATCGGAAACTACTACTGGTCTTGAGGGAACGATCAAAGCGATGACAGTTTGAGAGATTAATCCAATGCAGAAATGTACGCATGGTGCCTGTTGTATTCAATCCCGATGAAATTTCAGTGTTTCAAAAACACTCTGATAGTCCACAGATTACAGAATGCTTCCAGATGTGCATCGGAAACTACTACTGGTCTTCGAGGGAACGATCAAAGCATAGACTGTTTGAGACATTACTCCCGTGGAAGAAAGTGCGCATGGTGACTGTTGTATTCAATCCCGATGCAATTGCTGTGTTCCTTTAACACTCAGTTAGTCCACAGATTACAGAATGCCTCCAGATGTGCATCGGAATCTACTACTGGCCTTCCAGCGAACGATCAAAGCGTAGACTCTTTGAGACATTACTCCCAACCAGGAAATTGCGCATGGTGACTGTTGTATTCAATCCCGATGCAATTTCTGTGTTTCATCAACACTTTGAAGGTCCACAGATTACAGAATGCCTCCATATGTGAATCGAAACTACAAATGGTCTTCCAGGGAACGATCAAAGCGTAGACTGTTTAAGACATTACTCCCATGGAGTAAAGTGCGGATGGTGACTGTTATATTCAATCCCAATGCAATTTCTGTGTTTCAACAACACTCTGATAGTCCACAGATTACAGAATGCCACCAGATGTGCATCGGAAACTACTACTGGTCTTCCAGGGAACGATCAAAGCGTAGACTGTTTGAGACGTTACTCCCATGGAGGAAAGTCCGCATGATGACTGTTGTATTCAATCCCGATGCAATTTCTGTGTTTCAACAACACTCTGATAGTGAACAGATTACAGAATGCCTCCAGATGTGCATCTTAAACTACTACTGGTCTTCCAAGGAACGATCAAAGCTTAGACCGTTTGAGACATTACTCCCATGGAGGAAAGTGGTCATGGTGATGTTGTATTCAATCCCGATGCAATTTCTGTGTTTCATTAGCACTCGGATAGTCCACAGATTACAGAATGCCTCCAAATGTGCATCGGAAACCACTACTGGTCTTGAGGGAGTGATCAATGCGATGACAGTTTGAGACATTACTCCAATGTAGAAATGTACGCATGGTGTCTGTTGTATTCAATCCCGATGCAATTAAAGTGTTTCAACGACACACTGATAGTCCACAGATTACATAATGCCTCCAGATATGGATCGGAAACTACTACTGGTCTTCCAGGGAACGATCAAAGCGTAGACTGTTTGAGACATTACTCCCATGGAGGAAAGTGCTCATGGTGACTTTTGTATTCAATCCCGGAGCAATTTCTGAGTTCATCAACACTCTGATAGTCCACAGATTACAGAATGCAACCAGATGTGCATCGGATTCTACTACTGGTCTTCCAGGGAGAGATCAAAGCGTAAACTGTTTCAGACATTACTCCCATGGAGGAAAGTGCGCATTATGACTGTTGAATTCAATTCCGATGCAATTTCGGTGTTTCATCAATACTCTGATAGTCCACATATTACAGAATGCTTCCAGTTGTGCATATGAAACTGCTACTGGTCTTCCAGGGAGCGATCAAAGCGTAGACTGTTTGAGACATTACTCCTACGTAGGAAAGTGCGATGGTGACTGTTGTATTCAATCCCGATGCAATTTCTGTGTTTGATCAACACTCTGATAGTCCACAAATTACAGAATGCCTCCAGACGTGCATCGGAAACTACTACTGGTCTTCCAGGGAACGATCAAAGCGTAGACTTTTTGAGACATTACTCCCATGGATGAAAGTGAGCATGGTGACTGTTGTATTCAATCCCGATGCAATTTCAGTGTTTCAACAACACTCTGATAGTCTACAGATTACATAATGCCTCCAGATATGGATCGGAAACTACTACTGGTCTTCCAGGGAACGATCAAAGCGTAGACTGAAACTTTACTCCTATGGAGAAAAGTACGAATGGTGACTGTTGTATTCAATCCCGAGGCAATTTCTGTGTTTCAACAACACTCTGATAGTAAACAGATAACAGAATGCCTCCAGATTTGCATCGGAAACTACTACTGGTCTTCCAGGGAACGATCAAAGCGTAGACTTTTGAGACATTACTCCCACGGAGGAAAGTGCGCATGGTGACTGTTGTATTTAATCCCGATGCAATTTCTGTGTTTCTTGAACACTCTGAAGGTCCACAGATTACAGTCTGCCTCCAGATGTGCATCGGAATCATCTACTGGTCTTCCAGGGAAAGATCAAAGCGTAGACTCTTTGAGACATTACTCCCATGGAGGAAAGTGCGCATGGTGACTGTTGTATTCAATCCCGATGTAATTTCTGTGTTTCAACAACACTCTGATAGTGAACAGATTACAGAATGCCTCCAGATGTGCATCGGAATCTACTACTGGCCTTCCAGCGAACGATCAAAGCGTAGACACTTTGAGACATTACTCCCAAGGAGGAAAGTGCGCATGGTGACTGTTGTATTCAATCCCGATCAATTTCTGTGTTTCATCAACACTTTGAAGGTCCACAGATTACAGAATGCCTCCATATGTGAATCGAAACTACTACTGGTCTTCCAGGGAACGATCAAAGCGTAGACTGTTTAAGACATTACTCCCATGGAGTAAAGTGCGGATGGTGACTACTGTATTCAATCCCGATGCAATTTCTGTGTTTCAACAACACTCTGATAGTCCACAGATTACAGAATGCCTCCAGATGTGCATCGGAATCTACTACTGGCCTACCAGCGAATGATCAAAGCGTAGACTCTTTGAGACATTACTCCCAAGGAGGAAAGTGCGCATGGTGACTGTTGTATTCAATCCCGATGCAATATCTGTGTTTCATCAACACTCTGATAGTCCACAGATTACAGAATGCCTCCAGATGTGCATCGGAAACTACTACTGGTCTGCCACGGAACGATCAAAGCGTAGACTGTTTGAGACGTTACTCCCATGGAGGAAAGTCCGCATGATGACTGTTGTATTCAATCCCGATGCAATTTCTGTGTTTCAACAACCCTCTGATAGTGAACAGATTACAGAATGCCTCCAGATGTGCACCGGAAACTACTACTGGTCTTCCAAGGAACGATCAAAGCTTAGACTGTTTGAGACATTACTCCCATGGAGGAAAGTGGTCATGGTGATGTTGTATTCAATCCCGATGCAATTTCTGTGTTTCATTACCACTCGGATAGTCCACAGATTACAGAATGCCTCCAGATGTGCATCGGAAACCACTACTGGTCTTGAGGGAGCGATCAATGCGATGACAGTTTGAGACATTACTCCAATTTAGAAATGTACGCATGGTGCCTGTTGTATTCAATCCCGATGCAATTTCTGCGTTTCATCAATACTTTGAAGGTCCACAGATTACATAATGCCTCCAGATATCTATCGGAAACTACTACTGGTCTTCCAGGGAACGATCAAAGCGTAGACACTTTGAGACATTACTCCCAAGGAGGAAAGTGCGCTTGGTGACTGTTGTATTAAATCGCGATGCTATTTCTGTGTTTCATCAACACTCTGATAGTCCACAGATTACAGAATGCCACCAGATGTGCATCCAAAACTACTACTGGTCTTCCAGAGAACGATCAAAGCGTAGTCTGTTTGAGACATTACTCCCAAGGAGGAAAGTGCTCATGTTGACTGTTGTATTCAATCCCGATGCTACTTCTGTGTTTCATCAACACTCTGATAGTCCACAGATTACAGAATGCCACCAGATGTGCATCGGAAACTACTACTTTTCTTCCAGGGAACGATCAAGGCGTAGACTGTTTGAGACATTACTCCCAGGGAGGAAAGTTCGCATGGTGACTGTTGTATTCAATGCCGACGCAATTTCTGTGTTTCATCAACACCCGGATGGACCAGAAATTACAGAATGCCTCCAGATGTGCATTGGAAACTACTATTGGTCTTCAGGGAACGATCAAATCGATGACAGTTTGAGACGTAACTCCCATGGAGGAAAGTGCGCATGGTCACTGTTGTATTCAATCCCGATGCAATTTCTGTGTTTCATCAACACTTTGAAGGTCCACAGATTACAGAATGTCTCGCGATGTGCATCGGAAACTACTACTGGTTTTCCAGGGAACGATAAAAGCGTAGACTGTTTGAGATATTACTCCCATGTAGGAAAGTGCGCATGGTAACTGTTGTATTCAATCCCGATGCAATTTCTGTGTTTCAACACTACTCTGATAGTCCACAGCTTACAGAATGCCTCCGGATGTGAATCGAAACTACAACTGGTCTTCCAAGGAACGATCAAAGCGTAGACTGTTTGAGACATTACTCCCATGGCTGAAAGTGGTCATGGTTACTGTTGTATTCAATCCCGCTGCAATTTCTGTGTTTCATTAGCACTCGGATAGTCCACAGATTAAAGAATGCCTCCAGATGTGCATCGGAAACTACTACTGGTCTTGAGGGCACGATCAAAGCAATGACAGTTTGAGACATTACTCCCATGGAGGAAAGTCCGCATGGTGACTTTTGTATTCAATCCCGATGCAATTTTTGTGTTTCAACAACACTCTGATAGTAAACACATTACAGAATGCCTCCAGATGTGCATCGGAAACTACTACTGGTATTCCAGGGAACGATCAAACCGTAGACTGTTTGAGACATTACTCCCATGGCGGAAAGTGGTCATGGTGATTGTTGTATTCAATCCCGCTGCAATTTCTGTGTTTCATTAGCACTCGGATAGTCCACAGATTAAAGAATGCCTCCAGATGTGCATCGGAAACTACTACTGGTCTTGAGGGAACGATCAAAGCGATGACAGTTTGAGACATTAATCCAATGCACAAATGTACGCATGGTGCCTGTTGTATTCAATCCCGATGAAATTTCAGTGTCTCAAAAACACTCTGATAGTCCACAGATTACAGAATGCTTCCATATGTGCATCGGAAACTACTACTGGTCTTCGAGGAAACGACCAAAGCATAGACTGTTTGAGACATTACTCCCGTGGAAGAAAGTGCGCATGGTGACTGTTGTATTCAATCCCGATGCAATTGCTGTGTTCCTTTAACACTCAGTTAGTCCACAGATTACAGAATGCCTCCAGATGTGCATCGGAATCTACTACTGGCCTTCCAGTGAACGATCAAAGCGTAGACTCTTTGAGACATTACTCCCAAGGAGGAAAGTGCGCATGGTGACTGTTGTATTCGATCCCGATGCAATTTCTGTGTTTCATCAACACTTTGAAGGTCCACAGATTACAGAATGCCTCCATATGTGAATCGAAACTACTAATGGTCTTCCAGGGAACGATCAAAGCGTAGACTGTTTAAGACATTACTCCCATGGAGTAAAGTGCGGATGGTGACTGTTATATTCAATCCCAATGCAATTTCTGTGTTTCAACAACACTCTGATAGTCCACAGATTACAGAATGCCACCAGATGTGCATCGGAAACTACTACTGGTCTTCCAGGGAACGATCAAAGCGTAGACTGTTTGAGACGTTACTCCCATGGAGGAAAGTCCGCATGATGACTGTTGTATTCAATCCCGATGCAATTTCTGTGTTTCAACAACACTCTGATAGTGAACAGATTACAGAATGCCTCCAGATGTGCATCTTAAACTACTACTGGTCTTCCAAGGAACGATCAAAGCTTAGACCGTTTGAGACATTACTCCCATGGAGGAAAGTGGTCATGGTGATGTTGTATTCAATCCCGATGCAATTTCTGTGTTTCATTAGCACTCGGATAGTCCACAGATTACAGAATGCCTCCAAATGTGCATCGGAAACCACTACTGGTCTTGAGGGAGTGATCAATGCGATGACAGTTTGAGACATTACTCCAATGTAGAAATGTACGCATGGTGTCTGTTGTATTCAATCCCGATGCAATTAAAGTGTTTCAACGACACACTGATAGTCCACAGATTACATAATGCCTCCAGATATGGATCGGAAACTACTACTGGTCTTCCAGGGAACGATCAAAGCGTAGACTGTTTGAGACATTACTCCCATGGAGGAAAGTGCTCATGGTGACTGTTGTATTCAATCCCGGAGCAATTTCTGAGTTCATCAACACTCTGATAGTCCACAGATTACAGAATGCAACCAGATGTGCATCGGATTCTACTACTGGTCTTCCAGGGAGAGATCAAAGCGTAAACTGTTTCAGACATTACTCCCATGGAGGAAAGTGCGCATTATGACTGTTGAATTCAATTCCGATGCAATTTCGGTGTTTCATCAATACTCTGATAGTCCACATATTACAGAATGCTTCCAGTTGTGCATATGAAACTGCTACTGGTCTTCCAGGGAGCGATCAAAGCGTAGACTGTTTGAGACATTACTCCTACGTAGGAAAGTGCGATGGTGACTGTTGTATTCAATCCCGATGCAATTTCTGTGTTTCATCAACACTCTGATAGTCCACAAATTACAGAATGCCTCCAGACGTGCATCGGAAACTACTACTGGTCTTCCAGGGAACGATCAAAGCGTAGACTTTTTGAGACATTACTCCCATGGATGAAAGTGAGCATGGTGACTGTTGTATTCAATCCCGATGCAATTTCAGTGTTTCAACAACACTCTGATAGTCTACAGATTACATAATGCCTCCAGATATGGATCGGAAACTACTACTGGTCTTCCAGGGAACGATCAAAGCGTAGACTGAAACTTTACTCCTATGGAGAAAAGTACGAATGGTGACTGTTGTATTCAATCCCGAGGCAATTTCTGTGTTTCAACAACACTCTGATAGTAAACAGATAACAGAATGCCTCCAGATTTGCATCGGAAACTACTACTGGTCTTCCAGGGAACGATCAAAGCGTAGACTTTTGAGACATTACTCCCACGGAGGAAAGTGCGCATGGTGACTGTTGTATTTAATCCCGATGCAATTTCTGTGTTTCTTGAACACTCTGAAGGTCCACAGATTACAGTCTGCCTCCAGATGTGCATCGGAATCATCTACTGGTCTTCCAGGGAAAGATCAAAGCGTAGACTCTTTGAGACATTACTCCCATGGAGGAAAGTGCGCATGGTGACTGTTGTATTCAATCCCGATGTAATTTCTGTGTTTCAACAACACTCTGATAGTGAACAGATTACAGAATGCCTCCAGATGTGCATCGGAATCTACTACTGGCCTTCCAGCGAACGATCAAAGCGTAGACACTTTGAGACATTACTCCCAAGGAGGAAAGTGCGCATGGTGACTGTTGTATTCAATCCCGATGCAATTTCTGTGTTTCATCAACACTTTGAAGGTCCACAGATTACAGAATGCCTCCATATGTGAATCGAAACTACTACTGGTCTTCCAGGGAACGATCAAAGCGTAGACTGTTTAAGACATTACTCCCATGGAGTAAAGTGCGGATGGTGACTACTGTATTCAATCCCGATGCAATTTCTGTGTTTCAACAACACTCTGATAGTCCACAGATTACAGAATGCCTCCAGATGTGCATCGGAATCTACTACTGGCCTACCAGCGAATGATCAAAGCGTAGACTCTTTGAGACATTACTCCCAAGGAGGAAAGTGCGCATGGTGACTGTTGTATTCAATCCCGATGCAATATCTGTGTTTCATCAACACTCTGATAGTCCACAGATTACAGAATGCCTCCAGATGTGCATCGGAAACTACTACTGGTCTGCCACGGAACGATCAAAGCGTAGACTGTTTGAGACGTTACTCCCATGGAGGAAAGTCCGCATGATGACTGTTGTATTCAATCCCGATGCAATTTCTGTGTTTCAACAACCCTCTGATAGTGAACAGATTACAGAATGCCTCCAGATGTGCACCGGAAACTACTACTGGTCTTCCAAGGAACGATCAAAGCTTAGACTGTTTGAGACATTACTCCCATGGAGGAAAGTGGTCATGGTGATGTTGTATTCAATCCCGATGCAATTTCTGTGTTTCATTACCACTCGGATAGTCCACAGATTACAGAATGCCTCCAGATGTGCATCGGAAACCACTACTGGTCTTGAGGGAGCGATCAATGCGATGACAGTTTGAGACATTACTCCAATTTAGAAATGTACGCATGGTGCCTGTTGTATTCAATCCCGATGCAATTTCTGCGTTTCATCAATACTTTGAAGGTCCACAGATTACATAATGCCTCCAGATATCTATCGGAAACTACTACTGGTCTTCCAGGGAACGATCAAAGCGTAGACACTTTGAGACATTACTCCCAAGGAGGAAAGTGCGCTTGGTGACTGTTGTATTAAATCGCGATGCTATTTCTGTGTTTCATCAACACTCTGATAGTCCACAGATTACAGAATGCCACCAGATGTGCATCCAAAACTACTACTGGTCTTCCAGAGAACGATCAAAGCGTAGTCTGTTTGAGACATTACTCCCAAGGAGGAAAGTGCTCATGTTGACTGTTGTATTCAATCCCGATGCTACTTCTGTGTTTCATCAACACTCTGATAGTCCACAGATTACAGAATGCCACCAGATGTGCATCGGAAACTACTACTTTTCTTCCAGGGAACGATCAAGGCGTAGACTGTTTGAGACATTACTCCCAGGGAGGAAAGTTCGCATGGTGACTGTTGTATTCAATGCCGATGCAATTTCTGTGTTTCATCAACACCCGGATGGACCAGAAATTACAGAATGCCTCCAGATGTGCATTGGAAACTACTATTGGTCTTCAGGGAACGATCAAATCGATGACAGTTTGAGACGTAACTCCCATGGAGGAAAGTGCGCATGGTCACTGTTGTATTCAATCCCGATGCAATTTCTGTGTTTCATCAACACTTTGAAGGTCCACAGATTACAGAATGTCTCGCGATGTGCATCGGAAACTACTACTGGTTTTCCAGGGAACGATAAAAGCGTAGACTGTTTGAGATATTACTCCCATGTAGGAAAGTGCGCATGGTAACTGTTGTATTCAATCCCGATGCAATTTCTGTGTTTCAACACTACTCTGATAGTCCACAGCTTACAGAATGCCTCCGGATGTGAATCGAAACTACAACTGGTCTTCCAAGGAACGATCAAAGCGTAGACTGTTTGAGACATTACTCCCATGGCTGAAAGTGGTCATGGTTACTGTTGTATTCAATCCCGCTGCAATTTCTGTGTTTCATTAGCACTCGGATAGTCCACAGATTAAAGAATGCCTCCAGATGTGCATCGGAAACTACTACTGGTCTTGAGGGCACGATCAAAGCAATGACAGTTTGAGACATTACTCCCATGGAGGAAAGCCCGCATGGTGACTTTTGTATTCAATCCCGATGCAATTTTTGTGTTTCAACAACACTCTGATAGTAAACACATTACAGAATGCCTCCAGATGTGCATCGGAAACTACTACTGGTATTCCAGGGAACGATCAAACCGTAGACTGTTTGAGACATTACTCCCATGGCGGAAAGTGGTCATGGTGACTGTTGTATTCAATCCCGCTGCAATTTCTGTGTTTCATTAGCACTCGGATAGTCCACAGATTAAAGAATGCCTCCAGATGTGCATCGGAAACTACTACTGGTCTTGAGGGAACGATCAAAGCGATGACAGTTTGAGACATTAATCCAATGCAGAAATGTACGTATGGTGCCTGTTGTATTCAATCCCGATGAAATTTCAGTGTCTCAAAAACACTCTGATACTCCACAGATTACAGAATGCTTCCAGATGTGCATCGGAAACTACTACTGGTCTTCGAGGAAACGACCAAAGCATAGACTGTTTGAGACATTACTCCCGTGGAAGAAAGTGCGCATGGTGACTGTTGTATTCAATCCCGATGCAATTGCTGTGTTCCTTTAACACTCAGTTAGTCCACAGATTACAGAATGCCTCCAGATGTGCATCGGAATCTACTACTGGCCTTCCAGTGAACGATCAAAGCGTAGACTCTTTGAGACATTACTCCCAAGGAGGAAAGTGCGCATGGTGACTGTTGTATTCGATCCCGATGCAATTTCTGTGTTTCATCAACACTTTGAAGGTCCACAGATTACAGAATGCCTCCATATGTGAATCGAAACTACTAATGGTCTTCCAGGGAACGATCAAAGCGTAGACTGTTTAAGACATTACTCCCATGGAGTAAAGTGCGGATGGTGACTGTTATATTCAATCCCAATGCAATTTCTGTGTTTCAACAACACTCTGATAGTCCACAGATTACAGAATGCCACCAGATGTGCATCGGAAACTACTACTGGTCTTCCAGGGAACGATCAAAGCGTAGACTGTTTGAGACGTTACTCCCATGGAGGAAAGTCCGCATGATGACTGTTGTATTCAATCCCGATGCAATTTCTGTGTTTCAACAACACTCTGATAGTGAACAGATTACAGAATGCCTCCAGATGTGCATCGGAAACTACTACTGGTCTTCCAAGGAACGATCAAAGCTTAGACCATTTGAGACATTACTCCCATGGAGGAAAGTGGTCATGGTGATGTTGTTTTCAATCCCGATGCAATTTCTGTGTTTCATTAGCATTTGGATAGTCCACAAATTACAGAATGCCTCCAGATGTGCATCGGAAACCACTACTGGTCTTGAGGGAGCGATCAATGCGATGACAGTTTGAGACATTACTCCAATGTAGAAATGTACGCATGGTGCCTGTTGTATTCAATCCAGATGCAATTTCTCTGTTTCATCAACACTCTGATAGTCCACAAATTACAGAATGCCTCCAGTCGTGCATCGGAAACTACTACTGGTCTTCCAGGGAACGATCAAAGCGTAGACTTTTTGATACATTACTCCCATGGATGAAAGTGAGCTTGGTGACTGTTGTATTCAATCCCGATGCAATTTCAGTGTTTCAACAACACTCTGATAGTCTACAGATTACATAATGCCTCCAGATATGGATCGGAAACTACTACTGGTCTTCCAGGGAACGATCAAAGCGTAGACTGTTTGAAACTTTACTCCCATGGAGAAAAGTACGAATGGTGACTGTTGTATTCAATCCCGAGGCAATTTCTGTGTTTCAACAGCACTCTGATAGTAAGCAGATAACAGAATGCCTCCAGATGTGCATCGGAAACTACTACTGGTCTTCCAGGGAACGATCAAAGCGTAGACTTTTGAGACATAACTCCCACGGAGGAAAGTGCGCATGGTGACTCTTGTATTCAATCCCGATGCAATTTCTGTGTTTCATCAACACTTTGAAGGTCCACAGATTACAGAATGCCTCCATATGTGAATCGAAACAACTACTGGTCTTCCAGGGAACGATCAAAGCGTAGACTGTTTAAGACATTACTCTAATGGAGTAAAGTGCGGATGGTGACTGTTGTATTCAATCCCGATGCAATTTCTGTGTTTCAACAACACTCTGATAGTCCACAGATTACAGAATGCCTCCAGATGTGCATCGGAATCTACTACTGGCCTTCCAGCGAACGATCAAAGCGTAAACTCTTTGAGACATTACTCCCAAGGAGGAAAGTGCGCATGGTGACTGTTGTATTCAATCCCGATGCAATATCTGTGTTTCATCAACACTCTGATAGTCCACAGATTACAGAATGCCTCCAGATGTGCATCGGAAACTACTACTGGTCTCCCACGGAACGATCAAAGCGTAGACTGTTTGAGGCGTTACTCCCATGGAGGAAAGTCCGCATGATGACTGTTGTATTCAATCCCGATGCAATTTCTGTGTTTCAACAACCCTCTGATAGTGAACAGATTACAGAATGCCTCCAGATGTGCATCGGAAACTACTACTGGTCTTCCAAGGAACGATCAAAGCTTAGACTGTTTGAGACATTACTCCCATGTGGGAAAGTGGTCATGGTGATGTTGTATTCAATCCCGATGCAATTTCTGTGTTTCATTAGCACTCGGATAGTCCACAGATTACAGAATGCCTCCAGATGTGCATCGGAAACCACTACTGGTCTTGAGGGAGCGATCAATGCGATGACAGTTTGAGACATTACTCCAATTTAGAAATGTACGCATGGTGCCTGTTGTATTCAATCCCGATGCAATTTCTGCGTTTCATCAATACTTTGAAGGTCCACAGATTACAGAATGCCTCCTGATGTGTATCGGAAACTACTACTGGTCTTCCAGAGAACGATCAAAGCGTAAAATGTTTGAGACATTACTCCCATGGAAGAAAGTGCACATGGTGACAGATTTATTCAATCCCGATGCAATTAAAGTGTTTCAACAACACTCTGATAGTCCTCAGATTACAGAATGCCTCCAGATGTGCATCGGAATCTACTACTGGCCTTCCAGCGAACGATCAAAGCGTAGACTCTTCGAGACATTACTCCCAAGGAGGAAAGTGCGCATGGTGACTGTTGTATTCAATCCGGATGCAATTTCTGTGTTTCATCAACACTTTGAATGTCCACAGATTACAGAATGCCTCCATATGTGAATCGAAACTACTACAGGTCTTCCAGCGAACGATCAAAGCGTAGACGGTTTGAGACATTACTCCCATGGAGTAAAGTGTATATGGTGACTGATGTATTCAATCCCGATGCAATTTCTGTGTTTCAACAACACTCTGATAGTCCACAGATTACAGAATGCCACCAGATGTGCATCGGAAACTACTACTGGTCTTCCAGGCAACGATCAAAGCGTAGACTGTTTGAGACGTTACTCCCATGGAGGAAAGTCCGCATGATGACTGTTGTATTCAATCCCGATGCAATTTCTGTGTTTCATCAACACTCTGATAGTCCACAGATTACAGAATGCCTCCAGACGTGCATCGGAAACTACTACTGGTCTTCCAGGGAACGATAAAGGCGTAGACTGTTTGAGACATTACTCTCATGGAGGAAAGTGCCATGGTGACTGTTGTATTCAGTCACGATGCAATTTCTGTGTTTCATCAACACTCTGATAGTCCACAGATTACAGATTGAATCCAGATGTGCATCGGAAACTACTACTGTTCTTCCTGGGAACGACCAAGCGTAGACTGTTTGAGGCATTACTCCCATGGAGGAAAATGCGCATGGTGACTGTTGTATTCAATCACGATGTAATTTCTGTTTTTCATCAACCCTTTGAAGGTCCACAGATTACAGAATGCCTCCAGATGTGCATCGGAAACTACTACTGGTCTTCGAGGAAACGATCAAATTATAGACTGTTTGAGACATTACTCGCATGGAAGAAAGTGCGCATGGTGACTGTTGTATTCAATCCCGATGCAATTTCTGCGTTTCACCAACACTCAGATAGTCCACATATTACAGAATGCCTCCAGATGTGCATCGGAAACTACTACTTGCCTTCCAGGGAACGATAAAGGAGTAGACTGTTTGAGACATTACTCCAATTGCGGAATGTGCGCATGGTGACTGTTGTATTCAAACCCGATGCAATTTATGTGTTTCATCAACACCCGGATGGACCAGAAATTACAGAATGCCTCCAAATGTGCACTGGAAACTACTATTGGTCTTCAGGGAACGATCAAATCGATGACAGTTTGAGACGTAACTCCCATGGAGGAAAGTGCGCATGGTCACTGTTGTATTCAATCCCGATGCAATTTCTGTGTTTCATCAACACTTTGAAGGTCCACAGATTACAGAATGTCTCGCGATGTGCATCGGAAACTACTACTGGTTTTCCAGGGCACGATAAAAGCGTAGACTGTTTGAGATATTACTCCCATGTAGGAAAGTGCGCATGGTAACTGTTGTATTCAATCCCGATGCAATTTCTGTGTTTCAACACTAGTCTGATAGTCCATAGCTTACAGAATGCCTCCGGATGTGAATCGAAACTACTACTGGTCTTCCAAGGAACGGTCAAAGCGTAGACAGTTTGAGACATTACTCCCATGGCTGTAAGTGGTCATGGTTACTGTTGTATTCAATCCCGCTGCAATTTCTGTGTTTCATTAGCACTCGGATAGTCCACAGATTAAAGAATGCCTCCAGATGTGCATCGGAAACTACTACTGGTCTTGAGGGCACGATCAAAGCGATGACAGTTTGAGACATTACTCCCATGGAGGAAAGTCCGCATGGTGACTTTTGTATTCAATCCCGATGCAATTTTTGTGTTTCAACAACACTCTGATAGTAAACACATTACAGAATGCCTCCAGATGTGCATCGGAAACTACTACTGGTATTCCAGGGAACGATCAAACCGTAGACTGTTTGAGACATTACTCCCATGGCGGAAAGTGGTCATGGTGACTGTTGTATTCAATCCCGCTGCAATTTCTGTGTTTCATTAGCACTCGGATAGTCAACAGATTAAAGAATGCCTCCAGATGTGCATCGGAAACTACTACTGGTCTTGAGGGAACGATCAAAGCGATGACAGTTTGAGACATTAATCCAATCCAGAAATGTACGCATGGTGCCTGTTGTATTCGATCCCGATGAAATTTCAGTGTCTCAAAAACACTCTGATAGTCCACAGATTACAGAATGCTTCCAGATGTGCATCGGAAACTACTACTGGTCTTCGAGGAAACGATCAAAGCATAGACTGTTTGAGACATTACTCCCGTGGAAGAAAGTGCGCATGGTGATTTTTGTATTCAATCCCGATGCAATTGCTGTGTTCCTTTAACACTCAGTTAGTCCACAGATTACAGAATGCCTCCAGATGTGCATCGGAATCTACTACTGGCCTTCCAGCGAACGATCAAAGCGTAGACTCCTTGAGACATTACTCCCAAGGAGGAAAGTGCGCATGGTGACTGTTGTATTCAATCCCGATGCAATTTCTGTGTTTCATCAACACTTTGAAGGTCCACAGATTACAGAATGCCTCCATATGTGAATCGAAACTACTAATGGTCTTCCAGGGAACGATCAAATCGTAGACTGTTTAAGACATTACTCCCATGGAGGAAAGTGCGCATTATGACTGTTGAATTCAAATCCGATGCAATTTCGGTGTTTCATCAATACTCTGATAGTCCACATATTACAGAATGCTTCCAGTTGTGCATATGAAACTGCTACTGGTCTTCCAGGGAGCGATCAAAGCGTAGACTGTTTGAGACATTACTCCTACGTAGGAAAGTGCGGTGGTGACTGTTGTATTCAATCCCGATGCAATTTCTGTGTTTCAACAACACTCTGATAGTAAACAGATAACAGAATGCCTCCAGATGTGCATCGGAAACTACTACTGGTCTTCCAGGGAACGATCAAAGCGTAGACTTTTGAGACATTACTCCCACGGAGGAAAGTGCGCATGGTGACTGTTGTATTTAATCCCGATGCAATTTCTGTGTTTCATGAACACTCTGAAGGTCCACAGATTACAGTCTGCCTCCTGATGTGTATCGGAATCATCTACTGGTCTTCCAGGGAAAGATCAAAGCGTAGACTCTTTGAGACATTACTCCCATGGAGGAAAGTGCGCATGGTGACTGTTGTATTCAATCCCGTTGCAATATCTGTGTTTCAACAACACTCTGATAGTGAACAGATTACAGAATGCCTCCAGATGTGCATCGGAATCTACTACTGGCCTTCCAGCGAACGATCAAAGCGTAGACTCTTTCAGACATTACTCCCAGGGAGGAAAGTGCGCATGGTGACTGTTGTATTCAATCCCGATGCAATTTCTGTGTTTCATCAACACTTTGAAGGTCCACAGATTACAGAATGCCTCCATATGTGAATCGAAACTACTACTGGTCTTCCAGGGAACGATCAGAGCGTAGACTGTTTAAGACATTACTCCCATGGAGTAAAGTGCGGATGGTGACTGTTGTATTCAATCCCGATGCAATTTCTGTGTTTCAACAACACTCTGATAGTCCACAGATTACAGAATGCCTCCAGATGTGCATCGGAATCTACTACTGGCCTTCCAGCGAACGATCAAAGCGTAGACTCTTTGAGACATTACTCCCAAGGAGGAAAGTGCGCATGGTGACTGTTGTATTCAATCCCGATGCAATATCTGTGTTTCATCAACACTCTGATAGTCCACTGGTTACAGAATCTCTCCAGATGTGCATCGGAAACTACTACTGGTCTCCCACGGAACGATCAAAGCGTAGACTGTTTGAGACGTTACTCCCATGGAGGAAAGTCCGCATGATGACTCTTGTATTCAATCCCGATGCAATTTCAGTGTTTCAACAACCCTCTGATAGTGAACAGATTACAGAATGCCTCCAGATGTGCATCGGAAACTACTACTGGTCTTCCAAGGAACGATCAAAGCTTAGACTGTTTGAGACATTACTCCCATGGAGGAAAGTGGTCATGGTGATGTTGTATTCAATCCCGATGCAATTTCTGTGTTTCATTAGCACTCGGATAGTCCACAGATTACAGAATGCCTCCAGATGTGCATCGGAAACCACTACTGGTCTTGAGGGAGCGATCAAGGCGATGACAGTTTGAGACATTACTCCAATATAGAAATGTACGCATGGTGCCTGTTGTATTCAATCCCGATGCAATTTCTGCGTTTCATCAATACTTTGAAGGTCCACAGATTACAGAATGCCTCCATATGTGAATCGAAACTACTACAGGTCTTCCAGCGAACGATCAAAGCGTAGACGGTTTGAGACATTACTCCCATTGAGTAAAGTGCGGATGGTGACTGTTATATTCAATCCCGATGCAATGTCTGTGTTTCAACAACACTCTGATAGTCCACAGATTACAGAATGCCACCAGATGTGTATCGGAAACTACTACTGGTCTTCCAGGCAACGATCAAAGCGTAGCCTGTTTGAGACGTTACTCCCATGGAGGAAAGTCCGCATGATGACTGTTGTACTCAATCCCGATGCATATTCTGTGTTTCATCCACACTCTGATAGTCCACAGATTACAGAATGCCTCCAGACGTGCATCGGAAACTACTACTGGTCTTCCAGGGAACGATAAAGGCGTAGACTGTTTGAGACATTACTCACATGGAGGAAAGTGCCCATGGTGACTGTTGTATTCAATTACGACGTAATTTCTGTGTGTCATCAACACTTTGAAGAATCACAGTCTACCGAATGCCTCCAGATGTGAATCGAAACTACTACTGGTCTTCCTGGGAACGATCAAAGCGTAGACTGTTTGAGAGATTTCTCGCATGGAGGAAAGTGCCATGGTGACTGTTGTATTCAATCACGATGCGCTTTCTGTGTTTCATCAACACTCTGATAGTCCACAGATTACAGATTGAATCCAGATGTGCATCGGAAACTACTACTGGTCTTCCTGGGAACGACCAAGCGTGGACTGTTTGAGGCATTACTCCCATGGAGGAAAATGCGCATGGTGACTGTTGTATTCAATCACGATGCAATTTCTGTTTTTCATCAACCCTTTGAAGGTCCACAGATTACAGAATGCCTCCAGATGTGCATCGGAAACTACTACTGGTCTTCGAGGAAACGATCAAAGTATAGACTGTTTGAGACATTACTCGCATGGAAGAAAGTGCGCATGGTGACTGTTGTATTCAATCCCGATGCAATTTCTGCGTTTCACCTACACTCAGATAGTCCACATATTACAGAATGCCTCCAGATGTGCATCGGAAACTACTACTTGCCTTCCAGGGAACGATAAAGGAGTAGACTGTTTGAGACATTACTCCCATGGAGGAAAGTGCCCATGGTGACTGTTGTATTCAATTACGACGTAATTTCTGTGTGTCATCAACACTTTGACGAATCACAGTTTACCGAATGCCTCCAGATGTGAATCGAAACTACTACTGGTCTTCCTGGGAACGATCAAAGCGTAGACTGTTTGAGAGATTTCTCGCATGGAGGAAAGTGCGCATGGTGACTGTTGCATTCAATCCCGATGCAATTTCTATCTTTTATCAACACCCGGATAGACCACAGATTACAGTATACCTCCAGATGTGCATCGGAAACTACTTCTGGTCTTCCAGGGAACGATCAAAGCGTAGACTGTTTGAGACATTACTCCAATGGCGGAATGTGCGCATTTTGACTGTTGTATTCAAACCCGATGCAATTTCTGTGTTTCATCAACACTCTGATAGTCCACAGATTACAGAATTCCTCCAGATGTGCATCGGAAACTACTACTGGTCTTCCGGGGAACAATCAAAGCGTAGACTCTTTGAGACATTACTCCCATGGAGGAAAGTCCGCATGGTGACTGTTGTATTCAATCCCGATGCAATTTCTGTGTTTCATCAACACTTTGAAGGTCCACAGATTGCAGAATGTCTCGCGATGTGCATCGGAAACTACTACTGGTTTTCCAGGGAACGATAAAAGCGTAGACTGTTTGAGATATTACTCCCATGTAGGAAAGTGCGCATGGTAACTGTTGTATCCAATCCCGATGCAATTTCTGTGTTTCAACACTACTCTGATAGTCCACAGCTTACAGAATGCCTCCGGATGTGAATCGAAACTACCACTGGTCATCCAAGGAACGATCAAAGCGTAGACTGTTTGAGACATTACTCCCATGGTTGAAAGTGGTCATGGTGACTGTTGTATTCAATCCCGCTGCAATTTCTGTGTTTCATTAGCACTCGGATAGTCCACAGATTAAAGAATGCCTCCAGATGTGCATCGGAAACTACTACTGGTCTTGAGGGAACGATCAAAGCGATGACAGTTTGAGACATTACTCCCATGGAGGAAAGTCCGCATGGTGACTTTTGTATTTAATCCCGATGCAATTTTTGTGTTTCAACAACACTCTGATAGTAAACACATTACAGAATGCCTCCAGATGTGCATCGGAAACTACTACTGGTATTCCAGCGACCGATCAAACCGTAGACTGTTTGAGACATTACTCCCATGGCGGAAAGTGGTCATGGTGACTGTTGTATTCAATCCCGCTGCAATTTCTGTGTTTCACTGGCACTCTGATAGTCCACAGATTAAAGGATGCCTCCAGATGTGCATCGGAAACTACTACTGGTCTTGAGGGAACGATCAAAGCGATGACAGTTTGAGACATTAATCCAAAGCAGAAATGTACGCATGGTGCGTGTTGTATTCAATCCAAATGAAATTTCAGTGTTTCAAAAACACTCTGATAGTCCACAGATTACAGAATGCTTCCAGATGTGCATCGGAAACTACTACTGGTCTTCGAGGAAACGATCAAAGCATAGACTGTTTGAGACATTATTCCCGTGGAAGAAAGTGCGCATGGTGACTGTTGTATTCAATCCCAATGCAATTGCTGTGTTCCTTTAACACTCAGTTACTCCACAGATTACAGAATGCCTCCAGATGTGCATCGGAATCTACTACTGGCCTTCCAGCGAACGATCAAAGCGTAGACTCTTTGAAACATTACTCCCAAGGAGTAAAGTGCGGATGGTGACTGTTATATTCAATCCCAATGCAATTTCTGTGTTTCAACAACACTCTGATAGTGCACACATTACAGAATGCCACCGGATGTGCATCGGAAGCTACTACTGGTCTTCCAGGGAACGATCAAAGCGTAGACTGTTTGAGACGTTACTCCCATGGAGGAATGTCCGCATGATGACTGTTGTATTCAATCCCGATGCAATTTCTGTGTTTCAACAACACTCTGATAGTGAACAGATTGCAGAATGCCTCCAGATGTGCATCGGAAACTACTGCTGGTCTTCCAAGGAACGATCAAAGCTTAGACCGTTTGAGACATTACTCCCATGGAGGAAAGTGGTCATGGTGATGTTGTATTCAATCCCGATGCAATTTCTGTGTTTCATTAGCACTCGGATAGTCCACAGATTGCAGAATGCCTCCAGATGTACATCGGAAACCACTACTGGTCTTGAGGGAGCGATCAATGCAATGACAGTTTGAGACATTACTCCAATGTAGACATGTACGCATGGTGCCTGTTGTATTGAATCCCGATGCAATTTCTGCGTTTCATCAATACTTTGAAGATCCACAGATTACAGAATGCCTCCAGATGTGCATCGGAATCAACAACTGGTCTTCCAGGGAACGATCAAAGCGTAGACTGTTTGAGACATTACTCCCATGGAGGAAAGTGCTCATGGTGTCTGTTCTATTCAATCCCGATGCAATTAAAGTGTTTCAACGACACTCTGATAGTCCACAGATTACAGAATGTCTCCAGATGTGCTTCGGAAACTACTACTGGTCTCCCAGGGAACGATCAAAGCGTAGACTGTTTGAGACATTACTCCCATGGAGGAAAGTGCTCATGGTGACTGTTGTATTCAGCCCCGGAGCAATTTCTGAGTTCATCAACACTCTGATAGTCCACAGATTACAGAATGCAACCAGATGTGCATCGGATTCTACTACTGGTCTTCCAGGGAGAGATCAAAGCGTAAACTGTTTCAGACATTACTCCCATGGAGTAAAGTGCGCATGGTAACTGTTGTATTCAATCCCGATGCAATTTCTGTGTTTCATCAACACTTTGAAGGTCCACAGATTACAGAATGCCTCCATATGTGAATCGAAAGTACTACTGGTCTTCCAGGGAACGATCAAAGCGTAGACTGTTTAAGACATTACTCCCATGGAGTAAAGTGCGGATGGTGACTGTTGTATTCAATCCCGATGCAATTTCTGTGTTTCAACAACACTCTGATAGTCCACAGATTACAGAATGCCTCCAGATGTGCATCGGAATCTACTACTGGCCTTCCAGCGAACGATCAAAGTGTAGACTGTTTGAGACGTTACTCCCATGGAGGAAATTCCGCATGATGACTGTTGTATTCAATCCCGATGCAATTTCTGTGTTTCAACAATACTCTGATAGTGAACAGATTACAGAATGCCTCCAGATGTGCATCGGAAACTACTACTGGTCTTCCAAGGGACAATCAAAGCTTAGACTGTTTGAGACATTACTCCCATGGAGGAAAGTGGTCATGGTGATGTTGTATTCAATCCCGATGCAATTTCTGCGTTTCATCAATACTTTGAAGGTCCACAGATTACAGAAGGCCTCCAGATGTGCATCGGAATCTACAACTGGTCTTCCAGGGAACGATCAAAGCGTAGACTGTTGGAGACATTACTCCCATTGAGGAAAGTGCGCATGGTGTCTGTTGTATTCAATCCCGATGCAATTAAAGTGTTTCAACGACACTCTGATAGTCCACAGATTACAGAATGCAGAATGGCTCCAGATGTGCATCGGAGACTACTACTGGCCTTCCAGGGAACGATGAAAGCGTAGACTGTTTGAAACTTTACTCCCATGGAGAAAAGTCCGAATGGTGAGTGTTGTATTCAATCCCGAGGCAATTTCTGTGATTCAAAAACACTCTGATAGTAAACAGATAACAGAATGCCTCCAGATGTGCATCGGAAAGTACTACTGGTCTTCCAGGGAACGATCAAAGCGTAGACTGTTGAGACATTACTCCCACAGAGGAAAGTGCGCATGGTGACTGTTGTATTCAATCCCGATGCAATTTCTGTGTTTCATCAACACTCTAATAGTCCTCAGATTACAGAATGCCTCCAGATGTGCATCGGAAACTATTACTGGTCTTCCAGGGAGCGCTCAAAGCGTAGACTGTTTAAGGCATTACTCCCATTGGGGAAAGAGCGCACGGTAAATGTTGTATTCAATCCCAATACAACTTCTGTGTTCATCAACACTCTCATAGTCCACAGTTTACAGAATGCCTCCTGATGTGCATCGGAAACTACTACTGGTATTCCAGGGAACGATCAAAGCGTAAACTGTTTGAGACATTACTCCCATGGAGGAATGTCCGCATGATATCTGTTGTATTCAATCCCGATGCAATTTCTGTGTTTCAACAACACTCTGATAGTGAACAGATTACCGAATGCCTCCAGATGTGCATCGGAAACTACTACTGGTCTTCCAAGGAATGATCAAAGCTTAGACTGTTTGAGACATTACTCCCATTTAGGAAAGTGGTCATGGTGATGTTGTATTCAATCCCGATGCAATTTCTGTGTTTCATTAGCACTCGGATAGTCCACAGATTACAGAATGCCTCCAGATGTGCATCGGAAACCACTACAGGTCTTGAGGGAGCGATCAATGCGATGACAGTTTGAGACATTACTCCAATGAAGAAATGTACGAATGGTGCCTGTTGTATTGAATCCCGATGCAATTTCTGCGTTTCATCAATACTTTGAAGGTCCACAGATCACAGAATGCCTCCTGATGTGCATCGGAAACTACTACTGGTCTTCCAGGGAACGATCAAAGCGTAAACTGTTTGAGACATTACTCCCATGGAAGAAAGTGCACATGGTGACTGTTGTATTCAATCCCGATGCAATTAAAGTGTTTCAACAACACTCTGATAGTCCACAGATCACAGAATGCCTCCTGATGTGCATCGGAAACTACTACTGGTCTTCCAGCGAACGATCAAAACGTAGACGGTTTGAGACATTACTCCCATGGAGTAAAGTGCGGATGGTGACTGTTATATTCAATCCCGATGCAATTTCTGTGTTTCAACAACACTCTGATAGTCCACAGATTACAGAATGCCACCAGATGTGCATCGGAAACTACTACTGGTCTTCCAGGCAACGATCAAAGCGTAGACTGTTTGAGACGTTACTCCCATGGAGGAAAGTCCGCATGATGACTGTTGTATTCAATCCCGATGCAATTTCTGTGTTTCATTAACACTCTGATAGTCCACAGATTACAGAATGCCTCCAGACGTGCATCGGAAACTACTACTTGTCTTCCAGGGAACGATCAAAGCGTAGGATGTTTGAGACATAACTCCCATGGAGGAAAGTGGTCATATTGACTGTTGTATTCAATCCCGATGCAATTTCTGTGTTTCATTAGCACTCGGATAGTCCACAGATTACAGAATGCCTCCAGATGTGCATCGGAAACTACTACTGGTCTTGAGGGAACGATCAATGCGATGACACTTTGAGACATTACTGAAATGGAGAAATGTACGCATTGTGAATGTTGTATTTAATCCCGATGCAATTTCTGTGTTTCATCAACACTTTGAAGGTTCAAAGATTACAGAATGCCTTCAGATGTGCATCGGAAACTACTACTGGTCTTCCAGGGAACGATCAAAGCGTAGACTGTTTGAGACATTACTCCCATGGAGGAAAGTGCGCATGGTGACTGTTGTATTCAATCCCGATACAATTTCTGTGTTTCAAAAACACTCTGATAGTAAACAGATTACAGAATGCCTCCAGATGTGCATCGGAAACTACTACTGGTCTTCCAGGGAACGATCAAAGCGTAGACTGTTTGAGACATTACTCCCATGGCGAAAAGTGCGCATGGTGACTGTTGTATTCAATCCCGATGCAATTTCTGTGTGTCATCAACACTTTGAAGAACCACAGTTTACCGAATGCCTCCAGGTATGAATCGAAATTACTACTGGTCTTCCAGGGAACGATCAAAGCGTAGACTGTTTGAGACATTACTCCCATGGAGGAAAGTGCGCAAGGTGACCGTTGTATTCAACCCCGATGCAATTTCTGTGTTTCATCAACATTCTGATAGTCCACAGATTACAGATTGCCTCCAGATGTGCATCGGAAACTAATACTGGTCTTCCTGGGAACGATCAAAGCATAGACTGTTTGAGGCATTACTCCAATGGAGGAAAATGCGCATGGTGACTGTTGTATTCAATCCCGATGCAATTTCTGTGTTTCATCAACACTTTGAAGGTCCACAGATTACAGAATGCCTCCAGATGTGCATCGGAAACTACTACTGGTCTTCGAGGAAACGATCAAAGCATAGACTGTTTGAGACATTACTCCCGTGGATAAAGTGCGCATGGTGACTGTTGTATTCAATCCCGATGCAATTTCTGTGTGTCATCAACACTCTGATAGTGCACAGATTACAGAATGATAACAGATGTGCATCGGAAATAACTACTGGACTTCCAGGGAACGATCAAAGCGTAGACTGTTTCAGACATTTCTCCCATATAGGAAAGTGCGGATGGTGACTGTTGTATTTAATCCCGATGCAATTTCTGTGTTTCATCAACACTTTGAAGGTCCACAGATTAGAAAATGCCTCCAGATGTGCATCGGAATCTTCTACTGGTCTTCCAGGGAAAGATGAAAGCGTAGACTGTTTGAGACATTACTCCCATTCAGGAAAGTGCGCATGGTGACTGTTGTATTCAATCCCGATGCAATGTCTGTGTTTCAACAACACTCTGATAGTCCACAGATTACAGAATGCCCCCAGATGTGCATCGGAAACTACTACTGGTCTTCCAGGGACAGATCAAAGCGTAGACTGTTTGAGACATTACTCCTAAGTAGGAAAGTGCGCATAGCGATTGTTGTATTCAATCCCGATGTAATTTCTGTATTTCATCAACACTCTGATAGTCCACAGACTACAGAATGCCTCCAGATGTGCATCGGAAACTACTACTGGCCTTCCAGGGAACGATCAAAGCGTAGACTGTTTGAGACATTACTCCCATGGGGGAAAGTGCGCATGGTGACTGTTGTATTCAATCCCGATGAAATTTCTGTGTTTCATCAACACTCCGATAGTCCACAGATTACAGATTGCCTCCAGATGTGCATCGGAAACTACTACTGGTCTTCCTGGAACCAATCAAAGCATAGACTGTTTGAGGCATTACTCCCATGGAGTAAAATGCGCATGGTGACTGTTGTATTCAATCACGATGCAATTTCTGTGTTTGATCAACACTTTGAAGGTCCACAGATTACAGAATGCCTCCAGATGTGCATCGGAAACTACTACTGGTCTTCGAGGAAACGATCAAATCATAGACGGTTTGAGACATTACTCCCGTGGGGGAAAATGCGCATGGTGACTGTTGTATTAAATCCCGATGCAATTTCTGTGTTTCATCAACACTCTGATAGTCCACAGATTACAGATTGCCTCCAGATGTGCATCGGAAACTACTACTGGTCTTCCAGGGAACGATCAAAGCATAGACTGTTTGAGGCATTACTCCCATGGAGGAAAATGCGCATTGTTACTGTTGTATTCAATCACGATGCAATTTCTGTGTTTCATCAACACTTTGAAGGTCCACAGATTACAGAATGCCTCCAGATGTGCATCGGAAACTACTACTGGTCTTCGAGGAAACGATCAAAGCATTGACTGTTTGAGACATTACTCCCGTGGAAGAAAGTGCGCATGGTGACTGTTGTATTCAATCCCGATGCAATTTATGTGTTTCATCAACACTCTGATAGTCCACAGATTACATAATGCCTAGAGATGTGCATCGGAAACTACTACTGGTCTTCCAGGGAACGATCAAAGCGTAGACTGTTTGAGACATTACTCCCATGGAGGAAAGTGCGCATTGTGACTCTTGTATTCAATACCGATGCAATTTCTTTGTTTCATCAACACTCTGATAGTCCACAGATCACAGAATGCCTCCAGATGTGCATCGGAAGCTGCTACTGGTCTTCCAGGGAACGATCAAAGCGTAAACAGTTTGAGACATTACTCCCATGGAGGAAAGTGCGCATGGTGACTGTTGTATTCAATCCCGATGCAATTTCTGTGTGTCATCAACACTCTGATAGTGCACAGATTACAGAATGATAACAGATGTGCATCGGAAATAACTACTGGACTTCCAGGGAACGATCAAAGCGTAGACTGTTTCAGACATTTCTCCCATATAGGAAAGTGCGGATGGTGACTGTTGTATTTAATCCCGATGCAAATTCTGTGTTTCATCAACACTCTGATAGTCCACAGATTACAGAATGCCACCAGATGTGCATCGGAAACTACTACTGGTCTTCAGGGAACGATCAACTCGATGACTGTTTGAGACGTTACTCTTATGGAGGAAAGTGCGCATGGATACTGTTGTATTCAATCCCGATGCAATTTCTGTGTTTCATCAACACTTTGAAGGTCCACAGATTACAGAATGCCTCGAGATGTGTATCGGAAACTACTACTGGTATTCCAGGGAACGATCAAAGAGTAGACTGTTTGAGATATTACTCCCATGGAGGAAAGTGCGCATGGTTACTGTTGTATTCAATCCCGATGCAATTTCTTTGTTTCAACATTACTCTGATAGTCCACAGCTTACAGAATGCCACCAGATGTGCATCGGAAACAACTACTGGTCTTATAGGGAACGATCAAAGCGTAGACCGTTTGAGACATTACTCCCATGGAGGAATGTGCGCATGGTGACTGTTGTATTCAATCCCGATGCAATTTCTTTTTTGCATCAACACTCTGATAGTCCACAGATCACAGAATGCCCCCAGATGTGCATCTGAAACTACTACTGGTCTTCCAGGGAACGATCAAAGCGTAAACTGTTTGAGACATTACTCCCATGGAGTAAAGTGCGCATGGTGACTGTTGTATTCAGTCCCGATGCAATTTCTGTGTTTCATTAATACTCTGATAGTCCACAGATTGCAGAATGCCTCCAGATGTGATCCGGAAACCACTAGTGGTCTTCCAGGGAACGATCAAAGCGTAGACTGTTTGAGACATTACTCCAATGGTGGAAAGTGCGCTTAATGACTGTTGTATGCAATCGCGATGCAATTTCTGTGTTTGATCAACACTTTGATGGTAAACAGATTACAGAATGCCTCCAGATGTGCATCGGAAACTACTACTGGTCTTCGTGGAAACGGTCAAAGCATAGACTGTTTGAGACATTACTCCCGTGGGGGAAATTGCGCATGCTGACTGTTGTATTCAATCCCGATGCAATTTCTGTGTTTCATCAACACACTGATAGTCCACAGATTACAGATTGCCTCCAGATGTGCATCGGAAACTACTACTGGTCTTCCAGGGAACGATCAAAGGGTAGACTGTTTAAGACATTACTCCAATGGAGGAAAGTGCGCAAGGTGACCGTTGTATTCAATCCCGAAGCAATTTCTGTGTTTCATCAACATTCTGATAGTCCACAGATTACAGAATGCCTCCAGATGTGCATCGGAAACTAATACTGGTCTTCCTGGGAACGATCAAAGCATAGACTCTTTGAGGCATTACTCCAATGGAGGAAAATGCGCATGGTGACTGTTGTATTCAATCCCGATGCAATTTCTGTGTTTCATCAACACTTTGAAGGTCCACAGATTACAGAATGCCTCCAGATGTGCATCGGAAACTACTACTGGTCTTCGAGGAAACGATCAAAGCATAGACTGTTTGAGACATTACTCCCGTGGATAAAGTGCGCATGGTGACTGTTGTATTCAATCCCGATGCAATTTCTGTGTTTCATCAACACTCAGCTAGTCCACAGATTACAGAATGCCTCCAGATGTGCATCGGAAACTATTACTGGTCTTCCAGGGAACGATCAAAGCGTAGACTGTTTTTCGACATTACTCCCATGGAGGAAAATGCGAATGATGACTGTTGTATTCAATCCCGATGCAATTTCTGTGTTTCATCAACACTCTGATAGTCCACAAATTGCAGAATGCCACCAGATGTGCATCGGAAACTACTACTGGTCTTACAGGAAACGATCAAAGCGTAGAGTGTTTGAGACATTACTCCAGTGGAGGAAAGTGCGCATGGTGACTGTTGTATTCAATCCCGATGCAATTTCTGTGTTTCATCAACACTCTGATAGTGCACAGATAACAGAATGATACCAGATGTGCATCGGAAATAACTACTGGTCTTCCAGGGAACGATCAAACACAGACTGTTTGAGACATTACTCCCGTGGAGGAAAGTCCGCATGGTGACTGTTGTATTCAATATCGATACAATTACTGTGTTCATCAACACTCTGATAGTCCACAGATTACAGAATGCTTCCAGATGTGCATCGGAAACTACTACTGGTCTTCCAGGGAACGATCAAAGCGTGGAATGTTTCAGACATTACTCCCATGGAGGAAAGTGCGGATGGTGACTGTTGTATTCAATCCCGATGCAATTCCTTTGTTTCAACACTACTCTGAAAGTCCACAGCTTACAGAATGCCACCAGATGTGCATCGGAAACAACTACTGGTCTTCCAGGGAACGATCAAGACGTACACTGTTTGAGACATTACTCCAATGGAGGAAAGTGCACATGGTGACTGTCGTATTAAATCCCGATGCAATTTCTGTGTTTCATCAACACTTTGAAGGTCCACAGATTAGAAAATGCCTCCAGATGTGCATCGGAATCTTCCACTGGTCTTCCAGGGAAAGATGAAAGCGTAGACTGTTTGAGACATTACTCCCATTCAGGAAAGTGCGCATGGTGACTGTTGTATTCAATCCCGATGCAATTTCTGTGTTTCAACAACACTCTGATACTCCACAGATTACAGAATGCCCCCAGATGTGCATCGGAAACTACTACTGGTCTTCCAGGGACAGATCAAAGCGTAGACTGTTTGAGACATTACTCCTAAGTAGAAAAGTGCGCATAGCGATTGTTGTATTCAATCCCGATGTAATTTCTGTATTTCATCAACACTCTGATAGTCCACAGACTACAGAATGCCTCCAGATGTGCATCGGAAACTACTACTGGCCTTCCAGGGAACGATCAAAGCGTAGACTGTTTGAGACATTACTCCCATGGGGGAAAGTGCGCATGGTGACTGTTGTATTCAATCCCGATGAAATTTCTGTGTTTCATCAACACTCCGATAGTCCACAGATTACAGATTGCCTCCAGATGTGCATCGGAAACTACTACTGGTCTTCCTGGAACCGATCAAAGCATAGACTGTTTGAGGCGTTACTCCCATGGAGGAAAATGCGCATGGTGACTGTTGTATTCAATCACGATGCAATTTCTGTTTTTGATCAACACTTTGAAGGTCCACAGATTACAGAATGCCTCCAGATGTGCATCGGAAACTACTACTGGTCTTCGAGGAAACGATCAAATCATAGACTGTTTGAGACATTACTCCCGTGGGGGAAAATGCGCATGGTGACTGTTGTATTAAATCCCGATGGAATTTCTGTGTTTCATCAACACTCTGATAGTCCACAGATTACAGATTGCCTCCAGATGGGCATCGGAAACTACTACTGGTCTTCCAGGGAACGATCAAAGCATAGACTGTTTGAGGCATTACTCCCATGGAGGAAAATGCGCATGGTTACTGTTGTATTCAATCACGATGCAATTTCTGTGTTTCATCAACACTTTGAAGGTCCACAGATTACAGAATGCCTCCAGATGTGCATCGGAAACTACTACTGGTCTTCGAGGAAACGATCAAAGCATTGACTGTTTGAGACATTACTCCCGTGGAAGAAAGTGCGCATGGTGACTGTTGTATTCAATCCCGATGCAATTTATGTGTTTCATCAACATTCTGATAGTCCACAGATTACATAATGCCTCCAGATGTGCATCGGAAACTACTACTGGTCTTCCAGGGAACGATCAAAGCGTAGACTGTTTGTGACATTACTCCCATGGAGGAAAGTGCGCATTGTGACTCTTGTATTCAATACCGATGCAATTTCTTTGTTTCATCAACACTCTGATAGTCCACAGATCACAGAATGCCTCCAGATGTGCATCGGAAGCTGCTACTGGTCTTCCAGGGAACGATCAAAGCGTAAACAGTTTGAGACATTACTCCCATGGAGGAAAGTGCGCATGGTGACTGTTGTATTCAATCCCGATGCAATTTCTGTGTGTCATCAACACTCTGATAGTGCACAGATTACAGAATGATAACAGATGTGCATCGGAAATAACTACTGGACTTCCAGGGAACGATCAAAGCACAGACTGTTTGAGACATTACTCCCGTATAGGAAAGTGCGCATGGTGACTGTTGTATTCAATCCCGATGCAATTTCTGTGTTTCATCAACACTCTGATAGTCCACAGATTACAGAATGCCTCCAGATGTGCATCGGAAACTACTACTGGTCTTCCAGGGAACGATCAAAGCGTAGACTGTTTCAGACATTTCTCTGATGGAGGAAAGTGCGGATGGTGACTGTTGTATTTAATCCCGATGCAAATTCTGTGTTTCATCAACACTCTGATAGTCCACAGATTACAGAATGCCACCAGATGTGCTTCGGAAACTTCCTCTGGTGTTCCTGGGAACGATCAAAGCGTAGACTGTTTGAGTCATTACTCCCATGGAGGAAAGTGCGCTTGCTGACTGTTGTATTAAATCGCGATGCAATTTCTGTGTTTCAACAACACTCTGATAGTCAACAGATTACAGAATGCCTCCAGATGTGCATCGGAAACTACTACTGGTCTTCCTGGGAACGATCAAAGCGTAGTCTGTTTGAGGCATTACTCCCATGGAGGAAAATGCGCATGGTGTTTGTTGTATTCAATGCCGATGCAAATTCTGCGTTTCATCAACACTCAGTTAGTCCACAGACTACAGAATGCCTCCAGATGAGCAACGGAAACTACTACTGGTCTTCCAGTGAACGATCAAAGCGTAGACTGTTTGAGACATTACTCCCATGGAGGAAAATGCGAAAGGTGACTGTTGTATTCAACCCCGATGCAATTTCTGTGTTTCATCAACACCCGGATAGAACACAAATTACAGAATGCCTCCAGATGTGCATCGGAAACTACTACTGGTCTTCAGGGAACGATCAACTCGATGACAGTTTGAGACGTTACTCTTATGGAGGAAAGTGCGCATGGATACTGTTGTATTCAATCCCGATGCAATTTCTGTGTTTCATCAACACTTTGAAGGTCCACAGATTACAGAATGCCTCGAGATGTGTATCGGAAACTACTACTGGTATTCCAGGGAACGATCAAAGAGTAGACTGTTTGAGATATTACTCCCATGGAGGAAAGTGCGCATGGTTACTGTTGTATTCAATCCCGATGCAATTTCTTTGTTTCAACATTACTCTGATAGCCCACAGCTTACAGAATGCCACCAGATGTGCATCGGAAACAACTACTGGTCTTATAGGGAACGATCAAAGCGTAGACCGTTTGAGACATTACTCCCATGGAGGAATGTGCGCATGGTGACTGTTGTATTCAATCCCGATGCAATTTCTTTTTTGCATCAACACTCTGATAGTCCACAGATCACAGAATGCCCCCAGATGTGCATCTGAAACTACTACTGGTCTTCCAGGGAACGATCAAAGCGTAAACTGTTTGAGACATTACTCCCATGGAGTAAAGTGCGCATGGTGACTGTTGTATTCAGTCCCGATGCAATTTCTGTGTTTCATTAATACTCTGATAGTCCACAGATTGCAGAATGCCTCCAGATGTGAGCCGGAAACCACTAGTGGTCTTCCAGGGAACGATCAAAGCGTAGACTGTTTGAGACATTACTCCAATGGAGGAAAGTGCGCTTAATGACTGTTGTATTCAATCGCGATGCAATTTCTGTGTTTGATCAACACTTTGATGGTAAACAGATTACAGAATGCCTCCAGATGTGCATCGGAAACTACTACTGGTCTTCGTGGAAACGATCAAAGCATAGACTGTTTGAGACATTACTCCCGTGATGGAAAATGCGCATGCTGACTGTTGTATTCAATCCCGATGCAATTTCTGTGTTTCATCAACACACTGATAGTCCACAGATTACAGATTGCCTCCAGATGTGCATCGGAAACTACTACTGGTCTTCCAGGGAACGATCAAAGCATAGACTGTTTGAGGCATTACTACCATGGAGGAATATGCGCATGGTTACTGTTGTATTCAATCACGATGCAATTTCTGTGTTTCATCAACACTTTGAAGGTCCACAGATTACAGAATGCCTCAAGATGTGCTTCGGAAACTACTACTGGTCTTCGAGGAAACGATCAAAGCATAGACTGTTTGAGACATTACTCCCGTGGAAGAAAGTGCGCATGGTGACCGTTGTATTCAATCCCGATGCAATCTCTGTGTTTCATCAACACTCTGATAGTCCACAGATTACAGAATGCCCCCAGATGTGCATCGGAAACTACTACTGGTCTTCCAGGGAACGATCAAAGCATAGACTGTTTGAGGCATTACTACCATGGAGGAATATGCGCATGGTTACTGTTGTATTCAATCACGATGCAATTTCTGTGTTTCATCAACACTTTGAAGGTCCACAGATTACAGAATGCCTCAAGATGTGCTTCGGAAACTACTACTGGTCTTCGAGGAAACGATCAAAGCATAGACTGTTTGAGACATTACTCCCGTGGAAGAAAGTGCGCATGGTGACCGTTGTATTCAATCCCGATGCAATCTCTGTGTTTCATCAACACTCTGATAGTCCACAGATTACAGAATGCCCCCAGATGTGCATCGGAAACTACTACTGGTCTTACAGGGAACGATCAAAGCGTAGACTGTTTGAGACATTACTCCCGTGGAGGAAAGTGCGCATGGTGACTGTTGTATTCAATCCCGATGCAATTTCTGTGTTTCATTAATACTCTGATAGTCCACAGATTACAGAATGCCTCCAGATGTGCATCGCAAACCACTAGTGGTCTTCCAGGGACCGATCAAAGCGTAGACTGTTTGAGACATTACTCCCATGGAGGTATGTGCGCATGGTGACTGTTGTATTCAATCCCGAAGCAATATCTGTGTTTCATCAACACTCTGATAGTCCACAGATTACAGAATGCCTCCAGATGTGCATCGAAAACTACTACTGGTCTAACAGGGAACGATCAAAGCGTGGAATGTTTGAGACATTACTCCCATGGGGGAAAGTGCGCATGGTGACTGTTGTATTCAATCCCGAAGGAATTTCAGTGTTTCGTCAACACTCAGATAGTCCACAGATTACAGAATGCCTCCAGATGTTTATCGGAAACCACTACTGGTCTTCCAGGGAACGATCAAGGCGTAGACTGTTTGAGAATTACTCCCATGGAGGAAAGTGGTCATGGTGACTGTTATATTCAATCCCGATGCAATTTCTATGTTTCATCAACACTCTGAAGGTCCACAGATTACAGAATGCCTCCAGATGTGCGTCGGAAACCATTACTGGTCGTCCTGGGAACGATCAAAGCATAGACTGTTTGAGACATTACTCCCATGGAGGAAAGTGCGCATGGTGACTGTTGTATTCAATAACGATGCAATTTCTGTGTTTCATCAACACTTTGAAGGTCCAAAGATTACAGAATGCATCCAGATGTGCATCGGAAACTACTACTGGTCTTCCAGGGAACGATCAAAACTTAGACTATTTGAGACATTACTCCCATGCAGGAAAGTGCGGATGGTGACTGTTGTATTCAATCACGATGCAATTTCTGTGTTTCAACAACACTCTGGTAGTCCACAGATTACAGAATGCCTCCAGATGTGCATCGGAAACTACTACTGGTCTTCCAGGGAACGATCAAAGCATAGACCGTTTGAGACATTACTCCCATGGAGGAATGTGCGCATGGTGACTGTTGTATTCAATCCCGATGCAATTTCTTTGTTGCATATACACTCTGATAGTCCACAGATCACAGAATGCCTCCAAATGTGCATCTGAAACTACTACTGGTCTTCCAGGGAACGATCAAAGCGTACTCCCATGGAGTAAAGTGCGCATGGTGACTGTTGTAATCAATCCCGATGGGATTTCTGTGTTTCATTAATACTCTGATAGTCCACAGATTGCAGAATGCCTCCAGATGTGCATCGGAAACCACTACTGGTCTTCCAGGGCACGATCAAAGCGTAGACTGTGTGAGACATTACTCCAATGGAGGAAAGTGCGCTTGGTGACTGTTGTATTCAATCCCGAAGCAATTTCTGTGTTTCATCAACACTCTGATGGTCCACAGATTACAGAATGCCTCCAGATGTGCATCGTTAACTACTTTTGGTCTAACAGGGAACGATCGAAGCGGGGAATGTTTGAGACATTACTCCAATGGAGGAAAGTGCGCTTGGTGACTGTTGTATTCAATCACGATGCTATTTCTGTGTTTGATCAACACTTTGAAGGTCCACCGATTACAGAATGCCTCCCGATATGCATCGGAAACTACTACGGGTCTTCGTGGAAACGATCAAAGCATAGACTGTTTGAGACATTACTCCTGTGGGGGAAAATGCGCATGGTGACTTTTGTATTCAATCCCGATGCAATTTCTGTGTTTCATCAACACTCTGATAGTCCACAGATTACAGTTTGCCTCCAGATGTGCATCGGAATCTACTACTGGTCTTCCAGAAAACGATCAAAGCATAGACTGTTTGAGGCATTACTCCCATGGAGGAAAATGCGCATGGTCACTGTTGTATTCAATCACGATGCAATTTCTGTGTTTCATCAACACTTTGAAGGTCCACAGATTACAGAATGCCTCCAGATGTGCTTCGGAAACTACTACTGGTATTCGAGGAAACGATCAAAGCATAGACTGTTTGAGACATTACTCCCGTGGAAGAAAGTGCGCATGGTGACTGTTGTATTCAATCCCGATGCAATTTCTGTGTTTCATCAACACTCAGTTAGTCCACAGATTACAGAATGCCTCCAGATGTGCATCGGAAACTACTACTGGTCTTCCAGGGAACGATCAAAGCGTAGACTGTTTGAGACATTACTCCCATGGAGGAAAATGAGAATGGTGTCTGTTGTATTCAATCCCGATGCAATTTCTGTGTTTCATCAACACTCTGATAGTCCACAAATTACAGAATGCCACCAGATGTGCATCGGAAACTACTACTGGTCTTACAGGGAACGATCAAAGCGTAGACTGTTTGAGACATAACTCCTATGTAGGAAAGTGCGCATGGTGACTGTTGTATTCAATCCCGATGCAATTTCTGTGTTTCATCAACACTCTGATAGTGCACAGATAACAGAATGATACCAGATGTGCATCGGAAATAACTACTGGTCTTCCAGGGAACGATCAAATCGCAGACTGTTTGAGACATTACTCCCGTGGAGGAAAGTGCACATGGTGACTGTTGGTTTCAATCCCGATGCAATTTCTGTGTTTCATCAACACTCAGTTAGTCCACAGATTACAGAATGCCTCCAGATGTGCATCGGAAACTTCTACTGGTCTTCCAGGGAACGATCAAAGCGTAGACTGTTTGAGACATTACTCCCATGGAGGAAAATGCGAATGGTGACTGTTAAATTCAATCCCGATGCAATTTCTGTGCTTCATCAACACTCTGATAGTCCACAAATTACAGAATGCCACCAGATGTGCATCGGAAACTACTATTAATCTTACAGGGAACGATCAAAGCGTAGACTGTTTGAGACATTACTCCAGTGAAGGAAAGTGCGCATGGTGATTGTTGTATTCAATCACGATGCAATTTCTGTGTTTCATCAACACTCTGATAGTGCACAGATAACAGAATGATACCAGATGTGCATCGGAAATAACTACTGGTCTTCCAGGGAACGATCAAATCGCAGACTGTCTGAGACATTACTCCCGTGGAGGAAAGTGCGCATGGTGACTGTTGTATTCAATCCCGATGCAATTTCTGTGTTTCATCAACACTCAGTTAGTCCACAGATTACAGAATGCCTCCAGATGTGCATCGGAAACAACTACTGGTCTTCCAGGGAACGATCAAAGCGTAGACTGTTTGAGACATTACTCCCGTGGAGGAAAGTGCGCATGGTTACTGTTGTATTCAATCCCGATGCAATTTCTGTGTTTCATCAACACTCTGATAGTCCACAGATGACGGAAAGCCTCCAGATGTGCATCGGAAACTACTACTGGTCTTCCAGGGAACGATCAAATCGTAGACTGTTTGAGACATTACTCCCATGGAGGAAAATGCGAATGGTGTCTGTTGTATTCAACCCCGATGCAATTTCTGTGTTTCATCATCACTTTGATGGTCCACAGATTACAGAATGCCTCGAGATGTGCATCGAAAACTACTACTGGTTTTCCAGGGAACGTCAAAGAGTAGACTGTTTGAGATATTACTCCCGTGGAGGAAAGTGCGCATGGTTACTGTTGTATTCAATCCTGATGCAATTTCTGTGTTTCAACACTACTCTGATAGTCCATAGCTTACAGAATGCCACCAGATGTGCATCGGAAACAACTACTGGTCTTCCAGGGAACGATCAAGGCATAGACTTTTTTGAGACATTACTCCAATGGAGGAAAGTGCGCATGGTGACTGTCGTATTAAATCCCGATGCAATTTCTGTGTTTCATCAACTCTTTGAAGGTCCACAGATTACAGAATGCCTCCAGATGTGCTTCGGAAACTACTACTGGTCTTCGAGGAAACGATCAAATCATAGACTGTTTGAGACATTACTCCCGTGGAAGAAAGTGCGCATGGTGACTGTTGTATTCAATCCCGATGCAATTTCTGTGTTTCATCAACACTCAGTTAGTCCACAGATTACAGAATGCCTCCAGATGTGCATCGGAAATTACTACTGGTCTTCCAGGGAACGATCAAAGCGTAGACTGTTTGAGACATTACTCCCATGGAGGAAAATGCGAATGGTGTCTGTTGTATTCAATCCCGATGCAATTTCTGTGTTTCATCAACACTCTGATAGTCCACAAATTACAGAATGCAACCAGATGTGCATCGGAAACTACTACTGGTCTTACAGGGAACGATCAAAGCGTAGACTGTTTGAGACATTACTCCCGTGGAAGAAAGTGCGCATGGTGGCTGTTGTATTCAATCCCGATGCAATTTCTGTGTTTCATCAACACTCTGATAGTGCACAGATAACAGAATGATACCAGATGTGCATCGGAAATAACTACTGGTCTTCCAGGGAACGATCAAATCGCAGACTGTTTGAGACATTACTCCCGTGGAGGAAAGTGCGCATGGTGACAGTTGTATTCAATCCCGATGCAATTTCTGTGTTTCATCAACACTCAGTTAGTCCACAGATTACAGAATGCCTCCAGATGTGCATCGGAAACTGCTACTGGTCTTCCAGGGAACGATCAAAGCGTAGACTGTTTGAGACATTACTCCCATGGAGGAAAATGCGAATGGTGACTGTTGTATTCAATCCCGATTCAATTTCTGTGTTTCATCAACACTCTGATAGTCCACAAATTACAGAATTCCACCAGATGTGCATCGGAAACTACTACTGGTCTTACAGGGAACGATCAAAGCGTAGACTGTTTGAGACATTATTCCAGTGAAGGAAAGTGCGCATGGTGACTGTTGTATTCAATCCCGATGCAATTTCTGTGTTTCATCAACACTCAGTTAGTCCACAGATTACAGAATGCCTCCAGATGTGCATCGGAAACAACTACTGGTCTTCCAGGGAACGATCAAAGCGTAGACTGTTTGAGACATTACTCCCGTGGAGGAAAGTGCGCATGGTTACTGTTGTATTCAATCCCGATGCAATTTCTGTGTTTCATCAACACTCTGATAGTCCACAGATGACGGAAAGCCTCCAGATGTGCATCGGAAACTACTACTGGTCTTCCAGGGAACGATCAAATCGTAGACTGTTTGAGACATTACTCCCATGGAGGAAAATGCGAATGGTGTCTGTTGTATTCAATCCCGATGCAATTTCTGTGTTTCATCATCACTTTGATGGTCCACAGATTACAGAATGCCTCGAGATGTGCATCGAAAACTACTACTGGTTTTCCAGGGAACGTCAAAGAGTAGACTGTTTGAGATATTACTCCCGTGGAGGAAAGTGCGCATGGTTATTGTTGTATTCAATCCTGATGCAATTTCTGTGTTTCAACACTACTCTGATAGTCCATAGCTTACAGAATGCCACCAGATGTGCATCGGAAACAACTACTGGTCTTCCAGGGAACGATCAAGGCATAGACTTTTTTGAGACATTACTCCAATGGAGGAAAGTGCGTATGGTGACTGTCGTATTAAATCCCGATGCAATTTCTGTGTTTCATCAACTCTTTGAAGGTCCACAGATTACAGAATGCCTCCAGATGTGCTTCGAAAACTACTACTGGTCTTCGAGGAAACGATCAAATCATAGACTGTTTGAGACATTACTCCCGTGGAAGAAAGTGCGCATGGTGACTGTTGTATTCAATCCCGATGCAATTTCTGTGTTTCATCAACACTCAGTTAGTCCACAGATTACAGAATGCCTCCAGATGTGCATCGGAAATTACTACTGGTCTTCCAGGGAACGATCAAAGCGTAGACTGTTTGAGACATTACTCCCATGGAGGAAAATGCGAATGGTGTCTGTTGTATTCAATCCCGATGCAATTTCTGTGTTTCATCAACACTCTGATAGTCCACAAATTACAGAATGCAACCAGATGTGCATCGGAAACTACTACTGGTCTTACAGGGAACGATCAAAGCGTAGACTGTTTGAGACATTACTCCCGTGGAAGAAAGTGCGCATGGTGGCTGTTGTATTCAATCCCGATGCAATTTCTGTGTTTCATCAACACTCTGATAGTGCACAGATAACAGAATGATACCAGATGTGCATCGGAAATAACTACTGGTCTTCCAGGGAACGATCAAATCGCAGACTGTTTGAGACATTACTCCCGTGGAGGAAAGTGCGCATGGTGACAGTTGTATTCAATCCCGATGCAATTTCTGTGTTTCATCAACACTCAGTTAGTCCACAGATTACAGAATGCCTCCAGATGTGCATCGGAAACTGCTACTGGTCTTCCAGGGAACGATCAAAGCGTAGACTGTTTGAGACATTACTCCCATGGAGGAAAATGCGAATGGTGACTGTTGTATTCAATCCCGATTCAATTTCTGTGTTTCATCAACACTCTGATAGTCCACAAATTACAGAATGCCACCAGATGTGCATCGGAAACTACTACTGGTCTTACAGGGAACGATCAAAGCGTAGACTGTTTGAGACATTATTCCAGTGAAGGAAAGTGCGCATGGTGACTGTTGTATTCAATCCCGATGCAATTTCTGTGCTTCATCAACACCCGGATAGACCACAAATTACAGAATGCCTCCAGATGTGCATTGGAAATTACTACCGGTCTTCAGGGAAGGATCAAATCGATGACAGTTTGAGACGTTACTCTTATGGAGGAAAGTGCGCATGGTTACTGTTGTATTCAATCCCGATGCAATTTCTGTGTTTCATCATCACTTTGATGGTCCACCGATTACAGAATGCCTCGAGATGTGCATCGGAAACTACTACTGGTTTTCCAGGGAACGATCAAAGAGTAGACTGTTTGAGATATTACTCCCGTGGAGGAAAGTGCGCATGGTTACTGTTGTATTCAATCCCGAGCAATTTCTGTGTTTCAACACTACTCTGACAGACCATAGCTTACAGAATGCCACCAGATGTGCATTGGAAACAACTACTGGTCTTCCAGGGAACGATCAAGGCATAGACTGTTTGAGACATTACTCCAATGGAGGAAAGTGCGCATGGTGACTGTCGTATTAAATCCCGATGCAATTTCTGTGTTTCATCAACACTTTGAAGGTCCACAGATTAGAGAATGCCTCCAGATGTGGATCGGAATCTTCTACTGGTCTTGCATCGAAAGATCAAAGCGTAGACTGTTGAGACATTACTGTCACGGAGGAAAGTGCGCATTTTGACTGTTGAATTCAATTCCGATGCAATTTCGGTGTTTCATCAATACTCTGATAGTCCACAGATTACAGTATGCTTCCAGATGTGCATCGGAAGCTACTAATGGTCTTCCAGGGAACGAACAAACCGTAGACTGTTTGAGACATCACTCCTATGTAGGAAAGTGCGCATGGTGACTGTTGTATTCAATCCCGATGCAATTTCTGTGTTTCATCAACACTCTGATAGTCCACAGATTACAGAATGCCTCCAGATGTGCATCGGAAACTACTACTGGTCTTCCAGGAACGATCAAAGCGTAGACTGTTTGAGACATTACTCCCATGGAGGACAGTCCGCATAGTGACTGTTGTATTCAATCCCGAGGCAATTTCTGTGTTTCAACAACACTCTGATAGTAAACAGATAACAGAATACCTCCAGATGTGCATCGGAAGCTACTACTGGTCTTCCAGGGAACGATCAAAGCGTAGACTGTTGAGACATTACTTTCACGGAGGAAAGTGCGCATGGTGACTGTTGTATTCAATCCCGATGCAAATTCTGTGTTTCATCAACACTTTGAAGGTCCACAGATTACAGAATGCCTCCATATGTGAATCGAAACTACTACTGGTCTTCCAGGGAACGATCAAAGCGTAGACTGTTTGAGACATTACTCCCATGGAGGAAAATGCGCATGGTGACTGTTGTATTCAATAACGATGCAATTTCTGTGTTTCATCAACACTTTGAAGGTCCACAGATTACAGAATGCATCCAGATGTGCATCGGAAACTACTACTGGTCTTCCAGGGAACGATCAAAGCGTAGACCGTTTGAGACATTACTCCCATGGAGGAAAGTGCGGATGGTGACTGTTGTATTCAATCACGATGCAATTTCTGTGTTTCAACAACACTCTGATAGTCCACAGATTACAGAATGCCTCCAGATGTGCATCGGAAACTACTACTGGTCTTCCAGGGAACGATCAAATCGTAGACTGTTTGAGACATTACTCCCATGGAGGAAAATGCGAATGGTGTCTGTTGTATTCAATCCCGATGCAATTTCTGTGTTTCATCATCACTTTGATGGTCCACAGATTACAGAATGCCTCGAGATGTGCATCGGAAACTACTACTGGTTTTCCAGGGAACGTCAAAGTGTAGACTGTTTGAGATATTACTCCCGTGGAGGAAAGTGATCATGGTTACTGTTGTATTCAATCCCGATGCAATTTCTGTGTTTCAACACTACTCTGATAGTCCATAGCTTACAGAATGCCACCAGATGTGCATCGGAAACAACAACTGGTCTTCCAGGGAACGATCAAGGCATAGACTGTTTGAGACATTACTCCAATGGAGGAAAGTGCGCATGGTGACTGTCGTATTAAATCCCGATGCAATTTCTGTGTTTCATCAACTCTTTGAAGGTCCACAGATTACAGAATGCCTCCAGATGTGCTTCGGAAACTACTACTGGTCTTCGAGGAAACGATCAAATCATAGACTGTTTGAGACATTACTCCCGTGGAAGAAAGTGCGCATGGTGACTGTTGTATTCAATCCCGATGCAATTTCTGTGTTTCATCAACACTCAGTTAGTCCACAGATTACAGAATGCCTCCAGATGTGCATCGGAAACTACTACTGGTCTTCCAGGGAACGATCAAAGCGTAGACTGTTTGAGACATTACTCCCATGGAGGAAAATGCGAATGGTGTCTGTTGTATTCAATCCCGATGCAATTTCTGTGTGTCATCAACACTCTGATAGTCCACAAATTACAGAATGCAACCAGATGTGCATCGGAAACTACTACTGGTCTTACAGGGAACGATCAAAGCGTAGACTGTTTGAGACATTACTCCCGTGGAAGAAAGTGCGCATGGTGGCTGTTGTATTCAATCCCGATGCAATTTCTGTGTTTCATCAACACTCTGATAGTGCACAGATAACAGAATGATACCAGATGTGCATCGGAAATAACTACTGGTCTTCCAGGGAACGATCAAATCGCAGACTGTTTGAGACATTACTCCCGTGGGGGAAAGTGCGCATGGTGACTGTTGTATTCAATCCCGATGCAATTTCTGTGTTTCATCAACACTCAGTTAGTCCACAGATTACAGAATGCCTCCAGATGTGCATCGGAAACTGCTACTGGTCTTCCAGGGAACGATCAAAGCGTAGACTGTTTGAGACATTACTCCCATGGAGGAAAATGCGAATGGTGACTGTTGTATTCAATCCCGATGCAATTTCTGTGTTTCATCAACACTCTGATAGTCCACAAATTACAGAATGCCACCAGATGTGCATCGCAAACTACTACTGGTCTTACAGGGAACGATCAAAGCGTAGACTGTTTGAGACATTACTCCAGTGAAGGAAAGTGCGCATGGTGACTGTTGTATTCAATCCCGATGCAATTTCTGTGCTTCATCAACACCCGGATAGACCACAAATTACAGAATGCCTCCAGATGTGCATTGGAAACTACTACCGGTCTTCAGGGAACGATCAAATCAATGACAGTTTGAGACGTTACTCTTATGGAGGAAAGTGCGCATGGTTACTGTTGTATTCAATCCCGATGCAATTTCTGTGTTTCATCATCACTTTGATGGTCCACCGATTACAGAATGCCTCGAGATGTGCATCGGAAACTACTACTGGTTTTCCAGGGAACGATCAAAGAGTAGACTGTTTGAGATATTACTCCCGTGGAGGAAAGTGCGCATGGTTACTGTTGTATTCAATCCCGAGCAATTTCTGTGTTTCAACACTACTCTGATAGTCCATAGCTTACAGAATGCCACCAGATGTGCATTGGAAACAACTACTGGTCTTCCAGGGAACGATCAAGGCATAGACTGTTTGAGACATTACTCCAATGGAGGAAAGTGCGCATGGTGACTGTCGTATTAAATCCCGATGCAATTTCTGTGTTTCATCAACACTTTGAAGGTCCACAGATTAGAGAATGCCTCCAGATGTGGATCGGAATCTTCTACTGGTCTTGCATCGAAAGATCAAAGCGTAGACTGTTGAGACATTACTGTCACGGAGGAAAGTGCGCATTTTGACTGTTGAATTCAATTCCGATGCAATTTCGGTGTTTCATCAATACTCTGATAGTCCACAGATTACAGTATGCTTCCAGATGTGCATCGGAAGCTACTAATGGTCTTCCAGGGAACGAACAAACCGTAGACTGTTTGAGACATCACTCCTATGTAGGAAAGTGCGCATGGTGACTGTTGTATTCAATCCCGATGCAATTTCTGTGTTTCATCAACACTCTGATAGTCCACAGATCACAGAATGCCTCCAGATGTGCATCTGAAACTACTACTGGTCTTCCAGGGAACGATCAAAGCGTACTCAGTTTGAGACATAACTCCCATGGAGTAAAGTGCGCATGGTGACTGTTGTAATCAATCCCGATGGGATTTCTGTGTTTCATTAATACTCTGATAGTCCACAGATTGCAGAATGCCTCCAGATGTGCATCGGAAACTACTACTGGTCTTCCAGGGCACGATCAAAGCGTAGACTGTGTGAGACATTACTCCAATGGAGGGAAGTGCGCTTGGTGACTGTTGTATTCAATCCCGAAGCAATTTCTGTGTTTCATCAACACTCTGATGGTCCACAGATTACAGAATGCCTCCAGAAGTGCATCGTTAACTACTTTTGGTCTAACAGGGAACGATCGAAGCGTGGAATGTTTGAGACATTACTCCAATGGAGGAAAGTGCGCTTGGTGACTGTTGTATTCAATCACGATGCTATTTCTGTGTTTGATCAACACTTTGAAGGTCCACAGATTACAGAATGCCTCCCGATATGCATCGGATACTACTACGGGTCTTCGTGGAAACGATCAAAGCCTAGACTGTTTGAGACATTACTCCCGTGGGGGAAAATGCGCATGGTGACTGTTGTATTCAATCCCGATGCAATTTCTGTGTTTCATCAACACTCTGATAGTCCACAGATTACAGTTTGCCTCCAGATGTGCATCGGAATCTACTACTGGTCTTCCAGAAAACGATCAAAGCATAGACTGTTTGAGGCATTACTCCCATGGAGGAAAATGCGCATGGTCACTGTTGTATTAAATCGCGATGCAATTTCTGTGTTTCATCAACACTTTGAAGGTCCACAGATTACAGAATGCCTCCAGATGTGCTTCAGAAACTACTACTGGTATTCGAGGAAACGATCAAAGCATAGACTGTTTGAGACATTACTCCCGTGGAAGAAAGTGCGCATGGTGACTGTTGTATTCAATCCCGATGCAATTTCTGTGTTTCATCAACACTCAGTTAGTCCACAGATTACAGAATGCCTTCAGATGTGCATCGGAAACTACTACTGGTCTTCCAGGGAACGATCAAAGCGTAGACTGATTGAGACATTACTCCCATGGAGGAAAATGAGAATGGTGTCTGTTGTATTCAATCCCGATGCAATTTCTGTGTTTCATCAACACTCTGATAGTCCACAAATTACAGAATGCCACCAGATGTGCATCGGAAACTACTACTGGTCTTACAGGGAACGATCAAAGCGTAGACTGTTTGAGACATAACTCCTATGTAGGAAAGTGCGCATGGTGACTGTTGTATTCAATCCCGATGCAATTTCTGTGTTTCATCAACACTCTGATAGTGCACAGATAACAGAATGATACCAGATGTGCATCGGAAATAACTACTGGTCTTCCAGGGAACGATCAAATCGCAGACTGTTTGAGACATTACTCCCGTGGAGGAAAGTGCACATGGTGACTGTTGTATTCAATCCCGATGCAATTTCTGTGTTTCATCAACACTCAGTTAGTCCACAGATTACAGAATGCCTCCAGATGTGCATCGGAAACTTCTACTGGTCTTCCAGGGAACGATCAAAGCGTAGACTGTTTGAGACATTACTCCCATGGAGGAAAATGCGAATGGCGACTGTTAAATTCAATCCCGATGCAATTTCTGTGCTTCATCAACACTCTGATAGTCCACAAATTACAGAATGCCACCAGATGTGCATCGGAAACTACTATTGGTCTTACAGGGAACGATCAAAGCGTAGACTGTTTGAGACATTACTCCAGTGAAGGAAAGTGCGCATCGTGACTGTTGTATTCAATCACGATGCAATTTCTGTGTTTCATCAACACTCTGATAGTGCACAGATAACAGAATGATACCAGATGTGCATCGGAAATAACTACTGGTCTAGCAGGGAACGATCAAATCGCAGACTGTTTGAGACATTACTCCCGTGGAGGAAAGTGCGCATGGTGACTGTTGTATTCAATCCCGATGCAATTTCTGTGTTTCATCAACACTCAGTTAGTCCACAGATTACAGAATGCCTCCAGATGTGCATCGGAAACAACTACTGGTCTTCCAGGGAACGATCAAAGCGTAGACTGTTTGAGACATTACTCCCATGGAGGAAAATGCGAATGGTGTCTGTTGTATTCAATCCCGATGCAATTCCTGTGTTTCATTAACACTCTGATAGTCCACAAATTACAGAATGCCACCAGATGTGCATCGGAAACTACTTCTGGTCTTACAGGGAACGATCAAAGCGTAGACTGTTTGAGACATTACTCCAGTGAAGGAAAGTGCGCATGGTGACTGTTGTATTGAATCCGGATGCAATTTCTGTGTTTCATCAACACTCTGATAGTCCACAGATGACGGAAAGCCTCCAGATGTGCATCGGAAACTACTACTGGTCTTCCAGGGAACGATCAAATCGTAGACTGTTTGAGACATTACTCCCATGGAGGAAAATGCGAATGGTGTCTGTTGTATTCAATCCCGATGCAATTTCTGTGTTTCATCATCACTTTGATGGTCCACAGATTACAGAATGCCTCGAGATGTGCATCGGAAACTACTACTGGTTTTCCAGGGAACGTCAAAGTGTAGACTGTTTGAGATATTACTCCCGTGGAGGAAAGTGATCATGGTTACTGTTGTATTCAATCCCGATGCAATTTCTGTGTTTCAACACTACTCTGATAGTCCATAGCTTACAGAATGCCACCAGATGTGCATCGGAAACAACAACTGGTCTTCCAGGGAACGATCAAGGCATAGACTGTTTGAGACATTACTCCAATGGAGGAAAGTGCGCATGGTGACTGTCGTATTAAATCCCGATGCAATTTCTGTGTTTCATCAACTCTTTGAAGGTCCACAGATTACAGAATGCCTCCAGATGTGCTTCGGAAACTACTACTGGTCTTCGAGGAAACGATCAAATCATAGACTGTTTGAGACATTACTCCCGTGGAAGAAAGTGCGCATGGTGACTGTTGTATTCAATCCCGATGCAATTTCTGTGTTTCATCAACACTCAGTTAGTCCACAGATTACAGAATGCCTCCAGATGTGCATCGGAAACTACTACTGGTCTTCCAGGGAACGATCAAAGCGTAGACTGTTTGAGACATTACTCCCATGGAGGAAAATGCGAATGGTGTCTGTTGTATTCAATCCCGATGCAATTTCTGTGTGTCATCAACACTCTGATAGTCCACAAATTACAGAATGCAACCAGATGTGCATCGGAAACTACTACTGGTCTTACAGGGAACGATCAAAGCGTAGACTGTTTGAGACATTACTCCCGTGGAAGAAAGTGCGCATGGTGGCTGTTGTATTCAATCCCGATGCAATTTCTGTGTTTCATCAACACTCTGATAGTGCACAGATAACAGAATGATACCAGATGTGCATCGGAAATAACTACTGGTCTTCCAGGGAACGATCAAATCGCAGACTGTTTGAGACATTACTCCCGTGGGGGAAAGTGCGCATGGTGACTGTTGTATTCAATCCCGATGCAATTTCTGTGTTTCATCAACACTCAGTTAGTCCACAGATTACAGAATGCCTCCAGATGTGCATCGGAAACTGCTACTGGTCTTCCAGGGAACGATCAAAGCGTAGACTGTTTGAGACATTACTCCCATGGAGGAAAATGCGAATGGTGACTGTTGTATTCAATCCCGATGCAATTTCTGTGTTTCATCAACACTCTGATAGTCCACAAATTACAGAATGCCACCAGATGTGCATCGCAAACTACTACTGGTCTTACAGGGAACGATCAAAGCGTAGACTGTTTGAGACATTACTCCAGTGAAGGAAAGTGCGCATGGTGACTGTTGTATTCAATCCCGATGCAATTTCTGTGCTTCATCAACACCCGGATAGACCACAAATTACAGAATGCCTCCAGATGTGCATTGGAAACTACTACCGGTCTTCAGGGAACGATCAAATCAATGACAGTTTGAGACGTTACTCTTATGGAGGAAAGTGCGCATGGTTACTGTTGTATTCAATCCCGATGCAATTTCTGTGTTTCATCATCACTTTGATGGTCCACCGATTACAGAATGCCTCGAGATGTGCATCGGAAACTACTACTGGTTTTCCAGGGAACGATCAAAGAGTAGACTGTTTGAGATATTACTCCCGTGGAGGAAAGTGCGCATGGTTACTGTTGTATTCAATCCCGAGCAATTTCTGTGTTTCAACACTACTCTGATAGTCCATAGCTTACAGAATGCCACCAGATGTGCATTGGAAACAACTACTGGTCTTCCAGGGAACGATCAAGGCATAGACTGTTTGAGACATTACTCCAATGGAGGAAAGTGCGCATGGTGACTGTCGTATTAAATCCCGATGCAATTTCTGTGTTTCATCAACACTTTGAAGGTCCACAGATTAGAGAATGCCTCCAGATGTGGATCGGAATCTTCTACTGGTCTTGCAGGGAAAGATCAAAGCGTAGACTGTTTGAGACATTACTCCCATGGAGGAAAGTGCGCATGGTGACTGTTGTATTCAATCCCGTTGCAAATAAAGTGTTTCAACAACACTCTGATAGTCCACTGATTACAGAATGCCTCCAGATGTGCATCGGAAACCACTACTGGTCTTACAGGGAACGATCAAAGCGTAGACAGTTTGAGGCGTTACTCCCATGGAGGAAAGTCCGCATGGTGACTGTTGTATTCAATCCCGGAGCAATTTCTGAGTTCATCAACACTCTGATAGTCCACAGATTACAGAATGCAACCAGATGTGCATCGGATTCTACAACTGGTCTTCCAGGGAGAGATCAAAACGTAAACTGTTTCAGACATTACTCCCATGGAGGAAAGTGCGCGTTTTGACTGTTGAATTCAATTCCGATGCAATTTCGGTGTTTCATCAATACTCTGATAGTCCACAGATTACAGTATGCTTCCAGATGTGCATCGGAAGCTACTAATGGTCTTCCAGGGAACGAACAAAGCGTAGACTGTTTGAGACATCACTCCTATGTAGGAAAGTGCGCATGGTGACTGTTGTATTCAATGCCGATGCAATTTCTGTGTTTCATCAACACTCTGATAGTCCACAGATTACAGAATGCCTCCAGATGTGCATCGGAAACTACTACTGGTCTTCCAGGAACGATCAAAGCGTAGACTGTTTGAGACATTACTCCCATGGAGGACAGTCCGCATAGTGACTGTTGTATTCAATCCCGAGGCAATTTCTGTGTTTCAACAACACTCTGATAGTAAACAGATAACAGAATGCCTCCAGATGTGCATCGGAAGCTACTACTGGTCTTCCAGGGAACGATCAAAGCGCAGACTGTTGAGACATTACTTTCACGGAGGAAAGTGCGCATGGTGACTGTTGTATTCAATCCCGATGCAATTTCTGTGTTTCATCAACACTTTGAAGGTCCACAGATTACAGAATGCCTCCATATGTGAATCGAAACTACTACTGGTCTTCCAGGGAACGATCAAAGCGTAGACTGTTTGAGACATTACTCCCATGGACGAAAGAGGTCATGGTGACTGTTGTATTCAATGCCGATGCAATTTCTGTGTTTCATTAGCACTCGGATAGTCCACAGATTACAGAATGCTTCCAGATGTGCATCGGAAACTACTAATGGTCTTCCAGGGAACGAACAAAGCGTAGACTGTTTGCGACATTACTACAATGTAGGAAAGTGCGCATGGCGACTGTTGTATACAATCCCGATGCAATTTCTGTGTTTCATCAACACTCTGATAGTCCACAGTTTACAGAATGCCTCCAGATGTGCATCGGAAACTACTACTGGACTTCCAGGGAACGATTAAAGCGTAAACAGTTTGAGACATTACTCCCATGGAGGAAAGTGCGCATGGTGACTGTTGTATTCAATCCCGATGCAATTTCTGTGTTTCATTAGCACTCGGATAGTCCACAGATTACAGAAGGCCTCCAGATGTGCATCGGAAACTACTACTGGTCTTGAGGGAACGATCAATGCGATGACAGTTTGAGACATTACTCCAATGTAGAAATGTACGCATGGTGACTGTCGTATTAAATCCCGATGCAATTTCTGTGTTTCATCAACACTTTGAAGGTCCACAGATTAGAGAATGCCTCCAGATGTGGATCGGAATCTTCTACTGGTCTTCCAGGGAACGATCAAAGCGTAGACTCTTTGAGACATTACTCCCATGGAGGAAAGTCCACATGGTGACTGTTGTATTCAATCCCGGAGAAATTTCTGAGTTCATCAACACTCTGATAGTCCACAGATTACAGAATGCAACCAGATGTGCATCGGATTCTACAACTGGTCTTCCAGGGAGAGATCAAAGCGTAAACTGTTTCAGACATTACTCCCATGGAGGAAAGTGCGCATTATGACTGTTGAATTCAATTCCGATGCAATTTCAGTGTTTCATCAATACTCTGATAGTCCACAGATTACAGTATGCTTCCAGATGTGCATCGGAAGCTACTAATGGTCTTCCAGGGAACGAACAATGCGTAGACTGTTTGAGACATTACTCCTATGTAGGAAAGTGCGCATGGTGACTGTTGTATTCTATCCCGATGCAATTTCTGTGTTTCATCAACACTCTGATAGTCCACAGATTACAGAATGCCTCCAGATGTGCATCGGAAACTACTACTGGTCTTCCAGGAACGATCAAAGCGTAGACTGTTTGAGACATTACTCCCATGGAGGAAAGTCCGCATAGTGACTGTTGTATTCAATCCCGAGGCAATTTCTGTGTTTCAACAACACTCTGATAGTAAACAGATAACAGAATGCCTCCAGATGTGCATCGGAAACTACTACTGGTCTTCCATTGAACGATCAAAGCGTAGACTGTTGAGACATTACTTCCACGGATTAAAGTGCGCATGGTGACTGTTGTATTCAATCCCGATGCAGTTTCTGTGTTTCATCAACACTTTGAAAGTCCACAGATTACAGAATGCCTCCATATGTGAATCGAAACTACTACTGGTCTTCCAGGGAACGATCAAAGCCTAGACTGTTTGAGACATTACTCTCATGCAGGAAAGTGTGGATGGTGACTGTTGTATTACATCCCGATGCAATTTCTGTTTTTCAACAACATTCTGATAGTCCACAGATTACAGAATGCCACCAGATGTGCATTGGAAACTACTACTGGTCTTCCAGGGAACGATCAAAGCGTAGACTGTTTGAGACGTTACTCCCATGGAGGAAAGTGGTCATGGTGACTGTTGTATTCAATCCCGATGCAATTTCTGCGTTTCATTAGCACTCGGATAGTCCACAGATTACAGAATGCTTCCAGATGTGCATCGGAAACTACTAATGGTCTTCAAGGGAACGAACAAAGCGTAGACTGTTTGAGACATTACTCCAATGTAGGAAAGTGCGCATGGTGACTGTTGTATTCAATCCCGATGCAGTTTCTGTGTTTCATCAACACTCTGATAGTCCACAGATTACAGAATGCCTCCAGATGTGCATCGGAAACTACTACTGGACTTCCAGGGAACGATCGAAGCGTAAACAGTTTGAGACATTACTCCCATGGAGGAAAGTGCGCATGGTGACTGTTGTATTCAATCCCGATGCAGTTTCTGTGTTTCATCAACACTTTGAAAGTCCACAGATTACAGAATGCCACCAGATGTGCATCGGAAACAACTACTGGTCTTCCAGGGAACGATCAAGGCATAGACTGTTTAAAACATTACTCCAATGGAGGAAAGTGCGCATGGTGACTGTCGTATTAAATCCCGATGCAATTTCTGTGTTTCATCAACTCTTTGAAGGTCCACAGATTACAGAATGCCTCCAGATGTGCTTCGGAAACTACTACTGGTCTTCGAGGAAACGATCAAATCATAGACTGTTTGAGACATTACTCCCGTGGAAGAAAGTGCGCATGGTGACTGTTGTATTCAATCCCGATGCAATTTCTGTGTTTCATCAGCACTCAGTTAGTCCACAGATTACAGAATGCCTCCAGATGTGCATCGGAAACTACTACTGGTCTTCCAGGGAACGATCAAAGCGTAGACTGTTTGAGACATTACTCCCATGGAGGAAAATGCGAATGGTGTCTGTTGTATTCAATCCCGATGCAATTTCTGTGTGTCATCAACACTCTGATAGTCCACAAATTACAGAATGCAACCAGATGTGCATCGGAAACTACTACTGGTCTTACAGGGAACGATCAAAGCGTAGACTGTTTGAGACATTACTCCCGTGGAAGAAAGTGCGCATGGTGGCTGTTGTATTCAATCCCGATGCAATTTCTGTGTTTCATCAACACTCTGATAGTGCACAGATAACAGAATGATACCAGATGTGCATCGGAAATAACTACTGGTCTTCCAGGGAACGATCAAATCGCAGACTGTTTGAGACATTACTCCCGTGGAGGAAAGTGCGCATGGTGACTGTTGTATTCAATCCCGATGCAATTTCTGTGTTTCATCAACACTCAGTTAGTCCACAGATTACAGAATGCCTCCAGATGTGCATCGGAAACTGCTACTGGTCTTCCAGGGAACGATCAAAGCGTAGACTGTTTGAGACATTACTCCCATGGAGGAAAATGCGAATGGTGACTGTTGTATTCAATCCCGATGCAATTTCTGTGTTTCATCAACACTCTGATAGTCCACAAATTACAGAATGCCACCAGATGTGCATCGCAAACTACTACTGGTCTTACAGGGAACGATCAAAGCGTAGACTGTTTGAGACATTACTTCAGTGAAGGAAAGTGCGCATGGTGACTGTTGTATTCAATCCCGATGCAATTTCTGTGCTTCATCAACACCCGGATAGACCACAAATTACAGAATGCCTCCAGATGTGCATTGGAAACTACTACCGGTCTTCAGGGAACGATCAAATCGATGACAGTTTGAGACGTTACTCTTATGGAGGAAAGTGCGCATGGTTACTGTTGTATTCAATCCCGAGCAATTTCTGTGTTTCAACACTACTCTGATAGTCCATAGCTTACAGAATGCCACCAGATGTGCATTGGAAACAACTACTGGTCTTCCAGGGAACGATCAAGGCATAGACTGTTTGAGACATTACTCCGATGGAGGAAAGTGCGCATGGTGACTGTCGTATTAAATCCCGATGCAATTTCTGTGTTTCATCAACACTTTGAAGGTCCACAGATTAGAGAATGCCTCCAGATGTGGATCGGAATCTTCTACTGGTCTTGCAGGGAAAGATCAAAGCGTAGACTGTTTGAGACATTACTCCCATGGAGGAAAGTGCGCATGGTGACTGTTGTATTCAATCCCGTTGCAAATAAAGTGTTTCAACAACACTCTGATAGTCCACTGATTACAGAATGCCTCCAGATGTGCATCGGAAACCACTACTGGTCTTACAGGGAACGATCAAAGCGTAGACAGTTTGAGGCGTTACTCCCATGGAGGAAAGTCCGCATGGTGACTGTTGTATTCAATCCCGGAGCAATTTCTGAGTTCATCAACACTCTGATAGTCCACAGATTACAGAATGCAACCAGATGTGCATCGGATTCTACAACTGGTCTTCCAGGGAGAGATCAAAGCGTAAACTGTTTCAGACATTACTCCCATGGAGGAAAGTGCGCGTTTTGACTGTTGAATTCAATTCCGATGCAATTTCGTTGTTTCATCAATACTCTGATAGTCCACAGATTACAGTATGCTTCCAGATGTGCATCGGAAGCTACTAATGGTCTTCCAGGGAACAAACAAAGCGTAGACTGTTTGAGACATCACTCCTATGTAGGAAAGTGCGCATGGTGACTGTTGTATTCAATGCCGATGCAATTTCTGTGTTTCATCAACACTCTGATAGTCCACAGATTACAGAATGCCTCCAGATGTGCATCGGAAACTACTACTGGTCTTCCAGGAACGATCAAAGCGTAGACTGTTTGAGACATTACTCCCATGGAGGACAGTCCGCATAGTGACTGTTGTATTCAATCCCGAGGCAATTTCTGTGTTTCAACAACACTCTGATAGTAAACAGATAACAGAATGCCTCCAGATGTGCATCGGAAGCTACTACTGGTCTTCCAGGGAACGAACAAAGCGTAGACTGTTTGCGACATTACTACAATGTAGGAAAGTGCGCATGGCAACTGTTGTATACAATCCCGATGCAATTTCTGTGTTTCATCAACACTCTGATAGTCCACAGTTTACAGAATGCCTCCAGATGTGCATCGGAAACTACTACTGGACTTCCAGGGAACGATCAAAGCGTAAACAGTTTGAGACATTACTCCCATGGAGGAAAGTGCGCATGGTGACTGTTGTATTCAATCCCGATGCAATTTCTGTGTTTCATTAGCACTCGGATAGTCCACAGATTACAGAAGGCCTCCAGATGTGCATCGGAAACTACTACTGGTCTTGAGGGAACGATCAATGCGATGACAGTTTGAGACATTACTCCAATGTAGAAATGTACGCATGGTGACTGTCGTATTAAATCCCGATGCAATTTCTGTGTTTCATCAACACTTTGAAGGTCCACAGATTAGAGAATGCCTCCAGATGTGGATCGGAATCTTCTACTGGTCTTCCAGGGAACGATCAAAGCGTAGACTCTTTGAGACATTACTCCCATGGAGGAAAGTCCGCATGGTGACTGTTGTATTCAATCCCGGAGAAATTTCTGAGTTCATCAACACTCTGATAGTCCACAGATTACAGAATGCAACCAGATGTGCATCGGATTCTACAACTGGTCTTCCAGGGAGAGATCAAAGCGTAAACTGTTTCAGACATTACTCCCATGGAGGAAAGTGCGCATTATGACTGTTGAATTCAATTCCGATGCAATTTCGGTGTTTCATCAATACTCTGATAGTCCACAGATTACAGTATGCTTCCAGATGTGCATCGGAAGCTACTAATGGTCTTCCAGGGAACGAACAATGCGTAGACTCTTTGAGACATTACTCCTATGTAGGAAAGTGCGCATGGTGACTGTTGTATTCTATCCCGATGCAATTTCTGTGTTTCATCAACACTCTGATAGTCCACAGATTACAGAATGCCTCCAGATGTGCATTGGAAACTACTACTGGTCTTCCAGGAACGATCAAAGCGTAGACTGTTTGAGACATTACTCCCATGGAGGAAAGTCCGCATAGTGACTGTTGTATTCAATCCCGAGGCAATTTCTGTGTTTCAACAACACTCTGATAGTAAACGGATAACAGAATGCCTCCAGATGTGCATCGGAAACTACTACTGGTCTTCCATTGAACGATCAAAGCGTAGACTGTTGAGAAATTACTTCCACGGATTAAAGTGCGCATGGTGACTGTTGTATTCAATCCCGATGCAGTTTCTGTGTTTCATCAACACTTTGAAAGTCCACAGATTACAGAATGCCTCCATATGTGAATCGAAACTACTACTGGTCTTCCAGGGAACGATCAAAGCCTAGACTGTTTGAGACATTACTCTCATGCAGGAAAGTGTGGATGGTGACTGTTGTATTACATCCCGATGCAATTTCTGTTTTTCAACAACATTCTGATAGTCCACAGATTACAGAATGCCACCAGATGTGCATTGGAAACTACTACTGGTCTTCCAGGGAACGATCAAAGCGTAGACTGTTTGAGACATTACTCCCATGGAGGAAAGTGGTCATGGTGACTGTTGTATTCAATCCCGATGCAATTTCTGCGTTTCATTAGCACTCGGATAGTCCACAGATTACAGAATGCTTCCAGATGTGCATCGGAAACTACTAATGGTCTTCAAGGGAACGAACAAAGCGTAGACTGTTTGAGACATTACTCCAATGTAGGAAAGTGCGCATGGTGACTGTTGTATTCAATCCCGATGCAGTTTCTGTGTTTCATCAACACTCTGATAGTCCACAGATTACAGAATGCCTCCAGATGTGCATCGGAAACTACTACTGGACTTTCAGGGAACGATCGAAGCGTAAACAGTTTGAGACATTATTCCCATGGTGGAAAGTGCGCATGGTGACTGTTGTATTCAATCCCGATGCAGTTTCTGTGTTTCATCAACACTTTGAAAGTCCACAGATTACAGAATGCCACCAGATGTGCATCGGAAACAACTACTGGTCTTCCAGGGAACGATCAAGGCATAGACTGTTTGAGACATTACTCCCGTGGAAGAAAGTGCGCATGGTGACTGTTGTATTCAATCCCGATGCAATTTCTGTGTTTCATCAACACTCAGTTAGTCCACAGATTACAGAATGCCTCCAGATGTGCATCGGAAACTACTACTGGTCTTCCAGGGAACGATCAAAGCGTAGACTGTTTGAGACATTACTCCCATGGAGGAAAATGCGAATGGTGTCTGTTGTATTCAATCCCGATGCAATTTCTGTGTGTCATCAACACTCTGATAGTCCACAAATTACAGAATGCAACCAGATGTGCATCGGAAACTACTACTGGTCTTACAGGGAACGATCAAAGCGTAGACTGTTTGAGACATTACTCCCGTGGAAGAAAGTGCGCATGGTGGCTGTTGTATTCAATCCCGATGCAATTTCTGTGTTTCATCAACACTCTGATAGTGCACAGATAACAGAATGATACCAGATGTGCATCGGAAATAACTACTGGTCTTCCAGGGAACGATCAAATCGCAGACTGTTTGAGACATTACTCCCGTGGAGGAAAGTGCGCATGGTGACTGTTGTATTCAATCCCGATGCAATTTCTGTGTTTCATCAACACTCAGTTAGTCCACAGATTACAGAATGCCTCCAGATGTGCATCGGAAACTGCTACTGGTCTTCCAGGGAACGATCATAGCGTAGACTGTTTGAGACATTACTCCCATGGAGGAAAATGCGAATGGTGACTGTTGTATTCAATCCCGATGCAATTTCTGTGTTTCATCAACACTCTGATAGTCCACAAATTACAGAATGCCACCAGATGTGCATCGCAAACTACTACTGGTCTTACAGGGAACGATCAAAGCGTAGACTGTTTGAGACATTACTTCAGTGAAGGAAAGTGCGCATGGTGACTGTTGTATTCAATCCCGATGCAATTTCTGTGCTTCATCAACACCCGGATAGACCACAAATTACAGAATGCCTCCAGATGTGCATTGGAAACTACTACCGGTCTTCAGGGAACGATCAAATCGATGACAGTTTGAGACGTTACTCTTATGGAGGAAAGTGCGCATGGTTACTGTTGTATTCAATCCCGATGCAATTTCTGTGTTTCATCATCACTTTGATGGTCCACCGATTACAGAATGCCTCGAGATGTGCATCGGAAACTACTACTGGTTTTCCAGGGAACGATCAAAGAGTAGACTGTTTGAGATATTACTCCCGTGGAGGAAAGTGCGCATGGTTACTGTTGTATTCAATCCCGAGCAATTTCTGTGTTTCAACACTACTCTGATAGTCCATAGCTTACAGAATGCCACCAGATGTGCATTGGAAACAACTACTGGTCTTCCAGGGAACGATCAAGGCATAGACTGTTTGAGACATTACTCCGATGGAGGAAAGTGCGCATGGTGACTGTCGTATTAAATCCCGATGCAATTTCTGTGTTTCATCAACACTTTGAAGGTCCACAGATTAGAGAATGCCTCCAGATGTGGATCGGAATCTTCTACTGGTCTTGCAGGGAAAGATCAAAGCGTAGACTGTTTGAGACATTACTCCCATGGAGGAAAGTGCGCATGGTGACTGTTGTATTCAATCCCGTTGCAAATAAAGTGTTTCAACAACACTCTGATAGTCCACTGATTACAGAATGCCTCCAGATGTGCATCGGAAACCACTACTGGTCTTACAGGGAACGATCAAAGCGTAGACAGTTTGAGGCGTTACTCCCATGGAGGAAAGTCCGCATGGTGACTGTTGTATTCAATCCCGGAGCAATTTCTGAGTTCATCAACACTCTGATAGTCCACAGATTACAGAATGCAACCAGATGTGCATCGGATTCTACAACTGGTCTTCCAGGGAGAGATCAAAGCGTAAACTGTTTCAGACATTACTCCCATGGAGGAAAGTGCGCGTTTTGACTGTTGAATTCAATTCCGATGCAATTTCGGTGTTTCATCAATACTCTGATAGTCCACAGATTACAGTATGCTTCCAGATGTGCATCGGAAGCTACTAATGGTCTTCCAGGGAACGAACAAAGCGTAGACTGTTTGAGACATCACTCCTATGTAGGAAAGTGCGCATGGTGACTGTTGTATTCAATGCCGATGCAATTTCTGTGTTTCATCAACACTCTGATAGTCCACAGATTACAGAATGCCTCCAGATGTGCATCGGAAACTACTACTGGTCTTCCAGGAACGATCAAAGCGTAGACTGTTTGAGACATTACTCCCATGGAGGACAGTCCGCATAGTGACTGTTGTATTCAATCCCGAGGCAATTTCTGTGTTTCAACAACACTCTGATAGTAAACAGATAACAGAATGCCTCCAGATGTGCATCGGAAGCTACTACTGGTCTTCCAGGGAACGAACAAAGCGTAGACTGTTTGCGACATTACTACAATGTAGGAAAGTGCGCATGGCGACTGTTGTATACAATCCCGATGCAATTTCTGTGTTTCATCAACACTCTGATAGTCCACAGTTTACAGAATGCCTCCAGATGTGCATCGGAAACTACTACTGGACTTCCAGGGAACGATCAAAGCGTAAACAGTTTGAGACATTACTCCCATGGAGGAAAGTGCGCATGGTGACTGTTGTATTCAATCCCGATGCAATTTCTGTGTTTCATTAGCACTCGGATAGTCCACAGATTACAGAAGGCCTCCAGATGTGCATCGGAAACTACTACTGGTCTTGAGGGAACGATCAATGCGATGACAGTTTGAGACATTACTCCAATGTAGAAATGTACGCATGGTGACTGTCGTATTAAATCCCGATGCAATTTCTGTGTTTCATCAACACTTTGAAGGTCCACAGATTAGGGAATGCCTCCAGATGTGGATCGGAATCTTCTACTGGTCTTCCAGGGAACGATCAAAGCGTAGACTCTTTGAGACATTACTCCCATGGAGGAAAGTCCGCATGGTGACTGTTGTATTCAATCCCGGAGCAATATCTGAGTTCATCAACACTCTGATAGTCCACAGATTACAGAATGCAACCAGATGTGCATCGGATTCTACAACTGGTCTTCCAGGGAGAGATCAAAGCGTAAACTGTTTCAGACATTACTCCCATGGAGGAAAGTGCGCATTATGACTGTTGAATTCAATTCCGATGCAATTTCGGTGTTTCATCAATACTCTGATAGTCCACAGATTACAGTATGCTTCCAGATGTGCATCGGAAGCTACTAATGGTCTTCCAGGGAACGAACAAAGCGTAGACTGTTTGAGACATTACTCCTATGTAGGAAAGTGCGCATGGTGACTGTTGTATTCAATCCCGATGCAATTTCTGTGTTTCATCAACACTCTGATAGTCCACAGATTACAGAATGCCTCCAGATGTGCATCGGAAACTACTACTGGTCTTCCAGGAACGATCAAAGCGTAGACTGTTTGAGACATTACTCCCATGGAGGAAAGTCCGCATAGTGACTGTTGTATCCAATCCCGAGGCAATTTCTGTGTTTCAACAACACTCTGATAGTAAACAGATAACAGAATGCCTCCAGATGTGCATCGGAAACTACTACTGGTCTTCCATTGAACGATCAAAGCGTAGACTGTTGAGACATTACTTCCACGGATTAAAGTGCGCATGGTGACTGTTGTATTCAATCCCGATGCAGTTTCTGTGTTTCATCAACACTTTGAAAGTCCACAGATTACAGAATGCCTCCATATGTGAATCGAAACTACTACTGGTCTTCCAGGGAACGATCAAAGCCTAGACTGTTTGAGACATTACTCTCATGCAGGAAAGTGTGGATGGTGACTGTTGTATTACATCCCGATGCAATTTCTGTTTTTCAACAACATTCTGATAGTCCACAGATTACAGAATGCCACCAGATGTGCATTGGAAACTACTACTGGTCTTCCAGGGAACGATCAAAGCGTAGACTGTTTGAGACATTACTCCCATGGAGGAAAGTGGTCATGGTGACTGTTGTATTCAATCCCGATGCAATTTCTGCGTTTCATTAGCACTCGGATAGTCCACAGATTACAGAATGCTTCCAGATGTGCATCGGAAACTACTAATGGTCTTCAAGGGAACGAACAAAGCGTAGACTGTTTGAGACATTACTCCAATGTAGGAAAGTGCGCATGGTGACTGTTGTATTCAATCCCGATGCAGTTTCTGTGTTTCATCAACACTCTGATAGTCCACAGATTACAGAATGCCTCCAGATGTGCATCGGAAACTACTACTGGACTTCCAGGGAACGATCGAAGCGTAAACAGTTTGAGACATTACTCCCATGGAGGAAAGTGCGCATGGTGACTGTTGTATTCAATCCCGATGCAATTTCTGTGTTTCATTAATACTCTGATAGTCCACAGATTACAGAATGCCTCCAGATGTGCATCGCAAACCACTAGTGGTCTTCCAGGGACCGATCAAAGCGTAGACTGTTTGAGACATTACTCCCATGGAGGAAAGTGCGCATGGTGACTGTTGTATTCAATCCCGAAGCAATATCTGTGTTTCATCAACACTCTGATAGTCCACAGATTACAGAATGCCTCCCGATGTTTATCGGAAACCACTACTGGTCTTCCAGGGAACGATCAAGGCGTAGACTGTTTGAGAATTACTCCCATGGAGGAAAGTGGTCATGGTGACTGTTGTATTCAATCCCGGAGCAATTTCTGAGTTCATCAACACTCTGATAGTCCACAGATTACAGAATGCAACCAGATGTGCATCGGATTCTACAACCGGTCTTCCAGGGAGAGATCAAAGCGTGAACTGTTTCATACATTACTCCCATGGAGGAAAGTGCGCATTATGACTGTTGAATTCAATTCCGATGCAATTTCGGTGTTTCATCAATACTCTGATAGTCCACAGATTACAGTATGCTTCCAGATGTGCATCGGAAGCTACTAATGGTCTTCCAGGGAACGAACAAAGCGTAGACTGTTTGAGACATTACTCCTATGTAGGAAAGTGCGCATGGTGACTGTTGTATTCAATCCCGATGCAATTTCTGTGTTTCATCAACACTCTGATAGTCCACAGATTACAGAATGCCTCCAGATGTGCATCGGAAACTACTACTGGTCTTCCAGGAACGATCAAAGCGTAGACTGTTTGAGACATTACTCCCATGGAGGAAAGTCCGCATAGTGACTGTTGTATTCAATCCCGAGGCAATTTCTGTGTTTCAACAACACTCTGATAGTAAACAGATAACAGAATGCCTCCAGATGTGCATCGGAAACTACTACTGGTCTTCCATTGAACGATCAAAGCGTAGACTGTTGAGACATTACTTCCACGGATTAAAGTGCGCATGGTGACTGTTGTATTCAATCCCGATGCAGTTTCTGTGTTTCATCAACACTTTGAAAGTCCACAGATTACAGAATGCCTCCATATGTGAATCGAAACTACTACTGGTCTTCCAGGGAACGATCAAAGCCTAGACTGTTTGAGACATTACTCTCATGCAGGAAAGTGTGGATGGTGACTGTTGTATTACATCCCGATGCAATTTCTGTTTTTCAACAACATTCTGATAGTCCACAGATTACAGAATGCCACCAGATGTGCATTGGAAACTACTACTGGTCTTCCAGGGAACGATCAAAGCGTAGACTGTTTGAGACATTACTCCCATGGAGGAAAGTGGTCATGGTGACTGTTGTATTCAATCCCGATGCAATTTCTGCGTTTCATTAGCACTCGGATAGTCCACAGATTACAGAATGCTTCCAGATGTGCATCGGAAACTACTAATGGTCTTCAAGGGAACGAACAAAGCGTAGACTGTTTGAGACATTACTCCAATGTAGGAAAGTGCGCATGGTGACTGTTGTATTCAATCCCGATGCAGTTTCTGTGTTTCATCAACACTCTGATAGTCCACAGATTACAGAATGCCTCCAGATGTGCATCGGAAACTACTACTGGACTTCCAGGGAACGATCGAAGCGTAAACAGTTTGAGACATTACTCCCATGGAGGAAAGTGCGCATGGTGACTGTTGTATTCAATCCCGATGCAGTTTCTGTGTTTCATCAACACTTTGAAAGTCCACAGATTACAGAATGCCACCAGATGTGCATCGGAAACAACTACTGGTCTTCCAGGGAACGATCAAGGCATAGACTGTTTGAGACATTACTCCAATGGAGGAAAGTGCGCATGGTGACTGTCGTATTAAATCCCGATGCAATTTCTGTGTTTCATCAACTCTTTGAAGGTCCACAGATTACAGAATGCCTCCAGATGTGCTTCGGAAACTACTACTGGTCTTCGAGGAAACGATCAAATCATAGACTGTTTGAGACATTACTCCCGTGGAAGAAAGTGCGCATGGTGACTGTTGTATTCAATCCCGATGCAATTTCTGTGTTTCATCAACACTCAGTTAGTCCACAGATTACAGAATGCCACCAGATGTGCATCGGAAACTACTTCTGGTCTTCCAGGGAACGATCAAAGCGTAGACTGTTTGAGACATTACTCCCATGGAGGAAAATGCGAATGGTGTCTGTTGTATTCAATCCCGATGCAATTTCTGTGTGTCATCAACACTCTGATAGTCCACAAATTACAGAATGCAACCAGATGTGCATCGGAAACTACTACTGGTCTTACAGGGAACGATCAAAGCGTAGACTGTTTGAGACATTACTCCCGTGGAAGAAAGTGCGCATGGTGGCTGTTGTATTCAATCCCGATGCAATTTCTGTGTTTCATCAACACTCTGATAGTGCACAGATAACAGAATGATACCAGATGTGCATCGGAAATAACTACTGGTCTTCCAGGGAACGATCAAATCGCAGACTGTTTGAGACATTACTCCCGTGGAGGAAAGTGCGCATGGTGACTGTTGTATTCAATCCCGATGCAATTTCTGTGTTTCATCAACACTCAGTTAGTCCACAGATTACAGAATGCCTCCAGATGTGCATCGGAAACTGCTACTGGTCTTCCAGGGAACGATCATAGCGTAGACTGTTTGAGACATTACTCCCATGGAGGAAAATGCGAATGGTGACTGTTGTATTCAATCCCGATGCAATTTCTGTGTTTCATCAACACTCTGATAGTCCACAAATTACAGAATGCCACCAGATGTGCATCGCAAACTACTACTGGTCTTACAGGGAACGATCAAAGCGTAGACTGTTTGAGACATTACTTCAGTGAAGGAAAGTGCGCATGGTGACTGTTGTATTCAATCCCGATGCAATTTCTGTGCTTCATCAACACCCGGATAGACCACAAATTACAGAATGCCTCCAGATGTGCATTGGAAACTACTACCGGTCTTCAGGGAACGATCAAATCGATGACAGTTTGAGACGTTACTCTTATGGAGGAAAGTGCGCATGGTTACTGTTGTATTCAATCCCGATGCAATTTCTGTGTTTCATCATCACTTTGATGGACCACCGATTACAGAATGCCTCGAGATGTGCATCGGAAACTACTACTGGTTTTCCAGGGAACGATCAAGGCATAGACTGTTTGAGATATTACTCCCGTGGAGGAAAGTGCGCATGGTTACTGTTGTATTCAATCCCGAGCAATTTCTGTGTTTCAACACTACTCTGATAGTCCATAGCTTACAGAATGCCACCAGATGTGCATTGGAAACAACTACTGGTCTTCCAGGGAACGATCAAGGCATAGACTGTTTGAGACATTACTCCGATGGAGGAAAGTGCGCATGGTGACTGTCGTATTAAATCCCGATGCAATTTCTGTGTTTCATCAACACTTTGAAGGTCCACAGATTAGAGAATGCCTCCAGATGTGGATCGGAATCTTCTACTGGTCTTGCAGGGAAAGATCAAAGCGTAGACTGTTTGAGACATTACTCCCATGGAGGAAAGTGCGCATGGTGACTGTTGTATTCAATCCCGTTGCAAATAAAGTGTTTCAACAACACTCTGATAGTCCACTGATTACAGAATGCCTCCAGATGTGCATCGGAAACCACTACTGGTCTTACAGGGAACGATCAAAGCGTAGACAGTTTGAGGCGTTACTCCCATGGAGGAAAGTCCGCATGGTGACTGTTGTATTCAATCCCGGAGCAATTTCTGAGTTCATCAACACTCTGATAGTCCACAGATTACAGAATGCAACCAGATGTGCATCGGATTCTACAACTGGTCTTCCAGGGAGAGATCAAAGCGTAAACTGTTTCAGACATTACTCCCATGGAGGAAAGTGCGCGTATTGACTGTTGAATTCAATTCCGATGCAATTTCGGTGTTTCATCAATACTCTGATAGTCCACAGATTACAGTATGCTTCCAGATGTGCATCGGAAGCTACTAATGGTCTTCCAGGGAACGAACAAAGCGTAGACTGTTTGAGACATCACTCCTATGTAGGAAAGTGCGCATGGTGACTGTTGTATTCAATGCCGATGCAATTTCTGTGTTTCATCAACACTCTGATAGTCCACAGATTACAGAATGCCTCCAGATGTGCATCGGAAACTACTACTGGTCTTCCAGGAACGATCAAAGCGTAGACTGTTTGAGACATTACTCCCATGGAGGACAGTCCGCATAGTGACTGTTGTATTCAATCCCGAGGCAATTTCTGTGTTTCAACAACACTCTGATAGTAAACAGATAACAGAATGCCTCCAGATGTGCATCGGAAGCTACTACTGGTCTTCCAGGGAACGAACAAAGCGTAGACTGTTTGCGACATTACTACAATGTAGGAAAGTGCGCATGGCGACTGTTGTATACAATCCCGATGCAATTTCTGTGTTTCATCAACACTCTGATAGTCCACAGTTTACAGAATGCCTCCAGATGTGCATCGGAAACTACTACTGGACTTCCAGGGAACGATCAAAGCGTAAACAGTTTGAGACATTACTCCCATGGAGGAAAGTGCGCATGGTGACTGTTGTATTCAATCCCGATGCAATTTCTGTGTTTCATTAGCACTCGGATAGTCCACAGATTACAGAAGGCCTCCAGATGTGCATCGGAAACTACTACTGGTCTTGAGGGAACGATCAATGCGATGACAGTTTGAGACATTACTCCAATGTAGAAATGTACGCATGGTGACTGTCGTATTAAATCCCGATGCAATTTCTGTGTTTCATCAACACTTTGAAGGTCCACAGATTAGAGAATGCCTCCAGATGTGGATCGGAATCTTCTACTGGTCTTCCAGGGAACGATCAAAGCGTAGACTCTTTGAGACATTACTCCCATGGAGGAAAGTCCGCATGGTGACTGTTGTATTCAATCCCGGAGCAATATCTGAGTTCATCAACACTCTGATAGTCCACAGATTACAGAATGCAACCAGATGTGCATCGGATTCTACAACTGGTCTTCCAGGGAGAGATCAAAGCGTAAACTGTTTCAGACATTACTCCCATGGAGGAAAGTGCGCATTATGACTGTTGAATTCAATTCCGATGCAATTTCGGTGTTTCATCAATACTCTGATAGTCCACAGATTACAGTATGCTTCCAGATGTGCATCGGAAGCTACTAATGGTCTTCCAGGGAACGAACAAAGCGTAGACTGTTTGAGACATTACTCCTATGTAGGAAAGTGCGCATGGTGACTGTTGTATTCAATCCCGATGCAATTTCTGTGTTTCATCAACACTCTGATAGTCCACAGATTACAGAATGCCTCCAGATGTGCATCGGAAACTACTACTGGTCTTCCAGGAACGATCAAAGCGTAGACTGTTTGAGACATTACTCCCATGGAGGAAAGTCCGCATAGTGACTGTTGTATTCAATCCCGAGGCAATTTCTGTGTTTCAACAACACTCTGATAGTAAACAGATAACAGAATGCCTCCAGATGTGCATCGGAAACTACTACTGGTCTTCCATTGAACGATCAAAGCGTAGACTGTTGAGACATTACTTCCACGGATTAAAGTGCGCATGGTGACTGTTGTATTCAATCCCGATGCAGTTTCTGTGTTTCATCAACACTTTGAAAGTCCACAGATTACAGAATGCCTCCATATGTGAATCGAAACTACTACTGGTCTTCCAGGGAACGATCAAAGCCTAGACTGTTTGAGACATTACTCTCATGCAGGAAAGTGTGGATGGTGACTGTTGTATTACATCCCGATGCAATTTCTGTTTTTCAACAACATTCTGATAGTCCACAGATTACAGAATGCCACCAGATGTGCATTGGAAACTACTACTGGTCTTCCAGGGAACGATCAAAGCGTAGACTGTTTGAGACATTACTCCCATGGAGGAAAGTGGTCATGGTGACTGTTGTATTCAATCCCGATGCAATTTCTGCGTTTCATTAGCACTCGGATAGTCCACAGATTACAGAATGCTTCCAGATGTGCATCGGAAACTACTTATGGTCTTCAAGGGAACGAACAAAGCGTAGACTGTTTGAGACATTACTCCAATGTAGGAAAGTGCGCATGGTGACTGTTGTATTCAATCCCGATGCAGTTTCTGTGTTTCATCAACACTCTGATAGTCCACAGATTACAGAATGCCTCCAGATGTGCATCGGAAACTACTACTGGACTTCCAGGGAACGATCGAAGCGTAAACAGTTTGAGACATTACTCCCATGGAGGAAAGTGCGCATGGTGACTGTTGTATTCAATCCCGATGCAATTTCTGTGTTTCATTAATACTCTGATAGTCCACAGATTACAGAATGCCTCCAGATGTGCATCGCAAACCACTAGTGGTCTTCCAGGGACCGATCAAAGCGTAGACTGTTTGAGACATTACTCCCATGGAGGAAAGTGCGCATGGTGACTGTTGTATTCAATCCCGAAGCAATATCTGTGTTTCATCAACACTCTGATAGTCCACAGATTACAGAATGCCTCCCGATGTTTATCGGAAACCACTACTGGTCTTCCAGGGAACGATCAAGGCGTAGACTGTTTGAGAATTACTCCCATGGAGGAAAGTGGTCATGGTGACTGTTGTATTCAATCCCGGAGCAATTTCTGAGTTCATCAACACTCTGATAGTCCACAGATTACAGAATGCAACCAGATGTGCATCGGATTCTACAACTGGTCTTCCAGGGAGAGATCAAAGCGTGAACTGTTTCATACATTACTCCCATGGAGGAAAGTGCGCATTATGACTGTTGAATTCAATTCCGATGCAATTTCGGTGTTTCATCAATACTCTGATAGTCCACAGATTACAGTATGCTTCCAGATGTGCATCGGAAGCTACTAATGGTCTTCCAGGGAACGAACAAAGCGTAGACTGTTTGAGACATTACTCCTATGTAGGAAAGTGCGCATGGTGACTGTTGTATTCAATCCCGATGCAATTTCTGTGTTTCATCAACACTCTGATAGTCCACAGATTACAGAATGCCTCCAGATGTGCATCGGAAACTACTACTGGTCTTCCAGGAACGATCAAAGCGTAGACTGTTTGAGACATTACTCCCATGGAGGAAAGTCCGCATAGTGACTGTTGTATTCAATCCCGAGGCAATTTCTGTGTTTCAACAACACTCTGATAGTAAACAGATAACAGAATGCCTCCAGATGTGCATCGGAAACTACTACTGGTCTTCCATTGAACGATCAAAGCGTAGACTGTTGAGACATTACTTCCACGGATTAAAGTGCGCATGGTGACTGTTGTATTCAATCCCGATGCAGTTTCTGTGTTTCATCAACACTTTGAAAGTCCACAGATTACAGAATGCCTCCATATGTGAATCGAAACTACTACTGGTCTTCCAGGGAACGATCAAAGCCTAGACTGTTTGAGACATTACTCTCATGCAGGAAAGTGTGGATGGTGACTGTTGTATTACATCCCGATGCAATTTCTGTTTTTCAACAACATTCTGATAGTCCACAGATTACAGAATGCCACCAGATGTGCATTGGAAACTACTACTGGTCTTCCAGGGAACGATCAAAGCGTAGACTGTTTGAGACATTACTCCCATGGAGGAAAGTGGTCATGGTGACTGTTGTATTCAATCCCGATGCAATTTCTGCGTTTCATTAGCACTCGGATAGTCCACAGATTACAGAATGCTTCCAGATGTGCATCGGAAACTACTAATGGTCTTCAAGGGAACGAACAAAGCGTAGACTGTTTGAGACATTACTCCAATGTAGGAAAGTGCGCATGGTGACTGTTGTATTCAATCCCGATGCAGTTTCTGTGTTTCATCAACACTCTGATAGTCCACAGATTACAGAATGCCTCCAGATGTGCATCGGAAACTACTACTGGACTTCCAGGGAACGATCGAAGCGTAAACAGTTTGAGACATTACTCCCATGGAGGAAAGTGCGCATGGTGACTGTTGTATTCAATCCCGATGCAGTTTCTGTGTTTCATCAACACTTTGAAAGTCCACAGATTACAGAATGCCACCAGATGTGCATCGGAAACAACTACTGGTCTTCCAGGGAACGATCAAGGCATAGACTGTTTGAGACATTACTCCAATGGAGGAAAGTGCGCATGGTGACTGTCGTATTAAATCCCGATGCAATTTCTGTGTTTCATCAACTCTTTGAAGGTCCACAGATTACAGAATGCCTCCAGATGTGCTTCGGAAACTACTACTGGTCTTCGAGGAAACGATCAAATCATAGACTGTTTGAGACATTACTCCCGTGGAAGAAAGTGCGCATGGTGACTGTTGTATTCAATCCCGATGCAATTTCTGTGTTTCATCAACACTCAGTTAGTCCACAGATTACAGAATGCCTCCAGATGTGCATCGGAAACTACTACTGGTCTTCCAGGGAACGATCAAAGCGTAGACTGTTTGAGACATTACTCCCATGGAGGAAAATGCGAATGGTGTCTGTTGTATTCAATCCCGATGCAATTTCTGTGTGTCATCAACACTCTGATAGTCCACAAATTACAGAATGCAACCAGATGTGCATCGGAAACTACTACTGGTCTTACAGGGAACGATCAAAGCGTAGACTGTTTGAGACATTACTCCCGTGGAAGAAAGTGCGCATGGTGGCTGTTGTATTCAATCCCGATGCAATTTCTGTGTTTCATCAACACTCTGATAGTGCACAGATAACAGAATGATACCAGATGTGCATCGGAAATAACTACTGGTCTTCCAGGGAACGATCAAATCGCAGACTGTTTGAGACATTACTCCCGTGGAGGAAAGTGCGCATGGTGACTGTTGTATTCAATCCCGATGCAATTTCTGTGTTTCATCAACACTCAGTTAGTCCACAGATTACAGAATGCCTCCAGATGTGCATCGGAAACTGCTACTGGTCTTCCAGGGAACGATCATAGCGTAGACTGTTTGAGACATTACTCCCATGGAGGAAAATGCGAATGGTGACTGTTGTATTCAATCCCGATGCAATTTCTGTGTTTCATCAACACTCTGATAGTCCACAAATTACAGAATGCCACCAGATGTGCATCGCAAACTACTACTGGTCTTACAGGGAACGATCAAAGCGTAGACTGTTTGAGACATTACTTCAGTGAAGGAAAGTGCGCATGGTGACTGTTGTATTCAATCCCGATGCAATTTCTGTGCTTCATCAACACCCGGATAGACCACAAATTACAGAATGCCTCCAGATGTGCATTGGAAACTACTACCGGTCTTCAGGGAACGATCAAATCGATGACAGTTTGAGACGTTACTCTTATGGAGGAAAGTGCGCATGGTTACTGTTGTATTCAATCCCGATGCAATTTCTGTGTTTCATCATCACTTTGATGGACCACCGATTACAGAATGCCTCGAGATGTGCATCGGAAACTACTACTGGTTTTCCAGGGAACGATCAAAGAGTAGACTGTTTGAGATATTACTCCCGTGGAGGAAAGTGCGCATGGTTACTGTTGTATTCAATCCCGAGCAATTTCTGTGTTTCAACACTACTCTGATAGTCCATAGCTTACAGAATGCCACCAGATGTGCATTGGAAACAACTACTGGTCTTCCAGGGAACGATCAAGGCATAGACTGTTTGAGACATTACTCCGATGGAGGAAAGTGCGCATGGTGACTGTCGTATTAAATCCCGATGCAATTTCTGTGTTTCATCAACACTTTGAAGGTCCACAGATTAGAGAATGCCTCCAGATGTGGATCGGAATCTTCTACTGGTCTTGCAGGGAAAGATCAAAGCGTAGACTGTTTGAGACATTACTCCCATGGAGGAAAGTGCGCATGGTGACTGTTGTATTCAATCCCGTTGCAAATAAAGTGTTTCAACAACACTCTGATAGTCCACTGATTACAGAATGCCTCCAGATGTGCATCGGAAACCACTACTGGTCTTACAGGGAACGATCAAAGCGTAGACAGTTTGAGGCGTTACTCCCATGGAGGAAAGTCCGCATGGTGACTGTTGTATTCAATCCCGGAGCAATTTCTGAGTTCATCAACACTCTGATAGTCCACAGATTACAGAATGCAACCAGATGTGCATCGGATTCTACAACTGGTCTTCCAGGGAGAGATCAAAGCGTAAACTGTTTCAGACATTACTCCCATGGAGGAAAGTGCGCGTTTTGACTGTTGAATTCAATTCCGATGCAATTTCGGTGTTTCATCAATACTCTGATAGTCCACAGATTACAGTATGCTTCCAGATGTGCATCGGAAGCTACTAATGGTCTTCCAGGGAACGAACAAAGCGTAGACTGTTTGAGACATCACTCCTATGTAGGAAAGTGCGCATGGTGACTGTTGTATTCAATGCCGATGCAATTTCTGTGTTTCATCAACACTCTGATAGTCCACAGATTACAGAATGCCTCCAGATGTGCATCGGAAACTACTACTGGTCTTCCAGGAACGATCAAAGCGTAGACTGTTTGAGACATTACTCCCATGGAGGACAGTCCGCATAGTGACTGTTGTATTCAATCCCGAGGCAATTTCTGTGTTTCAACAACACTCTGATAGTAAACAGATAACAGAATGCCTCCAGATGTGCATCGGAAGCTACTACTGGTCTTCCAGGGAACGAACAAAGCGTAGACTGTTTGCGACATTACTACAATGTAGGAAAGTGCGCATGGCGACTGTTGTATACAATCCCGATGCAATTTCTGTGTTTCATCAACACTCTGATAGTCCACAGTTTACAGAATGCCTCCAGATGTGCATCGGAAACTACTACTGGACTTCCAGGGAACGATCAAAGCGTAAACAGTTTGAGACATTACTCCCATGGAGGAAAGTGCGCATGGTGACTGTTGTATTCAATCCCGATGCAATTTCTGTGTTTCATTAGCACTCGGATAGTCCACAGATTACAGAAGGCCTCCAGATGTGCATCGGAAACTACTACTGGTCTTGAGGGAACGATCAATGCGATGACAGTTTGAGACATTACTCCAATGTAGAAATGTACGCATGGTGACTGTCGTATTAAATCCCGATGCAATTTCTGTGTTTCATCAACACTTTGAAGGTCCACAGATTAGAGAATGCCTCCAGATGTGGATCGGAATCTTCTACTGGTCTTCCAGGGAACGATCAAAGCGTAGACTCTTTGAGACATTACTCCCATGGAGGAAAGTCCGCATGGTGACTGTTGTATTCAATCCCGGAGCAATATCTGAGTTCATCAACACTCTGATAGTCCACAGATTACAGAATGCAACCAGATGTGCATCGGATTCTACAACTGGTCTTCCAGGGAGAGATCAAAGCGTAAACTGTTTCAGACATTACTCCCATGGAGGAAAGTGCGCATTATGACTGTTGAATTCAATTCCGATGCAATTTCGGTGTTTCATCAATACTCTGATAGTCCACAGATTACAGTATGCTTCCAGATGTGCATCGGAAGCTACTAATGGTCTTCCAGGGAACGAACAAAGCGTAGACTGTTTGAGACATTACTCCTATGTAGGAAAGTGCGCATGGTGACTGTTGTATTCAATCCCGATGCAATTTCTGTGTTTCATCAACACTCTGATAGTCCACAGATTACAGAATGCCTCCAGATGTGCATCGGAAACTACTACTGGTCTTCCAGGAACGATCAAAGCGTAGACTGTTTGAGACATTACTCCCATGGAGGAAAGTCCGCATAGTGACTGTTGTATTCAATCCCGAGGCAATTTCTGTGTTTCAACAACACTCTGATAGTAAACAGATAACAGAATGCCTCCAGATGTGCATCGGAAACTACTACTGGTCTTCCATTGAACGATCAAAGCGTAGACTGTTGAGACATTACTTCCACGGATTAAAGTGCGCATGGTGACTGTTGTATTCAATCCCGATGCAGTTTCTGTGTTTCATCAACACTTTGAAAGTCCACAGATTACAGAATGCCTCCATATGTGAATCGAAACTACTACTGGGCTTCCAGGGAACGATCAAAGCCTAGACTGTTTGAGACATTACTCTCATGCAGGAAAGTGTGGATGGTGACTGTTGTATTACATCCCGATGCAATTTCTGTTTTTCAACAACATTCTGATAGTCCACAGATTACAGAATGCCACTAGATGTGCATTGGAAACTACTACTGGTCTTCCAGGGAACGATCAAAGCGTAGACTGTTTGAGACATTACTCAAATGGAGGAAAGTGGTCATGGTGACTGTTGTATTCAATCCCGATGCAATTTCTGCGTTTCATTAGCACTCGGATAGTCCACAGATTACAGAATGCTTCCAGATGTGCATCGGAAACTACTAATGGTCTTCAAGGGAACGAACAAAGCGTAGACTGTTTGAGACATTACTCCAATGTAGGAAAGTGCGCATGGTGACTGTTGTATTCAATCCCGATGCAGTTTCTGTGTTTCATCAACACTCTGATAGTCCACAGATTACAGAATGCCTCCAGATGTGCATCGGAAACTACTACTGGACTTCCAGGGAACGATCGAAGCGTAAACAGTTTGAGACATTACTCCCATGGAGGAAAGTGCGCATGGTGACTGTTGTATTCAATCCCGATGCAATTTCTGTGTTTCATTAATACTCTGATAGTCCACAGATTACAGAATGCCTCCAGATGTGCATCGCAAACCACTAGTGGTCTTCCAGGGACCGATCAAAGCGTAGACTGTTTGAGACATTACTCCCATGGAGGAAAGTGCGCATGGTGACTGTTGTATTCAATCCCGAAGGAATATCTGTGTTTCATCAACACTCTGATAGTCCACAGATTACAGAATGCCTCCCGATGTTTATCGGAAACCACTACTGGTCTTCCAGGGAACGATCAAGGCGTAGACTGTTTGAGAATTACTCCCATGGAGGAAAGTGGTCATGGTGACTGTTGTATTCAATCCCGGAGCAATTTCTGAGTTCATCAACACTCTGATAGTCCACAGATTACAGAATGCAACCAGATGTGCATCGGATTCTACAACTGGTCTTCCAGGGAGAGATCAAAGCGTGAACTGTTTCAGACATTACTCCCATGGAGGAAAGTGCGCATTATGACTGTTGAATTCAATTCCGATGCAATTTCGGTGTTTCATCAATACTCTGATAGTCCACAGATTACAGTATGCTTCCAGATGTGCATCGGAAGCTACTAATGGTCTTCCAGGGAACGATCAAAGCGTAGACTGTTTGAGACATTACTCCCATGGAGGAAAGTCCGCATAGTGACTGTTGTATTCAATCCCGAGGCAATTTCTGTGTTTCAACAACACTCTGATAGTAAACAGATAACAGAATGCCTCCAGATGTGCATCGGAAACTACTACTGGTCTTCCATTGAACGATCAAAGCGTAGACTGTTGAGACATTACTTCCACGGATTAAAGTGCGCATGGTGACTGTTGTATTCAATCCCGATGCAGTTTCTGTGTTTCATCAACACTTTGAAAGTCCACAGATTACAGAATGCCTCCATATGTGAATCGAAACTACTACTGGTCTTCCAGGGAACGATCAAAGCCTAGACTGTTTGAGACATTACTCTCATGCAGGAAAGTGTGGATGGTGACTGTTGTATTACATCCCGATGCAATTTCTGTTTTTCAACAACATTCTGATAGTCCACAGATTACAGAATGCCACCAGATGTGCATTGGAAACTACTACTGGTCTTCCAGGGAACGATCAAAGCGTAGACTGTTTGAGACATTACTCCCATGGAGGAAAGTGGTCATGGTGACTGTTGTATTCAATCCCGATGCAATTTCTGCGTTTCATTAGCACTCGGATAGTCCACAGATTACAGAATGCTTCCAGATGTGCATCGGAAACTACTAATGGTCTTCAAGGGAACGAACAAAGCGTAGACTGTTTGAGACATTACTCCAATGTAGGAAAGTGCGCATGGTGACTGTTGTATTCAATCCCGATGCAGTTTCTGTGTTTCATCAACACTCTGATAGTCCACAGATTACAGAATGCCTCCAGATGTGCATCGGAAACTACTACTGGACTTCCAGGGAACGATCGAAGCGTAAACAGTTTGAGACATTACTCCCATGGAGGAAAGTGCGCATGGTGACTGTTGTATTCAATCCCGATGCAATTTCTGTGTTTCATTAATACTCTGATAGTCCACAGATTACAGAATGCCTCCAGATGTGCATCGCAAACCACTAGTGGTCTTCCAGGGACCGATCAAAGCGTAGACTGTTTGAGACATTACTCCCATGGAGGAAAGTGCGCATGGTGACTGTTGTATTCAATCCCGAAGCAATATCTGTGTTTCATCAACACTCTGATATTCCACAGATTACAGAATGCCTCCAGTTGTGCATCGGAAACTACTACTGGTCTAACAGGGAACGATCAAAGCGTGGAATGTTTGAGACATTACTCCCATGGGGGAAAGTGCGCATGGTGACTGTTGTATTCAATCCCAAAGGAATTACTGTGTTTCGTCAACACTCAGATAGTCCACAGATTACAGAATGCCTCCCGATGTTTATCGGAAACCACTACTGGTCTTCCAGGGAACGATCAAGGCGTAGACTGTTTGAGAATTACTCCCATGGAGGAAAGTGGTCATGGTGACTGTTATATTCTATCCCGATGCAATTTCTATGTTTCATCAACACTTTGAAGGTCCACAGATTACAGAATGCCTCCAGATGTGCATCGGAAACCATTACTGGTCGTCCTGGGAACGATCAAAGCATAGACTATTTGAGACATTACTCCCATGGAGGAAAGTGCGCATGGTGACTGTTGTATTCAATAACGATGCAATATCTGTGTTTCATCAACACTTTGAAGGTCCACAGATTACAGAATGCCTCCAGATGTGCATCGGAAACTACTACTGGTCTTCGAGGAAACGATCAAATCATAGACTGTTTGAGACATTACTCCCGTGGAAGAAAGTGCGCATGGTGACTGTTGTATTCAATCCCGATGCAATTTCTGTGTTTCATCAACACTCAGTTAGTCCACAGAATACAGAATGCCTCCAGATGTGCATCGGAAACTACTACTGGTCTTCCAGGGAACGATCAAAACTTAGACTATTTGAGACATTACTCCCATGCAGGAAAGTGTAGATGGTGACTGTTGTATTCAATCACGATGCAATTTCTTTGTTTCAACAACACTCTGATAGTCCACAGATTACAGAATGCCTCCAGATGTGCATCGGAAACTACTACTGGTCTTCCAGGGAACGATCAAAGCGTAGACCGTTTGAGACATTACTCCCATGGAGGAATGTGCGCATGGTGACTGTTGTATTCAATCCCGATGCAATTTCTTTGTTGCATCAACACTCTGACAGTCCACAGATCACAGAATGCCTCCAGATGTGCATCTGAAACTACTACTGGTCTTCCAGGGAACGATCAAAGCGTACTCTGCTTGAGACATTACTCCCATGGAGTAAAGTGCGCATGGTGACTGTTGTAATCAATCCCGATGGGATTTCTGTGTTTCATTAATACTCTGATAGTCCACAGATTGCAGAATGCCTCCAGATGTGCATCGGAAACCACTAGTGGTCTTCCTGGGCACGATCAAAGCGTAGACTGTTTGAGACATTACTCCAATGGAGGAAAGTGCGCTTGGTGACTGTTGTATTCAATCCCGAAGCAATTTCTGTGTTTCATCAACACTCTTATAGTCCACAGATTACAGAATGCCTCCAGATGTGCATCGTTAACTACTTTTGGTCTAACAGGGAACGTTCGAAGCGTGGAATGTTTGAGACATTACTCCAATGGAGGAAAGTTCGCTTGGTGACTGTTGTATTCAATCACGATGCAATTTCTGTGTTTGATCAGCACTTTGAAGGTCCACAGATTACAGAATGCCTCCCGATATGCATCGGAAACTACTACTGGTCTTCGTGGAAACGATCAAAGCATAGACTGTTTGAGATATTACTCCCGTGGGGGAAAATGCGCATGGTGACTGTTGTATTCAATCCCGATGCAATTTCTGTGTTTCATCAACACTCTGATAGTCCACAGATTACAGTTTGCCTCCAGATGTGCTTCGGAAACTACTACTGGTCTTCGAGGAAGCGATCAAAGCATAGACTGTTTGAGACATTACTCCCGTGGAAGAAAGTGCGCATGGTGACTGTTGTATTCAATCCCGATGCAATTTCTGTGTTTCATCAACACTCAGTTAGTCCACAGATTACAGAATGCCTCCAGATGTGCATCGGAAACTACTACTGGTCTTCCAGGGAACGATCAAAGCGTAGACTGTTAGAGACATTACTCCCATGGAGGAAAATGCGAATGGTGACTGTTGTATTCAATCCCGATGCAATTTCTGTGTTTCATCAACACTCTGATAGTCCACAAATTACAGAATGCCACCAGATGTGCATCAGAAACTACTACTGGTCTTACAGGGAACGATCAAAGCGTAGACTGTTTGAGACATTACTCCCGTGGAAGAAAGTGCTCATGGTGACTGTTGTATTCAATCCCGATGCAATTTCTGTGTTTCATCAACACTCAGTTACTCCACAGATTACAGAATGCCTCCAGATGTGCATCGGAAACTACTACTGGTCTTCCAGGGAAAGATCAAAGCGTAGACTGTTTGAGACATTACTCCCATGGAGGAAAATGCGAATGGTGTCTGTTGTATTCAATCCCGATGCAATATCTGTGTTTCATTAACACTCTGATAGTCCACAAACTACAGAATGACACCAGATGTGCATCGGAAACTACTACTGGTCTTACAGGGAACGATCAAAGCGTAGACTGTTTGAGACATTACTCCAGTGAAGGAAAGTGCGCATGTTGACTGTTGTATTCAATCCCGATGCAATTTCTGTGCTTCATCAACAGCCGGATAGACCACAAATTACAGAATGCCTCCAGATGTGCATTGGAAACTACTACCGGTCTTCAGGGAACGATCAAATCGATGACAGTTTGAGACGTTACTCTTATGGAGGAAAGTGCAGATGGTTACTGTTGTATTCAATCCATATGCAATTTCTGTGTTTCATCATCACTTTGATGGTCCACAGATTACAGAATGCCTCGAGATGTGCATCGGAAACTACTACTGGTTTTCCAGGGAACGATCAAAGAGTAGACTGTTTGAGATATTACTCCCGTGGAGAAAAGTGCGCACGGTTACTGTTGTATTCAATCCCGATGCAATTTCTGTGTTTCAACACTACTCTGATAGTCCATATTTTACAGAATGCCACCAGATGTGCATCGGAAACAACTACTGGTCTTCCAGGGAACGATCAAGGCGTAGACTGTTTGAGACATTACTCCAATGGAGGAAAGTGCGCATGGTGACTGTCGTATTAAATCCCGATGCAATTTCTGTGTTTCATCACCACTTTGAAGGTCCACAGATCAGAGAATGCCTCCAGATGTGGATCGGAACCTTCTACTGGTCTTGCAGGAAAAGATCAAAGCGTAGACTGTTTGAGACATTACTCCCATTCAGGAAAGTGCGCATGGTGACTGTTGTATTCAATCCCGATGCAATTTCTGTGTTTCATCAACACTCTGATAGTGCACAGATAACAGAATGATACCAGATGTGCATCGGAAATAACTACTGGTCTTCCAGGGAACGATCAAATCGCAGACTGTTTGAGACATTACTCCCGTGGAGGAAAGTGCGCATGGTGACTGTTGTATTCAATCCCGATGCAATTTCTGTGTTTCATCAACACTCAGTTAGTCCACAGATTACAGAATGCCTCCAGATGTGCATCGGAAACTGCTACTGGTCTTCCAGGGAACGATCAAAGCGTAGACTGTTTGAGACATTACTCCAATGGAGGAAAATGCGAATGGTGACTGTTGTATTCAATCCCGATGCAATTTCTGTGTTTCATCAACACTCTGATAGTCCACAAATTACAGAATGCCACCAGATGTGCATCGGAAACTACTACTGGTCTTACAGGGAAAGATCAAAGCGTAGACTGTTTGAGACATTACTCCAGTGAAGGAAAGTGCGCATGGTGACTGTTGTATTCAATCCCGATGCAATTTCTGTGCTTCATCAACACCCGGATAGACCACAAATTACAGAATGCCTCCAGATGTGCATTGGAAACTACTACCGGTCTTCAGGGAACGATCAAATCGATGACAGTTTGAGACGTTACTCTTATGGAGGAAAGTGCGCATGGTTACTGTTGTATTCAATCCCGATGCAATTTCTGTGTTTCATCATCACTTTGATGGTCCACCGATTACAGAATGCCTCGAGATGTGCATCGGAAACTACTACTGGTTTTCCAGGGAACGATCAAAGAGTAGACTGTTTGAGATATTACTCCCGTGGAGGAAAGTGCGCATGGTTACTGTTGTATTCAATCCCGAGCAATTTCTGTGTTTCAACACTACTCTGATAGTCCATAGTTTACAGAATGCCACCAGATGTGCATTGGAAACAACTACTGGTCTTCCAGGGAACGATCAAGGCATAGACTGTTTGAGACATTACTCCAATGGAGGAAAGTGCGCATGGTGACTGTCGTATTAAATCCCGATGCAATTTCTGTGTTTCATCAACACTTTGAAGGTCCACAGATTAGAGAATGCCTCCAGATGTGGATCGGAATCTTCTACTGGTCTTGCAGGGAAAGATCAAAGCGTAGACTGTTTGAGACATTACTCCCATTTAGGACAGTCCGCATAGTGGCTGTTGTATTCAATCCCGAGGCAATTTCTGTGTTTCGACAACACTCTGATAGTAAACAGATAACAGAATACCTCCAGATGTGCATCGGAAGCTACTACTGGTCTTCCAGGGAACGATCAAAGCGTAGACTGTTGAGACATTACTTTCACGGAGGAAAGTGCGCATGGTGACTGTTGTATTCAATCCCGATGCAATTTCTGTGTTTCATCAACACTTTGAAGGTCCACAGATTACAGAATGCATCCAGATGTGCATCGGCTACTACTACTGGTCTTCCAGGGAAAGATCAAAGCGTAGACCGTTTGAGACATTACTCCCATGGAGGAAAGTGCGGATGGTGACTGTTGTATTCAATCACGATGCAATTTCTGTGTTTCAACAACACTCTGATAGTCCACAGATTACAGAATGCCTCCAGATGTGCATCGGAAACTACTACTGGTCTTCCAGGGAACGATCAAAGCGTAGACCGTTTGAGACATTACTCCCATGGAGGAATGTGCGCATGGTGACTGTTGTATTCAATCCCGATGCAATTTCTTTGTTGCATAAACACTCTGATAGTCCACAGATCACAGAATGCCTCCAGATGTGCATCTGAAACTACTACTGGTCTTCCAGGGAACGATCAAAGCGTACTCAGTTTGAGACATTACTCCCATGGAGTAAAGTGCGCATGGTGACTGTTGTAATCAATCCCGATGGGATTTCTGTGTTTCATTAATACTCTGATAGTCCACAGATTGCAGAATGCCTCCAGATGTGCATCGGAAACCACTACTGGTCTTCCAGGGCACGATCAAAGCGTAGACTGTGTGAGACATTACTCCAATGGAGGGAAGTGCGCTTGGTGACTGTTGTATTCAATCCCGAAGCAATTTCTGTGTTTCATCAACACTCTGATGGTCCACAGATTACAGAATGCCTCCAGATGTGCATCGTTAACTACTTTTGGTCTAACAGGGAACGATCGAAGCGTGGAATGTTTGAGACATTACTCCAATGGAGGAAAGTGCGCTTGGTGACTGTTGTATTCAATCACGATGCTATTTCTGTGTTTGATCAACACTTTGAAGGTCCACAGATTACAGAATGCCTCCCGATATGCATCGGAAACTACTACGGGTCTTCGTGGAAACGATCAAAGCATAGACTGTTTGAGACATTACTCCCGTGGGGGAAAATGCGCATGGTGACTGTTGTATTCAATCCCGATGCAATTTCTGTGTTTCATCAACACTCTGATAGACCACAGATTACAGTTTGCCTCCAGATGTGCATCGGAATCTACTACTGGTCTTCCAGAAAACGATCAAAGCATAGACTGTTTGAGGCATTACTCCCATGGAGGAAAATGCGCATGGTCACTGTTGTATTCAATCACGATGCAATTTCTGTGTTTCATCAACACTCAGTTAGTCCACAGATTACAGAATGCCTCCATATGTGCATCGGAAACTACTACTGGTCTTCCAGGGAACGATCAAAGCGTAGACTGTTTGAGACATTACTCCCATGGAGGAAAATGAGAATGGTGTCTGTTGTATTCAATCCCGATGCAATTTCTGTGTTTCATCAACACTCTGATAGTCCACAAATTACAGAATGCCACCAGATGTGCATCGGAAACTACTACTGGTCTTACAGGGAACGATCAAAGCGTAGACTGTTTGAGACATAACTCCTATGTAGGAAAGTGCGCATGGTGACTGTTGTATTCAATCCCGATGCAATTTCTGTGTTTCATCAACACTCTGATAGTGCACAGATAACAGAATGATACCAGATGTGCATCGGAAATAACTACTGGTCTTCCAGGGAACGATCAAATCGCAGACTGTTTGAGACATTACTCCCATGGAGGAAAGTACACATGGTGACTGTTGTATTCAATCCCGATGCAATTTCTGTGTTTCATCAACACTCAGTTAGTCCACAGATTACAGAATGCCTCCAGATGTGCATCGGAAACTTCTACTGGTCTTCCAGGGAACGATCAAAGCGTAGACTGTTTGAGACATTACTCCCATGGAGGAAAATGCGAATGGTGACTGTTAAATTCAATCCCGATGCAATTTCTGTGCTTCATCAACACTCTGATAGTCCACAAATTACAGAATGCCACCAGATGTGCATCGGAAACTACTATTGGTCTTACAGGGAACGATCAAAGCGTAGACTGTTTGAGACATTACTCCAGTGAAGGAAAGTGCGCATGGTGACTGTTGTATTCAATCACGATGCAATTTCTGTGTTTCATCAACACTCTGATAGTGCACAGATAACAGAATGATACCAGATGTGCATCGGAAATAACTACTGGTCTTCCAGGGAACGATCAAATCGCAGACTGTTTGAGACATTACTCCCGTGGAGGAAAGTGCGCATGGTGACTGTTGTATTCAATCCCGATGCAATTTCTGTGTTTCATCAACACTCTGATAGTCCACAGATTACAGAATGCCTCCAGATGTGCATCGGAAACTACTACTGGTCTTCCAGGGAACGATCAAAGCGTAGACTGTTTGAGACATTACTCCCATGGAGGAAAATGCGAATGGTGTCTGTTGTATTCAATCCCGATGCAATTCCTGTGTTTCATTAACACTCTGATAGTCCACAAATTACAGAATGCCACCAGATGTGCATCGGAAACTACTACTGGTCTTACAGGGAACGATCAAAGCGTAGACTGTTTGAGACATTACTCCAGTGAAGGAAAGTGCGCATGGTGACTGTTGTATTCAATCCCGATGCAATTTCTGTGTTTCATCAACACTCTGATAGTCCACAGATGACGGAAAGCCTCCAGATGTGCATCGGAAACTACTACTGGTCTTCCAGGGAACGATCAAATCGTAGACTGTTTGAGACATTACTCCCATGGAGGAAAATGCGAATGGTGTCTGTTGTATTCAATCCCGATGCAATTTCTGTGTTTCATCATCACTTTGATGGTCCACAGATTACAGAATGCCTCGAGATGTGCCTCGGTAACTACTACTGGTTTTCCAGGGAACGTCAAAGAGTAGACTGTTTGAGATATTACTCCCGTGGAGGAAAGTGATCATGGTTACTGTTGTATTCAATCCCGATGCAATTTCTGTGTTTCAACACTACTCTGATAGTCCATAGCTTACAGAATGCCACCAGATGTGCATCGGAAACAACTACTGGTCTTCCAGGGAACGATCAAGGCATAGACTGTTTGAGACATTACTCCAATGGAGGAAAGTGCGCATGGTGACTGTAGTATTAAATCCCGATGCAATTTCTGTGTTTCATCAACTCTTTGAAGGTCCACAGATTACAGAATGCCTCCAGATGTGCTTCGGAAACTACTACTGGTCTTCGAGGAAACGATCAAATCATAGACTGTTTGAGAGATTACTCCCGTGGAAGAAAGTGCGCATGGTGACTGTTGTATTCAATCCCGATGCAATTTCTGTGTTTCATCAACACTCAGTTAGTCCACAGATTACAGAATGCCTCCAGATGTGCATCGGAAACTACTACTGGTCTTCCAGGGAACGATCAAAGCGTAGACTGTTTGAGACATTACTCCCATGGAGGAAAATGCGAATGGTGTCTGTTGTATTCAATCCCGATGCAATTTCTGTGTTTCATCAACACTCTGATAGTCCACAAATTACAGAATGCAACCAGATGTGCATCGGAAACTACTACTGGTCTTACAGGGAACGATCAAAGCGTAGACTGTTTGAGACATTACTCCCGTGGAAGATAGTGCGCATGGTGCCTGTTGTATTCAATCCCGATGCAATTTCTGTGTTTCATCAACACTCTGATAGTGCACAGATAACAGAATGATACCAGATGTGCATCGGAAATAACTACTGGTCTTCCAGGGAACGATCAAATCGCAGACTGTTTGAGACATTACTCCCGTGGAGGAAAGTGCGCATGGTGACTGTTGTATTCAATCCCGATGCAATTTCTGTGTTTCATTAACACTCAGTTAGTCCACAGATTACAGAATGCCTCCAGATGTGCATCGGAAACTGCTACTGGTCTTCCAGGGAACGATCAAAGCGTAGACTGTTTGAGACATTACTCCCATGGAGGAAAATGCGAATGGTGACTGTTGTATTCAATCCCGATGCAATTTCTGTGTTTCATCAACACTCTGATAGTCCACAAATTACAGTATGCCACCAGATGTGCATCGTAAACTACTACTGGTCTTACAGGAAACGATCAAAGCGTAGACTGTTTGAGACATTACTCCAGTGAAGGAAAGTGCGCATGGTGACTGTTGTATTCAATCCCGATGCAATTTCTGTGCTTCATCAACACCCGGATAGACCACAAATTACAGAATGCCTCCAGATGTGCATTGGAAACTACTACCGGTCTTCAGGGAACGATCAAATCGATGACAGTTTGAGACGTTACTCTTATGGAGGAAAGTGCGCATGGTTACTGTTGTATTCAATCCCGATGCAATTTCTGTGTTTCATCATCACTTTGATGGTCCACCGATTACAGAATGCCTCGAGATGTGCATCGGAAACTACTACTGGTTTTCCAGGGAACGATCAAAGAGTAGACTGTTTGAGATATTACTCCCGTGGAGGAAAGTGCGCATGGTTACTGTTGTATTCAATCCCGAGCAATTTCTGTGTTTCAACACTACTCTGATAGTCCATAGCTTAATGAATGCCACCAGATGTGCATTGGAAACAACTACTGGTCTTCCAGGGAACGATCAAGGCATAGACTGTTTGAGACATTACTCCAATGGAGGAAAGTGCGCATGGTGACTGTCGTATTAAATCCCGATGCAATTTCTGTGTTTCATCAACACTTTGAAGGTCCACAGATTAGAGAATGCCTCCAGATGTGGATCGGAATCTTCTACTGGTCTTGCAGGGAAAGATCAAAGCGTAGACTGTTTGAGACATTACTCCCATGGAGGAAAGTGCGCATGGTGACTATTGTATTCAATCCCGTTGCAAATAAAGTGTTTCAACAACACTCTGATAGTCCACTGATTACAGAATGCCTCCAGATGTGCATCGGAAACTACTACTGGTCTTACAGGGAACGATCAAAGCGTAGACAGTTTGAGGCGTTACTCCCATGGAGGAAAGTCCGCATGGTGACTGTTGTATTCAATCCCGGAGCAATTTCTGAGTTCATCAACACTCTGATAGTCCACAGATTACAGAATGCAACCAGATGTGCATCGGATTCTACAACTGGTCTTCCAGGGAGAGATCAAAGCGTAAACTGTTTCAGACATTACTCCCATGGAGGAAAGTGCGCGTTTTGACTGTTGAATTCAATTCCGATGCAATTTCGGTGTTTCATCAATACTCTGATAGTCCACAGATTACAGTATGCTTCCAGATGTGCATCGGAAGCTACTAATGGTCTTCCAGGGAACGAACAAAGCGTAGACTGTTTGAGACATCACTCCTATGTAGGAAAGTGCGCATGGTGACTGTTGTATTCAATCCCGATGCAATTTCTGTGTTTCATCAACACTCTGATAGTCCACAGATTACAGAATGCCTCCAGATGTGCATCGGAAACTACTACTGGTCTTCCAGGAACGATCAAAGCATAGACTGTTTGAGACATTACTCCCATGGTGGACAGTCCGCATAGTGACTGTTGTATTCAATCCCGAGGCAATTTCTGTGTTTCAACAACACTCTGATAGTAAACAGATAACAGAATGCCTCCAGATGTGCATCGGAAGCTACTACTGGTCTTCCAGGGAACGATCAAAGCGTAGACTGTTGAGACATTACTTTCACGGAGGAAAGTGCGCATGGTGACTGTTGTATTCAATCCCGATGCAATTTCTGTGTTTCATCAACACTTTGAAGGTCCACAGATTACAGAATGCCTCCATATGTGAATCGAAACTACTACTGGTCTTCCAGGGAACGATCAAAGCGTAGACTGTTTGAGACATTACTCCCATGGACGAAAGAGGTCATGGTGACTGTTGTATTCAATGCCGATGCAATTTCTGTGTTTCATTAGCACTCGGATAGTCCACAGATTACAGAATGCTTCCAGATGTGCATCGGAAACTACTAATGGTCTTCCAGGGAACGAACAAAGCGTAGACTGTTTGCGACATTACTACAATGTAGGAAAGTGCGCATGGTGACTGTTGTATTCAATCCCGATGCAATTTCTGTGTTACATTAGCACTCGGATAGTCCACATATTACAGAAGGCCTCCAGATGTGCATCGGAAAATACTACTGGTCTTGAGGGAACGATCAATGCGATGACAGTTTGAGACATTACTCCAATGTAGAAATGTACGCATGGTGACTGTCGTATTAAATCCCGATGCAATTTCTGTGTTTCATCAACACTTTGAACGTCCACAGATTAGAGAATGCCTCCAGATGTGGATCGGAATCTTCTACTGGTCTTCCAGGGAACGATCAAAGCGTAGACTCTTTGAGACATTACTCCCATGGAGGAAAGTCCGCATGGTGACTGTTGTATTCAATCCCGGAGCAATTTCTGAGTTCATCAACACTCTGATAGTCCACAGATTACAGAATGCAACCAGATGTGCATCGGATTCCACAACTGGTCTTCCAGGGAGAGATCAAAGCGTAAACTGTTTCAGACTTTACTCCCATGGAGGAAAGTGCGCATTATGACTGTTGAATTCAATTCCGATGCAATTTCGGTGTTTCATCAATACTCTGATAGTCCACAGATTACAGTATGCTTCCAGATGTGCATCGGAAGCTACTAATGGTCTTCCAGGGAACGAACAAAGCGTAGACTGTTTGAGACATTACTCCTATGTAGGAAAGTGCGCATGGTGACTGTTGTATTCAATCCCAATGCAATTTCTGTGTTTCATCAACACTCTGATAGTCCACAGATTACAGAATGCCTCCAGATGTGCATCGGAAACTACTACTGGTCTTCCAGGAACGATCAAAGCGTAGACTGTTTGAGACATTACTCCCATGGAGGAAAGTCCGCATAGTGACTGTTGTATTCAATCCCGAGGCAATTTCTGTGTTTCAACAACACTCTGATAGTAAACAGATAACAGAAATCCTCCAGATGTGCATCGGAAACTACTACTGGTCTTCCATTGAACGATCAAAGCGTAGACTGTTGAGACATTACTTCCACGGATTAAAGTGCGCATGGTGACTGTTGTATTCAATCCCGATGCAGTTTCTGTGTTTCATCAACACTTTGAAAGTCCACAGATTACAGAATGCCTCCATATGTGAATCGAAACTACTACTGGTCCTCCAGGGAACGATCAAAGCCTAGACTGTTTGAGACATTACTCTCATGCAGGAAAGTGTGGATGGTGACTGTTGTATTACATCCCGATGCAATTTCTGTGTTTCAACAACATTCTGATAGTCCACAGATTACAGAATGCCACCAGATGTGCATTGGAAACTACTACTGGTCTTCCAGGGAACGATCAAAGCGTAGACTGTTTGAGACATTACTCCCATGGAGGAAAGTGGTCATGGTGACTGTTGTATTCAATCCCGATGCAATTTCTGCGTTTCATTAGCACTCGGATAGTCCACAGATTACAGAATGCTTCCAGATGTGCATCGGAAACTACTAATGGTCTTCAAGGGAACGAACAAAGCGTAGACTGTTTGAGACATTACTCCAATGTAGGAAAGTGCGCATGGTGACTGTTGTATTCAATCCCGATGCAGTTTCTGTGTTTCATCAACACTCTGATAGTCCACAGATTACAGAATGCCTCCAGATGTGCATCGGAAACTACTACTGGACTTCCAGGGAACGATCGAAGCGTAAACAGTTTGAGACATTACTCCCATGGAGGAAAGTGCGCATGGTGACTGTTGTATTCAATCCCGATGCAATTTCTGTGTTTCATTAATACTCTGATAGTCCACAGATTACAGAATGCCTCCAGATGTGCATCGCAAACCACTAGTGGTCTTCCAGGGACCGATCAAAGCGTAGACTGTTTGAGACATTACTCCCATGGAGGAAAGTGCGCATGGTGACTGTTGTATACAATCCCGAAGCAATAACTGTGTTTCATCAACACTCTGATAGTCCACAGATTACAGAATGCCTCCAGTTGTGCATCGGAAACTACTACTGGTCTAACAGGGAACGATCAAAGCGTGGAATGTTTGAGACATTACTCCCATGGGGGAAAGTGCGCATGGTGACTGTTGTATTCAATCCCAAAGTAATTTCTGTGTTTCGTCAACACTCAGATAGTCCACAGATTACAGAATGCCTCCCGATGTTTATCGAAACCACTACTGGTCTTCCAGGGAACGATCAAGGCGTAGACTGTTTGAGAATTACTCCCGTGGAGGAAAGTGGTCATGGTGACTGTTATATTCAATCCCGATGCAATTTCTATGTTTCATCAACACTTTGAAGGTCCACAGATTACAGAATGCCTCCAGATGTGCATCGGAAACCATTACTGGTCGTCCTGGGAACGATCAAAGCATAGACTATTTGAGACATTACTCCCATGGAGGAAAGTGCGCATGGTGACTGTTGTATTCAATAACGATGCAATATCTGTGTTTCATCAACACTTTGAAGGTCCACAGATTACAGAATGCCTCCAGATGTGCATCGGAAACTACTACTGGTCTTCGAGGAAACGATCAAATCATAGACTGTTTGAGACATTACTCCCGTGGAAGAAAGTGCGCATGGTGACTGTTGTATTCAATCCCGATGCAATTTCTGTGTTTCATCAACACTCAGTTAGTCCACAGAATACAGAATGCCTCCAGATGTGCATCGGAAACTACTACTGGTCTTCCAGGGAACGATCAAAACTTAGACTATTTGAGACATTACTCCCATGCAGGAAAGTGTAGATGGTGACTGTTGTATTCAATCACGATGCAATTTCTGTGTTTCAACAACACTCTGATAGTCCACAGACTACAGAATGCCTCCAGATGTGCATCGGAAACTACTACTGGTCTTCCAGGGAACGATCAAAGCGTAGACCGTTTGAGACATTACTCCCATGGAGGAATGTGCGCATGGTGACTGTTGTATTCAATCCCGATGCAATTTCTTTGTTGCATCAACACTCTGACAGTCCACAGATCACAGAATGCCTCCAGATGTGCATCTGAAACTACTACTGGTCTTCCAGGGAACGATCAAAGCGTACTCTGCTTGAGACATTACTCCCATGGAGTAAAGTGCGCATGGTGACTGTTGTAATCAATCCCGAAGGGATTTCTGTGTTTCATTAATACTCTGATAGTCCACAGATTGCAGAATGCCTCCAGATGTGCATCGGAAACCACTAGTGGTCTTCCTGGGCACGATCAAAGCGTATACTGTTTGAGACATTACTCCAATGGAGGAAAGTGCGCTTGGTGACTGTTGCATTCAATCCCGAAGCAATTTCTGTGTTTCATCAACACTCTGATAGTCCACAGATTACAGAATGCCTCCAGATGTGCATCGTTAACTACTTTTGGTCTAACAGGGAACGTTCGAAGCGTGGAATGTTTGAGACATTACTCCAATGGAGGAAAGTTCGCTTGGTGACTGTTGTATTCAATCACGATGCAATTTCTGTGTTTGAACAACACTTTGAAGGTCCACAGATTACAGAATGCCTCCCGATATGCATCGGAAACTACTACTGGTCTTCGTGGAAACGATCAAAGCATAGACTGTTTGAGATAGTACTCCCGTGGGGGAAAATGCGCATGGTGACTGTTGTATTCAATCCCGATGCAATTTCTGTGTTTCATCAACACTCTGATAGTCCACAGATTACAGTTTGCCTCCAGATGTGCTTCGGAAACTACTAATGGTCTTCGAGGAAGCGATCAAAGCATAGACTGTTTGAGACATTACTCCCGTGGAAGAAAGTGCGCATGGTGACTGTTGTATTCAATCCCGATGCAATTTCTGTGTTTCATCAACACTCAGTTACTCCACAGATTACAGAATGCCTCCAGATGTGCATCGGAAACTACTACTGGTCTTCCAGGGAAAGATCAAAGCGTAGACTGTTTGAGACATTACTCCCATGGAGGAAAATGCGAATGGTGTCTGTTGTATTCAATCCCGATGCAATATCTGTGTTTCATTAACACTCTGATAGTCCACAAACTACAGAATGACACCAGATGTGCATCGGAAACTACTACTGGTCTTACAGGGAACGATCAAAGCGTAGACTGTTTGAGACATTACTCCAGTGAAGGAAAGTGCGCATGTTGACTGTTGTATTCAATCCCGATGCAATTTCTGTGCTTCATCAGCACCCGGATAGACCACAAATTACAGAATGCCTCCAGATGTGCATTGGAAACTACTACCGGTCTTCAGGGAACGATCAAATCGATGACAGTTTGAGACGTTACTCTTATGGAGGAAAGTGCAGATGGTTACTGTTGTATTCAATCCCGATGCAATTTCTGTGTTTCATCATCACTTTGATGGTCCACAGATTACAGAATGCCTCGAGATGTGCATCGGAAACTACTACTGGTTTTCCAGGGAACGATCAAATAGTAGACTGTTTGAGATATTACTCCCGTGGAGAAAAGTGCGCACGGTTACTTTTGTATTCAATCCCGATGCAATTTCTGTGTTTCAACACTACTCTGATAGTCCATAGCTTACAGAATGCCACCAGATGTGCATCGGAAACAACTACTGGTCTTCCAGGGAACGATCAAGGCGTAGACTGTTTGAGACATTACTCCAATGGAGGAAAGTGCGCATGGTGACTGTCGTATTAAATCCCGATGCAATTTCTGTGTTTCATCAACACTTTGAAGGTCCACAGATCAGAGAATGCCTCCAGATGTGGATCGGAATCTTCTACTGGTCTTGCAGGAAAAGATCAAAGCGTAGACTGGTTGAGACATTACTCCCATTCAGGAAAGTGCGCATGGTGACTGTTGTATTCAATCCCGATGCAATTTCTGTGTTTCATCAACACTCTGATAGTCAACAGATTACAGAATGCCTCCAGATGTGCATCGGAAACTACTACTGGTCTTCCAGGGAACGATCAAAGCGTAGACTGTTTGAGACATTACTCCCATGGAGGACAGTCCGCATAGTGACTGTTGTATTCAATCCCGAGGCAATTTCTGTGTTTCAACAACACTCTGATAGTCCACAGATTACAGAATGCCTCCAGATGTGCATTGGAAACTACTACTGGTCTTCCAGGCAACGATCAAAGCGTAGACTGTTTGAGACATTACTCCTAAGTAGGAATGTGCGCATGGTGATTGTTGTATTCAATCCCGATGTAATTTCTGTGTTTCATCATCACTCTGATAGACCACAGATTACAGAATGCCTCCAGATGTGCATCGGAAACTACTACTGGTCTTCCAGGGAACGATCAAAGCGTAGACCGTTTGAGACATTACTCCCATGGAGGAATGTGCGCATGGTGACTGTTGTATTCAATCCCGATGCAATTTCTTTGTTGCATCAACACTCTGATAGTCCACAGATCACAGAATGCCTCCTGATGTGCATCTGAAACTACTACTGGTCTTCCAGGGAACGATCAAAGCGTACTCTGATTGAGACATCACTCCCATGGAGTAAAGTGCGCATGGTGACTGTTGTATTCAATCCCGAAGCAATTTCTGTGTTTCATCAACACTCTGATAGTCCACAGATTACAGAATGCCTCCGGATGTGCATCGGAAACTACTTTTGGTCTAACAGGAAACGATCGAAGCGTGGAATGTTTGAGACATTACTCCAATGGAGGAAAGTGAGCTTGGTGACAGTTGTATTCAATCACGATGCAATTTCTGTGTTTGATCAACACTTTGAAGGTCCACAGATTACAGAATGCCTCAGGATGTGCATCGGAAACGACTACTGGTCTTCGTGGAATCGATCAAAGCATAGACTGTTTGAGACATTACTCCCGTGGGGGAAAATGCGCATGGTGAATGTTGTATTCAATCCCGATGCAATTTCTGTGTTTCATCAACACTCTGATAGTCCACAGATTACATTTTGCCTCCAGATGTGCATCGGAAACTACTACTGGTCTTCCAGGGAACGATCAAAGCATAGACTGTTTGAGGCATTACTCCCATGGAGGAAAATGCGCATGGTTACTGTTGTATTCAATCACGATGCAATTTCTGTGTTTCATCAACACTCTGATAGTCCACAAATTACAGAATGCCTCCAGATGTGCATCGGAAACTACTACTGGACTTCTAGGGAACGATCGAAGCGTAAACAGTTTGAGACATTACTCCCATGGAGGAAAGTGCGCATGGTGACTGTTGTATTCAATCCCGATGCAATTTCTGTGTTTCATTAATACTCTGATAGTCCACAGATTACAGAATGCCTCCAGATGTGCATCGGAAACTACTACTGGTCTAACAGGGAACGATCAAAGCGTGTAATGTTGAGACATTACTCCCATGGTTGAAAGTGCGCATGGTGACTGTTGTATTCAATCCCAAAGGAATTTCTGTGTTTCGTCAACACTCAGATAGTCCACAGATTACAGAATGCCTCCAGATGTGCATCGGAAACCATTACTGGTCGTCTTGGGAACGATCAAAACATAGACTGTTTGAGACATTACTCCCATGGAGGAAAGTGCGCATGGTGACTGTTGTATTCAATAACGATGCAATTTCTGTGTTTCATCAACACTTTGAAGGTCCACAGATTACAGAATGCCTCCAGATGTGCATCGGAAACTACTACTGGTCTTCGAGGAAACGATCAAAGCATAGACTGTTTGAGACATTACTCCCGTGGAAGAAAGTGCGCATGGTGACTGTTGTATTCAATCCCGATGCAATTTCTGTGTTTCATCAACACTCAGTTAGTCCACAGAATACAGAATGCCTCCAGATGTGCATCTGAAACTACTACTGGTCTTCCAGGGAACGATCAAAGCGTACTCTGATTGAGACATCACTCCCATGGAGTAAAGTGCGCATGGTGACTGTTGTATTCAATCCCGAAGCAATTTCTGTGTTTCATCAACACTCTGATAGTCCACAGTTTACAGAATGCCTCCGGATGTGCATCGGAAACTACTACTGGTCTTCCAGGGAACGATCAAAGCGTAGACCGTTTGAGACATTACTCCCATGGAGGAATGTGCGCATGGTGACTGTTGTATTCAATCCCGATGCAATTTCTGTGTTTCGTCAACACTCAGATAGTCCACAGATTACAGAATGATTCCAGATGTTTATCGGAAACCACTACTGGTCTTCCAGGGAACGATCAAGGCGTAGACTGTTTGAGAATTACTCCCATGGAGGAAAGTGGTCATGGTGACTGTTATATTCAATCCCGATGCAATTTCTATGTTTCATCAACACTTTGAAGGTCCACAGATTACAGAATGCCTCCAGATGTGCATCGGAAACCATTACTGGTCGTCCTGGGAACGATCAAAGCGTAGACAGTTTGAGGCGTTACTCCCATGCAGGAAAGTGCGGATGGTGACTGTTGTATTCAATCACGATGTAATTTCGGTGTTTCAACAACACTCTGATAGTCCACAGATTACAGAATGCCTCCAGATGTGCATTGGAAACTACTACTGGTCTTCCAGGCAACGATCAAAGCGTAGACTGTTTGAGACATTACTCCTAAGTAGGAAAGTGCGCATGGTGATTGTTGTATTCAATCCCGATGTAATTTCTGTGTTTCATCATCACTCTGATAGACCACAGATTACAGAATGCCTCCAGATGTGCATCGGAAACTACTACTGGTCTTCCAGGGAACGATCAAAGCGTAGACCGTTTGAGACATTACTCCCATGGAGGAATGTGCGCATGGTGACTGTTGTATTCAATCCCGATGCAATTTCTTTGTTGCATCAACACTCTAATAGTCCACAGATCACAGAATGCCTCCTGATGTGCATCTGAAACTACTACTGGTCTTCCAGGGAACGATCAAAGCGTACTCTGATTGAGACATCACTCCCATGGAGTAAAGTGCGCATGGTGACTGTTGTATTCAATCCCGAAGCAATTTCTGTGTTTCATCAACACTCTGATAGTCCACAGATTACAGAATGCCTCCGGATGTGCATCGGAAACTACTTTTGGTCTAACAGGGAACGATCGAAGCGTGGAATGTTTGAGACATTACTCCAATGGAGGAAAGTGCGCTTGGTGACTGTTGTATTCAATCCCGATGCAATTTTTGTGTTTCATTAATACTCTGATAGTCCACAGATTACAGAATGCCTCCAGATGTGCATCGGAAACTACTACTGGTCTAACAGGGAACGATCAAAGCGTGGAATGTTTGAGACATTACTCCCATGGGGGAAAGTGCGCATGGTGACTGTTGTATTCAATCCCAAAGGAATTTCTGTGTTTCGTCAACACTCAGATAGTCCACAGATTACAGAATGCCTCCAGATGTTTATCGGAAACCACTACTGGTCTTCCAGGGAACGATCAAGGCGTAGACTGTTTGATAATTACTCCCATGGAGGAAAGTGGTCATGGTGACTGTTTTATTCAATCCCGATGCAATTTCTATGTTTCATCAACACTTTGAAGGTCCACAGATTACAGAATGCCTCCAGATGTGCATCGGAAACTACTACTGGACTTCGAGGAAACGATCAAAGCATAGACTGTTTGAGACATTACTCCGTGGAAGAAAGTGCGCATGGTGACTGTTGTATTCAATCCCGATGCAATTTCTGTGTTTCATCAACACTCAGTTAGTCCACAGAATACAGAATGCCTCCAGATGTGCATCGGAAACTACTACTGGTCTTCCGGGGAACGATCAAAACTTAGACTATTTGAGACATTACTCCCATGCAGGAAAGTGTAGATGGTGACTGTTGTATTCAATCACGATGCAATTTCTGTGTTTCAACAACACTCTGATAGTCCACAGATTACAGAATGCCTCCAGATGTTCATCGGAAACTACTACTGGTCTTCCAGGGAACGATCAAAGCGTAGACCGTTTGAGACATTACTCCCATGGAGGAATGTGCGCATGGTGACTGTTGTATTCAATCCCGATGCAATTTCTTTGTTGCATCAACACTCTGATAGTCCACAGAACACAGAATGCCTCCAGATGTGCATCTGAAACTACTACTGGTCTTCCAGGGAACGATCAAAGCGTACTCTGCTTGAGACATTACTCCCATGGAGTAAAGTGCGCATGGTGACTGTTGTAATCAATCCCGATGGGATTTCTGTGTTTCATTAATACTCTGATAGTCCACAGATTGAAGAATGCCTCCAGATGTGCATCGGAAACCACTAGTGGTCTTCCTGGGCACGATCAAAGCGTAGACTGTTTGAGACATTACTCCAATGGAGGAAAGTGCGCTTGGTGACTGTTGTATTCAATCCCGAAGCAATTTCTGTGTTTCATCAACACTCTGATAGTCCACAGATTACAGAATGCCTCCAGATGTGCATCGTTAACTACTTTTGGTCTAACAGGGAACGTTCGAAGCGTGGAATGTTTGAGACATTACTCCAATGGAGGAAAGTGCGCTTGGTGACTGTTGTATTCAATCACGATGCAATTTCTGTGTTTGATCAACACTTTGAAGGTCCACAGATTACAGAATGCCTCCCGATATGCATCGGAAACTACTACTGGTCTTCGTGGAAACGATCAAAGCATAGACTGTTTGAGACATTACTCCCGTGGGGGAAAATGCGCATGGTGACTGTTGTATTCAATCCCGATGCAATTTCTGTGTTTCATCAACACTCTGATAGTCCACACATTACAGTTTGCCTCCAGATGTGCATCGGAAACTACTACTGGTCTTCCAGGGAACGATCAAAGCATAGACTCTTTGAGGCATTACTCCAATTGAGGAAAATGCGCATGGTCACTGTTGTATTCAATCACGATGCAATTTCTGTGTTTCATCAACACTCTGATAGTCCACAGATTACAGAATGCCTCCAGATGTGCTTCGGAAACTACTACTGGTCTTCGAGGAAACGATCAAAGCATAGACTGTTTGAGACATTACTCCCGTGGAAGAAAGTGCGCATGGTGACTGTTGTATTCAATCCCGATGCAATTTCTGTGTTTCATCAACACTCAGTTAGTCCACAGATTACAGAATGCCTCCAGATGTGCATCGGAAACTACTACTGGTCTTCCAGGGAACGATCAAAGCGTAGACTGTTAGAGACATTACTCCCATGGAGGAAAATGCGAATGGTGACTGTTGTATTCAATCCCGATGCAATTTCTGTGTTTCATCAACACTCTGATAGTCCACAAATTACAGAATGCCACCAGATGTGCATCGGAAACTACTACTGGTCTTACAGGGAACGATCAAAGCGTAGACTGTTTGAGACATTACTCCCGTGGAAGAAAGTGCGCATGGTGACTGTTGTATTCAATCCCGATGCAATATCTGTGTTTCATCAACACTCAGTTAGTCCACAGATTACAGAATGCCCCCAGATGTGCATCGGAAACTACTACTGGTCTTCCAGGGAAAGATCAAAGCGTACTCTGTTTGAGACATTACTCCCATGGAGGAAAATGCGAATGGTGTCTGTTGTATTCAATCCCGATGCAATTTCTGTGTTTCATTAACACTCTGATAGTCCACAAACTACAGAATGCCACCAGATGTGCATCGGAAACTACTACTGGTCTTACAGGGAACGATCAAAGCGTAGACTGTTTGAGACATTACTCCAGTGAAGGAAAGTGCGCATGGTGACTGTTGTATTCAATCCCGATGCAATTTCTGTGCTTCATCAACACCCGGATAGACCACAAATTACAGAATGCCTCCAGATGTGCATTGGAAACTCTTACCGGTCTTCAGGGAACGATCAAATAGATGACAGTTTGAGATGTTACTCTTATCAAGGAAAGTGCGCATGGTTACTGTTGTATTCAATCCCGATGCAATTTCTGTGTTTCATCATCACTTTGATGGTCCACAGATTACAGAATGCCTCGAGATGTGCATCGGAAACTACTACTGGTTTTCCAGGGAACGATCAAAGAGTAGACTGTTTGAGACATTACTCCCATGGAGGAAAGTGCGCATGGTGACTGTTGTATTCAATCCCGATGCAATTTCTGTGTTTCATTAGCACTCGGATAGTCCACAGATTACAAAAAGCCTCCAGATGTGCATCGGAAACTACTACTGGTCTTGAGGGAACGATCAATGCGATGACAGTTTGGGACAATACTCCAATGTAGAAATGTACGCATGGTGCCTGTTGTATTCAATCCCGATGCAATTTCTGCGTTTCATCAACACTTTGAAGGTCCACAGATTACAGAATGCCTCCAGATGTGCATCCGAATCTACTACTGGTCTTCCAGGGAACGATCAAAGCGTAGACTGTTTGAGACATTACTCCCATGGAGGAAAGTGTGCATGGTGACTGTTGTATTCAATCCCGTTGCAAATAATGTGTTTCAACAACACTCTGATAGTCCACTGGTTACAGAATGCCTCCAGATGTGCATTGGAAACTACTACTGGTCTTACAGGGAACGATCAAAGCGTAGACAGTTTGAGGCGTTACTCCCATGCAGGAAAGTGCGGATGGTGACTGTTGTATTCAATCACGATGTAATTTCTGTGTTTCAACAACACTCTGATAGTCCACAGATTACAGAATGCCTCCAGATGTGCATTGGAAACTACTACTGGTCTTCCAGGCAACGATCAAAGCGTAGACTGTTTGAGACATTACTCCTAAGTAGGAAAGTGCGCATGGTGATTGTTGTATTCAATCCCGATGTAATTTCTGTGTTTCATCATCACTCTGATAGACCACAGATTACAGAATGCCTCCAGATGTGCATCGGAAACTACTACTGGTCTTCCAGGGAACGATCAAAGCGTAGACCGTTTGAGACATTACTCCCATGGAGAAATGTGCGCATGGTGACTGTTGTATTCAATCCCGATGCAATTTCTTTGTTGCATCAACACTCTGATAGTCCACAGATCACAAAATGCCTCCAGATGTGCATCTGAAACTACTACTGGTCTTCCAGGGAACGATCAAAGCGTACTCTGATTGAGACATCACTCCCATGGAGTAAAGTGCGCATGGTGACTGTTGTATTCAATCCCGAAGCAATTTCTGTGTTTCATCAACACTCTGATAGTCCACAGATTACAGAATGCCTCCAGATGTGCATCGGAAACTACTTTTGGTCTAACAGGGAACGATCGAAGCGTGGAATGTTTGAGACATTACTCCAATGGAGGAAAGTGCGCTTGGTGACTGTTGTATTCAATCACGATGCAATTTCTGTGTTTGATCAACACTTTGATGGTCCACAGATTACAGAATGCCTCAGGATGTGCATCGGAAACGACTACTGGTCTTCGTGGAATCGATCAAAGCATAGACTGTTTGAGACATTACTCCCGTGGGGGAAAATGCGCATGGTGACTGTTGTATTCAATCCCGATGCAATTTCTGTGTTTCATCAACACTCTGATAGTCCACAGATTACATTTTGCCTCCAGATGTGCATCGGAAACTACTACTGGTCTTCCAGGGAACGATCAAAGCATAGACTGTTTGAGGCATTACTCCCATGGAGGAAAATGCGCATGGTTACTGTTGTATTCAATCACGATGCAATTTCTGTGTTTAATCAACACTTTGAAGGTCCACAGATTACAGAATGCCTCCAGATGTGCTTCGGAAACTACCACTGGTCTTCGAGGAAACGATCAAAGCATAGACTGTTTGAGACATTACTCCCGTGGAAGAAAGTGCGCATGGTGACTGTGGTATTCAATCCCGATGCAATTTCTGTGTTTCATCAACACTCAGTTAGTCCACAGATTACAGAATGCCTCCAGATGTGCATCGGAAACTACTACTGGTCTTCCAGGGAACGATCAAAGCGTAGACTGTTTGAGACATTACTCCCGTGGAAGAAAGTGCGCATGGTGACTGTTGTATTCAATCCCGATGCAATTTCTGTGTTTCATCAACACTCTGATAGTGCACAGATAACAGAATGATACCAGATGTGCATCGGAAATAACTACTGGTCTTCCAGGGAACGTTCAAATCGCCGACTGTTTGAGACATTACTCTTGTGGAGGAAAGTGCGAATGGTGACTGTTGTATTCAATCCCGATGCAATTTCTGTGCTTCATCAACACCCGGATGGACCACAAATTACAGAATGACTCCAAATGTGCATTGGAAGCTACTACTGGTCTTCAGGGAACGATCAAACAGTAGACTTTGAGATACTACGCCCGTGGAGGAAAGTGCGCATGGTTACTGTTGTATTCAATCCCGATGCAATTTCTGTGTTTCATCATCACTTTGATGGTCCACAGATTACAGAATGCCTCGAGATGTGCATCGGAAACAACTACTGGCCTTCCAGGGAACGATCAAGGCCTAGACTCTTTGAGACATTACTCCAATGGAGGAAAGTGCGCATGGTGACTGTCGTATTAAATCCCGATGCAATTTCTGTGTTTCATCAACACTTTGAAGCTCCACAGATAACAGAATGCCTCAATATGTGAATCGAAACTACTACTGGTCTTCCAGGGAACGATCAAAGCTTAGACTGTTTGAGACATTACTCTCATGCAGGAAAGTGTGGATGGTGACTGTTGTATTACATCCCGATGCAATTTCTGTGTTTCAACAACACTCTGATAGTCCACAGATTACTGAATGCCACCAGATGTGCATTGGAAACTACTACTGGTCTTCCAGGGAACGATCAAAGCGTAGACTGTTTGAGACATTACTCCCATGGAGGAAAGTGGTCATGGTGACTGTTGTATTCAATCCCGATGCAATTTATGTGTTTCATTAGCACTCGGATAGTCCACAGATTACAGAAGGCCTCCAGATGTGCATCGGAAACTACTACTGGTCTTGAGGGAACGATCAATGCGATGACAGTTTGAGACATTACTCCAATGTAGAAATGTACGCATGGTGCCTGTTGTATTCAATCCCGATGCAATTTCTGCGTTTCATAAAAACTTTGAAGGTCCACAGATCACGGAATGCCTCCAGATGTGCATCCGAATCTACTACTGGTCTTCCAGGGAACGATCAAAGCGTAGACTGTATGAGACATTACTCCCATGGTGGAAAGTGCGCATGGTGACTGTTGTATTCAATCCCGTTGCAAATAAAGTCTTTCAACAACACTCTGATAGTCCACAGATTACAGAATGCCTCCAGATGTGCATCGGAAACTACTACTGGACTTCCAGGGAACGATCAAAGCGTAAACAGTTTGAGACATTACTCCCATGGAGGAAAGTGCGCATGGTGACTGTTGTATTCAATCCCGATGCAATTTTTGTGTTTCGTCAATACTCTGATAGTCCACAGATTTCAGAATGACTTCAGTTGTGCACCTGAAACTGCTACTGGTCTTCCAGGGAACGATCAAAGCGTAAACAGTTTGAGACATTACTCCCATGGAGGAAAGTGCGCATGGTGACTGTTGTATTCAATCCCGATGCAATTTTTGTGTTTCATCAATACTCTGATAGTCCACAGATTACAGAATGACTTCGGTTGTGCACCTGAAACTGCTACTGGTCTTCCAGGGAACTATCAAAGCGTAGACTGTTTGAGACATTACTCCCATGGAGGAAAGTCCGCATGGTGACTGTTGTATTCAATCCCGGAGTAATTTCTGTGTTTCAACAACATTCGGATATCCCACAGATTACAGAATGCCTCCAGATGTGCATCGGAAACTACTACCGGTCTTCCAGGGAGCGATCAAAGCGTAGTGTGTTTGAGACATTACACCCATTGAGGAAAGTGCGCATGGTGACTGTTGTATTCAATCCCAATGCAATTTTGGTGTTTCATCAATACTCTGATAGTCCACAGATTACAGAATGCCTTCAGTTGTGCACCTGAAACTGCTACTGGTCTTCCAGGGAACGATGAAAGCGTAGACTGTTTGAGACATTACTCCCATGGAGGAAAGTCCGCATGGTGACTGTTGTATTCAATCCCGGAGCAATTTCTGAGTTCATCAATACTCTGATAGTCCACAGGTTACAGAATGCAACCAGATGAGCATCGGATTCTACTACTGGTCTTCCAGGGAGAGATCAAAGCGTAAACTGTTTCAGACATTACTCCCATGGAGGAAAGTGCGCATTATGACTGTTGAATTCAATTCCGATGCAATTACGGTGTTTCATCAATACTCTGATAGTCCACAGATTACAGTGTGCTTCCAGATGTGCATCGGAAACTACTAATGGTCTCCCAGGGAACGAACAAAGCGTAGACTGCTTGAGACATTACTCCTATGTGGGAAAGTGCGCATGGTGACTGTTGTATTCAATCCCGATGCAATTTCTGTGTTTCATCAACTCTCTGATAGTCCACAGATTACAGAATGCCTCCAGATGTGCATCGGAAATTACTACTGGTCTTCCAGGAACGATCAAAGCGTAGACTGTTTGAGACATTACACCCATGGAGGAATGTCCGCATGGTGACTGTTGTATTCAATCCCGAGGCAATTTCTGTGTTTCAACAACACTCTGATAGTAAACAGATAACAGAATGCCTCCAGATGTGCATCGGAAACTACTACTGGTCTTCCGGGGAACGATCAAAGCGTAGACTTTGAGACATTACTTCCACGGAGGAAAGTGCGCATGGTGACTGTTGTACTCAATCCCGATGCAATTTCTGTGTTTCATCAACACTCTGATAGTCCACAGATTACAGAATGCCTCCAGAAGTGCATTGGAAACTACTACTGGTCTTCCAGGGAGCGATCAAAGCGTAGACTGTTTGAGGCATTACTCCCATTGGGGAAAGTGCGCATAGTAACTGTTGTATTCAACCCGATGCAATTTCTGTGTTCATCAACACTCTCATAGTCCAAAGATTACAGAATGCCTCCAGATGTGCATCGTAAACTACTACTGGTCTTCCAGGGAACGATCAAAGCGTAAACTGTTTGAGACATTACTCCCATGGAGGAAAGTGCGCATGGTGACTATTGTATTCAATCACGATGCAATTTATGTGTTTCATCAAGACTCTGATAGTCCACAGATTACAGAATGCTTCCAGATGTGCATCGGAAACTACTAATGGTCTTCCAGGGAACGTACAAAGCGTAGACTGCTTGAGACATTACTCCTATGTAGGAAAGTGCGCATGGTGACTGTTGTATTCAATCCCGATGCAATTTCTGTGTTTCATCAACACTCTGATAGTCCACAGATTACAGAATGCCTCCAGATCTGCATCGGAAACTACTACTGGACTTCCAGGGAACGATCAAATCGTAAACAGTTTGAGACATTACTCCCATGGAGGAAAGTGCGCATGGTGACTGTTGTATTCAATCCCGATGCAATTTCTGTGTTTCATTAATACTCTGATAGTCCACAGCTTACAGAATGCCTCCAGATGTGCATCGCAAACCACTAGTGGTCTTCCAGGGACCGATCAAAGCGTAGACTGTTTGAGACATTACTCCCATGGAGGAGAGTGCGCATGTTGACTGTTGTATTCAATCCCGCAGCAATATCTGTGTTTCATCAACACTCTGATAGTCTACAGATTACAGAATGCCTCCAGATGTGCATCGGAATCTACTACTGGTCTAACAGGGAACGATCAAAGCGTTGAATGTTTGAGACATTATTCCCATGGGGGAAAGTGCGCATGGTGACTGTTGTATTCAATCCCGAAGGAATTTCTGTGTTTCGTCAACACTCAGATAGTCCACAGATTACAGAATGCCTCCAGATGTTTATCGGAAACCACTACTGTTCTTCCAGGGAACGATCAAGGCGTAGACTGTTTGAGAATTACTCCCATTGAGGAAAGTGGTCATGGTGACTGTTATATTCAATCCCGATGCAATTTCTGTGTTTCATCAACACTTTGAAGTTCCACAGATTACAGAATGCCTCCAGATGTGCATCGGAAACTACTACTGGTCTTCCAGGGAGCGATCAAAGCGTAGACTGTTTGAGGCTTTACTCCCATTGGGGAAAGTGCGCATGGTGACTGTTGTATTCAATCCCGATGCAATTTCTGTGTTTCATCAACACTCAGTTAGTCCACAGTTTACAGAATGCCTCCAGATGTGCATCGGAAACTACTACTGGTCTTACAGGGAACGATCAAACCGTAGACTGTATGAGACATTACTCCCAAGGAGGAAAGTGCGCATGGTGACTGTTGTATTCAATCCCAATGCCATTTCTGTGTTTCATCAGCACTTTGAAGGTCCACAGATTACAGAATGCCTCGAGATGTGCATCGGAAACTACTACTGGTTTTCCAGGGAGCGATCAAAGAGTAGACTGTTTAAGATATTCCTCCCATGGAGGAAAGTGCGCACTGTTACTGTTGTATTCAATCCCGATGCAATTTCTGTGTATCATCAACACTTTGAAGGTCCACAAATTACAAAATGCCTTCAGATGTGCATCGGAATCTTCTACTGGTCTTCCAGGGAACGATCAAAGCGTAGACTGTTTGAGACATTACTCCCATGGAGGAAAGTGCGCCTGGTGACTGTTGTATTCAATCCCGATTGTTATTTCTGTGTTTCAACAACACTCTGATAGTTCACAGATTACAGAATGCTTCCAGATGTGCATCGGAATCTACTACTGGTCTTCCAGGTAACGATCAAAGCGTAGACTCTTTGAGACATTACTCCCAAGGAGGAAAGTTCGCATGGTGACTGTTGTTTTCAATCTCGATGCAATTTCTGTGTTTCATCAACACTTTGAAGGTCCACAGATTACAGAATGCCTCCATATGTGAATCGAAACTACTACTGGTCTTCCACGGAACGATCAAAGCTTAGACTGTTTGAGACATTACTCCAATGGAGGAAAGGGCGCATTGTGACTGTTGTATTCAATCCCGATGCAATTTCAGTGTTTCAACAACACTCTGATAGTCCACAGATTACAGAATATCTCCAGATGTGCATCGGAAACTACTACTGGTTTTCCAGGTATCGATCAAAGCGTTGACTGTTTGAGACATTACTCCAATGGAGGGAAGTCCGCATGGTGAGTGTTGTATTCAATCCCAGGGCAATTTCTGTGTTTCAACAACACTCTGATAGTAAACAGATAACAGAGTGCGTAAAGACGTGCATCGGAAACTACTACTTATCTTCCAGGGAACGATCAAAGCGTAGACTGTTGAGACATTACTCCTATGTAGGAAAGTGCGATGGTGACTGTTGTATTCCATCCCGATGCAATATCTGTGTTTCATCAACACTCTGATAGTCCACAGCTTACAGAATGCCACCAGATGTTCATCGGAAACAACTACTGGTCTTCCAGGGAACGATGAGGGCGTAGACTGTTTGAGACATTACTCCAATGAAGGAAAGTGCGCATGGTGACTGTCGTATTAAATCCCGATGCAATTTATGTGTTTCATCAACACTTTGAAGGTCCACGGATTACAGAATGCCTCGAGATGTGCATCGGAAACTACTACTGGTTTTCCAGGGAACGATCAAAGAGTAGACTGTTTAAGATATTACTCCCATGGAGGAAAGTGCGCACGGTTACTGTTGTATTCAATCCCGATTGCAATTTCTGTGTTTCAACAACACTCTGATAGTTCACAGATTACAGAATGCTGCCAGATGTGCATCGGAATCTACTACTGGTCTTCCAGGGAACGATCAAAGCGTAGACTCTTTGAGACATTACTCCCAAGGAGGAAAGTGCGCATTGTGACTGTTGTATTCAATCTCGATGCAATTTCTGTGTTTCATCAACACTTTGAAGGTCCACAGCTTACAGAGTGCCTCCATATGTGAATCGAAACTACTACTGGTCTTCCAGGGAACGATCAAAGTTTAGACTGTGTGAGACATTACTCCCATGGAGGAAGGGGCGCATTGTGACTGTTGTATTCAATCCCGATGCAATTTCTGTGTTTCAACAACACTCTGATAGTCTACAGATTACAGAATGCCACCAGATGTGCATCGGAAACTACTAGTGGTCTTCCAGGGAACCATCAAAGCTTAGACTGTTTGAGATGTTACTCCCATTGAGGAAAGTCCGCATGGTGACTGTTGTATTCAATCCCGATGCAATTTCTGTGTTTCAACAACACTCTGATAGTGAACAGATTACAGAATGCTTCCAGATGTGCATCGGAAACTACTACTGGTCTTCGAGGAAACGATCAAAGCATAGACTGTTTGAGACATTACTCCCATGGATGAAAGTGCTCATGGTGACTGTTGTATTCAATCCCGATGCAATTTCAGTGTTTCAACAACACTCTGATAGTCCACAGATTACAGAATATCTTCAGATGTGCATCGGAAACTACTACTGGTCTTCCAGGTATCGATCTAAGCGTTGACTGTTTGAGACATTACTCCCATGGAGGGAAGTCCGCATGGTGACTGTTGTATTCAATCCCGAGGCAATTTCTGTGTTTCAAAAACACTCTGATAGTAAACAGATAACAGAATGCCTAAAGACGTGCATCGGAAACTACTACTGGTCCTCCAGGGAACGATCAAAACGTAGACTGTTTGAGACATTACTCCCATGGAGGAAAGTGCGCATGGTGACTGTTGTATTCAATCCCGAAGCAATTTCTGTGATTCATCAACACTCTGATAGTCCACAGATTACAGATTTCCTCCAGATATGCATCGGAAACTACTACTGGTCTTCCTTTGAACGATCAAAGAATAGACTGTTTGAGACATTACTCCCATGGAGGAAAGTCCGCATGGTGACCGTTCTATTCAATCCCGATGCAATTTCTGTGTTTCATCAACACCCTGATAGTCCACAGATTACAGAACGCCACCAGATGTGCATCGGAAACAACTACTGGTCTTCCAGGGAACGATCAAACCGTAGACTCTTTGAGACATTACTCCCATGGAGGAAAAGGCGAATGGTGGCTGTTGTATTCAATCCCGATGCAATGTCTGTGTTTCATCAAAACTCTGATAGTCCACAGATTAGAGAATGCCACCAGATGTGCATCGGAATTCACTACTGGTCTTCCTGGGAACGATCAAAGTGTAGACTGTTTGAGGTATTACTCCCATGGAGGAAAATGCGCATGGTGACTGTTGTATTCAATAACGATGCAATTTCTGTGTTTCAGCAACACTTTGAAGGTCCACAGATTACAGAATGCCTCCAGATGTGCATCGGAAACTACTACTGGTCTTCGAGGAAACGATCAAAGCATAGACTGTTTGAGACATTACTTCCGTGGAAGAAAGTGCGCATGGTGACTGTTGTATTCAATCACGATGCCATTTCTGTGTTTCATCAACACCCGGATAGACCACAAATTACAGAATGCCTCCAGATGTGCATCGGAAACTACTACTTTTCTACCAGGGAACGATCAAGGCGTACACTGTTTGAGACATTACTCCCATGGAGGAAAGTTCGCATGGTGACTGTTGTATTCAATGCCGATGCAATTTCTGTGTTTCATCAACACCCGGATAGACCACAAATTACAGAATGCCTCCAGATGTGCATTGGAAACTACTACTGGTCTTCAGGGAACGATCAAATCGATGACAGTTTGAGACGTTACTCCCATGGAGGAAAGTGCGCATGGTGACTGTTTATTCAATCCCGATGCATTTTCTGTGTTTCATCAACACTTTGAAGGTCCACAGATTACAGAATGCCTCGAGATGTGCATCGGAAACTACTACTGGTTTTCCAGGGAACGATCAAAGAGTAGACTGTTTAAGATATTACTCCCATGGAGGAAAGTGCGCACGGTTACTGTTGTATTCAATCCCGATGCAATTTCTGTGTTTCAAGACTACTCTGATAGTCCACAGCTTACAGAATGCCACCAGACGTGCATCGGAAACCACTACTGGTCTTCCAGGGAACGATAAAGGCGTAGAAAGTTTGAGACATTACTCCAATGGAGGAAAGTGCGCATGGTGACTGTCGTATTAAATCCCGATGCAATTTCCGTGTTTCATCAACACTTCGAAGGTCCACAGATTACAGAATGCCTCCATATGTGAATCGAAACTACTACTGGTCTGCCAGGGAACGATCAAAGCTTAGACTGTATGAGACATTACTCCCATGGAGGAAAGTGCGCATGGTGACTATTGTATTCAATCCCGATGCAATTTCTGTGTTTCATTAGCACTCGGATAGTCCACAGATTACAGAAGGACTCCAGATGTGCATCGGAAACTACTACTGGTCTTGAGGGAATGATCAATGCGATGACAGTTTGAAACATTACTCCAATGTAGAAATGTACGCATGGTGCATGCTGTATTCAATCCCGATGCAATTTCTGCGTTTCGTCAACACTTTGAAGGTCCACAGATTACAGAATGCCTCCAGATGTGCATCGGAATCTACTACTGGTCTTCCAGTGAACGATCAATGCGTAGACTGTTTGACACTTTACTCCCATGGAGGAATGTGCGCATGGTGACTGTTGTATTCAATCCCGATGCAATTTCTGTGTTTCATCAACACTCTGATAGTCCACAGATTACAGAATTCTTTCAGTTGTGCACCTGAACCTGCTACTGGTCTTCCAGGGCACGATCAAAGCGTAGACTGTTTGAGACATTACTCCTATGTAGGAAAGTGCGCATGGTGACTGTTGTATTCAATCCCGATGCAATTTCTGTGTTTCATCAACACTCTGATAGTCCACAAATTAGAGAATGCCTCCAGATGTGCATCGGAAACTACTACTGGTCTTCCAGGGAACGATCAAAGCGTAGACTTCTTGAAACATTACTCCCATGGATGAAAGTGCGCATGGTGACTGTTGTATTCAATCCCGATGCAATTTCAGTGTTTCAACAACACTCTGATAGTCCACAGATTACAGAATGCCTCCAGATGTGTTCGGAAACTACTACTGGTCCTCCAGGGATCGATCAAAGCGTTGACTGTTTGAGACATTACTCCCATGGAAGGAAGTCCGCATGGTGACTGTTGTATTAAATCCCGATGCAATTTCTGTGTTTCAACAACACTCTGATAGTAAACAGATAACAGAATGCCTAAAGACGTGCATCGGAAACTACTACTGGTCTTCCAGGGAACGATCAAAGCGTAGACTGTTGAGACATTACTCCTATGTAGGAAAGTGCGATGGTGACTGTTGTATGCAATCCCGATGCAATTTCTGTGTTTCATCAACACTCTGATAGTCCACAGATTACAGAATGCCTCCAGATGTGCATCGGAAACTACTACTGGTCTTCGAGGAAACGATCAAAGCATAGACTGTTTGAGACATTACTTCCGTGGAAGAAAGTGCGCATGGTGACTGTTGTATTCAATCCCGATGCCATTTCTGTGTTTCATCAACACCCGGATAGACCACAAATTACAGAATGCCTCCAGATGTGCATCGGAAACTACTACTTTTCTACCAGGGAACGATCAAGGCGTACACTGTTTGAGACATTACTCCCATGGAGGAAAGTTCGCATGGTGACTGTTGTATTCAATGCCGATGCAATTTCTGTGTTTCATCAACACCCGGATAGACCACAAATTACAGAATGCCTCCAGATGTGCATTGGAAACTACTACTGCTCTTCAGGGAACGATCAAATCGATGACAGTTTGAGACGTTACTCCCATGGAGGAAAGTGCGCATGGTGACTGTTTATTCAATCCCGATGCATTTTCTGTGTTTCATCAACACCTTGAAGGTCCACGGATTACAGAATGCCTCGAGATGTGCATCGGAAACTACTACTGGTTTTCCAGGGAACGATCAAAGAGTAGACTGTTTAAGATATTACTCCCATGGAGGAAAGTGCGCACGGTTACTGTTGTATTCAATCCCGATGCAATTTCTGTGTTTCAAGACTACTCTGATAGTCCACAGCTTACAGAATGCCACCAGACGTGCATCGGAAACCACTACTGGTCTTCCAGGGAACGATAAAGGCGTAGAAAGTTTGAGACATTACTCCAATGGAGGAAAGTGCGCATGGTGACTGTCGTATAAAATCCCGATGCAATTTCTGTGTTTCATCAACACTTCGAAGGTCCACAGATTACAGAATGCCTCCATATGTGAATCGAAACTACTACTGGTCTTCAAGGGAACGATCAAAGCTTAGACTGTTTGAGACATTACTCCCATGGAGGAAAGTGCGCATGGTGACTATTGTATTCAATCCCGATGCAATTTCTGTGTTTCATTAGCACTCGGATAGTCCACAGATTACAGAAGGACTCCAGATGTGCATCGGAAACTACTACTGGTCTTGAGGGAATGATCAATGCGATGACAGTTTGAGACATTACTCCAATGTAGAAATGTACGCATGGTGCATGCTGTATTCAATCCCGATGCAATTTCTGCGTTTCGTCAACACTTTGAAGGTCCACAGATTACAGAATGCCTCCAGATGTGCATCGGAATCTACTACTGGTCTTCCAGTGAAGGATCAAAGCGTAGACTGTTTGACACTTTACTCCCATGGAGGTATGTGCGCATGGTGACTGTTGTATTCAATCCCGATGCAATTTCTGTGTTTCATCAACACTCTGATAGTCCACAGATTACAGAATTCTTTCAGTTGTGCACCTGAACCTGCTACTGGTCTTCCAGGGCACGATCAAAGCGTAGACTGTTTGAGACATTACTCCTATGTAGGAAAGTGCGCATGGTGACTGTTGTATTCAATCCCGATGCAATTTCTGTGTTTCATCAACATTCTGATAGTCCACAAATTAGAGAATGCCTCCAGATGTGCATCGGAAACTACTACTGGTCTTCCAGGGAACGATCAAAGCGTAGACTTCTTCAGACATTACTCCCATGGATGAAAGTGCGCATGGTGACTGTTGTATTCAATCCCGATGCAATTTCAGTGTTTCAACAACACTCTGATAGTCCACAGATTACAGAATGCCTCCAGATGTGTTCGGAAACTACTACTGGTCTTCCAGGGATCGATCAAAGCGTTGACTGTTTGAGACATTACTCCCATGGAAGGAAGTCCGCATGGTGACTGTTGTATTAAATCCCGATGCAATTTCTGTGTTTCAACAACACTCTGATAGTAAACAGATAACAGAATGCCTAAAGACGTGCATCGGAAACTACTACTGGTCTTCCAGGGAACGATCAAAGCGTAGACTGTTGAGACATTACTCCTATGTAGGAAAGTGCGATGGTGACTGTTGTATGCAATCCCGATGCAATTTCTGTGTTTCATCAACACTCTGATAGTCCACAGATTACAGAATGCCTCCAGATGTGCATCGGAAACTACTACTGGTCTTCCAGGGAGCGATCAAAGCGTAGACTGTTTGAGGCATTACTCCCATTGGGGAAAGTGCGCATGGTGACTGTTGTATTCAATCCCGATGCAATTTCTTTGTTTCATCAACACTCTGATAGTCCACAGATTACAGAATGCCTCCAGATGTGCATCGGAAACTACTACTGGTCTTCCTGGGAACGATCAAAGCATAGACTGTTTGAGACATAACTCCCATGTAGGAAAGTGACCATGGTGACTGTTGTATTCAATCACGATGTAATTTCTGTGTTTCATCAACACTTTGAAGGACACAGATTACAGAATGCCTCCAGATGTGTATCGGAAACTACTACTATCCTACGAGGGAACGTTCAAAGCATAGACTGTTTGAGACATTACTCCTGTGGAGGAAAGTGCGCATGGTGACAGTTGTATTCAATCCCGATGCAATTTCTGTGTTCATCAACACTCTTATAGTCCGCAGATTACAAAATTCCTCCAGATGTGCATCGGAAACTACTACTGGTCTTCCATGGAACGATCAATGCGTAGACTGTATGAGACATTACTCCCACGGAGGAAAGTGCGCATGGTGACTGTTGTATTCAATCCCGATGCAATTTCTTTGTTTCATCAACACCCTGATAGTCCACAGATTACAGAATGCCTCCAGATGTGCATCGGAAACTACTACTGGTCTTCCAGGGAACGATCAAAGCGTAAACTGTTTGAGACATTACTCCAATGGAGGACAGTGCGCATGGTGACTGTTGTATTCAATCCCGAAGCAATTTCTGTGATTCATCAACACTCAGATAGTCCACAGATTACAGAATGCCTCCAGATGTGCATCGGAAACTACTACTGGTCTTCCATCGAACGATCAAGGCGTAGACTGCTTGAGACATAACTCCCATGTAGGAAAGTGACCATGGTGATTGTTGTATTCAATCACGATGTAATTTCTGTGTTTCATCAACACTTTGAAGGACACAGATTACAGAATGCCTCCAGATGTGTATCGGAAACTACTACTATCCTACGAGGGAACGTTCAAAGCATAGACTGTTTGAGACATTACTCCTGTGGAGGAAAGTGCGCATGGTGACAGTTGTATTCAATCCCGATGCAGTTTCTGTGTTTCATCAACACTCAGTTACTTCACAGATTATAGAATGCCTCCAGATGTGCATCGGAAACTACTATTGGTCTTCCTGGGAACCATCAAAGCGTAGAATGTTTGAGACATTAATCCCATGGAGGAAAGTGCGCATGGTGACTGTTGTATTCAATCCCGATGCAGTTTCTGTGTTTTGTCAACACTCTGATAGTCCACAGATTACAGAATGCCTCCAGATGTGCATCGGAAACTACTACTGGTCTTCCAGGGAACTATCAAAGCGTAAACTGTTTTGAGACATTACTCCCTTGGAGGAAAGTGCGCATGGTGACTGTTGTATTCAATCCCGATTCAATCTCTGTGTTTCCTTAACACTCTGATAGTAGACAAATAACAGAATGCCTAAAGACGTGCATCGGAAACTACTACTGGTACTCCAGGGAACGATCAAATCGTAGACTCTTTGAGTCATTACTCCCATGGAGGAAAGTACGCATATTGTGTGTTGTATTAAATCGCGATGTAATTTCTGTGTTTCATCAACACTCTGATAGTCCACAGATTACAGAATGCCTCCAGATGTGCATCGGAAACTACTACTGTTCTTCCAGGGAACGATCAAAGCGTAGACTGTTTGAGACATCACTCCCATGGGTTAAAGTGCGCATGGTGACTGTTGTATTCAATCCCGAGGCAAATTCTGTGTTTCATCAACACTTTGAAGGTCCACAGATTACAGAATGCCCCTAGATGTTTATCGGAAACTACTATTGGTCATCCAGGGAACGATCAAAGCGTAGACTGAGATATTACTCCCATGGAGGAAAGTGCGCATGGTTACTGTTGTATTCAATCCTGATGCAATTTCTGTGTTTCAACAACACTCTGATAGTCCACAGACTACAGAATGCCACCTGATATGCATCAGAAACAACTACTGGTCTTCCAGGGGACGATGAAACCGTAGACTGTTTGAGACATTACTCCCATGGAGGAAAGTGCGCATGGTGAGTCTTGTATTCAATCCCGCTGCAATTTCTGTGTTTCAACAACACTCTGATAGTCCACAGATTACAGAATGCCTCCAGATGTGCATCGGAATCTACTACTGGTCTTCCAGGGAACGATAAAAGAGTAGACTGTTTGAGACATTACTCCCATGGAGGAAAGTACCCATGGTGACTGTTGTATTCAATCCCGATGCAATGTGTGTGTTTGATCAACACTTTGAAGGTCCACAGATTACAGAATGCCTCCAGATGTGCATCGAAAAATACTACTGGTCTTCGAGGGAACGATCAAATCATAGACTGTATGAGACATAACTCCCATGGGGGAAAGTGCGCATGGTAACTCTTGTATTCAATTACGATGCAATTTCTGTGTTTCATCGTCACTCTGACAGTCCACAGTTTACAGAATGCTTCCAGATGAGCATCGGAAACTACTACTGGTCTTCCAGGGAACGAACAAAGCGTAGACTGTTTGAGACATAACTCCTATGTAGGAAAGTGCGCATGGTGACTGTTGCATTCAATCCCGATGCAATTTCTTTGCTTCATCAACACTCCGATAGTCCACAGATTACAGAATGCCTCCAGATGTGCATCGGAAACTGCTACTGGTCTTCCAGGGAACGATCAAAGCGTAGACTGTTTGAGACATTACTCCCATGGATGAAAGTGCGAATGGTGACTGTTGTATTCAATCCCGATGCAATTTCTGTGTTTCATCAACACTCTGATAGTCCACAGATTGCAGAATGCCTTCAGATGTGCATCGGAAACTACTTCTGGTCATCGAGGAAACGATCAAAGCATAGACTGTTTGAGACATTACTCCCGTGGAAGAAAGTGCGCATGGTGACTGTTGCATTCAATCCCGATGCAATTTCTTTGCTTCATCAACACTCCGATAGTCCACAGATTACAGAATGCCTCCAGATGTGCATCGGAAACTACTACTGGTCTTCCAGGGAACGATCAATGCGTAGACTGTTTGAGAATTACTCATATGGAGGAAAGTGGTCATGGTGACTGTTGTAATCAATCCCGATGCAATTTCTGTGTTTCATCAACACTTTGAAGGTCTACAGATTACAGAATGCCACCAGTTGTGCATCGGAAACTACTACTGGTCTTCGAGGGAACGATCAAATCATAGACTGTTTCAGACATTCCTCCCATGGGGGAAAGTGCGCATGGTAACTGTTGTATTAAATCCCGATGCAATTTCTGTGTTTCAACAACACTCTGATAGTCCACAGACTACAGAATGCCTCCAGATGTGCATCGGAAACTACTACTGGTTTTCCAACGAACGATCAAAGCGTAGAGTGTTTGAGACATTACTCCCACGGAGGAAATTGCGAATGGTGACTGTTGTATTCAATCCCGATGCAATTTCTGAGTTTCATCAACACTCTGATAGCCCACAGATTACAGATTGCCTCCAGATGTGCATCGGAAACTACTACTGGTCTTCCAGGGAACGATAAAAGCGTAGACTGTTTGAGACATTACTCCCATGGAAGGAAGTGCGAATGGTGACTGTTGTATTCAATCCCGGTGCAATTTCTGTGTTTCATCAACACTCTGATACTCCACAGATTACAGAATGGCTCCAGATGTGCATCGAAAAATACTACTGGTCTTTTAGGGAACGATCAAATCATAGACTGTATGAGACAATACTCCTATGGGGGAAAGTGCGCATGGTAACTGTTGTATTCAATCACGATGCAATTTCTGTGTTTCATCGACACTCTGATAGTCCACAGATTACACAATGCCTCCAGATGTGCATCGGAAACTACTACTGGTCTTCCAGGGTACGATCAAAGCGTAGACTGTTTGAGACATTTCTCCCATGGAGGAAAGTGCGCATGGTGACTGTTGTTTTCAATCCCGATGCAATTTCTTTGCTTCATCAACACTCTGACAGTCCACAGATTACAGAATGCCTCCAGATGTGCATCGGCAACTGCAACTGGTCTTCCAGGGAACGATCAAATCGTAGACTGTTTGAGACATTACTCCCATGGAAGGAAGTGCGAATGGTGACTGTTGTATTCAATCCCGGTGCAATTTCTGTGTTTCATCAACACTATGAAGGTCTACAGATTACAGCATGCCTCCAGATGTGCATCGGAAACTACTACTGGTCTTCGAGGGAACGATCAGATCATAGACTGTTTCAGACATTACTCCCATGGGGGAAAGTGCGCATGGTAACTGTTGTATTCATTCCCGATGCAATTTCTGTATTCATCAACACTCTCATAGTCCACAGATTACAGAATGCTTCCAGATGTGCATCGGAAACTACTACTGGTCTTCCAGGGAACGACCAAACGTAGACTGTTTGAGACATTACTCCTATGTAGGAAAGTGCGCATGGTGACTGTTGTATACAATCCCGATGTAATTTCTGTTTTTCATCAACACTCTGATAGTCCACAGATTACAGAATGCCTCTAGATGTTCATCGGAAACTGCTATTGGTCTTCCAGGGAACGATCAAACCGTAGACTGTTTGAGACATTACTCCCATTGAGGAAAGTACGCATGGTGACTGTTGTATTCAATCCCAATGCTATTTCTGTGTTTCATCAACACTCAGATATTCATCAGATTACAGAATGCCTCCAGATGTGCATCGGAAACTACTACTGGTCTTCCAGGGAATGATCAAAGCGTAGACTGTTTGTGACATTACTCCCACGGAGGAAAGTGCCCATGGTGACTGTTGTATTCAATCCAGATGCAATCTCTGAGTTTCATCAACACTCAGATAGTCCACAGATTACAGAATGCCTCCAGATGTGCATCGGAAACTACTACTGGTCTTCCTGGGAACGATCAAAGCGTAGACTGTTTGTGACATTACTCCCACGGAGGAAAGTGCCCATGGTGACTGTTGTATTCAATCCAGATGCAATCTCTGAGTTTCATCAACACTCTGTTAGTCCACAGATTACAGATTGCCTCCAGATGTGCATCGGAAACTACTACTGGTTTTCCTGGGAACGATCAAATCGTAGACTGTTTGAGACATTACTCCCACGGAGGAAAGTGCGCATGGTGACTGTTGTATTCAATCCCAATGCAATTTCTGTGTTTCATCAACAATCAGATATTCATCAGATTACAGAATGCCTCCAGATGTGCATCGGAAACTACTACTGGTCCTCCAGGCAACGATCAATGAGTAGACTGTTTGAGACATTACTCCAAGGAGGAAAGATCGCATTGGTGACTGTTGTATTCAATGCCGATACACTTTCTGGGTTTCATCAACACCCGGATAGACCACAGATTACAGAGTGCTTCCAGATGTGCATCTGAAACTACTACTGGTCTTCAGGGAACGATCAAATCATAGACTGTATGAGACAATACTCCTATGGGGGAAAGTGCGCATGGTAAATGTTGTATTCAATCACGATGCAATTTCTGTGTTTCATCAACACTCCGACAGTCCACAGTTTACACAATGCTTCCAGATGTGCATCGGAAACTACTACTGGTCTTCCAGGGAACGATAAAAGCGTAGACTGTTTGAGACTTTACTCCCATGGAAGGAAGTGCGAATGGTGACTGTTGTATTCAATCCCGGTGCAATTTCTGTGTTTCATCAACACTCTGATACTCCACAGATTACAGAATGCCTCCAGATGTGCATCGAAAAATACTACTGGTCTTTTAGGGAACGATCAAATCATAGATTGTATGAGACAATACTCCTATGGGGGAAAGTGCGCATGGTAACTGTTGAATTCATTCACGATGCAATTTCTGTGTTTCATCGACACTCTGATAGTCCACAGATTACACAATGCCTCCAGATGTGCATCGGAAACTACTACTGGTCTTCCAGGGTACGATCAAAGCGTAGACTGTTTGAGACATTTCTCCCATGGAGGAAAGTGCGCATGGTGACTGTTGTTTTCAATCCCGATGCAATTTCTTTGCTTCATCAACACTCTGATAGTCCACAGATTACAGAATGCCTCCAGATGTGCATCGGCAACTGCAACTGGTCTTCCAGGGAACGATCAAATCGTAGACTGTTTGAGACATTACTCCCATGGAAGGAAGTGCGAATGGTGACTGTTGTATTCAATCCCGGTGCAATTTCTGTGTTTCATCAACACTATGAAGGTCTACAGATTACAGCATGCCTCCAGATGTGCATCGGAAACTACTACTGGTCTTCGAGGGAACGATCAAATCATAGACTGTTTCAGACATTACTCCCATGGGGGAAAGTGCGCATGGTAACTGTTGTATTCATTCCCGATGCAATTTCTGTATTCATCAACACTCTCATAGTCCACAGATTACAGAATGCTTCCAGATGTGCATCGGAAACTACTACTGGTCTTCCAGGGAACGACCAAACGTAGACTGTTTGAGACATTACTCCCACGGAGGAAAGTGCGCATGGTGACTGTTGTATTCAATCCCAATGCAATTTCTGTGTTTCATCAACACTCAGGTATTCATCAGATTACAGAATGCTTCCAGATGTGCATCGGAAACTACTACTGGTCCTCCAGGGAACGATCAATGAGTAGACTGTTTGAGACATTACTCCAAGGAGGAAAGATCGCATTGGTGACTGTGGTATTCAATGCCGATACATTTTCTGGGTTTCATCAACACCCGGATAGACCACAGATTACAGAGTGCTTCCAGATGTGCATCTGAAACTACTACTGGTCTTCAGGGAACGATCAAATCATAGACTGTATGAGACAATACTCCTATGGGGGAAAGTGCGCATGGTAAATGTTGTATTCAATCACGATGCAATTTCTGTGTTTCATCAACACTCCGACAGTCCACAGTTTACACAATGCTTCCAGTTGAGCATCGGAAACTACTACTGGTCTTCCAGGGAACGATCAAAGCGTAGACTGTTTGAGACATAACTCCTATGTAGGAAAGTGCGCATGGTGACTGTTGTATTCAATCCCGTTGTAATTTCTGTGTTTCATCAACACTCTGATAGTCCACAGATTACACAATGCCTCCAGATGTGCATCGGAAACTACTACTGGTCTTCCAGGGTACGATCAAAGCGTAGACTGTTTGAGACATTTCTCCCATGGAGGAAAGTGCGCATGGTGACTGTTGTTTTCAATCCCGATGCAATTTCTTTGCTTCATCAACACTCTGATAGTCCACAGATTACAGAATGCCTCCAGATGTGCATCGGAAACTGCTACTGGTCTTCCAGGGAACGATCAAAGCGTAGACTGTTTGAGACATTACTCCCATGGAAGGAAATGCGAATGGTGACTGTTGTATTCAATCCCGGTGCAATTTCTGTGTTTCATCAACACTCTGATAGTCCACAGATTACAGAAAGCCGCCAGATGTGCATTGGAAACTACTACTCGTCATCGAGGAAACGATCAAAGCATAGACTGTTTGAGACATTACTCCCATGGAAGAAAGTGCGCGTGGTGACTGTTGTATTCAATCCCGATGCAATTTCTATGTTTCATCAACACTCAGTTAGTCCACAGATTACAGAATGCCTCTAGATGTGCATCGGAAACTACTACCGGTTTTCCAGGAACGATCAAGACGTAGACTGTTTGAGAATTACTCCCATGGAGGAAAGTGGTCATGGTGACTGTTGTATTCAATCCCGATGCAATTTCTGTGTTTCATCAACACTTTGAAGGTCTACAGATTACAGCATGCCTCCAGATGTGCATCGGAAACTACTACTGGTCTTCGAGGGAACGATCAAATCATAGACTGTTTCAGACATTACTCCCATGGGGGAAAGTGCGCATGGTAACTGTTGTATTCAATCCCGATGCAATTTCTGTATTCATCAACACTCTCATAGTCCACAGATTCCAGAATGCTTCCAGATGTGCATCGGAAACTACTACTGGTCTTCCAGGGAACGATCAAAGCGTAGACTGTTTGAGACATTACTCCAATATAGGAAAGTGCGAATGGTGACTGTTGTATACAATCCCGATGTAATTTCTGTTTTTCATCAACACACTGATAGTCCACAGAATACAGAATGCCTCTATATGTGCATCGGAAACTACTATTGATCTTCCAGGGAACGATCAAACCGTAGACTGTATGAGACATTACTCCCATTGAGGAAAGTACGCATGGTGACTGTTGTATTCAATCCCAATGCTATTTCTGTGTTTCATCAACACTCAGATATTCATCAGATTACAGAATGCCTCCAGATGTGCATCGGAAACTACTACTGGTCTTCCAGGGAACGATCAAATCGAAGACTGTTTGAGTCATTACTCCTATGGAGGAAATTGCGCATGGTGTGTGTTGTATTAAATCGCGATGCAATTTCTGTGTTTCAACAACACTATGATAGTCCACAGATAACAGAATGACTAAAGATGTGCATCGGAATCTACTACTGGTCTTCCGGGGAACGATCAAATCGATGACAATTGAGACATTACTCCCATGGAGGAAAGTGCTCATGGTGACCGTTGTATTCATCCCGATGTAATTTCTGTGTTTCATCAACACTCTGATAGTCCGCAGATTACAGAATGCCTCCAGATGTGCATCGGAAACTACTACTGTTCTTCCAGGCAACGATAAAAGCGTAGACTGTTTGAGACATTACTCCCGTGGAGGAAAGTGCGCATGGTGACTGTTGTATTCAATGCCGAGGCAAATTCTGTGTTTCATCAACACTTTGAAGGTCCACAGATTACAGAATGACTCAAGATGTTCATCGGAAACTACTATTGGTCTACCAGGGAACGATCAAAGCGTAGACTGAGATATTACTCCCATGGAGGAAAGTACCCATGGTGACTGTTGTATTCAATCACGATGCAATTGCTGGGTTTCATCAACACTTTGATGAACCACAGATTACAGAATGCCTCCAGATGTGAATCGAAACTACTACTGGTCTTCCAGGGAACGATCAAAGCGTAGACTGTTTGAGACATTACTCCCATGGAGGAAAGTGCGCATGGTGACTGTTGTATTCAATCCCGATGCAATTTCTGTCTTTTATCTACACCCAGATAGACCACAGATTACAGAATACCTCTAGATGTGCATCGGAAACCGTTACTGGTCTTCGAGGGAACGATCAAATCATAGACTGTTTCAGACATTACTCCCATGGAGGAAAGTGCGCATGGTGACTGATGTATTCAATCACGATGCAATTTCTGTGTTTCATCAACACTTTGAAGGTCCACAGATTACAGAATGCCTCCAGATGTGCATCGAAAAATACTACTGGTCTTCGAGGGAACGATCAAATCATAGACTGTATGAGACATTACTCCCATGGGGGAAAGTGCGCATGGTAACTGTTGTATTGAATCACGATGCAATTTCTGTGTTTCATCACCACGCTGACAGTCTAAAGATTACAGAATGCTTCCAGATGAGAATCGGAAACTAATGCTGGTCTTCCTGGGAACGATCAAAGCGTAGACTGTTTGAGACATTACTCCCATGGAGGAAAGTGCGCATGGTGACTGTTGTATTCAATCCCAATGCAATTTCTGTGTTTCATCAACACTCAGATATTCATCAGATTACAGAATGCCTCCAGATGTGCATCGGAAACTACTACTGGTCTTCCAGGGAACGATCAAATCGTAGACTGTTTGAGTCATTACTCCCATGGAGGAAAGTGCGCATGGTGTGTGTTGTATTAAATCGCGATTCAATTTCTGTGTTTCAAGAACACTCTGATAGTCCACAGTTTACAGAATGGCTCCAGATGTGCATCGGAAACTACTACTGGTCCTCCAGGGAACGATCAAGGAGTAGACTGTTTGAGACATTACTCCAAGGAGGAAAGATCGCATTGGTGACTGTTGTATTCAATGGCGATACACTTTCTGGGTTTCATCAACACCCGGATAGAGCACAGATTACAGAGTGCTTCCAGATGTGCATCGGAAACTACGACTGGTCTTCAGGGAACGATCAAATCGATGACAATTGAGACATTACTCCCATGGAGGAAAGGGCGCATGGTGACCGTTGTATTCAATAACGATGTAATTTCTGTATTTCATCAACACTCTGATAATCCACAGATTACAGAATGCCTCCAGATGTGCATCGGAAACTACTACTGTTCTTCCAGGCAACGATCAAAGCGTAGACTGTTTGAGACATTACTCCCGTGGAGGAAAGTGCGCATGGTGACTGTTGTATTCAATCCCGAGGCAAATTCTGTGTTTCATCAACACTTTGAAGGTCTACAGATTACAGAATGCCTCAAGATGTTCATCGGAAACTACTATTGGTCTTCCAGGGAACGATCAAAGCGTAGACTGAGATATTACTCCCATGGAGGAAAGTGCGCATGGTTACTGTTGTATTCAATCCCAATGCAATTTCTGTTTTCATCAACACCCGGATAGACCACAGATTACAGAATGCGTCCAGATGTGCATCGGAAACTACTACTGGTCGTCAGGGGACGATCAAACCGATGACAGTTTGAGACATTACTCCCATGGAGGAAAGTGCGCATGGTGACCGTTGTATTAAATCCCGATGTAATTTCTGTGTTTCATCAACACTCTGATAGTCCACAGATTACAGAATGCCTCCAGATGTGCATCGGAAAGTACTACTGTTCTTCCAGGGAACGATCAAAGCGTAGACTGTTTGAGACATTACTCCCATGGAGGAAAGAGCGCTTGGTGACTGTTGTATTCAATCCCGAGGCAAATTCTGTGTTTCATCAACACTTTGAAGGTCCACAGATTACAGAATGCCTCAAGATGTTCATCGGAAACTACTAATGGTCTTCCAGGGAACGATCAAAGCGTAGACTGAGATATTACTCCCATGGAGGAAAGTGCACATGGTTACTGTTGTATTCAATCCTGATGCAATTTCTGTGTTTCAACAACACTCTGATAGTCCACAGACTACAGAGTGCCACCTGATGTGCATCGGAAACAACTACTGGTCTTCCAGGGACGATGAAACCGTAGACTGGTTGAGATATAACTCCCATGGAGGAAAGTGCGCATGGTGACTGTTGTATTCAATCCCAATGCAATTTCTGTGTTTCATCAACACTCAGATATTCATCAGATTACACAATGCCTCCAGATGTGCATCGGATACTACTACTGGTCTTCCAGGGAACGATCAAATCGTAGACTGTTTGAGTCATTACTCCCATGGAGGAAAGTGCGCATGGTGTGTGTTGTATTAAATCGCGATTCAATTTCTGTGTTTCAAGAACACTCTGATAGTCCACAGTTTACAGAATGGCTCCAGATGTGCATCGGAAACTACTACTGGTCCTCCAGGGAACGATCAAGGAGTAGAGTGTTTGAGACATTACTCCAAGGAGGAAAGATCGCATTGGTGACTGTTGTATTCAATGGCGATACACTTTCTGGGTTTCATCAACACCCGGATAGACCACAGATTACAGAGTGCATCCAGATGTGCATCGGAAATTACGACTGGTCTTCAGGGAACGTTCAAATCGATGACAATTGAGACATTACTCCCATGGAGGAAAGGGCGCATGGTGACCATTGTATTCAATCCTGATATAATTTCTGTGTTTCATCAACACTCTGATAGTCCACAGATTACAGAATGCCTCCAGATGTGCATCGGAAACTACTACTGTTCTTCCAGGCAACGATCAAAGCGTAGACTGTTTGAGACATTACTCCCGTGGAGGAAAGTGCGCATGGTGACTGTTGTATTCAATCCCGAGGCAAATTCTGTGTTTCATCAACACTTTGAAGGTCCACAGATTACAGAATGCCTCAAGATTTTCATCGGAAACTACTATTGGTCTTCCAGGGAACGATCAAAGCGTAGACTGAGATATTACTCCCATGGAGGAAAGTGCGCATGGTTACTGTTGTATTCAATCCCAATGCAATTTCTGTGTTTCATCAACACCCGGATGGACCACAGATTACAGTATGCATCCAGATGTGCATCGGAAACTACTACTGGTCTTCAGAGGACGATCAAACCGATGACAGTTTGAGACATTACTCCCATGGAGGATAGTGCGCATGGTGACCGTTGTATTAAATCCCGATGTAATTTCTGTAATTCATCAACACTCTGATAGTCCACAGATTACAGAATGCCTCCAGATGTGCATCGGAAACTACTACTGTTCTTCCAGGGAACGATCAAAGCGTAGACTGTTTGAGACATTACTCCCATGGAGGAAAGTGCGCATGGTGACTGTTGTATTCAATCCCGAGGCAAATTCTGTGTTTCATCAACACTTTGAAGGTCCACAGATTACAGAATGCCTCAAGATGTTCATCGGAAACTACTAATGGTCTTCCAGGGAACGATCAAAGCGTAGACTGAGATATTACTCCCATGGAGGAAAGTGCTCATGGTTACTGTTGTATTCAATCCTGATGCAATTTCTGTGTTTCAACAACACTCTGATAGTCCACAGACTACAGAATGCCACCTGATGGGCATCGGAAACAACTACTGGTTTTCCAGGGACGATGAAACCGTAGACTGTTTGAGATAATACTCCCATGGAGGAAAGTGCGCACGGTGACTGTTGTATTCAATCCCAATGCAATTTCTATGTTTCATCAACACTCAGATATTCATCAGATTACAGAATGCCTAAAGATGTGCATCGGAAACTACTACTGGTCTTCCAGGGAACGATCAAATCGTAGACTGTTTCAGTCATTACTCCCATGGAGGAACGTGCACATGGTGTGTGTTGTATTAAATCGCGATTCAATTTCTGTGTTTCAACAACACTCTGATAGTCCACAGTTTGCAGAATGGCTCCAGATGTGCATCGGTAACTACTACTGGTCTTCCAGGGAACGATCAAGGAGTAGACTGTTTGAGACATTACTCCAAGGAGGAAAGGTCGCATTGGTGACTGTAGTATTCAATGCCGATACACGTTCTGGGTTTCATCAACACCCGTGTAGACCACAGATTACAGAGTGCTTCCAGATGTGCATCGGAAACTACTACTGGTCTTTAGGGAACGATCAAATCGATGACAATTGAGACATTACTCCCATGGAGGAAAGTGCGCATGGTGACCGTTGTATTCAATCCCGATGTAATTTCTGTGTTTCATCAACACTCTGATAGTCCACAGATTACAGAATGCCTCCAGATGTGCATCGGAAACTACTACTATTCTTCCAGTGAACGATCAAAGCGTAGACTGTTTGAGACATTACTCCCATGGAGGAAAGTGGGCATGGTGACTGTTGTGTTCAATCCCGAGGCAAATTCTGTGTTTCACCAACACTTTGAAGGTCCACAGATTACAGAATGCCTCAAGATGTTCATCGGAAACTACTATTGGTCTTCCTGGGAACGATCAAATCGTAGACTGAGATATTACTCGCATGGAGGAAAGTGCACGTGGTTACCTTTCTATTCAATCCTGATGCAATTTCTGTGTTTCAACAACACTCTGATAGTCCACAGACTACAGAATTCCACCTGATGTGCATCGGAAGCAACTACTGGTCTTCCAGGGACGATGAAACCGTAGACTGTTTGAGACATTACTCCCATGGAGGAAAGTGCGCATGGTGACTCTTGTATTCAATCCCGCTGCTATTTCTGTCTTTCAACAACAATCTGATAGTCCACAGATTACAGAATGTCTCCAGATGTGCATCGGAAACTACCACTGGTCATCCAGGGAACGATAAAAGAGTAGACTGTTTGAGAGATTACTCCCATGGAGGAAAGTACCCATGGTGATTGTAGTATTCAATCACGATGCAATTTCTGGGTTTCATCAACACTTTTATGAACCACAGATTACAGAATGCCTCCAGATGTGCATCGAAAAATACTACTGGTCTTCGAGGGAACGATCAAATCATAGACTGTATGAGACATTACTCCCATGGGGGAAAGTGCGCATGGTAACAGTTGTATTCAATCACGATGCAATTTCTGTGTTTCATCAACACTCTGACAGTCCACAGATTACAGAAATGCTTCCAGATGAGCATCGGAAACTAATACTGGTCTTCCAGGGAACGATCAAAGCGTAGACTGTTTGAGACATAACTCCTATGTAGGAAGGTGCGCATGGTGACTGTTGTATTCAATCCCGATGCAATTTCTTTGCTTCATCAACACTCTGATAGTCCACAGATTACAGAATGCCTCCAGATGTGCATCGGAAACTGCTACTGGTCTTCCAGGGAACGATCAAAGCGTAGACTGTTTGAGACATTACTCCCATGGATGATAGTGCGAATGGTGACTGTTGTATTCAATCCCGATGTAATTTCTGTGTTTCATCAACACTCTGATAGTCCACAGATTACAGAATGCCTCCAGATGTGCATCGGAAACTACTACTGGTCATCGAGGAAACGATCAAAGCATAGACTGTTTGAGACATTACTCCCGTGGAAGAAAGTGCGCGTCTTGACTGTTGTATTCAATCCCGATGCAATTTCTATGTTTCATCAACACTCAGTTAGTCCACAGATTACAGCATGCCTCCAGATGTGCATCGGAAACTACTACTGGTCTTCCAGGGAACGATCAAGTCGTAGACTGTTTGAGAATTACTCCCATGGAGGAAAGTGGTCATGGTGACTGTTGTATTCAATCCCGATGCAATTTCTGTGTTCATCAACACTTTGAAGGTCTACAGATTACAGAATTCCTCCAGATGTGCATCGGAAACTACCACTGGTCTTCGAGGGAACGATCAAATCATAGACTGTTCTGACATTACTCCCATGGGGGAAAGTGCGCATGGTAACTGTTGTATTCAATCCCGATGCATTTTCTGTGTTCATCAAAAGTCTCATAGTCCACAGATTACAGAATGCTTCCAGATGTGCATCGGAAACTACTACTGGTCTTCCAGGAAACGATCAAAGCGTAGACTGTTTGAGACATTACTCCTATGTAGGAAAGTGCGCATGGTGACTGTTGTATACAATCCCGATGTAATTTCTGTGTTTCATCAACACTCTGATATTCCACAGATTACAGAATGCCTCCAGATGTGCATCGGAAACTACTATTGGTCTTCCAGGGAACGATCAAACCGTAGACTGTTTGAGACATTACTCCCATGGAGGAAAGTACGCATGGTGACTGTTGTATTCAATCCCGAAGCAATTTTTGTGTTTCATCGACACTCTGATAGTCCACAGATTACAGAATGCCTCCAGATGTGCATCGGAAACTACTATAGTTCTTCCAGGGAACGATCAAAGCGTAGACTGTTTGAGACATTACTCCCATGGAGGAAAGAGCGCATGGTGACTGTTGTATTCAATCCCGAGGCAAATTCTGTGTTTCATCAACACTTTGAAGGTCCACAGATTACAGAATGCCTCAAGATGTTCATCGGAAACTACTAATGGTCTTCCAGGGAACGATCAAAGCTTAGACTGAGATATTACTCCCATGGAGGAAAGTGCACATGGTTACTGTTGTATTCAATCCTGATGCAATTTCTGTGTTTCAACAACACTCTGATAGTCCACAGACTACAGAATGCCACCTGATGTGCATCGGACACAACTACTGGCCTTCCAGGGACGATGAAACCGTAGACTGGTTGAGATATTACTCCCATGGAGGAAAGTGCGCATGGTGACTGTTGTATTCAATCCCAAAGCAATTTCTGTGTTTCATCAGCACTCAGATATTCATCAGATTACAGAATGCCTCCAGATGTGCATCGGAAACTACTACTGGTCTTCCAGGGAACGATCAAATCGTAGACTGTTTGAGTCATTACTCCCATGGAGGAAAGTGCACATGGTGTGTGTTGTATTAAATCGCGATTCAATTTCTGTGTTTCAACAACACTCTGATAGTCCACAGTTTACAGAATGGCTCCAGATGTGCATCGGAAACTACTACTGGTCCTCCAGGGAACGATCAAGGAGTAGACTGTTTGAGACATTACTCCAAGGAGGAAAGATCGCATTGGTGACTGTTGTATTCAATGGCGATACACTTTCTGGGTTTGATCAACACCCGGATGGACCACAGATTACAGTATGCATCCAGATGTGCATCGGAAACTACTACTGGTCTTCAGGGGACGATCAAACCGATGACAGTTTGAGACATTACTCCCATGGAGGATAGTGCGCATGGTGACCGTTGTATTAAACCCCGATGTAATTTCTGTGTTTCATCAACACTCTGATAGTCCACAGATTACAGAATGCCTCCAGATGTGCATCGGAAACTACTACTGTTCTTCCAGGGAACGATCAAAGCGTAGACTGTTTGAGACATTACTCCCATGGAGGAAAGTGGGCATGGTGACTGTTGTATTCAATCCCGAGGCAAATTCTGTGTTTCATCAACACTTTGAAGGTCCACAGATTACAGAATGCCTCAAGATGTTCATCAGAAACTACTATTGGTCTTCCAGGGAACGATCAAAGCGTAGACTGAGATATTACTCCCATGGAGGAAAGTGCTCATGGTTACTGTTGTATTCAATACTGATGCAATTTCTGTGTTTCAACAACACTCTGATAGTCCACAGACTACAGAATGCCACCTGATGGGCATCGGAAACAACTACTGGTCTTCCAGGGACGATGAAACCGTAGACTGGTTGAGATAATACTCCCATGGAGGAAAGTGCGCATGGTGACTGTTGTATTCAATCCCAATGCAATTTCTGTGTTTCATCAACACTCAGATATTCATCAGATTACAGAATGCCTCGAGATGTGCATCGGAAACTACTACTGGTCTTCCAGGGAACGCTAAAAGAGTAGACTGTTTGAGACATTACTCCCATGGAGGAAAGTACCCATGGTGACTGTTGTATTCAATCACGATGCAATTTCTGGGTTTCATCAACACTTTGATGAACCACAGATTACAGAATGCCTCCAGATGTGCATCGAAAAATTCTACTGGTCTTTGAGGGAACGATCAAATCATAGACTGTATGAGACATTACTCCCATGGGGGAAAGTGTGCATGGTAACTGTTGTATTCAATCACGATGCAATTTCTGTGTTTCATCAACACTCTGACAGTCCACAGATTACAGAATGCTTCCAGATGAGCATCGGAAACTACTACTGGTCTTCCAGGGAACGATCAAAGCGTGGAATGTTTGAGACATTACTCCTATGTAGGAAAGTGGGCATGGTGACAGTTGTATACAATCCCGATGTAATTTATGTGTTTCATCAACACTCTGAGATATTCCACAGATTACAGAATGCCTCCAGATGTGCATCGGAAACTACTATTGGTCTTCCAGGGAACGATCAAACCGTAGACTGTTTGAGACATTACTCCCATGGAGGAAAGAGCGCATGGTGACTGTTGTATTCAATCCCGAGGCAAATTCTGTGTTTCATCAACACTTTAAAGGTCCGCAGATTACAGAATGCCTCAAGATGTTCATCGGAAACTACTAATGGTCTTCCAGGGAACGATCAAAGCGTAGACTGAGATATTACTCCCATGGAGGAAAGTGCACATGGTTACTGTTGTATTCAATCCTGATGCAATTTCTGTGTTTCAACAACACTCTGATAGTCCACAGACTATAGAATGCCACCTGATGTGCATCGGACACAACTACTGGTCTTCCAGGGACGATGAAACCGTAGACTGGTTGAGATATTACTCCCATGGAGGAAAGTGCGCATGGTGACTGTTGTATTCAATCCCAATGCAATTTCTGTGTTTCATCAACACTCAGATATTCATCAGATTACAGAATGCCTCCAGATGTGCATCGGAAACTACTACTGGTCTTCCAGGGAACGATCAAATCGTAGACTGTTTAAGTCATTACTCCCATGGAGGAAAGTGCACATGGTATGTGTTGTATTAAATCGCGATTCAATTTCTGTGTTTCAACAACACTCTGATAGTCCACAGTTTACAGAATGGCTCCAGATGTGCATCGGAAACTACTACTGGTCCTCCAGGGAACGATCAAGGAGTAGACTGTTTGAGACATTACTCCAAGGAGGAAAGATCGCATTGGTGACTGTTGTATTCAATGGCGATACACTTTCTGGGTTTGATCAACACCCGGATAGACCACAGATTACAGAGTGCTTCCAGATGTGCATCGGAAACTACGACTGGTCTTCAGGGAACGTTCAAATCGATGACAATAGAGACATTACTCCCATGGAGGAAAGGGCGCATGGTGACGGTTGTATTCAATCCCGATATAATTTCTGTGTTTCATCAACACTCTGATAGTCCACAGATTACAGAATGCCTCCAGATGTGCATCGGAAACTACTACTGTTCTTCCAGGCAACGATCAAAGCGTAGACTGTTTGAGACATTACTCCCGTGGAGGAAAGTGCGCATGGTGACTGTTGTATTCAATCCCGAAGCAAATTCTGTGTTTCATCAACACTTTGAAGGTCCACAGATTACAGAATGCCTCAAGATGTTCATCGGAAACTACTGTTGGTCTTCCAGGGAACGATCAAAGCGTAGACTGAGATATTACTCCCATGGAGGAAAGTGCGTATGGTTACTGTTGTATTCAATCCCAATGCAATTTCTGTGTTTCATCAACACCCGGATGGACCACAGATTGCAGTATGCATCCAGATGTGCATCGGAAACTACTACTGGTCTTCAGGGGACGATCAAACCGATGACAGTTTGAGACATTACTCCCATGGAGGATAGTGCGCATGGTGACCGTTGTATTAAATCCCGATGTAATTTCTGTGTTTCATCAACACTCTGATAGTCCACAGACTACAGAATGCCACCAGATGGGCATCGGAAACAACTACTGGTCTTCCAGGGACGATGAAACCGTAGACTGGTTGAGATAATACTCCCATGGAGGAAAGTGCGCATGGTGACTGTTGTATTCAATCCCAATGCAATTTCTGTGTTTCATCAACACTCAGATATTCATCAGATTACAGAATGCCTCCAGATGTGCATCGGAAACAACTACTGGTCTTCCAGGGAACGATCAAAACGTAGACTGTTTGAGTCATTACTCCCATGGAGGAACGTGCACATGGTGTGTGTTGTATTAAATCGCGATTCAATTTCTGTGTTTCAACAACACTCTGATAGTCCACAGTTTACAGAATGGCTCCAGATGTGCATCGGAAACTGCTACTGGTCTTCCTGGGAACGATCAAACAATAGACTGTTTGAGACATTACTCCAATGGAGGGATGTGCGCAAGGTGACTTGTATTCAATCACGATGCAATTTCTGTGTTTCATCAACACTTTGAAGGTCCACAGATTACAGAATGCCTCCAGATGTGCATCGGAAACTACTACTGGTCTTCCTGGGAACGATCAAACATAGACTGTTTGAGGTATTACTCCCATGGAGGAAAGTGCGCATGGTGACTGTTGTATTCAATCCCGATGCAATTTCTGTGTTTCACCAACACTCAGTTAGTCCACAGATTACAGAATGACTCCAGATGTGCATCGGAAACTACTACTGGTCTTCCAGGGAACGATCAAAGCATAGACTGTTTGAGGTATTACTCCCATGGAGGGAAGTGCGCTTGGTGACTGTTGTATTAAATCGCGATGCAATTTCTGTGTTTCATCAACACTTTGAAGCTCCACAGATTACAGAATGCCTCCAGATGTGCATTGGAATCTTCTACTGGTCTTCCAGGGAACGATCAAGCCGTAGACTGTTTGAGATATTACTCCCATGGAGGAAAGTGCGCATGGTTACTGTTGTATTCAATCCCGATGCAATTTCTGTGTTTCATCAACACTCTGATAGTCCACAGATTACAGAATGCCTCCAGATGTGCATCGGAAACTAATACTGGTCTTCGAGGGAACGATCAAAGCATACACTGTTTAAGACATTACTCCCGTGGAGGAAAGTGCGCATGGTGACTTTTGTATTCAATCCCGAGGCAATTTCTGTGTTTCGTCAACACTCATTTAGTCCACAGATTGCAGAATGCCTCCAGATGTGCATCGGAAACTACTACTGGTCTTCCAGGAAACGATAAAAGAGTAGACTGTTTGAGACATTACTCCCATGGAGGAAAGTGCGCATGGTGACTGTTGTATTCAATCCCGATGCAATTTCTATGTTTCATCAACACTCAGTTAGTCCACAGATTACAGAATGACTCCAGATGTGCATCGGAAACTACTACTGGTCTTCCTGGGAACGATCAAAGCATAGACTGTTTGAGGTATTACTCCCATGGAGGGAAGTGCGCTTGGTGACTGTTGTATTAAACCGCCATGCAATTTCTGTGTTTCATCAACACTTTAAAGCTCCACAGATTACAGAATGCCTCCAGATGTGCATTGGAATCTTCTACTGGTCTTCCAGGGAACGATCAAGCCGTAGACTGTTTGAGATATTACTCCCATGGAGGAAAGTGCGCATGGTTACTGTTGTATTCAATCCCGATGCAATTTCTGTGTTTCATCAACACTCTGATAGTCCACAGATTACAGAATGCCTCCAGATGTGCATCGGAAACTAATACTGGTCTTCGAGGGAACGATCAAAGCATAGACTGTTTAAGACATTACTCCCGTGGAGGAAAGTGCGCATGGTGACTTTTGTATTCAATCCCGAGGCAATTTCTGTGTTTCGTCAACACTCGTTTAGTCCACAGATTACAGAATGCCTCCAGATGTGCATCGGAAACTACTACTGGTCTTCCAGGAAACGATCAAAGCGTAGACTGTTTGAGACATTACTCCCATGGAGGAAAGTGCGCATGGTGACTGTTGTATTCCATCCCGATGCAGTTTCTGGGTTACATCAACACTCTGATAGTCCACAGATTACACAATGCCTCCAGATGTGCATCGGAAACTTCTACTGGTCTTCCAGGGAACGATCAAAGCGTAAACTCTATGAGACATTACTCCCATGGAGGAAAGTGCGCATGGTGACTGTTGTATTCATTCCCGATTCAATTTCCGTGTTTTATCAGCACTCTGATAGTCCACAGATAACAGAATGACTAAAGATGTGCATCGGAGACTACTACTGGTCTTCCAGGGAACGATCAAATCGTAGACTGTTTGAGACATTACTCCCATGGAGGGAAGTGCGCATGGTGACTGTTGTATTCAATCCCGATGCAATTTCTGTGTTTCATCAACACTCTGATAGTCCACAGTTTACAGAATGCCTCCAGATGTGCATCGGAACCTACTACTGGTCTAACAGGGAACGATCAAAGGGTAGAACGTTTCAGACAATAATCCCATGTGGGAAAGTGTGCATGGTGACTGTTGTTTTCAATCCCGATGCAATTTCTGTGTTTCATCAACACTCAGATAGTCCACAGATTACAGAATGCCTCCAGATGTGCATATGAAACTACTACTGGTCTTCCTGGGAACGATCAAAGAGTAGACTGTTGTGACATTACTCCCATGGAGGAAAGTGCGCATGGTGACTATTGTATTCAATCCCGATGCAATTTCTGAGTTTCATCAACACTCTGATAGTCCATAGATTACAGATTGCCTCCAGATGTGCATCGGAAACTGCTACTGGTCTTCCTGGGAACGATCAAACAATAGACTGTTTGAGACATTACTCCCATGGAGGGAGGTGCGCATGGTGACTTGTATTCACTCACGATGCAATTTCTGTGTTTCATCAACACTTTGAAGGTCCACAGATTACAGAATGCCTCCAGATGTGCATCGGAAACTACTACTGGTCTTCCAGGGAACGATGAAGCCGTAGACTGTTTGAGATATTACTCCCATGGAGGAAAGTGCGCATGGTTACTGTTGTATTCAATCCCGATGCAATTTCTGTGTTTCAACAACACTCTGATAGTCCACAGCTTACAGAATGCCACCAGATGTGCATCGGAAACAACTACTGGTCTTCTAGGGAACGATTAAAGCGAAGATTGTTTGACTCCCATGGAGAAAATTGCGCATGGTTACTGATGTATTAAATGCCGATGCAAATTCTGTGTTTCATCAACACTTTGAAGGTCCACGGATTACAGAATGCATCGAGATGTGCATCGGAATCTTCTACTGGTCTTCCAGGGAACGATCGAACCGTAGACTGTTTGAGACATAACTCCCATTGAGGAAAGAGCGCGTGGTGACTTTTGTATTCAATCCCGATGCAATTTCTGTGTTTCAACAACACTCTGATAGTCCACAGATTACAGAATGCCTCCAGATGTGCATCGGAAACCACTACTGGTCTTCCAGTGAACGATCAAAGCGTAGACTGTTTGAGACACTACTCCCATGGAGGAAAGTCCGAATGGTGACTGTTGTATTCAATCGCGAGTTAATTTCTGTGTTTCAACACCACTCCGATGGTAAACAGATAACAGAATGCCTACAGATGTGCATCGGAAACTACTACTGGTCTTCCAGGGAACGATCAAAGCGTTGACTGTTTGAGACATTACTCCCATGCAGGAAAGTGCGGACAGTGACTGTTGTATTCAACCCCGATGCAATTTCTGTGTTTCATCAACATTCTGATAGTCCACAGATTACAGAATGCCTCCAGATGTGCACCGGAAAATACTACTGGTCTTCCAGGGAGCGATCAAAGCGTAGACTGTTTGAGACAATACTCCCATGGGGGAAAGTGCCCATGGTAACTGTTGTATTCAATCCCGATGCAATTTCTGTGTTCATCAACACTCTCATAGTCCTCAGATTACAGAATGCCTAAAGATGTCCATCGGATACTACTACTGGTCTTCCAGGGAACGATCAAAGCGTAATCTGTTTGAGACATTACTCTCATGGAGGAAAGTGCGCATGGTGACTGTTGTATTCAATCCCGATGCAATTTCTGTGTTTCATCAACACTCTGATAGTCCACAGATTACAGAATGCCTCCAGATGTGCATGGGAAACTACTACTTTTCTTCCAGGGAACGATCATGGCGTAGACTGTTTGAGACATTACTCCCATGGAGGAAAGTGCGCATGGTGGCAGTTATATTCAATCCCGATACAGTTTCTGTCTTTCATCAACACTCTGATAGTCCACACAGTACGGAATGCCTCCAGATGTGCATGGGAAACTACTACTTTTCTTCCAGGGATCGATCAAGGCATAGACTGTTTGAGAGATTACTCCCATGGAGGAAAGTGCGCATGGTGACTGTTGTATTCAATCACGATGCAATTTTTGTGTTTCATCAACACTTTGAAGGTCCACAGATTACAGAATGCCTCAAGATGTGCATCGGAAACTACTACTGGTCTTCGAGGAAACGATCAAAGCATAGACTGTTTGAGACAGTACTCCCGTGGAAGAAAGTGCGCATGGTGACTGTTGTATTCAGTCCCGATGCAATTTCTGTGTTTCATCAACACTCTGATATTGCACAGATTACAGAATGACACCAGATGTGCATGGGAAATAACTACTGGTCTTCCAGGGAACGATCAAATCGTAGACTGTTTGAGACATTACTCCCGTTGAGGAAAGTGCGCATGGTGACTGTTGTATTCAATCCCGATGCAATTTCTGTGTTTCATAAACACCCGGATAGAAAACAAATTACAGAATTCCTTTAGATGTGCATCGGAAACTACTACTGTTCTTCAGGGAACGATCAAAGCGTAGACTGTTTAAGATATTACTCCAGTGGAGGAAAGTGCACATGGTAACTGTTGTATTCAATCCCGATGCAATTTCTGTGTTTCATCAACACTCTGATATTGCACAGATTACAGAATGACACCAGATGTGCATCGGAAATAACTACTGGTCTTCCAGGGAACGATCAAATCGTAGACTGTTTGAGACATTACTCCCGTTGAGGAAAGTGCGCATGGTGACTGTTGTATTCAATCCCGATGCAATTTCTGTGTTTCATAAACACCCGGATAGAAAACAAATTACAGAATTCCTTTAGATGTGCATCGGAAACTACTACTGTTCTTCAGGGAACGATCAAATCGATGACAGTTTGAGATATTACTCGCATGTAGGAAAGTGCGCATATTGACTGTTGTATTCAATCACGATGCAATTTCTGTGTTTCATCAACACTTTGAAGGTCCACAGATTACAGAATGCCTCCAGATGTGCATCGGAAACTACTACTGGTCTTCCAGGGAACGATGAAAGCGTAGACTGTTTGAGACATTACTCCCATGGACGAAAGTCCGTCATAGTGACTGTTGTATTCAATCCCGATGCAATTTCTGTGTTTCAACAACACTCTGATAGTAAACAGATTACAGAATGCCACCAGATGTGCATCGGGAACTACTACTGGTCTTCCAGGGAACGATGAAAGCGTAGACTGTTTGAGACATTACTCCCATGGACGAAAGTCCGTCATAGTGACTGTTGTATTCAATCCCGATGCAATTTCTGTGTTTCAACAACACTCTGATAGTAAACAGATTACACAATGCCTCCAGATGTGCATCGGAAACTTCTACTGGTCTTCCAGGGAACGATCAAAACGTAAACTCTTTGAGACATTACTCCCATGGAGGGAAGTGCGCATGGTGACTGTTGTATTCAATCCCGATTCAATTTCCGTGTTTTATCAACACTCTGATAGTCCACAGATAACAGAATGACTAAAGATGTGCATCGGAAGGTACTACTGGTCTTCCAGGGAACGATCAAAGCGTAGACTGTTTGAGACATTACTCCCATGGAGGGAAGTGCGCATGGTGACTGTTGTATTCAATCCCGAAGCAATTTCTGTGTTTCATCAACACTCTGATAGTCCACAGTTTACAGAATGCCTCCAGATGTGCATCGGAACCTACTACTGGTCTAACAGAGACGATCAAAGGGTAGAATGTTTCAGACAATACTCCCATGGGGGAAAGTGTGCATGGTGACTGTTTTTTTCAATCCCGATGCAATTTCTGTGTTTCATCAACACTCAGATAGTCCACAGATTACAGAGTGCCTCCAGATGTGCATCTGAAACTACTACTGGTCTTCCTGGGAACAATCAAAGAGTAGACTGTTTGTGACATTACTCCCACGGAGGAAAGTGCGCATGGTGACTGTTGTATTCAATCCCGATGCAATTTCTGAGTTTCATCAACACTCTGATAGTCTACAGATTACAGATTGCCTCCAGATGTGCATCGGAAACTGCTACTGGTCTTCCTGGGAACGATCAAACAATAGACTCTTTGAGACGTTACTCCTATGGAGGAAAGTGCGCATGTTGACTGTTGTATTCAATCCCGATGCAATTTGTGTGTTTCATCAACACTCTGATAGTCCATAGATTACAGAATGCCTCCAGATGTGCATAGGAAACTACTACTGGTCTTCCAGGGAACGATCAAAGCGTAAACTGTTTGAGACATTACTTCCGTTGAGGAAAGTGGGCATGGTGACTGTTGTATTCAATCCCGATGCAATTTCTGCGTTTCATCAACACACTGATAGTCCACAGATTACAGAATGCCACCAGATGTGAATCGGAAACTACTACTGGTCTTCGAGGGAACGATCAAAGCATAGACTGTTTGAGACATTACTCCCTTGGAGGAAAGTGCGCATGGTGACTGTTGTATTCAATCCCGATGCAATATCTGTGTTTCATCAACACTCAGTTAGTCCACAGATTACGGAATGCCTCCAGATGTGCATCGGAAACTACTACTGGTCTTCCAGGAAACGATCAAAGCGTAGACTGTTTGAGACATTACTCCCATGGAGGAAAGTGCGCATGGTGACTGTTGTATTCCATCCCGATGCGGTTTCTGTGTTTCATCAACACTCTGATAGTCCACAGATTACACAATGCCTCCAGATGTGCATCGGAAACTACTACTGGTCTTCCTGGGGACGATCAAAGCGTAAACTGTTTGAGACATTACTCCCAAGGAGGAAAGTGCGCATGGTGACTTTTGTATTCAATCCCGATTCAATTTCCGTGTTTTATCAACACTGAGATAGTTCACAGATGACAGAATGACTAAAAATGTGCATTGGAATCTACTACTGGTCTTCCTGGGAACGATCAAACATAGACTGTTTGAGGTATTACTCCCATGGAGGAAAGTGCGCATGGTGACTGTTGTATTCAATCCCGATGCAATTTCTGTGTTTCACCAACACTCAGTTAGTCCACAGATTACAGAATGACTCCAGATGTGCATCGGAAACTACTACTGGTCTTCCAGGGAACGATCAAAGCATAGACTGTTTGAGGTATTACTCCCATGGAGGGAAGTGCGCTTGGTGACTGTTGTATTAAATCGCGATGCAATTTTTGTGTTTCATCAACACTTTGAAGCTCCACAGATTACAGAATGCCTCCAGATGTGCATTGGAATCTTCTACTGGTCTTCCAGGGAACGATCAAGCCGTAGACTGTTTGAGATATTACTCCCATGGAGGAAAGTGCGCATGGTTACTGTTGTATTCAATCCCGATGCAATTTCTGTGTTTCATCAACACTCTGATAGTCCACAGATTACAGAATGCCTCCAGATGTGCATCGGAAACTAATACTGGTCTTCGAGGGAACGATCAAAGCATACACTGTTTAAGACATTACTCCCGTGGAGGAAAGTGCGCATGGTGACTTTTGTATTCAATCCCGAGGCAATTTCTGTGTTTCGTCAACACTCATTTAGTCCACAGATTGCAGAATGCCTCCAGATGTGCATCGGAAACTACTACTGGTCTTCCAGGAAACGATAAAAGAGTAGACTGTTTGAGACATTACTCCCATGGAGGAAAGTGCGCATGGTGACTGTTGTATTCAATCCCGATGCAATTTCTGTGTTTCATCAACACTCAGTTAGTCCACAGATTACAGAATGACTCCAGATGTGCATCGGAAACTACTACTGGTCTTCCTGGGAACGATCAAAGCATAGACTGTTTGAGGTATTACTCCCATGGAGGGAAGTGCGCTTGGTGACTGTTGTATTAAACCGCCATGCAATTTCTGTGTTTCATCAACACTTTGAAGCTCCACAGATTACAGAATGCCTCCAGATGTGCATTGGAATCTTCTACTGGTCTTCCAGGGAACGATCAAGCCGTAGACTGTTTGAGATATTACTCCCATGGAGGAAAGTGCGCATGGTTACTGTTGTATTCAATCCCGATGCAATTTGTGTGTTTCATCAACACTCTGATAGTCCACAGATTACAGAATGCCTCCAGATGTGCATCGGAAACTAATACTGGTCTTCGAGGGAACGATCAAAGCATAGACTGTTTAAGACATTACTCCCGTGGAGGATAGTGCGCATGGTGACTTTTGTATTCAATCCCGAGGCAATTTCTGTGTTTCATCAACACTCATTTAGTCCACAGATTACAGAATGCCTCCAGATGTGCATCGGAAACTACTACTGGTCTTCCAGGAAACGATCAAAGCGTAGACTGTTTGAGACATTACTCCCATGGAGGAAAGTGCGCATGGTGACTGTTGTATTCCATCCCGATGCAGTTTCTGGGTTACATCAACACTCTGATAGTCCACAGATTACACAATGCCTCCAGATGTGCATCGGAAACTTCTACTGGTCTTCCAGGGAACGATCAAAGCGTAAACTCTATGAGACATTACTCCCATGGAGGAAAGTGCGCATGGTGACTGTTGTATTCATTCCCGATTCAATTTCCGTGTTTTATCAACACTCTGATAGTCCACAGATAACAGAATGACTAAAGATGTGCATTGGAGACTACTACTGGTCTTCCAGGGAACGATCAAATCGTAGACTGTTTGAGACATTACTCCCATGGAGGGAAGTGCGCATGGTGACTGTTGTAATCAATCCCGATGCAATTTCTGTGTTTCATCAACACTCTGATAGTCCACAGTTTACAGAATGCCTCCAGATGTGCATCGGAACCTACTACTGGTCTAACAGGGAACGATCAAAGGGTAGAACGTTTCAGACAATAATCCCATGTGGGAAAGTGTGCATGGTGACTGTTGTTTTCAATCCCGATGCAATTTCTGTGTTTCATCAACACTCAGATAGTCCACAGATTACAGAATGCCTCCAGATGTGCATATGAAACTACTACTGGTCTTCCTGGGAACGATCAAAGAGTAGACTGTTGTGACATTACTCCCATGGAGGAAAGTGCGCATGGTGACTGTTGTATTCAATCCCGATGCAATTTCTGAGTTTCATCAACACTCTGATAGTCCATAGATTACAGATTGCCTCCAGATGTGCATCGGAAACTGCTACTGGTCTTCCTGGGAACGATCAAACAATAGACTGTTTGAGACATTACTCCCATGGAGGGAGGTGCGCATGGTGACTTGTATTCACTCACGATGCAATTTCTGTGTTTCATCAACACTTTGAAGGTCCACAGATTACAGAATGCCTCCAGATGTGCATCGGAAACTACTACTGGTCTTCCAGGGAACGATAAAAGAGTAGACTGTTTGAGACATTACTCCCATGGAGGAAAGTGCGCATGGTGACTGTTGTTTTCAATCCCGATGCAATTTCTGTGTTTCATCAACACTCAGTTAGTCCACAGATTACAGAATGACTCCAGATGTGCATCGGAAACTACTACTGGTCTTCCTGGGAACGATCAAAGCATAGACTGTTTGAGGTATTACTCCCATGGAGGGAAGTGCGCTTGGTGACTGTTGTATTAAACCGCGATGCAATTTCTGTGTTTCATCAACACTTTGAAGCTCCAGAGATTACAGAATGCCTCCAGATGTGCATTGGAATCTTCTACTGGTCTTCCAGGGAACGATGAAGCCGTAGACTGTTTGAGATATTACTCCCATGGAGGAAAGTGCGCATGGTTACTGTTGTATTCAATCCCGATGCAATTTCTGTGTTTCAACAACACTCTGATAGTCCACAGCTTACAGAATGAAACCAGATGTGCATCGGAAACAACTACTGGTCTTCTAGGGAACGATTAAAGCGAAGATTGTTTGACTCCCATGGAGAAAATTGCGCATGGTTACTGATGTATTAAATGCCGATGCAAATTCTGTGTTTCATCAACACTTTGAAGGTCCACGGATTACAGAATGCCTCGAGATGTGCATCGGAATCTTCTACTGGTCTTCCAGGGAACGATCAAACCGTAGACTGTTTGAGACATAACTCCCATTGAGGAAAGAGCGCGTGGTGACTTTTGTATTCAATCCCGATGCAATTTCTGTGTTTCAACAACACTCTGATAGTCCACAGATTACAGAATGCCTCCAGATGTGCATCGGAAACCACTACTGGTCTTCCAGTGAACGATCAAAGCGTAGACTGTTTGAGACACTACTCCCATGGAGGAAAGTCCGAATGGTGACTGTTGTATTCAATCGCGAGTTAATTTCTGTGTTTCAACACCACTCCGATGGTAAACAGATAACAGAATGCCTACAGATGTGCATCGGAAACTACTACTAGTCTTCCAGGGAACGATCAAAGCGTTGACTGTTTGAGACATTACTCCCATGCAGGAAAGTGCGGACAGTGACTGTTGTATTCAATCCCGATGCAATTTCTGTGTTTCATCAACATTCTGATAGTCCACAGATTACAGAATGCCTCCAGATGTGCACCGGAAAATACTACTGGTCTTCCCGGGAGCGATCAAAGCGTAGACTGTTTGAGACAATACTCCCATGGGAGAAAGTGCCCATGGTAACTGTTGTATTCAATCCCGATGCAATTTCTGTGTTCATCAACACTCTCATAGTCCTCAGATTACAGAATGCCTCCAGATGTCCATCGGATACTACTACTGGTCTTCCAGGGAACGATCAAAGCGTAATCTGTTTGAGACATTACTCTCATGGAGGAAAGTGCGCATGGTGACTGTTGTATTCAATCCCGATGCAATTTCTGTGTTTCATCAACACTCTGATAGTCCACAGATTACAGAATGCCTCCAGATGTGCATGGGAAACTACTACTTTTCTTCCAGGGAACGATCATGGCGTAGACTGTTTGAGACATTACTCCCATGGAGGAAAGTGCGCATGGTGGCAGTTATATTCAATCCCGATACAGTTTCTGTCTTTCATCAACACTCTGATAGTCCACACAGTACGGAATGCCTCCAGATGTGCATGGGAAACTACTACTTTTCTTCCAGGGATCGATCAAGGCATAGACTGTTTGAGAGATTACTCCCATGGAGGAAAGTGCGCATGGTGACTGTTGTATTCAATCACGATGCAATTTTTGTGTTTCATCAACACTTTGAAGGTCCACAGATTACAGAATGCCTCAAGATGTGCATCGGAAACTACTACTGGTCTTCGAGGAAACGATCAAAGCATAGACTGTTTGAGACACTACTCCCGTGGAAGAAAGTGCGCATGGTGACTGTTGTATTCAGTCCCGATGCAATTTCTGTGTTTCATCAACACTCTGATATTGCACAGATTACAGAATGACACCAGATGTGCATGGGAAATAACTACTGGTCTTCCAGGGAACGATCAAATCGTAGACTGTTTGAGACATTACTCCCGTTGAGGAAAGTGCGCATGGTGACTGTTGTATTCAATCCCGATGCAATTTCTGTGTTTCATAAACACCCGGATAGAAAACAAATTACAGAATTCCTTTAGATGTGCATCGGAAACTACTACTGTTCTTCAGGGAACGATCAAAGCGTAGACTGTTTAAGATATTACTCCAGTGGAGGAAAGTGCACATGGTAACTGTTGTATTCAATCCCGATGCAATTTCTGTGTTTCATCAACACTCTGATATTGCACAGATTACAGAATGACACCAGATGTGCATCGGAAATAACTACTGGTCTTCCATGGAACGATCAAATCGTAGACTGTTTGAGACATTACTCCCGTTGAGGAAAGTGCGCATGGTGACTGTTGTATTCAATCCCGATGCAATTTCTGTGTTTCATAAACACCCGGATAGAAAACAAATTACAGAATTCCTTTAGATGTGCATCGGAAACTACTACTGTTCTTCAGGGAACGATCAAATCGATGACAGTTTGAGATATTACTCGCATGTAGGAAAGTGCGCATATTGACTGTTGTATTCAATCACGATGCAATTTCTGTGTTTCATCAACACTTTGAAGGTCCACAGATTACAGAATGCCTCCAGATGTGCATCGGAAACTACTACTGGTCTTCCAGGGAACGATGAAAGCGTAGACTGTTTGAGACATTACTCCCATGGACGAAAGTCCGTCATAGTGACTGTTGTATTCAATCCCGATGCAATTTCTGTGTTTCAACAACACTCTGATAGTAAACAGATTACAGAATGCCACCAGATGTGCATCGGGAACTACTACTGGTCTTCCAGGGAACGATGAAAGCGTAGACTGTTTGAGACATTACTCCCATGGACGAAAGTCCGTCATAGTGACTGTTGTATTCAATCCCGATGCAATTTCTGTGTTTCAACAACACTCTGATAGTAAACAGATTACACAATGCCTCCAGATGTGCATCGGAAACTTCTACTGGTCTTCCAGGGAACGATCAAAACGTAAACTCTTTGAGACATTACTCCCATGGAGGGAAGTGCGCATGGTGACTGTTGTATTCAATCCCGATTCAATTGCCGTGTTTTATCAACACTCTGATAGTCCACAGATAACAGAATGACTAAAGATGTGCATCGGAAAGTACTACTGGTCTTCCAGGGAACGATCAAAGCGTAGACTGTTTGAGACATTACTCCCATGGAGGGAAGTGCGCATGGTGACTGTTGTATTCAATCCCGAAGCAATTTCTGTGTTTCATCAACACTCTGATAGTCCACAGTTTACAGAATGCCTCCAGATGTGCATCGGAACCTACTACTGGTCTAACAGAGACGATCAAAGGGTAGAATGTTTCAGACAATACTCCCATGGGGGAAAGTGTGCATGGTGACTGTTTTTTTCAATCCCGATGCAATTTCTGTGTTTCATCAACACTCAGATAGTCCACAGATTACAGAGTGCCTCCAGATGTGCATCTGAAACTACTACTGGCCTTCCTGGGAACAATCAAAGAGTAGACTGTTTGTGACATTACTCCCACGGAGGAAAGTGCGCATGGTGACTGTTGTATTCAATCCCGATGCAATTTCTGAGTTTCATCAACACTCTGATAGTCTACAGATTACAGATTGCCTCCAGATGTGCATCGGAAACTGCTACTGGTCTTCCTGGGAACGATCAAACAATAGACTCTTTGAGACGTTACTCCTATGGAGGAAAGTGCGCATGTTGACTGTTGTATTCAATCCCGATGCAATTTGTGTGTTTCATCAACACTCTGATAGTCCATAGATTACAGAATGCCTCCAGATGTGCATAGGAAACTACTACTGGTCTTCCAGGGAACGATCAAAGCGTAAACTGTTTGAGACATTACTTCCGTTGAGGAAAGTGGGCATGGTGACTGTTGTATTCAATCCCGATGCAATTTCTGCGTTTCATCAACACACTGATAGTCCACAGATTACAGAATGCCACCAGATGTGAATCGGAAACTACTACTGGTCTTCGAGGGAACGATCAAAGCATAGACTGTTTGAGACATTACTCCCTTGGAGGAAAGTGCGCATGGTGACTGTTGTATTCAATCCCGATGCAATATCTGTGTTTCATCAACACTCAGTTAGTCCACAGATTACGGAATGCCTCCAGATGTGCATCGGAAACTACTACTGGTCTTCCAGGAAACGATCAAAGCGTAGACTGTTTGAGACATTACTCCCATGGAGGAAAGTGCGCATGGTGACTGTTGTATTCCATCCCGATGCGGTTTCTGTGTTTCATCAACACTCTGATAGTCCACAGATTACACAATGCCTCCAGATGTGCATCGGAAACTACTACTGGTCTTCCTGGGGACGATCAAAGCGTAAACTGTTTGAGACATTACTCCCAAGGAGGAAAGTGCGCATGGTGACTTTTGTATTCAATCCCGATTCAATTTCCGTGTTTTATCAACACTGAGATAGTTCACAGATAACAGAATAACTAAAAATGTGCATTGGAATCTACTACTGGTCTTCCAGGGAACGATCAAATCGTAGACTGTTTGAGACATTACTCCCATGGAGGAAAGTGCGCATGGTGACTGTTGTTTTCAATCCCGATGCAATTTCTGTGTTTCATCAACACTCAGATACTCATCAGATTACAGAATGCCTCCAGATGTGAATCGGAAACTACTACTGGTCTTCCAGGGAACGATCAAAGCGTAGACTGTTTGAGTCATTACTCCCATGGAGAAAATTGCGCGTGGTGACTGTTGTATTAAGTCGCGATGCAATTTCTGTGTTTCAAGAACACTCTGCTAGTCGACAGACTGCAGAATGCCGCCAGATGTGCATCGGACGCTACTACTGGTCTTCCAGGGATCGATCAAAGCGTAGACTGTTTGAGACATTACTCCCATGGAGGAAAGTGCGCATGGTGACTGTTGAATTCAATCCCGATGCAATTTCGGTGTTTCATCAACACTCTGATAGTCCACAGGTTTCAGAATGCCTCCAGATGTGCATCGAAAACTACTACTGGTCTTCCAGGGAACGATCAAAGCGTAGACTGTTTGAGACATTACTCCCATGGAGGAAAGTGCGAATGGTGACTGTTGTATTAAATCCCGATGCAATTTCTGTGTTTCATCAACACTCTGATAGTCCATAGATTACAGAATGCCGCCAGATGTGCATCGGAAACTACTACTGGTCTTCCAGGGAACGATCAAAGCGTAGACTGTTTAAGATATTACTCCAGTGGAGGAAAGTGCGCATGGTGACTGTTGTATTCAATCCCGATGCAATTTCTGTGTTTCATCAACACTTTGAAGGTCTACAGATTACAGAATGCCTCAAGATGTGCATCGGAAACTACTACTGGTCTTCCAGGGAACGATCAAAGCGTAGACTGTTTGAGATATTTCTCCCATGGAGAAAAGTGCGCATGGTTACTGTTGTATTCAATCCCGATGCAATTTCTGTGTTTCAACAACACTCTGATCGTCCACAGATTACAGAATGATACCAGATGTGCATCGGAAACTACTACTGGTCTCCCAATGAACGATCAAATCGTAGACTGTTTGAGACATTACTCCCATTGACGAAAGTCCGCATAGTGACTGTTGTATTCAATCCCGATGCAATTTCTGTGTTTCAACAACACTCTGATAGTAAACAGATTACAGAATGCCTCCAGATGTGCATCGGAAACTAATACTGGTCTTCGAGGGAACGATCAAAGCATAGACTGTTTGAGACATTACTCCCGTGGAGGAAAGGGCGCATGGTGACTTTTGTATTCAATCCCGATGCAATTTCTGTGTTTCGTCAACACTCAGTTAGTCCACAGATTACAGAATGCCTCCAGATGTGCATCGGAAGCTACTACTGGCCTTCCAATAAACGATCAAAGCGTAGACTGTTTGAGACATTACTCCCATGGAGGAAAGTGCGCATGGTGACTGTTGTATTCCATCCCGATGCAGTTTCTGTGTTTCATCAACACTCTGATAGTCCAAAGATTACACAATGCCTCCAGATGTGCATCGGAAACTACTACTGGTCTTCCAGGGAACGATCAAAGCGTAAACTCCTTGAGACATTACTCCAATGGAGGAAAGTGCGTATGGTAACTGTTGTTTCAATCCCGATATAATTTCTGTGTTTCATTAATACTCTGATAGTCCACAGGTTACAGAATGCCTCCAGATGTGCATCGGAAACTACTACTGGTCTAACAGGGAACGATCAAAGCGTAGACTGTTTGAGACATTACTCCCATGGAGGAAAGTGCGCATGGTGACTGTTCTATTCAATCCCATTGCAATTTCTGTGTTTCATCAACACTCAGTTAGTCCACAGATTACAGAATGCCTCCAGATGTGCATCTGAAACTACTACTGGTCTTCCTGGGAACGATCAAAGCGTAGACTGTTTGAGACATTACTCCCATGGAGGAAAGTGCGCATGGTGACTGTTGCATTAAATCCCGATGCAATTTATGTGTTTAATGAACACTCAGTTAGTCCACAAATTACAGAATGCCTCCAGATGTTCAACGGTAACTACTACTGGTCTTCCAGGGAACGATCAAAGCGTAGTCTGTTTGAGACATTACTCCCATGGAGGAAAGTGCGCATGGTGACTGTTCTATTCAATCCCATTGTAATTTCTGTGTTTCATCAACACTCAGTTAGTCCACAGATTTCAGAATGCCTCCAGATGTGCATCGGAAACTACTACTGGTCTTCCAGGGAACGATCAAAGCGTAGACTGTTTGAGACATTACTCCCATGGAGGGAAGTGCGCATGGTGACTGTTGTATCCAATCCCGATTCAATTTCCGTGTTTTATCAACACTCTGATAGTCCGCAGATAACAGAATGACTAAAGATGTGCATCGGAAACTACTACTGGTCTTCCAGGGAACGATCAAAGCGTAGACTGTTTGAGACATTACTCCCATGGAGGGAAGTGCGCATGGTGACTGTTGTATTCAATCCCGAAGCAATTTCTGTGTTTCATCAACACTCTGATAGTCCACAGTTTACAGACTGCCTCCAGATGTGCATCGGAACCTACTACTGGTCTAACAGAGAACGATCAAAGGGTAGAATGTTTCAGACAATACTCCCATGGGGGAAAGTGTGCATGGTGACTGTTGTTTTCAATCCCGATGCAATTTCTGTGTTTCATCAACACACAGATAGTCCACAAATTACAGAATGCCTCCAGATGTGCATCTGAAACTACTACTGGTCTTCCTGGGAACGATCAAAGAGTAGACTGTTTGTGACATTACTCCCACGGAGGAAAGTGCGCATGGTGACTGTTGTATTCAATCCCGATGCAATTTCTGAGTTTCATCAACACTCTGATAGTCTACAGATTACAGATTGCCTCCAGATGTGCATCGGAAACTGCTACTGGTCTTCCTGGGAACGATCAAACAATAGACTCTTTGAGACTTTACTCCTATGGAGGAAAGTGCGCATGTTGACTGTTGTATTCAATCGCGATGCAATTTGTGTGTTTCATCAACACTCTGATAGTCCACAGGTTACAGAATGCCTCCAGATGTGCATAGGAAACTACTACTGGTCTTCCAGGGAACGATCAAAGCGTAAACTGTTTGAGACATTACTTCCGTTGAGGAAAGTGGGCATGGTGACTGTTGTATTCAATCCCTATGCAATTTCTGCGTTTCATCAACACACTGATAGTCCACAGATTACAGAATGCCACCAGATGTGAATCGGAAACTACTACTGGTCTTCGAGGGAACGATCAAAGCATAGACTGTTTGAGACATTACTCCCTTGGAAGAAAGTGCGCATGGAGACTGTTGTATTCAATCCCGATGCAATATCTGTGTTTCATCAACACTCAGTTAGTCCACAGATTACGGAATGCCTCCAGATGTGCATCGGAAACTACTACTGGTCTTCCAGGAAACGATCAAAGCGTAGACTGTTTGAGACATTACTCCCATGGAGGAAAGTGCGCATGGTGACTGTTGTATTCCATCCCGATGCGGTTTCTGTGTTTCATCAACACTCTGATAGTCCACAGATTACACAATGCCTTCAGATGTGCATCGGAAACTACTACTGGTCTTCCTGGGAACGATCAAAGCGTAAACTGTTTGAGACATTACTCCCATGGAGGAAAGTGCGCATGGTGACTTTTGTATTCAATCCCGATTCAATTTCCGTGTTTTATCAACACTGAGATAGTTCACAGATAACAGAATGACTAAAAATGTGCATCGGAATCTACTACTGGTCTTCCAGGGAACGATCAAAGCGTAGACTGTTTGAGACATTACTCCCATGGAGGAAAGTGCGCATGGTGACTGTTGAATTCAATCCCGATGCAATTTCGGTGTTTCATCAACACTCTGATAGTCCACAGGTTTCAGAATGCCTCCAGATGTGCATCGGAAACTACTACTGGTCTTCCAGGGAACGATCAAAGCGTAGACTGTTTGAGACATTACTCCCATGGAGGAAAGTGCGAATGGTGACTGTTGTATTCAATCCCGATGCAATTTCTGTGTTTCATCAACACTCTGATAGTCCACGGATTACAGAATGCCACCAGATGTGCATCGGAAACTACTACTGGTCTTCCAGGGAACGATCAAAGCGTAGACTGTTTAAGATATTACTCCAGTGGAGGAAAGTGTGCATGGTGACTGTTGTATTCAATCCCGATGCAATTTCTGTGTTTCATCAACACTTTGAAGGTCTACAGATTACAGAATGCCTCAAGATGTGCATCGGAAACTACTACTGGTCTTCCAGGGAACGATCAAAGCGTAGACTGTTTGAGATATTTCTCCCATGGAGAAAAGTGCGCATGGTTACTGTTGTATTAAATCCCGATGCAATTTCTGTGTTTCAACAACACTCTGATAGTCCACAGATTACAGAATGATACCAGATGTGCATCGGAAACTACTACTGGTCTCCCAATGAACGATCAAAGCGTAGACTGTTTGAGACATTACTCCCATTGACGAAAGTCCGCATAGTGACTGTTGTATTCAATCCCGATGCAATTTCTGTGTTTCAACAACACTCTGATAGTAAACAGATTACAGAATGCCTCCAGATATGCATCGGAAACTACTACTGGCCTTCCAGGGAACGATCAAAGCGTAGACTGTTTGAGACATTACTCCCATGGAGGAAAGTGGTCATGGTGACTGGTGTATTCAATCCCGATGCAATTTCTGTGTTTGATTAGCACTCGGATAGTCCACAGATTACAGAATGCCTCCAGATGTGCATCGGAAACTACTACTGGTCTTCCAGGGAACGATCAAAGCGTAGACTGTTTGAGACATTACTCCTGTGGAGGAAAGTGCGAATGGTGACTGTTCTATTCAATCCCGATGCAATTTCTGTGTTTCATCAACACTCTGATAGTCCACAGATTACAGAATGCCTCCAGATGTGCATCGGAAACTAATACTGGTCTTCGAGGGAACGATCAAAGCATAGACTGTTTGAGACATTACTCCCGTGGAGGAAAGTGCGCATGGTGACTTTTGTATTCAATCCCGATGCAATTTCTGTGTTTCGTCAACACTCAGTTAGTCCACAGATTACAGAATGCCTCCAGATGTGCATCGGAAACTACCACTGGTCTTCCAGGAAACGATCAAAGCGTAGACTGTTTGAGACATTACTCCCATGGAGGAAAGTGCGCATGGTGACTGTTGTATTCCATCCCAATGCAGTTTCTGTGTTTCATCAACACTCTGATAGTCCACAGATTACACAATGCCTCCAGATGTGCATCGGAAACTACTACTGGTCTTCCAGGGAACGATCAAAGCGTAAACTCCTTGAGACATTACTCCAATGGAGGAAAGTGCGTATGGTAACTGTTGTTTCAATCCCGATATAATTTCTGTGTTTCATTAATACTCTGATAGTCCACAGGTTACAGAATGCTTCCAGATGTGCATCGGAAACTACTACTGGTCTTCCAGGGAACGATCAAAGCGTAGACTGTTTGAGACATTACTCCCATGGAGGAAAGTGCGCATGGTGACTGTTCTATTCAGTCCCATTGCAATTTCTGTGTTTCATCAACACTCAGTTAGTCCACAGATTACAGAATGCCTCCAGATGTGCATCTGAAACTACTACTGGTCTTCCTGGGAACGATCAAAGCGTAGACTGTTTGAGACATTACTCCCATGGAGGAAAGTGCGCATGGTGACTGTTGCATTAAATCCCGATGCAATTTATGTGTTTAATGAACACTCAGTTAGTCCACAAATTACAGAATGCCTCCAGATGTTCAACGGTAACTACTACTGGTCTAACAGGGAACGATCAAAGCGTAGTCTGTTTGAGACATTACTCCCATGGAGGAAAATGCGCATGGTGACTGTTCTATTCAATCCCATTGTAATTTCTGTGTTTCATCAACACTCAGTTAGTCCACAGATTACAGAATACCTCCAGATGTGCATCGGAAACTACTACTGGTCTTCCTGGGAACGATCAAAGCGTAGACTGTTTGAGACATTACTCCCATGGAGGAAAGTGCGCATGGTGACTGTTGCATTAAATCCCGATGCAATTTATGTGTTTAATCAACACTCAGTTAGTCCACAGATTACAGAATGCCTCCAGATGTGAATCGGAAACTACTACTGGTCTTCCAGGGAACGATCAAAGCGTAGACTGTTTGAGACATTACTCCCATGGAGGAAAGTGCGCATGGTGACTGTTGTATTCAATCCCGAAGCAATTTCTTTGTTTCATCAACACTCTGATAGTCCACAGATTACAGAATGCCTCCAGATGTGCATCGGAAACTACTACTGGTCTAAAAGGGAGCGATCCAAGGGTAGAATGTTTCAGACAATACTCTCATGGAGGAAAGTGCGCATGGTGACTGTTGTATTCCATCCCGATGCAATTTCTTTGTTTCATCAACACTCTGATAGTCCAGCAGATTACAGAATGCCTCCAGATGTGCACCGGAATCTACTACTGGTCTTCCAGGGAACGATCAAAGCGCAAACTCTTTGAGACATTACTCCCACGGAGGAAAGTGTGTATGGTGACTGTTGTATTCAATCCCGATGGAATTTCTGTGTTTCATTAATACTCTGATAGTCCACAGATTACAGAATGCCTCCAGATGTGAATCGGAAACCACTACTGGTCTTCCAGTTAACGATCAAAGCGTAGACTGTTTGAGACATTACTCCCATGGAGGAAAGTGCGCATGGCGACTGTTGTATTCAATCCCGAAGCAATTTCCGTGTTTCATCAACACTCTGATAGTCCACAGATTACAGATTGCCTCCAGATGTGCATCGAAAACTGCTACTGGTCTTCCTGGGAACGATCAAAGCATAGAGTGTTTGGGACATTACTCCCATGGAGGAAAGTGCGCATGGTGACTGTTGTATTCAATCCCGATGCAATTTCTGTGTTTCATCAACACTCAGTTAGTCCACAGATTACAGAATGCCTTCAGATGTGCAACGGAAACTCCTACTGGTCTTCCAGGGAACGATCAAAGCGTAGACTGTTTGAGACATTACTCACATGGAGGAAAGTGCGCATGGTGACTGTTGTATTCAATCCCGAAGCAATTTCTGTGTTTCATCGACACTCTGATAGTCCACAGATTACAGAATGACTCCAGATGTGCATCGGAAACTACTACTGGTCCTCAAGGGAACGATCAAAGCATAGACTGTTTGAGACATTACTCCCGTGGAGGAAAGTGCGCATGGTGACTGTTGTATTCCTTCCCGATGCAGTTTCTGTGTTTCATCAAAACTCTGATAGTCCACAGATTACACAATGCCTCCAGATATGCATCGGAAACTACTACTGGTCTAACAGGGAACGATCAAAAGGTAGACTGTTTGAGACATTACTCACATAGAGGAATGTGCGCATGGTGACTGTTGTATTCAATCCCGAAGCAATTTCTGTGTTTCATCGACACTCTGATAGTCCACAGATTACAGAATGACTCCAGATGTGCATCGGAAACCATTACTGTTCCAACAGTTAACGATCAAAGCGTAGATTGTTTGAGACATTACTCCCATGGGGGAAAGTGTGCATGGTGACTGTTGTATTCAATCCCGATGCAATTTCTGAGTTTCATCTACACTCTGACAGTCCACAGATTACAGATTGCCTCCAGATGTGCATCGGAAACTAGTACTGGACTTCCAGGGAACGATCAAAGCGTAGACTGTTTGAGACATTACTCCCATGGAGGAAAGTGCGCATGGTGACTGTTGCATTAAATCCCGATGCAATTTATGTGTTTAATGAACACTCAGTTAGTCCACAAATTACAGAATGCCTCCAGATGTTCAACGGTAACTACTACTGGTCTAACAGGGAACGATCAAAGCGTAGTCTGTTTGAGACATTACTCCCATGGAGGAAAGTGCGCATGGTGACTGTTCTATTCAATCCCATTGTAATTTCTGTGTTTCATCAACACTCAGTTAGTCCACAGATTACAGAATACCTCCAGATGTGCATCGGAAACTACTACTGGTCTTCCTGGGAACGATCAAGGCGTAGACTGTTTGAGACATTACTCCCATGGAGGAAAGTGCGCATGGTGACTGTTGCATTAAATCCCGATGCAATTTATGTGTTTAATCAACACTCAGTTAGTCCACAGATTACAGAATGCCTCGAGATGTGAATCGGAAACTACTACTGGTCTTCCAGGGAACGATCAAAGCGTAGACTGTTTGAGACATTACTCCCATGGAGGAAAGTGCGCATGGTGACTGTTGAATTCAATCCCGAAGCAATTTCTGTGTTTCATCAACACTCTGATAGTCCACAGATTACAGAATGCCTACAGATGTGCATCGGAAACTATTACTGGTCTAACAGGGAACGATCAAAGGGTAGAATGTTTCAGACAATACTCTCATGGAGGAAAGTGCGTATGGTGACTGTTGTATTCCATCCCGATGGAATTTCTGTGTTTCATTAATACTCTGATAGTCCACAGATTACAGAATGCCTCCAGATGTGCATCGGAAACCACTACTGGTCTTCCAGTTAACGATCAAAGCGTAGACAGTTTGAGACATTACTCCCATGGAGGAAAGTGCGCATGGCGACTGTTGTATTCAATCCCGAAGCAATTTCTGTGTTTCATCAACACTCTGATGGTCCACAGATTACAGAATGAATTCAGATGTGAATCGTAAACTACTACTGGTCTAACAAGGAACGATCAAAGCGTAGAATGTTTGACACATTACTCCCATGGGGGAAAGTGCGCATGGTGACTGTTGTATTCAATAACGATGCAATTTCTGTGTTTCATAAACACTCTGATAGTCCACAGATTACAGATTGCCTCCAGATGTGCATCGAAAACTACTACTGTTCTTCCTGGGAACGATCAAAGCATAGAGTGTTTGAGACATTACTCCCGTGGAGGAAAGTGCGTTTGGTGACTGTTGTATTCAATCCCGATGCAATTTCTGTGTTTCATCAACACTCAGTTAGTCCACAGATTACAGAATGCCTTCAGATGTGCAACGGAAACTGCTACTTTTCTTCCAGGGAACGATCAAAGCGTAGACTGTTTGAGACATTACTCCCATGGAGGAAAGTGCGCATGGTGACTGTTGTATTCCATCCCGATGCAGTTTCTGTGTTTCATCAACACTCTGATAGTCCACAGATTACACAATGCCTCCAGATGTGCATCGGAAACTACTACTGGTCTAACAGGGAACGATCAAAAGGTAGACTGTTTGAGACATTACTCACATGGAGGAAAGTGCGCATGGTGACTGTTGTATTCAATCCCGAAGCAATTTCTGTGTTTCATCGACACTCTGATAGTCCACAGATTACAGAATGACTCCAGATGTGCATCGGAAACTACTACTGGTCTTCCAGGGAACGATCAAAGCGTAGACTGTTTGAGACATTACTCACATGGAGGAAAGTGCGCATGGTGACTGTTGTATTCAATCCCGATGCAATTTCTGTGTTTCATCAACACTTTGAAAGTCTACAGATTACAGAATGCCTCAAGATGTGCATCGGAAACTACTACTGGTCTTCCAGGGAACGATCAAAGCGTAGACTGTTTGAGATATTTCTCCCATGGAGAAAAGTGCGCATGGTTACTGTTGTATTCAATCCCGATGCAATTTCTGTGTTTCAACAACACTCTGATAGTCCACAGATTACAGAATGATACCAGATGTGCATCGGAAACTACTACTGGTCTCCCAATGAACGATCAAAGCGTAGACTGTTTGAGACATTACTCCCATTGACGAAAGTCCCAATAGTGACTGTTGTATTCAATCCCGATGCAATTTCTGTGTTTCAACAACACTCTGATAGTAAACAGATTACAGAATGCCTCCAGATATGCATCGGAAACTACTACTGGCCTTCCAGGGAACGATCATAGCGTAGACTGTTTGAGACATTGCTCCCATGGAGGAAAGTGGTCATGGTGACTGGTGTATTCAATCCCGATGCAATTTCTGTGTTTCATTAGCACTCGGATAGTCCACAGATTACAGAATGCCTCCAGATGTGCATCGGAAACTACTACTGGTCTTCCAGGGAACGATCAAAGCGTAGACTGTTTGAGACATTACTCCTGTGGAGGAAAGTGCGAATGGTGACTGTTCTATTCAATCCCGATGCAATTTCTGTGTTTCATCAACACTCTGATAGTCCACAGATTACAGAATGCCTCCAGATGTGCATCGGAAACTAATACTGGTCTTCGAGGGAACGATCAAAGCATAGACTGTTTGAGACATTACTCCCGTGGAGGAAAGTGCGCATGGTGACTTTTGTATTCAATCCCGATGCAATTTCTGTGTTTCGTCAACACTCAGTTAGTCCACAGATTACAGAATGCCTCCAGATGTGCATCGGAAACTACTACTGGTCTTCCAGGAAACGATCAAAGCGTAGACTGTTTGAGACATTACTCCCATGGAGGAAAGTGCGCATGGTGACTGTGGTATTCCATCCCGATGCAGTTTCTGTGTTTCATCAACACTCTGATAGTCCACAGATTACACAATGCCTCCAGATGTGCATCGGAAACTACTACTGGTCTAAAAGGGAACGATCAAAGGGTAGAATGTTTCAGACAATACTCTCATGGAGGAAAGTGCGCATGGTGACTGTTGTATTCCATCCCGATGCAATTTCTTTGTTTCATCAACACTCTGATAGTCCATCAGATTACAGAATGCCTCCAGATGTGCATCGGAAACTACTACTGGTCTTCCAGGGAACGATCAAAGCGCAAACTCTTTGAGACATTACTCCCATGGAGGAAAGTGCGTATGGTGACTGTTGTATTCAATCCCGATGGAATTTCTGTGTTTCATTAATACTCTGATAGTCCACAGATTACAGAATGCCTCCAGATGTGCATCGGAAACCACTACTGGACTTCCAGTTAACGATCAAAGCGTAGACTGTTTGAAACATTACTCCCATGGAGGAAAGTGCGCATGGCGACTGTTGTATTCAATCCCGGAGCAATTTCAGTGTTTCATCAACACTCTGATAGTCCACAGATTACAGAATGACTCCAGATGTGCAACGGAAACTACTACTGGTCTTCCAGGGACCGATCAAAGCGTAGACTGTTTGAGACATTACTCACATGGAGGAAAGTGCGCATGGTGACTGTTGTATTCAATAACGATGCAATTTCTGTGTTTCATCAACACTCTGATAGTCCACAGATTACAGATTGCCTCCAGATGTGCATCGAAAACTACTACTGGTCTTCCTGGGAACGATCAAAGCATAGAGTGTTTGAGACATTACTCCCATGCAGGAAAGTGCGCATGGTGATTGTTGTGTTCCATCACGATGTAATTTCTGTGTTTCATCAACACTTTGAAGGTCCACAGATTACAGAATGCCTCCAGATGTGCATCGGAAACTACTACTGGTCCTCAAGGGAACGATCAAAGCATAGACTGTTTGAGACATTACTCCCGTGGAGGAAACTGCGCATGGTTACTGTTGTATTCCTTCCCGATGCAGTTTCTGTGTTTCATCAACACTCTGATAGTCCACAGATTACACAATGCCTCCAGATGTGCAACGGAAACTACTACTGGTCTAACAGGGAACGATCAAAAGATAGACTGTTTGAGACATTACTCACATAGAGGAATGTGCGTATGGTGACTGTTGTATTCAATCCCGAAGCAATTTCTGTGTTTCATCGACACTCTGATAGTCCACAGATTACAGAATGACTCCAGATGTGCATCGGAAACCATTACTGTTCTAACAGTTAACGATCAAAGCGTAGATTGTTTGAGACATTACTCCCATGGGGGAAAGTGTGCATGGTGACTGTTGTATTCAATCCCGATGCAATTTCTGAGTTTCATCTACACTCTGATAGTCCACAGATTACAGATTGCCTCCAGATGTGCATCGGAAACTAGTACTGGACTTCCAGGGAACGATCAAAGCGTAGACTGTTTGAGACATTACTCCCATGGAGGAAAGTGCGCATGGTGACTGTTGCGTTAAATCCCGATGCAAATTATGTGTTTCATCAACACTCTGATAGTCCACAGATTACAGAATGCCTCCAGATGTGCATCGGAAACTATTACTGGTCTATCAGGGAACGATCAAAGCGTAGACTGTTTGAGACATTACTCACATGGGATCAAAGTGCGCATGGTGACTGTTGTATTCAATCCCGAAGCAATTTCTGTGTTTCATCGACACTCTGATAGTCCACAGATTACAGAATGCCTCCTGATGTGCATCGGAAACCATTACTGTTCTAACAGTTAACGATCAAAGCGTAGATTGTTTGAGACATTACTCCCATGGGGGAAAGTGTGCATGGTGACTGTTGTATTCAATCCCGATGCAATTTCTGAGTTTCATCTACACTCTGATAGTCCACAGATTACAGATTGCCTCCAGATGTGCATCGGAAACTAGTACTGGACTTCCAGGGAACGATCAAAGCGTAGACTGATTGAGACATTACTCACATGGAGGAAAGTGCGCATGTTGACTGTTGTATTCAATCCCGAAGCAATTTCTGTGTTTCATCGACACTCTGATAGTCCACAGATTTCAGAATGCCTCCAGATGTGCATCGGAAACCACTACTGGTCTAATAGGGAACGATCAAGTCGTAGATTGTTTGAGACATTACTCCCATGGGGGAAAGTGTGCATGGTGAATGTTGTATTCAATCCCGATGCAATTTCTGAGTTTCATCAACACTCTGATAGTCCACAGATTACAGAATGCCCCCAGATGTGCAACGGAAAATACTACTGGTCTTCCAGGGAACGAACGAAGCGTAGACTGTTTGAGACATTACTCCTATGTAGGAAAGTGGGCATGGTGACTGTTGTATTCAATCCCGATGGAATTTCTTTGTTTCATCAACACTCTGATAGTCCACAGATTACAGAATGCCTCCAGATGTGCATCTGAAACTACTACTGGTCTTCCAGGGAACGATCAAAGCGTAAACTCTTTGAGACATTACTCCAATGGAGGAAAGTTCGAATGGTGACTGTTGTTTCAATCCCGATGGAATTTCTGTGTTTCATTAATACTCTGATAGTCCACAGGTTACAGAATGCCTCCAGATGTGCATCGGAAACTACTACTGGTCTTCGAGGGAACGATCAAAGCGTAGACTGTTTGAGACATTACTCCCATGGAGGAAAGTGCGCATGGTGACTGTTGCATTCAATCCCGATTCAATTTCCGTGTTTTAACAACACTATGATAGTTCACAGATAACAGAATGACTAAAGATGTGCATCGGAATCTACTACTGGTCGTCCAGGGAACGATCAAATCGTAGACTGTTTGAGACATTACTCCCATAGAGGAAAGTGCGCATGGCGACTGTTGTATTCAATCCCGAAGCAATTTCTGTGTTTCACCGACACCCTGATAGTCCACAGATTACAGAATGCCTCCAGATGTGCATCGGAAACCACTACTATTCTAACAGGGAACGATCGAAGCGTAGATTGTTTGAGACATTACTCCCATGGGGGAAAGTGTTCATGGTGACTGTTTTATTCAATCCCGATGCAATTTCTGAGTTTCATCAACACTCTGATAGTCCACAGATTACAGAATGCCTCCAGATGTGCATCGGAAACTACTACTGGTCTAACAGGGAACGATCAAAGGGTAGAATGTTTCAGACAATACTCCCATGGAGGAAAGTGCGCATGGTGACTGTTGTATTCCATCCCGATGCAATTTCCTTGTTTCATCAACACTCTGATAGTCCATCAGATTACAGAATGCCTCCAGATGTGCATCGGAAACTACTACTGGTCTAACAGGGAACGATCAAAGGGTAGAATGTTTCAGACAATACTCCCATGGAGGAAAGGGCGCATGGTGACTGTTGTATTCAATCCCGATGGAATTTCTGTGTTTCATTAATACTCTGATAGTCCACAGATTACAGAATGCCTCCAGATGAGCATCGGAAACCACTACTGGTCTTCCAGGGAACGATCAAAGCGTAGACTGTTTGAGACATTACTCCCATGGGGGAAAGTGCGCAAGGTGACTGTTGTATTCAATCCCGAAGCAATTTCTGTGTTTCATTAATACTCTGATAGTCCACAGATTACAGAATGCCTCCAGATGTGCATCGGAAACCACTACTGGTCTTCCAGGGAACGATCAAAGCGTAGACTGTTTGAGACATTACTCCCATGGAGGAAAGTGCGCATGGTGACTGTTGTATTCAATCCCGAAGCAATTTCTGTGTTTCATCAACACTCTGATAGTCCACAGATTACAGAATGAATTCAGATGTGCATCGGAAACTACTACTGGTCTAACAAGGAACGATCAAAGCATAGAGTGTTTGAGACATTACTCCCATGGAGGAAAGTGCGCATGGTGACTGTTGTATTCAATCACGATGTAATTTCTGTGTTTCATCAACACTTTGAAGGTCCACAGATTACAGAATGCCTCCAGATGTGCATCGGAAACTACTACTGGACTTCAAGGGAACGATCAAAGCATAGACTGTTTGAGACATTACTCCTGTGGAGGAAAGTGCGCATGGTGACTGTTGTATTCAATCGCGATGCAATTTCTGTGTTTCATCAACACTCAGTTAGTCCACAGATTACAGAATGCCTCCAGATGTGCAACGGAAACTGCTACTGGTCTTCCAGGGAACGATCAAAGCGTAGACGGTTTGAGACATTACTCCCATGGAGGAAAGTGAGCATGGTGACTGTTGTATTCCATCCCGATGCGGTTTCTGTGTTTCATCAACACTCTGATTGTCCACAGATTACACAATGCCTCCAGATGTGCATCGGAAACTACTACTGGTCTAACAGGGAACGATCAATTGTAGACTGTTTGAGACATTACTCACATGGAGGAAAGTGCGCATGGTGACTGTTGTATTCAATCCCGAAACAATTTCTGTGTTTCATCGACACTCTGATAGTCCACAGATTACAGAATGACTCCAGATGTGCATCGGAAACTACTACTTGTCTTCCAGGGAACGATCAAAGCGTAGACTGTTTGAGACATTACTCACATGGAGGAAAGTGCGCATGGTGACTGTTGTATTCAATCCCGAAGCAATTTCTGTGTTTCATCGACACTCTGATAGTCCACAGATTACAGAATGCCTCCAGATGTGCATCGGAAACCACTACTGTTCTAACAGTTTACGATCAAAGCGTAGATTGTTTGAGACATTACTCCCATGGGGGAAAGTGTGCATGGTGACTGTTGTATTCAATCCCGATGCAATTTCTGAGTTTCATCTACACTCTGATAGTCCACAGATTACAGATTGCCTCCAGATGTGCATCGGAAACTAGTACTGGACTTCCAGGGAACGATCAAAGCGTAGACTGTTTGAGATATTACTCACATGGAGGTAAGTGCGCATGGTGACTGTTGTATTCAATCCCGAAGCTATTTCTGTGTTTCATCGACACTCTGATAGTCCACAGATTACAGAATGCCTTCAGATGTGCATCGGAAACCACTACTGGTCTAACAGGGAACTATCAAAAGCGTAGATTGTTTGACACATTACTCCCATGGGGGAAAGTGTGCATGGTGACTGTTATATTCAATCCCGATGCAATTTCTGAGTTTCATCAACACTCTGATAGTCCACAGATTACAGATTGCCTCCAGATATGCATCGGAAACTACTACTGGACTTCCAGGGAACGATGAAAGCGTAGACTGTTTGAGACATTACTCCAATGTAGGAAAGTGCGCAATGTGACTATTGTATTCAATCCCGATGCAATTTCTGTGTTTCATCAACACTCAGTTAGTCCACAGATTACAGAATGCCTCCCGATGTGCATCGGAAACTACTACTGGTCTTCCTGGGAACGATCAAAGCGCAGACTGTTTGAGACAATACTCCCATGGAGGAAAGTGCGCATGGTGACTGTTGCATTAAATCCCGATGCAATTTATGTGTTTAATCAACACTCAGTTAGTCCACAGATTACAGAATGCCTCCAGATGTGAATCGGAAACTACTACTGGTCTTCCAGGGAACGATCAAAGCGTAGACTGTTTGAGACATTACTCCCATGGGGGAAAGTGCGCATAAATACTGTTGTATTCCATCCCGATGCAGTTTCTGTGTTTCATCAACACTCTGATAGTCCACAGATTACACAATGCCTCCAGATGTGCATTTGAAACTACTACTGGTCTTCCAGGGAACAATCAAAGCGTAAACTGTTTGAGACATTACTCCCATGGAGGAAAGTGCGCATGGTGACTGTTGTATTCAATCCCGATTCAATTTCCGTCTTTTATCAACACTCTGATAGTCCACAAATAACAGAATGACTAAAGATGTGCATCGGAAACTACTACTGGTCTTGCAGGGAACGATCAAATAATAGACCGTTTGAGACATTACTACCATGGAGGAAAGTGCGCATGGTGACTGTTGTATTCAATCCCAATGCAATTTCTGTGTTTCATCAACACTCAGATACTCATCAGATTACAGAATGCCTCCAGATGTGCATCGGAAACAGCTACTGACCTTCCAGGGAACGATCAAAGCATAGACTGTTTGAGACATTACTCCAATGTAGGAAAGTGCGCATGCTGACTGTTGTATTCAATCCCGATGCAATTTCTGTGTTTCATCAACACTCTGATAGACCACAGATTACAGAATGCCTCCAGATGTGCATCGGAAACTACTACTGGTCTTCCAGGGAACGGTCAAAGCGTAGACTGTTTGAGACATTACTACCATGGAGGAAAGTGCGCATGGTGACTGTTGTATTCAATCCCGATGCAATTTCTTTGTTTCATCAACATTCTGATAGTCCACAGATTACAGAATGCCTCCAGATGTGCAAATGAAAATACTACTGGTCTTCCAGGGAACGAACAAAACGTAGACTGTTTGAGACATTATTCCTATGTAGGAAAGTGCGCATGGTGACTGTTGTATTCAATCCCGATGAACTTTCTGTGTTTCATCAACACTCTGATAGTCCACAGATTACACAATGCCTCCAGATGTGCATCGGAAACTACTACTGGTCTTCCAGTTAACGATCAAAGTGTAGATTGTTTGAGACATTACTCCCATGGAGGAAAGTGCGCATGGTGACTGTTGTAATTAATCCCAATGCAATTTCTGTGTTTCATCAACACTCAGATACTCATCAGATTACAGAATGCCTCCAGATGTGCATCGGAAACAGCTACTGACCTTCCAGTGAACGATCAAAGCGTAGACTGTTTGAGACATCACTCCTATGTAGGAAAGTGCGCAATGTGACTGTTGTATTCAATCCCGATGCAATTTCTGTGTTTCATCAACACTCTGATAGTCCCCAGATTGCAGAATGCCTCCAGATGTGCATCGGAAACTACTACTGGTCTTACAGGGAACGATCAAAGCGTAGACTTTTTGAGACATTACTCCCATGGATGAAAGTGCGCATGGTGACTGTTGTATTCAATCCCGATGCAATTTCAGTGTTTCAACGACACTCTGATAGTCCACAGGTTACAGAATGGCTCCAGATGCGCATCGGAAACTACTACTGGTCTTCCAGGGAACGATCAAAGCGCAAACTCTTTGAGACATTACTCCAATGGAGGAAAGTGCGAATGGTGTCTGTTGTTTCAATCCCGATGGAATTTCTGTGTTTCATTAATACTCTGATAGTCCACAGATTACAGAATGCCTCCAGATGTGCATCGGAAACTACTACTGGTATTCCACGGAACGATCAAAGCGTAGACTGTTTGAGACATTACTTCCATGGAGGAAAGTGCGCATGGTGACTGTTGTATTCAATCCCGAAGCAATTTCTGTGTTTCATCAACACTCTGATGGTCCACAGATTACAGAAAGCCTATAAATGTGCAACGGAAGCTACTACTGGTCTAACAAGGAACGATCAAAGCGTAGAATGTTTGAGACATTACACCCATGAGGGAAAGTGCGCATGGTAACTTGTATTCAATCCCGATGCAATTTCAGTGTTGCATCAACACTCAGTTAGTCCACAGATTACAGAATGCCTCCAGATTTGCATCGTAAACTACTACTGGTATTCCAGGGAACGATCATGGCGTAGACTGTTTGAGAATTACTCCCATGGAGGAAAGTGGTCATTGTGACTGTTGTATTCAATCCCGATGCAATTGCTGTGTTTCATCAACACATTGAAGGTCCACAGATTACATAATGCCTAAAGATGTGCATCGGAAACTACTACTGGTCTTCGAGCTAACGATCAAAGCGTAGACTGTTTGAGACATTTCTCCAATGTAGGAAAGTGCGCATGCTGACTGTTGTATTCAATCCCGATGCAATTTCTGTGTTTCATCATCACTCTCATAGACCACAGATTGCAGAATGCCTCCAGATGTGCATCGGAAACTACTACTGGTCTTCCAGGGAACGGTCAAAGCGTAGACTGTTTGAGACATTACTACCATGGAGGAAAGTGCGCATGGTGACTGTTGTATTCAATCCCGATGCAATTTCTTTGTTTCATCAACATTCTGATAGTCCACAGATTACAGAATGGCTCCAGATGTGCAAATGAAAATACTACTGGTCTTCCAGGGAACGAACAAATCGTAGACTGTTTGAGACATTACTCCTATGTAGGAAAGTGCGCATGGTGACTGTTGTATTCAATCCCGATGCAATTTCTTTGTTTCATCAACACTCTGATAGTCAACAGATAACAGAATGCCTCCAGATGTGCATCGGAAACTACTACTGGACTTCCAGGGAACGATCAAAGCGTAGACTGTTTGAGACATTACTCCCATCGAGGAAAGTGCGCATGGTGACTGTTGTATTCCATCCCGATGCATTTTCTGTGTTTCATCAACACTCTGATAGTCCACAGATTACACAATGCCTCCAGATGTGCATCGGAAACTACTACTGGTCTTCCAGGGACCGATCAAATTGTAGATTGTTTGAGACATTACTCCCATGGAGGAAAGTGCGCATGGTGACTGTTGTATTCAATCCCAATGCAATTTCTGTGTTTCATCAACACTCAGATACTCATCAGATTACAGAATGCCTCCAGATGTGCATCGGAAACAGCTACTGACCTTCCAGTGAACGATCAAAGCGTAGACTGTTTGAGACATTACTCCTATGTAGGAAAGTGCGCAATGTGACTGTTGTATTCAATCCCGATGCAATTTCTGTGTTTCATCAACACTCTGATAGTCCACAGATTGCAGAATGCCTCCAGATGTGCATCGGAAACTACTACTGGTCTTACAGGGAACGATCAAAGCGTAGACTTTTTGAGACATTACTCCCATGGATGAAAGTGCGCATGGTGACTGTTGTATTCAATCCCGATGCAATTTCAGTGTTTCAACGACACTCTGATAGTCCACAGGTTACAGAATGCCTCCAGATGCGCATCGGAAACTACTACTGGTCTTCCAGGGAACGATCAAAGCGCAAACTCTTTGAGACATTACTCCAATGGAGGAATGTGCGAATGGTGTCTGTTGTTTCAATCCCGATGGAATTTCTGTGTTTCATTAATACTCTGATAGTCCACAGATTGCAGAATGCCTCCAGATGTGCATCGGAAACTACTACTGGTATTCCACTGAACGATCAAAGCGTAGTCTGTTTGAGACATTACTTCCATGGAGGAAAGTGCGCATGGTGACTGTTGTATTCAATCCCGAAGCAATTTCTGTGTTTCATCAACACTCTGATGGTCCACAGATTACAGAAAGCCTATAAATGTGCAACGGAAGCTACTACTGGTCTAACACGGAACGATCAAAGCGTAGAATGTTTGAGACATTACTCCCATGGGGGTATGTGCGCATGGTGACTGTTGTATTCAATCCCGATGCAATTTCAGTGTTTCATCAACACTCAGTTAGTCCACAGATTACAGAATGCCTCCAGATTTGCATCGTAAACTACTACTGGTATTCCAGGGAACGATCAAGGCGTAGACTGTTTGAGAATTACTCCCATGGAGGAAAGTGGTCATGGTGACTGTTGTATTCAATCCCGATGCAATTGCTGTGTTTCATCAACACATTGAAGGTCCACAGATTACATAATGCCTAAAGATGTGCATCGGAAACTACTACTGGTCTTCGAGCTAACGATCAAAGCGTAGACTGTTTGAGACATTACTCCAATGTAGGAAAGTGCGCATGCTGACTGTTGTATTCAATCCCGATGCAATTTCTGTGTTTCATCAACTCTCTGATAGACCACAGATTACAGAATGCCTCCAGATGTGCATCGGAAACTACTACTGGTCTTCCAGGGAACGGTCAAAGCGTAGACTGTTTGAGACATTACTACCATGGAGGAAAGTGCGCATGGTGACTGTTGTATTCAATCCCGATGCAATTTCTTTGTTTCATCAACATTCTGATAGTCCACAGATTACAGAATGCCTCCAGATGTGCAAAGGAAAATACTACTGGTCTTCCAGGGAACGAACAAAACGTAGACTGTTTGAGACATTACTCCTATGTAGGAAAGTGCGCATGGTGACTGTTGTATTCAATCCCGATGCAATTGCTGTGTTTCATCAACACATTGAAGGTCCACAGATCACATAATACCTCCAGATGTGCATCGGAAACTACCACTGGTCTTCGAGCTAACGATCAAAGCGTATACTGTTTGAGACATTACTCCTGTGGAGGAGATTGCACATGGTGACTGTTGTATTCAATCCCGATGCAATTTCTGTGTTTCATCAACACTCTGATAGTCCACAGATTACAGATTGCCTCCAGATGTGCATCGGAAACTACTACTGGTCTTTCTGGGAACGATCAAAGCATAGACTGTTTGAGACATTACTCCCATGGAGGAAAGTGCGCATGAGGACTGTTGTATTCAATCCCGATTCAATTTCCGTCTTTTATCAACACTCTGATAGTCCACAGATAACAGAATGACTAAAGATGTGCATCGGAAACTACTACTGGTCTTCCAGGGAACGATCAAAGCGCAAACTCTTTGAGACATTACTCCAATGGAGGAATGTGCGAATGGTGTCTGTTGTTTCAATCCCGATGGAATTTCTGTGTTTCATCAACACTCTGATGGTCCACAGATTACAGACAGCCTATAAATGTGCAACGGAAGCTACTACTGGTCTAACAAGGAACGATCAAAGCGTAGAATGTTTGAGACATTACACCCATGGGGGAAAGTGCGCATGGTGACTGTTGTATTCAATCCCGATGCAATTTCAGTGTTGCATCAACACTCAGTTAGTCCACAGATTACAGAATGCCTCCAGATTTGCATCGTAAACTACTACTGGTATTCCAGGGAACGATCAAGGCGTAGACTGTTTGAGAATTACTCCCATGGAGGAAAGTGGTCATGGTGACTGTTGTATTCAATCCCGATGCAATTGCTGTGTTTCATCAACACATTGAAGGTCCACAGATTACATAATGCCTAAAGATGTGCATCGGAAACTACTACTGGCCTTCGAGCTAACGATCAAAGCGTAGACTGTTTGAGACATTACTCCTGTAGAGGAGATTGCACATGGTGACTGTTGTATTCAATCCCGATGCAATTTCTGTGTTTCATCAACACTCTGATAGTCCACAGATTACAGATTGCCTACAGATGTGCATCGGAAACTACTACTGGTCTTCCTGGGAACGATCAAAGCATAGACTGTTTGAGACATTACTCCCATGGAGGAAAGTGCGCATGAGGACTGTCGTATTCAATCCCGAAGCAATTTCTGTGTTTCATCAACACTCTGATAGTCCACAGATTACAGAATGCCTAAAGATGTGCATCGGAAACTACTACTGGTCTAACAGGGAACGATCAAAGGGTAGAATGTTTCAGACATTACTCCCATGGAGGAAAGTGCGCATGGTGACTGTTGTATTCCATCCCGATGCAATTTCTTTGTTTCATCAAAACTCTGATAGTCCACAGATTGCAGAATGCCTCTAGATGTGCATCGGAAACCACTACTGTTCTAACAGTTAACGACCAGAGCGTAGATTGTTTGAGACATTACTCCCATGGGTGAAAGTGTGCATGGTGACTGTTGTATTCAATCCCGATGCAATTTCTGAGTTTCATCTACACTCTGATAGTCCACAGATTACAGATTGCCTCCAGATGTGCATCGGAAACTACTACTGGATTTCCAGAAAACGATCAAAGCGTAGACTGTTTGTGACATTACTCACATGGAGGAAAGTGCGCATGGTGACTGTTGTATTCAATCCATATGCAATTTCTGAGTTTCATCAACACTCTGATAGTCCACAGATTACAGATTGCCTCCAGATGTGCGTCGGAAACTACTACTGGACTTCCACGGAACGATCAAAGCGTAGACTGTTTGAAACATTACTCACATGGAGGAAAGTGCGCATGCTGACTGTTGTATTCAATCCCGAAGCAATTTCTGTGTTTCATCGACACTCTGATAGTCCACAGATTACAGAATGCCTCCAGATGTGCATCGGAAACCACTACTGGTCTAACAGGGAACGATCAAAGCGTAGATTGTTTGAGACATTACTCCAATGTAGGAAAGTGCGCATGGTGACTGTTGTATTCAATCCCGATGCAATTTCTGAGTTTCATCAACACTCTGATAGTCCACAGATTACAGATTGCCTCCAGATGTGAATCGGAAACTACTACTGGTTTTTCTGGGAACGATCAAAGAATAGACCGTTTGAGACATTACTACCATGGAGGAAATTGCGCATGGTGACAGTTGTATTCAATCCCAATGCAATTTCTGTGTTTCATCAACACTCAGATACTCATCAGATTACAGAATGCCTCCAGATATGCATCGGAAACAGCTACTGACCTTCCAGGAAACGATCAAAGCGTAGACTGTTTGAGACATTACTCCAATGTAGGAAAGGGCGCAATGTGACTGTTGTATTCAATCCCGATGCAATTTCTGTGTTTCATCAACACTCTGATAGTCCATAGATTTCAGAATGCCTCCAGATGTGCATCGGAAACTACTACTGGTCTTCCAGGGAACGATCAAAGCGTAGACTGTTTGAGACATTACTCACATGGAGGATAGTGCGCATGGTGACTGTTGTATTTAATCCCGCAGCAATTTCTGAGTTTCATCAACACTCTGTTATTCCACAGATTACAGAATGCCTCCAGATGTGCATCGGAAACTACTACTGGTTTTTCTGGGAACGATCAAATAATAGACCGTTTGAGACATTACTACCATGGAGGAAAGTATGCATGGTGACTGTTGTATTCAATCCCAATGCAATTTCTGTGTTTCATCAACACTCAGATACTCATCAGATTACAGAATGCCTCCAGATGTGCATCGGAAACAGCTACTGACCTTCCAGGGAACGATCAAAGCATAGACTGTTTGAGACATTACTCCAATGTAGGAAAGTGCGCATGCTGACTGTTGTATTCAATCCCGATGCAATTTCTGTGTTTCATCAACACTCTGATAGACCACAGATTACAGAATGCCTCCAGATGTGCATCGGAAAATACTATTGGTCTTCCAGGGAACGATCAAAGCGTAGACTGTTTGAGACATTACTACCATGGAGGAAAGTGCGCATGGTGACTGTTGTATTCAATCCCGATGCAATTTCTTTGTTTCATCAACATTCTGATAGTCCACAGATTACAGTATGCCTCCAGATGTGCATTTTAAAATACTACTGGTCTTCCAGGGAACGAACAAAACGTAGACTGTTTGAGACATTACTCCTATGTAGGAAAGTGCGCATGGTGACTGTTGTATTCAATCCCGATGCAATTTCTTTGTTTCATAAACACTCTAATAGTCCACAGATTACAGAATGCCTCCAGATGTGCATCAGAAACTACTACTGGTCTTCCAGGGAACGATCTAAGCGTAAACTCTTTGAGACATTACTCCAATGGAGGAAAGTGCGAATGGTGACTGTTGCTTCAATCCCGATGGGATTTCTGTGTTTCATTAATACTCTGATAGTCCACAGATTACAGAATGCCTCCAGATGTGCATCGGAAACTGCTACTGGTCTTCGAGGGAACGATCAAAGCATAGACTGTTTGAGATATTTACTCCCGTGGAGGAAAGTGCGCATGGTGACTGTTGTATTCAATCCCGATGCAATTTCTGTGTTTCATCAACACTCAGTTAGTCCACAGATTACAGAATGCCTCCAGATGTGCAACGGAAACTGCTACTGGTCTTCCAGGGAACGATCAAAGTGTAGACTGATTGAGACATTACTCCCATCGAGGAAAGTGCGCATGGTGACTGTTGTATTCCATCCCGATGCATTTTCTGTGTTTCATCAACACTCTGATAGTCCACAGATTACACAATGCCTCCAGATGTGCATCGGAAACTACTACTGGACTTCCAGGGAACGATCAAAGTGTAAACTGTTTGAGACATTACTCCCATGCAGGAAAGTTCGCATGGTGACTGTTGTATTCAATCCCGATTCAATTTCCGTGTTTTATCAACACTATGATAGTTCACAGATAACAGAATGACTAAAGTTGTGCATCGGAATCTACTACTGGTATTCCAGGGAACGATAAAATCGTAGACTGTTTGAGACATTACTCCCATGGAGGAAAGTGCGCAATGTGACTTTTTGTATTCAATCCCGAAGCAATTTCTGTGATTCATCAACCCTCTGATAGTCCACAGATTACAGAATGCCTCCAGATGTGCATCGGAAACTACTACTGGTCTAACAGGGAACGATCAAAGGGTAGAATGTTTCAGACATTACTCCCATGGGGGAAAGTGTGCATGGTGACTGTTGTATTCAATCCCGATTCAATTTCTGTGTTTCATCAACACTCTGATAGTCCTCAGATTACAGAATGACTCCAGATGTGCATCGGAAACTACTACTGGACTTCCAGGGAACGATCAAAGCGTAGACTGTTTGAGACATTACTCACATGGAGGAAAGTGCGCATGGTGACTGTTGTATTCAATCCCGAAACAATTTCTGTGTTTCATCGTCATTCTGATAGTCCACAGATTACAGAATGCCTCCAGATGTGCATCGGAAACCACTACTGGTCTAACAGGGAACGATCAAAGCGTAGATTGTTTCAGACATTACTCCCATGGAGGAAAGTGCGCATGGTGACTGTTGTATTCAATCCCAATGCAATTTATGTGTTTCATCAACACTCAGATACTCATCACATTACAGAATGCCTCCAGATGTGCATCGGAAACAGCTACTGACCTTCCAGTGAACGATCTAAGCGTAGACTGTTTGAGACATTACTCCCATGTAGGAAAGTTCGCAATGTGACTGTTGTATTCAATCCCGATGCAATTTCTGTGTTTCATCAACACTCTGATAGTCCACAGATTACAGAATGCCTCCAGATGTGCATCGGAAACTACTACTGTTCTTCCAGTAAACGATCAAAGCGTAGACTTTTTGAGATATTACTCCCATGGATGAAAGTGCGCATGGTGACTGTTGTATTCAATCCCGATGCAATTTCAGTGTTTCAACGACACTCTGATAATCCACAGGTTACAGAATGCCTCCAGATGTGCATCGGAAACTACTACTGGTCTTCCAGGGAACGATCAAAGCGCAAACTCTTTGAGACATTACTCCAATGGAGGAAAGTGCGAATGGTGTCTGTTGTTTCAATCCCGATGGAATTTCTGTGTTTCATTAATAGTCTGATAGTCCACAGATTACAGATGCCTCCAGATGTGCATCGGAAACTACTACTGGTATTCCACGGAACGATCAAAGCGTAGACTGTTTGAGACATTACTTCCATGTAGGAAAGTGCGCAATGTGACTGTTGTATTCAATCCCGAAGCAATTTCTGTGTTTCATCAACACTCTGATGGTCCACAAATTACAGAAAGCCTATAAATGTGCAACGGAAGCTACTACTGGTCTAACAAAGAACGATCAAAGCGTAGAATGTTTGAGACATTACTCCCATGGGGGAAAGTGCGCATGGTGACTGCTGTATTCATTCCCGATGCAATTTCAGTGTTTCATCAACACTCAGTTAGTCCACAGATTACAGAATGCCTCCAGATTTGTATCGTAAACTACTACTGGTATTCCAGGGAACGATCAAGGCGTAGACTGTTTGAGAATTACTCCCATGGAGGAAAGTGGTCATGGTGACTGTTGTATTCAATCCCGATGCAATTGCTGTGTTTCATCAACACATTGAAGGTCCACAGATTACATAATGCCTCCAGATGTGCATCAGAAACTACTACTGGTCTTCGAGCTAACGATCAAAGCGTAGACTGTTTGAGACATTACTCCTGTGGAGGAGATTGCACATGGTGACTGTTGTATTTAATCCCGATGCAATTTCTGTGTTTCATCAACACTCTGATAGTCCACAGATTACAGATTGCCTCCAGATGTGCATCGGAAACTACTACTGGTCTTCAAGGGAACGATCAAAGCATAGACTGTTTGAGACATTACTCCCATGGAGGAAAGTGCGCATGAGGACTGTTGTATTCAGTCCCGATTCAATTTCCGTCTTTTATCAACACTCTGATAGTCCACAGATAACAGAATGACTAAAGATGTGCATCGGAAACTACTACTGGTCTTCCAGGGAACGATCAAAGCGTAGACTGTTTCAGATATTACTCCCATGGAGGAAAGTGCGCATGGTGACTGTTGTATTCCATCCCGATGCAATTTCTTTGTTTCATCAACACTCTGATAGTCCACAGATTGCAGAATGCCTCTAGATGTGCATCGGAAACCACTACTGTTCTAACAGTTAACGACCAAAGCGTAGATTGTTTGAGACATTACTCCAATGGGTGAATGTGTGCATGGTGACTGTTGTATTCAATCCCGATACAATTTCTGAGTTTCATCAACACTCTGATAGTCCACAGATTACAGATTGCCTCCAGATGTGCGTCGGAAACTACTACTGGACTTCCAGGGAACGATCAAAGCGTAGACTGTTTGAGACATTACTCACATGGATTAAAGTGCGCATGGTGACTGTTGTATTCAATCCCGAAGCAATTTCTGTGTTTCATCGACACCCTGATAGTCCATAGCTTTCAGAATGCCTCCAGATGTGCATCGGAAACTACTACTGGTCTTCCAGGGAACGATCAAAGCGTAGACTTTTTGAGACATTACTCCCATGAATGAAAGTGCGCATGGTGACTGTTGTATTCAATCCCGATGCAATTTCAATGTTTCAACGACACTCTGATAGTCCACAGATTACACAATGCTTCCAGATGTGCATCGGAAACTACTACTGGTCTTCCAGGGAACGATCAAAGCGTAAACTGTTTGAGACATTACTCCCATGGAGGAAAGTGCGCATGGTGACTGTTGTATTCAATCCCGATTCAATTTCCGTGTTTTATCAACACTGAGATAGTTCACAGATAACAGAATGACTAAAGATTTGCATCGGAATCTACTACTGGTCTTCCAGGGAACGATCAAATCGTAGACTGTTTGAGACATTACTCCCATGGAGGAAAGTGCGCATGGTGACTATTGTATTCAATCCCCAAGCAATTTCTGTGTTTCATCAACCCTCTGATAGTCCACAGATTACAGAATGACTCCAGATGTGCATCGGAAACTACTACTGGTCTAACAGGGTACGATCAAAGGGTAGAATGTTTCAGACATTACTCCCATGGGGGAAAGTGTGCATGGTGACTGTTGTATTCAATCCCGATTCAATTTCTGTGTTTCATCAACACTCTGATAGTCCACAGATTACAGATTGACTCCAGATGTGCATCGGAAACTACTACTGGTCTTCCTGGGAACGATCAATGCGTAGACTGTTTGAGACATTACTCCCATGGAGGAAAGACCGCATGGTGACTGTTGTATTCAATCCCGATTCAATTTCAGTGTTTCATCAACACTATGATAGTCCACAGATTACAGAATGCCTCCAGATGTTCAACGGTAACTACTACTGGTCTTCCAAGGAAGGATCAAAGCGTAGACTGTTTGAGACATTACTCCCATTGAGGAAAGTGCGCATTGTGACTGTTGTATTCAATCCCATTGCAATTTCTGTGTTTCATCAACACTCAGTTAGTCCACAGATTACAGAATGCCTTCAGATGTGCATCGGAAACTACTACTGGTCTTCCTGGGAACGATCAAAGCGTAGACTGTTTGAGACATTACTCCCATGGAGGAAAGTGCGCATGGTGACTGTTGTATTCAATCCCGATGCAATTTCTGTGTTTTATCAACACTCAGTTAGTCCACAGATTACAGAATGCCTCCAGATGTGAATCGGAAACTACTACTGGTTTTCCAAGGAACGATCAAAGCGTAAACTGTTTGAGACATTACTCCCATGGAGGAAAGTGCGCATGGTGACTGTTGTATTCAATCCCGATTCAATTTCCGTCTTTTATCAACACTCTGATAGTCCACAGATAACAGAATGACTAAAGATGTGCATCGGAAACTACTACTGGTCTTCCAGGAAACGATCAAAGCGTAGACTGTTTCAGACATTACGCCCATGGAGGAAAGTGCGCATGGTGACTGTTGTATTCAATCCCGATGCAATTTCTGTGTTTTATCAACACTCAGTTAGTCCACAGATTACAGAATGCCTCCTGATGTTAATCGGAAACTACTACTGGTTTTCCAAGGAACTATCAAAGCGTAAACTGTTTGAGACATTACTCACATGGAGGAAAGTGGTCATGGTGACTGTTGTATTCAATCCCGATGCAATATCTGTGTTTCATCAACACGTTGAAGGTCCACAGATTACATAATGCCTCCAGATGTGCATCGGAAACTACTACTGGTCTTCCAGGGAACGATCAAAGCGTAGACTGTTTGAGACATTACTCCTGTGGAGGAGATTGCACATGGTGACTGTTGTATTCAATCTCGATGCAATTTCTGTGTTTCATCAACACTCTGATAGTCCACAGATTACAGATTGCCTCCAGATGTGTATCGGAAACTACTACTGGTCATCCTGGGAACGATCAAAGGATAGACGGTTTGAGACATTACTCCCATGGAGGAAAGTGCGCATGGTGACTATTGTATTCAATCCCGATTCAATTTCAGTGTTTCATCAACACTATGATAGTCCACAGATTACAGAATGCCTCCAGATGTTCAACGGTAACTACTACTGGTCTTCCAGGGAAGGATCAAAGCGTAGACTCTTTGAGACATTACTCCCATGGGGGAAAGTGTGCATGGTGACTGTTGTATTCAATCCCGATTCAATTTCTGTGTTTCATCAACACTCTGATAGTCCACAGATTACAGAATGCCTTCATGTGCATCGGAAACTACTACTGGTCTTCCAGGGAACGATCAAAGCGTAGACTTTTTGAGACATTACTCCCATGGATGAAAGTGCGCATGGTGACTGTTGTATTCAATCCCGATGCAATTTCAATGTTTCAACGACACTCTGATAGTCCACAGGTTACAGAATACCTCCAGATGTGCATCACAAACTACTACTGGTCTTCCAGGGAACGATCAAAGCGTAGTCAGTTTGAGACATTACTCCCATGGAGGAGAGACCGCATGGTGACTGTTGTATTCAATCCCGAGGCAATTTCTGTGTTTCAACAACACTCTGATAGTAAACAGATAACAGAATGCCTCCAGATGTGCAACGGAAACTACTTCTGGTCTTCCAGGGAACGATCAAAGCGTAGACTGTTTGAGACATTACTACCATGGAGGAAAGTGCGCATGGTGACTGTTGTATTCAATCCCGAAGCAATTTCTGTGTTTCATCAACACTCTGATAGTCCACAGATTACAGAATGCCTATAAATGTGCATCGGAAGCTACTACTTGTCTAACAAGGAACGATCAAAGCGTAGAATGTTTGAGACATTACTCCCATGGGGGGAAGTGCGCATGGTGACTGTTGTATTCAATCCCGATGCAATTTCAGTGTTTCATCAACACTCAGTTAGTCCACAGATTACAGAATGCCTCCAGATGTGCATCGTAAACTACTACTGGTCTTCCAGGGAACGATCAAGGCGTAGACTGTTTGAGAATTACTCCCATGGAGGAAAGTGGTCATGGTGACTGTTGTATTCACTCCCGATGCAATTTCTGTGTTTCATCAACACATTGAAGGTCCACAGATTACATAATGCCTCCAGATGTGCATCGGAAACTACTACTGGTCTTCCAGGGAACGATCAAAGCGTAGACTGTTTGAGACATTACTCTTGTGGAGGAGATTGCACATGGTGACTGTTGTATTCAATCCCGATGCAATTTCTGTGTTTCATCAACACATTGAAGGTCCACAGATTACATAATGCCTCCAGATGTGCATCGGAAACTACTACTGGTCTTCCAGGGAACGATCACAGCCTAGACTGTTTCAGACATTACTCCTGTGGAGGAGATTGCACATGGTGACTGTTGTATTCAATCTCGATGCAATTTCTGTGTTTCATCAACACTCTGATAGTCCACAGTTTACAGATTGCCTCCAAATGTACATCGGAAACTACTACTGGCCTTCCTGGGAACGATCAAAGCATAGACGGTTTGAGACATTACTCCCATGGAGGAAAGTGCGCATGGTGACTGTTGTATTCAATCCCGAAGCAATTTCTGTGTTTCATCAACCCTCTGATAGTCCACAGATTACAGAATGCCTCCAGATGTGCATCGGAAACTACTACTGGTCTAACAGGGTACGATCAAAGGGTAGAATGTTTCAGACATTACTCCCATGGGGGAAAGTGTGCATGGTGACTGTTGTATTCAATCCCGATTCAATTTCTGTGTTTCATCAACACTCTGATAGTCCACAGATTACAGATTGACTCCAGATGTGCATCGGAAACTACTACTGGACTTCCAGGGAACGATCAAAGCGTAGACTGTTTGAGACATTACTCACATGGAGGAAAGTGCTCATGGTGACTGTTGTATTCAATCCCATTGCAATTTCTGTGTTTCATCAACACTCAGTTAGTCCACAGATTACAGAATGCCTTCAGATGTGCATCGGAAACTACTACTGGTCATCCAGGGAACGATCAAAGCGTAGACTTTTTGAGACATTAATGCCATGGATGAAAGTGCGCATGGTGACTGTTGTATTCAATCCCGATGCAATTTCAATGTTTCAACGACACTCTGATAGTCCACAGGTTACAGAATACCTCCAGATGTGCATCAGAAACTACTACTGGTCTTCCAGGGAACGATCAAAGCGTGGACTGTTTGAGACATTACTCCCATGGAGGAGAGACCGAATGGTGACTGTTGTATTCAATCCCGAGGCAATTTCTGTGTTTCAACATCACTCTGATAGTAAACAGATAACAGAAAGACTACAGATGTGCATCGGAAACTACTACTGGTCTTCCAGGGCACGATCAAAGCGTAGACTGTTTGAGACATTACTACCATGGGGGAAAGTGCTCATGGTGACTGTTGTATTCAATCCCGAAACAATTTCTGTGTTTCATCGAAATTCTGATAGTCCACAGATTACAGAATGCCTCCAGATGTGCATCGGAAACCACTACTGGTCTAACAGGGAACGATCAAATCGTAGATTGTTTGAGACATTACTCCCATGGAGGAAAGTGCGCATGGTGACTGTTGTATTCAATCCCGATTCAATTTCCGTGTTTTATCAACACTGAGATAGTTCACAGATAACAGAATGACTAAAGATTTGCATCGGAATCTACTACTGGTCTTCCAGGGAACGATCAAATCGTAGACTGTTTGAGACATTACTCCCATGGAGGAAAGTGCGCATGGTGACTGTTGTATTCAATCCCGAAGCAATTTCTGTGTTTCATCAACCCTCTGATAGTCCACAAATTACAGAATGCCTCCAGATGTGCATCGGAAACTACTACTGGTCTAACAGGGTACGATCAAAGGGTAGAATGTTTCAGACATTACTCCCATGGGGGAAAGTGTGCATGGTGACTGTTGTATTCAATCCCGATTCAATTTCTGTGTTTCATCAACACTCTGATAGTCCACAGAATACAGATTGATTCCAGATGTGCATCGGAAACTACTACTGGACTTCCAGGGAACGATCAAAGCGTGGACTGTTTGAGACATTACTCACATGGAGGAAAGTGCGCATGGTGACTGTTGTATTCAATCCCGATGCAATTTCAGTGTTTCAACGACACTCTGATAGTCCACAGGTTACAGAATGCCTCCAGATATGCATCGGAAACTACAACTGGTCTTCCTGGGAACGATCAAAGCGTAGACAGTTTGAGACATTACTCCCATGGAGGAAAGACCGCATGGTGACTGTTGTATTCAATCCCATTGCAATTTCTCTGTTTCAACAACACTCTGATAGTAAACAGATAACAGAATGCCTCCAGATGTGCAACGGAAACTACTTCTGGTCTTCCAGGGAACGATCAAAGCGTAGACTGTTTGAGACATGACTACCATGGAGGAAAGTGCGCATGGTGACTGTTGTATTCAATCCCGAAGCAATTTCTGTGTTTCATCAACACTCTGATAGTCCACAGATTACAGAAAGCCTATAAATGTGCATCGGAAGCTACTACTGGTCTAACAAGGAACGATCAAAGCGTAGAATGTTTGAGACATTACTCCCATGGGGGAAAGTGCGCATGGTGACTGTTGAATTCAATCCCGATTCAATTTCAGTGTTTCATCAACACTATGATTGTCCACAGATTACAGAATGCCTCCAGATGTTCAACGGTAACTACTACTGGTCTTCCAGGGAAGGATCAAAGCGTAGACTGTTTGAGACATTACTCCCATGGAGGAATGTGCGCATGGTGACTGTTGTATTCAATCCCATTGCAATTTCTGTGTTTCATCAACACTCAGTTAGTCCACAGATTACAGAATGCCTTCAGATGTGCATCGGAAACTACTACTGGTCTTCCTGGGAACGATCAAAGCGTAGACTGTTTGAGACATTACTCCCATGGAGGAAAGTGCGCATGGTGACTGTTGTATTCAATCCCGATGCAATTTCTGTGTTTTATCAACACTCAGTTAGTCCACAGATTACAGAATGCCTCCAGATGTGAATCGGAAACTACTACTGGTTTTCCAGGGAACGATCAAAGCGTAAACTGTTTGAGACATTACTCCCATGGAGGAAAGTGCGCATGGTGACTGTTGTATTCAATCCCGATTTAATTTCCGTCTTTTATCAACACTCTGATAGTCCACAGATAACAGAATGACTAAAGATGTGCATCGGAAACTACTACTGGTCTTCCAGGAAACGATCAATGCGTAGACTGTTTGAGACATTACTCCCATGGAGGAAAGTGCGCATGGTGACTGTTGTATTCAATCCCGAAGCAATTTCTGTGTTTCATCAACACTCAGTTAGTCCACAGATTACAGAATGCCTTCAGATGTGGATCGGAAACTACTACTGGTCTTCCTGGGAACGATCAAAGCGTAGACTGTTTGAGACATTACTCCCATGGAGGAAAGTGCGCATGGTGACTGTTGTATTCAATCCCGAAGCAATTTCTGTATTTCATCAACACTCTGATAGTCCACAGATTACAGAAAGCCTATAAATGTGCATCGGAAGCTACTACTGGTCTTCCAGGCAACGATCAAGGCGTTGACTGTTCGAGAATTACTCCAATGGAGGAAAGTGGTCATGGTGACTGTTGTATTCAATCCCGATGGAATTTCTGTGTTTCATCAACACATTGAAGGTCCACAGATTACAGATTGCCTCCAGATGTGCATCGGAAACTACTACTGGTCTTCCTGGGAACGATCAAATCATAGACTGTTTGAGACATTACTCCCATGGAGGAAAGTGCGCATGGTGACTGTTGTATTCAATCCCGATTCAATTTCAGTGTTTCATCAATACTATGATAGTCCACAGATTACAGAATGCCTCCAGATGTTCAACGGTAACTACTACTGGTCTTCCAGGGAAGGATCAAAGCGTAGACTGTTTGAGACATGACTCCCATGGAGGAAAGTGCGCATGGTGACTGTTGTATTCAATCCCATTGCAATTTCTGTGTTTCATCAACACTCAGTTAGTCCACAGATTACAGAATGCCTTCAGATGTGCATCGGAACCTACTACTGGTCTTCCTGGGAACGATCAAAGCGTAGACTGTTTGAGACATTACTCCCATGGAGGGAAGTGCGCATGGTGACTGTTGTATTCAATCCCGATGCAATTTCTGTGTTTTATCAACACTCAGTTAGTCCACAGATTACAGAATGACTCCAGATGTGAATCGAAAACTACTACTGGTTTTCCAGGGAACGATCAAAGCGTAAACTGTTTGAGACATTACTCCCATGGAGGAAAGTGCGCATGGTGACTGTTGTATTCAATTCGGAAGCAATTTCTGTGTTTCATCAACACTCTGATAGTCCACAGATTACAGAAAGCCTATAGATGTGCATCGGAAGATACTACTCGTCTAACAAGGGACGATCAAAGCGTAGAATGTTTGAGACATTACTCCCATGGAGGAAAGTGCGCATGGTGACTGTTGTATTCAATCCCGATGCAGTTTCTGTGTTTCATCAACACTCTGATAGTCCACAGATTACAGAATGCCTCCAGATGAGCATCGGAAACTACTACTGGTCTTCCAGGGAACGATCAAAACGTAAACTGTTTGAGACATTATTCCCATATAGGAAAGTGCGCATGGTGACTGTTGTATTCAATCCCGATTCAATTTCCGTGTTTTATCAACACTATGATAGTCCACAGATAACAGAATGACTAAAGGTGTGCATCGGAAACTACTACGGGTCAAACAGGGGACGATCAAAGGGTAGAATGTTTCAGACATTACTCCCATGGGGGAAATTGTGCATGGTGACTGTTGTTTTCAATCCCGATGCAATTTCTGTGTTTCATCAACACTCAGATAGTCCACAGATTACAGAATGCCTCCAGATGTGCATCGGATACTACTACTGGTCTTCCAGGGAACGATCAAAGCGTAAACTGTTTGAGACATTACTCCCATGGAATAAAGTGCGCATGGTGACTGTTGTATTCAATCCCGATTCAATTTCCGTGTTTTATCAACACTCTGATAGTCCACAGATAACAGAATGACTAACGATGTGCATCGGAAACTACTACTGGTCTTCCAGGGAACGATCAAATCGTATACTGTTTGAGACATTACTCCCATGGAGGAAAGTGCGCATGGTGACTGTTGTATACAGTCCCGAAGCAATTTCTGTGTTTTATCATCACTCTGATAGTCCACAGATTACAGAATGCCTCCAGATGTGCATCGGAAACTATTACTGGTCTTCCAGGGAACGATGAAAGCGTAAACTGTTTGAGACATTACTCCCTTGGAGGAAAGTGCGCATGGTGACTGTTGTATTCAATCCCGATTCAATTTCTGTGTTTCATCAACACTCTGATAGTCCACAGATTACAGAATGACTCCAGATGTGCATCGGAAACTACTACTGGACTTCCAGGGAACGATCAAATTGTAGACTGTTTGAGACATTACTCACATGGAGGAAAGTGCGCATGTTGACTGTTGTATTCAATCCCGAAGCAATTTCTGTGTTTCATCAACACTCTGATAGTCCACAGATTTCAGAATGCCCCCAGATGTGCATCGGAAACCACTACTGGTCTAACAGGGAACGATCAAAGCGTAGATTGTTTGAGACATTACTCCCATGGGGGAAAGTGCGCATTGTGACTGTTGTATTAAATCCCGATGCAATTTCTGAGTTTCATCAACACTCTGATAGTCCACAGATTACAGATTGCCTCTAGATGTGCATCGGAAACTACCACTGGTTTTTCTGGGAACGATCAAAGAATAGACCGTCTGAGACATTACTCCCATGGAGGAAAGTGCGCATGGTGACTGTTGTATTCAATCCCAATACAATTTCTGTGTTTCGTCAGCACTCAGATACTCATCAGATTACAGAATGCCTCCAGATGTGCATCGGAAACTACTACTGGTCTTCCAGGGCACGATCAAAGCGTAGACTGTTTGAGTCATTACTCCCATGGAGAAAAGTGCGCATGGTGACTGTTGTATTCAATCGCGATGCAATTTCTGTGTTTCAACAACACTCTGATAGTCCACAGTTTACAGAATGGCTCCAGATGTGCATCGGAAACTACTACCGGTCCTTCAGGGAACGATCAAGGCGTAGACTGTTTGAGAGATTACTCCCATGGAGGAAAGTTCGCATGGTGACTGTTGTATTCAATGACGATACAATTTCTGTCTTTCATCAACACCCGGATAGACCACAGATTACAGAATGCCTCCAGATGTGCATCGAAAACTACTACTAGTCTTCAGGGAACGATGAAATCGATGACAGTTTGAGACATTACTCCCATGGAGGAAAGTGGTCATAGTGACTATTGTATTCATTCCCGATGCAATTTCTTTGTTTCATCAACACTCTGATAGTCCACAGATTACAGAATGCCTCCAGATGTGCATCGGAAACCACTACTGGTCTTCCAGGGAAGGATCAAAGCGTAGACTGTTTGAGACGTTACTCCCATGGAGGAAAGTGTGCATGGTGACTCTTGTATTCTATCCCGAAGCAATTTCTGTGTTTCATCAACACTGTGATGGTCCACAGATTACACAATGAATCCAGATGTGCATCGGAAACTACTACTGGTCTAACAAGGAACGATCAAATCGTAGAATGCTTGAGACATTACTCCCATGGGGGAAAGTGCGCATGGTGACTGTTGTATTCAATCCCGATGCAATTTCTGTGTTTCATCAACACTCAGATAGTCCTCAGCTTACAGAATGCCTCCAGATGTGCATCGTAAACTACTACTGGTCTTACAGAGAACGATCAAGGCGTAGACGTTTTGAGAATTACTCCCATTGAGGAAAGTGGTCATGGTGACTGTTGTATTCAATCCCGATGCAATTTCTGTGTTTCATCAGCACTTTGAAGGTCCACAGATTACAGAATGCCTCCAGATGTGCATCGAAAACTACTACTGGTCTTCCAGGGAACGATCAAAAGCGTAGACTGTTTGAGACATTACTCCTGTGGAGGAAAGTGCGAATGGTGACTGCTGTATTCAATCCCGATGCAATTTCTGTGTTTCATCAACACTCTGATAGTCCACAGATTACAGATTGCCTCCAGATGTGCATCGGAAACTACTACTCGTCTTCCTGGGAACGATCAGAGCATAGACTGTTTGAGACATTACTCCCATGGAGGAAAGTGCGCATGGTGACTGTTGTATTCAATCACGATGTAATTTCTGTGTTTCATCAACACTTTGAAGGTCCACAGATTACAGAACGCCTCCAGATGTGCATCGGAAACTACTACTGGTCTTCGAGGGAACGATCAAAGCATAGACTGTTTGAGACATTATTCCTCTGGAGGAAAGTGCGAATGGTGACTGTAGTATTCAATCCCGATGCAATTTCTGTGTTTCATCAACACTCAGATAGTCCTCAGATTACAGAATGCCTCCAGATGTGCATCGGAAACTACTACTGGTCTTCCAGGGAACGATCAAAGCGTAAACTGTTTGAGACATTACTCCCATGGAGGAAAGTGCGCATGGTGACTGTTGTATTAAATCCCGATTCAATTTCCGTGTTTTATCAACACTCTGATAGTCCACAGATGACAGAATGACTAACGATGTGCATCGGAAACTATTACTGGTCTTCCAGGGAACGATCAAATCGTAGACTGTTTGAGACATTACTCCCATGGAGGAAAGTGCGCATGGTGACTGTTGTATTCAGTCCCGAAGCAATTTCTGTGTTTCATCATCACTCTGATAGTCCACAGATTACAGAATGCCTCCAGATGTGCATCGGATACTACTACTGGTCTTCCAGGGAACGATCAAAGCGTAAACTGTTTGAGACATTACTCCCATGGAATAAAGTGCGCATGGTGACTGTTGTATTCAAACCCGATGCAATTTCTGTGTTTCATCAACACTCAGATAGTCCACAGATTACAGATTGCCTGCAGATGTGCATCGGAAACTGCCACATGTCTTCGAGGGAACGATCAAAGCATAGACTGTTTGAGACATTACTCCCGTGGAGGAAAGTGCGCATGGTGACTGTTGTATTCAATCCCGATGCAATTTCTGTGTTTCATCAACACTCAGTTAGTCCACAGATTACAGAATGCCTCCAGATGTGCAACGGAAACTGCTACTGGTCTTCCAGGGAACGATCAAACCGTAGACTGTTTGAGACATTACTCCCATGGAGGAAAGTGCGCATGGTGACTGTTGTATTCAATCCCGATGCAGTTTCTGTGTTTCATCAACACTCTGATAGTCCACAGATTACAGAATGCCTCCAGATGAACATCGGAAACTACTACTGGTCTTCCAGGGAACGATCAAAACGTAAACTGTTTGAGACATTATTCCCATATAGGAAAGTGCGCATGGTGACTGTTGTATTCAATCCCGATTCAATTTCCGTGTTTTATCAACACTATGATAGTCCACAGATAACAGAATGACTAAAGGTGTGCATCGGAAACTACTACGGGTCAAACAGGGAACGATCAAAGGGTAGAATGTTTCAGACATTACTCCCATGGGGGAAATTGTGCATGGTGACTGTTGTTTTCAATCCCGATGCAATTTCTGTGTTTCATCAACACTCAGATAGTCCACAGATTACAGAATGCCTCCAGATGTGCATCGGATACTACTACTGGTCTTCCAGGGAACGATCAAAGCGTAAACTGTTTGAGACATTACTCCCATGGAATAAAGTGCGCATGGTGACTGTTGTATTCAATCCCGATTCAATTTCCGTGTTTTATCAACACTCAGATACTCCACAGATAACAGAATGACTAACGATGTGCATCGGAAACTACTACTGGTCTTCCAGGGAACGATCAAATCGTATACTGTTTGAGACATTACTCCCATGGAGGAAAGTGCGCATGGTGACTATTGTATACAGTCCCGAAGCAATTTCTGTGTTTTATCATCACTCTGATAGTCCACAGATTACAGAATGCCTCCAGATGTGCATCGGAAACTATTACTGGTCTTCCAGGGAACGATGAAAGCGTAAACTGTTTGAGACATTACTCCCTTGGAGGAAAGTGCGCATGGTGACTGTTGTATTCAATCCCGATTCAATTTCTGTGTTTCATCAACACTCTGATAGTCCACAGATTACAGAATGACTCCAGATGTGCATCGGAAACTACTACTGGACTTCCAGGGAACGATCAAATTGTAGACTGTTTGAGACATTACTCACATGGAGGAAAGTGCGCATGTTGACTGTTGTATTCAATCCCGAAGCAATTTCTGTGTTTCATCAACACTCTGATAGTCCACAGATTTCAGAATGCCCCCAGATGTGCATCGGAAACCACTACTGGTCTAACAGGGAACGATCAAAGCGTAGATTGTTTGAGACATTACTCCCATGGGGGAAAGTGTGCATTGTGACTGTTGTATTAAATCCCGATGCAATTTCTTTGTTTCATCAACACTCTGATAGTCCACAGATTACAGAATGCCTCCAGATGTGCATCGGAAACCACTACTGGTCTTCCAGGGAAGGATCAAAGCGTAGACTGTTTGAGACGTTACTCCCATGGAGGAAAGTGTGCATGGTGACTCTTGTATTCTATCCCGAAGCAATTTCTGTGTTTCATCAACACTGTGATGGTCCACAGATTACACAATGAATCCAGATGTGCATCGGAAACTACTACTGGTCTAACAAGGAACGATCAAATCGTAGAATGCTTGAGACATTACTCCCATGGGGGAAAGTGCGCATGGTGACTGTTGTATTCAATCCCGATGCAATTTCTGTGTTTCATCAACACTCAGATAGTCCTCAGATTACAGAATGCCTCCAGATGTGCATCGTAAACTACTACTGGTCTTACAGAGAACGATCAAGGCGTAGACTTTTTGAGAATTACTCCCATTGAGGAAAGTGGTCATGGTGACTGTTGTATTCAATCCCGATGCAATTTCTGTGTTTCATCAGCACTTTGAAGGTCCACAGATTACAGAATGCCTCCAGATGTGCATCGAAAACTACTACTGGTCTTCCAGGGAACGATCAAAAGCGTAGACTGTTTGAGACATTACTCCTGTGGAGGAAAGTGCGAATGGTGACTGCTGTATTCAATCCCGATGCAATTTCTGTGTTTCATCAACACTCTGATAGTCCACAGATTACAGATTGCCTCCAGATGTGCATCGGAAACTACTACTCGTCTTCCTGGGAACGATCAGAGCATAGACTGTTTGAGACATTACTCCCATGGAGGAAAGTGCGCATGGTGACTGTTGTATTCAATCACGATGTAATTTCTGTGTTTCATCAACACTTTGAAGGTCCACAGATTACAGAATGCCTCCAGATGTGCATCGGAAACTACTACTGGTCTTCGAGGGAACGATCAAAGCATAGACTGTTTGAGACATTATTCCTCTGGAGGAAAGTGCGAATGGTGACTGTTGTATTCAATCCCGATGCAATTTATGTGTTTCATCAACACTCAGATAGTCCTCAGATTACAGAATGCCTCCAGATGTGCATCGGAAACTACTACTGGTCTTCCAGGGAACGATCAAAGCGTAAACTGTTTGAGACATTACTCCCATGGAGGAAAGTGCGCATGGTGACTGTTGTATTCAATCCCGATTCAATTTCCGTGTTTTATCAACACTCTGATAGTCCACAGATGACAGAATGACTAACGATGTGCATCGGAAACTATTACTGGTCTTCCAGGGAACGATCAAATCGTAGACTGTTTGAGACATTACTCCCATGGAGGAAAGTGCGCATGGTGACTGTTGTATTCAGTCCCGAAGCAATTTCTGTGTTTCATCATCACTCTGATAGTCCACAGATTACAGAATGCCTCCAGATGTGCATCGGAAACTACTACTGGTCTAACTGCGAACGATCAAAGGGTAGAATGTTTCAGACATTACTCCCATGGGGGAAAGTGTGCATGGTGACTGTTGTTTTCAATCCCGATGCAATTTCAGTGTTTCATCAACACTCAGTTAGTCCACAGATTACAGAATGCCTTCAGATGTGCATCGGAAACTACTACTGGTCTTCCAGGGAACGATCAAAGCGTAGACTTTTTGAGACATTACTCCCATTGATGAAAGTGAGCATGGTGACTGTTGTATTCAATCCCGATGCAATTTCAGTGTTTCAACGACACTCTGATAGTCCGCAGGTTACAGAATGCCTCCAGATGTGCATCGGAAACTACTTCTGGTCTTCCAGGGAACGATCAAAGCGTAGACTGTTTGAGACATTACTACCATGGAGGAAAGTGCGCATGGTGACTGTTGTAATCAATCCCGATGCAATTTCTGTGTTTCATCAACATTCTGATAGTCCACAGATTACAGAATGCATCCAGATGTGCAACGGAAAATACTACTGGTCTTACAGGGAACGAACAAAGCGTAGACTGTTTGAGACATTACTCCTATGTAGGAAAGTGCGCATGGTGACTTTTGTATTCAATCCCGATGCAATTTCTTTGCTTCATCAACACTCTAATAGTCCACAGATTACAGAATGCCTCCAGATGTGCATCGGAAACTACTACTGGTCTTCCAGGGAACGATCAAAGCGTAGACTCTTTGAGACATTACTCCCATGGAGGAAAGTGCGCATGGTGACTGTTGTATTCAATTCGGAAGCAATTTCTGTGTTTCATCAACACTCTGATAGTCCACAGATTACAGAAAGCCTATAAATGTGCATCGGAAGCTACTATTCGTCTAACAAGGAACGATCAAAGCGTAGAATGTTTGAGACATTACTCCCATGGGGGAAAGTGCGCATGGTGACTGTTGTATTAAATCCCGATGCAATTTCAGTGTTTCATCAACTCTCAGTTAGTCCACAGATTACAGAATGCCTCCAGATGTGCATTGTAAACTACTACTGGTCTTCCAGGCAACGATCAAGGCGTTGACTGTTCGAGAATTACTCCAATGGAGGAAAGTGGTCATGGTGACTGTTGTATTCAATCCCGATGCAATTTCTGTGTTTCATCAAACACATTGAAGGTCCACAGATTACATAGTGCCTCCTGATGTGCATCGGAAACTACTACTGGTCTTGCAGGGAACGATCAAAGCGTAGACTGTTTGAGACATTACTCCCATGGAGGAAAGTGCGCATGGTGACTGTTGTATTCAATCCCATTGCAATTTCTGTGTTTCATCAACACTCAGTTAGTCCACAGATTACAGAATGCCTTCAGATGTGCATCGGAAACTACTACTGGTCTTCCTGGGAACGATCAAAGCGTAGACTGTTTGAGACATTACTCCCATGGAGGAAAGTGCGCATGGTGACTGTTGTATTCAATCCCGATGCAATTTCTGTGTTTTATCAACACTCAGTTAGTCCACAGATTACAGAATGACTCCAGATGTGAATCGGAAACTACTACTGGTTTTCCAGGGAACGATCAAAGCGTAAACTGTTTGAGACATTACTCCCATGGAGGAAAGTGCGCATGGTGACTGTTGTATTCAATCCCGATTCAATTTCCGTCTTTTATCAACACTCTGATTGTCCACAGATAACAGAATGACTAAAGATGTGCATGGGAAACTACTACTGGTCTTCCAGGGAACGATCAAAACGTAGACTGTTTGAGACATTACTACCATGGAGGAAAGTGCGCATGGTGACTGTTGTATTCAATCCCGAGGCAATTTCTGTGTTTCAACAACACTCTGATAGTAAACAGATAACAGAATGCCTACAGATGTGCATCGGATACTACTACTGGTCTTCCAGGGACCGATCAAAGCGTAAACTGTTTGAGACATTACTCCCATGGAATAAAGTGCGCATGGTGACTGTTGTATTTAATCCCGATTCAATTTCCGTGTTTTATCAACACTCTGATAGTCCACAGATAACAGAATGACTAACGATGTGCATCGGAAACTACTACTGGTCTTCCAGGGAACGATCAAATCGTATACTGTTTGAGACATTACTCCCATGGAGGAAAGTGCGCATGGTGACTGTTGTATACAGTCCCGAAGCAATTTCTGTGTTTTATCATCACTCTGATAGTCCACAGATTACAGAATGCCTCCAGATGTGCATCGGAAACTATTACTGGTCTTCCAGGGAACGATGAAAGCGTAAACTGTTTGAGACATTACTCCCTTGGAGGAAAGTGCGCATGGTGACTGTTGTATTCAATCCCGATTCAATTTCTGTGTTTCATCAACACTCTGATAGTCCACAGATTACAGAATGACTCCAGATGTGCATCGGAAACTACTACTGGACTTCCAGGGAACGATCAAATTGTAGACTGTTTGAGACATTACTCACATGGAGGAAAGTGCGCATGTTGACTGTTGTATTCAATCCCGAAGCAATTTCTGTGTTTCATCAACACTCTGATAGTCCACAGATTTCAGAATGCCCCCAGATGTGCATCGGAAACCACTACTGGTCTAACAGGGAACGATCAAAGCGTAGATTGTTTGAGACATTACTCCCATGGGGGAAAGTGTGCATTGTGACTGTTGTATTAAATCCCGATGCAATTTCTGAGTTTCATCAACACTCTGATAGTCCACAGATTACAGATTGCCTCCAGATGTGCATCGGAAACTACCACTGGTTTTTCTGGGAACGATCAGAGAATAGACCGTTTGAGACATTACTCCCATGGAGGAAAGTGCGCATGGTGACTGTTGTATTCAATCCCAATACAATTTCTGTGTTTCGTCAACACTCAGATACTCATCAGATTACAGAATGCCTCCAGATGTGCATCGGAAACTACTACTGGTCTTCCAGGGCACGATCAAAGCGTAGACTGTTTGAGTCATTACTCCCATGGAGAAAAGTGCGCATGGTGACTGTTGTATTCAATCGCGATGCAATTTCTGTGTTTCAACAACACTCTGATAGTCCACAGTTTACAGAATGGCTCCAGATGTGCATCGGAAACTACTACCGGTCCTTCAGGGAACGATCAAGGCGTAGACTGTTTGAGAGATTACTCCCATGGAGGAAAGTTCGCATGGTGACTGTTGTATTCAATGACGATACAATTTCTGTCTTTCATCAACACCCGGATAGACCACAGATTACAGAATGCCTCCAGATGTGCATCGAAAACTACTACTAGTCTTCAGGGAACGATGAAATCGATGACAGTTTGAGACATTACTCCCATGGAGGAAAGTGCGCATGGTGACTGTTGTATTCAATCCCGATTCAATTTCCGTGTTTTATCAACACTCTGATAGTCCACAGATGACAGAATGACTAACGATGTGCATCGGAAACTATTACTGGTCTTCCAGGGAATGATCAAATCGTAGACTGTTTGAGACATTACTCCCATGGAGGAAAGTGCGCATGGTGACTGTTGTATTCAGTCCCGAAGCAATTTCTGTGTTTCATCATCACTCTGATAGTCCACAGATTACAGAATGCCTCCAGATGCGCATCGGATACTACTACTGGTCTTCCAGGGAACGATCAAAGCGTAAACTGTTTGAGACATTACTCCCATGGAATAAAGTGCGCATGGTGACTGTTGTATTCAATCCCGATGCAATTTCTGTGTTTCATCAACACTCAGATAGTCCACAGATTACAGATTGCCTGCAGATGTGCATCGGAAACTGCCACATGTCTTCGAGGGAACGATCAAAGCATAGACTGTTTGAGACATTACTCCCGTGGAGGAAAGTGCGCATGGTGACTGTTGTATTCAATCCCGATGCAATTTCTGTGTTTCATCAACACTCAGTTAGTCCACAGATTACAGAATGCCTCCAGATGTGCAACGGAAACTGCTACTGGTCTTCCAGGGAACGATCAAACCGTAGACTGTTTGAGACATTACTCCCATGGAGGAAAGTGCGCATGGTGACTGTTGTATTCAATCCCGATGCAGTTTCTGTGTTTCATCAACACTCTGATAGTCCACAGATTACAGAATGCCTCCAGATGAGCATCGGAAACTACTACTGGTCTTCCAGGGAACGATCAAAACGTAAACTGTTTGAGACATTATTCCCATATAGGAAAGTGCGCATGGTGACTGTTGTATTCAATCCCGATTCAATTTCCGTGTTTTATCAACACTATGATAGTCCACAGATAACAGAATGACTAAAGGTGTGCATCGGAAACTACTACGGGTCAAACAGGGAACGATCAAAGGGTAGAATGTTTCAGACATTACTCCCATGGGGGAAATTGTGCATGGTGACTGTTGTTTTCAATCCCGATGCAATTTCTGTGTTTCATCAACACTCAGATAGTCCACAGATTACAGAATGCCTCCAGATGTGCATCGGATACTACTACTGGTCTTCCAGGGAACGATCAAAGCGTAAACTGTTTGAGACATTACTCCCATGGAATAAAGTGCGCATGGTGACTGTTGTATTCAATCCCGATTCAATTTCCGTGTTTTATCAACACTCTGATAGTCCACAGATAACAGAATGACTAACGATGTGCATCGGAAACTACTACTGGTCTTCCAGGGAACGATCAAATCGTATACTGTTTGAGACATTACTCCCATGGAGGAAAGTGCGCATGGTGACTATTGTATACAGTCCCGAAGCAATTTCTGTGTTTTATCATCACTCTGATAGTCCACAGATTACAGAATGCCTCCAGATGTGCATCGGAAACTATTACTGGTCTTCCAGGGAACGATGAAAGCGTAAACTGTTTGAGACATTACTCCCTTGGAGGAAAGTGCGCGTGGTGACTGTTGTATTCAATCCCGATTCAATTTCTGTGTTTCATCAACACTCTGATAGTCCACAGATTACAGAATGACTCCAGATGTGCATCGGAAACTACTACTGGACTTCCAGGGAACGATCAAATTGTAGACTGTTTGAGACATTACTCACATGGAGGAAAGTGCGCATGTTGACTGTTGTATTCAATCCCGAAGCAATTTCTGTGTTTCATCAACACTCTGATAGTCCACAGATTTCAGAATGCCCCCAGATGTGAATCGGAAACCACTACTGGTCTAACAGGGAACGATCAAAGCGTAGATTGTTTGAGACATTACTCCCATGGGGGAAAGTGTGCATTGTGACTGTTGTATTAAATCCCGATGCAATTTCTTTGTTTCATCAACACTCTGATAGTCCACAGATTACAGAATGCCTCCAGATGTGCATCGGAAACCACTACTGGTCTTCCAGGGAAGGATCAAAGCGTAGACTGTTTGAGACGTTACTCCCATGGAGGAAAGTGTGCATGGTGACTCTTGTATTCTATCCCGAAGCAATTTCTGTGTTTCATCAACACTGTGATGGTCCACAGATTACACAATGAATCCAGATGTGCATCGGAAACTACTACTGGTCTAACAAGGAACGATCAAATCGTAGAATGCTTGAGACATTACTCCCATGGGGGAAAGTGCGCATGGAGACTGTTGTATTCAATCCCGATGCAATTTCTGTGTTTCATCAACACTCAGATAGTCCTCAGATTACAGAATGCCTCCAGATGTGCATCGTAAACTACTACTGGTCTTACAGAGAACGATCAAGGCGTAGACTTTTTGAGAATTACTCCCATTGAGGAAAGTGGTCATGGTGACTGTTGTATTCAATCCCGATGCAATTTCTGTGTTTCATCAGCACTTTGAAGGTCCACAGATTACAGAATGCCTCCAGATGTGCATCGAAAACTACTACTGGTCTTCCAGGGAACGATCAAAAGCGTAGACTGTTTGAGACATTACTCCTGTGGAGGAAAGTGCGAATGGTGACTGCTGTATTCAATCCCGATGCAATTTCTGTGTTTCATCAACACTCTGATAGTCCACAGATTACAGATTGCCTCCAGATGTGCATCGGAAACTACTACTCGTCTTCCTGGGAACGATCAGAGCATAGACTGTTTGAGACATTACTCCCATGGAGGAAAGTGCGCATGGTGACTGTTGTATTCAATCACGATGTAATTTCTGTGTTTCATCAACACTTTGAAGGTCCACAGATTACAGAACGCCTCCAGATGTGCATCGGAAACTACTACTGGTCTTCGAGGGAACGATCAAAGCATAGACTGTTTGAGACATTATTCCTCCGGAGGAAAGTGCGAATGGTGACTGTTGTATTCAATCCCGATGCAATTTCTGTGTTTCATCAACACTCAGATAGTCCTCAGATTACAGAATGCCTCCAGATGTGCATCGGAAACTACTACTGGTCTTCCAGGGAACGATCAAAGCGTAAACTGTTTGAGACATTACTCCCATGGAGGAAAGTGCGCATGGTGACTGTTGTATTCAATCCCGATTCAATTTCCGTGTTTTATCAACACTCTGATAGTCCACAGATGACAGAATGACTAACGATGTGCATCGGAAACTATTACTGGTCTTCCAGGGAACGATCAAATCGTAGACTGTTTGAGACATTACTCCCATGGAGGAAAGTGCGCATGGTGACTGTTGTATTCAATCCCGATGGAATTTTTGTGTTTCATCAAACACATTGAAGGTCCACAGATTACATAGTGCCTCCAGATGTGCATCGGAAACTACTACTGGTCTTCCAGGGAACGATCAAAGCGTAGACTGTTTGAGACATTACTCCCATGGAGGAAAGTGCGCATGGTGACTGTTGTATTCAATCCCATTGCAATTTCTGTGTTTCATCAACACTCAGTTAGTCCACAGATTACAGAATGCCTTCAGATGTGCATCGGAAACTACTACTGGTCTTCCTGGGAACGATCAAAGCGTAGACTGTTTGAGACATTACTCCCATGGAGGAAAGTGCGCATGGTGACTGTTGTATTCAATCCCGATTCAATTTCCGTCTTTTATCAACACTCTGATTGTCCACAGATAACAGAATGACTAAAGATGTGCATGGGAAACTACTACTGGTCTTCCAGGGAACGATCAAAACGTAGACTGTTTGAGACATTACTACCATGGAGGAAAGTGCGCATGGTGACTGTTGTAATCAATTACGACGCAATTTCTGTGTTTCATCAACATTCTGATAGTCCACAGATTACAGAATGCATCCAGATGTGCAACGGAAAATACTACTGGTCTTACAGGGAACGAACAAAGCGTAGACTGTTGAGACATTACTCCTATGTAGGAAAGTGCGCATGGTGACTTTTGTATTCAATCCCGATGCAATTTCTTTGCTTCATCAACACTCTGATAGTCCACAGATTACAGAATGCCTCCAGATGTGCATCGGAAACTACTACTTGTCTTCCAGGGAACGATCAAAGCGTAGACTGTTTGAGACATTACTCCCATGGAGGAAAGTGCGCATGGTGACTGTTGTATTCAATTCGGAAGCAATTTCTGTGTTTCATCAACACTCTGATAGTCCACAGATTACAGAAAGCCTATAAATGTGCATCGGAAGATACTATTCGTCTAACAAGGAACGATCAAAGCGTAGAATGTTTGAGACATTACTCAAATGGGGGAAAGTGCGCATGGTTACTGTTGTATTAAATCCCGATGCAATTTCAGTGTTTCATCAACTCTCAGTTAGTCCACAGATTACAGAATGCCTCCAGATGTGCATTGTAAACTACTACTGGTCTTCCAGGCAACGATCAAGGCGTTGACTGTTCGAGAATTACTCCAATGGAGGAAAGTGGTCATGGTGACTGTTGTATTCAATCCCGATGGAATTTTTGTGTTTCATCAAACACATTGAAGGTCCACAGATTACATAGTGCCTCCAGATGTGCATCGGAAACTACTACTGGTCTTCCAGGGAACGATCAAAGCGTAGACTGTTTGAGACATTACTCCCATGGAGGAAAGTGCGCATGGTGACTGTTGTATTCAATCCCATTGCAATTTCTGTGTTTCATCAACACTCAGTTAGTCCACAGATTACAGAATGCCTTCAGATGTGCATCGGAAACTACTACTGGTCTTCCTGGGAACGATCAAAGCGTAGACTGTTTGAGACATTACTCCCATGGAGGAAAGTGCGCATGGTGACTGTTGTATTCAATCCCGATGCAATTTCTGTGTTTTATCAACACTCAGTTAGTCCACAGATTACAGAATGACTCCAGATGTGAATCGGAAACTACTACTGGTTTTCCAGGGAACGATCAAAGCGTAAACTGTTTGAGACATTACTCCCATGGAGGAAAGTGCGCATGGTGACTGTTGTATTCAATCCCGATTCAATTTCCGTCTTTTATCAACACTCTGATTGTCCACAGATAACAGAATGACTAAAGATGTGCATGGGAAACTACTACTGGTCTTCCAGGGAACGATCAAAACGTAGACTGTTTGAGACATTACTACCATGGAGGAAAGTGCGCATGGTGACTGTTGTATTCAATCCCGAGGCAATTTCTGTGTTTCAACAACACTCTGATAGTAAACAGATAACAGAATGCCTACAGATGTGCATCGGAAACTACTTCTGGTCTTCCAGGGAACGATCAAAGCGTAGACTGTTTGAGACATTACTACCATGGAGGCAAGTGCGCATGGTGACTGTTGTATTCAATCCCGATGCAATTTCTGTGTTTCATCAACATTCTGATAGTCCACAGATTACAGAATGCATCCAGATGTGCAACGGAAAAAACTACTGGTCTTACAGGGAACGAACAAAGCGTAGACTGTTTGAGACATTACTCCTATGTAGGAAAGAGCGCATGGTGACTTTTGTAGTCAATCCCGATGCAATTTCTTTGTTTCATCAACACTCTGATAGTCCACAGATTACAGAATGCCTCCAGATGTGCATCTTAAACTACTACTGGTCTTCCAGGGAACGATCAAAGCGTAAACTCTTTGAGACATTACTCCAATGGAGGAAAGTGCGAATGGTGACTGTTGTTTGAATCCCGATGGAATTTCTGTGTTTCATTAATACTCTGATAGTCCACAGATTACAGAATGCCTCCAGATGTGCATCGGAAACTACTACTGGTCTTCCAGGGAACGATCAAAGCGTAGACTGTTTGAGACATTACTCCCATGGAGGAAAGTGCGCATGGTGACTGTTGTATTCAATTCGGAAGCAATTTCTGTGTTTCATCAACACTCTGATAGTCCACAGATTACAGAAAGCCTATAAATGTGCATCGGAAGATACTACTCGTCTAACAAGGAACGATCAAAGCGTAGAATATTTGAGACATTACTCCCATGGGGGAAAGTGCGCATGGTGACTGTTCTATTCAATCCCGATGCAATTTCTGTGTTTCATCAACACTCTGATAGTCCACAGACTTCAGATTGCCTCCAGATGTGCATCGCAAACTACTACTGGTCTTCCTGGGAACGATCAAAGCATAGACTGTTTGAAGCATTACTCCCATGGAGGAAAGTGCGCATGGTGACAGTTGTATTCAATCACGATGTAATTTCTGTGTTTCATCAACACTTTGAATGTCCACAGATTACAGATTGCCTGCAGATGTGCATCGGAAACTGCCACATGTCTTCGAGGGAACGATCAAAGCATAGACTGTTTGAGACATTACTCCCGTGGAGGAAAGTGCGCATGGTGACTGTTGTATTCAATCCCGATGCAATTTCTGTGTTTCATCAACACTCAGTTAATCCACAGATTACAGAATGCCTCCAGATGTGCAACGGAAACTGCTACTGGTCTTCCAGGGAACGATCAAACCGTAGACTGTTTGAGACATTACTCCCGTGGAGGAAAGTGCGCATGGTGACTGTTGTATTCCATCCCGATGCAGTTTCTGTGTTTCATCAACACTCTGATAGTCCACAGATTACAGAATGCCTCCAGATGAGCATCGGAAACTACTACTGGTCTTCCAGGGAACGATCAAAACGTAAACTGTTTGAGACATTATTCCCATATAGGAAAGTGCGCATGGTGACTGTTGTATTCAATCCCGATTCAATTTCCGTGTTTTATCAACACTATGATAGTCCACAGATAACAGAATGACTAAAGGTGTGCATCGGAAACTACTACGGGTCAAACAGGGAACGATCAAAGGGTAGAATGTTTCAGACATTACTCCCATGGGGGAAATTGTGCATGGTGACTGTTGTTTTCAATCCCGATGCAATTTCTGTGTTTCATCAACACTCAGATAGTCCACAGATTACAGAATGCCTCCAGATGTGCATCGGATACTACTACTGGTCTTCCAGGGAGCGATCAAAGCGTAAACTGTTTGAGACATTACACCCATGGAATAAAGTGCGCATGGTGACTGTTGTATTCAATCCCGATTCAATTTCCGTGTTTTATCAACACTCTGATAGTCCACAGATAACAGAATGACTAACGATGTGCATCGGAAACTACTACTGGTCTTCCAGGGAACGATCAAATCGTATACTGTTTGAGACATTACTCCCATGGAGGAAAGTGCGCATGGTGCCTGTTGTATACAGTCCCGAAGCAATTTCTGTGTTTTATCATCACTCTGATAGTCCACAGATTACAGAATGCCTCCAGATGTGCATCGGAAACTATTACTGGTCTTCCAGGGAACGATGAAAGCGTAGATTGTTTGAGACATTACTCCCATGGGGGAAAGTGTGCATGGTGACTGTTGTATTCAATCCCGATGCAATTTCTGAGTTTCATCAACACTCTGATAGTCCACAGATTACAGATTGCCTCCAGATGTGCATCGGAAACTACTACTGGTCTTCCAGGGCACGATCAAAGCGTAGACTGTTTGAGTCATTACTCCCATGGAGAAAAGTGCGTATGGTGACTGTTGTATTCAATCGCGATGCAATTTCTGTGTTTCAACAACACTCTGATAGTCCAGAGTTTACAGAATGGCTCCAGATGTGCATCGGAAACTACTACTGGTCCTTCAGGGAACGATCAAGGCGTAGACTGTTTGAGAGATTACTCCCATGGAGGAAAGTTCGCATGGTGACTGTTGTATTCAATGCCGATACAATTTCTGTCTTTCATCAACACCCGGATAGACCACAGTTTACAGAATGCCTCCAGATGTGCATCGAAAACTACTACTAGTCTTCAGGGAACGATGAAATCGATGACAGTTTGAGACATTACTCCCATGGAGGAAAGTGGTCATAGTGACTGTTTTATTCATTCCCGATGCAATTTCTTTGTTTCATCAACACTCTGATAGTCCACAGATTACAGAATGCCTCCAGATGTGCATCGGAAACCACTACTGGTCTTCCAGGGAAGGATCAAAGCGTAGACTGTTTGAGACGTTACTCCCATGGAGGAAAGTGTGCATGGTGACTCTTGTATTCTATCCCGAAGCAATTTCTGTGTTTCATCAACACTGTGATGGTCCACAGATTACACAATGAATCCAGATGTGCATCGGAAACTACTACTGGTCTAACAAGGAACGATCAAATCGTAGAATGCTTGAGACATTACTCCCATGGGGGAAAGTGCGCATGGTGACTGTTGTATTCAATCCCGATGCAATTTCTGTGTTTCATCAACACTCAGATAGTCCTCAGATTACAGAATGCCTCCAGATGTGCATCGTAAACTACTACTGGTCTTACAGAGAACGATCAAGGCGTAGACTTTTTGAGAATTACTCCCATTGAGGAAAGTGGTCATGGTGACTGTTGTATTCAATCCCGATGCAATTTCTGTGTTTCATCAGCACTTTGAAGGTCCACAGATTACAGAATGCCTCCAGATGTGCATCGGAAACTACTACTGGTCTCCCAGGGAACTATCAAAAGCGTAGACTGTTTGAGACATTACTCCTGTGGAGGAAAGTGCGAATGGTGACTGCTGTATTCAATCCCGATGCAATTTCTGTGTTTCATCAACACTCTGATAGTCCACAGATTACAGATTGCCTCCAGATGTGCATCGGAAATTACTACTGGTCTTCCTGGGAACGATCAGAGCATAGACTGTTTGAGACATTACTCCCATGGAGGAAAGTGCGCATGGTGACTGTTGTATTCAATCACGATGTAATTTCTGTGTTTCATCAACACTTTGAAGGTCCACAGATTACAGAACGCCTCCAGATGTGCATCGGAAACTACTACTGGTCTTCGAGGGAACGATCAAAGCATAGACTGTTTGAGACATTATTCCTGTGGAGGAAAGTGCGAATGGTGACTGTTGTATTCAATCCCGATGCAATTTCTGTGTTTCATCATCACTCTGATAGTCCACAGATTACAGAATGCCTCCAGATGTGCATCGGAAACTACTACTGGTCTAACTGCGAACGATCAAAGGGTAGAATGTTTCAGACATTACTCCCATGGGGGAAAGTGTGCATGGTGACTGTTGTTTTCAATCCCGATGCAATTTCAGTGTTTCATCAACACTCAGATAGTCCACAGATTACAGAATGCCTCCAGATGTGCATCGGGAACTACTACTGGTCTTCGAGGGAACGATCAAAGCATAGACTGTTTGAGACATTACTCCCGTGGAGGAAAGTGCGCATGGTGACTGTTGTATTCAATCCCGATGCAATTTCTGTGCTTCATCAACACTCAGTTAGTCCACAGATTACAGAAGGCCTCCAGATGCGCAACGGAAACTGCTACTGGTCTTCCAGGGAACGATGAAAGCGTAGACTGTTTGAGACATTACTCCCATGGAGGAAAGTGCTCATGGTGACAGTTGTATTCAATCACGATTCAATTTCCGTGTTTTATTAACACTCTGATAGTCCACAGATAACAGAATGACTAACGATGTGCATCGGAAACTACTACTGGTCTTCCAGGGAACGATCAAAACGTAAACTGTTTGAGACATTACTCCCATGGAGGAAAGTGCGCATGGTGACAGTTGTATTCAATCACGATTCAATTTCCGTGTTTTATTAACACTCTGATAGTCCACAGATAACAGAATGACTAACGATGTGCATCGGAAACTACTACTGGTCTTCCACTGAACGATCAAATCGTAGACTGTTTGAGTCATTACTACCATGGAGGAAAGTGCGCATGGTGAATGTTGTATTAAATCGCGATGCAATTTCTGTGTTTCAACAACACTCTGATAGTCCACAGATTACAGAATGGCTCCAGATGTGAATCGGACACTACTACTGGTCTTCCAGGGAACGATTAAAGCGTAACCTGTTTGAGACATTACTCCCATGGAGGAAAGTGCGCATGGTGACTGTTGTATTCAATCCCGATGCAAATTCTGAGTTTCATCAACACTTTGATAGTCCACAGATTATAGATTGCCTCCAGATGTGCATCGGAAAATACTACTGGTCTTTCTGGGAACGACCAAAGAATAGACCGTTTGAGACATTACTCCCATGGAGGAAATAGTGCATGTCGACTGTAGTATTCAATCCCAATGCAATTTCTGTGTTTCATCAACCCTCAGATACTCATCAGATTACATAATGCCTCCAGATGTGCATCGGAAGCTACTACTGGTCTTGCAGGAACGATCAAAGCGTAGACTGTTTGAGTCATTACTCCCATGGAGGAAAGTTGGCATGGTGACTGTTGTATTCAATCCCGATGCAATTTCTGTGTTTCAACAACACTCTGATAATCCACAGTTTACAGAATGGCTCCAGATGTGCATCGGAAACTACTACTTGTCCTCCAGGGAACGATCAAGGCGTAGAATCTTTGAGACATTACTCCCATGGAGGAAAGTGCGAATGGTGACTGTTTGAGACATTACTCCCATGGACGAAAGTGGTCATGATGACTGTTGTATTCAATCCCGATGCAATTTCTGTGTTTCATCAACACTTTGAAGGTCCACAGATTACAGAATGCCACCAGATGTGCATCGGAAACCGCTACTGGTCTTCCAGGGAACGATCAAAGCGTAGACTGTTTGAGACATTACTCCCATATAGGAAAGTGCGCATGGTGACTGTTGTATTTAATTCCGAAGCAATTTATGTATTTCATCGTCACTCTGATAGTCCACAGATTACAGAATGGCTCCAGATGTGCATCGGAAACCACTACTGGGGTAACATGGAACGATCAAAGCGTAGATTGTTTGAGACATTACTCCCATGGAGGAAAGTTCACATGGTGACTGTTGTACTCAATGCCGATACAATTTCTGTGTTCCATCAACACCCGGATGGACCACAGATTACAGAATGCCTCCAGATGTGCGTCGGAAACTACTACTGGTCTTCAGGGAACGATCAAATCGATGACAGTTTGAAACATTACTCTCATGGAAGAAAGTGCGCAATGTGACCGTTGTATTTAATCCCGATGCAATATCTGTGTTTCATCAAGACTCTGATAGTCCACAGATTACAGAATGCCTCCAGATGTGCATCGGAAACTACTACTGGTCTTCTAGGGAACGATGAAAGCGTAAACTGTTTGAGACATTACACCCTTGGAGGACAGTGCGCATGGTGACTGTTGTATTCAATCCCGATTCAATTTCTGTGTTTCATCAACACTCTGATAGTCCACAGATTACAGAATGACTCCAGACGTGCATCGGAAACTACTACTGGTCTTCGGGAACGATCAAAGCGTAGACTGTTTGAGACATTACTCCCATATAGGAAAGTGCGAATGGTGACTGTTGTATTCAAACCCGAAACAATTTCTGTGTTTCATCGACACTCTGATAGTCCACAGATTACAGAATGCCTCCAGATGTGCATCGGAAACCACTACTGGTCTAACAGGGAACGATCAAAGCGTAAATTGTTTGAGACATTACTCCCATGGGGGAAGTGTGCATGGTGACTTTTGTATTCAATCCCGATGCAATTTCTGAGTTTCATCAACACTCCAATAGTCCACAGATTACAGATTGCCTCCAGATGTGCATCGGAAACTACTACTGGTCTTTCTGGGAATGATCAAAGAATAGAACGTTTGAGACATTACTCCCATGGAGGAAAGAGCGCATGGTGACTGTTGTATTCAATCCCAATGCAATTTCTGTGTTTCATCAACACTTTGAGGGCCCACAGATTACAGAAAGCCTCCAGATGTGCACCGGAAACTACTACTGGTCTTCGAGGGAACGATCAAAAGCGCAGACTGTTTGAGACATTACTCCTGTGGAGGAAAGTGCGATTGGTGACTGTTGTATTCAATCCCAATGCAATTTCTGTGTTTCATCAACCCTCAGATACTCATCAGATTACAGAATGCCTCCAGATGTGCATCGGAAACTACTACTGGTCTTCCAGGGAACGATTAAAGCGTAGACAGCCTGAGACATTACTCCCGTGCGCATGGTGACTGTCACAATCCGCAATTTCCTCAATGGGAGTAATGTCTGGTACAGTCTACGCTTTGATCGTTCCCAGGAAGACCAGTAGTAGTTTCCGATGCACATCTGGAGACAATCTCTATTCTGTGGACTATCAGAGTGTTGATGAAACACAGAAATTGCATCGGGATTGAATACAACAGTCACCATCCGCAATTTCCTCCATGGGAGTAACGTCAGAAACAGTCTACGCTTTGATCGTTCCCAGGAATAACAGTAGTAGTTTCCGATGCACATCTGGAGGCAATCTGTAAATTGTGGACTATCAGAGTGTTGATGAAACATAGAAATTGCATCGGGATTGAATACAACAGTCACCATCCACACATTCATTAATGGGACTAATGTCTGAAACAGTCTACGCTTTGATTGTACCCTGGAAGACCAGTAGTAGTTTCCGATGCACATCTGGAGGCATTCTGTAATCTTTGGACCTTCAAAGTGTTGATGAAACACATAAATTGCATCGGGAATGAATACAAATTTCACAATCGTCACTTTCCTCAATGGGAGTAATGTCTCAAACAGTCTACGCTTTGATCGTAACCAGGAAGACAAGTAGTAGTTTCCGATGCACATCTGGAGACAATCTGTATTCTGTGAACTATCAGAGTGGTGATTAAACACAGAAATTGCATCGGGACTGAATACAACAGTCACCATCCGCAATTTCCTCCATGGGAGTAACGTCTGAAACAGTCTATGCCTTGATCGTTCCCTGGAAGACCAGTAGTAGTTTCCGATGCACATCTGTTGGCATTCTGTAATCTGTGGACTATCAGATTGTTGATGAAACACAGAAATGGCATCGGGTTTGAATACAACAGACTCGATGCGTACTTTCCTCCATTGGAGTAAAGTCTCAAACAGTCTACGCTTTGATCGTTCCCTGGAAGACCAGTAGTAGTTTCCGATGCACATCTGGAGGCATTCTGTAATCTGTGGAGTATCAGAGTGTTGATGAAACACAGAAATTGCATCGGGATTGAATACAACAGTCACCATCCGCACTTTCCATCACGGGAGTAATGTCTCAAACAGTCTACGCTTTGATCGTTCCCTGGAAGACCAGTAGTAGTTTCCGATGCACATCTGGAGGCATTCTGTAATCTGTTGACCTTCAAAGTGTTGATGAAACACAGAAATTGCTTCGGGATTGAGTACAACAGTCACCATGCGCACTTTCCTCCACGGGAGTAATGTCTCAAACAGTCTACGCTTTGATCGTTCCCTGGAAAACCAGTAGTAGTTTCCGATGCACGTCTGGTGGCATTCTGTATTCTGTGGACTATCAGAGTGTTGATGAAACACAGAAATTGCATCGGGATTGAATACAACAGGCGCCATGCTCACTTTCCTCCACAGGATTAATGTCTCAAACAGTCTACGGTTTGATCGTTCCCTGGAAGACCAGTAGTAGTTTCCGATGCACATCTGGTGGCATTCTGTTATCTGTGGACTATCAGAGTGTTGATGAAACACAGAAATTTCATCGGGATTGAATACAACAGTCACCATCCACACTTTCCGCCATGGGAGTAATGTCTGAAACAGTCCTCGCTTTAATCGTTTCCTGGAAGACCAGTAGTAGTTTCCGATGCACATCTGGTGGCATTCTGTAATCTGTGGGCTATCAGAGTGTTGATAAAACACTGACATTGCATCGGGATTGAATACAACAGTCACCATCCGCACATTCATCCATGGGAGTAACGTCTGAAACAGTCTACCATTTGATAGTTCCCTGGAAGGCCAGTAGTAGTTTCCGATGCATATCTGGAGGCATTCTGTAATCTGTGGACCTTCAAAGTGTTGATGAAATACAGACATTGCATCGGGATTGAATACAATAGTCACCATGCGCACTTTCCTAAACGGGAGTAGTGTGTCAAACCGTCTACGCTTTGATCATTCCCTGGAAGACCAGTAGTAGTTCCCGATGCACATCCGGTGGCATTCTGTAATCTGTGGACTATCAGAATGTTGTTGAAACACTGAAATTGCATCGGGATTGAATACAACAGTCACCATCCGCACTTTCCACCACGGGAGTAATGTCTCAAACAGTCTACGCTTTCATCGTTCCCTGGAAGACCAGTAGTAGTTTCCGATGCACATCTGCCAGCATTCTGTAATCTGTTGACCTTCAAAGTGTTGATGAAACACAGAAATTGCATCGGGATTGAATACAACAGTCACCATGCGCACTTTCCTAAACGGGAGTAGTGTGTCAAACCGTCTACGCTTTGATCATTCCCTGGAAGACCAGTAGTAGTTCCCGATGCACATCCGGTGGCATTCTGTAATCTGTGGACTATCAGAATGTTGTTGAAACACTGAAATTGCATCGGGATTGAATACAACAGTCACCATCCGCACTTTCCACCACGGGAGTAATGTCTCAAACAGTCTACGCTTTCATCGTTCCCTGGAAGACCAGTAGTAGTTTCCGATGCACATCTGCCGGCATTCTGTAATCTGTTGACCTTCAAAGTGTTGATGAAACACAGAAATTGCATCGGGATTGTATACAACAGTCACCATGCGCACTTTCCTAATCGGGAGTAGTGTGTCAAACAGTCTACGCTTTGATCATTCCCTGGAAGACCAGTAGTAGTTTTCGATGCACTTCTGGAGGTATTCTGTAATCTGTGGACTATCAGAGTGTTGATGAAACACAGAAATTGCATCGGGATTCAATACAACAATCACCATGTGCACCTTCCTCCATGGGAGTAATGTCTCAAACAGTCTACGCTTTGATAGTTCCCTGGAAGACCAGTAGTAGTTTCCGATGCACATCCGGTGGCATTCTGTAATCTGTGGATTATCAGAATGTTGTTGAAACACTGAAATTGCATCGGGATTGAATACAACAGTCACCATGCGCACTTTCCTCCATGGGAGTAATGTCTAAAACAGTCTACAGTTTGATCGATCCCTGGAAGACCAGTAGAAGTTTCGATTCACATCTGGAGGCATTCTGTAATCTGTGGTTCTTTAAAGTGTTGATGAAACACAGAAATTGCATCGGGATTAAATACAACAGTCACCATGGGCCCTTTCCTCCGTGGGAGTAATGTCTCAAACAGTGTACTCTTTTATCGTTTCCTGGAAGACCAGTAGTAGTTTTCGATGCACATCTGGAGGCATTCTGTAATCTGTGGAGTATCAGAGTGTTGATGAAACACAGAAATTGCATCGGGATTGAATACAACAGTCACCATCCGCACTTTCCATCACGGGAGTAATGTCTCAAACAGTCTACGCTTTGATCGTTCCCTGGAAGACCAGTAGTAGTTTCCGATGCACATCTGGAGGCATTCTGTAATCTGTTGACCTTCAAAGTGTTGATGAAACACAGAAATTGCATCGGGATTGAATACAACAGTCACAATCCGCGCTTTTCTCCATGGGAATAATGTCTAAAACAGTCTACGTTTTGATCGTTCCCTGGAAGACCAGTAGTAGTTTCCGATGCACATCTGGAGGCATTCTGTAAACTGGGGATCTTCAAAGTGTTGATGAAACATAGAAATTGCATCGGGATTGAATACAACAGTCACCATCCACACATTCCTTAATGGGAGTAATGTCTGAAACAGTCTACGCTTTGATTGTACCCTGGAAGACCAGTAGTAGTTTCCGATGCACATCTGGAGGCATTCTGTAATCTTTGGACATTCAAAGTGTTGATGAAACACATAAATTGCATCGGGAATGAGTACAACTGCCACAATCCGCACTTTCCTCAATGGGAGTAATGTCTCAAACAGTCTACGCTTTGATCGTAACCAGGAAGACAAGTAGTAGTTTCCGATGCACATCTGGAGACAATATGTATTCTGTGAACTATCAGAGTGTTGATGAAACACAGAAATTGCATCGGGACTGAATACAACAGTCACCATCCGCAATTTCCTCCATGGGAGTAACGTCTGAAACAGTCTATGCCTTGATCGTTCCCTGGAAGACCAGTAGTAGTTTCCGATGCCCATCTGGAGGCATTCTGTAATCTGTGGAGTATCAGGGTGTTGATGAAACACAGAAATTGCATCGGGATTGAATACAACAGTCACCATCGGCACTTTCCACCACGGGAGTAATGTCTCAAACAGTCTACGCTTTGATCGTTCCCTGGAAGAACAGTAGTAGTTTCCGATGCACATCTGGAGGCATTCTGTAATCTGTTGACCTTCAAAGTGTTGATGAAACACAGAAATTGCTTCGGGATAGAATACAACAGTCACCATGCGCACTTTCCTCCACGGGAGTAATGTCTCAAACAGTCTACGCTTTGATCGTTCCCTGGAAGACCAGTAGTAGTTTCCGATGCACGTCTGTCGGCATTCTGTATTCTGTGGACTATCAGAGTGTTGATGAAACACAGAAATTGCATCGGGATTGAATACAACAGGCACCATGCTCACTTTCCTCCACAGGATTAATGTCTCAAACAGTCTACGCTTTGATCGTTCCCTGGAAGACCAGTAGTAGTTTCCGATGCACATCTGGTGGCATTCTGTTATCTGTGGACTATCAGAGTGTTGATGAAACACAGAAATTTCATCGGGATTGAATACAACAGTCACCATCCACACTTTCCGCCATGGGAGTAATGTCTGAAACAGTCCTCGCTTTAATCGTTTCCTGGAAGACCAGTAGTAGTTTCCGATGCACATCTGGTGGCATTCTGTAATCTGTGGGCTATCAGAGTGTTGTAAAAACACTGAAATTGCATCGGGATTGAATACAACAGTCACCATCCGCACATTCCTCCATTGGAGTAACGTCTGAAACAGTCTACCATTTGATCGTTCCCTGGAAGACCAGTAGTAGTTTCCGATGCATATCTGGAGGCATTCTGTAATCTGTGAACCTTCAAAGTGTTGATGAAATACAGAAATTGCATCGGGATTGAATACAACAGTCACCATGCTCACTTCCCTCGATGGGAATAATGTATCAAACAGTCTAAGCTTTGATCGTTCCCAGGAAGGCCAGTAGTAGTTTCCGATGCACATCTGGTTTCATTCTGTAATATGTGGACTGTCAAAGTGTTGATGAAACACAGAAATTGCATCGGGATTGAATACAATAGCCACCATGCGCACTTTCCTGAACGGGAGTAGTGTGTCAAACAGTCTACGCTTTGATCATTCCCTGGAAGACCAGTAGTAGTTCCCGATGTACATCTGGTGGTATTCTGTAATCTGTGGACTATCAGATTGTTGATGAAACACAGAAATTGCATCGGGATTGAATACAAAAGTCACCATGCGCACTTTCCTCCATGGGAGTAATGTCTGAAACAGTCCACGCTTTGATCGTTCCCTGGAAGACCAGTAGTAGTTTCCGATGCACTTCTGGCGGCATTCTGTAATCTGGGGATTTTCAAAGTGTTGATGAAACACAGAAATTGCATCGGGATTGAATACAACAGTCACCATCCGCAATTTCCTCCATGGGAGTAACGTCTGAAACAGTCTACGCTTTGATCGTTCCCAGGAAGAGCAGTAGTAGTTTCCGATGCACATCTGGGGACATTCTGTAATCTGTGGACTATCAGATTGTTGATGAAACACAGAAACTGCATCGGGTTTGAATACAACAGACACGGTGCGCACTTTCCTCCATGCTAGTAATGTCTCAAACAGTGTACGATTTGATCGTTCCCTGGGAGACCAGTAGTAGTATCCGATGCTCATCAGGGGGCATTCTGTAATCTGTGGACTATCTGAGTGTTGATGAAACACAGAAATTGCATCGGGATTGAATACTACAGTCACCATGCGCACTTTCCTCCACGGGAGTAATGTCTCAAACAGTCTACGCTTTGATCGTTCCCTGGATGACCAGTAGTATTTTCCGATGCACATCTGGAGGCATTCTGTAATCTGTGGATCATCAGAGTGTTGATGAAACACAGAAACTGCATCGGGATTGAATACGTCACCATGCGCAGTTTCCTACATGGGAGTAATGTCTCAAACAGTCTATGCTTTAACCGTTCCCAGGGAGACCAGTAGTAGTTTCCGACGCATATCTGGAGGCAATCTGTAATCTGTGGACTATCAGAGTGTTGATGAAACACAGAAATTGCATTGGGATTGAATATAACAGTCACCATGCGCACTTTCCACCACGGGATTAATGTCTCAAACAGTCTACGCTTTGATCGTTCCCTGGAAGACCAGTAGTAGTTTCCGATGCACATCTGGAGGCAATCTGTAATCTGTGCACTATCAGGGTGTTGATAAACACAGAAATTGCATCGGGATTGAATACAACAGTCACCATCCGCACATTCCTCCATGGGAGTAACGTCTGAAACAGTCTACCCTTTGATCGTTCCCTGGAAGACCAGTAGTAGTTTCCGATGCACATCTGGAGGCATTCTGTAATCTGTGGACTATCAGAGTGTTGATGAAACACAGAAATTGCATCGGGATCGAATACAACAGTCACCATGCACACTTTCCTCCATGGGAATAATGTCTGAAACAGTCTAAGCTTTGATCGTTCCCAGGAAAACCAGTAGTAGTTTTCGATGCACTTCTTGAGGCAATCTGTTATCTGTGGACTATCAGAGTGTTGATGAAACACAGAAATTGCATCGTGATTCAATACAACAGTCACCATGTGCACCTTCCTCCATGGGAGTAATGTCTCAAACAGTCTACGCTTTGATAGTTCCCTGGAAGACCAGTAGTAGTTTCCGATGCACATCTGGTGGCATTCTGTAATCTGTGGACTATCAGAATGTTGTTGAAACACTGAAATTGCATCGGGATTGAATACAAAAGTCACCATGCGCACTTTCCTCCATGGGAGTAATGTCTGAAACAGTCCACGCTTTGATCGTTCCCTGGAAGACCAGTAGTAGTTTCCGATGCACTTCTGGAGGCATTCTGTAATCTGGGGATTTTCAAAGTGTTGATGAAACACAGAAATTGCATCGGGATTGAATACAACAGTCACCATCCGCAATTTCCTCCATGGGAATAACGTCTGAAACAGTCTACATTGATCGTTCCCAGGAAGACCAGTAGTAGTTTCCGATGCACATCTGGGGGCATTCTGTAATGTGTGGACTATCAGATTGTTGATGAAACACAGAAACTGCATCGGGTTTGAATACAACAGACACGATGCGCACTTTCCTCCATGCTAGTAATGTCTCAAATAGTGTACGATTTGATCGTTCCCTGGAAGACCAGTAGTAGTATCCGATGCTCATCAGGGGGCATTCTGTAATCTGTGGACTATCTGAGTGTTGATGAAACACAGAAATTGCATCGGGATTGAATACTACAGTCACCATGCGCACTTTCCACCACGGGAGTAATGTCTCAAACAGTCTACGCTTTGATCGTTCCCTGGAAGACCAGTAGTAGTTTCCGATGCACATCTGGAGGCATTCTGTCATCTGTTGACCTTCAAAGTGTTGATGAAACACAGAAATTGCATCGGGATTGGATACAACAGTCACCATGCGCACTTTCCTCCATGGGAGTAATGTCTCAAACAGTCTACGCTTTGATCGTTCCCTGGAAGACCAGTAGTACTTTCCGATGCACATCTGGTGGCATTCTATAATCTGTGGACTATCAGAGTATTGATGTATCACAGAAATTGCATCGGGATTGGATACAACAGTCACCATGCACACTCTCCTCCATGGGAATAATGTCTCAAACAGTCTAAGCTTTGATCGTTCCCTGGAAGACCAGTAGTAGTTTCCGATGCACATATGGAAGCATTCTGTAATCTGTGGACTATCAGAGTGTTGATGAAACACAGAAATTGCACCGGGATTGAATACAACAGTCACCATGCGCACTTTCCTCCATGAAAGTAATGTCTCAAACAGTCTGCGCTTTGATCGTTCCCTGGAAGACCAGTAGTGGTTTCCATTGCACATCTGGAGGTATTCTGTAATCTGTGGTGTATCCGGGTGTTGATAAAAGACAGAAATTGCATCGGGATTGAATACAACAGGCAGCATGCGTACACTCCTCCATGGGAGTAATGTCTCAAACTGTCATCGCTAAGGTCGTTCCCTGTTAGACCAGTAGTAGTTTCCGATGCACATCTGGAGGCATTCTGTAATCTGTGGACTATAAGAGTGTTGATGAAATACAGAAGATCCATCGGGATTGAATACAACAGTCACCATGCGCACTTTCCTCCATGGGAGTAATGTCTCAAACTGTCTACGCTTTGATCGTTCCCTGGAAGACCAGTATTAGTTTCCGATGCACATCTGGAGGTATTCTGTAATCTGTGGTCTATCCGGGTGTTGATAAAAGACAGAAATTGCATCGGGATTGAAAACAACAGGCACCATGCGTGCATTTCTCCATGGGAGTAATGTCTCAAACAGTCATCGCTTTGATCGTTCCCTGAAGACCAGTAGTAGTGTCTGATGCACATCTGGAGGCATTCTGTAATCTGTGGACTATCAGGGTGTTGTTGAAACACAGAAATTGCATCAGGATTCAATACAACAGTAACCATGCGCACTTTCCTCCATGGGAGTAATGTCTCAAACAATTTACGCTTTGATCGCTCCCTGGAAGACCAGTACTAGTTTCCGATGCACATCTGGAGGTATTCTGTAATCTGTGGTCTATCCGGGTGTTGATAAAAGACAGAAATTGCATCGGGATTGAATACAACCGGCACCATGCGTACATTTCTCCATGGGAGTAATGTCTCAAACTGTCATCGATTTGATCGTTCCATGTTAGACCAGTAGTAGTTTCCGACGCACATCTGGAGGCATTCTGTAATCTGTGGACTATCAGAGTGTTTTTGAAACACAGAAATTGCATCAGGATTGAATACAACAGCAACCATGCGCACTTTCCTCCATGGGAGTAATGTCTCAAACAGTCTACGCTATGATCGTTCCCTGGAAGACCAGTAGTAGTTTCCGATGCACATCTTTAGTCATTCTGTTATCTGTGGACTATCAGAGCTTTGATAAAACACGGAAATTGAATCGGGATTGAATACAACAGTCACCATGCGCACTTTCCTCCATGGGAGTAATGTCTCAAACAGTTTGCGCTTTGATCGTTCCCTGGAAGACCAGTAGTAGTTTCCGATGCACATCTGGAGCCATTGTGTAATCTGTGGACTATCAGAGTGTTGATAAAACACAGAAAATGGATCGGGATGGAATACAACAGTCACCATGCGCACTTGCCTCCATGGGAGTAATGTCGCACAAAGTCTACGCTTTGATCGTTCCCTGGAAGACCAGTAGTAAATTCCGATGCACATCTGGTGGCATTCTGTAATCTGTGGACTAACTGAGTGTTGATGAAACACAGAAATTGCATCGGGATTGAATACAACAGTCACCATGCGCACTTTCCTCCACGGGAGTAATGTCTCAAACAGTCTATGCTTTGATCGTTCCCTGGAAGACCAGTAGTAGTGTCCGATGCACATCTGGAGGCATTCTGTAATCTGTGGACTATCAGAGTGTTGATGAAACACAGAAATTGAATCGGGATTTAATACAACAGTCACCATGCACACTTTCCTCCAATGGAGTAATGTCTCAAACAGTTTACGCTTTCATCGTTCCCTGGAAGACCAGTAGTAGTTTCCGATGCACATCTGGAGGCATTCTGTAATCTGTGGATTATCAGAGTGTTGATGAAACACAGAAATTACATCGGGATTGAATACAACAGTCACCATGCGCACTTTCCTCCATGGGAATAATGTCTGAAACAGTCTACGCCTTGATCGTTCCCTGGAAGACCAGTAGTAGTTTCCGATGCACATCTGGAGGCAATTTGTAATCTGTTGTCTATCCGGGTGTTGATGGAACACAGAAATTATATCGGCATTGAATACAACAGTCACCATACGAACTTTCCTCCATGGGAGTAATGACTCAAACAGTCTACGCTTTGATCGTTCCCTGGAAGACCAGTAGTAGCTTCCGATGCACATCTGGAGGCCTTCTGTAATCTGATGAGTATCTGAGGGTTGATGAAACACACAAATTGCATCGGGATTGAATACAACAGTCACCATGCGCACTTTCCTCCATGAGAGTAATGTCTCAAACTGTCATCGATTTGATCGTTCCCTGAAGACCAGTAGTAGTTTCCGATGCACATCTGGAACCATTCTGTAATCTGTGGTCTATCCGGGTGTTGATGGAACACAGAAATTGTATCGGCATTGAATACGACAGTCACCATGCGAACTTTCCTCCATGGGAGTAATGTCTCAAACAGTCTACGCCTTGATCGCTCCCAGGAGGACCAGTAGTAGTTTCCGATGCACATCTGGAGCCATTCTGTAAACTGTGCACTATCAGAGTGTTGTTGAAACAAAGAAATTGCATCGGGATTGAAAACAACAGTCACCATGCCAACTTTCCTCCATGGGAGTAATGACGCAAACAGTCTACGATTTGATCGTTCCCTGGAAGACCAGTAGTAGCTTCCGATGCACATCTGGAAGCATTCTGTAATCTGATGAGTATCAGAGGGTTGATGAAACACAGAAATTGCATTGTGATTGAATACAACAGTCACCATGCGCACTTTCCTCCATGGGAGTAATGTCTCAAACAATCTGCGCTTTGATCGTTCCCTGTTAGACCAGTAGTGGTTTCCGATGCACATCTGGAGCCATTCTGTAATCTGTGGACTATCAGAGTGTCGATGAAACACAGAAATTGCTTCGGGATTGAATACAACAGTCACCATGCGCACTTTCCTCCACAGAAGTAATGTCTCAAGCTGTCTACGCTTTAATCGTTCCCTGGAAGACCTGTAGTAGTTTCGGATGCACATCTGGAGGCATTCTGTAATCTGATGAGTATCTGAGTGTTGATGAAACACAGAAATTGCATTGGGATTGAATACAACAGTCACCATGCGCTCTTTCCTCCATGGGAGTAATGTCTCAAACGTTCTATTCTTTGATCGTTCCCAGAAAGACCAGTAGTAGTTTCCGATGCACATCTGGAGGCAATCTGTAATCTGTGGACTATTGGAGTGTTGATGAAACTCAGAAATTGCATCGGGATTGAATACAAAAGTCACCATGCACACTTCCCCCATGGGAGTAATGTCTCAAACAATTTACGCTTTGATCGTTCCCTGTTAGACCAGTAGTGGTTTCCGATGCACATCTGGAGGCATTCTGTAATCTGTGGACTATCAGAGTGTCGATGAAACACAGAAATTGTTTCGGGTTTGAATACAACAGTCACCATTCGCACTTTCCTATATGGGAGTAATGTCTCAAACAGTCTACGCTTTGATCGTTCCCGAAGACCAGTAGTAGTTTCCGATGCACGTCTGGAGTCATTCTGTAATCTGTGGACTATCAGAGTGTTGATGAAACACAGAAATTGAATCGGGATTGAATACAACAGTCACCATGCGCACTGTCCTCCAAGGGTGTAATGTCTCAAACAGGTTACGCTTTCATCGTTCCCTAGAAGACCAGTAGTAGTTTCCGATGCACATCTGGAGGCATTCTGTAATCTGTGGACTATCAGAGTGTTGATTAAACACAGAAATTGCATCGGGATTGAATACAACAGTCACCATGCGCACTTTCCTCCATGGGAGTAATGTCTCAAGCTGTCTACGCTTTAATCGTTCCCTGGAAGAGCAGTAGTAGTGTCCGATACACATCTGGAGGCATTCTGTAATCTGTGGACTATCAGAGTGTTGATGAAACACAGAAATTGAATCGGGATTTAATACAACAGTCACCATGCACACTTTCCTCCAAGGGAGTAATGTCTCAAACAGTTTATGCTTTCATCGTTCCCTGGAAGACCAGTAGTAGTTTTCGATGCACATCTGGAGGCATTCTGTAATCTGTGGACTATCAGAGTGTTGATGAAACACAGAAATTTCATCGGGATTCAATACAACAGTCACCATGCACACTTTCCTCCATGGGAGTAATGTCTGAAACAGTCTACGCCTTGATCGATCCCTGGAAGACCAGTAGTAGTTTACGATGCACATCTGGAGGCATTCTGTAATCTGTGGACTATCTGAGTCTTGATGAAACACAGATATTGCATCGGGATTAAATACAACGGTCACAATGCGCACTTTCTTCCATGAGAGTAATGTTTCAAACTGTCATCGATTTGATCGTTCCCTGAAGACAAGTAGTAGTTTCCGATGCACATCTGGAGGCATTCTGTAATCTGTGGTCTATTCGGGTGTTGATGGAACACAGAAATTGTATCGCCATTGAGTACAACAGTCTCCATGTGAACTTTCCTCCATGGGAGTAATGTCTCAAACAGTCTACGCCTTGATCGTTCCCTGGAGGACCAGTAGAAGTTCCCGATGCACATCTGGAGCCATTCTGTAAACTGTGGATTATCAGAGTGTTGTCGAAACACAGAAACTGCATCTTGATTGAATACAACAGTCACCATGCACACTTTCCCCCATGGGAGTAATGTCTCAAACAATCTACGCTTTGATCGTTCCATGTTACCCCAGTAGTGGTTTCCGATGCACATCTGGAGCCATTCTGTAATCTGTGGACTATCAGAGTGTCGATGAAATACATAAATTGCTTCGGAATTAAATACAACAGTCACCATGCGCACTTTCCTATATGGGAGTAATGTCTCAAACAGTCTACGCTTTGATCGTTCCCTGGAAGACCAGTAGTGGTTTCCGATGCACATCTGGTGGCATTCTGTAATCTGTGGACCTTCAAAGTGTTGATGAAACACAGAAATTGCATCGGGATTGAATACAACAGTCATCATGACCACTTTCGTCCATGGGAGTAATGTCTCAAACAGTCACCATTCGCACTTTCCTCCATGGGAGTAATGTCTCAAAGATTCTACGCCTTGATCGTTCCATGGAGGACACGTAGTAGTTTCCGATGCACATCTGGAGCCATTCTGTAAACTGTGGATTATCAGAGTGTTGTTGAAACACAGAAATTGCATCGGGATTGAATACAACAGTCACCATGCCAACTTTCCTCCATGGGAGTAATGACTCAAACAGTCTACGCTTTGATCGTTCCTGGAAGACCAGTAGTAGCTTCCGATGCACATCTGGAGGCATTATGTAATCTGATGAGTATCTGAGGGTTGATGAAACACAGAAATTGCATTGGGATTGAATACTACAGTCGACATGCACTATTTCCTCCATGGGAGTAATGTCTCAAACGGTCTATTCTTTGGTCGTTAGCAGAAAGACCAGTAGTATTTTCCGATGCACATCTGGAGGCAATCTATAATCTGTGGACTATCAAAGTGTTGATGAAACTCAGAATTTGCATCGGGATTGAATACAACAGTCACCATGCGCACTTTCCTCCATGGGAGTAATGTCTCAAACAGGTTACGCTTTAATCGTTCCCTGGAAGACCAGTAGTAGTGTCCGATTCACATCTGGAGCCATTCTGTAATCTGTGGACTATCAGAGTGTTGTTGAAACACAGAAATTGCATCGCGATTTAATACAACATTCACCATGCGCACTTTCCTCCATGGGAGTAATGTCTCAAACAGTTTACGTTTTGATCGTTCCCTGGAAGACCAGTAGTAGTTTCCGATGCACATCTGGAGGCATTGTGTAATCTGTGGAATATCAGAGTGTTGATGAAACACATAAACTGCATGGCGATGGAATACAACTGTCAGCATGAGCACTTTCCTCCATGGGAGTAATGTCTCAAATAGTCTACGCTTTCATCGTTCCCTCTAAGACCAGTAGTAGTTTCCGTTGCGCATCTGTAGGCCTTCTGTAATCTGTGGACTAACTGAGTGTTGATGAAGCACAGAAATTGCATCGGGATTGAATACAACACTCACCATGCGCACTTTCCTCCACGGGAGTAATGTCTCAAACAGTCTATGGTTTGATCGTTCCCTCGAAGACCAGTAGTAGTTCCCGATGCACATCTGGAGGCATTCTGTAATCTGTGGACTATCTGAGTGTTGATGAAACACTGAAATTGCATCGGGATTGAAAACAACAGTCACCATGCACACTTTCCCCCATGGGAGTAATGTCTGAAACATTCTACCCTTTGATCGTTCGCAGTTAGACCAGTAGTAGTTTCCGATGCACATCTGGAGGCATTCTGTAATCTGTGGACTATCAGAGTGATGATGAAACACAGAAATTGCTTCGGGACTGAATACAACAGTCACCATGCGCACTTTCCTCCATGGGAGTAATGTCTCAAACAGTCTACGATTTGATCGTTCCCTGGAAGACCAGTAATAGTTTCCGATGCACATCGTTAGTCATTCTGTTATCTGTGGACTATCAGAGTGTTGATAAAACACGGAAATTGAATCGGGATTGAATACAACAGTCACCATGCGCACTCTCCTCCATGGGAGTAATGTCTCAAACAGTTTACGCTTTGATCGTTCCCTGGAAGACCAGTAGTAGTTTCCGATGCACATCTGGAGGCATTCTGTAATCTGAGGACTATCTGAGTGTTGATGAAACACAGAAATTGCATCGGGATTGAATACAACAGTCACCATTCGCACTTTCCTCCACAGGAATAATGTCTCAAACAGTCTATGCTTTGACCGTTCCCTCGAAGACCAGTAGTAGTTTCCGATGCACATCTGGAGGCGTTCTGTAATCTGTGGACCTTCAAAGTGTTGATGAAACACAGAAATTACATCGTGATTGAATACAACAGTCACCATGCGCACTTTCCTCCATGGGAGTAATGTCTCAAACAGTCTATGCTCTGATCGTTCCCAGGAAGACCAGTAGTAGTTTCCGATGCACATCTGGAGGCAATCTGTAATCTGTGGACTATCAGAGTGTTGATGAAACACAGAAATTGCATCGGGATTGAATACAGCAGTCACCATTCGCACTTTCCTCCACAGGAGTAATGTCTCAAACAGTCTACGCTTTTGATCGTTCCCTGGGAGACCAGTAGTAGTTTCCGATGCACATCAGGAGGCATTCTGTAATCTGTGGACCTTCAAAGTGCTGATGAAACACAGAAATTGCATCGGGATTGAATACAACAGTCACCATGACCACTTTCCTCAATGGGAGTAATTCTCAAAAAGTCTACGCCTTGATCGTTCTCTGTAAGACCAGTAGTAGTTTCCGATGCACATCTGGATTCATTGTGTAATCTGTGGACCATCACAGTGTTGATGAAAAACAGAAATTGCTTCGGGATAGAATACAAGAGTCACCATGCACACTTTCCTCCATGGGAGTAACGTCTCAAACAGTCTACGCTTTGATCCTTCCCTGGAAGACCAGTAGTGATTTCCGATGCACATCTGGAGGCATTCTGTAATCTGTGGACTATCAGAGTGTTGATGAAACAGAGAAATTGCATCGGGAATGAATACAACAGTCACCATGGACACTTTCCCCCATGGGAGTAATGTCTCAAACAATCTACGCTTTGATCGTTCCCTGTTAGACCAGTAGTGGTTTCCGATGCACATCTGGAGGCATTCTGAAATCTGTGGACTATCAGAGTGTTGATGAAACACAGAAATTGCTTCGGGATTGAATACAACAGTCAACATGCGCACTTTCCTCCATGTGAGTAATGTCTCAAACAGTCTACAATTTGATCGTTCCCTGGAAGTCCAGTAGTAGTTTCCGATGCACATATGGAGTCATTCTGTAATCTGTGGACTATCAGAGTGTTGATGAATCACAGAAATTGAATCGGGATTGAATACAACGGTCGCCATGCGCACTTTCCTCCAAGGGAGTAATGTCTCAAACAGTTTACGCTTTCATCGTTCCCTGGAAGACCAGTAATAGTTTCCGATGCACATCTGGAGGCATTCTGTAATCTGTGGACTATCAGAGTGATGATAAAACACAGAAATTGCTTCGGGACTGTATACAACAGTCACCATGCGCACTTTCCTCCATGGGAGTAATGTCTCAAACAGTATACGATTTGATCGTTCCCTGGAAGACCAGTAGTAGTTTCCGATGCACATCGTTAGTCATTCTGTTATCTGTGGACTATCAGAGTGTTGATAAAACACGGAAATTGAATCGGGATTGAATACAACACTCACCATGCGCACTTTATTCCATGGGAGTAATGTCTCAAACAGTTTACGCTTTGATCGTTCCCTGGAAGACCAGTAGTAGTATCCGATGCACATCTGGAGGCATTCTGTAATCTGTGGACTATCTGAGTGTTGATGAAACACAGAAATTGCATCGGGATTGAAAACAACAGTCACCATGCACAATTTCCCCCATGGGAGTAATGTCTGAAACATTCTACCCTTTGATCGTTCCCTGTTTGACCCGTAGTAGTTTCCGATGCACACCTTTAGTCATTCTGTTATCTGTGGACTATCATAGTGTTGATAAAACACGGAAATTGAATCGGGATTGAATACAACAGTCACCATGCGCACTTTCCTATATGGGAATAATGTCTCAAACAGTTTACGTTTTGATCGTTCCCTGGAAGACCAGTAGTAGTTTCCGATGCTCATCTGGAGGCATTCTGTAACCTGTGGACTATCACAGTGTTGATGAAACACAGAAACTGCATCGGGATGGAATACAACAGTCACCATGCGCACTTTCCTCCATGGGAGTAATGTCTCAAACAGTCTACGGTTTGATCGTTCCCTGGATGACCAGTAGCAGTTTCCGTTGCACATCTGGAGGCATTCTGTAATCTGTGGACTAACTGAGTGTTGATGAAACACAGAAATTGCATCGGGATTGAATACAACAGTCACCATGCGCACTTTCCTCCATGGTAGTAATGTCTCAAACAGTCTACGCTTTGATCGTTCCCTGGAAGACCAGAAGTCGTTTCCGATGCACATCTGTAGGCATTCTGTTATCTGTTTACTATCAGAGTGTTGTTGAAACACAGAAATTGCCTCGGGATTGAATACAACAGTCACCATGCGCACTTTCCTCCATGGTAGTAATGTCTCAAACAGTCTACGTTTTGATCGTTCCCTGGAAGACCAGTAGTAGTTTCCCATGCACATCTTTAGTCATTCTGTTATCTGTGGACAATCAGAGTGTTGATAAAAGACGGAAATTGAATCGGGATTGAATGCAACAGTCACCATGCGCACTTTCCTCCATGGGAGTAATGTCTCAAACAGTTTACGCTTTGATCGTTCCCTGGAAAACCAGTAGTAGTTTCCGATTCACATCTGGAGTCATTCTGTAATCTGTGGACTAACTGAGTGTTGATAAAACACAGAAATTGCATCGGGATTGAATACAACAGTCACCATGCGCACTTTCCTCCATGGTAGTAATGTCTCAAACAGTCTACGTTTTGATCGTTCCCTGGAAGACCAGTAGTAGTTTCCCATGCACATCTTTAGTCATTCTGTTATCTGTGGACAATCAGAGTGTTGATAAAAGACGGAAATTGAATCGGGATTGAATGCAACAGTCACCATGCGCACTTTCCTCCATGGGAGTAATGTCTCAAACAGTCTACGCTTTGATCGTTCCCAGGAAGACCAGTAGTAGTTTCCGATGCACATCTGAAGGCATTCTGTAATCTGTGGACTAACTGAGTGTTGATGAAACACAGAAATTGCAATGGGATTGAATACAACAGTCACCATGCGCACTTTCCTCCATGGGAGTAATGTCTCAAACAGTCTACGCTTTGATCCTTCCCTGGAAGACCAGTAGTAGTTACCGTTGAACATCTGGAGGCATTCTGTAATCTGTGGACTATCATAGTATTGATGAAACACTGAAATTGAATCGGGATTGAATACAACAGTCACCATGCGCACTTTCCTCCATGGGAGTAATGTCTCAAACAGTCTATGATTTGATCGTTCCCAGGAAGACCAGTAGTAGTTTCCGATGCACATCTGGAGGCAATCTGTAATCTGTGGACTATCAGAGTGTTGATGAAACACAGAAATTGCATCGGGATTGAATACAACAGTCACCATGTGCAATCTCCTCCACAGGAGTAATGTCTCAAACAGTCTACGCTTTGATCGTTCCCTGGAAGACCAGTAGTAGTTTCCGATGCACATCTGGAGGCACTATGTAATCTGTGGACCTTCAATGTGTTGATGAAACACAGAAATTCCATCGGGATTGAATACAACAGTCACCATGACCACTTTCCTCCATTGGAGTAATTCTCGAACAGTCAACGCCTTGATCGTTGCCTGGAAGACCAGTAGTAGTTTACAATGCACATCTGGAGGCATTCTGTAATCTGTGGACTAACTGAGAGTTGATGAAACACTGAAATTGCATCGGGATTTAATACAACAGTCACCATGCGCACTTTCCCCCATGGGAGTAATGTCTCAAACATTCTACGCTTTGATCGTTCCTTGTTAGATGAATAGTATCTTCCGATGCACATTTATAGGCTTTCTGTAATCTGTGGACTATCAGAGTATTGATGAAACACAGAAATTGCTTCCGAATTGAATACAACAGTCACCATGCGCACTTTCCTACATAGGAGTAATGTCTCAAACAGTCTACGCTTTGTTCGTACCCTGTAAGACCAGTAGTATTTTCCGTTGCACATCTGGATGCATTCTGTAATCTGTGGACTATCAGAATGTTGATGAAACACAGAAATTGCATCGGGATTGATTACAACAGTCACCATGCGCACTTTCCTCCATGGTAGTAATGTCTCAAACAGTCTACGCTTTGATCGTTCCCTGGAAGACCAGAAGTAGTTTCCGATGCACATCTGTAGGAATTCTGTTATCTGTTTACTATCAGAGTGTTGTTGAAACACAGAAATTGCCTCGGGATGGAATACAACAGTCACCATGCGGTCTTTCCTCCATGGTAGTAATGTCTCAAACAGTCTACGCTTTGATCGTTCCCTGGAAGACCAGTAGTAGTTTCCGATGCACACCTTTAGTCATTCTGTTATCTGTGGACTATCATAGTGTTGATAAAACACGGAAATTGAATCGGGATTGAATACAACAGTCACCATGCGCACTTTCCTATATGGGAATAATGTCTCAAACAGTTTACGTTTTGATCGTTCCCTGGAAGACCAGTAGTAGTTTCCGATGCTCATCTGGAGGCATTCTGTAATCTGTGGACTATCAGAGTGTTGATGAAACACAGAAACTGCATCGGGATGGAATACAACAGTCACCATGCGCACTTTCCTCCATGGGAGTAATGTCTCAAACAGTCTACGGTTTGATCGTTCCCTGGATGACCAGTAGCAGTTTCCGTTGCACATCTGGAGGCATTCTGTAATCTGTGGACTAACTGAGTGTTGATGAAACACAGAAATTGCATCGGGATTGAATACAACAGTCACCATGCGCACTTTCCTCCATGGGAGTAATGTCTCAAACAGTCTATGCTTTCATCGTTCCCTCGAAGACATGTGGCAGTTTCCGATGCACATCTGCAGGCAATCTGTAATCTGTGGACATTCAAAGTGTTGATGAAACACAGAAATTACATCGTGATTGAATACAACTGTCACCATGCGCACTTTCCTCCATGGGAGTAATGCTTCAAACAGTCTATGCTTTGATCGTTTTCAGGAAGACCAGTAGTAGTTTGCGATGCACATCTGGAGGCAATCTGAAGTCTGTGGACTATCAGAGTGTTGATGAAACACAGAAATTGCATCGGGATTGAATAGAACAGTCACCATGCGCACTTTCCCCCATGGGAGTAATGTCTCAAACATTCTACGCTTTGATCGTTCCTTGTTAGACGAGTAGTATCTTCCGATGCACATTTATAGGCTTTCTGTAATCTGTGGACTATCAGAGTGTTGATGAAACACAGAAAGTGCTTCCGAATTGAATACAACAGTCACCATGCGCACTTTCCTCCATGGGAGTAATGTCTCAAACAGTCTACGCTTTGATCGTTCCCTGGAAGACCAGTAGTAGTTTCCGATGCACATCTGGAGGCATTCTGTAATCTGTGGACTATCAGAGTATTAATGAAACACAGAAATTCCATCGGGATTGAAACAACAGTCACCATTCGCACTTTCCTCCATTGGAGTAATGTCTCAAAGTGTTTATGCTTTGATCGCTCCCTGGAAGACCAGTAGTAGTTTAAGACGCACATCTGGAGGCATTCTGTAATCTGTGGACTATCAGAGTGTTGATGAAACAAAGAAATTGCATCGGGATTGAATACAAAAGTCACCATGCGCTCTTTCCTACATAGGAGTAATGTCTCAAACAGTCTACGCTTTGTTCGTTCCCTGTAAGACCAGTAGTTTTTTCCGTTGCACATCTGGATGCATTCTGTAATCTGTGGACTATCAGAATGTTGATGAAACACAGAAATTGCATCGGGATTGAATACAACAGTCACCATGCGCACTTTCCTCCATGGTAGTAATGTCTCAAACAGTCTACGCTTTGATCGTTCCCTGGAAGACCAGAAGTAGTTTCCGATGCACATCTGTAGGCATTCTGTTATCTGTTTACTATCAGAGTGTTGTTGAAACACAGAAATTCCCTCGGGATTGAATACAACAGTCACCATGCGCACTTTCCTCCATGGTAGTAATGTCTCAAACAGTCTACGTTTTGATCGTTCCCTGGAAGACCAGTAGTAGTTTCCCATGCACATCTTTAGTCATTCTGTTATCTGTGGACAATCAGAGTGTTGATAAAAGACGGAAATTGAATCGGGATTGAATACAACAGTCACCATGCGCACTTTCCTCCATGGGAGTAATGTCTCAAACAGTTTACGCTTTGATCGTTCCCTGGAAAACCAGTAGTAGTTTCCGATTCACATCTGGAGTCATTCTGTAATCTGTGGACTAACTGAGTGTTGATAAAACACAGAAATTGCATCGGGATTGAATACAACAGTCACCATGCGCACTTTCCTCCATGGGAGAAATGTCTCAAACAGTCTACGCTTTGATCGTTCCCAGGAAGACCAGTAGTAGTTTCCGATGCACATCTGAAGGCATTCTGTAATGTGTGGACTAACTGAGTGTTGATGAAACACAGAAATTGCAATGGGATTGAATACAACAGTCACCATGCGCACTTTCCTCCATGGGAGTAATGTCTCAAACAGTCTACGCTTTGATCCTTCCCTGGAAGACCAGTAGTAGTTACCGTTGAACATCTGGAGGCATTCTGTAATCTGTGGACTGTCATAGTATTGATGAAACACTGAAATTGAATCGGGATTGAATACAACAGTCACCATGCGCACTTTCCTCCATGGGAGTAATGTCTCAAACAGTCTATGATTTGATCGTTCCCAGGAAGACCAGTAGTAGTTTCCGATGCACATCTGGAGGCAATCTGTAATCTGTGGACTATCAGAGTGTTGATGAAACACAGAAATTGCATCGGGATTGAATACAACAGTCACCATGTGCAATCTCCTCCACAGGAGTAATGTCTCAAACAGTCTACGCTTTGATCGTTCCCTGGAAGACCAGTAGTAGTTTCCGATGCACATCTGGAGGCACTATGTAATCTGTGGACCTTCAATGTGTTGATGAAACACAGAAATTCCATCGGGATTGAATACAACAGTCACCATGACCACTTTCCTCCATTGGAGTAATTCTCGAACAGTCAACGCCTTGATCGTTGCCTGGAAGACCAGTAGTAGTTTACAATGCACATCTGGAGGCATTCTGTAATCTGTGGACTAACTGAGAGTTGATGAAACACTGAAATTGCATCGGGATTTAATACAACAGTCACCATGCGCACTTTCCCCCATATGAGTAATGTCTCAAACATTCTACGCTTTGATCGTTCCTTGTTAGATGAATAGTATCTTCCGATGCACATTTATAGGCTTTCTGTAATCTGTGGACTATCAGAGTGTTGATGAAACACAGAAATTGCTTCCGAATTGAATACAACAGTCACCATGCGCACTTTCCTCCATGGGAGTAATGTCTCAAACAGTCTACGCTTTGATCGTTCCCTGAAAGACCAGTAGTAGTTTCCGATGCACATCTGGAGGCATTCTGTAATCTGTGGACTATCAGAGTGTTGATGAAGCAAAGAAATTGCATCGGGATTGAATACAAAAGTCACCATGCGCACTTTCCTACATAGGAGTAATGTCTCAAACAGTCTACGCTTTGTTCGTACCCTGTAAGACCAGTAGTATTTTCCGTTGCACATCTGGATGCAATCTGTAATCTGTGGACTATCAGAATGTTGATGAAACACAGAAATTGCATCGGGATTGATTACAACAGTCACCATGCGCACTTTCCTCCATGGTAGTAATGTCTCAAACAGTCTACGCTTTGATCGTTCCCTGGAAGACCAGAAGTAGTTTCCGATGCACATCTGTAGGAATTCTGTTATCTGTTTACTATCAGAGTGTTGTTGAAACACAGAAATTGCCTCGGGATTGAATACAACAGTCACCATGCGGTCTTCCCTCCATGGTAGTAATGTCTCAAACAGTCTACGCTTTGATCGTTCCCTGGAAGACCAGTAGTAGTTTCCGATGCACATCTGGAGGCATTCTGTAACCTGCGGACTATCAGAGTGTCGTTGAAACACTGAAATTGCATCGGAATTGAATACAACAGTCACCATGCTCACTTTCATCAATGGGAGTAATGTCTCAAAAAGTCTACGCTTTGATCGTTCCCTGGAAGACCAGTAATAGTTTCCGATGCACATCGTTAGTCATTCTGTTATCTGTGGACTATCAGAGTGTTGATAAAACACTGAAATTGAATCGGGATTGAATACAACAGTCACCATGCGCACTTTCCTCCATGGGAGTAATGTCTCAAACAGTTTACGCTTTGATCGTTCCCTGGAAGACCAGTAGTAGTTTCCGATGCACATCTGGAGGCATTCTGTAATCTGAGGACTATCTGAGTGTTGATGAAACACAGAAATTGCATCGGGATTGAATACAACAGTCACCATTCGCATTTTCCTCCACAGGAATAATGTCTCAAACAGTCTATGCTTTGATCGTTCCCTCGAAGACCAGTAGTAGTTTCCGATGCACATCTGGAGGCGTTCTGTAATCTGTGGACCTTCAAAGTGTTGATGAAACACAGAAATTACATCGTGATTGAATACAACAGTCACCATGCGCACTTTCCTCCATGGGAGTAATGTCTCAAACAGTCTATGCTCTGATCGTTCCCAGGAAGACCAGTAGTAGTTTCCGATGCACATCTGGAGGCAATCTGTAATCTGTGGACTATCAGAGTGTTGATGAAACACAGAAATTGCATCGGGATTGAATACAGCAGTCACCATTCGCACTTTCCTCCACAGGAGTAATGTCTCAAACAGTCTACGCTTTTGATCGTTCCCTGGAAGACCAGTAGTAGTTTTCGATGCACATCTGGAGGCATTCTGTAATCTGTGGACCTTCAAAGTGCTGATGAAACACAGAAATTGCATCGGGATTGAATACAACAGTCACCATGACCACTTTCCTCAATGGGAGTAATTCTCAAAAAGTCTACGCCTTGATCGTTCTCTGTAAGACCAGTAGTAGTTTACCATGCACATCTGGAGGCATTCTGTAATCTGAGGACTATCTGAGTGTTGATGAAACACAGAAATTGCATCGGGATTGAATACAACAGTCACCATGCGCACTTTCCCCCATGGGAGTAATGTCTCAAGCATTCTACGATTTGATCGTTCCTTGTTAGACCAGTAGTAGTTTCCGATGCACATCTGGATTCATTGTGTAATCTGTAGACCATCAGATTGTTGATGAAACACAGAAATTGCTTCGGGATAGAATACAAGAGTCACCATGCACACTTTCCTCCATGGGAGTAACGTCTCAAACAGTCTACGCTTTGATCCTTCCCTGGAAGACCAGTAGTAGTTTCCGATGCACATCTGGAGGCATTCTGTAATCTGTGGTCTATCCGGGTGTTGATGAAAGACAGAAATTGTATCGTCATTGAATACAACAGTCACCATGCGAACTTTCCTCCATGGGAGTAATCTGTCAAACAGTCTACGCCTTGATCGTTCCCTGAAGGACCAGTAGTAGTTTCCGATGCACATCTGGAGCCATTCTGTAAACTGTGGACTATCAGAGTGTTGTTGAAACACAGAAATTGCATCGCGATTGAATACAACAGTCACCATGCGCACTTTTCTCCATGGGAGTAATGACTCAAACAGTCTACGCTTTGATCGTGCCCTGGAAGACCAGTAGTAGTTTCCGATGCACATCTGGAGGCATTCTGTAATCTGATGAGTATCTGAGTTTTGACGAAACACAGAAATTGTATTGGGATTGAATACAACAGTCACCATGCGCACTTTCCTCCATGGGAGTAATGTCTCAAACGGTCTATTCTTTGATCGTTCCCAGAAAAACCAGTAGTAGTTTCCGATGCACATCTGGAGGCAATCTGTAATCTGTGGACTATCAGAGTGTTGATGAAACTCAGAAATTGCATCGGGATTGAATACAACAGTCACCATGCACACTTTCCCCCATGGGAGTAATGTCTCAAACAATCTACGCTTTGATCGTTCCCTGTTAGACCAGTAGTGGTTTCCGATGCACATCTGGAGGCATTCTGAAATCTGTGGACTATCAGAGTGTTCATGAAACACAGAAATTGCTTCGGGATTGAATACAACAGTCAACATGCGCACTTTCCTCCATGTGAGTAATGTCTCAAACAGTCTACAATTTGATCGTTCCCTGGAAGTCCAGTAGTAGTTTCCGATGCACATCTGGAGTCATTCTGTAATCTGTGGACTATCAGACTGTTGATGAATCACAGAAATTGAATCGGGATTGAATACAACAGTCACCATGCGCACTTTCCTCCAAGGGAGTAATGTCTCAAACAGTTTACGCTTTCATCGCTCCCTGGAAGACCAGTAATAGTTTCCGATGCACATCTGGAGGCATTCTGTAATCTGTGGACTATCAGAGTGATGATAAAACACAGAAATTGCTTCGGGACTGTATACAACAGTCACCATGCGCACTTTCCTCCATGGGAGTAATGTCTCAAACAGTATACGATTTGATCGTTCCCTGGAAGACCAGTAGTAGTTTCCGATGCACATCGTTTGTCATTCTGTTATCTGTGGACTATCAGAGTGTTGATAAAACACGGAAATTGAATCGGGATTGAATACAACAGTCACCATGCGCACTTTATTCCATGGGAGTAATGTCTGAAACAGTTTACGCTTTGATCGTTCTCTGGAAGACCAGTAGTAGTATCCGATGCACATCTGGAGGCATTCTGTAATCTGTGGACTATCTGAGTGTTGATGAAACACAGAAATTGCATCGGGATTGAAAACAACAGTCACCATGCACACTTTCCCCATGGGAGTAATGTCTGAAACATTTTACCCTTTGATCGTTCCCTGTTTGACCCGTAGTAGTTTCCGATGCACACCTTTAGTCATTCTGTTATCTGTGGACTATCGTAGTGTTGATAAAACACGGAAATTGAATCGGGATTGAATACAACAGTCACCATGCGCACTTTCCTATATGGGAATAATGTCTCAAACAGTTTACGTTTTGATCGTTCCCTGAAAGACCAGTAGTAGTTTCCGATGCTCATCTGGAGGCATTCTGTAATCTGTGGACTATCAGAGTGTTGATGAAACACAGAAACTGCATCGGGATGGAATACAACAGTCACCATGCGCACTTTCCGCCATGGGAGTAATGTCTCAAACAGTCTACGGTTTGATCGTTCCCTGGAAGACCAGTAGCAGTTTCCGTTGCACATCTGGAGGCATTCTGTAATCTGTGGACTAACTGAGTGTTGATGAAACACAGAAATTGCATCGGGATTGAATACAACAGTCACCATGCGCACTTTCCTCCACGGGAGTAATGTCTCAAACAGTCTATGCTTTGATCGTTCCCTCGAAGACCAGTGGCAGTCTCCGATGCACATCTGCAGGCAATCTGTAATCTGTGGACATTCAAAGTGTTGATGAAACACAGAAATTACATCGTGATTGAATACAACTGTCACCATGCGCACTTTCCTCCATGGGAGTAATGCTTCAAACAGTCTATGCTTTGATCGTTCCCAGGAAGACCAGTAGTAGTTTCCGATGCACATCTGGAGGCAATCTGAAGTCTGTGGACTATCAGAGTGTTGATGAAACACAGAAATTGCATCGGGATTGAATAGAACAGTCACCATGCGCACTTTCCCCCATGGGAGTAATGTCTCAAACATTCTACGCTTTGATCGTTCCTTGTTAGACGAGTAGTATCTTCCGATCCACATTTATAGGCTTTCTGTAATCTGTGGACTATCAGAGTGTTGATGAAACACATAAATTGCTTTCGAATTGAATACAACAGTCACCATGCGCACTTTCCACCATGGGAGTAATGTCTCAAACAGTCTACGCTTTGATCGCTCCCTGGAAGACCAGTAGTAGTTTCCGATGCACATCTGGAGGCATTCTGTAATCTGTGGACTATCAGAGTATTAATGAAACACAGAACTTCCATCGGGATTGAAACAACAGTCACCATTCGCACTTTCCTCCATTGGAGTAATGTCTCAAAGAGTTTACGCTTTGATCGTTCCCTGGAAGACCAGTAGTAGTTTAAGATGCACATCTGGAGGCATTCTGTAATCTGTGGAGTATCAGAGTGTTGATGAAACAAAGAAATTGCATCGGGATTGAATACAAAAGTCACCATGCGCTCTTTCCTACTTAGGTGTAATGTCTCAAACAGTCTACGTTTTGATCGTTCCCTGAAAGACCAGTAGTAGTTTCCGATGCTCATCTGGAGTCATTCTGTAATCTGTGGACTAACTGAGTGTTGATAAAACACAGAAATTGCATCGGGATTGAATACAACAGTCACCATGCGCACTTTCCTCCATGGGAGTAATGTCTCAAACAGTCTACGCTTTGATCGTTCCCAGGAAGACCAGTAGTAGTTTCCGATGCACATCTGAAGGCATTCTGTAATCTGTGGACTAACTGAGTGTTGATGAAACACAGAAATTGCAATGGGATTGAATACAACAGTCACCATGCGCACTTTCCTCCATGGGAGTAATGTCTCAAACAGTCTACGCTTTGATCCTTCCCTGGAAGACCAGTAGTAGTTACCGTTGAACATCTGGAGGCATTCTGTAATCTGTGGACTATCATAGTATTGATGAAACACTGAAATTGAATCGGGATTGAATACAACAGTCACCATGCGCACTTTCCTCCATGGGAGTAATGTCTCAAACAGTCTATGATTTGATCGTTCCCAGGAAGACCAGTAGTAGTTTCCGATGCACATCTGGAGGCAATCTGTAATCTGTGGACTATCAGAGTGTTGATGAAACACAGAAATTGCATCGGGATTGAATACAACAGTCACCATGTGCAATCTCCTCCACAGGAGTAATGTCTCAAACAGTCTACGCTTTGATCGTTCCCTGGAAGACCAGTAGTAGTTTCCGATTCGCATCTGGAGGCACTATGTAGTCTGTGGACCTTCAATGTGTTGATGAAACACAGAAATTCCATCGGGATTGAATACAACAGTCACCATGACCACTTTCCTCCATTGGAGTAATTCTCGAACAGTCAACGCCTTGATCGTTGCCTGGAAGACCAGTAGTAGCTTCCGATGCACATTTATAGCCTTTCTGTAATCTGTGGACTATCAGCGTGTTGATGAAATACAGAAATTGCTTCGGGATTGAATACAACAGTCACCATGCGCACTTTCCTCCATGGGAGTAATGTCTCAAACAGTCTACGCTTTGATCGTTTCCTGGAAGACCAGTAGTAGTTTCCGATGCACATCTTTAGTCATTCTGTTATCTGTGGACTATCAGAGTGTTGATAAAAGACGGAAATTGAATCGAGATTGAATACAACAGTCACCATGCGCACTTTCCTCCATGGGAGTAATGTCTTAAACAGTTTACGCTTTGATCGTTCCCTGGAAAACCAGTAGTAGTTTCCGATTCACATCTGGAGGCATTCTGTAATCTGTGGACTAACTGAGTGTTGATATAACACAGAAATTGCATTGGGATTGAATACAACAGTCACCATGCGCACTTTCCTCCATGGGAGTAATGTCTCAAACAGTCTACGCTTTGATCGTTCCCAGGAAGGCCAGTAGTAGTTTCCGATGCACATCTGAAGGCATTCTGTAGTCTGTGGACTAACTGAGTGTTGATGAAACACAGAAATTGCATCGGGATTGAATACAACAGTCACCATGCGCACTTTCCTCCATGGGAGTAATGTCTCAAACAGTCTACGCATTGATCCTTCCCTGGAAGACCAGTAGTAGTTACCGTTGAACATCTGGAGGCATTCTGTAATCTGTGGACAATCATAGTGTTGATGAAACACTGAAATTGAATCGGGATTGAATACAACAGTCACCATGCGCACTTTCCCCCATGGGAGTAATGTCTCAAACATTCTACGCTTTGATCGTTCCTTGTTAGACCAGTAGTAGCTTCCGATGCACATTTATAGGCTTTCTGTAATCTGTGGACTATCAGAGTGTTGATGAAACACAGAAATTGCTTCGGGATTGAATACAACAGTCACCATGCGCACTTTCCCCAATGGTAGTCATGTCTCAAACAGTCTACGCTTTGATCGTTCCCTGGAAGACCAGAAGTAGTTTCCGTTGCACATCTGGAGGCATTCTGTTATCTGTTTACTATCAGAGTGTTGTTGAAACAGAGAAATTGCAGTGGGATTGAATACAACAGTCATCATGCGGTCTTTCCTCCATGGGAGTAATGTCCCAAACAGTCTGCGCTTTGATCGTTCCCAGGCAGACCAGTTGTAGTTTCCGATGCATATCTGGAGGCATTCTGTAACCTGTGGACTATCAGAGTGTCGTTGAAACACTGAAATTGCATCGGGATTGAATACAACAGTCACCATGCGCACTTTCATCCATGGGAGTAATGTCTAAAAAAGTCTACGCTTTGATCGTTCCCTGGAAAAACAGTAGTAGTTTCCTATGCACATCTGGAGGCATTCTGTAATCTGTGGACTATCAGAGTGTTGATGAAACACAGAAATTGCATCGGGATTGAATACAACAGTCACATTGCGCACTTTCCTACATAGGAGTAATGTCTCAAACAGTCTACGCATTGATCGTTCACTGGAAGGTCAGTAGCTGTTTCCGATGCACATCTGGAGGCATTCTGTAATCTGATGAGTATCTGAGTGTTGATGAAACACAGAAATTGCATTGGGATTGAATACAACAGTCACCATGCGCACTTTCCTCCATGATAGTAATGTCTCAAACAATCTACGATTTGAACGTTCCCTGTTAGACCAGTAGTGGTTTCCGATGCACATCTGGAGGCATTCTGTAATCTGTGGACTATCAGAATGTCGATGAAACACAGAAATTGTTTCGGGATTGAATACAACAGTCACAATGCGCACTTTCCTCCATGTGAGTAATGTCTCAAACAGTCTACGCTTTGATCGTTCCCTGGAAGTCCAGTAGTAGTTTCCGATGCACATCTGGAGTCAATCTGTAATCTGTGGACTATCAGAGTGTTGATGAAACACAGAAATTGAATCGGGATTGAATACAACAGTCACCATGCACACTTTCCCTAATAGGAGTAATGTCTGAAACATTCTACCCTTTGATCGTACCCTGTTAGACCAGTAGTAGTTTCCGATGCACATCTGAAGGCATTCTGTAATCTGTGGACTAACTGAGTGTTGATGAAACACAGAAATTGCTTCGGGATTGAATACAACAGTCACCATGCGCACTTTCCTCCATGGGAGTAATGTCTCAAACAGTCTACGATTTGATCGTTCCCTGGTAGACCAGTAGTAGATTCCGATGCAAATCTTTAGCCATTCTGTTATCTGTGAACTATCTCAGTGTAGATAAACACGGAAATTGAATCGGGATTGAATACAACAGTCACCATGCGCACTTTCCTCCATGTGAGTAATGTCTCAAACAGTCTACGCTTTGATCGTTGCCTGGAAGTCCAGTAGTAGTTTCCGTTGCACATCTGGATGCATTCTGTAATCTGTGGACTATCAGAATGTTGATGAAACACAGAAATTGCATCGGGATTGAATACAACAGTCACCATGCGCACTTTCCTCCATGGTAGTAATGTCTCAAACAGTCTACGCTTTGATCGTTCCCTGGAAGACCAGAAGTAGTTTCCGATGCACATCTGTAGGCATTCTGTTATCTGTTTACTATCAGAGTGTTGTTGAAACACAGAAATTGCCTCGGGATTGAATACAACAGTCACCATGCGCACTTTCCTCCATGGTAGTAATGTCTCAAACAGTCTACGTTTTGATCGTTCCCTGGAAGACCAGTAGTAGTTTCCCATGCACATCTTTAGTCATTCTGTTATCTGTGGACAATCAGAGTGTTGATAGAAGACGGAAATTGAATCGGGATTGAATACAACAGTCACCATGCGCACTTTCCACCATGGGAGTAATGTCTCAAACAGTCTACGCATTGATCGTTCACTGGAAGGTCAGTAGCTGTTTCCGATGCACATCTGGAGGCATTCTGTAATCTGATGAGTATCTGAGTGTTGATGAAACACAGAAATTGCATTGGGATTGAATACAACAGTCACCATGCGCACTTTCCTCCATGATAGTAATGTCTCAAACAATCTACGATTTGATCGTTCCCTGTTAGACCAGTAGTGGTTTCCGATGCACATCTGGAGGCATTCTGTAATCTGTGGACTATCAGAATGTCGATGAAACACAGAAATTGTTTCGGGATTGAATACAACAGTCACAATGCGCACTTTCCTCCATGTGAGTAATGTCTCAAACAGTCTACGCTTTGATCGTTCCCTGGAAGTCCAGTAGTAGTTTCCGATGCACATCTGGAGTCAATCTGTAATCTGTGGACTATCAGAGTGTTGATGAAACACAGAAATTGAATCGGGATTGAATACAACAGTCACCATGCACACTTTCCCTAATAGGAGTAATGTCTGAAACATTCTACCCTTTGATCGTACCCTGTTAGACCAGTAGTAGTTTCCGATGCACATCTGGAGTCATTCTGTAATCTGTGGACTATCAGAGGGTTGATGAAACACAGAAATTGCTTCGGGATTGAATACAACAGTCACCATGCGCACTTTCCTCCATGGGAGTAATGTCTCAAACAGTCTACGATTTGATCGTTCCCTGGTAGACCAGTAGTAGATTCCGATGCAAATCTTTAGCCATTCTGTTATCTGTGAACTATCTCAGTGTAGATAAACACGGAAATTTAATCGGGATCGAATACAACAGTCACCATGCGCACTTTCCTCCATGTGAGTAATGTCTCAAACAGTATACGCTTTGATCGTTGCCTGGAAGTCCAGTAGTAGTTTCCGTTGCACATCTGGATGCATTCTGTAATCTGTGGACTATCAGAATGTTGATGAAACACAGAAATTGCATCGGGATTGAATACAACAGTCACCATGCGCACTTTCCTCCATGGTAGTAATGTCTCAAACAGTCTACGCTTTGATCGTTCCCTGGAAGACCAGAAGTAGTTTCCGATGCACATCTGTAGGCATTCTGTTATCTGTTTACTATCAGAGTGTTGTTGAAACACAGAAATTGCCTCGGGATTGAATACAACAGTCACCATGCGCACTTTCCTCCATGGTAGTAATGTCTCAAACAGTCTACGTTTTGATCGTTCCCTGGAAGACCAGTAGTAGTTTCCCATGCACATCTTTAGTCATTCTGTTATCTGTGGACAATCAGAGTGTTGATAGAAGACGGAAATTGAATCGGGATTGAATACAACAGTCACCATGCGCACTTTCCACCATGGGAGTAATGTCTCAAACAGTTTACGCTTTGATCGTTCCCTGGAGAATCAGTAGTAGTTTCCGATTCACATCTGGAGTCATTCTGTAATCTGTGGACTAACTGAGTGTTGATAAAACACAGAAATTGCATCGGGATTGAATACAACAGTCACCATGCGCACTTTCCTCCATGGGAGTAATGTCTCAAACAGTCTACGCTTTGATCGTTCCCAGGAAGACCAGTAGTAGTTTCCGATGCACATCTGAAGGCATTCTGTAATCTGTGGACTAACTGAGTGTTGATGAAACACAGAAATTGCTTCGGGATTGAATACAACAGTCACCATGCGCACTTTCCTCCATGGGAGTAATGTCTCAAACAGTCTACGCTTTGATCCTTCCCTGGAAGACCAGTAGTAGTTACCGTTGAACATCTGGAGGCATTCTGTAATCTGTGGACTATCATAGTATTGATGAAACACTGAAATTGAATCGGGATTGAATACAACAGTCACCATGCGCACTTTCCTCCATGGGAGTAATGTCTCAAACAGTCTATGATTTGATCGTTCCCAGGAAGACCAGTAGTAGTTTCCGATGCACATCTGGAGGCAATCTGTAATCTGTGGACTATCAGAGTGTTGATGAAACACAGAAATTGCATCGGGATTGAATACAACAGTCACCATGTGCAATCTCCTCCACAGGAGTAATGTCTCAAACAGTCTACGCTTTGATCGTTCCCTGGAAGACCAGTAGTAGTTTCCGATGCACATCTGGAGGCACTATGTAATCTGTGGACCTTCAATGTGTTGATGAAACACAGAAATTCCATCGGGATTGAATACAACAGTCACCATGACCACTTTCCTCCATTGGAGTAATTCTCGAACAGTCAACGCCTTGATCGTTGCCTGGAAGACCAGTAGTAGCTTCCGATGCACATTTATAGGCTTTCTGTAATCTGTGGACTATCAGAGTGTTGATGAAATACAGAATTTGCTTCGGGATTGAATACAACAGTCACCATGCGCACTTTCCTCCATGGGAGTAATGTCTCAAACAGTCTACGCTTTGATCGTTTCCTGGAAGACCAGTAGTAGTTTCCGATGCACATCTTTAGTCATTCTGTTATCTGTGGACTATCAGAGTGTTGATAAAAGACGGAAATTGAATCGGGATTGAATACAACAGTCACCATGCGCACTTTCCTCCATGGGAGTAATGTCTTAAACAGTTTACGCTTTGATCGTTCCCTGGAAAACCAGTAGTAGTTTCCGATTCACATCTGGAGGCATTCTGTAATCTGTGGACTAACTGAGTGTTGATATAACACAGAAATTGCATCGGGATTGAATACAACAGTCACCATGCGCACTTTCCTCCATGGGAGTAATGTCTCAAACAGTCTACGCTTTGATCGTTCCCAGGAAGACCAGTAGTAGTTTCCGATGCACATGTGAAGGCATTCTGTAATCTGTGGACTAACTGAGTGTTGATGAAACACAGAAATTGCTTCGGGATTTAATACAACAGTCACCATGCGCACTTTCCTCCATGGGAGTAATGTCTCAAACAGTCTACGCATTGATCGTTTCCTGGAAGACCAGTAGTAGTTTCCGATGCACATCTTTAGTCATTCTATTATCTGTGGACTATCAGAGTGTTGATAATAGACGGAAATTAAATCGGGATTGAATACAACAGTCACCATGCGCACTTTCCTCCATGGGAGCAATGTCTCAAACAGTTTACGCTTTGATCGTTCCCTGGAAAACCAGTAGTAGTTTCCGATTCACATCTGGAGGCATTCTGTAATCTGTGGACTAACTGAGTGTTGATAAAACACAGAAATTGCATCGGGATTGAATACAACAGTCACCATGCGCACTTTCCTCCATGGGAGTAATGTCTCAAACAGTCTACGCTTTGATCGTTCCCAGGAAGACCAGTAGTAGTTTCCGATGCACATCTGAAGGCATTCTGTAATCTGTGGACTAACTGAGTGTTGATGAAACACAGAAATTGCAATGGGATTGAATACAACAGTCACCATGCGCACTTTCCTCCATGGGAGTAATGTCTCAAACAGTCTACGCTTTGATCCTTCCCTGGAAGACCAGTAGTAGTTACCGTTGAACATCTGGAGGCATTCTGTAATCTGTGGACAATCATAGTGTTGATGAAACACTGAAATTGAATCGGGATTGAATACAACAGTCACCATGCGCACTTTCCCCCATGGGAGTAATGTCTCAAACATTCTACGCTTTGATCGTTCCTTGTTAGACCAGTAGTAGCTTCCGATGCACATTTATAGGCTTTCTGTAATCTGTGGACTATCAGAGTGTTGATGAAACACAGAAATTGCTTCGGGATTGAATACAACAGTCACCATGCGCACTTTCCTCCATATGAGTAATGTCTCAAACAGTCTACGCTTTGATCGTTGCCTGGAAGTCCAGTAGTAGTTTCCGTTGCACATCTGGATGCATTCTGTAATCTGTGGACTATCAGAATGTTGATGAAACACAGAAATTGCATCGGGATTGAATACAACAGTCACCATGCGCACTTTCCTCCATGGTAGTAATGTCTCAAACAGTCTACGCTTTGATCGTTCCCTGGAAGACCAGAAGTAGTTTCCGATGCACATCTGTAGGCATTCTGTTATCTGTTTACTATCAGAGTGTTGTTGAAACACAGAAATTGCCTCGGGATTGAATACAACAGTCACCATGCGCACTTTCCTCCATGGTAGTAATGTCTCAAACTGTCTACGTTTTGATCGTTCCCTGGAAGACCAGTAGTAGTTTCCCATGCACATCTTTAGTCATTCTGTTATCTGTGGACAATCAGAGTGTTGATAGAAGACGGAAATTGAATCGGGATTGAATACAACAGTCACCATGCGCACTTTCCACCATGGGAGTAATGTCTCAAACAGTTTACGCTTTGATCGTTCCCTGGAAAACCAGTAGTAGTTTCCGATTCACATCTGGAGTCATTCTGTAATCTGTGGACTAACTGAGAGTTGATAAAACACAGAAATTGCATCGGGATTGAATACAACAGTCACCATGCGCACTTTCCTCCATGGGAGTAATGTCTCAAACAGTCTTTGATTTGATCGTTCCCAGGAAGACCAGTAGTAGTTTCCGATGCACATCTGGAGGCAATCTGTAATCTGTGGACTATCAGAGTGTTGATGAAACACAGAAATTGCATCGGGATTGATTACAACAGTCACCATGTGCAATCTCCTCCACAGGAGTAATGTCTCAAACAGTCTACGCTTTGATCGTTCCCTGGAAGACCAGTAGTAGTTTCCGATGCACATCTGGAGGCACTATGTAATCTGTGGACCTTCAATGTGTTGATGAAACACAGAAATTCCATCGGGATTGAATACAACAGTCACCATGACCACTTTCCTCCATTGGAGTAATTCTCGAACAGTCAACGCCTTGATCGTTGCCTGGAAGACCAGTAGTAGCTTCCGATGCACATTTATAGGCTTTCTGTAATCTGTGGACTATCAGAGTGTTGATGAAATACAGAATTTGCTTCGGGATTGAATACAACAGTCACCATGCGCACTTTCCTCCATGGGAGTAATGTCTCAAACAGTCTACGCTTTGATCGTTTCCTGGAAGACCAGTAGTAGTTTCCGATGCACATCTTTAGTCATTCTGTTATCTGTGGACTATCAGAGTGTTGATAAAAGGCGGAAATTGAATCTGGATTGAATACAACAGTCACCATGCGCACTTTCCTCCATGGGAGTAATGTCTTAAACAGTTTACGCTTTGATCGTTCCCTGGAAAACCAGTAGTAGTTTCCGATTCACATCTGGAGGCATTCTGTAATCTGTGGACTAACTGAGTGTTGATATAACACAGAAATTGCATCGGGATTGAATACAACAGTCACCATGCGCACTTTCCTCCATGGGAGTAATGTCTCAAACAGTCTACGCTTTGATCGTTCCCAGGAAGACCAGTAGTAGTTTCCGATGCACATCTGAAGGCATTCTGTAATCTGTGGACTAACTGAGTGTTGATGAAACACAGAAATTGCAATGGGATTGAATACAACAGTCACCATGCGCACTTTCCTCCATGGGAGTATTGTCTCAAACAGTCTACGCTTTGATCCTTCCCTGGAAGACCAGTAGTAGTTACCGTTGAACATCTGGAGGCATTCTGTAATCTGTGGACAATCATAGTGTTGATGAAACACTGAAATTGAATCGGGATTGAATACAACAGTCACCATGCGCACTTTCCCCCATGGGAGTAATGTCTCAAACATTCTACGCTTTGATCGTTCCTTGTTAGACCAGTAGTAGCTTCCGATGCACATTTATAGGCTTTCTGTAATCTGTGGACTATCAGAGTGTTGATGAAACACAGAAATTGCTTCGGGATTGAATACAACAGTCACCATGCGCACTTTCCTCCATGTGAGTAATGTCTCAAACAGTCTACGCTTTGATCGTTGCCTGGAAGTCCAGTAGTAGTTTCCGTTGCACATCTGGATGCATTCTGTAATCTGTGGACTATCAGAATGTTGATGAAACACAGAAATTGCATCGGGATTGAATACAACAGTCACCATGCGCACTTTCCTCCATGGTAGTAATGTCTCAAACAGTCTACGCTTTGATCGTTCCCTGGAAGACCAGAAGTAGTTTCCGATGCACATCTGTAGGCATTCTGTTATCTGTTTACTATCAGAGTGTTGTTGAAACACAGAAATTGCCTCGGGATTGAATACAACAGTCACCATGCGCACTTTCCTCCATGGTAGTAATGTCTCAAACAGTCTACGTTTTGATCGTTCCCTGGAAGACCAGTAGTAGTTTCCCATGCACATCTTTAGTCATTCTGTTATCTGTGGACAATCAGAGTGTTGATAGAAGACGGAAATTGAATCGGGATTGAATACAACAGTCACCATGCGCACTTTCCACCATGGGAGTAATGTCTCAAACAGTTTACGCTTTGATCGTTCCCTGGAAAACCAGTTGTAGTTTCCGATTCACATCTGGAGTCATTCTGTAATCTGTGGACTAACTGAGTGTTGATAAAACACAGAAATTGCATCGGGATTGAATACAACAGTCACCATGCACACTTTCCTCCATGGGAGTAATGTCTCAAACAGTCTACGCTTTGATCGTTCCCAGGAAGACCAGTAGTAGTTTCCGATGCACATCTGAAGGCATTCTGTAATCTGTGGACTAACTGAGTGTTGATGAAACACAGAAATTGCTTCGGGATTGAATACAACAGTCACCATGCGCACTTTCCTCCATGGGAGTAATGTCTCAAACAGTCTACGCTTTGATCCTTCCCTGGAAGACCAGTAGTAGTTACCGTTGAACATCTGGAGGCATTCTGTAATCTGTGGACTATCATAGTATTGATGAAACACTGAAATTGAATCGGGATTGAATACAACAGTCACCATGCGCACTTTCCTCCATGGGAGTAATGTCTCAAACAGTCTATGATTTGATCGTTCCCAGGAAGACCAGTAGTAGTTTCCGATGCACATCTGGAGGCAATCTGTAATCTGTGGACTATCAGAGTGTTGATGAAACACTGAAATTGCATCGGGATTGAATACAACAGTCACCATGTGCAATCTCCTCCACAGGAGTAATGTCTCAAACAGTCTACGCTTTGATCGTTCCCTGGAAGACCAGTAGTAGTTTCCGATGCACATCTGGAGGCACTATGTAATCTGTGGACCTTCAATGTGTTGATGAAACACAGAAATTCCATCGGGATTGAATACAACAGTCACCATGACCACTTTCCTCCATTGGAGTAATTCTCGAACAGTCAACGCCTTGATCGTTGCCTGGAAGACCAGTAGTAGCTTCCGATGCACATTTATAGGCTTTCTGTAATCTGTGGACTATCAGAGTGTTGATGAAATACAGAATTTGCTTCGGGATTGAATACAACAGTCACCATGCGCACTTTCCTCCATGGGAGTAATGTCTCAAACAGTCTACGCTTTGATCGTTTCCTGGAAGACCAGTAGTAGTTTCCGATGCACATCTTTAGTCATTCTGTTATCTGTGGACTATCAGAGTGTTGATAAAAGACGGAAATTGAATCGGGATTGAATACAACAGTCACCATGCGCACTTTCCTCCATGGGAGTAATGTCTTAAACAGTTTACGCTTTGATCGTTCCCTGGAAAACCAGTAGTAGTTTCCGATTCACATCTGGAGGCATTCTGTAATCTGTGGACTAACTGAGTGTTGATATAACACAGAAATTGCATCGGGATTGAATACAACAGTCACCATGCGCACTTTCCTCCATGGGAGTAATGTCTCAAACAGTCTACGCTTTGATCGTTCCCAGGAAGACCAGTAGTAGTTTCCGATGCACATCTGAAGGCATTCTGTAATCTGTGGACTAACTGAGTGTTGATGAAACACAGAAATTGCTTCGGGATTGAATACAACAGTCACCATGCGCACTTTCCTCCATGGGAGCAATGTCTCAAACAGCCTACGCATTGATCGTTTCCTGGAAGACCAGTAGTAGTTACCGATGCACATCTTTAGTCATTCTATTATCTGTGGACTATCAGAGTGTTGATAATAGACGGAAATTAAATCGGGATTGAATACAACAGTCACCATGCGCACTTTCCTCCATGGGAGCAATGTCTCAAACAGTTTACGCTTTGATCGTTCCCTGGAAAACCAGTAGTAGTTTCCGATTCACATCTGGAGGCATTCTGTAATCTGTGGACTAACTGAGTGTTGATAAAACACAGAAATTGCATCGGGATTGAATACAACAGTCACCATGCGCACTTTCCTCCATGGGAGTAATGTCTCAAACAGTCTACGCTTTGATCGTTCCCAGGAAGACCAGTAGTAGTTTCCGATGCACATCTGAAGGCATTCTGTAATCTGTGGACTAACTGAGTGTTGATGAAACACAGAAATTGCAATGGGATTGAATACAACAGTCACCATGCGCACTTTCCTCCATGGGAGTAATGTCTCAAACAGTCTACGCTTTGATCCTTCCCTGGAAGACCAGTAGTAGTTACCGTTGAACATCTGGAGGCATTCTGTAATCTGTGGACAATCATAGTGTTGATGAAACACTGAAATTGAATCGGGATTGAATACATCAGTCACCATGCGCACTTTCCCCCATGGGAGTAATGTCTCAAACATTCTACGCTTTGATCGTTCCTTGTTAGACCAGTAGTAGCTTCCGATGCACATTTATAGGCTTTCTGTAATCTGTGGACTATCAGAGTGTTGATGAAACACAGAAATTGCTTCGGGATTGAATACAACAGTCACCATGCGCACTTTCCTCCATGGTAGTCATGTCTCAAACAGTCTACGCTTTGATCGTTCCCTGGAAGACCAGAAGTAGTTTCCGTTGCACGTCTGGAGGCATTCTGTTATCTGTTTACTATCAGAGTGTTGTTGAAACAGAGAAATTGCAATGGGATTGAATACAACAGTCACCATGCGGTCTTTCCTCCATGGGAGTAATGTCTCAAACAGTCTACTCTTTGATCGTTCCCAGGAAGACCAGTTGTAGTTTCCGATGCATTTCTGGAGGCATTCTGTAACCTGTGGACTATCAGAGTGTCGTTGAAACACTGAAATTGCATCGGGATTGAATACAACAATCACCATGCGCACTTTCATCCATGGGAGTAATGTCTAAAAAAGTCTACGCTTTGATCGTTCCCTGGAAGACCAGTAGTAGTTTCCGATGCACATCTGGAGGCACTATGTAATCTGTGGACCTTCAATGTGTTGATGAAACACAGAAATTCCATCGGGATTGAATACAACAGTCACCATGACCACTTTCCTCCATTGGAGTAATTCTCGAACAGTCAACGCCTTGATCGTTGCCTGGAAGACCAGTAGTAGCTTCTGATGCACATTTATAGGCTTTCTGTAATCTGTGGACTATCAGAGTGTTGATGAAATACAGAATTTGCTTCGGGATTGAATACAACAGTCACCATGCGCACTTTCCTCCATGGGAGTAATGTCTCAAACAGTCTACGCTTTGATCGTTTCCTGGAAGACCAGTAGTAGTTTCCGATGCACATCTTTAGTCATTCTGTTATCTGTGGACTATCAGAGTGTTGATAAAAGACGGAAATTGAATCGGGATTGAATACAACAGTCACCATGCGCACTTTCCTCCATGGGAGTAATGTCTTAAACAGTTTACGCTTTGATCGTTCCCTGGAAAACCAGTAGTAGTTTCCGATTCACATCTGGAGGCATTCTGTAATCTGTGGACTAACTGAGTGTTGATATAACACAGAAATTGCATCGGGATTGAATACAACAGTCACCATGCGCACTTTCCTCCATGGGAGTAATGTCTCAAACAGTCTACGCTTTGATCGTTCCCAGGAAGACCAGTAGTAGTTTCCGATGCACATCTGAAGGCATTCTGTAATCTGTGGACTAACTGAGTGTTGATGAAACACAGAAATTGCTTCGGGATTGAATACAACAGTCACCATGCGCACTTTCCTCCATGGGAGTAATGTCTCAAACAGCCTACGCATTGATCGTTTCCTGGAAGACCAGTAGTAGTTTCCGATGCACATCTTTAGTCATTCTATTATCTGTGGACTATCAGAGTGTTGATAATAGACGGAAATTAAATCGGGATTGAATACAACAGTCACCATGCGCACTTTCCTCCATGGGAGCAATGTCTCAAACAGTTTACGCTTTGATCGTTCCCTGGAAAACCAGTAGTAGTTTCCGATTCACATCTGGAGGCATTCTGTAATCGGTGGACTAACTGAGTGTTGATAAAACACAGAAATTGCATCGGGATTGAATACAACAGTCACCATGCGCACTTTCCTCCATGGGAGTAATGTCTCAAACAGTCTACGCTTTGATCGTTCCCAGGAAGACCAGTAGTAGTTTCCGATGCACATCTGAAGGCATTCTGTAATCTGTGGACTAACTGAGTGTTGATGAAACACAGAAATTGCAATGGGATTGAATACAACAGTCACCATGCGCACTTTCCTCCATGGGAGTAATGTCTCAAACAGTCTACGCTTTGATCCTTCCTTGGAAGACCAGTAGTAGTTACCGTTGAACATCTGGAGGCATTCTGTAATCTGTGGACAATCATAGTGTTGATGAAACACTGAAATTGAATCGGGATTGAATACAACAGTCACCATGCGCACTTTCCCCCATGGGAGTAATGTCTCAAACATTCTACGCTTTGATCGTTCCTTGTTAGACCAGTAGTAGCTTCCGATGCACATTTATAGGCTTTCTGTAATCTGTGGACTATCAGAGTGTTGATGAAACACAGAAATTGCTTCGGGATTGAATACAACAGTCACCATGCGCACTTTCCTCCATGGTAGTCATGTCTCAAACAGTCTACGCTTTGATCGTTCCCTGGAAGACCAGAAGTAGTTTCCGTTGCACGTCTGGAGACATTCTGTTATCTGTTTACTATCAGAGTGTTGTTGAAACAGAGAAATTGCAATGGGATTGAATACAACAGTCACCATGCGGTCTTTCCTCCATGGGAGTAATGTCTCAAACAGTCTACGCTTTGATCGTTCCCAGGAAGACCAGTTGTAGTTTCCGATGCATTTCTGGAGGCATTCTGTAACCTGTGGACTATCAGAGTGTCGTTGAAACACTGAAATTGCATCGGGATTGAATACAACAATCACCATGCGCACTTTCATCCATGGGAGTAATGTCTAAAAAAGTCTACGCTTTGATCGTTCCCTGGAAAAACAGTAGTAGTTTCCTATGCACATCTGGAGGCATTCTGTAATCTGTGGACTATCAGAGTGTTGATGAAACACAGAAATTGCATCGGGATTGAATACAACAGTCACATTGCGCACTTTCCTACATAGGAGTAATGTCTCAAACAGTCTACGCTTTGATCGTTCACTGGAAGGTCAGTAGCTGTTTCCGATGCACATCTGGAGGCATTCTGTAATCTGATGAGTATCTGAGTGTTGATGAAACACAGAAATTGCATTGGGATTGAATACAACAGTCACCATGCGCACTTTCCTCCATGGGAGTAATGTCTCAAACAATCTACGATTTGATCGTTCCCTGTTAGACCAATAGTGGTTTCCGATGCACATCTGGAGGCATTCTGTAATCTGTGGACTATCAGAATGTCGATGAAACACAGAGATTGTTTCGGGATTGAATACAACAGTCACCATGCACACTTTCCCCCATAGGAGTAATGTCTGAAACATTCTACCCTTTGATCGTACCCTGTTAGACCAGTAGTAGTTTCCGATGCACATCTGGAGGCATTCTGTAATCTGTGGACTATCAGAGGGTTGATGAAACACAGAAATTGCTTCGGGATTGAATACAACAGTCACCATGCGCACTTTCCTCCATGGGAGTAATGTCTCAAACAGTCTACGATTTGATCGTTCCCTGGAAGACCAGTAGTAGATTCCGATGCAAATCTTTAGCCATTCTGTTATCTGTGAACTATCTCAGTGTAGATAAACACGGAAATTGAATCGGGATTGAATACAACAGTCACTATGCGCACTTTCCTCCATGTGAGTAATGTCTCAAACAGTCTACGCTTTGATCGTTCCCTGGAAGTCCAGTAGTAGTTTCCGATGCACATCTGGAATCAATCTGTAATCTGTGGACTATCAGAGTGTTGATGAAACACAGAAATTGAATCGGGATTGAATACAACAGTCACCATGCACACTTTCCCCCATGGGAGTAATGTCTGAAACATTCTACCCTTTGATCGTACCCTGTTAGACCAGTAGTAGTTTCCGATGCACATCTGGAGGCATTCTGTAATCTGTGGACTATCAGAGGGTTGATGAAACACAGAAATTGCTTCGGGATTGAATACAACAGTCACCATGCGCACTTTCCTCCATGGGAGTAATGTCTCAAACAGTCTACGATTTGATCGTTCCCTGGAAGACCAGTAGTAGATTCCGATGCAAATCTTTAGTCATTCTGTTATCTGTGAACTATCTCAGTGTTGATAAAACACGGAAATTGAATCGGGATTGAATACAACAGTCACCATGCTCACTTTCCTCCATGGGAGTAATGTCTCAAACAGTCTACGCTTTGATCGTTCCCTGGAAGACCAGTAGTAGTTTCCGATGCACATCTGTAGGCTTTCTGTTATCTGTTTACTATCAGAGTGATGTTGAAACACAGAAATTGCCTCGGGATTGAATACAACAGTCACCATGCGGTCTCTCCTCCATGGGAGTAATGTCTCAAACAGTCTACGCTTTGATCGTTCCCTGGAAGACCAGTAGTAGTTTCTGATGCACATCTGGAGGTATTCTGTAACCTGTGGACTATCAGAGTGTCGTTGAAACATTGAAATTGCATCGGGATTGAATACAACAGTCACCATGCGCACTTTCATCCATGGCAGTAATGTCTCAAAAAGTCTACGCTTTGATCGTTCCCTGGAAGACCAGTAGTAGTTTCCGATGCACATCTGAAGGCATTCTGTAATCTGTGGACTAACTGAGTGTTGATGAAACACAGAAATTGCAATGGGATTGAATACAACAGTCACAATGCGCACTTTCCTCCATGTGAGTAATGTCTCAAACAGTCTACGCTTTGATCGTTCCCTGGAAGTCCAGTTGTAGTTTCTGATGCACATCTGGAGTCAATCTGTAATCTGTGGACTATCAGAGTGTTGATGAAACACAGAAATTGAATCGGGATTGAATACAACAGTCACCATGCACACTTTCCCCCATGGGAGTAATGTCTGAAACATTCTACCCTTTGATCGTACCCTGTTAGACCAGTATTAGTTTCCGATGCACATCTGGAGGCATTCTGTAATCTGTGGACTATCAGAGGGTTGATGAAACACAGAAATTGCTTCGGGATTGAATACAACAGTCACCATGCGCACTTTCCTCCATGGGAGTAATGTCTCAAACCGTCTATGCTTTGATCGTTCCCAGGAAGACCAGTAGTAGTTTCCGATGTACATTTGGAGGCAATCTGTAATCTGTGGACTATCAGAGTGTTGATGAAACACAGAAATTGCATCGAGATTGAATACAACAGTCACCATGTGCAATCTCCTCCACAGGAGTAATGTCTCAAACAGTCTACGCTTTGATCGTTCCCTGGAAGACCAGTAATAGTTTCCGATGCACATCTGGAGGCATTATGTAATCTGTGGACCTTCAATGTGTTGATGAAACACAGAAATTGCATCGGGATTGAACACAACAGTCACCATGTGCAATCTCCTCCACAAGAGTAATGTCTCAAACAGTCTACGCTTTGATCGTTCCCTGGAAGGCCAGTAGTAGTTTCCGATGCACATCTGGAGGCATTATGTAATCTGTGGACCTTCAATGTGTTAATGAAACACAGAAATTGCATCGCGATTGAATACAACAGTCACCATGACCACATTCCTCCATGGGAGTAATTCTCAAACAGTCTACGCCTTGATTGTTCCCTGGAAGACCAGTAGTAGTTTACGATGCACATCTGGAGGCATTCTCTAATCTGTGGACTAACTGAGTGTTGATGAAACACTGAAATTGCATCGGGATTGAATACAACAGTCACCATGCGCACTTTCCCCCATGGGAGTAATGTCTCAAACATTCTACGCTTTGATCGTTCCTTGTTAGACCAGTAGTAGCTTCCGATGCACATTTATAGGCTTTCTGTAATCTGTGGACTATCAGAGTGTTGATGAAACACAGAAATTGCTTCGGGATTGAATACAACAGTCACCATGCGCACTTTCCTCCATGGTAGTAATGTCTCAAACAGTCTACGCTTTGATCGTTCCCTGGAAGACCAGAAGTAGTTTCCGTTGCACATCTGGAGGCATTCTGTTATCTGTTTACTATCAGAGTGTTGTTGAAACACAGAAATTGCCTCGGGATTGAATACAACAGTCACCATGCGGTCTTTCCTCCATGGGAGTAATGTCTCAAACAGTCTACGCTTTGATCGTTCCCAGGAAGACCAGTAGTAGTTTCCGATGCATATCTGGAGGCATTCTGTAACCTGTGGACTATCAGGGTGTCGTTGAAACACTGAAATTGCATCGGGATTGCATACAACAGTCACCATGCGCACTTTCATCCATGGGAGTAATGTCTCAAAAAGTCTACGCTTTGATCGTTCCCTGGAAGAACAGTAGTAGTTTCCGATGCACATCTGGAGGCATTCTGTAATCTGTGGACTATCAGAGTGTTGATGAAACACAGAAATTGCATCGGGATGGAATACAACAGTCACATTGCGCACTTTCCTACGTAGGAGTAATGTCTCAAAAAGTCTACGCTTTGATCGTTCACTGGAAGGTCAGTACCTGTTTCCGATGCACATCTGGAGGCATTCTGTAATCTGATGAGTATCTGGGTGTTGATGAAACACAGAAATTGCATTGGGATTGAATACAACAGTCACCATGCGCACTTTCCTCCATGGGAGTAATGTCTCAAACAATCTACGATTTGATCGTTCCCTGTTAGACCTGTAGTGGTTTCCGACGCACATCTGGAGGCATTCTGTAATCTGTGGACTATCAGAATGTCGATGAAACACAGAAATTGTTTCGGGATTGAATACAACAGTCACCATGCGCACTTTCCTCCATGTGAGTAATGTCTCAAACAGTCTACGCTTTGATCGTTCCCTGGAAGTACAGTAGTAGTTTCCGATGCACATCTGGAGTCAATCTGTAATCTGTGGACTATCAGAGTGTTGATGAAACACAGAAATTGAATCGGGATTGAATACAACAGTCACCATGCACACTTTCCCCCACGGGAGTAATGTCTGAAACATTCTACCCTTTGATCGTACCCTGTTAGACCAGTAGTAGTTTCCGATGCACATCTGGAGGCATTCTGTAATCTGTGGACTATCAGAGGGTTGATGAAGCACAGAAATTGCTTCGGGATTGAATAGAACAGTCACCATGCGCACTTTCCTCCATGGGAGTAATGTCTCAAACAGTCTACGATTTGATCGTTCCCTGGAAGACCAGTAGTAGATTCCGATGCAAATATTTAGTCATTCTGTTATCTGTGAACTATCTCAGTGTAGATTAACACGGAAATTGAATCGGGATTGAATACAACAGTCACCATGCGCACTTTCCTCCATGGGAGTAGTGTCTCAAACAGTTTACGCTTTGATCGTTATCTGGAAGACCAGTAGTAGTTTCCGATGCACATCTGGAGGCATTGTGTAATCTGTGGACTATCAGAGTGTTGATGAAACACAGATATTGCATCGGGATTGAATACAACAGTCACCATGCGCACTTTCCCCCATGGTAGTAATGTCTCAAACAGTCTACGCTTTAATCGTGCCCTGGAAGACCAGTAGTAGTTTCCGATGCACATCTGTAGGCCTTTTGTTATCTGTTTACTATCAGAGTGTTGTTGAAACACAGAAATTGCCTCGGGATTGAATACAACAGTCACCATGCGGTCTCTCCTCCATGGGAGTAATGTCTCAAACAGTCTACGCTTTGATCGTTCCCTGGAAGACCAGTAGTAGTTTCTGATGCACATCTGGAGGTATTCTGTAACCTGTGGACTATCAGAGTGTCGTTGAAACATTGAAATTGCATCGGGATTGAATACAACAGTCACCATGCGCACTTTCATCCATGGGAGTAATGTCTCAAAAAGTCTACGATTTGATCGTTAGCTGGAAGACCAGTAGTAGTTTCCGATGCACATCTGAAGGCATTCTGTAATCTGTGGACTATCAGAGTGTTGATGAAACACAGAAATTGAATCGGGATTGAATACAACAGTCACCATGCACACTTTCCCCCATGGGAGTAATGTCTGAAACATTCTACCCTTTGATCGTACCCTGTTAGACCAGTAGTAGTTTCCGATGCACATCTGGAGGCATTCTGTAATCTGTGGACTATCAGAGGGTTGATGAAACACAGAAATTGCTTCGGGATTGAATACAACAGTCACCATGCGCACTTTCCTCCATGGGAGTAATGTCTCAAACAGTCTACGATTTGATCGTTCCCTGGAAGACCAGTAGTTGTTTCCGATGCAAATCATTAGTCATTCTGTAATCTGTGGACTAACTAAGTGTTGATGACACACTGAAATTGCAATGGGATTGAATACAACAGTCACCATGCGCACTTTCCTCCATGGGAGTAATGTCTCAAAGAGTCTACGCTTTGATCCTTCCCTGGAAGACCAGTAGTAGTTACCGTTGAACATCTGGAGGCATTCTGTAATCTGTGGACTATCATAGTGTTGATGAAACACTGAAATTGAATCGGGATTGAATACAATAGTCACCATGCGCACTTTCCTCCATGGGAGTAATGTCTCAAACCGTCTATGCTTTGATCGTTCCCAGGATGACCAGTAGTAGTTTCCGATACACATCTGGAGGCAATCTGTAATCTGTGGACTATCAGAGTGTTGATGAAACACAGAAATTGCATCGAGATTGAATACAACAGTAACCATGTGCAATCTCCTCCACAGGAGTAATGTCTCAAACAGTCTACGCTTTGATCGTTCCCTGGAAGACCAGTAGTAGTTTCCGATGCACATCTGGAGGCATTATGTAATCTGTGGACCTTCAACGTGTTGATGAAACACAGAAATTGCATCGGGATTGAGTACAACAGTCACCATGACCACTTTCCTCCATGTGAGTAATGTCTCAAACAGTTTACGCTTTGATAGTTCCTTGGAAAACCAGTAGTAGTTTCCGATTCACATCAGGAGGCATTCTGTAATCTGTGGACTAACTGAGTGTTGATAAAACACAGAAATTGCATCGGGATTGAATACAACAGTCACCATGCGCACTTTCCTCCATGGGAGTAATGTCTGAAACAGTCTACGCTTTGATCGTTTCCTGGAAGACCAGTAGTAGTTTCCGATGCACATCTTTAGTCATTCTGTTATCTGTGGACTATCAGAGTGTTGATAAAAGACGGAAATTGAATCGGGATTGAATACAACAGTCACCATGCGCACTTTCCTCCATGGGAGTAATGTCTCAAACACTTTACGCTTTGATCGTTCCTTGGAAAACCAGTAGTAGTTTCCGATTCACATCTGGAGGCATTCTGTAATCTGTGGACTAACTGAGTGTTGATAAAACACAGAAATTCCATCGGGATTGAATACAACAGTCACCATGCGCACTTTCCTCCATGGGAGTAATGTCTCAAACAGTCTACGCTTTGATCGTTCCCAGGAAGACCAGTAGTAGTTTCCGATGCATATCTGAAGGCATTCTGTAATCTGTGGACTAACTGAGTGTTGATGAAACACAGAAATTGCAATGGGATTGAATACAACAGTCACAATGCGCACTTTCCTCCATGGGAGTAATGTCTCAAACAGTCTACGCTTTGATCCTTCCTTGGAAGACCAGTAGTAGTTACCGTTGAACATCTGGAGGCATTCTGTAATCTGTGGACTATCAGAGTGTTGATGAAACACAGAAATTGAATCGGGATTGAATACAACAGTCACCATGCACACTTTCCCCCATGGGAGTAATGTCTGAAACATTCTACCCTTTGATCGTACCCTGTTAGACCAGTAGTAGTTTCCGATGCACATCTGGTGGCATTCTGTAATCTGTGGACTATCAGAGGGTTGATGAAACACAGAAATTGCTTCGGGATTGAATACAACAGTCACCATGCGCACTTTCCTCCATGGGAGTAATGTCTCAAACAGTCTACGATTTGATCGTTCCCTGGAAGACCAGTAGTAGATTCCGATGCAAATCTTTAGTCATTCTGTTATCTGTGAACTATCTCAGTGTTGATAAAACACGGAAATTGAATCGGGATTGAATACAACAGTCACCATGCGCACTTTCCTCCATGGGAGTAATGTCTCAAACAGTTTACGCTTTGATCGTTCCCTGGAAGACCAGTAGTAGTTTCCGATGCACATCTGGAAGCATTGTGTAATCTGTGGACTATCAGAGTGTTGATGAAACACAGAAATTGCATCGGGATTGAATACAACAGTCACCATGCGCACTTTCCCCCATGGTAGTAATGTCTCAAACAGTCTACGCTTTGATCGTTCCCTGGAAGACCGGTAGTAGTTTCCGATGCACATCTGTAGGCCTTCTGTTATCTGTTTACTATCAGAGTGTTGTTGAAACACGGAAATTGCCTCGGGATTGAATACAACAGTCACCATGCGGTCTCTCCTCCATGGGAGTAATGTCTCAAACAGTCTACGCTTTGATCGTTCCCTGGAAGACCAGTAGTAGTTTCTGAGGCACATCTGGAGGTATTCTGTAACCTGTGGACTATCAGAGTGTCGTTGAAACATTGAAATTGCATCGGGATTGAATACAACAGTCACCATGCGCACTTTCATCCATGGGAGTAATGTCTCAAAAAGTCTACGCTTTGATCGTTCCCTGGAAGACCAGTAGTAGTTTCCGATGCACATCTGGAGGCATTCTGAAATCTATGGACTATCAGAGTGTCGATGAAACACAGAAATTGCTTCGGGATTGAATACAACAGTCACCATGCGCACTTTCCTCCATGTGAGTAATGTCTCAAACAGTCTACGCTTTGATCGTTCCCTGGAAGTCCAGTAGTAGTTTCCGACCCACATCTGGAGGCAATCTGTAATCTGTGGACTATCAGAGTGTTGATGAAACTCAGAAATTGCATCGGGATTGAATACAACAGTCACCATGCTCACTTTCCTCCATGTGAGTAATGTCACAAACAGTCTACGCTTTGATCGTTTTCTGGAAATCCAGTAGTAGTTTCCGATGCACATCTGGAGGCAATCTGTAATCTGTGGACTATCAGAGTGTAGATGAAACTCAGAAATTGCATCGGGATTGAATACAACAGTCACCATGCACACTTTCACCCATGGGAGTAATGTCTCAAACAATGTACGCTTTGGTCGTTAACTGTTAGAACAGTAGTGGTTTCCGATGCACATCTAGAGGCATTCTGCAATCTGTGGACTATCAGAGTGTTGATGAAACAAAGAAATTGCATCGGGATGGAATACAACAGTCACCATGCGCACTTTCCTCCATGGGAGTAATGTCTGTAACATTCTACCCTTTGATCGTTCCCTGTTAGACCAGTAGTAGTTTCCGATGCACATCTTTAGGCATTCTGTAATCTGTGGACTATCAGAGTGTTGATGAAACACAGAAATTGCTTCGGGATTGAATACAACAGTCACCATGCGCACTTTCCTCCATTGGAGTAATGTCTGAAACAGTCTACGCTTTGATCGTTCCCTGGAAGACCAGTAGTAGTTTCCGATGCACATCTTTAGTCATTCTGTTATCTGTGGACTATCAGAGTGTTGATAAAAGACGGAAATTGAATCGGGATTGAATACAACAGTCCTCATGCGCACTTTCCTCCATGGGAGTAATGTCTCAAACAGTCTATGCTTTGATCGTTCCTTGAAGACCAGTAGTAGTTTCCGATGCACATCTGGAGGCAATCTGTAATCTGTGGACTATCAGAGTGTTGATGAAACACAGAAATTGCATCGGGATTGAATACAACAGTCACCATGTGCAATCTCCTCCACAGGAGTAATGTCTCAAACAGTCTACGCTTTGATCGTTAGCTCGAAGACCAGTAGTAGTTTCCAATGCACATCTGGAGGCATTACGTAATCTGTGGACCTTCAATGTGTTGATGAAACACAGCAATTGCATCGGGATTGAATACAACAGTCACCATGACCACTTTCCTCCATGGGAGTTATTCTCAAACAGTCTACGACTTGATCGTTCCCTGGAATACCAGTAGTAGTTTACGATGCAAATCTGGAGGCATTCTGTAATCTGTGGACTAACTGAGTGTTGATGAAACACTGAAATTGCATCGGGATTGAATACAACAGTCACCATGCGCACTTTCCCCCATGGGAGTAATGTCTCAAACATTCTACGCTTTGATCGTTCCTTGTTAGACCTGTAGTAGCTTCCGTTGCACATTTATAGGCTTTCTGTAATCTGTGGACCATCAGAGTGTTGATGAAACACAGAAATTGCTTCGGGATTGAATACAACAGTCACCATGCGCACTTTCCTCCATGGAAGTAATGTCTCAAACAGTCTACGCTTTGATCGTTCCGTGGAATACCAGTAATAGTTTCCGATGCACATCTGGAGGCAATTGTTATCTGTGGACTATCAGAGTATTAATGAAACACAGAAATTCCATCGGGATTGAAACAACAGACACCATTCGCACTTTCCTCCATTGGAGTAATGTCTCAAAGAGTTTGCGCTTTGATCGTTCCCTGGAAGACCAGTAGTAGTTTCCGATGCACATCTGGAGGCATTCTGTAACCTGTGGATTATCAGAGTGTCGTTGAAACACTGAAATTGCATCGGGATTGAATACAACAGTCACCATGCGCACTTTCATCCATGGGAGTAATGTCTCAAAAAGTCTACGCTTTGATCGTTTACTGGAAGAACAGTAGTAGTTTCCGATGCACATCTGGAGGCATTCTGTAATCTGTGGACTATCAGAGTGTTGATGAAACACAGAAATTGCATCGGGATTGAATACAACAGTCACATTGCGCACTTTTCTACATAGGAAAAATGTCTCAAACAGTCTACGCTTTGATCGTTCACTGGAAGGTCAGTAGCTGTTTCCGATGCACATCTGGAGGCATTCTGTAATCTGATGAGTATCTGAGTGTTGATGAAACACAGAAATTGCATTGGGATTGAATACAACAGTCACCATGCGCACTTTCCTCCATGGGAGTAATGTCTCAAAGAATCTACGCTTTTATCGTTCCCTGTTAGACCAGTAGTGGTTTCCGAAGCACATCTGGAGGCGTTCTGTAATCTGTGGACTATCAGAATGACGATGAAACACAGAAATTGCTTCGGGATTGAATACAACAGTCACCATGCGCACTTTCCTCCATGTGAGTAATGTCTCAAACAGTCTACGATTTGATCGTTCCCTGGAAGTCCAGTAGTAGTTTCCGATGCACATCTGGAGTCATTCTGTAATCTGTGGACTATCAGAGTGTTGATGAAACACAGAATTTGAAACGGGATTGAATACAACAGTCACCATGCACACTTTCCCCCATGGGAGTAATGTCTGAAACATTCTGCCCTTTGATCGTTCCCTGTTAGACCAGTAGTAGTTTCCGATGCACATCTGGAGGCATTCTGTAATCTGTGGACTATCAGAGTGTTGATGAAACAAAGAAATTGCATCGCGATGGAATACAACAGTCACCATGCGCACTTTCCTCCATGGGAGTAATGTCTGAAACATTCTACCCTTTGATCGTTCCCTGTTAGACCAGTAGTAGTTTCCGACGCACATCTGGAGGCAATGTGTAATCTGTGGACTATCAGGGTGTTGATGAAACTCAGAAATTGCATCGGGATTGAATACAACAGTCACCATGCGCACTTTCCTCCATGTGAGTAATGTCACAAACAGTCTACGCTTTGATCGTTTTCTGGAAATCCAGTAGTAGTTTCCGATGCACATCTGGAGGCAATCTGTAATCTGTGGACTATCAGAGTGTAGATGAAACTCAGAAATTGCATCGGGATTGAATACAACAGTCACCATGCACACTTTCACCCATGGGAGTAATGTCTCAAACAATCTACGCTTTGGTCGTTAACTGTTAGAACAGTAGTGGTTTCCGATGCACATCTAGAGGCATTCTGCAATCTGTGGACTATCAGAGTGTTGATGAAACAAAGAAATTGCATCGCGATGGAATACAACAGTCACCATGCGCACTTTCCTCCATGGGAGTAATGTCTGAAACATTCTACCCTTTGATCGTTCCCTGTTAGACCAGTAGTAGTTTCCGATGCACATCTTTAGGCATTCTGTAATCTGTGGACTATCAGAGTGTTGATGAAACACAGAAATTGCTTCGGGATGGAATACAACAGTCACCATGCGCACTTTCCTCGATGGGAGTAATGTCTCAAACAGTCTACATTTTGATCGTTCCCTGGAAGACCAGTAGCAGTTTCCGTTGCACATCTGGAGGCATTCTGTAATCTGTGGACTAACTGAGTGTTGATGAAACACAGAAATTGCATCGGGATTGAATACAACAGTCACCATGCGCACTTTCCTCCACGGGAGTAAATATCTCAAACAGTCTATGCTTTGATCGTTCCCTCGAAGACCAGTAGCAGTTTCCGATGCACATCTGGAGGCATTCTGTAATCTGTGGACTATTAGAGTGTTTATGAAACAAAGAAATTGCATCGGGATTGAATACAACAGTCACCATGCGCACTTTCCTACATAGGAGTAATGTCTCAAACAGTCTACGTTTTGTTCGTTCCCTGGAAGACCAGTAGTATTTTAAGTTGCACATCTGGAGGCATTCTGTAATCTGTGGACTATCAGAATGTTGATGAAACAAAGAAATTGCATCGGGATTGAATACAACAGTCACCATGCGCACTTTCCTCCATGGTAGTAATGTCTCAAAGAGTCTACGCTTTGATCGTTCCCTGGAAGACCAATAGTAGTTTCCGATGCACATCTGGAGGCATTCTGTAATCTGTGGTCTATCAGAGTGTTGATGAAACACAGAAATTGCATCGGGATTGAATACAACAGTCAGCATGCGCACTTTCCTACATTGGAGTAATGTCTCAAACAGTCTATGCTTTGATCGTTCCCTGGAAGGTCAGTAGCTGTTTCCGATGCACATCTGGAGGCATTCTGTAATCTGATGAGTATCTGAGTGTTGATGAAACACAGAAATTGCATTGGGATTGAATACAACAGTCACCATGCATACTTTCCCCCATGGTAGTAATGTCTCAAACAGTCTACGCTTTGATCGTTCCCTGGAAGACCAATAGTAGTTTCCGATGCACATCTGGAGGCATTCTGTAATCTGTGGTCTATCAGAGTGTTGATGAAACACAGAAATTGCATCGGGATTGAATACAACAGTACCATGCGCACTATCCTCCATGTGAGTAATGTCTCAAACAGTCTACGCTTTGATCGTTCCCTGGAAGACCAGTAGTAGTTTCCGATGCACATCTGGAGGCATTCTGAAATCTATGGACTATCAGAGTGTTGATGAAACACAGAAATTCCATCGGGATTGAATACAACAGTCACATTGGGCCCTTTCCTACATTGGAGTAATGTCTCAAACAGTCTACGCTTTGATCGTTTCCTGGAAGGTCAGTAGCTGTTTCCGATGCATATCTGGAGGCATTCTGTAATCTGATGAGTATCTGAGTGTTGATGAAACACAGAAATTGCATTGGGATTGAATACAACTGTGACCATGCGCAATTTCCTCCATGGTAGTAACGTCTCAAACGGTCTATTCTTTGATCGTTCCCAGAAAAACCAGTAGTAGTTTCCGATTCACATCTGGAGGCAATCTGTAATCTGTGGACTATCAGAGTGTTGATGAAACTCAGAAATTGCATCGGGATTGAATACAACAGTCAGCATGCGCACTTTCCTCCATGTGAGTAATGTTTCAAACAGTCTGCGCTTTGATCGTTCCGTGGAAGTCCAGTAGTAGTTTCCGACGCACATCTGGAGGCAAATCTGTAATCTGTGGACTATCAGAGTGTTGATGAAACTCAGAAATTGCATCAGGATTGAATACAACAGTCACCATGCGCACTTTCCTCCACGGGAGTAAATATCTCAAACAGTCTATGCTTTGATCGTTCCCTCGAAGACCAGTAGCAGTTTCCGATGCACATCTAGAGGCATTCTGCAATCTGTGGACTATCAGAGCTTTGATGAAACAAAGAAATTGCATCGGGATGGAATACAACAGTCACCATGCGCACTTTCCTCCATGGGAGTAATGTCTGAAACATTCTACCCTTTGATCGTTCCCTGTTAGACCAGTAGTAGTTTCCGATGCACATCTTTAGGCATTCTGTAATCTGTGGACTATCAGAGTGTTGATGAAACACAGAAATTGCTTCGGGATTGAATACGACAGTCCTCATGCGCACTTTCGTCCATGGGAGTAATGTCTCAAACAGTCTATGCTTTGATCGTTCCCAGGAAGACCAGTAGTAGTTACCGATGCACATCTGTAGGCAATCTGTAATCTGTGGACTATCAGAGTGTTGATGAAACACAGAAATTGCATCGGGATTGAATACAACAGTCACCATGTGCAATCTCCTCTACAGGAGTAATGTCTCAAACAGTCTACGCTTTGATCGTTAGCTCGAAGACCAGTAGTAGTTTCCGATGCACATCTTTAGGCATTATGTAATCTGTGGACCTTCAATGTGTTGATGAAACACAGCAATTGCATCGGGATTGAATACAACAGTCACCATGACCACTTTCCTCCATGGGAGTAATTCTCAAACAGTCTACGCCTTGATCGTTCCCTGGAATACCAGTAGTAGTTTACGATGCAAATCTGGAGGCATTCTGTAATCTGTGGACTAACTGAGTGTTGATGCAACACTGAAATTGCATCGGGATTGAATACAACAGTCACCATGCGCACTTTCCTCCATGGAAGTAATGTCTCAAACAATCTACGCTTTGATCGTTCCGTGGAATACCAGTAATAGTTTCCGATGCACATCTGGAGGCATTCTGTAATCTGTGGACTATCAGAGTATTAATGAAACACAGAAATTCCATCGGGATTGAAACAACAGACACCATTCGCACTTTCCTCCATTGGAGTAATGTCTCAAAGAGTTTGCGCTTTGATCGTTCCCTGGAAGACCAGTAGTAGTTTCCGATGCACATCTTTAGTCATTATGTTATCTGTGGACTATCAGAGTGTTGATAAAAGACGGAAATTGAATCGGGATTGAATACAACAGTCCTCATGCGCACTTTCCTCCATGGGAGTAATGTCTCAAACAGTCTATGCTTTGATCGTTCCCAGAAAGACCAGTAGTAGTTTCCGATGCACATCTGGAGGCAATCTGTAATCTGTGGACTATCAGAGTGTTGATGAAACACAGAAATTGCATCGGGATTGAATACAACAGTCACCATGTGCAATCTCCTCCACAGGAGTAATGTCTCAAACAGTCTACGCTTCGATCGTTAGCTCGAAGACCAGTAGTAGTTTCCGATGCACATCTTTAGGCATTATGTAATCTGTGGACCTTCAATGTGTTGATGAAACACAGCAATTGCATCGGGATTGAATACAACAGTCACCATGACCACTTTCCTCCATGGGAGTAATTCTCAAACAGTCTACGCCTTGATCGTTCCCTGGAATACCAGTAGTAGTTTACGATGCAAATCTGGAGGCATTCTGTAATCTGTGGACTAACTGAGTGTTGATGAAACACTGAAATTGCATCGGGATTGAATACAACAGTCACCATGCGCACATTCCCCCATGGGAGTAATGTCTCAAACATTCTACGCTTTGATCGTTCCGTGTTAGACCAGTAGTAGCTTCCGTTGCACATTTATAGGCTTTCTGTAATCTGTGGACCATCAGAGTGTTGATGAAACACAAAAATTGCTTCGGGATTGAATACAACAGTCACCATGCGCACTTTCCTCCATGGAAGTAATGTCTCAAACAGTCTACGCTTTGATCGTTCAGTGGAATACCAGTAGTAGTTTCCGATGCACATCTGGAGGCATTCTGCAATCTGTGGACTATCAGAGTATTAATGAAACACAGAAATTCCATCGGGATTGAAACAACAGACACCATTCGCACTTTCCTCCATTGGAGTAATGTCTCAAAGAGTTTGCGCTTTGATCGTTCCCTGGAAGACCAGTAGTAGTTTCCGATGCACATCTTTAGTCATTCTGTTATCTGTGGACTATCAGAGTGTTGATAAAAGACGGAAATTGAATCGGGATTGAATACAACAGTCCTCATGCGCACTTTCCTCCATGGGAGTAATGTCTCAAACAGTCTATGCTTTGATCGTTCCCAGAAAGACCAGTAGTAGTTTCCGATGCACATCTGGAGGTATTATGTAATCTGTGGACCTTCAATGTGTTGATGAAACACAGCAATTGCATCGGGATTGAATACAACAGTCACCATGACCACGTTCCTCCATGGGAGTAATTCTCAAACAGTCTACGCCTTGATCGTTCACTGGAAGGTCAGTAGCTGTTTCCGATGCACATCTGGAGGCATTCTGTAATCTGATGAGTATCTGAGTGTTGATGAAACACAGAAATTGCATTGGGATTGAATACAACAGTCACCATGCGCACTTTCCTCCATGGGAGTTATGTCTCAAACAATCTACACTTTGATCGTTCCCTGGAAGACCAGTAGTAGTTTCCGATGCTCATCTGGAGGCATTCTGTAATCTGTGGACTATCAGAGTGTTGATGAAACACAGAAAATGCATCGGGATGGAATACAACAGTCACCATGCGCACTTTCCTCGATGGGAGTAATGTCTCAAACAGTCTACGGTTTGATCGTTCCCTGGAAGTCCAGTAGTAGTTTCCGATGCACATCTGGAGGCATTCTGTAATCTGTGGACTATCAGAGTGTTGATGAAACTCAGAAATTGCATCGGGATTGAATACAACAGTCACCATGCACACTTTCCCCCATGGGAGTAATGTCTCAAACAATCTACGCTTTGATCGTTCCCTGTTAGACCAGTAGTGGTTTCCGATGCACATCAGGAGGCATTCTGTAATCTGTGGACTATCAGAGTGTCGATGAAACACAGAAATTGCTTCGGGATTGAATACAACAGTCACAATGCGCACTTTCCTCCATGTGAGTAATGTCTCAAACAGTCTACGCTTTGATCGTTCCCTGGAAGTGCAGTAGTAGTTTCCGATGCACATCTGGAGGCATTCTGTAATCTGTGGACTATCAGAGTGTTGATGAAACTCAGAAATTGCATCGGGATTGAATACAACAGTCACCATGCTCACTTTCCCCCATGGGAGTAATGTCTCAAAGAATCTACGCCTTGATCGTTCCCTGTTAGACCAGTAGTGGTTTCCGATGCACATCTGGAGGCATTCTGTAACCTGTGGACTATCAGAGTATCGATGAAACACAGAAATTGCTTCGGGATTGAATACAACAGTCACCATGCGCACTTTCCTCCATGTGAGTAATGTCTCAAACAGTCTACGCTTTGATCGTTCCCTGGTAGACCAGTCCTAGTTTCCGATGCACATCTCTAGGCAATCTGTAATCTGTGGACTATCAGAGTGTAGATGAAACTCAGAAATTGCATCGGGATTGAATACAACAGTCACCATGCACACTTTCCCCCATGGGAGTAATGTCTCAAACAATCTACGCTTTGATCGTTCACTGGCATGTCAGTAGCTGTTTCCGATGCACATCTGGAGGCATTCTGTAATCTGATGAGTATCTGAGTGTTGACGAAACACAGAAATTGCATTGGGATTGAATACAACAGTCACCATGCGCACTTTCCTCCATGGGAGTAATGTCTCAAACAATCTACGCTTTGATCGTTCCCTGTTAGACCAGTAGTGGTTTCCGATGCACATCTGGAGGCATTCTGTAATCTGTGGACTATCAGAATGTCGATGAAACACAGAAATTGTTTCGGGATTGAATACAACAGTCACCATGCGCACTTTCCTCCATGTGAGTAATGTCTCAAACAGTCTACGCTTTGATCGTTCCCTGGAAGTCCAGTAGTAGTTCCCGATGCACATCTGGAGTCATTCTGTAATCTGTGGACTATCAGAGTGTTGATGAAACACAGAAATTGAATCGGGATTGAATACAACAGTCACCATGCACTCTTTCCACCATGGGAGTAATGTCTGAAACATTCTACCCTTTGATCGTTCCCTGTTAGACCAGTAGTAGTTTCCGATGCACATCTGGAGGCATTCTGTAATCTGTGGACTATCAGAGGGTTGATGAAACACAGAAATTGTATCGGGATTGAATACAACAGTCACCATGCGCACTTTCCTCCATGGGAGTAATGTCTCAAACAGTTTACACACTGATTGTTCCCTGGAAGACCAGTAGTAGTTTCCGATGTACCTCTGGAGGCATTGTGTAATCTGTGGAGTATCAGAGTGTTGATGAAACACAGAAACTGCATCGGGATGGAATACAACAGTCACCATGCGCACTTTCCTCGATGGGAGTAATGTCTCAAACAGTCTACGGTTTGATCGTTCCCTGGAAGACCAGTAGCAGTTTCCGTTGCACATCTGGAGGCATTCTGTAATCTGTGGACTAACTGAGTGTTGATGAAACACAGAAATTGCATCGGGATTGAATACAACAATCACCATGCGCACTTTCCTCCACGGGAGTAATGTCTCAAACAGTCTATGCTTTGATCGTTCCCTCGAAGACCAGTAGTAGTTTCCGATGCACATCTGGAGGCATTCTGTAATCTGTGGACTATCAGAGTATTAATGAAACACAGAAATTCCATCGGGATTGAAACAACAGTCACCATTCGCACTTTCCTCCATTGGAGTAATGTCTCAAAGAGTTTACGCTTAGATCGTTCCCTGGAAGACCAGTAGTAGTTTCCGATGCACATCTGGAGGCATTCTGTAATCTGTGGACTATCAGAGTGTTGATGAAACAAAGAAATTGCATCGGGATTGAATACAACAGTCACCATGCGCACTTTCCTACATAGGAGTAATGTCTCAAACAGTCTACGCTTTGTTCGTTCACTGGAAGACCAGTAGTATTTTCCGTTGCACATCTGGAGGCATTCTGTAATCTGTGGACTATCAGAATGTTGATGAAACAAAGAAATTGCATCGGGGTTGAATACAACAGTCACCATGCGCACTTTCCCCCATGGTAGTAATGTCTCAAACAGTCTACGCTTTGATCGTTCCCTGGAAGACCAGTAGCAGTTTCCGATGCACATCTGGAGGCATTCTGTAATCTGTGGACTATCAGAGTGTTGATGAAACACAGAAATTGCATCGGGATTGAATACAACAGTCACCATGCGCACTTTCCTACATTGGAGTAATGTCTCAAACAGTCTATGCTTTGATCGTTCCCTGGAAGGTCAGTAGCTGTTTCCGATGCACATCTGGAGGCATTCTATAATCTGATGAGTATCTGAGTGTTGATGAAACACAGAAATTGCATTGGGATTGAATACAACAGTCACCATGCGCACTTTCCTCCATGGTAGTAATGTCTCAAACGGTCTATTCTTTGATCGTTCATAGAAAAACCAGTAGTAGTTTCCGATGCACATCTGGAGGCAATCGGTAATCGCTGAACTATCAGAGTGTTGATGAAACTCAGAAATTGCATCGGGATTGAATACAACAGTCACCATGCACACTATCCCCCATGGGAGTAATGTCTCAAACAATCTACGCTTTGATCGTTCCCTGTTAGACCAGTAGTGGTTTCCGATGCACATCTGGAGGCATTCTGTAATCTGTGGACTATCAGAGTATTAATGAAACACAGAAATTCCATCGGGATTGAAACAACAGTCACCATTCGCACTTTCCTCCATTGGAGTAATGTCTCAAAGAGTTTACGCTTAGATCGTTCCCTGGAAGACCAGTAGTAGTTTCCGATGCACATCTGGAGGCATTCTGTAATCTGTGGACTATCAGAGTGTTGATGAAACAAAGAAATTGCATCGGGATTGAAAACAACAGTCACCATGCGCACTTTCCTACATAGGAGTAATGTCTCAAACAGTCTACGCTTTGTTCGTTCACTGGAAGACCAGTAGTATTTTCCGTTGCACATCTGGAGGCATTCTGTAATCTGTGGACTATCAGAATGTTGATGAAACAAAGAAATTGCATCGGGGTTGAATACAACAGTCACCATGCGCACTTTCCCCCATGGTAGTAATGTCTCAAACAGTCTACGCTTTGATCGTTCCCTGGAAGACCAGTAGCAGTTTCCGATGCACATCTGGAGGCATTCTGTAATCTGTGGACTATCAGAGTGTTGATGAAACACAGAAATTGCATCGGGATTGAATACAACAGTCACCATGCGCACTTTCCAACATTGGAGTAATGTCTCAAACAGTCTATGCTTTGATCGTTCCCTGGAAGGTCAGTAGCTGTTTCCGATGCACATCTGGAGGCATTCTATAATCTGATGAGTATCTGAGTGTTGATGAAACACAGAAATTGCATTGGGATTGAATACAACAGTCACCATGCGCACTTTCCTCCATGGTAGTAATGTCTCAAACGGTCTATTCTTTGATCGTTCATAGAAAAACCAGTAGTAGTTTCCGATGCACATCTGGAGGCAATCGGTAATCGCTGAACTATCAGAATGTTGATGAAACAAAGAAATTGCATCGGGGTTGAATACAACAGTCACCATGCGCACTTTCCCCCATGGTAGTAATGTCTCAAACAGTCTACGCTTTGATCGTTCCCTGTTAGACCAGTAGTGGTTTCCGATGCACATCTGGAGGCATTCTGTAATCTGTGGACTATCAGAGTGTCGATGAAACACGGAAATTGCTTCGGGATTAAATACAACAGTCACCATGCACACTTTCCCCAATGGGAGTAATGTCTGAAACAATCTACGCTTTGATCGTTAACTGTTAGAACAGTAGTGGTTTCCGATGCACATCTGAAGGTATTCTGTAATCTGTGGACTATCAGATTGTCGATGAAACACAGAAATTGCTTCGGGATTGAATACAACAGTCACCATGCACACTTTCCCCCATGGAAGTAATGTCTCAAACAATCTACGCTTTGATCGTTCCCTGTTAGACCAGTAGTGGTTTCCGATGCACATCTGGAGGCATTCTGTAATCTGTGGACTAACTGAGTGTTGATGAAGCACTGAAATTGCATCGGGATTGAATACAACAGTCACCATGCGCACTTTCCCCCATGGGAGTAATGTCTCAAACATTCTACGCTTTGATCGTTCCTTGTTAGACCAGTAGTTGCTTCCGATGCATATTTATAGGCTTTCTGTAATCTGTGGACTATCAGATTGTTGATGAAACAAAGAAATTGCATCGGGGTTGAATACAACAGTCACCATGCACACTTTCCCCAATGGGAGTAATGTCTCAAACAATCTACGCTTTGATCGTTAACTGTTAGAACAGTAGTGGTTTACGATGCACATCTGGAGGTATTCTGTAATCTGTGGACTATCAGATTGTCAATGAAACACAGAAAGTGCTTCGGGATTGAATACAACAGTCACCATGCACACTTTCCCCCATGGGAGTAATGTCTCAAACAATCTACGCTTTGATCGTTCCCTGTTAGACCAGTAGTGGTTTCCGATGCACATCTGGAGGCATTCTGTAATCTGTGGACTAACTGAGTGTTGATGAAACACAGAAATTGCATCGGGATTGAATACAACAATCACCATGCGCACTTTCCTCCACGGGAGTAATGTCTCAAACAGTCTATGCTTTGATCGTTCCCTCGAAGACCAGTAGTAGTTTCCGATGCACATCTGGAGGCATTCTGTAATCTGTGGACTATCAGAGTATTAATGAAACACAGAAATTCCATCGGGATTGAAACAACAGTCACCATTCGCACTTTCCTCCATTGGAGTAATGTCTCAAAGAGTTTACGCTTAGATCGTTCCCTGGAAGACCAGTAGTAGTTTCCGATGCACATCTGGAGGCATTCTGTAATCTGTGGACTATCAGAGTGTTGATGAAACAAAGAAATTGCATCGGGATTGAATACAACAGTCACCATGCGCACTTTCCTACATAGGAGTAATGTCTCAAACAGTCTACGCTTTGTTCGTTCACTGGAAGACCAGTAGTATTTTCCGTTGCACATCTGGAGGCATTCTGTAACCTGTGGACTATCAGAATGTTGATGAAACAAAGAAATTGCATCGGGGTTGAATACATCAGTCACCATGCGCACTTTCCCCCATGGTAGTAATGTCTCAAACAGTCTACGCTTTGATCGTTCCCTGGAAGACCAGTAGTAGTTTCCGATGCACATCTGGAGGCATTCTGTAATCTGTGGACTATCAGAGTGTTGATGAAACACAGAAATTGCATCGGGATTGAATACAACAGTCACCATGCGCACTTTCCTACATTGGAGTAATGTCTCAAACAGTCTATGCTTTGATCGTTCCCTGGAAGGTCAGTAGCTGTTTCCGATGCACATCTGGAGGCAGTCTGTAATCTGATGAGTATCTGAGTGTTGATGAAACACAGAAATAGCATTGCTATTGAATACAACAGTCACCATGCGCACTTTCCTCCATGGTAGTAATGTCTCAAACGGTCTATTCCTTGATCGTTCCCAGAAAAACCAGTAGTAGTTTGCGATGCACATCTGGAGACAATCTGTAATCTGTGGACTATCAGAGTGTTGATGAAACTCAGAAATTGCATCGGGATTGAATACAACAGTCACCATGCACACTTTCCACCATGGGAGTAATGTGTCAAACAATCTACGCTTTGATCGTTCCCTGTTAGACCAGTAGTGGTTTCCGATGCACATCTGGAGGCATTCTGTAATCTGTGGACTATCAGAGTGTCGATGAAACACAGAAATTGCTTCGGGATTGAATACAACAGTCACCATGCGCACTTTCCTCCATGTGAGTAATGTCTCAAACAGTCTACGCTTTGATCGTTCCCTGGAAGTCCAGTAGTAGTTTCCGATGCACATCTGGAGGCAGTCTGTAATCTGTGGACTATCAGAGTGTTGATGAAACTCAGAAATTGCATCGGGATTGAATACAACAGTCACCATGCACACTTTCCCCCATGGAAGTAATGTCTCAAACAATCTACGCTTTGATCGTTCCCTGTTAGACCAGTAGTGGTTTCCGATGCACGTCTGGAGGCATTCTGTAATCTGTGGACCTTCAAAGTGTTGATGAAACACAGAAATTACATCGTGATTGAATACAACAGTCACCATGCGCACTTTTCTCCATGGGAGTAATGTCTCAAACACTCTATGCTTTGATCGTTCCCAGGAAGACCAGTAGTAGTTTTCGATGCACATCTGGAGGCTATCTGTAATCTGTGGACTATCAGAGTGTTGATGAAACACAGAAACTGCATCGGGATGGAATACAACAGTAACTATGCGCACTTTCCCCCATGGGAGTAATGTCTCAAACAGTCTACGCTTTGATCGTTCCCTGGAAGGCCAGTAGTAGTTTCCGATTCACATCTGGAGGCATTCTGTAATCTGTGGACTAACTGAGTGTTGATTAAACACATAAATGGCATCGGGAGTTAATGCAACAGTCACCATGCGCACTTTCCTCCATGGGAGTAATGTCTCAAACAGTCTGGGCTTTGATCGTTCCCAGGAAGACCAGTAGTAGTTTCCGATGCACATCGGGAGGCATTCTGTAATCTGTGGACTAACTGAGTGTTGATGAAACACAGAAACTGCATCGGGATGGAATACAACAGTAACTATGCGCACTTTCCCCCATGGGAGTAATGTCTCAAACAGTCTACGCTTTCATCGTTCCCTGGAAGTCCAGTAGTAGTTTCCGATGCATATCTGGAGGCAATCTGTAATCTGTGGACTATCAGAGTGTTGATGAAACTCAGAAATTGCATCGGGATTGAATACAACAGTCACCATGCACACTTTCCCCCATGGGAGTAATGTGTCAAACAATCTACGCTTTTGATCGTTCCCTGTTAGACCAGTAGTGGTTTCCGATGCACATCTGGAGGCATTCTGTAATCTGTGGACTATCAGAGTGTCGATGAAACACAGAAATAGCTTCGGGATTGAATACAACAGTCACCATGTGCACTTACCTCCATGTGAGTAATATCTCAAACAGTCTACGCTTTGATCGTTCCCTGGAAGTCCAGTACTAGTTTCCGATGCACATCTGGAGGCAATCTGTAATCTGTGCACTATCAGAGTGTAGATGAAACTAAGAAATTGCATCGGGATTGAATACAACAGTCACCATGCACACTTTCCCCCATGGGAGTAATGTCTCAAACAATCTACGCTTTGATCGTTAACTGTTAGAACAGTAGTGGTTTCCGATGCACATCTGGAGGCATTCTGTAATCTGTGGACTATCAGAGTGTCGATGAAACACAGAAATTGCTTCGGGATTGAATACAACAGTCACCATGCGCACTTTCCCCCATGGGAGTAATGTCTCAAACACTCTATGCTTTGATCGTTCCTTGTTAGACCAGTAGTAGTTTCCGATGCACATCTGAATTCATTCTGTAATCTGTGGACTATCAGAGTGTTGATGAAACACAGAAATTGCTTCGGGATCGAATACAACAGTCACCATGCGCACTTTCCTCCATGGAAGTAATGTCTCAAACAGTCTACGCTTTGATCGTTCCCTGGAAGACCAGTAGTGGTTTCCGATGCACATCTGGAGGCATTCTGTAATCTGTGGACTAGCAGAGTATTAATGAAACACAGAAATTGCTTCGGGATTGAATACAACAGTCACCATGCGCACTTTCCCCCATGGGAGTAATGTCTCAAACAGTCTACGCTTTGATCGTTCCCTGGAAGACCAGTAGTGGTTTCCGATGCTCATCTGGAGGCATTCTGTATTCTGTGGACTATCAGAGTATTAATGAAACATAGAAATTCCATCGGGTTGAATACAACAGTCACCATGCGCACTTTCCTCCATGGGAGTATTGTCTGAAACATTCTACCCTTTGATCGTTCCCTGTTAGACCAGTAGTAGTTTCCGATGCACATCTGGAGGCATTCTGTAATCTGATGGACTATCAGAGTGTTGATGAAACAAGAAATTGCATCGGGATGGAATACAACAGTCACCATGCGCACTTTCCTCCATGGGAGTATTGTCTGAAACATTCTACCCTTTCATCGTTCCCTGTTAGACCAGTAGTAGTTTCCGATGCACATCTGGAGGCATTCTGTAATCTTTGGACTATCAGAGTGTTGATGAAACTCAGAAATTGCATCGGGATTGAATAAAACAGTCACCATGCACACTTTCCCCCATGGGAGTAATGTCTCAAACAATCTACGCTTTGATCGTTCCCTGTTAGACCAGTAGTGGTTTCCGATGCACATCTGGAGGCATTCTGTAATCTGTGGACTATCAGGGTGTCGGTGAAACACAGAAATTGCTTCGGGATTGAATACAACAGTCGCCATGCGCACTTTCCTCCATGGGAGTAATGTCTCAAACAGTCTACGATTTGATCGTTCCCTGGAAGACCAGTAGTAGATTCCGATGCACATCTTTAGTCATTCTGTTATCTGTGAACTATCATAGTGTTGTTAAAACACGGAAATTGAATCGGGATTGAATGCAACAGTCACCATGCGCACTTTCCTCCATGGGAGTAATGTCACAAACAGTCTACGCTTTGATCGTTCCCTGGAAGACCAGTAGCAGTTTCCGTTGCACATCTGGAGGCATTCTGTAATCTGTGGACTAACTGAGTGTTGAAGAAACACAGAAATTGCATCGGGATTGAATACAACAGTCACCATGCCCACTTTCCTCCACGGGAGTAATGTCTCAAACAGTCTATGCTTTGATCGTTCCCTCGAAGACCAGTAGTAGTTTCCGATGCACATCATGAGGCATTCTGTAACCTGTGGACTATCAGAGTATTAATGAAACACAGAAATTCCATCGGGATTGAAACAACAGTCACCATTCGAACTTTCCTCCATTGGAGTAATGTCTCAAAGAGTTTACGCTTTGATCGTTCCCTGGAAGACCAGTAGTAGTTTCAGATGCACATCTGGAGGCATTCTGTAATCTGTGGACTATCAGAGTGTTGATGAAACAAAGAAATTCCATCGGGATTGAATACAACAGTCACCATGCCCACTTTCCCACATAGGAGTAATGTCTCAAACAGTCTACGCTTCGTTCGTTCCCCGGAAGACCAGTAGTATTTTCCGTTGCACATCTGGAGGCATTCTGTAATCTGTGGACTATCAGAGTGTTGATGAAACTCAGAAATTGCATCGGGATTGAATACAACATTCACCATGCACACTTTCCCCCATGCGAGTAATGTCTCAAACAATCTACGATTTGATCGTTCCCTATTAGACCAGTAGTGGTTTCCGATGCACATCTGGAGGCATTCTGTAATCTGTGGACTATCAGAGTGTCGATGAAACACAGAAATTGCTTCGGGATTGAATACAACAGTCACCATGCGCGCTTTCCTCCATGTGAGTAATGTCTCAAACAGTCTACGCTTTGATCGTTCCCTGGAAGTCCAGTACTAGTTTCCGATGCACATCTGGAGGCAATCTGTAATCTGTGGACTATCAGAGTGTAGATGAAACTCAGAAATTGCATCGGGATTGAATACAACAGTCACCATGCACACTTTCCCCCATGGGAGTAATGTCTCTAACAATCTACGCTTTGATCGTTAACTGTTAGAACAGTAATGGTTTCCGATGCACATCTGGAGGCATACTGTAATCTGTGGACTATCAGAGTGTCGATAAAACACAGAAATTGCTTCGGGATTGAATACAACAGTCACCATGCGCACATTCCTCTATGTGAGTAATGTCTCAAACAGTCTACCTTTTGATCGTTCCCTGTTAGACCAGTAGTAGTTTCCGATGCACACCTGGAGTCATTCTGTAATCTGTGGACTATCAGAGTGTCGATGAATCACAGAAATTGCTTCGGGATTGAATACAACAGTCACCATGCGGACATTCCTCTATGTGAGTAATGTCTCAAACAGTCTACCATTTGATCGTTCCCTGTTAGACCAGTAGTAGTTTCCGATGCACATCTGGAGGCATTGTGTAATCTGTGGACTATCAGAGTGTTGATGAAACACAGAAACTGCATCGGGAAGGAATACAACAGTAACCATGCACACTTTCCTCCACGGGTGTAATGTCTCAAACAGTCTATGCTTTGATCGTTCCCTTGAAGACCAGTAGTAGTTTCCGATGCACATCTGGAGGCATTCTGTAATCTGTGGACCTACAAAGTGTTGATGAAACACAGAAATTACATCGTGATTGAACACAACAGTCACCATGCGCACTTTCCTCCATGGGAGTAATGTCTCAAACACTCTATGCTTTGATCGTTCCCAGGAAGACCAGTAGTAGTTTTCGATGCACATCTGGAGGCAATCTGTAATCTGTGGACTATCAGAGTGTTGATGAAACACAGAAATTGCATCGTTATTGAATACAACAGTCACCATGCGCACTTTCCTCCATGTGAGTAATGTCTCAAACAGTCTACGTTTGATCGTTCCCTGGAAGACCAGTAGTAGTTTCCGATGCACATCTGGAGTCATTCTGTAATCTGTGGACTATCAGAGTGTCGATGAAACACAGAAATTGCTTCGGGATTGAATAAAACAGTCACCATGCGCACTTTCCTCCATGTGAGTAATGTCTCAAACAGTCTACCTTTTGATCGTTCCCTGTTAGACCAGTAGTAGTTTCCGATGCACATCTGGAGGCATTGTGTAATCTGTGGACTATCAGAGTGTTGATGAAACACAGAAACTGCATCGGGATGGAATACAACAGTCACCATGCGCACTTTCCTCCATGGGAGTAATGTCTCAAACAGTCTACGCTTTGATCGTTCCCTGGAAGAAAAGTAGCAGTTTCCGTTCCACATCTGAAGGCATTCTGTAATCTGTGGACTAACTGAGTGTTGATGAAACACAGAAATTGCATCGGGATTGAATACAACAGTCACCATGCGCACATTCCTAAACGGGAGTAATGTCTCAAACACTCTATGCTTTGATCGTTCCCAGGAAGAACAGTAGTAGTTTTCGATGCACATCTGGAGGCAATCTGTAATCTGTGGACTATCAGAGTGTTGATGAAACACAGATATTGCATCGTTATTGAATACAACAGTCACCATGCGCACTTTCCCCCATGGGAGTAATGTGTCAAACATTCTACGCTTTGATCGTTCCTTGTTAGACCAGTAGTAGTTTACGATTCACATCTGAATTCATTCTGTAATCTGTGGACCATCAGAGTGTTGATGAAACACAGAAATTGCTTCGGGATTGAATACAACAGTCGCCATGCGCACTTTCCTCCATGGGAGTAATGTCTCAAACAGTCTACGCTTTGATCGTTAACTGGAAGACCAGTAGTGGTTTCCGATGCACATCTGGAGGCATTCTGTAATCTGTGGACTATCAGAGTATTAATGAAACACAGAAATTCCATCGGGATTGAATACAACAGTCACCATGCGCACTTTCCTCCATGAGAGTATTGTCTGAAACATTCTACCCTTTGATCGTTCCCTGTTAGACCAGTAATAGTTTCCGATGCACATCTGGAGGCATTCTGTAATCTGTGGACTATCAGAGTGTTGATGAAACACAGAAATTGCTTCGGGATTGAATACAACAGTCACCATGCGCACTTTCCTCCATGGGAGTAATGTCTCAAACAGTCTACGCTTTGATCGTTCCCTGGAAGACCAGTAGTAGTTTCCGATTCACATCTGGAGGCATTCTGTAATCTGTGGACTAACTGAGTGTTGATTAAACACAGAAATTACAATGGGATTGAATAGAACAGTCACCATGCGCACTTTCCCCCATGGGAGTAATGTCTCAAACAATCTACGCTTTGATCGTTAACTGTTAGAACAGTAATGGTTTCCGATGCACATCTGGAGTCATTCTGTAATCTGTGGACTATCAGAGTGTTGATGAAACACAGAAACTGCATCGGGATGGAATACAACAGTCACCATGCGCACTTTCCTCCATGGGAGTAATGTCTCAAACAGTCTACGCTTGATCGTTTCCTGGAAGACCAGTAGTAGTTTCCGATACACATCTGGAGGCATTCTGTAATCTGTGGACTAACTGAGTGTTGACGAAACACAGAAATTGCATCGGGATTGAATACAAAAGTCACCATGCGCACTTTCCTCCACGGGAGTAATGTCTCAAACAGTCTATGCTTTGATCGTTCCCTCGAAGACCAGTATTAGTTTCCGATGCACATCTGGAGGCATTCTGTAATCTGTGGACTATCAGAGTGTTGATGAAACACAGAAATTGCATCGGGATTGAATAGAACAGTCCCCATTCGCACTTTCCTCCACAGGAGTAATGTCTCAAACAGTCTACGCTTTGATCGTTCCCTGGAAGACCAGTAGTAGTTTCCGATGCACATCTGGAGGCATTCTGTAATCTGTGGACTATCCGAGTGCTAATGAAACACAGAAATTGCATCGGGATTGAATACACCATTCACCATGACCACTTTCCTCCATGGGAGTAATGTCTCAAACAGTCTACGCTTTGATCGTTCCCTGGAAGGCCAGTAGTAGTTTCCGATGCATATCTGGAGGCATTCTGTAATCTGTTTACTATCAGAGTGTTGTTGAAACACAGAAATTGCATCGGGATTGAATACAACAGTCACTATGCGGACTTTCGTCAATGGGAGTAATGTCTCAAACAGTCTACGCTTTGATCGTTCATTGGGAGACCAGTAGTAGTTTCCGATGCACATCTGGTATCATTCTGTAATCTGTGGACTATCAGAGTGTTGTTGAAACACAGAAATTGCATCTGGATTGAATACAACAGTAACCATGCGCACTTTTCTCCATGGGAGAAATATCTCAAACAGTCTACGCTTTGATCGTTCCCTGGAAGACCAGTAGTAGTTTCCGATGCACATCTTGAGGCATTCTGTAATCTGTAGACCTTCAAAGTGTTGATGAAACACAGAAATTGCATCGGGATTGAATACAACAGTCACCATGCGCACTTTCCTCCACTGGAGTAAAATCTTAAACAGTCTACGCTTTGATCGTTCCCTGGAAGACCAGTAGTAGTTTCCGATGCACATCTGGTGGCATTCTGTAATCTGTGGACTATCAGAGTGTTGATGAAACACAGAAATTGCATCGGGATTGAATACAACAGTCACCATTCGCACTTTCCTCCATGGGAGTAATGTCTCAAACAGTCTACGCTTTGATCGTTCCCTGGAAGACCAGTAATAGTTTCCGATGCACATCTGGAGGCATTCTGTAATCTGTGGACGTTCAAAGTGTTGATGAAACACAGAAATTGCATCGTGATTGAATACAACAGTCAATATGCGCACTTTCCTACATGCGAGTAATATCTCAAACTGTCATCGATTTGATCGACCCCTGAAGAACAGTAGTAGTTTCCGATGCACATCTAAAGGAATTCTGTAATTTGTTTTCTATCCGGGTGTTTATGAAACACAGAAATTGCATCGGGATTGAATACAACAGTCACCATGCTCACTTTCCTTTAACGGGAGTAATGTCTCAAACAGTCTACGATTTGATCGTTCCCTGGAAGACCAGTAGTTATTTCCGATGCACATCTGGTGTCATTCTGTAATCTGTGCAATATCAGGGTGTTGATGAAACACAGAAATTGCATCGGGATTGAATACAACAGTTACCATGTGCACTTTCCTCCACTGGAGTAATATCTTAAACAGTCTACGCTTTGATCGTTCCCTGAAGAACAGTAGTAGTTTCCGATGCACATCTAAAGGAATTCTGTAATTTGTTTTCTATCCGGGTGTTTATGAAACACAGAAATTGCATCGGGATTGAATACAACAGTCACCATGCGCACTTTCCTCAACGGGAGTAATGTCTCAAACAGTCTACGATTTGATCGTTCCCTGGAAGACCAGTAGTTATTTCCCATGCACATCTGGTGTCATTCTGTAATCTGTGCAATATCAGAGTGTTGATGAAACACAGAAATTGCATCGGGATTGAATACAACAGTCACCATGCGCACTTTCTTCCACGGGAGTAGTGTCTCAAACAGTCTATGCTTTGATCGTTTCCTCGAAGACCAGTAGTAGTTTCCGATGCACATCTTGAGGCATTCTGTAATCTGTGGACCTTCAAAGTGTTGATGAAACACAAAAATTGCATCGTGATTGAATACAACAGTCACCATGCGCACTTTCCCCCATGGGAGTAATGTCTCAAACAATCTACGCTTTGATCGTTAACTGTTAGAACAGTAATGGTTTCCGATGCACATCTGGAGTCATTCTGTAATCTGTGGACTATCAGAGTGTTGATGAAACACAGAAACTGCATCGGGATGGAATACAACAGTCACCATGCGCACTTTCCTCCATGGGAGTAATGTCTCAAACAGTCTACGCTTGATCGTTTCCTGGAAGACCAGTAGTAGTTTCCGATACACATCTGGAGGCATTCTGTAATCTGTGGACTAACTGAGTGTTGACGAAACACAGAAATTGCATCGGGATTGAATACAAAAGTCACCATGCGCACTTTCCTCCACGGGAGTAATGTCTCAAACAGTCTATGCTTTGATCGTTCCCTCGAAGACCAGTATTAGTTTCCGATGCACATCTGGAGGCATTCTGTAATCTGTGGACTATCAGAGTGTTGATGAAACACAGAAATTGCATCGGGATTGAATAGAACAGTCCCCATTCGCACTTTCCTCCACAGGAGTAATGTCTCAAACAGTCTACGCTTTGATCGTTCCCTGGAAGACCAGTAGTAGTTTCCGATGCACATCTGGAGGCATTCTGTAATCTGTGGACTATCCGAGTGCTAATGAAACACAGAAATTGCATCGGGATTGAATACACCATTCACCATGACCACTTTCCTCCATGGGAGTAATGTCTCAAACAGTCTACGCTTTGATCGTTCCCTGGAAGGCCAGTAGTAGTTTCCGATGCATATCTGGAGGCATTCTGTAATCTGTTTACTATCAGAGTGTTGTTGAAACACAGAAATTGCATCGGGATTGAATACAACAGTCACTATGCGGACTTTCGTCAATGGGAGTAATGTCTCAAACAGTCTACGCTTTGATCGTTCATTGGGAGACCAGTAGTAGTTTCCGATGCACATCTGGTATCATTCTGTAATCTGTGGACTATCAGAGTGTTGTTGAAACACAGAAATTGCATCGGGATTGAATACAACAGTAACCATGCGCACTTTTCTCCATGGGAGAAATATCTCAAACAGTCTACGCTTTGATCGTTCCCTGGAAGACCAGTAGTAGTTTCCGATGCACATCTTGAGGCATTCTGTAATCTGTAGACCTTCAAAGTGTTGATGAAACACAGAAATTGCATCGGGATTGAATACAACAGTCACCATGCGCACTTTCCTCCACTGGAGTAAAATCTTAAACAGTCTACGCTTTGATCGTTCCCTGGAAGACCAGTAGTAGTTTCCGATGCACATCTGGTGGCATTCTGTAATCTGTGGACTATCAGAGTGTTGATGAAACACAGAAATTGCATCGGGATTGAATACAACAGTCACCATTCGCACTTTCCTCCATGGGAGTAATGTCTCAAACAGTCTACGCTTTGATCGTTCCCTGGAAGACCAGTAATAGTTTCCGATGCACATCTGGAGGCATTCTGTAATCTGTGGACGTTCAAAGTGTTGATGAAACACAGAAATTGCATCGTGATTGAATACAACAGTCAATATGCGCACTTTCCTACATGCGAGTAATATCTCAAACTGTCATCGATTTGATCGACCCCTGAAGAACAGTAGTAGTTTCCGATGCACATCTAAAGGAATTCTGTAATTTGTTTTCTATCCGGGTGTTTATGAAACACAGAAATTGCATCGGGATTGAATACAACAGTCACCATGCTCACTTTCCTTTAACGGGAGTAATGTCTCAAACAGTCTACGATTTGATCGTTCCCTGGAAGACCAGTAGTTATTTCCGATGCACATCTGGTGTCATTCTGTAATCTGTGCAATATCAGAGTGTTGATGAAACACAGAAATTGCATCGGGATTGAATACAACAGTTACCATGTGCACTTTCCTCCACTGGAGTAATATCTTAAACAGTCTACGCTTTGATCGTTCCCTGAAGAACAGTAGTAGTTTCCGATGCACATCTAAAGGAATTCTGTAATTTGTTTTCTATCCGGGTGTTTATGAAACACAGAAATTACATCGGGATTGAATACAACAGTCACCATGCGCACTTTCCTCAACGGGAGTAATGTCTCAAACAGTCTACGATTTGATCGTTCCCTGGAAGACCAGTAGTTATTTCCCATGCACATCTGGTGTCATTCTGTAATCTGTGCAATATCAGAGTGTTGATGAAACACAGAAATTGCATCGGGATTGAATACAACAGTCACCATGCGCACTTTCTTCCACGGGAGTAGTGTCTCAAACAGTCTATGCTTTGATCGTTTCCTCGAAGACCAGTAGTAGTTTCCGATGCACATCTTGAGGCATTCTGTAATCTGTGGACCTTCAAAGTGTTGATGAAACACAAAAATTGCATCGTGATTGAATACAACAGTCACCATGCGCACTTTCCTCCATGGGAGTAATGTCTCAAACAGTCTATGCCTTGATCGATCCCTGGAAGAAAAGTAGTAGTTTCCCATGCACATCTGGAGGCATTCTGTACTGTGTGGACTATCAGAGTGTTGATGAAAGACAGAAACTGTATCGGGATTGAATATAACTGCCACCATGCGCACTTTCCTCCATGGGAGTAATGTCTCAAACAGTCTACGCCATGATCGTTCACTGGAAGAAAAGTAGTAGTTTCCCATGCACATCTGGAGGCATTCTGTAATCTGTGGACTATCAGAGTGTTGATGAAACACAGAAATTGCATCGGGATTGAATACAACCGTCACCATGCGCACTTTCCTCCATGAGAGTAATGTCTCAAACAGATTACGCTTTGATCGTTCCCTGGAAGACCAGTAGTAGTATCCGATGGACATCTGGAGGCATTCTGTAATCTGAGGACTATGAGAGTGTTGATGAACACAGAAATCGCATCGGCATTGAATACAACAGTTACCATGGGCACTTTCTCCCATGGGAGTATTGTCTCAAACAGTCTACGCTTTGATCGCTCCCTGGAAGACCAGTAGTATTTTCCGGTGCACATCTGGAGGCATTCTGTAATCTGTGGACTGTCAGAATGTTGATGAAACACAGAAATTGCATCGGGATTGAATACAACAGTCACTGTCCGCACTTTCCTGCATGGGAGTAATGTCTCAAACAGTCAACGCTTTGATCGTTCCCTGGAAGACCAGTAGTAGTTTCCGATGCACATCTGTAGGCATTCTGTTATCTGTTTACCATCGGAGTGGTGTTGAAACACAGAAATTGCCTCGCGATTGAATACAACAGTCACCATTCGGACTTTCCTAAATGGGAGTAGTGTCTCAAACAGTCTACGCTTTGATCGTTCACTGGAAGACCAGTAGTGGTTTCCGATGCACATCTGGAGGCATTCTGTAATCTGAGGACTATCAGAGTGTTGTTGAAACACAGAAATTGCATCGGGATTGAATACAAAAGTCACCACGCGCTCTTTCCTCAATGGGAGTTATGTCTCAAACAGTCTACGGTTTGATCGTTCCCTGGAAGACCAGTAGAAGATTCCGATGCACATCTCGAGGCAATCTGTAATCCGTGGACCTTCAAAGTGTTGATGAAACACAGAATTTGCATCGGGATTTAATACATCAGTAACCATGTGCAATTTTCTCCATGGGAGTAGTGCCTCAAACAATCTTCGCTTTAATCGTTCCCTAGAAGACCAGTAGTTGTTTCCGATGCACATCTGGTGGCATTCTGTAAGCTGTGGACTATCAGAGTGTTGTTGAAACACAGAAATTGCATCGGGATTGAATACAACAGTAACCATGCGCACTTTCCTCCATGGGAGTAATATCTCAAACAGTCTACGGCTTCATCGTTCCCTGGAAGACCAGTAGAAGATTCCAATGCACATCTGGAGGCATTCTGTAATCTGTGGAGATTCAAAGTGTTGATGAAACACAGAAATTGCATCGCGGTTTAATACAACAGTCACCAAGCGCACTTCCCTCCATGGGAGTAATAGCTCAAACAGTCTATGCTTTGATCGTTCCCAGGAAGACCAGTAGTAGTTTCCGATGCACATCTGGAGTCATTCTGTAATCTGTGGACTAACTGAGTGTTGATGAAACACAGAAATTGCATCGGGATTGAATACAACAGTCACCATGCGCACTTTCCTCCATGGGAGTAATGTCTCAAACAGTCTACTCTTTTATCGTTCCCTGGAAGACCAGTAGTAGTTTCCGATGCACATCTGGAGGCATTCTGTAATCTGTGGACCTTCAAAGTGTTGATGAAAGACAGAAATTGCATCGTGAGTGAATACAAGTCACCATGCGCACCTCCCTCCATGGGAGTAATGTCTCAAACAGTCTATTGTTTGATCGTTCCCAGGAAGACCAGTAGCAGTTTCCGATGCACATCTGGAGGCAATGTGTAATCTATGGACTATCAGAGTGTTGATGAAACTCAGAAATTGCATCGGGATTGAATACAACAGTCACCATGCACACTTTCCTCCGTGGGAGTAATGTCACAACAGTCTACTCTTTGATCGTTCCCAGGAAGACCAGTAGTAGTTTCAGATGCACATCTGGAGGCATTCTGTAATCTGTGGACTATCTGAGTGTTGATGAAACACAGAAATTGCATCGGGATTGAAAACAACAGTCACCATGCACACTTTCCCACATGGGAATATTGTCTGAAACGTTCTACCCTTTGATCGTTCCCTGTTAGACCAGTAGTAGGTTCCGATGCACATCTGGAGGCATTCTGTAAACTGTGGACTATCAGAGTGTTGATGAAACACAGAAATTGCATCGGGATTGAATACAACAGTCACCATGCGCACTTCCCTCCATGGGAGTAATGTCTCAAACAGTCTACGATTTGATCGTTCCCTGGAAGACCATTAGTAGTCTCCGATGCACATCTTTAGTCATTCTGTTATCTGTGGACTATCAGAGTGTTGATAAAACACGGAAATTGAATCGGGAATGAATACAACAGTCACCATGCGCACTTTCCTCCATGGGAGTAATGTCTCATAGAGTTTACGATTTGATCGTTCCCTGGAAGACCAGTAGAAGTTTCCGATGCACATCTGGAGGCATTGTGTAATCTGTGGACTATCAGAGTGTTGATGTAACACAGAAACTGCATCGGGATGGAATACAACAGTCGCCATGCGCACTTTCCTCCATGGGAGTAATGTCTCAAACAGTTTACGCTTTGATCGTTTCCTGGAAGACCAGTAGTAGTTTCCGATGCACATCTGGAGGCATTCTGTAATCTGTGGACTAAATGAGTGTTGACGAAACACAGAAATTGCCTCGGGATTGAATACAAAAGTCACCATGCCCACTTTCCTCCACGGGAGTAATGTCTTAAACAGTCTATGCTTTGATCGTTCCCTCGAAGACCAGTATTAGTTTCCGATGCACATCTGGAGGCATTCTGTAATCTGTGGACTATCAGAGTGTTGATGAAACACAGAAATTGCGTCGGGATTGAATACAACAGTAACCATGCGCACTTTCCTCCATGGGAGTAATATCTCAAACAGTCTACGGCTTGATCGTTCCCTGGAAGACCAGTAGAAGATCCCAATGCACATCTGGAGGCATTCTGTAATCTGTGGAGCTTCAAAGTGTTGATGAAACACAGAAATTGCATCGCCGTTTAATACAACAGTCACCAAGCGCACTTCCCTCCATGGGAGTAATACCTCAAACAGTCAATGCTTTGATCGTTCCCAGGAAGACCAGTAGTAGTTTCCGATGCACATCTGGAGTCATTCTGTAATCTGTGGACTAACTGAGTGTTGATGAAACACAGAAATTGCATCGGGATTGAATACAACAGTCACCATGCGCACTTTCCTCCATGGGAGTAATGTCTCAAACAGTCTACTCTTTTATCGTTTCCTGGAAGACCAGTAGTAGTTTCCGATGCACATCTGGAGGCATTCTGTAATCTGTGGACTAAATGAGTGTTGACGAAACACAGAAATTGCCTCGGGATTGAATACAAAAGTCACCATGCGCACTTTCCTCCACGGGAGTAATGTCTTAAACAGTCTATGCTTTGATCGTCCCTCGAAGACCAGTATTAGTTTCCGATGCACATCTGGAGGCATTCTGTAATCTGTGGACTATCAGAGTGTTGATGAAACACAGAAATTGCATCGGGATTGAATACAACAGTAACCATGCGCACTTTCCTCCATGGAAGTAATATCTCAAACAGTCTACGGCTTGATCGTTCCCTGGAAGACCAGTAGAAGATTCCAATGCACATCTGGAGGCATTCTGTAATCTGTGGAGCTTCATAGTGTTGATGAAACACAGAAATTGCATCGCGATTTAATACAACAGTCACCAAGCGCACTTCCCTCCATGGGAGTAATACCTCAAACAGTCTATGCTTTGATCGTTCCCTGGAAGACCAGTAGTAGTTTCCGATGCACATCTGGAGTCATTCTGTAATCTGTGGACTAACTGAGTGTTGGACAAACACAGAAATTGCATCGGGATTGAATACAACAGTCACCATGCGCACTTTCCTCCATGGGAGTAATACCTCAAACAGTCTATGTTTGATCGTTCCCAGGAAGACCAGTAGTAGTTTCCGATGCACATCTGGAGGCATTCTGTAATCTGTGGACCTTCAAAGTGTTGATGAAACACAGAAATTGCATCGTGATTGAATACAAGTCACCATGCGCACATCCCTCCATTGGAGTAATGTCTCAAACAGTCTATTGTTTGATCGTTCCCAGGAAGACCAGTAGCAGTTTCCGATGCACATCTGGAGGCAATCTGTAATCTGTGGACTAGCAGAGTGTTGATGAAACTCAGTAATTGCATCGGGATTGAATACCACAGTCACCATGCGCACTTTCCTCCGTGGGAGTAATGTCACAAACAGTCTACTCTTTGATCGTTCCCAGGAAGACCAGTAGTAGTTTCAGATGCACATCTGTAGGCATTCTGTAATCTGTGGACTATCTGAGTGTTGATGAAACACAGAAATTGCATCGGGATTGGAAACAACAGTCACCATGCGCACTTTCCCCCATGGGAGTATTGTCTGAAACGTTCTACTCTTTGATCGTTTCCTGTTAGACCAGTAGTAGGTTCCGATGCGCATCTGGAGGCATCCTGTAAACTGTGGACTATCAGAGTGTTGATGAAACACAGAAATTGCTTCGGGATTGAATACAACAGTCACCATGCGCACTTCCCTCCATGCGAGTAATGTCTCAAACAGTCTACGCTTTGATCGTTCCCTGGAAGACCAGTAGTAGTTTCCGATGCACATCTTTAGTCATTCTGTTATCTGTGGACTATCAGAATGTTGATAAAACACGGAAATTGAATCGGGATTGAATACAACAGTCACCATGCGCACTTTCCTCAATGGGAGAAATGTCTCAAAGAGTTTACGCTTTGATCGTTCCCTGGAAGAACAGTAGAAGTTTCCGATGGACAGCTGGAGGCATTGTGTAATCTGTGGACTATCAGAGTGTTGATGAAACACAGAAATTGCTTCGGGATTGAATACAACAGTCACCATGCGCACTTCCCTCCATGGGAGTAATGTCTCAAACAGTATACGCTTTGATCGTTCCCTGGAAGACCAGTAGTAGTTTCCGATGCACATCTTTAGTCATTCTGTTATCTGTGGACTATCAGAGTGTTGATGAAACACAGAAATTGCATCGGGATTGAATACAACAGTCACTATGACGGACTTTCGTCCATATGAGTAATGTCTCAAACAGTCTACGCTTTCATTGTTCCCTGGAAGACCAGTAGTAGTTTCCGATGCACATCAGGAGGCATTCTGTAATCTGTGGACCTTCAAAGTGTTGATGAAACACAGAAATTGCATCGTGATTGAATACAACAGTCACCATGCGCACTTTCCTACATGCGAGTAATGTCTCAAACTGTCATCGATTTGATCGTTCCCTGAAGAACAGTAGTAGTTTCCGATGCACATCTAAAGGAATTCTGTAATTTGTTTTCTATCCCGGTGTTTATGAAACACAGAAATTGCATCGGGATTGAATACAACAGTCACCATGCGCACATTCCTCAACAGGAGTAATGTCTCAAACAGTCTACGATTTGATCGTTCCCTGGAAGACCAGTAGTTATTTCCGATGCACATCTGGTGTCATTCTGTAATCTGTGCAATATCAGAGTGTTGATGAAACACAGAAATTGCATCGGGATTGAATACAACAGTTACCATGTGCACTTTCCTCCACTGGAGTAATATCTTAAACAGTCTACGCTTTGATCGTTCCCTGGAAGACCAGTAGTAGTTTCCGATGCACATCTGGTGGCTTTCTGTAATCTGTGGACTATCAGAGTGTTGATGAAACACAGAAATTGCATCGGGATTGAGAACAACAGTCACCATTCGCACTTTCCTCCATGGGAGTAATGTCTCAAACAGTCTACGCTTTGATCGTTCCCTGGAAGAGCAGTAGTAGTTTCCGATGCACATCTGGAGGCATTCTGTAATCTGTGGACTAACTGAGTGTTGATGAAACACAGAAATTGCATCGGGATGGAATACAACAGTCACCATGCGCACTTTCTTCCACGGGAGTAATGTCTCAAACAGTCTATGCTTTGATCGTTTCCTCGAAGACCAGTAGAAGTTTCCGATTCACATCTTAAAGCATTCTGTAACCTGTGGACCTTCAAAGTGTTGATGAAACACAAAAATTGCATCGTGATTGAATACAACAGTCACCATGCGCACTTTCCTCCATGGGTGTAATGTCTCAAACAGTCTACGCCTTGATCGATCCCTGGAAGAAAAGTAGTAGTTTCCCATGCACATCTGGAGGCATTCTGTACTGTGTGGACTATCAGAGTGTTGATGAAAGACAGAAACTGTATCGGGATTGAATATAACTGCCACCATGCGCACTTTCCTCCATGGGAGTAATGTCTCAAACAGTCTACGCCATGATCGTTCCCTGGAAGAAAAGTAGTAGTTTCCCATGCACATCTGGAGGCATTCTGAAATCTGTGGACTATCAGAGTGTTGATGAAACACAGAAATTGCATCGGGATTTAATACATCAGTAACCATGCGCAATTTTCTCCATGGGAGTAGTGCCTCAAACAATCTTCGCTTTAATCGCTCCCTAGAAGACCAGTAGTTGTTTCCGATGCACATCTGGTGGCATTCTGTAAGCTGTGGACTATCAGAGTGTTGTTGAAACACAGAAATTGCATCGGGATTGAATACAACAGTAACCATGCGCACTTTCCTCCATGGGAGTAATATCTCAAACAGTCTACGGCTTCATCGTTCCCTCGAAGACCAGTAGAAGATTCCAATGCACATCTGGAGGCATTCTGTAATCTGTGGAGCTTCAAAGTGTTGATGAAACACAGAAATTGCATCGCGATTTAATACAACAGTCACCAAGCGCACTTCCCTCCATGGGAGTAATACCTCAAACAGTCTATGCTTTGATCGTTCCCTGGAAGACCAGTAGTAGTTTCCGATGCACATCTGGAGTCATTCTGTAATCTGTGGACTAACTGAGTGTTGATGAAACACAGAAATTGCATCGGGATTGAATACAACAGTCACCATGCGCACTTTCCTCCATGAGAGTAATGTCTCAAACAGATTACGCTTTGATCGTTCCCTGGAAGACCAGTAGTAGTATCCGATGGACATCTGGAGGCATTCTGTAATCTGAGGACTATGAGAGTGTTGATGAACACAGAAATTGCATCGGGATTGAATACAACGGTTACCATGGGCACTTTCCCCCATGGGAGTATTGTCTCAAACAGTCTACGCTTTGATCGCTCCCTGGAAGACCAGTAGTATTCTCCGGTGCACATCTGGAGGCATTCTGTAATCTGTGGACTATCAGAATGTTGATGAAACACTGAAATTGCATCGGGATTGAATACAACAGTCACTGTCCGCACTTTCCTGCATGGGAGTAATGTCTCAAACAGTCAACGCTTTGATCGTTCCCTGGAAGACCAGTAGTAGTTTCCGATGCACACCTGTAGGCATTCTGTTATCTGTTTACCATCGGAGTGGTGTTGAAACACAGAAATTACCTCGCGATTGAATACAACAGTCACCATTCGGACTTTCCTCCATGGGAGTAGTGTCTCAAACAGTCTACGCTTTGATCGTTCACTGGAAGACCAGTAGTGGTTTCCGATGCACATCTGGAGGCATTCTGTAATCTGTGGACTATCAGCGTGTTGTTGAAACACTGAAATTGCATCGGGATTGAATACAACAGTCACCATGCGCACTTTCCTCAATGGGAGTAATGTCTCAAACAGTCTACGCTTTGATCGTTCCCTGGAAGACCAGTAGTAGATTCCGATGCACATCTGGAGTCATTCTGTAATCTGTGGACCTTCAAAATGTTGATGAAAGGCAGAAATTGCATCGGGATTGAATACAACAGTCACCATGCGCACTTTCCTCTTTGGGAGTAATGTCTCAAAGAGGGTTCCCTTTGTTCGGTCCCTGGAAGACCAGTAGTGCTTTCCGATGAACATCTGGAGGCGTTCTGTAATCTGTGGACTATCAGAGTGTTGTTGAAACACAGAAATTGCATCGGGATTGAATACAAAAGTCACCATGCGCTCTTTCCTCAATGGGAGTTATGTCTCAAACAGTCTACGGTTTGATCGTTCCCTGGAAGACCAGTAGAAGATTCCGATGCACATCTCGAGGCATTCTGTAATCCGTGGACCTTCAAAGTGTTGATGAAACACAGAATTTGCATCGGGATTTAATACATCAGTAACCATGCGCAATTTTCTCCATGGGAGTAGTGCCTCAAACAATCTTCGCTTTAATCGCTCCCTAGAAGACCAGTAGTTGTTTCCGATGCACATCTGGTGGCATTCTGTAAGCTGTGGACTATCAGAGTGTTGTTGAAACACAGAAATTGCATCGGGATTGAATACAACAGTAACCATGCGCACTTTCCTCCATGGGAGTAATATCTCAAACAGTCTACGGCTTCATCGTTCCCTGGAAGACCAGTAGAAGATTCCAATGCACATCTGGAGGCATTCTGTAATCTGTGGAGCTTCAAAGTGTTGATGAAACACAGAAATTGCATCGCGATTTAATACAACAGTCACCAAGCGCACTTCCCTCCATGGGGGTAATACCTCAAACAGTCTATGCTTTGATCGTTCCCTGGAAGACCAGTAGTAGTTTCCGATGCACATCTGGAGTCATTCTGTAATCTGTGGACTAACTGAGTGTTGATGAAACACAGAAATTGCATCGGGATTGAATACAACAGTCACCATGCGCACTTTCCTCCAAGGGAGTAATACCTCAAACAGTCTATACTTTGATCGTTCCCAGGAAGACCAGTAGTAGTTTCCGATGCACATCTGGAGGCATTCTGTAATCTGTGGACCTTCAAAGTGTTGATGAAACACAGAAATTGCATCGTGAGTGAATACAAGTCACCATGCGCACCTCCCTCCATGGGAGTAATGTCTCTAACAGTCTACGCTTTGATCGTTTCCTGGAAGACCAGTAGTAGTTTCAGATGCACATCTGGAATCATTCTGTAATCTGTGGACCATCTGAGTGTTGATGAAACACAGAAATTGCATCGGGATTTAAAACAACAGTCACCATGCACTCTTTCCCACATGGGAATATTGTCTGAAACGTTGTACCCTTTTATCGTTCCCTGTTAGACCAGTAGTAGGTTCCGATGCACATCTGGAGGCATTCTGTAAACTGTGGACTATCAGAGTGTTGATGAAACACAGAAATTGCTTCGGGATTGAATACAACAGTCACCATGCGCACTTCCCTCCATGGGAGTAATGTCTCAAACAGTCTACGATTTGATCGTTCCCTGGAAGACCAGTAGTAGTTTCCGATGCACATCTTTAGTCATTCTGTTATCTGTGGACTATCAGAGTGTTGATAAAACACGGAAATTGAATCGGGATTGAATACAACAGTCACCATGCGCACTTTCCTCCATGGGAGTAATGTCTCAAAGAGTTTACGCTTTGATCGTGCCCTGGAAGACCAGTAGAAGTTTCCGATGCACATCTGGAGGCATTGTGTAATCTGTGGACTATCAGAGTGTTGATGAAACACAGAAACTGCATCGGGATGGAATACAACAGTCACCATGCGCACTTTCATCCATGGGAGTAATGTCTCTAACAGTCTACGCTTTGATCGTTTCCTGGAAGACCAGTAGTAGTTTCCGATGCACATCTGGAGGCATTCTGTAATCTGTGGACTAACTGAGTGTTGACGAAACACAGAAATTGCATCGGGATTGAATACAAAAGTCACCATGCGCACTTTCCTCCACGGGAGTAATGTCTTAAACAGTCTATGCTTTGATCGTTCCCTCGAAGACCAGTATTAGTTTCCGATGCACATCTGGAGGCATTCTGTAATCTGTGGACTATCAGAGTGTTGATGAAACACAGAAATTGCATCGGGATTGAATACAACAGTAACAATGCGCACTTTCCTCCATGGGAGTAATATCTCAAACAGTCTACGGCTTGATCGTTCCCTGGAAGACCAGTAGAAGATTCCAATGCACATCTGGAGGCATTCTGTAATCTGTGGAGCTTCAAAGTGTTGATGAAACAAAGAAATTGCATCGCGATTTAATACAACAGTCACCAAGCGCACTTCCCTCCATGGGAGTAATACCTCAAACAGTCTATGCTTTGATCGTTCCCTGGAAGTCCAGTAGTAGATTCCGATGCACATCTGGAGTCATTCTGTAATCTGTGGACTAACTGAGTGTTGGTGAAACACAGAAATTGCATCGGAATTGAATACAACAGTCACCATGCGCACTTTCCTCCATGGGAGTAATACCTCAAACAGTCTATGCTTTGATCGTTCCCAGGAAGACCAGTAGTAGTTTCCGATGCACGTCTGGAGGCATTCTGTAATCTGTGGACCTTCAAAGTGTTGATGAAACACAGAAATTGCATTGTGATTGAATACAAGTCACCATGCGCACATCTCTCCATTGGAGTAATGTCTCAAACAGTCTATTGCTTGATCGTTCCCAGGAAGACCAGTAGCAGTTTCCGATGCACATCTGGAGGCAATCTGTAATCTGTGGACTATCAGAGTGTTGATGAAACTCCGAAATTGCATCGGGATTGAATACAACAGTCACCATGCGCACTTTCCTCCGTGGGAGTAATGTCACAAACAGTCTACTCTTTGATCGTTCCCAGGAAGACCAGTAGTAGTTTCAGATGCACATCTGGAGGCACTCTGTAATCTGTGGACTATCTGAGTGTTGATGAAACACAGAAATTGCATCGGGATTGAAAACAACAGTCACCATGCGCACTTTCCCCCATGGGAGTATTGTCTGAATCGTTCTACCCTTTGATCGTTTCCTGTTAGACCAGTAGTAGGTTCCGATGTGCATCTGGAGGCATCCTGTAAACTGTGGACTATCAGAGTGTTGATGAAACACAGAAATTGCTTCGGGATTGAATACAACAGTCACCATGCGCACTTCCCTCCATGGGAGTAATGTCTCAAACAGTCTACGCTTTGATCGTTCCCTGGAAGACCAGTAGTAGTTTCCGATGCACATCTTTAGTCATTCTGTTATCTGTGGACTATCAGAGTGTTGATAAAACACGGAAATTGAATCGGGATTGAATACAACAGTCACCATGCGCACTTTCCTCAATGGGAGTAATGTCTCAAAGAGTTTACGCTTTGATCGTTCCCTGGAAGACCAGTAGAAGTTTCCGATGGACAGCTGGAGGCATTGTGTAATCTGTGGACTATCAGAGTGTTGATGAAACACAGAAATTGCATCGCGATTGAATACAAAAGTCACCATGCGCACTTTCCTCCATGGGAGTAATGTCTCAAACAGTGTATGCTTTGATCGTCCCCTCGAAATCTAGTATTAGTTTCCGATGCACATCTGGAGGCATTCTGTAATCTGTGGACTATCAGAGTTTTGATGAAACACAGAAATTGCATCGGGATTGAATACAACAGTCACCATGCGCACTTTCCTCAATGGGAGTAATGTCTCAAACAGTCTACGGTTTGATCGTTCCCTGGAAGACCAGTAGAAGATTCCGATGCACATCTCGAGGCATTCTGTAATCCGTGGACATTCAAAGTGTTGATGAAACACAGAATTTGCATCGGGATTTAGTACATCAGTAACCATGCGCAATTTTCTCCATGGGAGTAGTGCCTCAAACAATCTTCGCTTTAATCGTTCCCTAGAAGACCAGTAGTAGTTTCCGGTGCACATCTTTAGTCATTCTGTTATCTGTGGACTATCAGAGTGTTGATAAAACACGGAAATTGAATTGGGATTGAATACAACAGTCACCATGCGCACTTTCCTCAAGGGGAGTAATGTCTCAAAGAGTTTACGCTTTGATCGTTCCCTGGAAGACCAGTAGAAGTTTCCGATGCTCATCTGGAGGCATTGTGTAATCTGTGGACTATCTGAGTGTTGATGAAACACAGAAATTGCATCGGGATTTAAAACAACAGTCACGATGCACACTTTCCCACATGGGAATATTGTCTGAAACGTTCTACCCTTTGATCGTTCCCTGTTAGACCAGTAGTAGGTTCCGATGCACATCTGGAGGCATTCTGTAATCTGTGGACTAACTGAGTGTTGACGAAACACAGAAATTGCATCGGGATTGCATACAAAAGTCACCATGCGCACTTTCCTCCATGGGAGTAATGTCTCAAACAGTCTATGCGTTGATCGTTCCCTCGAAGACCAGTATTAGTTTCCGATGCACGTCTGGAAGCATTCTGTAATCTGTGGACTATCAGAGTGTTGATGAAACACAGAAATTGCATCGGGATTGAATACAACAGTCACCATGCGCACTTTCCTCAATGGGAGTAATGTCTCAAACAGTCTATGGTTTGATCGTTCCTGGAAGACCAGTAGAAGATTCCGATGCACATCTCGAGGCATTCTGTAATCTGTGGAACTTCAAAGTGTTGATGAAACACAGAAATTGCATCGCGATTTAATACAACAGTCACCAAGCGCACTACCCTCCATGGGAGTAATACCTCAAACAGTCTATGATTTGATCGTTCCCAGGAAGACCAGTAGTAGTTTCCGATGCACATCTGGAGGCATTCTGTAATCTGTGGACCTTCAAAGTGTTGATGAAACACAGAAATTGCATCGCGATTGAATACAAGTCACCATGCGCATTTCCCTACATGGGAGTAATGTCTCAAACAGTCTATTGTTTGATCGTTCCCAGGAAGACCAGTAGCAGTTTCCGATGCACGTCTGGAGGCAATCTGTAATCTGTGGACTATCAGAGTGTTGATGAAACTCAGAAATTGCATCGGGATTGAATACAACAGTCACCATGCCACTTTCCTCCGTGGGAGTAGTGTCACAAACAGTCTACTCTTTGATCGTTCCCAGGAAGACCAGTAGTAGTTTCATATGCACATCTGGAGGCATTCTGTAACCTGTGGACTATCTGAGTGTTGATGAAACACAGAAATTGCTTCGGGATTGAATACAACAGTCACCATGCGCACTTCCCTCCATGGGAGTAATGTCTCAAATAGTCTACGCTTTGATCGATCCCTGGAAGACCAGTAGTAGTTTCCGATGCACATCTTTAGACATTCTGATATCTGTGGACTATCAGAGTGTTGATAAAACACGGAAATTGAATCGGGATTGAATACAACAGTCACCATGCGCACTTTCCTCCATGGGAGTAATGTCTCAAAGAGTTTACGCTTTGATCGTTCCCTGGAAGACCAGTAGAAGTTTCCGATGCACATCTGGAGGCATTGTGTAACCTGTGGACTATCAGAGTGTTGATGAAACACAGAAACTGCATCGGGATGGAATACAACAGTCACCATGCGCTCTTTCCTCCATGGGAGTAATGTCTCAAACAGTCTACGCTTTGATCGTTTCCTGGAAGACCATTAGTAGTGTCCGATGCACATCTGGAGGCATTCTGTAATCTGTGGACTAACTGAGTGTTGACGAAACACAGAAATTGCATCGGGATTGAATACAAAAGTCACCATGCGCACTTTCCTTCACGGGAGTAATGTCTCTAACAATCTATGCTTTGATCGTTCCCTCGAAGACCAGTATTAGTTTCCGATGCACATCTGGAGGCATTCTGTAATCTGTGGACTATCAGAGTGTTGATGAAACACAGAAATTGCATCGGGATTGAATACAACAGTCACAATTCGCACTTTCCTCCACAGGAGTAATGTCCCAAACAGTCTACACTTTGATCGTTCCCTGGAAGACCAGTAGTAGTTTCCAATGCACATCTGGAGGCATTCTGTAAGCTGTGGACTATCAGAGTGTTGTTGAAACACAGAAATTGCATCGGGATTGAATACAACAGTAACCATGCGCACTTTCCTCCATGGGAGTAATATCTCAAACAGTCTACGGCTTGATCGTTCCCTGGAAGACCAGTAGAAGATTCCAATGCACATCTGCAGGCATTCTGTAATCTGTGGAGCTTCAAAGTGTTGATGAAACACAGAAATTGCATCGCGATTTAATACAACAGTCACCAAGCGCACTTCCCTCCATGGGAGTAATACTTCTAACAGTCTATGCTTTGATCGTTCCCTGGAAGACCAGTAGTAGTTTCCGATGCACATCTGGAGCCATTATGTAATCTGTGGACTAACTGAGTGTTGATGAAACAGAGAAATTGGATCGGGATTGAATACAACAGTCACCATGCGCACTTCCCTCCATGGGAGTAATGTCTCAAACAGTCTACGCTTTGATCGTTCCCTGGAAGACCGATAGTAGTTTCCGATGCACATCTTTAGCCATTCTGTTATCTGTGGACTATCAGAGTGTTGATAAAACACGGAAATTGAATCGGGATTGAATACAACAGTCACCATGCGCACTTTCCTCCATGGGAGTAATGTCTCAAAGAGTTTACGCTTTGATCGTTCCCTGGAAGACCAGTAGAAGTTTCCGATGCACATCTGGAGGCATTGTGTAATCTGTGGACTATCAGAGTGTTGATGAAACACAGAAACTGCATCGGGATGGAATACAACAGTCACCATGCGCACTTTCCTCCATGGGAGTAATGTCTCAAACAGTCTACGCTTTGATCGTTCCCTGGAAGGTCAGTAGTAGTTTCCGATGCATATCTGGAGGCATTCTGTAATCTGTTTACTATCAGAGTGTTGTTGAAACACAGAAATTGCTTCGGGATTGAATACAACAGTCACCATTCGCACATTCCTCCATGGGAGTAATGTCTCAAACAGTCTACGCTTTGATCGTTCACTGGAAGACCAGTAGTAGTTTCCGATGCACATCTGGAGGCATTCTGTAACCTGTTAACTATCAGAGTGTTGATGAAACACCGAAATTGCATCGGGATTGAATTCAACAGTCACCATGCGCACTTTCCTCCATGGGAGTAATGTCTCAAACAGTCTACGCTTTGACCGTTCCCTGGAAGACCAGTAGTAGCGTCCGATGCACATCTGGAGGCATTCTGTAGTCTGTGGACTAGCAGAGTGTTCTTGAAACACAGAAATTGCATCGCGATTTAATACAACAGTCACCACGCGCAATTTCCTCCATGGGAGTAATGACTCAAACAGTCTATTGTTTGATCGTTCCCAGGAAGACCAGTAGCAGTTTCCGATGCACATCTGGAGGCAATCTGTAATCTGTGGACTATCAGAGTGTTGATGAAACTCAGAAATTGCATCGGGATTGAATACAACAGTCACCATGCGCACTTTCCTTCGTGGGAGTAATGTCACAAACAGTCTACTCTTTGATCGTTCCCAGGAAGACCAGTAGTAGTTTCAGATGCACATCTGGAGGCATTATGTAATCTGTGCACTATCTGAGTGTTGATGAAACACAGAAATTGCATCGGGATTGAAAACAACAGTCACCATGCGCACTTTCCCCCATGGGAGTATTGTCTGAAACGTTCTACCCTTTGATCGTTTCCTGTTAGACCAGTAGTAGGTTCCGATGTGCATCTGGAGGCATCCTGTAAACTGTGGACTATCAGAGTGTTAATGAAACACAGAAATTGCTTCGGGATTGAATACAACAGTCACCATGCGCACTTCCCTCCATGGGAGTAATGTCTCAAACAGTCTACGCTTTGATCGTTCCCTGGAAGACCAGTAGTAGTTTCCGATGCACATCTTTAGTCATTCTGTTATCTGTGGACTATCAGAGTGTTGATAAAACACGGAAATTGAATCGGGATTGAATACAACAGTCACCATGCGCACTTTCCTCAATGGGAGTAATGTCTCAAAGAGTTTACGCTTTGATCGTTCCCTGGAAGACCAGTAGAAGTTTCCGATGGACAGCTGGAGGCATTGTGTAATCTGTGGACTATCAGAGTGTTGATGAAACACAGAAATTGCATCGCGATTGAATACAAAAGTCACCATGCGCACTTTCCTCCATGGGAGTAATGTCTCAAACAGTGTATGCTTTGATCGTCCCCTCGAAATCTAGTATTAGTTTCCGATGCACATCTGGAGGCATTCTGTAATCTGTGGACTATCAGAGTGTTGATGAAACACAGAAATTGCATCGGGATTGAATACAACAGTCACCATTCGCACTTTCCTCCACAGGAGTAATGTCTCAAACAGTCTACGCTTTGATCGTTCCCTGGAAGACCAGTAGTAGTTTCCGATGCACATCTGGAGGCATTCTGTAATCTGTGGACTATCCGAGTGCTATTGAAACACAGAAATTGCATCGGGATTGAATACAACAGTCACCATTCGCACTTTCCTCCTTGGGAGTAATGTCTCAAAGAGGGTACCCTTTGTTCGGTCCCTGGAAGCCCAGTAGTGCTTTCCGATGCACATCTGGAGGCGTTCTCTAATCTGTGGACTATCAGAGTGTTGTTGAAACACAGAAATTGCATCGGGATTGAAAACAACAGTCACCATGCGCACTTTCCTCAATGGGAGTAATGTCTCAAACAGTCAACGGTTTGATCGATCCCTGGAAGACCAGTAGAAGATTCCGATGCACATCTCGAGGCATTCTGTAATCCGTGGACATTCAAAGTGTTGATGAAACACAGAATTTGCATCGGGATTTAGTACATCAGTAACCATGCGCAATTTTCTCCATTGGAGTAGTGCCTCAAACAATCTTCGCTTTAATCGTTCCCTAGAAGACCAGTAGTAGTTTCCGGTGCACATCTTTAGTCATTCTGTTATCTGTGGACTATCAGAGTGTTGATAAAACACGGAAATTGAATTGGGATTGAATACAACAGTCACCATTCGCACTTTCCTCCACAGGAGTAATGTCTCAAACAGTCTACGCTTTGATCGTTCCCTGGAAGACCAGTAGTAGTTTCCGATGCACATCTGGAGGCATTCTGTAATCTGTGGACTATCCGAGTGCTATTGAAACACAGAAATTGCATCGGGATTGAATACAACAGTCACCATTCGCACTTTCCTCCTTGGGAGTAATGTCTCAAAGAGGGTACCCTTTGTTCGGTCCCTGGAAGCCCAGTAGTGCTTTCCGATGCACATCTGGAGGCATTCTGTAATCTGTGGACTAACTGAGTGTTGACGAAACACAGAAATTGCATCGGGATTGCATACAAAAGTCACCATGCGCACTTTCCTCCATGGGAGTAATGTCTCAAACAGTCTATGCGTTGATCGTTCCCTCGAAGACCAGTATTAGTTTCCGATGCACGTCTGGAAGCATTCTGTAATCTGTGGACTATCAGAGTGTTGATGAAACACAGAAATTGCATCAGGATTGAATACAACAGTCACCATGCGCACTTTCCTCAATGGGAGTAATGTCTCAAACAGTCTATGGTTTGATCGTTCCTGGAAGACCAGTAGAAGATTCCGATGCACATCTCGAGGCATTCTGTAATCTGTGGAGCTTCAAAGTGTTGATGAAACACAGAAATTGCATCGCGATTTAATACAACAGTCACCAAGCGCACTTCCCTCCATGGGAGTAATACCTCAAACAGTCTATGCTTTGATCGTTCCCAGGAAGACCAGTAGTAGTTTCCGATGCACATCTGGAGGCATTCTGTAATCTGTGGACCTTCAAAGTGTTGATGAAACACAGAAATTGCATCGCGATTGAATACAAGTCACCATGCGCATTTCCCTACATGGGAGTAATGTCTCAAACAGTCTATTGTTTGATCGTTCCCAGGAAGACCAGTAGCAGTTTCCGATGCACGTCTGGAGGCAATCTGTAATCTGTGGACTATCAGAGTGTTGATGAAACTCAGAAATTGCATCGGGATTGAATACAACAGTCACCATGCCACTTTCCTCCGTGGGAGTAGTGTCACAAACAGTCTACTCTTTGATCGTTCCCAGGAAGACCAGTAGTAGTTTCATATGCACATCTGGAGGCATTCTGTAACCTGTGGACTATCTGAGTGTTGATGCAACACAGAAATTGCATCGGGATTGAAAACAACAGTCACCATGCACACTTTCCCCCATGGGTGTATTGTCTGAAACGTTCTACCCTTTGATCGTTCCCTGTTAGACCAGTAGTAGGTTCCGATGCACATCTGGAGGCATTCTGTAAACTGTGGACTATCAGAGTGTTGATGAAACACAGAAATTGCTTCGGGATTGAATACAACAGTCACCATGCGCACTTCCCTCCATGGGAGTAATGTCTCAAATAGTCTACGCTTTGATCGATCCCTGGAAGACCAGTAGTAGTTTCCGATGCACATCTTTAGTCATTCTGATATCTGTGGACTATCAGAGTGTTGATAAAACACGGAAATTGAATCGGGATTGAATACAACAGTCACCATGCGCACTTTCCTCCATGGGAGTAATGTCTCAAAGAGTTTACGCTTTGATCGTTCCCTGGAAGACCAGTATTAGTTTCCGATGCACATCTGGAGGCATTCTGTAATCTGTGGACTATCAGAGTGTTGATGAAACACAGAAATTGCATCGGGATTGAATACAACAGTCACAATTCGCACTTTCCTCCACAGGAGTAATGTCCCAAACAGTCTACACTTTGATCGTTCCCTGGAAGACCAGTAGTAGTTTCCAATGCACATCTGGAGGCATTCTGTAAGCTGTGGACTATCAGAGTGTTGTTGAAACACAGAAATTGCATCGGGATTGAATACAACAGTAACCATGCGCACTTTCCTCCATGGGAGTAATATCTCAAACAGTCTACGGCTTGATCGTTCCCTGGAAGACCAGTAGAAGATTCCAATGCACATCTGCAGGCATTCTGTAATCTGTGGAGCTTCAAAGTGTTGATGAAACACAGATATTGCATCGGGATTGAATACAACAGTCACAATTCGCACTTTCCTCCACAGGAGTAATGTCCCAAACAGTCTACACTTTGATCGTTCCCTGGAAGACCAGTAGTAGTTTCCAATGCACATCTGGAGGCATTCTGTAAGCTGTGGACTATCAGAGTGTTGTTGAAACACAGAAATTGCATCGGGATTGAATACAACAGTAACCATGCGCACTTTCCTCCATGGGAGTAATATCTCAAACAGTCTACGGCTTGATCGTTCCCTGGAAGACCAGTAGAAGATTCCAATGCACATCTGGAGGCATTCTGTAATCTGTGGAGCTTCAAAGTGTTGATGAAACACAGAAATTGCATCGCGATTTAATACAACAGTCACCAAGCGCACTTCCCTCCATGGGAGTAATACTTCTAACAGTCTATGCTTTGATCGTTCCCTGGAAGACCAGTAGTAGTTTCCGATGCACATCTGGAGCCATTATGTAATCTGTGGACTAACTGAGTGTTGATGAAACAGAGAAATTGGATCGGGATTGAATACAACAGTCACCATGCGCACTTCCCTCCATGGGAGTAATGTCTCAAACAGTCTACGCTTTGATCGTTCCCTGGAAGACCGATAGTAGTTTCCGATGCACATCTTTAGCCATTCTGTTATCTGTGGACTATCAGAGTGTTGATAAAACACGGAAATTGAATCGGGATTGAATACAACAGTCACCATGCGCACTTTCCTCCATGGGAGTAATGTCTCAAAGAGTTTACGCTTTGATCGTTCCCTGGAAGACCAGTAGAAGTTTCCGATGCACATCTGGAGGCATTGTGTAATCTGTGGACTATCAGAGTGTTGATGAAACACAGAAACTGCATCGGGATGGAATACAACAGTCACCATGCGCACTTTCCTCCATGGGAGTAATGTCTCAAACAGTCTACGCTTTGATCGTTCCCTGGAAGGTCAGGAGTAGTTTCCGGTGCATATCTGGAGGCATTCTGTAATCTGTTTACTATCAGAGTGTTGTTGAAACACAGAAATTGCATCGGGATTGAATACAACAGTCACCATTCGCACATTCCTCCATGGGAGTAATGTCTCAAACAGTCTACGCTTTGATCGTTCACTGGAAGACCAGTAGTAGTTTCCGATGCACATCTGGAGGCATTCTGTAACCTGTTAACTATCAGAGTGTTGATGAAACACCGAAATTGCGTCGGGATTGAATTCAACAGTCACCATGCGCACTTTCCTCCATGGGAGTAATGTCTCAAACAGTCTACGCTTTGACCGTTCCCTGGAAGACCAGTAGTAGCGTCCGATGCACATCTGGAGGCATTCTGTAGTCTGTGGACTAGCAGAGTGTTCTTGAAACACAGAAATTGCATCGCGATTTAATACAACAGTCACCACGCGCAATTTCCTCCATGGGAGTAATGACTCAAACAGTCTATTGTTTGATCGTTCCCAGGAAGACCAGTAGCAGTTTCCGATGCACATCTGGAGGCAATCTGTAATCTGTGGACTATCAGAGTGTTGATGAAACTCAGAAATTGCATCGGGATTGAATACAACAGTCACCATGCGCACTTTCCTTCGTGGGAGTAATGTCACAAACAGTCTACTCTTTGATCGTTCCCAGGAAGACCAGTAGTAGTTTCAGATGCACATCTGGAGGCATTATGTAATCTGTGCACTATCTGAGTGTTGATGAAACACAGAAATTGCATCGGGATTGAAAACAACAGTCACCATGCGCACTTTCCCCCATGGGAGTATTCTCTGAAACGTTCTACCCTTTGATCGTTTCCTGTTAGACCAGTAGTAGGTTCCGATGTGCATCTGGAGGCATCCTTTAAACTGTGGACTATCAGAGTGTTAATGAAACACAGAAATTGCTTCGGGATTGAATACAACAGTCACCATGCGCACTTCCCTCCATGGGAGTAATGTCTCAAACAGTCTACGCTTTGATCGTTCCCTGGAAGACCAGTAGTAGTTTCCGATGCACATCTTTAGTCATTCTGTTATCTGTGGACTATCAGAGTGTTGATAAAACACGGAAATTGAATCGGGATTGAATACAACAGTCACCATGCGCACTTTCCTCAATGGGAGTAATGTCTCAAAGAGTTTACGCTTTGATCGTTCCCAGGAAGACCAGTAGTAGTTTCCGATGCACATCTGGAGGCATTCTGTAATCTGTGGACCTTCAAAGTGTTGATGAAACACAGAAATTGCATCGCGATTGAATACAAGTCACCATGCGCATTTCCCTACATGGGAGTAATGTCTCAAACAGTCTATTGTTTGATCGTTCCCAGGAAGACCAGTAGCAGTTTCCGATGCACGTCTGGAGGCAATCTGTAATCTGTGGACTATCAGATTGTTGATGAAACTCAGAAATTGCATCGGGATTGAATACAACAGTCACCATGCCACTTTCCTCCGTGGGAGTAGTGTCACAAACAGTCTACTCTTTGATCGTTCCCAGGAAGACCAGTAGTAGTTTCATATGCACATCTGGAGGCATTCAGTAACCTGTGGACTATCTGAGTGTTGATGCAACACAGAAATTGCATCGGGATTGAAAACAACAGTCACCATGCACACTTTCCCCCATGGGTGTATTGTCTGAAACGTTCTACCCTTTGATCGTTCCCTGTTAGACCAGTAGTAGGTTCCGATGCACATCTGGAGGCATTCTGTAAACTGTGGACTATCAGAGTGTTGATGAAACACAGAAAATGCTTCGGGATTGAATACAACAGTCACCATGCGCACTTCCCTCCATGGGAGTAATGTCTCAAATAGTCTACGCTTTGATCGATCCCTGGAAGACCAGTAGTAGTTTCCGATGCACATCTTTAGTCATTCTGATATCTGTGGACTATCAGAGTGTTGATAAAACACGGAAATTGAATCGGGATTGCATACAACAGTCACCATGCGCACTTTCCTCCATGGGAGTAATGTCTCAAAGAGTTTACGCTTTGATCGTTCCCTGGAAGACCAGTAGAAGTTTCCGATGCACATCTGGAGGCATTGTGTAACCTGTGGACTATCAGAGTGTTGATGAAACACAGAAACTGCATCGGGATGGAATACAACAGTCACCATGCGCTCTTTCCTCCATGGGAGTAATGTCTCAAACAGTCTACGCTTTGATCGTTTCCTGGAAGACCATTAGTAGTTTCCGATGCACATCTGGAGGCATTCTGTAATCTGTGGACTAACTGAGTGTTGACGAAACACAGAAATTGCATCGGGATTGAATACAAAAGTCACCATGCGCACTTTCCTCCACGGGAGTAATGTCTCTAACAATCTATGCTTTGATCGTTCCCTCGAAGACCAGTATTAGTTTCCGATGCACATCTGGAGGCATTCTGTAATCTGTGGACTATCAGAGTGTTGATGAAACACAGAAATTGCATCGGGATTGAATACAACAGTCACAATTCGCACTTTCCTCCACAGGAGTAATGTCCCAAACAGTCTACACTTTGATCGTTCCCTGGAAGACCAGTAGTAGTTTCCAATGCACATCTGGAGGCATTCTGTAAGCTGTGGACTATCAGAGTGTTGTTGAAACACAGAAATTGCATCGGGATTGAATACAACAGTAACCATGCGCACTTTCCTCCATGGGAGTAATATCTCAAACAGTCTACGGCTTGATCGTTCCCTGGAAGACCAGTAGAAGATTCCAATGCACATCTGGAGGCATTCTGTAATCTGTGGAGCTTCAAAGTGTTGATGAAACAGAGAAATTGGATCGGGATTGAATACAACAGTCACCATGCGCACTTCCCTCCATGGGAGTAATGTCTCAAACAGTCTACGCTTTGATCGTTCCCTGGAAGACCGATAGTAGTTTCCGATGCACATCTTTAGCCATTCTGTTATCTGTGGACTATCAGAGTGTTGATAAAAAACGGAAATTGAATCGGGATTGAATACAACAGTCACCATGCGCACTTTCCTCCATGGGAGTAATGTCTCAAAGAGTTTACGCTTTGATCGTTCCCTGGAAGACCAGTAGAAGTTTCCGATGCACATCTGGAGGCATTGTGTAATCTGTGGACTATCAGAGTGTTGATGAAACACAGAAACTGCATCGGGATGGAATACAACAGTCACCATGCGCACTTTCCTCCATGGGAGTAATGTCTCAAACAGTCTACGCTTTGATCGTTCCCTGGAAGGTCAGTAGTAGTTTCCGATGCATATCTGGAGGCATTCTGTAATCTGTTTACTATCAGAGTGTTGTTGAAACACAGAAATTGCATCGGGATTGAATACAACAGTCCCCATTCGCACATTCCTCCATGGAAGTAATGTCTCAAACAGTCTACGCTTTGATCGTTCACTGGAAGACCAGTAGTAGTTTCCGATGCACATCTGGAGGCATTCTGTAACCTGTTAACTATCAGAGTGTTGATGAAACACCGAAATTGCATCGGGATTGAATTCAACAGTCACCATGCGCACTTTCCTCCATGGGAGTAATGTCTCAAACAGTCTACGCTTTGACCGTTCCCTGGAAGACCAGTAGTAGCGTCCGATGCACATCTGGAGGCATTCTGTAGTCTGTGGACTAGCAGAGTGTTCTTGAAACACAGAAATTGCATCGCGATTTAATACAACAGTCACCACGCGCAATTTCCTCCATGGGAGTAATGACTCAAACAGTCTATTGTTTGATCGTTCCCAGGAAGACCAGTAGCAGTTTCCGATGCACATCTGGAGGCAATCTGTAATCTGTGGACTATCAGAGTGTTGATGAAACTCAGAAATTGCATCGGGATTGAATACAACAGTCACCATGCGCACTTTCCTTCGTGGGAGTAATGTCACAAACAGTCTACTCTTTGATCGTTCCCAGGAAGACCAGTAGTAGCTTCAGATGCACATCTGGAGGCATTATGTAATCTGTGCACTATCTGAGTGTTGATGAAACACAGAAATTGCATCGGGATTGAAAACAACAGTCACCATGCGCACTTTCCCCCATGGGAGTATTGTCTGAAACGTTCTACCCTTTGATCGTTTCCTGTTAGACCAGTAGTAGGTTCCGATGTGCATCTGGAGGCATCCTGTAAACTGTGGACTATCAGAGTGTTAATGAAACAAAGAAATTGCTTCGGGATTGAATACAACAGTCACCATGTGCACTTCGCTCCATGGGAGTAATGTCTCAAACAGTCTACGATTTGATCGTTCCCTGGAAGACCAGTAGTAGTTTCCGATGCACATCTTTAGTCATTCTGTTATCTGTGGACTATCAGAGTGTTGATAAAACACGGAAATTGAATCGGGATTGAATACAACAGTCACCATGCGCACTTTCCTCAATGGGAGTATAGTCTCAAAGAGTTTACGCTTTGATCGTTCCCTGGAAGACCAGTAGAAGTTTCCGATGGACAGCTGGAGGCATTGTGTAATCTGTGGACTATCAGAGTGTTGATGAAACACAGAAATTGCATCGCTATTGAATACAAAAGTCACCATGCGCACTTTCCTCCATGGGAGTAATGTCTCAAACAGTGTATGCTTTGATCGTCCCCTCGAAGTCTAGTATTAGTTTCCGATGCACATCTGGAGGCATTCTGTAATCTGTGGACTATCAGAGTGTTGATGAAACACAGAAATTGCATCGGGATTGAATACAACAGTCACCATTCGCACTTTCCTCCACAGGAGTAATGTCTCAAACAGTCTACGCTTTGATCGTTCCCTGGAAGACCAGTAGTAGTTTCCGATGCACATCTGGAGGCATTCTGTAATCTGTGGACTATCCGAGTGCTAATGAAACACAGAAATTGCATCGGGATTGAATACAACAGTCACCATTCGCACTTTCCTCCTTGGGAGTAATGTCTGAAAGAGGGTACCCTTTGTTCGGTCCCTGGAAGACCAGTAGTGCTTTCCGATGCACATCTCGAGGCGTTCTCTAATCTGTGGACTATCAGACTGTTGTTGAAACACAGAAATTGCATCGGGATTGAATACAACAGTCACCATGCGCACTTTCCTCAATGGGAGTAATGTCTCAAACTGTCTACGGTTTGATCGTTCCCTGGAAGACCAGTAGAAGATTCCGATGCACATCTCGAGGCATTCTGTAATCCGTGGACCTTCAAAGTGTTGATGAAACACAGAATTTGCATCGGGATTTAGTACATCAGTAACCATGCGCAATTTTCTCCATGGGAGTAGTGCCTCAAACAATCTTCGCTTTAATCGTTCCCTAGAAGACCAGTAGTAGTTTCCGATGCACATCTTTAGTCATTCTGTTATCTGTGGACTATCAGAGTGTTGATAAAACACGGAAATTGAATCGGGATTGAATACAACAGTCACCATGCGCACTTTCCTCAAGGGGAGTAATGTCTCAAAGAGTTTACGCTTTGATCGTTCCCTGGAAGACCAGTAGAAGTTTCCGATGCACATCTGGAGGCATTGTGTAATCTGTGGACTATCAGAGTGTTGATGAAACACAGAAACTGCATCGGGATGGAATACAACAGTCAGCATGCGCACTTTCCTCCAAGGGAGTAATGTCTCAAACAGTCTACGCTTTGATCGTTTCCTGGAAGACCAGTAGTAGTTTCCGATGCACATCTGGAGGCATTCTGTAATCTGTGGACTAACTGAGTGTTGACGAAACACAGAAATTGCATCGGGATTGCATACAAAAGACACCATGCGCACTTTCTTCCATGGGAGTAATGTCTCAAACAGTCTATGCGTTGATCGTTCCCTCGAAGACCAGTATTAGTTTCCGATGCACGTCTGGAAGCATTCTGTAACCTGTGGACTATAAGAGTGTTGATGAAACACAGATATTGCATCGGGATTGAATACAACAGTCACCATGCGCACTTTCCTCAATGGGAGTAATGTCTCAAACAGTCTACGGTTTGATCGTTCCTGGAAGACCAGTAGAAGATTCCGATGCACATCTCGAGGCATTCTGTAATCTGTGGAGCTTCAAAGTGTTGATGAAACACAGAAATTGCATCGCGATTTAATACAACAGTCACCAAGCGCACTTCCCTCCATGGGAGTAATACCTCAAACAGTCTATGCTTTGATCGTTCCCAGGAAGACCAGTAGTAGTTTCCGATGCACATCTGGAGGCATTCTGTAATCTGTGGACCTTCAAAGTGTTGATGAAACACAGAAATTGCATCGCGATTGAATACAAGTCACCATGCGCATTTCCCTCCATGGGAGTAATGTCTCAAACAGTCTATTGTTTGATCGTTCCCAGGAAGACCAGTAGCAGTTTCCGATGCACATCTGGAGGCAATCTGTAATCTGTGGACTATCAGAGTGTTGATGAAACTCAGAAATTGCATCGGGATTGAAAACAACAGTCACCATGCACACTTTCCCCCATGGGTGTATTGTCTGAAACGTTCTACCCTTTGATCGTTCCCTGTTAGACCAGTAGTAGGTTCCGATGCACATCTGGAGGCATTCTGTAAACTGTGGACTATCAGAGTGTTGATGAAACACAGAAATTGCTTCGGGATTGAATACAACAGTCACCATGCGCACTTCTCTCCATGGGAGTAATGTCTCAAACAGTCTACGCTTTGATCGATCCCTGGAAGACCAGTAGTAGTTTCCGATGCACATCTTTAGTCATTCTGATATCTGTGGACTATCAGAGTGTTGATAAAACACGGAAATTGAAACGGGATTGAATACAACAGTCGCCATGCGCACTTTCCTCCATGGGAGTAATGTCTCAAAGAGTTTACGCTTTGATCGTTCCCTGGAAGACCAGTAGAAGTTTCCGATGCACATCTGGAGGCATTGTGTAATCTGTGGACTATCAGAGTGTTGATGAAACACAGAAACTGCATCGGGATGGAATACAACAGTCACCATGCGCTCTTTCCTCCATGGGAGTAATGTCTCAAACAGTCTACGCTTTGATCGTTTCCTGGAAGACCATTAGTAGTTTCCGATGCACATCTGGAGGCATTCTGTAATCTGTAGACTAACTGAGTGTTGACGAAACACAGAAATTGCATCGGGATTGAATACAAAAGTCACCATGCGCACTTTCCTCCACGGGAGTAATGTCTCTAACAATCTATGCTTTGATCGTTCCCTCGAAGACCAGTATTAGTTTCCGATGCACATCTGGAGGCATTCTGTAATCTGTGGACTATCAGAGTGTTGATGAAACACAGAAATTGCATCGGGATTGAATACAACAGTCACCATTCGCACTTTCCTCCACAGGAGTAATGTCTCAAACAGTCTACACTTTGATCGTTCCCTGGAAGACCAGTAGTAGTTTCCAATGCACATCTGGAGGCATTCTGTAAGCTGCGGACTATCAGAGTGTTGTTGAAACACAGAAATTGCATCGGGATTGAATACAACAGTAACCATGCGCACTTTCCTCCATGGGAGTAATATCTCAAACAGTCTACGGCTTGATCGTTCCCTGGAAGACCAGTGGAAGATTCCATTGCACATCTGGAGGCATTCTGTAATCTGTGGAGCTTCAAAGTGTTGATGAAACACAGAAATTGCATCGCGATTTAATACAACAGTCACCAAGCGCACTTCCCTCCATGGGAGTAATACTTCTAACAGTCTACGCTTTGATCGTTCCCTGGAAGACCAGTAGTAGTTTCCGATGCACATCTGGAGCCATTCTGTAATCTGTGGACTAACTGAGTGTTGATGAAACAGAGAAATTGCATCGGGATTGAATACAACAGTAACCATGCGCACTTCCCTCCATGGGAGTAATGTCACAAACTACTCTTTGATCGTTCCCAGGAAGACCAGTAGTAGTTTCAGATGCACATCTGGAGGCATTCTGTAATCTGTGGACTATCCGAGTGTTGATGAGACACAGAAATTGCATCGGGATTTAAAACAACAGTCACCATGCACACTTTCCCCCATGGGAGTATTGTCTGAAACGTTCTACCCTTTGATCGTTCCCTGTTAGACCAGTAGTAGGTTCCGATGCACATCTGGAGGCATTCTGTAAACTGTGGACTATCAGAGTGTTGATGAAACACAGAAATTGCTTCGGGATTGAATACAACAGTCACCATGCGCACTTCCCTCCATGGGAGTAATGTCTCAAACAGTCTACGCTTTGATCGTTCCCTGGAAGACCGATAGTAGTTTCCGATGCACATCTTTAGTCATTCTGTTATCTGTGGACTATCAGAGTGTTGATAAAACACGGAAATTGAATCGGGATTGAATACAACAGTCACCATGCGCACTTTCCTCAATGGGAGTATAGTCTCAAAGAGTTTACGCTTTGATCGTTCCCTGGAAGACCAGTAGAAGTTTCCGATGGACAGCTGGAGGCATTGTGTAATCTGTGGACTATCAGAGTGTTGATGAAACACAGAAATTGCATCGCTATTGAATACAAAAGTCACCATGCGCACTTTCCTCCATGGGAGTAATGTCTCAAACAGTGTATGCTTTGATCGTCCCCTCGAAGTCTAGTATTAGTTTCCGATGCACATCTGGAGGCATTCTGTAATCTGTGGACTATCGGAGTGTTGATGAAACACAGAAATTGCATCGGGATTGAATACAACAGTCACCATTCGCACTTTCCTCCACAGGAGTAATGTCTCAAACAGTCTACGCTTTGATCGTTCCCTGGAAGACCAGTAGTAGTTTCCGATGCACATCTGGAGGCATTCTGTAATCTGTGGACTATCCGAGTGCTAATGAAACACAGAAATTGCATCGGGATTGAATACAACAGTCACCATTCGCACTTTCCTCCTTGGGAGTAATGTCTGAAAGAGGGTACCCTTTGTTCGGTCCCTGGAAGACCAGTAGTGCTTTCCGATGCACATCTCGAGGCGTTCTCTAATCTGTGGACTATCAGACTGTTGTTGAAACACAGAAATTGCATCGGGATTGAATACAACAGTCACCATGCGCACTTTCCTCAATGGGAGTAATGTCTCAAACTGTCTACGGTTTGATCGTTCCCTGGAAGACCAGTAGAAGATTCCGATGCACATCTCGAGGCATTCTGTAATCCGTGGACCTTCAAAGTGTTGATGAAACACAGAATTTGCATCGGGATTTAGTACATCAGTAACCATGCGCAATTTTCTCCATGGGAGTAGTGCCTCAAACAATCTTCGCTTTAATCGTTCCCTAGAAGACCAGTAGTAGTTTCCGATGCACATCTTTAGTCATTCTGTTATCTGTGGACTATCAGAGTGTTGATAAAACACGGAAATTGAATCGGGATTGAATACAACAGTCACCATGCGCACTTTCCTCAAGGGGAGTAATGTCTCAAAGAGTTTACGCTTTGATCGTTCCCTGGAAGACCAGTAGAAGTTTCCGATGCACATCTGGAGGCATTGTGTAATCTGTGGACTATCAGAGTGTTGATGAAACACAGAAACTGCATCGGGATGGAATACAACAGTCAGCATGCGCACTTTCCTCCATGGGAGTAATGTCTCAAACAGTCTACGCTTTGATCGTTTCCTGGAAGACCAGTAGTAGTTTCCGATGCACATCTGGAGGCATTCTGTAATCTGTGGACTAACTGAGTGTTGACGAAACACAGAAATTGCATCGGGATTGCATACAAAAGTCACCATGCGCACTTTCTTCCATGGGAGTAATGTCTCAAACAGTCTATGCGTTGATCGTTCCCTCGAAGACCAGTATTAGTTTCCGATGCACGTCTGGAAGCATTCTGTAACCTGTGGACTATAAGAGTGTTGATGAAACACAGAAATTGCATCGGGATTGAATACAACAGTCACCATGCGCACTTTCCTCAATGGGAGTAATGTCTCAAACAGTCTACGGTTTGATCGTTCCTGGAAGACCAGTAGAAGATTCCGATGCACATCTCGAGGCATTCTGTAATCTGTGGAGCTTCAAAGTGTTGATGAAACACAGAAATTGCATCGCGATTTAATACAACAGTCACCAAGCGCACTTCCCTCCATGGGAGTAATACCTCAAACAGTCTATGCTTTGATCGTTCCCAGGAAGACCAGTAGTAGTTTCCGATGCACATCTGGAGGCATTCTGTAATCTGTGGACCTTCAAAGTGTTGATGAAACACAGAAATTGCATCGCGATTGAATACAAGTCACCATGCGCATTTCCCTCCATGGGAGTAATGTCTCAAACAGTCTATTGTTTGATCGTTCCCAGGAAGACCAGTAGCAGTTTCCGATGCACATCTGGAGGCAATCTGTAATCTGTGGACTATCAGAGTGTTGATGAAACTCAGAAATTGCATCGGGATTGAATACAACAGTCACCATGCCACTTTCCTCCGTGGGAGTAGTGTCACAAACAGTCTACTCTTTGATCGTTCCCAGGAAGACCAGTAGTAGTTTCAGATGCACATCTGGAGGCATTCTGTAACCTGTGGACTATCTGAGTGTTGATGCAACACAGAAATTGCATCGGGATTGAAAACAACAGTCACCATGCACACTTTCCCCCATGGGTGTATTGTCTGAAACGTTCTACCCTTTGATCGTTCCCTGTTAGACCAGTAGTAGGTTCCGATGCACATCTGGAGGCATTCTGTAAACTGTGGACTATCAGAGTGTTGATGAAACACAGAAATTGCTTCGGGATTGAATACAACAGTCACCATGCGCACTTCTCTCCATGGGAGTAATGTCTCAAACAGTCTACGCTTTGATCGATCCCTGGAAGACCAGTAGTAGTTTCCGATGCACATCTTTAGTCATTCTGATATCTGTGGACTATCAGAGTGTTGATAAAACACGGAAATTGAAACGGGATTGAATACAACAGTCGCCATGCGCACTTTCCTCCATGGGAGTAATGTCTCAAAGAGTTTACGCTTTGATCGTTCCCTGGAAGACCAGTAGAAGTTTCCGATGCACATCTGGAGGCATTGTGTAATCTGTGAACTATCAGAGTGTTGATGAAACACAGAAACTGCATCGGGATGGAATACAACAGTCACCATGCGCTCTTTCCTCCATGGGAGTAATGTCTCAAACAGTCTACGCTTTGATCGTTTCCTGGAAGACCATTAGTAGTTTCCGATGCACATCTGGAGGCATTCTGTAATCTGTAGACTAACTGAGTGTTGACGAAACACAGAAATTGCATCGGGATTGAATACAAAAGTCACCATGCGCACTTTCCTCCACGGGAGTAATGTCTCTAACAATCTATGCTTTGATCGTTCCCTCGAAGACCAGTATTAGTTTCCGATGCACATCTGGAGGCATTCTGTAATCTGTGGACTATCAGAGTGTTGATGAAACACAGAAATTGCATCGGGATTGAATACAACAGTCACCATTCGCACTTTCCTCTACAGGAGTAATGTCTCAAACAGTCTACACTTTGATCGTTCCCTGGAAGACCAGTAGTAGTTTCCAATGCACATCTGGAGGCATTCTGTAAGCTGCGGACTATCAGAGTGTTGTTGAAACACAGAAATTGCATCGGGATTGAATACAACAGTAACCATGCGCACTTCCCTCCATGGGAGTAATGTCACAAACTACTCTTTGATCGTTCCCAGGAAGACCAGTAGTAGTTTCAGATGCACATCTGGAGGCATTCTGTAATCTGTGGACTATCCGAGTGTTGATGAAACACAGAAATTGCATCGGGATTTAAAACAACAGTCACCATGAACACTTTCCCCCATGGGAGTATTGTCTGAAACGTTCTACCCTTTGATCGTTCCCTGTTAGACCAGTAGTAGGTTCCGATGCACATCTGGAGGCATTCTGTAAACTGTGGACTATCAGAGTGTTGATGAAACACAGAAATTGCTTCGGGATTGAATACAACAGTCACCATGCGCACTTCCCTCCATGGGAGTAATGTCTCAAACAGTCTACGCTTTGATCGTTCCCTGGAAGACCGATAGTAGTTTCCGATGCACATCTTTAGTCATTCTGTTATCTGTGGACTATCAGAGTGTTGATAAAACACGGAAATTGAATCGGGATTGAATACAACAGTCACCATGCGCACTTTCCTCCATGGGAGTAATGTCACAAAGAGTTTACGCTTTGATCGTTCCCTGGAAGACCAGTAGAAGTTTCCGATGCACATCTGGAGGCATTGTGTAATCTGTGGACTATCAGAGTGTTGATGAAACACAGAAACTGCATCGGGATGGAATACAACAGTCACCATGCGCACTTTCCTCCATGGGAGTAAAGTCTCAAACAGTCTACGCTTTGATCGTTCCCTGGAAGGTCAGTAGTAGTTTCCGATGCATATCTGGAGGCATTCTGTAATCTGTTTACTATCAGAGTGTTGTTGAAACACAGAAATTGCATCGGGATTGAATACAACAGTCACCATTCGCACTTTCCTCCATGGGAGTAATGTCTCAAACAGTCTACGCTTTGATCGTTCACTGGAAGACCAGTAGTAGTTTCCGATGCACATCTGGAGGCATTCTGTAACCTGTTAACTATCAGAGTGTTGATGAAACACCGAAATTGCATCGGGATTGAATTCAACAGTCACCATGCGCACTTTCCTCCATGGGAGTAATGTCTCAAACAGTCTACGCTTTGATCGTTCCCTGGAAGACCAGTAGTAGCGTCCGATGCACATCTGGAGGCATTCCGTAGTCTGTGGACTAGCAGAGTGTTCTTGAAACACAGAAATTGCATCGCGATTTAATACAACAGTCACCACGCGCAATTTCCTCCATGGGAGTAATGACTCAAACAGTCTACGCTTTGATCGTTCCCTGGAAGACCAGTAGGAGTTTCAGATGCACATCTGGAGCCATTCTGTAATCTGATGAGTATCTGAGTGTTGATGAAACACAGAAATTGCATCGGGATTGAAAACAACAGCCACCATGCGCACTTTCCTCCATGGGAGTAATATCTCAAACAGTCTACTCTTTGATCGTTCCCAGGAAGACCAGTAGTATTTTCCGATGCACATCTGGAGGCATTCTGTAATCTGTGGAATATCTGGGTGTTGATGAAACACAGAAGTTGCATCGGGATTGAAAACAACAGTCACCATGCACACTTTCCCCCATGGGAGTTTTGTCTGAAACATTCTACCCTTTGATCGTTCCCTGGAAGACCAGTAGTAGCGTCCGATGCACGTCTGGAGGCATTCTGTAGTCTGTGGACTAGCAGAGTGTTCTTGAAACACAGAAATTGCATCGCGATTTAATACAACAGTCACCTCGCGCAATTTCCTCCATGGGAGTAATGACTCAAACAGTCTACGCTTTGATCGTTCCCTGGAAGACCAGTAGTAGTTTCCGATGCACATCTGGAGGCATTCTGTAATCTGATGAGTATCTGAGTGTTGATGAAACACAGATATTGCATCGGGATTGAAAACAACAGTCACCATGCGCACTTTCCTCCATGGGAGTAATGTCTCAAACAGTTTACTCTTTGATCGTTCCCAGGAAGACCAGTAGTAGTTTCCGATGTACATCTGGAGACATTCTGTAATCTGATGAGTATCTGAGTGTTGATGAAACACAGAAATTGCATCGGGATTGAAAACAACAGTCACCATGCGCGCTTTCCTCCACGGCAGTAATGTCTCAAACAGTCTATGCCTTGATCGTTCCCTCGAAGACCAGTAGTAGTTTCCGATGCACATCTGGCGGCATTCTGTAAACTGTGGACTATCAGAGTGTTGATGAAACACAGAAATTGCATCGGGATGGAATACAACAGTCACCATGCGCACTTTCCTCCATGGGAGTAATCTCTCAAACAGTCTACGTTTTGATCGTTTCCTGGAAGACCAGTAGTAGTTTCCGATGCACATCTGGAGGCATTCTGTAATCTGTGGACTAACTCAGTGTTGACGAAACACAGAAATTTCATCGGGACTGAATACTAAAGTCACCATGCGCACTTTCCTCCACGGGAGTAATGTCTCAAACAGTCTATGCTTTGATCGTTCCCTCGAAGACCAGTATTAGTTTCCGATGCACATCTGGAGGCAATCTGTAATCTGTGGACTATCAGAGTGTTGATGAAACACAGATATTGCATCGGGATGGAATACAACAGTCATCATGCGCACTTTCCTCCATGGGAGTAATGTCTCAAACAGTCTACGCTTTGATCGTTTCCTGAAAGACCAGTAGTAGTTTCCGATGCACATCTGGAGGCATTCTATAATCTGTGGACTAACTGAGTGTTGACGAAACACAGAAATTGCATCGGGACTGAATACAAAAGTCACCATGCCCACTTCCCTCCACGGGAGTAATGTCTCAAACAGTCTATGCTTTGATCGTTCCCTCGAAGACCAGTATTAGTTTCCGATGCACATCTGGAGGCAATCTGTAATCTGTGGACTACCAGAGTGTTGTTGAAACACTGAAATTGCACCGGGATTGAATACAACAGTGACTATGCGCACTTTTCTCCTTGGGAGTAATATCTCAAACAGTCTACGATTTGATCGTTCCCTGGAAGACCAGTAGTAGTTTCCGATGCACATCTCGAGGCATTCTGTAATCTGTGGACCTTCAAAGTGTTGATGAAACACAGAAATTGCATCGTGATTGAATACAACAGTCACCATGCGCACTTTCCTACATGGGAGTAATGTCTCAAACTGTCATCGATTTGATCGTTCCCTAAAGAACAGTAGTAATTTCCGATGCACATCTAAAGGCATTCTGTAATTTGTTTTCTATCCGGGTGTTTATGAAACACAGAAATTGCATCGGGATTGAATACAACAGTCACCATGCGCACTTTCTCCAGGGGACTAATATCTTAAACAGTCTACGCTTTGATCGTTCCCTGGAAGACCAGTAGTAGTTTCCGATGCACATCTGGTGGCTTTCTGTAATCTGTGGACTATCAGAGTGTTGAAGAAACACCGAAGTTGCATCGGGATTGAATACAACAGTCACCATGCGCACTTTCCCCCACGGGAGTCTTGTCTCAAACAGTCTATGATTTGATCGTTCCCTCGAAGACCAGTAGTAGTTTCCGATGCACATCTGGAGGCATTGTGTAATCTGTACACCTCCAAAGTGTTGATGAAACACAGAAGTTGCATCGTGATTGAATGCAACAGTCACCACGCGCACTTTCCTCCATGGGAGTAATGTCTCAAACAGTCTATGCTTTGATCGTTCCAGGAAGACCAGTAGTAGTTTCCGATGCACGTCTGGAGGCAACCTGTAATCTGTGGACTACCAGAGTGATGATGAAACACAGAAATTGCATCGGGATTGAATACAACAGTCACCATTCGCACTTTCCTCCATGGGAGTAATGTCTCAAACAGTCTACGTTTTGATCATTCCCTGGAAGACCAGTAGCAGTTTCCGATGCACATCTGGAGGAATTCTGTAATCTGTGGACTATCAGAGTGTTGATGAAACACTGAAATTGCATCGGGATTGAATACAACAGTCACCATGCGCACTTTCTCCATGGGAGTAATGTCACAAACTGTCATCGATTTGATCGCTGCCTGAAGACCAGTAGTAGTTTCCGATGCACATCTGGAGGCATTCTGTAATCTGTGGTCCATCCGGGTGTTGATGAAACACAGAAATTGTATCGGCATTGAATACAACAGTCACCATGCGCAATTTCTTCCATGGGAAAAATACCTCAAACAGTCTATGCTTTGATCGTTCCCAGGAAGCCTAGCAGTAGTTTCCGATGCACATCTGGAGACAATCTGTAATCTGTGGACTATCAGAGTGTTGATGAAACACAGAAATTGCATCGGGATTGAATACAACAGTCACCATCCGCACTTTCTTCCACAGGAGTAATTTCTCAAACAGTCTATGCTTTGATCGTTCCCTCGAAGACCAGTATTAGTTTCCGATGCACATCTGGAGGCAATCTGTAATCTGTGGACTATCAGAGTGTTGATGAAACACAGAAATTGCATCGGGATTGAATACAACAATCACCATCCGCACTTTCTTCCACGGGAGTAATTTCTCAAACAGTCTATGCTTTGATCGTTTCCTCGATGACCAGTAGTAGTTTCCGATGCACATCTAGTGGCATTCTGTAATCTGTGGACTATCAGAGTGTTGATGAAACACAGAGATTGAATGGGGATTGAATACAACAGTCCCCATGCGCACTTTCCTCATGGGAGTAATGTCTCAAACAGTCTACGCTTTGATCGTTCCCTGGAAGACCAGTAGTACTTTCCGATGCACATCTGGAGGCATTCGGTAATCTGTGGACTATTAGAGTGTTGTTGAAACACAGAAATTGCACCGCGATTTAATTCAACAGACACCATGCGCTCTTTCCTCCATGGGAGTAATGACTCAAACAGTCTACGCTTTGATCGTTCCCTGGAAGGCCAGTAGTAGTTTCAGATGCACATCTGGAGGCATTCTGTTATCTGATGAATATCTGAGTGTTGATGAAACACAGAAATTGCATTGGGATTGAAAACAACAGTCACTATGCGCACTTTCCTCGATGGGAGTGATGTCTCAAACAGTCTATTCTTTGATCGTTCCCAGGAAGACCAGTAGCAGTTTCCGATGCACATCTGGAGGCAACCTGTAATCTGTGGACTATCAGAGTGTTGATGAAAGACAGAAATTGCTTCGGGATTGAATACAACAGTCACCATGACCACTTTCCTCCATGGGAGTAATTCTCAAACAGTCTACGCCTTGATCGTTCCCTGGAAGACCAGTAGTAGTTTCCGATGCACATCATGAGGCATTCTGTAATCTGTGGACTATCAGAGTGTTGATGAAACACAGAAATCGCTTCGGGATTGAATACAACAGTCACCATGCGCACTTCCCTCCATGGGAGTAATGTCTCAAAGAGTATACGCTTTGATCGTTCCCTGGAAGACCAGTAGTAGTTTCCGATGCACATCTGGAGGCATTCTGTAATCTGTGGACATTCAGAGTGTTGAAGAAACAAAGAAATTGCATCGGGATTGAATACAACAGTCACCATGCCCACTTTCCTCCATGGGAGTAATTCTCAAACAGTCTACGCCTTGATCGTTCCCTGGTAGACCAGTAGTAGTTTCCGATGCACATCATGAGGCATTCTGTAATCTGTAGACTATCTTAGTGTTGATGAGATACAGAAATTGCATCGGGATTGAAACAACAGTCATCATGCACACTTCCCCCCATGAGAGTAATGTCTCAAACATTCTATGCTTTGATCGTTCCCAGTTAGACCAGTAGTGGTTTCCGATGCACATCTGGAAGCATTCTGTAATCTGTGGACTGTCAGAGTGTCGATGAAACACAGAAATTGCTTCGGGATTGAATACAACAGTCACCATCCGCACTTTCTTCCACGGGAGTAATTTCTCAAACAGTCTATGCTTTGATCGTTCCCTCGAAGACCAGTATTAGTTTCCGATGCACATCTGGAGGCAATCTGTAATCTGTGGACTATCAGAGTGTTGATGAAACACAGAGATTGAATGGGGATTGAATACAACAGTCCCCATGCGCACTTTCCTCCATGGGAGTAATGTCTCAAACAGTCTACGCTTTGATCGTTCCCTGGAAGACCAGTAGTAGTTTCCGATGCACATCTGGAGGCATTCTGTAATCTGTGGACGTTCAGAGTGTTGATGAAACAAAGAAATTGCATCGGGATTGAATACAACAGTCACCATGCGCACTTTCCTCCATGGGAGTAATGTCTCAAACAGTCTACGGTAGATCGTTCCCTGGGAGACCAGTAGTTGTTTCCGATGCACATCTGGTGGCATTCTGTAGTCTGTGGACTATCAGAGTGTTGTTGAAACACAGAAATTGCATCAGGATTGAATACAACAGTTAGAAACGGCACTTTCCTCCTTGGGAGTAATATCTCAGTCTACGCTTTGATCGTTCCCTGGAAGACCAGTAGTAGTTTCCGTTGCACATCTGGAGGCATTCTGTAATCTGATGATTATCTGAGTGTTGATGAAACACAGATATTGCATTGAGATTGAATGCAACAGTCACCATGAACACTTTGCTCCATGGGAGTAATGTCTCAAGCAGTCTATTCTTTGATCGTTCCCAGGAAGACCAGTAGTAGTTTCCGATGCACATCTGGAGGCAATCTGTAATCTGTGGACTATCAGAGTGTTGATGAAACTCAGACATTGCATCGGGATTGAATACAACAGTCACCATGCGCACTTTCCTCCGTGGGAGTAATGTCACAAACAGTCTACGGTTTGATCGTTCCCAGGAAGACCAGTAGTAGTTTCCGATGCACATCTTGAGGCATTCTGTAATCTGTAGACTATCTTAGTGTTGATGAGATACAGAAATTGCATCTTGATTGAAACAACAGTCATCATGCACACTTTCCCCCATGAGAGTAATGTCTCAAACATTCTATGCTTTGATCGTTCCCAGTTAGACCAGTAGTGGTTTCCGATGCACATCTGGAAGCATTCTGTAATCTGTGGACTGTCAGAGTGTCGATGAAACACAGAAATTGCTTCGGGATTGAATACAACAGTCACCATCCGCACTTTCTTCCACGGGAGTAATTTCTCAAACAGTCTATGCTTTGATCGTTTCCTCGATGACCAGTAGTAGTTTCCGATGCACATCTGGAGTCATTCTGTAATCTGTGGACTATCAGAGTGTTGATGAAACACAGAGATTGAATGGGGATTGAATACAACAGTCCCCATGCGCACTTTCCTCCATGGGAGTAATGTCTCAAACAGTCTACGCTTTGATCGTCCCCTGGAAGACCAGTAGTACTTTCCGATGCACATCTGGAGGCATTCGGTAATCTGTGGACTATCAGAGTGTTGTTGAAACACAGAAATTGCAACGCGATTTAATTCAACAGACACCATGCGCTCTTTCCTCCATGGGAGTAATGACTCAAACAGTCTACGCTTTGATCGTTCCCTGGAAGGCCAGTAGTAGTTTCAGATGCACATCTGGAGGCATTCTGTTATCTGATGAGTATCTGAGTGTTGATGAAACACAGAGATTGAATGGGGATTGAATACAACAGTCCCCATGCACACTTTCCTCCATGGGAGTAATGTCTCAAACAGTCTACGCTTTGATCGTTCCCTCGAAGACCAGTAGCAGTTTCCGATGCACATCTGGAGGCAATCTGTAATCTGTGGACTATCAGAGTGTTGATGAAACACAGAAATTGCATCGGGATTGAATACAACAGTCACCATCCGCACTTTCTTCCACAGGAGTAATTTCTCAAACAGTCTATGCTTTGATAGTTCCCTCGAAGACCAGTATTAGTTTCCGATGCACATCTGGAGGCAATCTGTAATCTGTGGACTATCAGAGTGTTGATGAAACACAGAAATTGCATCGGGATTGAATACAACAGTCACCATCCGCACTTTCTTCCACGGGAGTAATTTCTCAAACAGTCTATGCTTTGATCGTTTCCTCGATGACCAGTAGTAGTTTCCGATGCACATCTAGTGGCATTCTGTAATCTGTGGACTATCAGAGTGTTGATGAAACACAGAGATTGAATGGGGATTGAATACAACAGTCCCCATGCGCACTTTCCTCCACAGGAGTAATGTCTCAAACAGTCTACGCTTTGATCGTTCCCTGGAAGACCAGTAGTACTTTCCGATGCACATCTGGAGGCATTCGGTAATCTGTGGACTATTAGAGTGTTGTTGAAACACAGAAATTGCACCGCGATTTAATTCAACAGACACCATGCGCTCTTTCCTCCATGGGAGTAATGACTCAAACAGTCTACGCTTTGATCGTTCCCTGGAAGACCAGTAGTAGTTTCAGATGCACATCTGGAGGCATTCTGTTATCTGATGAATATCTGAGTGTTGATGAAACACAGAAATTGCATTGGGATTGAAAACAACAGTCACTATGCGCACTTTCCTCGATGGGAGTGATGTCTCAAACAGTCTATTCTTTGATCGTTCCCAGGAAGACCAGTAGCAGTTTCCGATGCACATCTGGAGGCAACCTGTAATCTGTGGACTATCAGAGTGTTGATGAAAGACAGAAATTGCTTCGGGATTGAATACAACAGTCACCATGACCACTTTCTTCCATGGGAGTAATTCTCAAACAGTCTACGCCTTGATCGTTCCCTGGAAGACCAGTAGTAGTTTCCGATGCACATCATGAGGCATTCTGTAATCTGTGGACTATCAGAGTGTTGATGAAACACAGAAATCGCTTCGGGATTGAATACAACAGTCACCATGCGCACTTCCCTCCATGGGAGTAATGTCTCAAGGAGTATACGCTTTGATCGTTCCCTGGAAGACCAGTCGTAGTTTCCGATGCACATCTGGAGGCATTCTGTAATCTGTGGACATTCAGAGTGTTGAAGAAACAAAGAAATTGCATCGGGATTGAATACAACAGTCACCATGCCCACTTTCCTCCATGGGAGTAATTCTCAAACAGTCTACGCCTTGATCGTTCCCTGGAAGACCAGTAGTAGTTTCCGATGCACATCATGAGGCATTCTGTAATCTGTAGACTATCTTAGTGTTGATGAGATACAGAAATTGCATCGGGATTGAAACAACAGTCATCATGCACACTTCCCCCCATGAGAGTAATGTCTCAAACATTCTATGCTTTGATCGTTCCCAGTTAGACCAGTAGTGGTTTCCGATGCACATCTGGAAGCATTCTGTAATCTGTGGACTGTCAGAGTGTCGATGAAACACAGAAATTGCTTCGGGATTGAATACAACAGTCACCATCCGCACTTTCTTCCACGGGAGTAATTTCTCAAACAGTCTATGCTTTGATCGTTCCCTCGAAGACCAGTATTAGTTTCCGATGCACATCTGGAGGCAATCTGTAATCTGTGGACTATCAGAGTGTTGATGAAACACAGAGATTGAATGGGGATTGAATACAACAGTCCCCATGCGCACTTTCCTCCATGGGAGTAATGTCTCAAACAGTCTACGCTTTGATCGTTCCCTGGAAGACCAGTAGTAGTTTCCGATGCACATCTGGAGGCATTCTGTAATCTGTGGACGTTCAGAGTGTTGATGAAACAAAGAAATTGCATCGGGATTGAATACAACAGTCACCATGCGCACTTTCCTCCATGGGAGTAATGTCTCAAACAGTCTACGGTAGATCGTTCCCTGGGAGACCAGTAGTTGTTTCCGATGCACATCTGGTGGCATTCTGTAGTCTGTGGACTATCAGAGTGTTGTTGAAACACAGAAATTGCATCAGGATTGAATACAACAGTTAGAAACGGCACTTTCCTCCTTGGGAGTAATATCTCAGTCTACGCTTTGATCGTTCCCTGGAAGACCAGTAGTAGTTTCCGTTGCACATCTGGAGGCATTCTGTAATCTGATGATTATCTGAGTGTTGATGAAACACAGATATTGCATTGAGATTGAATGCAACAGTCACCATGAACACTTTGCTCCATGGGAGTAATGTCTCAAGCAGTCTATTCTTTGATCGTTCCCAGGAAGACCAGTAGTAGTTTCCGATGCACATCTGGAGGCAATCTGTAATCTGTGGACTATCAGAGTGTTGATGAAACTCAGACATTGCATCGGGATTGAATACAACAGTCACCATGCGCACTTTCCTCCGTGGGAGTAATGTCACACACAGTCTACGGTTTGATCGTTCCCAGGAAGACCAGTAGTAGTTTCCGATGCACATCTTGAGGCATTCTGTAATCTGTAGACTATCTTAGTGTTGATGAGATACAGAAATTGCATCTTGATTGAAACAACAGTCATCATGCACACTTTCCCCCATGAGAGTAATGTCTCAAACATTCTATGCTTTGATCGTTCCCAGTTAGACCAGTAGTGGTTTCCGATGCACATCTGGAAGCATTCTGTAATCTGTGGACTGTCAGAGTGTCGATGAAACACAGAAATTGCTTCGGGATTGAATACAACAGTCACCATCCGCACTTTCTTCCACGGGAGTAATTTCTCAAACAGTCTACGCTTTGATCGTCCCCTGGAAGACCAGTAGTACTTTCCGATGCACATCTGGAGGCATTCGGTAATCTGTGGACTATCAGAGTGTTGTTGAAACACAGAAATTGCAACGCGATTTAATTCAACAGACACCATGCGCTCTTTCCTCCATGGGAGTAATGACTCAAACAGTCTACGCTTTGATCGTTCCCTGGAAGGCCAGTAGTAGTTTCAGATGCACATCTGGAGGCATTCTGTTATCTGATGAGTATCTGGGTGTTGATGAAACACAGAGATTGAATGGGGATTGAATACAACAGTCCCCATGCACACTTTCCTCCATGGGAGTAATGTCTCAAACAGTCTACGCTTTGATCGTTCCCTCGAAGACCAGTAGCAGTTTCCGATGCACATCTGGAGGCAATCTGTAATCTGTGGACTATCAGAGTGTTGATGAAACACAGAAATTGCATCGGGATTGAATACAACAGTCACCATCCGCACTTTCTTCCACAGGAGTAATTTCTCAAACAGTCTATGCTTTGATCGTTCCCTCGAAGACCAGTATTAGTTTCCGATGCACATCTGGAGGCAATCTGTAATCTGTGGACTATCAGAGTGTTGATGAAACACAGAAATTGCATCGGGATTGAATACAACAGTCACCATCCGCACTTTCTTCCACGGGAGTAATTTCTCAAACAGTCTATGCTTTGATCGTTTCCTCGATGACCAGTAGTAGTTTCCGATGCACATCTGGAGTCATTCTGTAATCTGTGGACTATCAGAGTGTTGATGAAACACAGAGATTGAATGGGGATTGAATACAACAGTCCCCATGCGCACTTTCCTCCATGGGAGTAATGTCTCAAACAGTCTACGCTTTGATCGTCCCCTGGAAGACCAGTAGTACTTTCCGATGCACATCTGGAGGCATTCGGTAATCTGTGGACTATCAGAGTGTTGTTGAAACACAGAAATTGCAACGCGATTTAATTCAACAGACACCATGCGCTCTTTCCTCCATGGGAGTAATGACTCAAACAGTCTACGCTTTGATCGTTCCCTGGAAGGCCAGTAGTAGTTTCAGATGCACATCTGGAGGCATTCTGTTATCTGATGAGTATCTGAGTGTTGATGAAACACAGAGATTGAATGGGGATTGAATACAACAGTCCCCATGCACACTTTCCTCCATGGGAGTAATGTCTCAAACAGTCTACGCTTTGATCGTTCCCTCGAAGACCAGTAGCAGTTTCCGATGCACATCTGGAGGCAATCTGTAATCTGTGGACTATCAGAGTGTTGATGAAACACAGAAATTGCATCGGGATTGAATACAACAGTCACCATCCGCACTTTCTTCCACAGGAGTAATTTCTCAAACAGTCTATGCTTTGATCGTTCCCTCGAAGACCAGTATTAGTTTCCGATGCACATCTGGAGGCAATCTGTAATCTGTGGACTATCAGAGTGTTGATGAAACACAGAAATTGCATCGGGATTGAATACAACAGTCACCATCCGCACTTTCTTCCACGGGAGTAATTTCTCAAACAGTCTATGCTTTGATCGTTTCCTCGATGACCAGTAGTAGTTTCCGATGCACATCTAGTGGCATTCTGTAATCTGTGGACTATCAGAGTGTTGATGAAACACAGAGATTGAATGGGGATTGAATACAACAGTCCCCATGCGCACTTTCCTCATGGGAGTAATGTCTCAAACAGTCTACGCTTTGATCGTTCCCTGGAAGACCAGTAGTACTTTCCGATGCACATCTGGAGGCATTCGGTAATCTGTGGACTATTAGAGTGTTGTTGAAACACAGAAATTGCACCGCGATTTAATTCAACAGACACCATGCGCTCTTTCCTCCATGGGAGTAATGACTCAAACAGTCTACGCTTTGATCGTTCCCTGGAAGACCAGTAGTAGTTTCAGATGCACATCTGGAGGCATTCTGTTATCTGATGAATATCTGAGTGTTGATGAAACACAGAAATTGCATTGGGATTGAAAACAACAGTCACTATGCGCACTTTCCTCGATGGGAGTGATGTCTCAAACAGTCTATTCTTTGATCGTTCCCAGGAAGACCAGTAGCAGTTTCCGATGCACATCTGGAGGCAACCTGTAATCTGTGGACTATCAGAGTGTTGATGAAAGACAGAAATTGCTTCGGGATTGAATACAACAGTCACCATGACCACTTTCCTCCATGGGAGTAATTCTCAAACAGTCTACGCCTTGATCGTTCCCTGGAAGACCAGTAGTAGTTTCCGATGCACATCATGAGGCATTCTGTAATCTGTGGACTATCAGAGTGTTGATGAAACACAGAAATCGCTTCGGGATTGAATACAACAGTCACCATGCGCACTTCCCTCCATGGGAGTAATGTCTCAAAGAGTATACGCTTTGATCGTTCCCTGGAAGACCAGTAGTAGTTTCCGATGCACATCTGGAGGCATTCTGTAATCTGTGGACATTCAGAGTGTTGAAGAAACAAAGAAATTGCATCGGGATTGAATACAACAGTCACCATGCCCACTTTCCTCCATGGGAGTAATTCTCAAACAGTCTACGCCTTGATCGTTCCCTGGAAGACCAGTAGTAGTTTCCGATGCACATCATGAGGCATTCTGTAATCTGTAGACTATCTTAGTGTTGATGAGATACAGAAATTGCATCGGGATTGAAACAACAGTCATCATGCACACTTCCCCCCATGAGAGTAATGTCTCAAACATTCTATGCTTTGATCGTTCCCAGTTAGACCAGTAGTGGTTTCCGATGCACATCTGGAAGCATTCTGTAATCTGTGGACTGTCAGAGTGTCGATGAAACACAGAAATTGCTTCGGGATTGAATACAACAGTCACCATCCGCACTTTCTTCCACGGGAGTAATTTCTCAAACAGTCTATGCTTTGATCGTTCCCTCGAAGACCAGTATTAGTTTCCGATGCACATCTGGAGGCAATCTGTAATCTGTGGACTATCAGAGTGTTGATGAAACACAGAGATTGAATGGGGATTGAATACAACAGTCCCCATGCGCACTTTCCTCCATGGGAGTAATGTCTCAAACAGTCTACGCTTTGATCGTTCCCTGGAAGACCAGTAGTAGTTTCCGATGCACATCTGGAGGCATTCTGTAATCTGTGGACGTTCAGAGTGTTGATGAAACAAAGAAATTGCACCGGGATTGAATACAACAGTCACCATGCGCACTTTCCTCCATGGGAGTAATGTCTCAAACAGTCTACGGTAGATCGTTCCCTGGGAGACCAGTAGTTGTTTCCGATGCACATCTGGTGGCATTCTGTAGTCTGTGGACTATCAGAGTGTTGTTGAAACACAGAAATTGCATCAGGATTGAATACAACAGTTAGAAACGGCACTTTCCTCCTTGGGAGTAATATCTCAGTCTACGCTTTGATCGTTCCCTGGAAGACCAGTAGTAGTTTCCGTTGCACATCTGGAGGCATTCTGTAATCTGATGATTATCTGAGTGTTGATGAAACACAGATATTGCATTGAGATTGAATGCAACAGTCACCATGAACACTTTGCTCCATGGGAGTAATGTCTCAAGCAGTCTATTCTTTGATCGTTCCCAGGAAGACCAGTAGTAGTTTCCGATGCACATCTGGAGGCAATCTGTAATCTGTGGACTATCAGAGTGTTGATGAAACTCAGACATTGCATCGGGATTGAATACAACAGTCACCATGCGCACTTTCCTCCGTGGGAGTAATGTCACAAACAGTCTACGGTTTGATCGTTCCCAGGAAGACCAGTAGTAGTTTCCGATGCACATCTTGAGGCATTCTGTAATCTGTAGACTATCTTAGTGTTGATGAGATACAGAAATTGCATCTTGATTGAAACAACAGTCATCATGCACACTTTCCCCCATGAGAGTAATGTCTCAAACATTCTATGCTTTGATCGTTCCCAGTTAGACCAGTAGTGGTTTCCGATGCACATCTGGAAGCATTCTGTAATCTGTGGACTGTCAGAGTGTCGATGAAACACAGAAATTGCTTCGGGATTGAATACAACAGTCACCACCCGCACTTTCTTCCACGGGAGTAATTTCTCAAACAGTCTATGCTTTGATCGTTTCCTCGATGACCAGTAGTAGTTTCCGATGCACATCTGGAGTCATTCTGTAATCTGTGGACTATCAGAGTGTTGATGAAACACAGAGATTGAATGGGGATTGAATACAACAGTCCCCATGCGCACTTTCCTCCATGGGAGTAATGTCTCAAACAGTCTACGCTTTGATCGTCCCCTGGAAGACCAGTAGTACTTTCCGATGCACATCTGGAGGCATTCGGTAATCTGTGGACTATCAGAGTGTTGTTGAAACACAGAAATTGCAACGCGATTTAATTCAACAGACACCATGCGCTCTTTCCTCCATGGGAGTAATGACTCAAACAGTCTACGCTTTGATCGTTCCCTGGAAGGCCAGTAGTAGTTTCAGATGCACATCTGGAGGCATTCTGTTATCTGATGAGTATCTGAGTGTTGATGAAACACAGAGATTGAATGGGGATTGAATACAACAGTCCCCATGTACACTTTCCTCCATGGGAGTAATGTCTCAAACAGTCTACGCTTTGATCGTTCCCTCGAAGACCAGTAGCAGTTTCCGATGCACATCTGGAGGCAATCTGTAATCTGTGGACTATCAGAGTGTTGATGAAAGGCAGAAATTGCTTCGGGATTGAATACAACAGTCACCATGACCACTTTCCTCCATGGGAGTAATTCTCAAACAGTCTACGCCTTGATCGTTCCCTGGAAGACCAGTAGTAGTTTCCGATGCACATCTGGAGGCATTCTGTAATCTGTGGACATTCAGAGTGTTGATGAAACAAAGAAATTGCATCGGGATTGAATACAACAGTCACCATGCGCACTTTCCTCCATGGGAGTAATGTCTCAAACAGTCTACGGTAGATCGTTCCCTGGAAGACCAGTAGTTGTTTCCGATGAACATCTTGTGGCATTCTGTAGTCTGTGGACTATCAGAGTGTTGTTGAAACACAGAAATTGCATCAGGATTGAATACAACAGTAAAAAAGGGCACTTTCCTCCTTGGGAGTAATATCTCAGTCTACGCTTTGGCCGTTCCCTGGACGACCAGTAGTAGTTTCCGATGCACATCTGGAGGCATTCTGTAATCTGATGATTATCTGAGTGTTGATGAAACACAGAAATTGCATTGAGATTGAATGCAACAGTCACCATGCACACATTGCTCCATGGGAGTAATGTCTCAAGCAGTCTATTCTTTGATCGTTCCCAGGAAGACCAGTAGTAGTTTCCGATGCACATCTGGAGGCAATCTGTAATCTGTGGACTATCAGAGTGTTGATGTAACTCAGACATTGCATCGGGATTGAATACAACAGTCACCATGCGCACTTTCCTCCGTGGGAGTAATGTCACAAACAGTCTACGCTTTGATCGTTCCCAGGAGGACCAGTAGTAGTTTCCGATGCACATCTTGAGGCATTCTGTAATCTGTAGACTATCTTAGTGTTGATGAAATACAGAAATTGCATCGGGATTGAAACAACAGTCATCATGCACACTTTCCCCCATGAGAGTAATGTCTCAAACATTCTATGCTTTGATCGTTCCCAGTTAGACCAGTAGTGGTTTCCGATGCACATCTGGAAGCATTCTGTAATCTGTGGACTATCAGAGTGTTGCTGAAACACAGAAATTGCATCGCAATTTAATTCAACAGCCACCATTCGCTCTTTCCTCCATGGGAGTAATGACTCAAACAGTCTACGCTTTGATCGTTCCCTGGAAGACCAGTCGTAGTTTCAGATGCACATCTGGAGGCATTCTGTAATCTGATGAGTATCTGAGTATTGATGAAACACAGAAAATGCATTGGGATTGAAAACAACAGTCACCATGCGCACTTTCCTCCATGGGAGTGATGTCTCAAACAGTCTATTCTTTGATCGTTCCCAGGAAGACCAGTAGCAGTTTCCGATGCACATCTGGAGGCAATCTGTAATCTGTGGACTATCAGAGTGTTGATGAAACTCAGAAATTGCATCGGGATTGAATACAACAGTCACCAATCGCACTTTCCCCTATGGGAGTAATGTCTCAAACATTCTACGTTTTGATCGTTCCCTGTTAGACCAGTAGTAGTTTCCGATGCACATCTGGAGGCATTCTGTAATCTGTGGACTATCAGAGTGTTGATGAAACACAGAAATTGTTTCGGGATTGAATACAACAGTCACCATGCGCACTTCCCTCCATGGGAGTAATGTCTCAAAGAGTATACGCTTTGATCGTTACCTGGAAGACCAGTAGTAGTTTCCGATGCACATCTGGAGTCATTCTGTAATCTGTGGACTATCAGAGTGTTGATGAAACAAAGAAATTACATCGGGATTGAATACAACAGTCACCATGCGCACTTTCCTCCATGGGAGTAATGTCTCAAACAGTCTACTCTTTTATCGTTCCCTGGAAGACCAGTAGTAGTTTCCGATGCACATCTGGAGGCATTCTGTAATCTGTGGACTATCAGAGTGTTGTTGAAACACAGAAATTGCAGCGGGATTGAATACAAGAGTCACCATGCGCACTTTCCTCCATGGGAGTAATGTCTCAAACAGTCTACGGTTTCATCTTCCCCTGGAAGACCAGTAGTTGTTTCCGATGCACATCAGGTGGCATTATGTAGTCTGTGGACTATCAGAGTGTTGATGAAACACAGAAATTACATCGGGATTGTATACAACAGTCACCATGCGCACTTTCCTACATAGGAGTAATGTCTCAAACAGTCTACGCTTTGATCGTTCCCTGGAGGACCAGTAGTAGTTTCCGATGCGCATCTGGAAGCATTCTGTAATCTGTGGACTATGAGAGTGTTTATGAACGCAGAAATTGCATCGGGATTGAATACAACAGTTACCATGCGCACTTTCCTCCATGGGAGTAATGTCTGAAACAGTCTATGATTTGATCGTTCCCTCGAAGACCAGTAGTGGTTTCCGATGCACATCTAGAGGTATTCTGTAATCTGTGGTCTATCCGGGTGTTGATAAAAGACAGAAATTGAATCGGGATTGAATACAACAGTCACCATGCGCACTTTCCTCCATGGGAGTAATGTCTCAAACAGTCTACGCTTTGATCGTTCCCTGGAAGACCAGTAGTAGTTTCGATTCACATCTGGAGGCATTCTGTAATCTGTGGTTCATCAAAGTGTTGATGAAACCCAGAAATTGCATCGTGATTGAATACAACAGTCACCATGGGTACTTTCCTCCATGGGAGTAATGTCTGAAACAGTCTATGATTTGATCGTTCCCTCGAAGACCAGTAGTAGTTTCGGATGCACATATGGAGGCATTCTGTAATCTGAGACTTTCAAAGTGTTGATGAACACAGAAATTGCACCGGGATTGAATACAACAGTCACCATGACCACTTTCCTCCATGGGAGTAATTCTCAAACAGTCTACGCCTTGATCGTTCCCTGGAAGACCAGTAGTAGATTCCGATGCACATCTGGAGGCATTCTGTAATCTGTGGACTAACTGAGTGTTGATGAAACATAGAAATTGCATCGGGATTGAATACAACAGTCACCACGCGCACTTTCTTCCACGGGAGTAATGTCTCAAACAGTCTATGTTTTGATCGTTTCCTCGATGACCAGTAGTAGTTTCCGATGCACATCTGGAGGCATTCTGTAATCTGTGGACTATCAGAGTGTTGATGAAACACAGAAATTACATCGGGATTGAATACAACAGTCACCATTCGCACTTTCATCCATGGGAGTAATGTCTCAAACAGTCTACGCTTTGATCGTTCCCTGGAAGACCAGTAGCAGTTTCCGATGCACATCTGGAGGCATTCTGTAATCTGTGGACTATCAGAGTGTTGATGAAGCAAAGAAATTGCATCGGGATTGAATACAACAGTCACCATGCGCTCTTTCCTCCATGGGAGAAATGTCTCAAACAGTCTACGCTTTGATCGTACCCTGGAGGACCAGTAGTAGTTTCCGATGCACATCTGGAGGCATTGTGTAATCTGTGGACTACCAGAGTGTTGATGAAACACAGAAATTACATCGGGATTGAATACAACAGTCACCATGCGCACCATCCTACATAGGAGTTATGTCTCAAACAGTCTACGCTTTGATCGTTCCCTCGAAGACCACTATTAGTTTCCGATGCACATCTGGAAGCATTCTGTAATCTGTGCACTGTCAGAGTGTTGATGAAACACAGAAATTGCATCGTGATTGAATACATCAGTCACCATGCGCACTTTCCTCCATGGGAGTAATGTCTGAAACAGTCTATAATTTGATCGTTCCCTCGAAGACCAGTAGTGGTTTCCGATGCACATCTAGAGGTATTCTGTAATCTGTGGTCTATCCGGGTGTTGATAAAAGACAGAAATTGAATCGGGATTGAATACAACAGTCATCATGCGCACTTTCCTCCATGGGAGTAATGTCTCAAACAGTCTACGCTTTGATCGTTCCCTGGAAGACCAGTAGTAGTTTCGATTCACATCTGGAGGCATTCTGTAATCTGTGGTTCATCAAAGTGTTGATGAAACCCAGAAATTGCATCGTGATTGAATACAACAGTCACCATGGGTACTTTCCTCCATGGGAGTAATGTCTCAAACAGTCTACTCTTTTATCGTTCCCTGGAAGACCAGTAGTAGTTTCCGATGCACATCTGGAGGCATTCTGTAATCTGTGGACTATCAGAGTGTTGTTGAAACACAGAAATAGCAGCGGGATTGAATACAAGAGTCAGCATGCGCACTTTCCTCCATGGGAGTAATGTCTCAAACTGTCATCGGTTTGATCGTCCCCTGAAGACTAGTAGTAGTTTCCGATGCACATCTGGAAGCATTCTGTAATCTGTGGTCTATCCGGGTGTTGATGAAACACAGAAATTGCATTGGGATTGAATACAACAGTAACCATGCGCACTTTCCTCCATGGGAGTAATATCTCAGTCTACGCTTTGATCGTTCCCTGGAAGACCAATAGTAGTTTCCGATGAACATCTTGAGGCATTCTGTAATCTGTGGACCTTCAAAGTGTTGATGAAACACAGAATTTGCCTCGGGATTGAATACAACAGTCACCATGCGCACTTTCCTCCATGGGAGTAATGTCTCAAACAGTCTACGCTTTGATTGTAGCCTGGAAGAACAGTAGTAGTTTCCGATGCACATCTGGAGGCATTCTATAATCAGTGGACTATCAGAGTGTTGATGAAACACAGAAATTACATCGGGATTAAATACAACGGTCTCCATGCGCACTTTCCTCCATGGGAGTAATGTCTCAATTGTCATCGATTTGATCGTTTCCTCGAAGACCAGTAGTAGTTTCCGATGCACATCTGGAAGCACTATGTAATCTGTTTTCTATCTGGGTGTTGATGAAACACAGAAAGTGTATCGGCATTGAATACAACAGTCACCAATGCGATCTTTCCTCCTTGGAGTAATGTCTCAAACAGTCTACTCCTTGATCGTTCCCTGGAGGACCAGTAGTAGTTTCCGATGCACATCTGGAGCCATTCTGTAAACTGTGGACTGAAACACAGAAATTGCATCGCGAATTAATACTACACACACCATGCGCACTTTCCTCCATGGGAGCAATGACTCAAACAGTCTACGATTTGGTCGTTCCCTGGAAGACCAGTAGTAGTTTCCGATGCACATCTGGAGGCATTCTGTAATCTGATGAATATCTGGGTGTTGATGAAACACAGAAATTGCATTGGAATTGAATACAACAGTCACCATGCGCACTTTCTTCCATGGGAGTAATGTCTCAAACAGTCTACGCTTTGATCGTTCCCAGGAAGACCAGTAGTAGTTTCCGATGAACATCTGGAGGCAATCTGCAATCTGTGGAGTATCAGAGTGTTGATGAAACTCAGAAATTGCATCTGGATTGAATACAACAGTCACCATGCGCACTTTCATCCATGGGAGTAATGTGTCAAACATTCTGCGATTTGTTCGTTCCCTGTTAGACCAGTAGTGGATTCCGATGCACAACTGGAGGCATTCTGTAATCTGTGGACTATCAGAGTGTCGATGAAACACAGAAATTGCTTCGGGATTGAATACAACAGTCACCATGCGTACTTTCCTCCATGGGAGTAATGTCTCAAACAGTCTACGGTTTGATCGTTCCCTGGTAGACCAATAGTAGTTTACGATGCACATCTGGAGGCATTCTGTAATCTGTGGACTATCAGAGTGTTGATGAAACACAGAAATTACATCGGGATTGTATACAACAGTCACCATGCGCACTTTCCTCCATGGGAGTAATTACTCAAACAGTCTACGATTTGATCGTTCCCTGGAAGACCAGTAGTAGTTTCCGATGCACATCTGGAGGCATTCTGTAATCTGATGAATATCTGAGTGTTGATGAAACACAGAAATTGCATTGGGATTGAATACAACAGTCACCATGCGCACTTTCCTCCATGGGAGTAATGTCTCAAACAGTCTACGCTTTGATCGTTCCCAGGAAGACCAGTAGTAGTTTCCGATGAACATCTGGAGGCAATCTGTAATCTGTGGAGTATCAGAGTGTTGATGAAACTCAGAAATTGCATCTGGATTGAATACAACAGTCACCATGCGCACTTTCATCCATGGGAGTAATGTCTCAAACATTCTGCGCTTTGTTCGTTCCCTGTTAGACCAGTAGTGGATTCCGATGCACAAATGGAGGCATTCTGTAATCTGTGGACTATCAGTGTGTCGATGAAACACAGAAATTGCTTCGGGATTGAATACAACAGTCACCATGCGTACTTTCCTCCATGGGAGTAATGTCTCAAACAGTCTACGGTTTGATCGTTCCCTGGAAGACCAATAGTAGTTTCCGATGCACATCTGGAGGCATTCTGTAATCTGTGGAATATCAGAGTGTTGATGAAACACAGAAATTACATCGGGATTGTATACAACAGTCACCATGCCCACATTCCTACATAAGAGTAATGTCTCAAACAGTCTACGCCTTGATCGTTCCCTTGAAGACCAGTAGTATTTTCCGATGCACATCTGGAAGCATTCTGTAATCTGTGGACTATGAGAGTTTTGATGAACACAGAAAATGCATCGGGATTGAATACAACAGTTACCATGCGCACTTTCCCCCATGGGAGTAATGTCTGAACAGTCTATGCTTTCATCGTTCCCTCGAAGACCAGTAGTAGTTTCCGATGCACATCTGGAGGCATTCTGTAATCTGTAGACCTTCAAAGTGTTGATGAACACAGAAATTGCATCGGGATTGAATACAACAGTCACCATGACCACTTTCCTCCATGGGAGTAATTCTCAAACAGTCTACGACTTGATCGTTCCCTGGAAGACCAGTAGTAGTTTCCGATGCACATCTGGAGGCATTCTGTAGTCTGTGGACTAACTGAGTGTTGATGAAACATAGTAAGTGCATCGGGATTGAATACAACAGTCACCACGCGCACTTTCTTCCACGGGAGTAAAGTCTCAAACAGTCTATGCTTTGATCGTTTCCTCGATGACCAGAAGTAGTTTCCGATGCACATCTGGAGGCATTCTGTAATCTGTGGACTATCAGAGTGTTGATGAAACACAGAAATTAGATCGGGATTGAATACAACAGTCACCATTCGCACTTTCATCCATGGGAGTAATGTCTCAAACAGTCTACGCTTTGATCGCTCCCTGGAAGACCAGTAGCAGTTTCCGATGCACATCTGGAGGCATTCTGTAATCTGTGGACTATCAGAGTGTTGATGAAGCAAAGAAATTGCATCGGGATTGAATACAACAGTCACCATGCGCACTTTCCTCCATGGGAGAAATGTCTCAAACAGTCTACGCTTTGATCGTACCCTGGAAGACCAGTAGTAGTTTCCGATGCACATATGGAGGCATTGTGTAATCTGTGGACTATCAGAGTGTTGATGAAACACAGAAATTACATCGGGATTGAATACAACAGTCACCATGCGCACCTTCCTACATAGGAGTTATGTCTCAAACAGTCTACGCTTTGATCGTTCCCTGGAAGACCAGTATTAGTTTCCGATGCTCATCTGGAAGCATTCTGTAATCTGTGGACTGTCAGAGTGTTGATGAAACACAGAAATTGCATCGTGATTGAATACAACAGTTACCATGCGCACTTTCCCCCATAGGAGTAATGTCTCATACAGTCTATGATTTGATCGTTCCCTCGAAGACCAGTAGTATTTTTCGATGCACATCTGGAGGCATTCTGTAATCTGTGGTTCATCAAAGTGTTGATGAAACCCAGAAATTGCATCGTGATTGAATACAACAGTCACCATGGGTACTTTCCTCCATGGGAGTAATGTCTCAAACAATCTACGGTTTCATCGTCCCTGGAAGACCAGTGTTTGTTTCCGATGCACATCAGGTGGCATTCTGTAGTCTGTGGACTATCAGAGTGTTGTTGAAACACAGACATTGCATCAGGATTGAATACAAAAGTAACCATGTGCACTTTCCTCCATGGGAGTAATATCTCAGTCTACGCTTTGATCGTTCCCTGGAAGACCAATAGTAGTTTCCGATGAACATCTTGAGGCATTCTGTAATCTGTGGACCTTCAAAGTGTTGATGAAACACAGAATTTGCCTCGGGATTGAATACAACAGTCACCATGCCCACTTTCTTCCATGGGAGTAATGTCTCAAACAGTCTATGCTTTGATCGTTCCCTGGAAGAACAGTAGTAGTTTCCGATGCACATCTGGAGGCATTCTGTAATCTGTGGACTATCAGAGTGTTGATGAAACACAGAAATTACATCTAGATTGAATACAACAGTCACCATGCGCACCTTCCTACATAGGAGTTATGTCTCAAACAGTCTACGCTTTGATCGTTCCCTGGAAGACCAGTATTAGTTTCCGATGCTCATCTGGAAGCATTCTGTAATCTGTGGACTGTCAGAGTGTTGATGAAACCCAGAAAGTGTATCGGCATTGAATACAACAGTCACCAATGCGATCTTTCCTCCTTGGAGTAATGTCTCAAACAGTCTACTCCTTGATCGTTCCCTGGAGGACCAGTAGTAGTTTCCGATGCACATCTGGAGCCATTCTGTAAACTGTGGACTATCAGAGTGTTGTTGAAACACAGAAATTGAATCGCGATTTAATACAACACACACCATGTGCACGTTCCTCCATGGGAGTAATGACTCAAACAGTCTACGATTTGATCGTTCCCTGGAAGACCAGTAGTAGTTTCCGATGCACATCTGGAGGCATTCTGTATTCTGATGAATATCTGAGTGTTGATGAAACACAGAAATTGCATTAGGATTGAATACAACAGTCACCATGCGCACTTTCCTCCATGGGAGTATTATCTCAACCAGTCTACGGTTTCATAGTCCCTGGAAGACCAGTAGCTGTTTCCGATGCCCATCAGGTGGCATTCTGTAGTCTGTGGACTATCAGAGTGTTGTTGAAACACAGAAATTGCATCAGGATTGAATACAACAGTAACCATGTGCACTTTCCTCCATGGGAGTAATATCTCAGTCTACGCTTTGATCGTTCCCTGGAAGACCATTAGTAGTTTCCGATGAACATCTTGAGGCATTCTGTAATCTGTGGACCTTCAAAGTGTTGATGAAACACAGAATTTGCCTCGGGATTGAATACAACAGTCACCATGCGCTCTTTCCTCCATGGGAGTAATGTCTCAAACAGTCTACGGTTTGATCGTTCCCTGGAAGACCAATAGTAGTTTCCGATGCACATCTGGAGGCATTCTGTAATCTGTGCAATATCAGAGTGTTGATGAAACACAGAAATTACATCGGGATTGTATACAACAGTCACCATGCCCACTTTCCTACATAGGAGTAATGTCTCAAACAGTCTACGCTTTGATCGTTCCCTGGAAGACCAGTAGTAGTTTCCGATGCACATCTGGAAGCATTCTGTAATCTGTGGACTATGAGAGTTTTGATGAACACAGAAAATGCATCGGGATTGAATACAACAGTTACCATGCGCACTTTCCCCCATGGGAGTAATGTCTGAACAGTCTATGCTTTGATCGTTCCCTCGAAGACCAGTAGTAGTTTCCGATGCACATCTGGAGGCATTCTGTAATCTCTAGACCTTCAAAGTGTTGATGAACACAGAAATTGCATCGGGATTGAATACAACAGTCACCATGACCACTTTCCTCCCTGGGAGTAATTCTCAAACAGTCTACGACTTGATCGTTCCCTGGAAGACCAGTAGTAGTTTCCGATGCACATCTGGAGGCATTCTGTAATGTGTGGAGTAACTGAGTGTTGATGAAACATAGAAATTGCATCGGGCTTGAATACAACAGTCACCACGCGCACTTTCTTCCACGGAAGTAATGTCTCAAACAGTCTATGCTTTGATCGTTTCCTCGATGACCAGTAGTAGTTTCCGATGCACATCTGGAGGCATTCTGTAATCTGTGGACTATCAGAGTGTTGTTGAAACACAGATATAGCAGCGGGATTGAATACAAGAGTCACCATGCGCACTTTCCTCCATGGGGGTAATGTCTCAAACAGTCTACGGTTTCATCGTCCCTGGAAGACCAGTAGTTGTTTCCGATGCACATCAGGTGGCATTCTGTAGTCTGTGGACTATCAGAGTGTTGTTGAAACACAGAAATTGCATCAGGATTGAATACAAAAGTAATCATGTGCACTTTCCTCCATGGGAGTAATATCTCAGTCTACGCTTTGATCGTTCCCTGGAAGACCAATAGTAGTTTCCGATGAACATCTTGATGCATTCTGTAATCTGTGGACTATCAGAGTGTTGATGAAACACAGAAATTACATCGGGATTTAATACAACAGTCACCATGCGCACTATCCTCCATGGGAGTAATGTCTCAAACTGTCATCGGTTTGATCGTCCCCTGAAGACCAGTAGTAGTTTCCGATGCACATCTGGATGCATACTGCAATCTGTGGTCCATCCGGGTGTTGATGAAACACAGAAATTGCATTGGGATTGAATACAACAGTAACCATGCGCACTTTCCTCCATGGGAGTAATATCTCAGTCTACGCTTTGATCGTTCCCTGGAAGACCAATAGTAGTTTCCGACAACATCTTGAGGCATTCTGTAATCTGTGGACCTTCAAAGTGTTGATGAAACACAGAATTTGCTTCGGGATTGAATACATCAGTCACCATGCGCACTTTCCTCCACGGGAGTAATGTCTCAAACAGTGTACGCTTTGATCGTTGCCTGGAAGATCACTAGTAGTTTCCGATGCACATCTGGAGGCATTCTGTAATCTGTGGACTATCAGAGTGTTGATGAAACACAGAAATTATATCGGGATTGAATACAACGGTCACCATGTGCCCTTTCCTCCATGGGAGTAATGTCTCAATTGTCATCGATTTGAACGTTCCCTGAAGACCAGTCGTAGTTTCCGATGCACATCTGGAAGCACTCTGTAATCTGTGGTCTATCCGGGTGTTGATCAAACATAGAAAGTGTATCGCCATTGAATACAACAGTCACCAATGCGATCTTTCCTCCTTGGAGTAAAGTCTCAAACAGTCTACTCCTTGATCGTTCCCTGGAAGACCAGTAGTAGTTTCCGATGCACATCTGGAAGCATTCTGTAATCTGTGGACTATGAGAGTTTTGATGAACACAGAAAATGCATCGGGATTGAATACAACAGTTACCATGCGCACTTTCCCCCATGGGAGTAATGTCTGAACAGTCTATGCTTTGATCGTTCCCTCGAAGACCAGTAGTAGTTTCCGATGCACATCTGGAGGCATTCTGTAATCTGTAGACCTTCAAAGTGTTGATGAACACAGAAATTGCATCGGGATTGAATACAACAGTCACCATGACCACTTTCCTCCCTGGGAGTAATTCTCAAACAGTCTACGACTTGATCGTTCCCTGGAAGACCAGTAGTAGTTTCCGATGCACATCTGGAGGCTTTCTGTAATGTGTGGAGTAACTGAGTGTTGATGAAACATAGAAATTGCATCGGGCTTGAATACAACAGTCACCACGCCCACTTTCTTCCACGGGAGTAATGTCTCAAACAGTCTATGCTTTGATCGTTTCCTCGATGACCAGTAGTAGTTTCCGATGCACATCTGGAGGCATTCTGTAATCTGTGGACTATCAGAGTGTTGTTGAAACACAGAAATAGCAGCGGGATTGAATAAAAGAGTCACCATGCGCACTTTCCTCCATGGGAGTAATGTCTCAAACAGTCTACGGTTTCAACGTCCCTGGAAGACCAGTAGTTGTTTCCGATGCACATCAGGTGGCATTCTGTAGTCTGTGGACTATCAGAGTGTTGTTGAAACACAGAAATTGCATCAGGATTGAATACAAAAGTAATCATGTGCACTTTCCTCCATGGGAGTAATATCTCAGTCTATGCTTTGATCGTTCCCTGGAAGACCAATAGTAGTTTCCGATGAACATCTTGATGCATTCTGTAATCTGTGGACTATCAGAGTGTTGATGAAACACAGAAATTACATCGGGATTTAATACAACAGTCACCATGCGCACTATCCTCCATGGGAGTAATGTCTCAAACTGTCATCGGTTTGATCGTCCCCTGAAGACCAGTAGTAGTTTCCGATGCACATCTGGATGCATACTGCAATCTGTGGTCCATCCGGGTGTTGATGAAACACAGAAATTGCATTGGGATTGAATACAACAGTAACCATGCGCACTTTCCTCCATGGGAGTAATATCTCAGTCTACGCTTTGATCGTTCCCTGGAAGACCAATAGTAGTTTCCGACAACATCTTGAGGCATTCTGTAATCTGTGGACCTTCAAAGTGTTGATGAAACACAGAATTTGCTTCGGGATTGAATACAACAGTCACCATGCGCACTTTCCTCCACGGGAGTAATGTCTCAAACAGTGTACGATTTGATCGTTCCCTGGAAGACCAGTAGTAGTTTCCGATGCACATCTGGAGGCATTCTGTAATCTGATGAATATCAGAGTGTTGATGAAATACAGAAATTGCATCAGGATTGAATACAACAGTAACCATGTGCACTTTCCTCCATGGGAGTAATATCTCAGTCTACGCTTTGATCGTTCCCTGGAAGACCATTAGTAGTTTCCGATGAACATCTTGAGGCATTCTGTAATCTGTTGACCTTCAAAGTGTTGATGAAACACAGAATTTGCCTCGGGATTGAATACAACAGTCACCATGCGCTCTTTCCTCCATGGGAGTAATGTCTCAAACAGTCTACGGTTTGATCGTTCCCTGGAAGACCAGTAGTAGTTTCCGATGCACATCTGGAAGCATTCTGTAATCTGTGGACTATGAGAGTTTTGATGAACACAGAAAATGCATCTGGATTGAATACAACAGTTACCATGCGCACTTTCCCCCATGGGAGTAATGTCTGAACAGTCTATGCTTTGATCGTTCCCTCGAAGACCAGTAGTAGTTTCCGATGCACATCTGGAGGCATTCTGTAATCTGTAGACCTTCAAAGTGTTGATGAACACAGAAATTGCATCGGGATTGAATACAACAGTCACCATGACCACTTTCCTCCCTGGGAGTAATTCTCAAACAGTCTACGACTTGATCGTTCCCTGGAAGACCAGTAGTAGTTTCCGATGCACATCTGGAGGCATTCTGTAATGTGTGGAGTAACTGAGTGTTGATGAAACATAGAAATTGCATCGGGCTTGAATACAACAGTCACCACGCGCACTTTCTTCCACGGAAGTAATGTCTCAAACAGTCTATGCTTTGATCGTTTCCTCGATGACCAGTAGTAGTTTCCGATGCACATCTGGAGGCATTCTGTAATCTGTGGACTATCAGAGTGTTGTTGAAACACAGATATAGCAGCGGGATTGAATACAAGAGTCACCATGCGCACTTTCCTCCATGGGGGTAATGTCTCAAACAGTCTACGGTTTCATCGTCCCTGGAAGACCAGTAGTTGTTTCCGATGCACATCAGGTGGCATTCTGTAGTCTGTGGACTATCAGAGTGTTGTTGAAACACAGAAATTGCATCAGGATTGAATACAAAAGTAATCATGTGCACTTTCCTCCATGGGAGTAATATCTCAGTCTACGCTTTGATCGTTCCCTGGAAGACCAATAGTAGTTTCCGATGAACATCTTGATGCATTCTGTAATCTGTGGACTATCAGAGTGTTGATGAAACACAGAAATTACATCGGGATTTAATACAACAGTCACCATGCGCACTATCCTCCATGGGAGTAATGTCTCAAACTGTCATCGGTTTGATCGTCCCCTGAAGACCAGTAGTAGTTTCCGATGCACATCTGGATGCATACTGCAATCTGTGGTCCATCCGGGTGTTGATGAAACACAGAAATTGCATTGGGATTGAATACAACAGTAACCATGCGCACTTTCCTCCATGGGAGTAATATCTCAGTCTACGCTTTGATCGTTCCCTGGAAGACCAATAGTAGTTTCCGACAACATCTTGAGGCATTCTGTAATCTGTGGACCTTCAAAGTGTTGATGAAACACAGAATTTGCTTCGGGATTGAATACATCAGTCACCATGCGCACTTTCCTCCACGGGAGTAATGTCTCAAACAGTGTACGCTTTGATCGTTGCCTGGAAGATCACTAGTAGTTTCCGATGCACATCTGGAGGCATTCTGTAATCTGTGGACTATCAGAGTGTTGATGAAACACAGAAATTATATCGGGATTGAATACAACGGTCACCATGTGCCCTTTCCTCCATGGGAGTAATGTCTCAATTGTCATCGATTTGAACGTTCCCTGAAGACCAGTCGTAGTTTCCGATGCACATCTGGAAGCACTCTGTAATCTGTGGTCTATCCGGGTGTTGATCAAACATAGAAAGTGTATCGCCATTGAATACAACAGTCACCAATGCGATCTTTCCTCCTTGGAGTAAAGTCTCAAACAGTCTACTCCTTGATCGTTCCCTGGAAGACCAGTAGTAGTTTCCGATGCACATCTGGAAGCATTCTGTAATCTGTGGACTATGAGAGTTTTGATGAACACAGAAAATGCATCGGGATTGAATACAACAGTTACCATGCGCACTTTCCCCCATGGGAGTAATGTCTGAACAGTCTATGCTTTGATCGTTCCCTCGAAGACCAGTAGTAGTTTCCGATGCACATCTGGAGGCATTCTGTAATCTGTAGACCTTCAAAGTGTTGATGAACACAGAAATTGCATCGGGATTGAATACAACAGTCACCATGACCACTTTCCTCCCTGGGAGTAATTCTCAAACAGTCTACGACTTGATCGTTCCCTGGAAGACCAGTAGTAGTTTCCGATGCACATCTGGAGGCTTTCTGTAATGTGTGGAGTAACTGAGTGTTGATGAAACATAGAAATTGCATCGGGCTTGAATACAACAGTCACCACGCGCACTTTCTTCCACGGGAGTAATGTCTCAAACAGTCTATGCTTTGATCGTTTCCTCGATGACCAGTAGTAGTTTCCGATGCACATCTGGAGGCATTCTGTAATCTGTGGACTATCAGAGTGTTGTTGAAACACAGAAATAGCAGCGGGATTGAATACAAGAGTCACCATGCGCACTTTCCTCCATGGGAGTAATGTCTCAAACAGTCTACGGTTTCAACGTCCCTGGAAGACCAGTAGTTGTTTCCGATGCACATCAGGTGGCATTCTGTAGTCTGTGGACTATCAGAGTGTTGTTGAAACACAGAAATTGCATCAGGATTGAATACAAAAGTAATCATGTGCACTTTCCTCCATGGGAGTAATATCTCAGTCTACGCTTTGATCGTTCCCTGGAAGACCAATAGTAGTTTCCGATGAACATCTTGATGCATTCTGTAATCTGTGGACTATCAGAGTGTTGATGAAACACAGAAATTACATCGGGATTTAATACAACAGTCACCATGCGCACTATCCTCCATGGGAGTAATGTCTCAAACTGTCATCGGTTTGATCGTCCCCTGAAGACCAGTAGTAGTTTCCGATGCACATCTGGATGCATACTGCAATCTGTGGTCCATCCGGGTGTTGATGAAACACAGAAATTGCATTGGGATTGAATACAACAGTAACCATGCGCACTTTCCTCCATGGGAGTAATATCTCAGTCTACGCTTTGATCGTTCCCTGGAAGACCAATAGTAGTTTCCGACAACATCTTGAGGCATTCTGTAATCTGTGGACCTTCAAAGTGTTGATGAAACACAGAATTTGCCTCGGGATTGAATACAACAGTCACCATGCGCTCTTTCCTCCATGGGAGTAATGTCTCAAACAGTCTACGGTTTGATCGTTCCCTGGAAGACCAATAGTAGTTTCCGATGCACATCTGGAGGCATTCTGTAATCTGTGGAATATCAGAGTGTTGATGAAACACAGAAAATACATCGGGATTGTATACAACAGTCACCATGCCCACTTTCCTACATAGGAGTAATGTCTCAAACAGTCTACGCTTTGATCGTTCCCTGGAAGACCAGTAGTAGTTTCCGATGCAGATCTGGAAGCATTCTGTAATCTGTGGACTATGAGAGTTTTGATGAACACAGAAAATGCATCGGGATTGAATACAACAGTTACCATGCGCACTTTCCCCCATGGGAGTAATGTCTGAACAGTCTATGCTTTGATCGTTCCCTCGAACACCAGTAGTAGTTTCCGATGCACATCTGGAGGCATTCTGTAATCTGTAGACCTTCAAAGTGTTGATGAACACAGAAATTGCATCGGGATTGAATACAACAGTCACCATGCCCACTTTCCTCCATGGGAGCATTCTCAAACAGTCTACGCTTTGATCGTTCCCTGGAGGACCAGTAGTAGTTTCCGATGCACATCTGGAGGCATTCTGTAATCTGTGGACTAACTGAGTGTTGATGAAACATAGAAATTGCATAGGGATTGAATACAACAGTCACCACGCGCACTTTCTTCCATGGGAGTAATGTCTCAAACAGTCTATGCTTTGATCGTTTCCTCGATGACCAGTAGTAGTTTCCGATGCACATCTGGAGGCATTCTGTAATCTGTGGACTATCAGAGTGTTGATGAAACACAGAAATTACATCGGGATTGAATACAACAGTCACCATTCGCACTTTCATCCATGGGAGTAATGTCTCAAACAGTCTACGCTTTGATCGCTCCCTGGAAGACCAGTAGCAGTTTCCGATGCACATCTGGAGGCATTCTGTAATCTGTGGACTATCAGAGTGTTGATGAAGCAAAGAAATTGCATCGGGATTGAATACAACAGTCACCATGCGCACTTTCCTCCATGGGAGAATTGTCTCAAACAGTCTACGCTTTGATCGTACCCTGGGAGACCAGTAGTAGTTTCCGATGCACATATGGAGGCATTGTGTAATCTGTGGACTATCAGAGTGTTGATGAAACACAGAAATTACATCGGGATTGAATACAACAGTCACCATGCGCACCTTCCTACATAGGAGTTATGTCTCAAACAGTCTACGCTTTGATCGTTCCCTGGAAGACCGGTATCAGTTTCCGATGCTCATCTGGAAGCATTCTGTAATCTGTGGACAGTCAGAGTGTTGATGAAACACAGAAATTGCATCGTGATTGAATACAACAGTTACCATGCACACTTTCCCCCATGGGAGTAATGTCTCATACAGTCTATGATTTGATCGTTCCCTCGAAGACCAGTAGTATTTTTCGATGCACATCTGGAGGCATTCTGTAATCTGTGGTTCATCAAAGTGTTGATGAAACCCAGAAATAGCATCGTGATTGAATACAACAGGCACCATGGGTACTTTCCTCCATGGGAGTAATGTCTCAAACAGTCTACTCTTTTATCGTTCCCTGGAAGACCAGTAGTAGTTTCCGATGCACATCTGGAGGCATTCTGTAATCTGTGGACTATCAGAGTGTTGTTGAAACACAGAAATAGCAGCGGGATTGAATACAAGAGTCACCATGCGCACTTTCCTCCATGGGAGTAATGTCTCAAACAGTCTACGCTTTGATCGTTCCCTGGAAGAACAGTGGTAGATTTCGATGCACATCTGGAGGCATTCTGTAATCTGTGGACTATCAGAGTGTTGATGAAACACAGAAATTACATCGGGATTGAATACAACGGTCACCATGCGCACTTTCCTCCATGGCAGTAATGTCTCAATTGTCATCGATTTGATCGTTCCGTAAAGACCAGTAGTAGTTTCCGATGCACATCTGGAAGCACTCTGTAATCTGTGGTCTATCCGAGTGTTGATGAAACCCAGAAAGTGTATCGGCATTGAATACAACAGTCACCAATGCGATCTTTCCTCCTTGGAGTAATGTCTCAAACAGTCTACTCCTTGATCGTTCCCTGGAGGACCAGTAGTAGTTTCCGATGCACATCTGGAGCCATTCTGTAAACTGTGGACTATCAGAGTGTTGTTGAAACACAGAAATTGAATCGCGATTTAATACAACACACACCATGTGCACGTTCCTCCATGGGAGTAATGACTCAAACAGTCTACGATTTGATCGTTCCCTGGAAGACCAGTAGTTGTTTCCGATGCACATCTGGAGGCATTCTGTACTCTGATGAATATCTGAGTGTTGATGAAACACAGAAATTGCATTGGGATTGAATACAACAGTCACCATGCGCACTTTCCTCCATGGGAGTATTATTTCAACCAGTCTACGGTTTCATCGTCCCTGGATGACCAGTAGTTGTTTCCGATGCCCATCAGGTGGCATTCTGTAGTCTGTGGACTATCAGAGTGTTGATGAAACACAGAAATTACATCGGGATTTAATACAACGGTCACAATGCGCACTATCCTCCATGGGAGTAATGTCTCAAACTGTCATCGGTTTGATCGTCCCCTGAAGACCAGTAGTAGTTTCCGATGCACATCTGGATGCATACTGCAATCTGTGGTCCATCCGGGTGTTGATGAAACACAGAAATTGCATTGGGATTGAATACAACAGTAACCATGCGCACTTTCCTCCATGGGAGTAATATCTCAGTCTACGCTTTGATCGTTCCCTGGAAGACCAACAGTAGTTTACGATGAACATCTTGAGGCATTCTGTAATCTGTGGACCTTCAAAGTGTTGATGAAACACAGAATTTGCTTCGGGATTGAATACAACAGTCACCATGCGCACTTTCCTCCACGGGGGTAATGTCTCAAACAGTCTACGCTTTGATCGTTGCCTGGAAGAACAGTAGTAGTTTCCGATGCACATCTGGAGGCATTCTGTAATCTGTGGACTATCAGAGTGTTGATGAAACTCAGAAATTATATCGGGATTGAATACAAAGGTCACCATGCGCCCTTTCCTCCATGGGAGTAATGTCTCTATTGTCATCGATTTGAACGTTCCCTGAAGACCAGTCGTAGTTTCCGATACACATCTGGAAGCACTCTGTAATCTGTGGTCTATCCGGGTGTTGATCAAACCCAGAAAGTGTATCGCCATTGAATACAACAGTCACCAATGCGATCTTTCCTCCTTGGAGTAATGTCTCAAACAGTCTACTACTTGATCGTTCCCTGGAGGACCAGTAGTAGTTTCCGATGCACATCTGGAGCCATTCTGTAAACTGTGGACTATCAGAGTGTTGTTGAAACACAGAAAATGAATCGCGATTTAATACAACACATACCATGTGCACTTTCCTCCATGGGAGTAATGACTCAAACAGTCTACGATTTGATCGTTCCCTGGAAGACCAGTAGTAGTTTCCGATGCACATCTGGAGGCATTCTGTAATCTGATGAATATCTGAGTGTTGATGAAACACAGAAATTGCATTGGGATTGAATACAACAGTCACCATGCGCTCTTTCCTCCATGGGAGTAATGTCTCAAACAGTCTACGGTTTGATCGTTCCCTGGAAGACCAATAGTAGTTTCCGATGCACATCTGGAGGCATTCTGTAATCTGTGGAATATCAGAGTGTTGATGAAACACATAAATTACATCGGGATTGTATACAACAGTCACCATGCCCACTTTCCTACATAGGAGTAATGTCTCAAACAGTCTACGCTTTGATCGTTCCCTGGAAGACCAGTAGTAGTTTCCGATGCTCATCTGGAAGCATTCTGTAATCTGTGGAATGTCAGAGTGTTGATGAAACACTGAAATTGCATCGTGATTGAATACAACAGTTACCATGCACACTTTCCCCCATGGGAGTAATGTCTCATACAGTCTATGATTTGATCGTTCCCTCGAAGACCAGTAGTATTTTTCGATGCACATCTGGAGGCATTCTGTAATCTGTGGTTCATCAAAGTGTTGATGAAACCCAGAAATTGCATCGTGATTGAATACAACAGTCACCATGGGTACTTTCCTCCATGGGAGTAATGTCTCAAACAGTCTACTCTTTTATCGTTCCCTGGAAGACCAGTAGTAGTTTCCGATGCACATCTGGAGGCATTCTGTAATCTGATGAATATCTGAGTGTTGATGAAACACAGAAATTGCATTGGGATTGAATACAACAGTCACCATGCGCACTTTCCACCATGGGAGTATTATCTCAACCAGTCTACGGTTTCTCGTCCCTGGAAGACCAGTAGTTGTTTCCGATGCCCATCAGGTGGCATTCTGTAGTCTGTGGACTATCAGAGTGTTGTTGAAACACAGAAATTGCATCAGGATTGAATACAACAGTAACTATGAGCACTTTCCTCCATGGGAGTAATATCTCAGTCTACGCTTTGATCGTTCCCTGGAAGACCATTATTAGTTTCCGATGAACATCTTGAGGCATTCTGTAATCTGTGGACCTTCAAAGTGTTGATGAAACACAGAATTTGCCTCGGGATTGAATACAACAGTCACCATGCGCACTTTCCTCCATGGGAGTAATGTCTCAAACAGTCTACGCTTTGATCGTTCCCTGGAAGAACAGTAGTAGTTTCCGATGCACATCTGGAGGCATTCTGTAATCTGTGGACTATCAGAGTGTTGATGAAACACAGAAATTACATCGGGGTTTAATACAACGGTCACCATGCGCACTATCCTCCATGGGAGTAATGTCTCAAACTGTCATCGGTTTGATCGTCCCCTGAAGACCAGTAGTAGTTTCCGATGCACATCTGGATGCATACTGTAATCTGTGGTCCATCCGGGTGTTGATCAAACCCAGAAAGTGTATCGCCATTGAATACAACAGTCACCAATGCGATCTTTCCTCCTTGGAGTAACGTCTCAAACAGTCTACTTCTTGATCGTTCCCTGGAGGACCAGTAGTAGTTTCCGATGCACATCTGGAGCCTTTCTGTAAACTGTGGACTATCAGAGTGTTGTTGAAACACAGAAATTGAATCGCGATTTAATACAACACACACCATGTGCACTTTCCTCCATGGGAGTAATGACTCAAACAGTGTACGATTTGATCGTTCCCTGGAAGACCAGTAGTAGTTTCCGATGCACATCTGGAGGCATTCTGTAATCTGATGAATATCTGAGTGTTGATGAAACACAGAAATTGCATTGGGATTGAATACAACAGTCACCATGCGCACTTTCCTCCATGGGAGTAATATCTCAATCAGTCTACGGTTTCATCGTCCCTGGAAGGCCAGTAGTTGTGTCCGATGCACATCAGGTGGCATTCTGTAGTCTGTGGACTATCAGAGTGTTGTTGAAACACAGAAATTGCATCAGGATTGAATACAACAGTAACCATGTGTACTTTCCTAAATGGGAGTAATATCTCAGTCTAAGCTTTGATCGTTCCCTGGAAGACCATTAGTAGTTTCCGATGAACATCTTGAGGCATTCTGTAATCTGTGGACCTTCAAAGTGTTGATGAAACACAGAATTTGCCTCGGGATTGAATACAACAGTCACCATGCGCTCTTTCCTCCATGGGAGTAATGTCTCAAACAGTCTACGCTTTGATCGTTCCCTGGAAGAACTGTAGTAGTTTCCGATGCACATCTGGAGGCATTCTGTAATCTGTGGACTATCAGAGTGTCGATGAAACACAAAAATTGCTTCGGGATTGAATACAACAGTCACCATGCGTACTTACCTCCATGGGAGTAATGTCTCAAACAGTCTACGGTTTGATCGTTCCCTGGAAGACCAATAGTAGTTTCCGATGCACATCTGGAGGCATTCTGTAATCTGTGGAATATCAGAGTGTTGATGAAACACAGAAATTACATCGGGATTGTATACAACAGTCACCATGCCCACTTTCCTACATAGGAGTAATGTCTCAAACAGTCTACGCTTTGATCGTTCCCTGGAAGACCAGTAGGAGTTTCTGATGCACATCTGGAAGCATTCTGTAATCTGTGGACTATGAGAGTTTTGATGAACACAGAAAATGCATCGGGATTGAATACAACAGTTACCATGCGCACTTTCCCCCATGGGAGTAATGTCTGAACAGTCTATGATTTGATCGTTCCCTCGAAGACCAGTGGTAGTTTCCGATGCACATCTGGAGGAATTCTGTAATCTGTAGACCTTCAAAGTGTTGATGAACACAGGAATTGCATCGGGATTGAATACAACAGTCACCATGACCACTTTCCTCCATGGGAGTAATTCTCAAACAGTCTACGACTTGATCGTTCCCTGGAAGACCAGTAGTAGTTTCCGATGCACATCTGGAGGCATGCTGTAATCTGTGGACTAACTGAGTGTTGATGAAACATAGAAATTGCATCGGGATTGAATACAAGAGTCAAGACGCGCACTTTCTTCCACGGGAGTAATGTCTCAAACAGTCTATGCTTTGATCGTTTCCTCTATGAACAGTAGTAGTTTCCGATGCATATCTTGAGGCATTCTGTAATCTGTGGACTATCAGAGTGTTGATGAAACACAGAAATTACATCGGGATTTAATACAACGGTCACCATGCGCACTTTCCTCCATGGGAGTAATGTCTCAAACTGTCATCGGTTTGATCGTCCCCTGACGACCAGTAGTAGTTTCCGTTGCACATCTGGATGCATTCTGTAATCTGTGGTCTATCCGGGTGTTGATGAAAACAGAAATTGCATTGGGATTGAATACAACAGTAACCATGCGCACTTTCCTCCATGGGAGTAATATCTCAGTCTACGCTTTGATCGTTCCCTGGAAGACCAATAGTAGTTTCCGATGAACATCTTGAGGCATTCTGTAGTCTGTGGACCTTCAAAGTGTTGATGATACACAGAATTTGCCTCGGGATTGAATACAACAGTCACCATGCGCACTTTCCTCCACGGGAGTAATGTCTCAAACAGTCTACGCTTTGATCGTTGTCTGGAAGAACAGTAGTAGTTTCCGATGCACATCTGGAGGCATTCTGTAATCTGTGGATTATCAGAGTGTTGATGAAATACAGAAATTACGTCGGGATTGAATACAACGGTCACCATGCGCCCTTTTCTCCATGGGAGTAATGTCTCAATTGTCATCGATTTGATCGTTCCCTGAAGACCAGTCGTAGTTTCCGATGCACATCTGGAAGCACTCTGTAATCTGTCCTCTATCCGGGTGTTGATGAAACCCAGAAAGTGTATCGCCATTGAATACAACAGTCACCAATGCGATCTTTCCTCCTTGGAGTAATGTCTCAAACAGTCTACTCCTTGATCGTTCCCTGGAGGACCAGTAGTAGTTTCCGATGCACATCTGGAGCCATTCTGTAAACTGTGGACTATCAGAGTGTTCTTGAAACACAGAAATTGAATCGCGATTTAATACAACACACACCATGCGCACTTTCCTCCATGGGAGTAATGACTCAAACAGTCTACGATTTGATCGTTCCCTGGAAGACCAGTAGTAGTTTCCGATGCACATCTGGAGGCATTCTGTAATCTGATGAATATCTGAGTGTTGATGAAACACAGAAATTGCATTGGGATTGAATACAACAGTCCCCATGCGCACTTTCCTCCATGGGAGTAATGTCTCAAACAGTCTACGCTTTGATCGTTCCCAGGAAGACCAGCATTAGTTTCCGATGCACATCTGGAAGCATTCTGTAATCTGTGGACTATGAGAGTGTTGATGAATACAGAAATTGCATCGGGATTGAATACAATAGTTACCATGCGCACTTTCCCCCATGGGAGTAATGTCTGAAACAGTCTATGATTTGATCGTTCCCTCGAACACCAGTAGTAGTTCCCGATGCACATCTGGAGGCATGCTGTAATCTGTAGACCTTCAAAGTGTTGATGAAACACAGAAATTGCATCGGGATTGAATACAACAGTCACCATGACCACTTTCCTCCATGGGAGTAATTCTCAAACAGTGTACGTCTTGATCGTTCCTGGAAAACCGGTAGTAGTTTCAGATGCACATCTGGAGGCATTCTGTAATCTGTGGACTAACTGAGTGTTGATGAAACATAGAAATTGCATCGGGATTGAATACAACAGTCACCACGCGCACTTTCTTCCATGGGAGTAATGTCTCCAACAGTCTATGCTTTGATCGTTTCCTCGATGACGAGTAGTAGTTTCCAATGCACATCTGGAGGCATTCTGTAATCTGTGGACTATCAGAGTGTTGATGAAACACAGAAATTGCACCGGGATTGAATACAACAGTCACCATTCGCACTTCCTTCCATGGGAGTAATGTCTCAAACAGTCTACGCTTTGATCGTTCCCTGGAAGACCAGTAGCAGTTTCCAATGCACATCTGGAGGCATTCTGTAATCTGTGGACTATCAGAGTGTTGATGAAGCAAAGAAATTGCATCGGGATTGAAAACAACAGTCACCATGCGCACTTTCCTCCATGGGAGAAATGTCTCAAACAGTCTACGCTTTGATCGTACCCTGGAAGACCAGTAGTAGTTTCCGATGCACATCTGGAGGCATTGTGTAATCTGTGGACTATCAGAGTGTTGACGAAACACAGAAATTACAACGGGATTGAATACAACAGTCACCATGCGCACTTTCCTACATAGGAGTTATGTCTCAAACAGTCTACGCTTTGATCGTTCCCTGGAAGACCAGTAGTAGTTTCCGATGCTCATCTGGAAGCATTGTGAAAACTGTGGACTGTCGGAGTGTTGATGAAACACAGAAATTGCATCGTGATTGAATACAACATTTACCATGTGCACTTTCCCCCATAGGAGTATTGTCTCATACAGTCTATTATTTGATCGTTCCCTGAAGACCAGTAGTAGTTTCAGATGCACATCTGGAAGCACTCTGTAATCTGTGGTCTATCCGGGTGTTGATGAAACCCAGAAAGTGTATCGGCATTGAATACAACAGTCACCAATGCGATCTTTCCTCCTTGGAGTAATGTCTCAAACAGTCTACTCATTGATCGTTCCCTGGAGGACCAGTAGTAGTTTCCGATGCACATCTGGAGGCATTCTGTAATCTGATGAATATCTGAGTGTTGATGATACACAGAAATTGCATTGGGATTGAATACAACAGTCACCATGCGCACTTTCCTCTTTGGGAGTAATGTCTCAAACAGTCTACGCTTTGATCGTTCCCAGAAAGACCAGTAGTAGTTTCCGATGCACATCTGGAGGCAATCTGTAATCTGTGGACTAACAGAGTGTTAATGAAACTCAGAGATTGCATCTGGATTGAATACAACAGTCACCATGGGCACTTTCCTCCGTGGGAGTAATGTCACAAACAGTCTACGCTTTGATCGTTCCCAGGAAGACCAGTAGTAGTTTCCGATGCACATCTGGAGGCATTCTGTAATCTGTGGACTATCAGAGTGTTGATGAAAAACAGAAATTACATCGGGATTGTATACAACAGTCACCATGCGCACTTTCCTACATAGGAGTAATGTCTCAAACAGTCTACGTTTGGTCGTTCCCTGGAAGACCAGTAGTAGTTTCCGATGCACATCTGGAAGTATTCTGTAATCTGTGGACTATGAGAGTGTTGATGAATACAGAAATTGCATCGGGAATGAATACAACAGTTACCATGCGCACTTTCCCCCATGGGAGTAATGTCTGAAACAGTCTATGATTTGATCGTTCCCTCGAAGACCAGTAGTAGTTTCCGATGCTCATCTGGAGGCATGCTGTAATCTGTAGACCTTCAAAGTGTTGATGAAACACAGAATTTGCACCGGGATTGAATACAACAGTCACCATGGGCACTTTCCTCCGTGGGAGTAATGTCACAAACAGTCTACGCTTTGATCATTCCCTGGAAGACCAGTAGTAGTTTCCGATGCACATCTGGAGGCATTCTGTAATCTGATGAATATCTGAGTGTTGATGAAACACAGAAATAGCATTGGGATTGAATACAACAGTCACCATGCGTACTTTCCTCAATGGGAGTAATGTCTCAAACAGTCTACGGTTTGATCGTTCCCTGGAAGACCAATAGCAGTTTCCGATGAACATCTAGAGGCATTCTGTAATCTGTGGACTATCAGAGTGTTGATGAGAAACAGAAATTACATCGGGATTGTATACAACAGTCACCATGCGCACTTTCCTACATAGGGGTAATGTCTCAAACAGTCTACGTTTGGTCGTTCCCTGGAAGACCAGTAGTAGTTTCCGATGCACATCTGGAAGCATTCTGTAATCTGTGGACTATGAGAGTGTTGATGAATACAGATATTGCATCGGGAATGAATACAACAGTTACCATGCGCACTTTCCCCCATGGGAGTAATGTCTGAAACAGTCTATGATTTGATCGTTCCCTCGAAGACCAGTAGTAGTTTCCGATGCACATCTGGAGGCATGCTGTAATCTGTAGACCTTCAAAGTGTTGATGAAACACAGAAATTGCACCGGGATTGAATACAACAGTCACCATTCGCACTTCATTCCATGGGAGTAATGTCTCAAACAGTCTACGATTTGATCGTTCCCTGGAAGACCAGTTGCAGTTGCCGATGCACATCTGGAGGCATTGTGTAATCTGTGGACTATCAGAGTGTTGATGAAGCAAAGAAATTGCATCGGGATTGAAAACAAGAGTCACCATGCGCACTTTCCTCCATGGGAGAAATGTCTCAAACAGTCTACGCTTTGATCGTACCCTGGAAGACCAGTAGTAGTTTCCGATGCACATCTGGAGGCACTGTGTAATCTGTGGACTATCAGAGTGTCGATGAAACACAGAAATTGCATCGTGATTGAATATAACAGTTACCATGCGCACTTTCCCCCATAGGAGTATTGTCTCATACAGTAATGATTTGATCGTTCCCTAAAAGACCAGTAGTATTTTTCGATGCACATCTGGAGGCATTCTGTAATCTGTGGAGTATCAGAGTGTTGATGGAACACAGAAATTGCACCGGGATTGAATACAACAGTCACCATTCGCACTTCCTTCCATGGGAGTAATGTCTCAAACAGTCTACGCTTTTATCGTTCCCTGGAAGACCAGTAGTAGTTTCCGATGCACATCTGGAGGCATTATATAATCTGTGGACTATCAGAGTGATGTTGAAACACAGAAATTGCAGCGGGATTGAATACAAGAGTCACAATGCGCACTTTCCTCCATGGGAGTAATGTCTCAAACAGTCTACGGTTTCATCGTCCCCTGGAAGACCAGTAGTTGTTTCCGATGCACATCAGGTGGCATTCTGTAGTCTGTGGACTATCAGAGTGTTGTTGAAACACAGAAATTGCATCGGGATTTAATACAACAGTAACCATCCGCACTTTCCTCCATGGGAGTAATATCTCAGTCTACGCTTTGATCGTTCCCTGGAAGACCAATAGTAGTTTCCGATGAACATCTTGAGGCATTCTGTAATCTGTGGACCTTCAAAGTGTTGATGAAACACAGAATATGCCTCGGGATTGAATTCAACAGACACCATGCGCACTTTCCTAAATGGGAGTTATGTCTCAAACAGTCTACGCTTTGATCGTTCCCTGGAAGAACAGTAGTAGTTTCCGATGCACATCTGGAGGCAATCTGTAATCTGTGGGCTATCAGAGTGTTGATGAAACTCAGAAATTGCATCGGGATTGAATACAACAGTCACCATTCGCAATTTCCTCCGTGGGAGTAATGTCTCAAACAGTCTACGCTTTGATCGTTCCCTGGAAAACCAGTAGTAGTTTCCGATGCACATCTGGAGGCATTCTGTAGTCTGTGGACTATCAGAGTGTTGTTGAAACACAGAAATTGCATCGGGATTTAATACAACAGTTACCATGCGCACCTCCCCCCATGGGAGGAATGTCTGAAACAGTCTATGATTTGATCGTTCCCTCGAAGACCAGTAGTAGTTTCCGATGCACAACTGGAGGCATTCTGTAATCTGTAGACCTTCAAAGTGTTGATGAAACACAGAAATTGCATCGTGATTGAATACAACAGTCACCATGCGCAATTTCTTCCATGGGAGTAATACCTCAAACAGTCTATGCTTTGATCGTTCCCAGGAAGCCTAGCAGTAGTTTCCGATGCACATCTGGAGGCATTCTGTAATCTGTGGACTATCAGAGTGTTGTTGAAACACAGAAATTGCAGCGGGATTGAATACAAGAGTCACCATGCGCACTTTCCTCCATGGGAGTAATGTCACAAACAGTCTACGGTTTCATCGTCCCCTGGAAGACCAGTAGTTGTTTCTGATGCACATCAGGTGGCATTCTGTAATCTGTGGACTATCAGAGTGTTGTTGAAACACAGAGATTGAATCGGGATTGAATACAACAGTCACCATGCGCACTTTCCTCCAAGGGAGTAATGTCTCAAAACAGTTTACGCTTTGATAGTTCCCTGGAAGACCAGTAGTAGTTTCCGATGCACATCTGGAGGCATTCTGTAATCTGTGGACTATCCGAGTGTTGACAAAACACAGAAACTGCATCGGGATTGAATACAACAGTCACCATGCGCACTTTCCTCCATGGGATTAATGTCTCAAACAATCTACGCTTTGATGGTTCCCAGGAAGACCAATAGTAGTTTCCGATGCACATCTGGAGGCATTCTATAATCTGTGAAGTAACTGAGTGTTGATGAAACACAGAAATTGCATCGGGATTGAATACAACTGTCACCATGCGCACTTTCCTCCACAGGAGTAATGTCTCAAACAGTCTATGCTTTGAACGTTCCCTCGTAGGATAGTAGTAGTTTCCGATACACATCTGGAGGCATTCTGTAATCTGTGTCCTTCAAAGTGTTGATGAAACACAGAAATTACATCGTGATTGAATACAACAATCACCATGGTCACTTTCCTACATGGGAGTTATGTCTCAAGCAGTCTACGCCTTGATCGTTCGATGGAAGATCAGTAGTAGTTTCCGATGCACATCTGGAGGCATTCTGTAATCTGTGGACTATCTGAGTGTTGATGAATCACAGAAATTGCTTCGGGATTGAATACAACAGTCACCATGCGCACTTTCCTCCATTGGAGTAATGTCTCAAACAGTTTACGCTTTGATCGTTCCCTGGAAGACCAGTAGTAGTTTCCGATGCACATCTGGAGGCATTCTGTAATCTGTGGACTATCAGAGTGTTGATGAAACAAAGAAATTGCATCGGGATTGAATACAACAGTCACCATGCGCACTTTCCTCCGTGGGAGTAATGTCTCATACAGTCTACGCATTGATCGTTCCATGGAAGACCAGTAGTAGTTTCCGATGCACATCTGGAGGAATTTTGTAATCTGTGGACTATAAGAGTGTTGATGAACACAGAAATTGCATCGGGATTGAATACAACTGTCACCATGCGCACTTTCCTCCACAGGAGTAATGTCTCAAACAGTCTATGCTTTGAACGTTCCCTCGTAGGATAGTAGTAGTTTCCGATACACATCTGGAGGCATTCTGTAATCTGTGTCCTTCAAAGTGTTGATGAAACATAGAAATTACATCGTGATTGAATACATCAGTCACCATGGTCACTTTCCTACATGGGAGTTATGTCTCAAACAGTCTATGCTTTGATCATTCCCAGGAAGACCAGTAGTAGTTTCCGATGCACATCTGGAGGCATTCTGTAATCTGTGGACCTTCAAAGTGTTGATGAAACACAGAAATTGCATCGGGATTGAATACAACAGTCACCATGCACACTTTCCTCCATGGGAGTATATCTCAAACAGTCTACGCCTTGATCGTTCGATGGAAGACCAGTAGTAGTTTCCGATGCACCTCTGGAGGCATTCTGTAATCTGTGGACTATCTGAGTGTTGATGAATCACAGAAATTGCTTCGGGATTGAATACAACAGTCACCATGCGCACTTTCCTCCATTGGAGTAATGTCTCAAACAGTTTACGCTTTGATCGTTCCCTGGAAGACCAGTAGTAGTTTCCGATGCACATCTGGAGTCATTCTGTAATCTGTGGACTTTCAGAGTGTTGATGAAACAAAGAAATTGCATCGGGATTGAATACAACAGTCACCATGCGCACTTTTCTCCGTGGGAGTAATGTCTCATACAGTCTACGCATTGATCGTTCCATGGAAGACCACTAGTAGTTTCCGATGCACATCTGGAGGAATTTTGTAATCTGTGGACTATAAGAGTGTTGATGAACACAGAAATTGCATTGGGATTGAATACAACAGTTACCATGCACACTTTCCCCAATGGGAGTAATGCCTCAAACAGTCTACGCTTTGATCGCTCCCTGCAAGACCAGTAGTAGTTTCCGATGCACATCTGGAGGCATTCTGTAATCTGTGGACTATCAGAGTGTTGATGAAACACAGAAATTGCATCGGGATTGCATACAACAGTCACCATCGCACTTTCCTACATAGGAGTAATGTCTCAACAGTCTACGCTTTGATCGTTCCCTGGAAGACCAGTAGTAGTTTCCGATGCACGTCTTTAGGCATTCTGTTATCTGTTTACTATCAGAGTGTTGTTGAAACACAGAAATTGCATCGGGTTTTAATACAACAGTCACCATGCGGACTTCCTTCCATGGGAGTAATGTCTCAAACAGTCAACGCTTTGATCGATCCCTGGAAGACCAGTAGTAGTTTCCGAACACATCTGGAGGCATTCTGTAATCTGTGGACTATCAGAGTGTTGTTGAAACACTGAAATTGCATCGGGATTGAATACAACAGTCACCATGCGCACTTTCATCCATGGGAGTAATGTCTCAAGAAGTCTACGCTTTGATCGTTCATTGGAAGACCAGTAGTAGTTTCCGATGCACATCTGGAGGCATTCTCTAATTTGTGGACTATCAGAGTGTTGATGAAACACAGAAATTGCATCGGGATTGAATACAACAGTCACCATGCGCACTTTCCTACATAGGAGTAATGTCTCAAACAGTCTACGCTTTGATCGTGCCCTGGAAGACCAGTAGCAGGTTCAGGTGCACAACTGAAAGAATTCTGTAATCTGTGGACTATCAGAGTGTTGATGAAACACAGAAATTGCATCGGGATTGAATACAACAGTCACCATGCGCACATACCTCCATGGGAGTAAAGTGTCAAACAGTCTACGCTCTGATCGTTCACTGGAATGCCAGTAGTAGATTCCGATGCACATCTGGAGGCATTCTGTAATCTGTGGACCTTCAAAGTGTTGACGAAACGCAGAAATTGCATCGGGATTGAATACAGCATGCACCATGCGTACATTTCTACATTGGAGTAATGTCTCAAACTGTCATCGCATTGATCATTCCCTCAAGACCAGTAGTAGTTTCCGATGCACATCTGGAGGCCTTCTGTAATCTGTGGACTATCCGAGTTCTAATGAAACACAGAAATTGCATCTGGATTGAATACAATAGTCACCATGCGCACTTTCCTCCATGGGAGTAATGTCTCAAACAGTCTAAGCTTTGATCGTTCCCTTGAAGACCAGTAGTAGTTTCGATTCACATATGGAGGCATTCTGTAATCTGTGGACCTTCGAAGTGTTGATGAAACACAGAAATTGCATCGGGATTTAATACGACAGTCACCATGCGCACTTTCCTCCATTGGAGTAATGTCTCAAACTTTCTACGCCTTTATCGTTCCCTGGAAGACCAGTAGTGGTTTCCGATGCACGTCTGGTGGCATTCTGTAAGCTGTGGACTATCAGAGTAGTCTTGAAACACAGAAATTGCATCGGGATTGAATACAACAGTAACCGTGCGCACTTTCCTCCATGGGAGTAATATCTTAAACAGTCTACTCTTTGATCGTTCCCTGGAAAACCAGTAGTAGTTTCCGATGCACATCTCGAGGCATTCTGTAATCTGTGGACCTTCAAAGTGTTGATGAAACACAGAAAATGCATCGGGATTGAATAAACAGTCACCATGCGCACTTTCCTCCATGGGAGTAACGTCTCAAACTGTCATCGATTTGATCGTTCCCTGAAGACCAGTAGTAGTTTCCAATGCACATCTGGAGGCATTCTGTAATTTGTGGTCTATCCGGGTGTTGATGAAACACAGAAATTGCATCGGCATTGAATACAACAGTCACCATGCGAACTTTCCTCCATGGGAGTAATGTCTCAAACAGTGTACGCCTTGATCGTTCCCTGGTAGAAAAGTAGTAGTTTCCGATGCACATCTGGAGGCATTCTGTAATTTGTGGTCTATCCGGGTGTTGATGAAACACAGAAATGGCATCGGGATTGAATACAACAGTCACCATGCGCACTTTCTTCCACGGAAGTAATGTCTCAAACAGTCTATGCTTTGATCGTTTCCTCGAAGACCAGTAGTAGTTTCCGATGCACATCTGGAGGCATTCTGTAATCTGTGGACTATCAGAGTGTTGATGAAACACAGAAATTGCATCGGGATTGCATAAAACAGTCACCATCGCACTTTCCTACATAGGAGTAATGTCTCAACAGTCTACGCTTTGATCGTTCCCTGGAAGACCAGTAGTAGTTTCCGATGCACGTCTTTAGGCATTCTGTTATCTGTTTACTATCAGAGTGTTGTTGAAACACAGATATTGCATCGGGATTTAATACAACAGTCACCATGCGGACTTCCTTCCATGGGAGTAATGTCTCAAACAGTCAACGCTTTGATCGATCCCTGGAGGACCACTAGTAGTTTCCGAACACATCTGGAGGCATTCTGTAATCTGTGGACTATCAGAGTGTTGTTGAAACACTGAAATTGCATCGGGATTGAATACAACAGTCACCATGCGCACTTTCATCCATGGGAGTAATGTCTCAAGAAGTCTACGCTTTGATCGTTCCCTGGAAGACCAGTAGTAGTTTCCGATGCACATCTGGAGGCATTCTCTAATTTGTGGACTATCAGAGTGTTGATGAAACACAGAAATTGCATCGGGATTGAATACAACAGTCACCATGCGCACTTTCCTACATAGGAGTAATGTCTCAAACAGTCTACGCTTTGATCGTGCCCTGGAAGACCAGTAGCAGGTTCAGGTGCACAACTGAAAGAATTCTGTAATCTGTGGACTATCAGAGTGTTGATGAAACACAGAAATTGCATCGGGATTGAATACAACAGTCACCATGCGCACATTCCTCCATGGGAGTAAAGTGTCAAAAACTCTACGCATTGATCGTTCACTGGAAGACCAGTAGAAGATTCCGATGCACATCTGGAGGCATTCTGTAATCTGTGGACCTTCAAAGTGTTGACGAAACGCAGAAATTGCATCGGGATTGAATACAGCATGCACCATGCGTACATTTCTACATTGGAGTAATGTCTCAAACTGTCATCGCATTGATCATTCCCTCAAGACCAGTAGTAGTTTCCGATGCACATCTGGAGGCCTTCTGTAATCTGTGGACTATCCGAGTGCTAATGAAACACAGAAATTGCATCGGGATTGAATACAATAGTCACCATGCGCACTTTCCTCCATGGGAGTAATGTCTCAAACAGTCTAAGCTTTGATCGTTCCCTGGAAGACCAGTAGTAGTTTCGATTCACATATGGAGGCATTCTGTAATCTGTGGACCTTCGAAGTGTTGATGAAACACAGAAATTGCATCGGGATTTAATACGACAGTCACCATGCGCACTTTCCTCCATTGGAGTAATGTCTCAAACTTTCTACGCCTTTGTCGTTCCCTGGAAGACCAGTAGTGGTTTCCGATTCACGTCTGGTGGCATTCTGTAAGCTGTGGACTATCAGAGTAGTCTTGAAACACAGAAATTGCATCGGGATTGAATACAACAGTAACCGTGCGCACTTTCCTCCATGGGAATAATATCTTAAACAGTCTACTCTTTGATCGTTCCCTGGAAAACCAGTAGTAGTTTCCGATGCACATCTCGAGGCATTCTGTAATCTGTGGACCTTCAAAGTGTTGATGAAACACAGAAAATGCATCGGGATTGAATAAACAGTCACCATGCGCACTTTCCTCCATGGGAGTAACGTCTCAAACTGTCATCGATTTGATCGTTCCCTGAAGACCAGTAGTAGTTTCCAATGCACATCTGGAGGCATTCTGTAATTTGTGGTCTATCCGGGTGTTGATGAAACACAGAAATTGCATCGGCATTGAATACAACAGTCACCATGCGAACTTTCCTCCATGGGAGTAATGTCTCAAACAGTGTACGCCTTGATCGTTCCCTGGTAGAAAAGTAGTAGTTTCCGATGCACATCTGGAGGCATTCTGTAATTTGTGGTCTATCCGGGTGTTGATGAAACACAGAAATGGCATCGGGATTGAATACAACAGTCACCATGCGCACTTACTTCCACGGAAGTAATGTCTCAAACAGTCTATGCTTTGATCGTTTCCTCGAAGACCAGTAGTAGTTTCCGATGCACATCTGGAGGCATTCTGTAATCTGTGGCCCTTCAAAGTGTTGCTGAAACACAGAAATAGCATCGTTATTGAATACAACAGTCACCATGCGCATTTTCCTCCATGGGAGTAATACCTCAAACAGTCTACACTTTGATCGTTCTCAGGAAGACCATTAGTGGTTTCCGATGCACATCTGGTGGCATTCTCTAATTTGTGGACTATCAGAGTTTTGATGAAACACAGACATTGCATCGGGATTGAATACAACAGCCACCATTCGCCTTTTCCTCCATGGGAGTAATGTCTCAAAGAGTCTACGGTTTGATCGTTCCCTGGAAGACCAGTAGTTGTTTCCGATGCACATCTGGTGGCGTTCTGTAATCTGTGGACTATCATGGTGTTGATGAAACACAGAAATTGCATCGGGATTGAATAGAACGGTCACCATGCAGACTTTCCTCCATGGGAGTAATGTCTCAAACAGTCTATTCTTTGATCGTTCCCAGGAAAACCAGTAGTAGTTGCCGATGCATATCTGGAGGCAATCTGTAATCTGTGGACTATCAGAGTGTTGATGAATCACAGAAATTGCTTCGGGATTGAATACAACAGTCACCATGCGCACTTTCCTCCATGGGAGTAATGTCTCAAACAGTCTACGTTTTGATCGTTCCCTGGAGGACCAGTAGTAGTTTCCGATGCACGTCTTTAGGCATTCTGTTATCTGTTTACTATCAGAGTGTTTTTGAAACACAGAAATTGCCTCGGGATTGAATACAACAGTCACCATGCGGACTTCCCTCCATGGGAGTAATGTCTCAAACAGTCAACGCTTTGATCGATACCTGGAAGACCAGTAGTAGTTTCCGATGCACATCTGGAGATATTCTGTAATCTGTGGACTATCAGAGTGTTGTTGAAACACTGAAATTGCATCGGGATTGAATACAACAGTCACCATGCGCACTTTCATCCATGGGAGTAATGTCTCAAGAAGTTTATGCTTTGATCGTTCCCTGGAAGACCAGTAGTAGTTTCCGATGCACATCTGGAGGCATTCTGTAGTCTGTGGACTATCAGAGTGTTGATGAAACACAGAAATTGCATCGGGATTGAATACAACAGTCACCATGACCACTTTCCTCCATGGGAGTAATGTCTCAAACAGTCTACGCTTTGATCGATCCGTGGAAGACCAGTAGTAGTTTCCGATGCACATCTGGAAGCATTCTGTAATCTGTTCACTATCAGGGTGTTGTTGAAACACAGAAATTGCATCGGGATTGAATACAACAGTCACCATGCGGACTTTCCTCAATGGGAGTAACATCTCAAACAGTCTAAGCTTTGATGGTTCCCTGGAAGACCACTAGTAGTTTCCGATGCACATCTGGTGGCATTCTGTAATCTGTAGACTATCAGAGTGTTGTTGAAACACAGAAATTGCATCGGGATTGAATACAACAGTCACAATGCGCCCCTTCCTCCATGGGAGTAATGTCTCAAACAGTCTAAACTTTGATCGTTCCCTGGAAGACCAGTAGTAGTTTCGATTCACATATGGAGGCATTCTGTAAGCTGTGGACCTTCAAAGTGTTGATGAAACACAGAAATTGCATCGAGATTGAATACAACAGTCACAATGCGCACTTTCCTCCTTGGGAGTAATGTCTCAAAGAGTCTACGCTTTGATCGTTCCCTGGAAGACCAGTAGTAGATTCCGATGCACATCTGGCAGCATTCTGTAATCTGTGAACTATCAGAGTGTTGTTGAAACACAGAAATTGCAATCGGGATTGAATACAACAGTCACCATGCGCACTTTCCTCCATGGGAGTAAAGTTTCAAACAGTCTACGCTTTGATCGTTCCCTGGAAGAGGAAATTGTGCATGGTGACTGTTGTATTCAATCCCGATGCAATTTCTGTGTTTCATCAACACTCTGATAGTCCACAGATTACAGAATGCCACCAGATATACATCGGTAACTACTACTGGTCTTTCAGGGAATGATCAAAGCGTAGACTGTTTGACACACTACTCCCGTTTGGGAAAGTGCGCATGGTGACTATTGTATTCAATCCCGATGCAATTTCTGTGTTGCATCAACACTCTCACAGTCCACATATTACAGAATGAAACCAGATGTGCATCGGAAACTACTACTGGTTTTCCAGGGAACGATCAAAGCGTAAACTGTTTGAGACATTACTCCCTTGGAGGAAAGTGCGCATGGTGACTGTTGTATTCAATCCCGATGCAATTTCTCTGTTTCATCAACACTCTGATAGCCCACAGATTACAGAATGCCACCAGATGTGCATCGGAAACTACTACTGGTCTTCCAGGAAACGATTAAAGCGAGGACTCTTTCAGATATTACTCCCACGGCGGAAAGTGTGGATGGTGACTGTTGCATTCAATCCCGATGCAATTTCTGTGTTTCATCAACACTCTGATAGTCCACAGATAACTGAATGCCCCCAGATATGCATCGGAAATTACTACTGGTCTTCCAGGGAACGATCAAATCGTAGACTGTTTGAGACATTACTCCCATGGAGGAAAGTGCGGATTGTGACTGTTGTATTTAATCCCGATGCAATTTCTGTGTTTCATCAACTCTCTGATAGTCCACAGATTACAGAATGCCACCAGATAAGCAAAGGAAACTACTACTGGTCTTCCAGGGAACGATAAAAGAGTAGACTGTTTGAAACATTACTCCCATGGAGGAAAGTGCCCATGGTGACTGTTGTATTCAATCCCGATGCAATTTCTGTGTTTCATCAACACTTTGAAGAACCACAGATTACAGAATGCCTCCAGATGTGAATCGAAACTACTACTGGTCTTCCAGGGAACGATCAAAGCGTAGACTGTTTGAGACATTACTCCCATGAGGGTAAGTGTGCATGGTGACTGTTGCATTCAATCCCGATGCAATTTCAGTGTTTCAACAACATTCTGATAGTCCACAGATTACAGAATGCCACCAGATGTGCATCGGAAACTACTACTGGTCTAACAGGGAACGATCTTAGCGATGACAGTTTGAGACATTACTCACATGGAGAAATGTACGCATGGTGCCTGTTGTATTCAATCCCGATGCAATTTGTCTTTTATCAACACCCGGATAGACCACAGATTACAGAGTACCTGAAGATGTGCATCGAAAACTACTACTGGTCTTCCAGGGAACGATCAAAGCGTAGACTGTTTGAGACATTACTCCCATGGAGGGAAGTGCGCATGGTGACTGTTGTATTCAATCCCGATGCAATTTCTGTGTTCATCAACTCTCTGATAGTCCACAGATTACAGAATGCCTCGAGATGTGCATCGGTAACTACTACTGGTCTTCCAGTGAACGATCAAAGCATAGACTGTTAGAGCCATTACTCCCTTGGAGGAAAGTGTGCATGGTGACTGTTGAATTCAATCCCGATGCAATTTCTGTTTTTCATCAAAACTCTGATAGTCCACAGATTACAGATTGCCTCCAGAAGTGCATCGGAAACTACTACTGGTCTTCCAGGGAACGATCAAAAGGTAGACAGTTGCAGACGTTACTCCCATGGAGGAATGTGCAGATGGTGACTGTTGTATTCAATCCCGATGCAATTTTTTGTGTTTCGTCAACACTCTGATAGTCCACAGCTTACAGAATGCCTCCAGATGTGCGTCGGAAACTACTACTTGTCTTCCAGGGAACGATCAAAAGGTAGACTGTTGCAGACGTTACTCCCATGGAGGAATGTGCAGATGGTGACTGTTGTATTCAATCCCGATGCAATTTTTTGTGTTTCGTCAACACTCTGATAGTCCACAGCTTACAGAATGCCTCCAGATGTGCGTCGGAAACTACTACTGTTCTTCCAGGGAACGATCAAAGCATAGACTGTTTGAGACATTACTCCCATGGAGGAATGTGCGCATGTTGACTGTTATATTCAATCCCGATGCAATTTCTGTGTTTATCAACTCTCTGATAGTCCACAGATTACAGAATGCCTCCACATGTGCATCGGAAACTACTAATGGTCTTCAGGGAACGATCAAAGCGATGACAGTTAGAGACATTACTCCCATGGAGAAATGTACGCTTGGTGCCTGTTGTATTCAATCCCGGTGCAATTTCTGTCTTTTATCAACACCCGGATAGACCACAGATTACAGATTACCTCAAGATGTGCATCGGAAACTACTACTGGTCTTCCAGAGAACGATCAAAGTGTAGACTGTTTTAGACATTACTCCCATGGAGGAAAGTGGTCATGGTGACTGTAGTATTCAATCCCGATGTAATTTCTGTGTTTCATCAACACTCTGATAGTCCACAGATTTCAGAATGCCTCCAGATGTGCATCGGAAACTACTACTGGTCTTCCAGGGAGCGATCAAAGCGTAAACTGTTTGAGACATTACACCCATGGGGGAAAGTGCGTATGGTGACTGTTGTATTCAATCCCGATGCAGATTCTGTGTTTCATCAACACTCTGATAGCTCACAGGTTACAGAATGCTACTAGATGTGCATCGGAAACTACTACTGGTCTTCCAGGGAACGATTAAAGCGAGGACTGTTTCAGACATTACTCCCATGGCGGAAATTGCGGATGGTGACTGTTGTATTCAATGCTGATGCAATTTCTGTGTTTCATCCACACTCTGATAGTCCACAGATTACAGATTGTCCCCAGATGTGCATCGGAAACTATTACTGGTATTCCTGGGACCGATCAAGGCGTAGACTGTTTCAGACATTACTCCCATGGAGGAATGTGCGCATGGTGACTGTTGTATTAAATCCCGATGCAATTTCTATGTTTCATCAACACTCTGATAGTCCACAATTTACAGATTGCCTCCAGATGTGCATCGGAAACTACTACTGGTATTCCTGGGAACGATTAGAGCGTAGATGTTAGACACATTACTCCCATGGAGGCAAGTGTGCATGGTGACTGTTGTATTCAATCCCGATGCAATTTCTGTGTTTCATCAACACTCTGATAGTCCACAGATAACAGATTGCCTCCAGAAGTGCATCGAAAACTACTACTTGTCTTCCTGGGAACGATCAAAGCGTAGACTGTTTGAGACATTAATCCTGTGGAATAAAGTGTGCATGGTGCCTGTTGTATTCAATCCCGATGCAATTTCTGTGTTTCATCAACACTCTGATAGTCCACAGAATACAGAATGCCACCAGATGTGCATCGGAAACTAATACTGGTCTTCCAGGGAAGGATCAAAGGGTAGACTGTTTCAGACGTTACTCCCATGGAGGAATGTGCGGATGGTAACTGTTGTATTGAATCCCAATGGAATTTCTGTGTTTCATCAACACTCTGATAGTCCACAGCTTAGAGAATGCCTCCAGATGTGCATCGGAAACTACTACTTTTCTTCCAGGAACGATCAAAGCGTAGACTGTTTGAGACATTATTTCCATGGAGGAAAGTGCGCATGGTGACTGTTGTATTCAATCCCGAGGCAATTTCTGTGTTTCATCAACACTTTAAAGGTCCACAGATTACAGAATTCCTCAAGAAGTTCACTGGAAACTACTATTGGTGTTCCAGGGAACGATCAAAGCGTAGACTGAGATACAACTCCCATGGAGGAAAGTGCGCATGGTTACTGTTGTATTCAATCCTGATGCAATTTCTGTGTTTCAACAACACTCTGATAGTCAACAGATTACAGAATGCCTCCAGATGTGCATCGGAAACTACTACTGGTCTTCCAGGGAACGATAAAAGAGTAGACTGTTTGAGACATTACCCCCATGGAGGAAAGTGACCATGGTGATTGTTGTATTCAATCCCGATGCAATTTCTGTGTTCATCAACTCTCTGATAGTCCACAGATTACAGAATGCCTCAAGATGTGCATCGGAAACTACTACTGGTCTTCAGGGAACGATCAAAGCGATGACAGTTTGAGACACTACTCCCATGTAGGAAAGTGCGCGTGGTGACTGTTGTATTCAATCCCGTTGCAATTTCTGTGTTTATCAACTCTCTGATAGTCCACAGATTACAGAATGCCTCCACATGTGCATCGGAAACTACTAATGGTCTTCAGGGAACAATCAAAGCAATGACAGTTTGAGACATTACTCCCATGGAGGAAAGTGGTCATGGTGACTGTTGTATTCAATCCGGATGTAATTTCTGAGTTTCATCAACACTCTGATAGTCCACAGATTACAGAATGCCACCAGATGTGCATCGGAAACTACTACTGGTCTAACAGGGAACGATCATAGCGATGACAGTTTGAGACATTACTCCCATGGAGAAATGTACGCTTGGTGCCTGTTGTATTCAATCCCGATGCAATTTCTGTCTTTTATCAACACCCGGATAGACCACAGATTACAGAGTACCTGAAGATGTGCATCGAAAACTACTACTGGTCTTCCAGGGAACGATCAAAGCGTAGACTGTTTGAGACATTACTCCCATGGAGGGAAGTGCGCATGGTGACTGTTGTATTCAATCCCGATGCAATTTCTGTGTTCATCAACTCTCTGATAGTCCACAGATTACAGAATGAGTCCAGATGTGCATCGGTAACTACTACTGGTCTTCCAGGGAACGATCAAAGCGTAGACTGTTAGAGACATTACTCCCTTGGAGGAAAGTGTGCATGGTGACTGTTGAATTCAATCCCGATGAAATTTCTGTTTTTCATCAAAACTCTGATAGTCCACAGATTACAGATTGCCTCCAGAAGTGCATCGGAAACTACTACTGGTCTTCCAGGGAACGATCAAAAGGTAGACTGTTGCAGACGTTACTCCAATGGAGGAATGTGCAAATGGTGACTGTTGTATTCAATCCCGATGCAATTTTTTGTGTTTCGTCAACACTCTGATAGTCCACAGCTTACAGAATGCCTCCAGATGTGCGTCGGAAACTACTACTGTTCTTCCTGGGAACGATCAAAGCATAGACTGTTTGAGACATTACTCCCATGGAGGAATGTGCGCATGTTGACTGTTATATTCAATCCCGATGCAATTTCTGTGTTTATCAACTCTCTGATAGTCCACAGATTACAGAATGCCTCCACATGCGCATCGGAAACTACTAATGGTCTTCAGGGAACGATCAAAGCGATGACAGTTTGAGACATTACTCCCATGTAGAAATGTACGCTTGGTAACTGTTGTATTCAATCCCGGTGCAATTTCTGTCTTTTATCAACACCCGGATAGACCACAGATTACAGATTACCTCAAGATGTGCATCGGAAACTACTACTGGTCTTCCAGAGAACGATCAAAGTGTATACTGTTTGAGGCATTACTCCCATGGAGGAAAGTGGTCATGGTGACTGTAGTATTCAATCCCGATGTAATTTCTGTGTTTCATCAACACTCTGATAGTCCACAGATTTCAGAATGCCTCCAGATGTGCATCGGAAACTACTACTGGTCTAACAGGGAACGATCTTAGCGATGACTGTGTGAGACATTACTCCCAGGGAGAAATGTACGCATGGTGTCTGTTGTATTCAATCCCGATGCAATATCTGTCTTTTATCAACACCCGGAGAGACCACAGATTACAGAATACCTCCAGATGTGCATCGGAAACTACTACTGGTCTTCCAGGGAACGATCAAAGCGTAGACTGTTTGAGACATTACTCCCATGGATGAAAGTGCGCTTGGTGACTGTTGTATTCAATCCCGATGCAATTTCTGTGTTCATCAACTCTCTGATAGTCCTAAGATTACAGAATGCCTCCAGATGTGCATCGGAAACTACTACTGGTCTTCCAGGGAGCGATCAAAGCGTAAACTGTTTGAGACATTACACCCATGGGGGAAAGTGCGCATGGTGACTGTTGTATTCAATCCCGATGCAGATTCTGTGTTTCATCAACACTCTGATAGCTCACAGGTTACAGAATGCTACCAGATGTGCATCGGAAACTACTACTGGTCTTCCAGGGAACGATTAAAGCGAGGACTGTCTCAGACATTACTCCCATGGCGGAAATTGCGGATGGTGACTGTTGTATTCAATGACGATGCAATTTCTGTGTTTCATCCACACTCTGATAGTCCACAGATTACAGATTGTCCCCAGATGTGCATCGGAAACTATTACTGGTATTCCTGGGACCGATCAAAGCGTAGACTGTTTCAGACATTACTCCCATGGAGGAATGTGCGCATGGTGACTGTTGTATTAAATCCCGATGCAATTTCTATGTTTCATCAACACTCTGATAGTCCACAATTTACAGATTGCCTCCAGATGTGCATCGGAAACTACTACTGGTATTCCTGGGAACGATTAGAGCGTAGACTGTATGAGACATTACTCAAATGGAGGAAAGTGCGCATGGTGACTGTTGTAATCAAACCCGATGCAATTTCTGTGTATTCATCAACACTTTGAAGGTATACAGATTAAAGAATGCCTCCAGATGTGCATCGGAAACTACTACTTGTCTTCCAGGGAGCGATCAAAGTGAAGACTGCTTGAGACATTACTCCCATGGAGGAAAGTGCGGATGGTGACTGTTGTATTCAATCTCGATGCAATTTCTGTGTTTTATCATCACTCTGATAGTCCACAGATTACAGAATGCCACCAGATGTACATCGGGAACTACTACTGGTATTCCTGGGACCGATCAAGGCGTAGACTGTTTCAGACATTACTCCCATGGAGGAAAGTGGTCATGGTGACTGTTGTATTCAATCCGGATGGAATTTCTGAGTTTCATCAACACTCTGATATTCCACAGATTACAGAATGCATGCAGATGTGCATCGCAAAGTTCTTCTGGTCTTCCAGGGAACGATCAAAACTTAGACTGTTTGAAACATTATTCCCATGGAGGAAAGTGTGCATGGTGACTGTTGTATTCAATCCCTATGAAATATCTGTGTTTCATCAACACTTTGAAGGTCCACAGATTACAGAATGCCTCCAGATGTGCATCGGAAACTACTACTGGTCTTCCAGGGAACGATCAAAGGGTAGACTGTTTCAGACGTTACTCCCATGGAGGAATGTGCGGATGGTGACTGTTGTATTCAATCCCGATGCAATTTTTTGTGTTTCGTCAACACTCTGATAGTCCACAGCTTACAGAATGCCTCCAGATGTGCATCGGAAACTACTACTGGTCTTCCAGGGAACGATCAAAGCGTAGACTGTTTGAGAAATTAATCCTGTGGAGGAGAGTGAGCATGGTGCCTGTTGTATTCAATCCCGATGCAATTTCTGTGTTTCATCAACACTCTGATAGTCCACAGAATACAGAATGCCACCAGATGTGCATCAAAAACTACTACTGGTCTTCCAGGGAACGATCAAAGCGTAGACTGTTTGAGACATTACTCCCGTGGAGGAAAGTGTGCATGGTGACTGTTGTATTCAATCCCGATGCAATTTCTGTGTTTCATCAACACTTTGAAGGTCAACAGATTTCAGAATGCCTCCAGATATGCATCGGAAACTACTACTGGTCTTCCTGGGAACGATCAAAGCATAGACTGTTTGAGACATTACTCGAATGTAGGAAGCGCGCATGGTGAGTGTTGTATTCAATCCCGATGCAATTTCTGTGTTTCATCAATACTCTGATACTCCTCAGATTACAGAATGACTCCAGATGTGCATCGGAAACTACTACTGGTCTTCCAGGGAACGATCAAAGCGTAGACTGTTTGAGACATTACTCCAATGGAGGAAAGTGCGCATCGAGTCTGTTGTATTCAAACCCGATGCCATTTATGTGTTTCATCAACAATCTGATAGTCCACAGATTACAGAATGCCACCAGATGTGCATCGGAAACTACTACTGGTCTTCCAGGGAACGATCAAAGCGTAAACTGTTTCAGACGTTACTCCCATGGAGGAATGTGCGGATGGTGACTGTTGTATTCAATCCCGATGCAATTTCAGTGTTTCAACAACATTATGATAGTCCACAGATTACAGAATGCCACCGGAAGTGCATCGGAAACTACTACTGGTCTTCCAGGGAACTATCAATGTGTAGACTGTTTGAGACATTACTCCCATGGAGGAAGGTGCACATGGTGACTGTTGTATTGAATCCCGAGGCAATTTCTGTGTTTCATCAACACTCTGATAGTCCACAGATAACAGATTGCCTCCAGAAGTGCATCGAAAACTACTACTGGTCTTCCTGGGAACGATCAAAGCTTAGACTGTTTGAGACATTATTCAGATGGAGGAAAGTGTGCATGGTGACCGTTGTATTCAATCCCGATGCTATTTCTGTGTTTCATCAACACTTTGAAGGTCCACAGATTACAGAATGCCTCCAGATGTGCATGGGAAACTACTACTGGTCTTCCAGGGAACGATCAAAGGGTAGACTGTTTCAGACGTTACTCCCATGGAGGAATGTGCGGATTGTGACTGTTGTATTCAATCCCGATGCAATTTCTGTGTTTCATCAACACTCTGATAGTCCACAGATTACAGATTGTCTCCAGATGTGCATCGGAAACTACTACTGGTCTTCCTGGGACCGATCAACGCGTAGACCGTTTGAGACATTCCTCCCATGGAGGAAAGTGCGGATAGTGACTGTTGTATTCAATCCCGATGCAATTTCTGTGTTTCATCAACACTCTGATAGTCCACAGATTTCAGAATACCACCAGATGTACATCGGGAACTACTACTGGTCTTCCAGGGAATGATCAAAGCGTAGACTGTTTGACACACTACTCCCGTTTAGGAAAGTGCGCATGGTGACTATTGTATTCAATCCCGATGCAATTTCTGTGTTTAATCAACACTCTGACTGTCCACATATTACAGAATGCCACCAGATGTGCGTCGGACACTACTACTGGTCTTCCAGGAAACGATTAAAGCGAGGACTGTTTCAGACATTACTCCCATGGCGGAAAGTGTGGATGGTGACTGTTGTATTCAATCCCGATGCAATTTCTGTGTTTCATTAACACTCTGATAGTCCACAGATAACAGAATGCCACCAGATGTGCATCGGAAACTACTACTGGTCTTCCAGGGAACGATCAAAGCGTAGACTGTTTGAGAAATTAATCCTGTGGAGGAAAGTGAGCATGGTGCCTGTTGTATTCAATCCCGATGCAATTTCTGTGTTTCATCAACACTCTGATAGTCCACAGATTACAGAATGCCTCCAGATGTGCATCGGAAACTACTACTGGTCTTAAAGGGAACGATCAAAGCGTAGACTGTTAGAGACATTACTCCCATGGAGGAAAGTGTGCATGGTGACTGTTGTATTCAATCCCGATGCAATTTCTGTGTTTCATCAACACTCTGATAGTCCACAGATAACAGATTGCCTCCAGAAGTGCATCGAAAAATACTACTGGTCTTCCTGGGAACGATCAAAACTTAGACTGTTTGAGACATTATTCTCATGGAGGAAAGTGTGCATGGTGACCGTTGTATTCAATCCCGATGCAATTTCTGTGTTTCATCAACACTTTGAAGGTCCACAGATTACAGAATGCCTCCAGATGTGCATCGGAAACTACTACTGGTCTTCCTGGGTACGATCAAAGCGTAGACTGTACCAGACATTGCTCCCATTGAGGAAAGTGCGGATTGTGACAGTTGTATTCACTCCCGATGCCATTTCTGTGTTTCATCAACACTTTGAAGGTCCGCAGATTACAGAATGCCTCCAGATGTGCATCGGAAACTCCTACTGGTCTTCCAGGGTACAATCAAAGCGTAGACAGTTTTAGTCATTACTCCCATGAAGGAATGTGCGGATGGTGACTGTTGTATTCAATCCCGATGCAATTCCTATGTTTCATCAACACTCTGATAGTCCACAATTTACAGATTGCCTCCAGATGTGCATCGGAAACTACTACTGGTATTCCTGGGAACGATTAGAGCGTAGACTGTATGAGACATTACTCAAATGGAGGTAAGTGCGCATGGTGACTGTTGTATTCAATCCCGATGCAATTTCTGTGTTTCATCAACACTCTGATAGCTCACAGGTTACAGAATGCCACCAGATGTGCATCGGAAACAACTACTGGTCTTCCAGGGAACGATTAAAGCGAGGACTGTTTCAGACATTACTCCCATGGCGGAAATTGCGGATGGTGACTGTTGTATTCAATCCCGATGCAATTTCTGTGTTTCATCAACACTCTGATAGTCCGCAGATTACAGAATGATACCAGATGTGCATCGGAAACTACTACTGGTCTTCCAGGGAACGATCAAAGCGTAGACTGCTTGAGACATTACTCCCATGGAGGGAAGTGCGCATGGTGACAGTTGTATTCAATCCCGATGCAATTTCTGTGTTTCATCAACACTCTGATAGTCCACAGATTACAGAATGATACCAGATGTGCATCGGAAACTACTACTGGTCTTCCTGGGAACGATCAAAGCTTAGACTGTTTGAGACATTATTCAGATGGAGGAATGTGTGCATGGTGACCGTTGTATTCAATCCCGATGCAATTTCTGTGTTTCATCAACACTTTGAAGGTCCACAGATTACAGAATGCCTCCAGATGTACATGGGAAACTACTACTGGTCTTCCAGGGAACGATCAAAGGGTAGACTGTTTCAGACGTTACTCCCATGGAGGAATGTGCGGATGGTGACTGTTGTATTCAATCCCGATGCAATTTCTGTGTTTCATCAACACTCTGATAGTCCACAGATTACAGATTGTCTCCAGATGTGCATCGGAAACTACTACTGGTCTTCCTGGGACCGATCAACGCGTAGACCGTTTGAGACATTCCTCCCATGGAGGAAAGTGCGGATAGTGACTGTTGTATTCAATCCCGATGCAATTTCTGTGTTTCATCAACACTCTGATAGTCCACAGATTACAGAATACCACCAGATGTACATCGGGAACTACTACTGGTCTTCCAGGGAATGATCAAAGCGTAGACTGTTTGACACAATACTCCCGTTTAGGAAAGTGCGCATGGTGACTATTGTATTCAATCCCGATGCAATTTCTGTGTTTAATCAACACTCTGACTGTCCACATATTACAGAATGCCACCAGATGTGCGTCGGAAACTACTGCTGGTCTTCCAGGAAACGATTAAAGCGAGGACTGTTTCAGACATTACTCCCATGGCGGAAAGTGTGGATGGTGACTGTTGTATTCAATCCCGATGCAATTTCTGTGTTTCATTAACACTCTGATAGTCCACAGATAACAGAATGCCACCAGATGTGCATCGGAAACTACTACTGGTCTTCCAGGGAACGATCAAAGCGTAGACTGTTTGAGAAATTAATCCTGTGGAGGAAAGTGAGCATGGTGCCTGTTGTATTCAATCCCGATGCAATTTCTGTGTTTCATCAACACTCTGATAGTCCACAGATTACAGAATGCCTCCAGATGTGCATCGGAAACTACTACTGGTCTTAAAGGGAACGATCAAAGCGTAGACTGTTAGAGACATTACTCCCATGGCGGAAATTGCGGATTGTGACTGTTGTATTCAATCCCGATGCAATTTCTGTGTTTCATCAACACTCTGATAGTCCGCAGATTACAAAATGATACCAGATGTGCATCGGAAACTACTACTGGTCTTCCAGGGAACGATCAAAGCGTAGACTGCTTGAGACATTACTCCCATGGAGGGAAGTGCGCATGGTGACAGTTGTATTCAATCCCGATGCAATTTCTGTGTTTCATCAACACTCTGATAGTCCACAGATTACAGAATGCCACCAGATGTGCATCCGAAACTACTACTGGTCTTCCAGGGAACGATCAAAGCGTAGACTGTTTCAGACGTTACTCCATGGAGGAAATTGCGGATGGTGACTGTTGTATTCAATCCCGATGCAATTTCTGTGTTCATCAACTCTCTGATAGTCCACAGATTACAGAATGCCTCCAGATGTGCATCGGTAACTACTACTGGTCTTCCAGGGAACGATCAAAGCGTAGACTGTTAGAGACATTACTCCCGTGGAGGAAAGTGTGCATGGTGACTGTTGAATTCAATCCCGATGCAATTTCTGTTTCTCATCAACACTCTAATAGTCCACAGATTACAGATTGCCTCCAGAAGTGCATCTAGAACTACTACTGGTCTTCCAGGGAACGATCAAAGCGTAGACTGTTTGTGACATTACACCCGTGGTGGAAAGTGCGGATGGTGACTGTTGTATTCAATCCCAATGCAATTTCTGTGTTTCATCAACACTCTGATAGTCCACAGATTACAGATTGCCTCCAGATATGCATCGGAAACTACTACTGGTCTTCCTGGGAACGATTAAAGCATAGACTGTTTGAGACATTACTCCCATGTAGGAAACCGCGCATGGTGACTGTTGTATTCAATCCCGATGCAATTTCTGTGTTTCATCAACACTCTGATACTCCACAGATTACAGAATGCCTCCAGATGTGGATCGGAAACTACTACTGGTCATACTGGGTTCGATCAAAGCGTAGACTGTACCAGACATTGCTCCCATTGAGGAAAGTGCGGATTGTGACAGTTGTATTCACTCCTGATGAAATTTCTGTGTTTCATCAACACTTTGAAGGTCCGCAGATTATAGAATGCCTCCAGATGTGCATCGGAAACTACTACTGGTCTTCCAGGGTTCAATCAAAGCGTAGACTGTTTCAGTCATTACTCCCATGAAGGAATGTGCGGATGGTGACTGTTGTATTCAATCCCGATGCAATTTCTATGTTTCATCAACACTCTGATAGTCCACAATTAACAGATTGCCTCCAGATGTGCATCGGAAACTACTACTTGTTTTCCTGGGAACGATTAGAGCGTAGACAGTATGAGACATTACTCAAATGGAGGAAAGTGCGGCTGGTGACTGTTGTAATCAAACCTGATGGAATTTCTGTGTTTCATCAACACTTTGAAGGTCCACAGATTACAGAATGCCTCCAGATGTGCATCGGAAACTACTACCTGTCTTCCAGTGAGCGATCAAAGTGTAGACTGCTTGAGACTTTACTCCCATGGAGGAAAGTGCGGATGGTGACTGTTGTATTCAATCTCGATGTAATTTCTGTGTTTTATCATCACTCTGATAGTCCACAGATTACAGAATGCCACCAGATGTACATCGGGAACTACTACTGGTCTTCCAGGGAACGATCAAAGCGTAGAGTATTTGGGACATTACTCCCGTGGAGGAAAGTGCGCATGGTGACTGTTGTATTCAATCCCGATGCAATTTCTGTGTTTCATCAACACTCTGATAGCTCACAGGTTACAGAATGCCACCAGATGTGCATCGGAAACAACTACTGGTCTTCCAGGGAACGATTAAAGCGAGGACTGTTTCAGACATTACTCCCATGGCGGAAATTGCGGATGGTGACTGTTGTATTCAATCCTGATGCAATTTCTGTGTTTCATCAACACTCTGATAGTCCGCAGATTAAAGAATGATACCAGATGTGCATCGGAAACTACTACTGGTCTTCCAGGGAACGATCAAAGCGTAGACTGTTTGAGACATTACTCCCATGGAGGGAAGTGCGCATGGTGACTGTTGTATTCAATCCCGATGCCATTTCTGTGTTTCATCAACACTCTGATACTCCACAGATTACAGAATGCCTCCAGATGTGGATCGGAAACTACTACTGGTCATACTGGGTACGATCAAAGCGTAGACTTGACCAGACATTGCTCCCATTGAGGAAAGTGCGGATTGTGACAGTTGTATTCACTCCCGATGAAATTTCTGTGTTTCATCAACACTTTGAAGGTCCGCAGATTATAGAATGCCTCCAGATGTGCATCGGAAACTACTACTGGTCTTCCAGGGTGCAATCAAAGCGTAGACTGTTTCAGTCATTTCTCCCATGAAGGAATGTGCGGATGGTGACTGTTGTATTCAATCCCGATGCAATTTCTATGTTTCATCAACACTCTGATAGTCCACAATTTACAGATTGCCTCCAGATGTGCATCGGAAACTACTACTGGTATTCCTGGGAACGATTAGAGCGTAGACAGTATGAGACATTACTCAAATGGAGGAAAGTGCGCATGGTGACTGTTGTAATCAAACCCGATGGAATTTCTGTGTTTCATCAACTCTTTGAAGGTCCACAGATTACAGAATGCCTCCAGATGTGCATCGGAAACTACTACCTGTCTTCCAGTGAGCGATCAAAGTGTAGACTGCTTGAGACTTTACTCCCATGGAGGAAAGTGCGGATGGTGACTGTTGTATTTAATCTCGATGTAATTTCTGTGTTTTATCATCACTCTGATAGTCCACAGATTACAGAATGCCACCAGATGTACATCGGGAACTACTACTGGTCTTCCAGGGAACGATCAAAGCGTAGAGTATTTGGGACATTACTCCCGTGGAGGAAAGTGCGCATGGTGACTGTTGTATTCAATCCCGATGCAATTTCAGTGTTTCCTCAACACTTTAAATTTCAACACATTACAGAATGCCTCCCGATGTGCATCTGAAACTACTACTGGTCTTCCAGGGAACGATCAAAGTGTAGACTGATTGAGACATTACTCCCGTGGTGGAATATGCGGATGGTGACTGTTGTATTCAATCCCAATGCAATTTCTGTGTTTCATCAACACTCTGATAGTCCGTAGATTACAGATTGCCTCCAGATATGCATCGGAAACTATTACTGGTCTTCCTGGGAACGGTCAAAGCATAGACTGTTTGAGACATTACTCCCATGTAGGAAAGTGCGCATGGTGACTGTTGTATTCAATCCCGATGCAATTTCTGTGTTTCATCAACACCCTGATGCTCCACAGATTACAGAATGCCTCCAGATGTGCATCGGAAACTACTACTGGTCATCCAGGGAACGATCAAAGCGTAGACTGTTTGAGACATTACTCCCGTGGAGTTTAGTGTGCATGGTGACTGTTGTATTCAATCCCAATGCAATTTCTGTGATTCATCAAAACTCAGATAGTCCACAGATTACAGAATGCCCCCAGATGTGCATCGCAAACTACTACTGGTCTTCCAGGGAACGATCAAATCGTAGACTGTTTGAGACATTACTCCCATGGAGGAAAGTGCGCATCTTGTCTGTTGTATTCAAACCCGATGCCATTTCTGTGTTTCATCAACAATCTGATAGTCCACAGATTACAGAATGCCCCCAGATGTGCATCGGAAACTACTACTGATCTTCCTGGGAACGATCAAAGCGTAGACTTTTTCAGACGTTACTCCATGGAGGAAATTGCGGATGGTGACTGTTGTATTCAATCCCGAAGCAATTTCTGTGTTTCATCAACACTCTGATAGTCCACAGAATACAGATTGCCTCCAGATGTGCATCGGAAACTACTATTGGTTTTCCAGGGAACGATCAAAGCGTAGACTGTTTGTGACATTACTCCCGTGGAGGAAAGTGCGCATGGTGACTGTTGTATTCAATCCCGATGCAATTTCTGTGTTTCCTCAACACTTTAAAGGTCAACACATTACAGAATGCCTCCCGATGTGCATCTGAAACTACTACTGGTCTTCCAGGGAACGATCAAAGCGTAGACTGATTGAGACATTACTCCCGTGGTGGAATGTGCGGATGGTGACTGTTGTATTCAATCCCAATGCAATTTCTGTGTTTCATCAACACTCTGATAGTCCACAGATTACAGATTGCCTCCAGATATGCATCGGAAACTATTACTGGTCTTCCTGGGAACGGTCAAAGCATAGACTGTTTGAGACATTACTCCCATGTAGGAAAGTGCGCATGGTGACTGTTGTATTCAATCCCGATGCAATTTCTGTGTTTCATCAACACCCTGATGTTCCACAGATTACAGAATGCCTTCCAGATGTGCATCGGAAACTACTACTGGTCATCCAGGGAACGATCAAAGCGTAGACTGTTTGAGACATTACTCCCGTGGAGGATAGTGTGCATGGTGACTGTTGTATTCAATCCCAATGCAATTTCTGTGTTTCATCAACACTCTGATAGTCCACAGATTACAGATTGCCTCCAGATATGCATCGGAAACTACTACTGGTCTTCCTGGGAACGATTAAAGCATAGACTGTTTGAGACATTACCCCCATGTAGGAAACCGCGCATGGTGACTGTTGTATTCAATCCCGATGCAATTTCTGTGTTTCATCAACACTCTGATACTCCACAGATTACAGAATGCCTCCAGATGTGGATCGGAAACTACTACTGGTCATACTGGGTTCGATCAAAGCGTAGACTGTACCAGACATTGCTCCCATTGAGGAAAGTGCGGATTGTGACAGTTGTATTCACTCCCGATGAAATTTCTGTGTTTCATCAACACTTTGAAGGTCCGCAGATTATAGAATGCCTCCAGATGTGCATCGGAAACTACTACTGGTCTTCCAGGGTGCAATCAAAGCGTAGACTGTTTCAGTCATTTCTCCCATGAAGGAATGTGCGGATGGTGACTGTTGTATTCAATCCCGATGCAATTTCTATGTTTCATCAACACTCTGATAGTCCACAATTTACAGATTGCCTCCAGATGTGCATCGGAAACTACCACTTGTTTTCCTGGGAACGATTAGAGCGTAGACAGTATGAGACATTACTCAAATGGAGGAAAGTGCGGATGGTGACTGTTGTAATCAAACCCGATGGAATTTCTGTGTTTCATCAACACTTTTAAGGTCCACAGATTACAGAATGCCTCCAGATGTGCATCGGAAACTACTACCTGTCTTCCAGTGAGCGATCAAAGTGTAGACTGCTTGAGACTTTACTCCCATGGAGGAAAGTGCGGATGGTGACTGTTGTATTCAATCTCGATGTAATTTCTGTGTTTTATCATCACTCTGATAGTCCACAGATTACAGAATGCCACCAGATGTACATCGGGAACTACTACTGGTCTTGCAGGGAACGATCAAAGCGTAGAGTATTTGGGACATTACTCCCGTGGAGGAAAGTGCGCATGGTGACTGTTGTATTCAATCCCGATGCAATTTCTGTGTTTCATCAACACTCTGATAGCTCACAGGTTACAGAATGCCACCAGATGTGCATCGGAAACAACTACTGGTCTTCCAGGGAACGATTAAAGCGAGGACTGTTTCAGACATTACTCCCATGGCGGAAATTGCGGATGGTGACTGTTGTATTCAATCCTGATGCAATTTCTGTGTTTCATTAACACTCTGATAGTCCGCAGATTAAAGAATGATACCAGATGTGCATCGGAAACTACTACTGGTCTTCCAGGGAACGATCAAAGCGTAGACTGTTTGAGACATTACTCCCATGGAGAGAAGTGCGCATGGTGACTGTTGTATTCAATCCCGATGCCATTTCTGTGTTTCATCAACACTCTGATACTCCACAGATTACAGAATGCCTCCAGATGTGGATCGGAAACTACTACTGGTCATACTGGGTACGATCAAAGCGTAGACTTGACCAGACATTGCTCCCATTGAGGAAAGTGCGGATTGTGACAGTTGTATTCACTCCCGATGAAATTTCTGTGTTTCATCAACACTTTGAAGGTCCGCAGATTATAGAATGCCTCCAGATGTGCATCGGAAACTACTACTGGTCTTCCAGGGTGCAATCAAAGCGTAGACTGTTTCAGTCATTTCTCCCATGAAGGAATGTGCGGATGGTGACTGTTGTATTCAATCCCGATGCAATTTCTATGTTTCATCAACACTCTGATAGTCCACAATTTACAGATTGCCTCCAGATGTGCATCGGAAACTACTACTGGTATTCCTGGGAACGATTAGAGCGTAGACAGTATGAGACATTACTCAAATGGAGGAAAGTGCGCATGGTGACTGTTGTAATCAAACCCGATGGAATTTCTGTGTTTCATCAACTCTTTGAAGGTCCACAGATTACAGAATGCCTCCAGATGTGCATCGGAAACTACTACCTGTCTTCCAGTGAGCGATCAAAGTGTAGACTGCTTGAGACTTGACTCCCATGGAGGAAAGTGCGGATGGTGACTGTTGTATTTAATCTCGATGTAATTTCTGTGTTTTATCATCACTCTGATAGTCCACAGATTACAGAATGCCACCAGATGTACATCGGGAACTACTACTGGTCATCCAGGGAACGATCAAAGCGTAGACTGTTTGAGACATTACTCCCGTGGAGTATAGTGTGCATGGTGACTGTTGTATTCAATCCCAATGCAATTTCTGTGATTCATCAAAACTCAGATAGTCCACAGATTACAGAATGCCCCCAGATGTGCATGGCAAACTACTACTGGTCTTCCAGGGAACGATCAAATCGTAGACTGTTTGAGACATTACTCCCATGGAGGAAAGTGCGCATCTTGTCTGTTGTATTCAAACCCGATGCCATTTCTGTGTTTCATCAACAATCTGATAGTCCACAGATTACAGAATGCCCCCAGATGTGCATCGGAAACTACTACTGATCTTCCTGGGAACGATCAAAGCGTAGACTTTTTCAGACGTTACTCCATGGAGGAAATTGCGGATGGTGACTGTTGTATTCAATCCCGAAGCAATTTCTGTGTTTCATCAACACTCTGATAGTCCACAGAATACAGATTGCCTCCAGATGTGCATCGGAAACTACTATTGGTTTTCCAGGGAACGATCAAAGCGTAGACTGTTTGTGACATTACTCCCGTGGAGGAAAGTGCGCATGGTGACTGTTGTATTCAATCCCGATGCAATTTCTGTGTTTCCTCAACACTTTAAAGGTCAACACATTACAGAATGCCTCCCGATGTGCATCTGAAACTACTACTGGTCTTCCAGGGAACGATCAAAGCGTAGACTGATTGAGACATTACTCCCGTGGTGGAATGTGCGGATGGTGACTGTTGTATTCAATCCCAATGCAATTTCTGTGTTTCATCAACACTCTGATAGTCCACAGATTACAGATTGCCTCCAGATATGCATCGGAAACTATTACTGGTCTTCCTGGGAACGGTCAAAGCATAGACTGTTTGAGACATTACTCCCATGTAGGAAAGTGCGCATGGTGACTGTTGTATTCAATCCCGATGCAATTTCTGTGTTTCATCAACACCCTGATGTTCCACAGATTACAGAATGCCTCCAGATGTGCATCGGAAACTACTACTGGTCATCCAGGGAACGATCAAAGCGTAGACTGTTTGAGACATTACTCCCGTGGAGGATAGTGTGCATGGTGACTGTTGTATTCAATCCCAATGCAATTTCTGTGTTTCATCAACACTCTGATAGTCCACAGATTACAGATTGCCTCCAGATATGCATCGGAAACTACTACTGGTCTTCCTGGGAACGATTAAAGCATAGACTGTTTGAGACATTACTCCCATGTAGGAAACCGCGCATGGTGACTGTTGTATTCAATCCCGATGCAATTTCTGTGTTTCATCAACACTCTGATACTCCACAGATTACAGAATGCCTCCAGATGTGGATCGGAAACTACTACTGGTCATACTGGGTACGATCAAAGCGTAGACTTGACCAGACATTGCTCCCATTGAGGAAAGTGCGGATTGTGACAGTTGTATTCACTCCCGATGAAATTTCTGTGTTTCATCAACACTTTGAAGGTCCGCAGATTATAGAATGCCTCCAGATGTGCATCGGAAACTACTACTGGTCTTCCAGGGTGCAATCAAAGCGTAGACTGTTTCAGTCATTTCTCCCATGAAGGAATGTGCGGATGGTGACTGTTGTATTCAATCCCGATGCAATTTCTATGTTTCATCAACACTCTGATAGTCCACAATTTACAGATTGCCTCCAGATGTGCATCGGAAACTACTACTGGTATTCCTGGGAACGATTAGAGCGTAGACAGTATGAGACATTACTCAAATGGAGGAAAGTGCGCATGGTGACTGTTGTAATCAAACCCGATGGAATTTCTGTGTTTCATCAACTCTTTGAAGGTCCACAGATTACAGAATGCCTCCAGATGTGCATCGGAAACTACTACCTGTCTTCCAGTGAGCGATCAAAGTGTAGACTGCTTGAGACTTGACTCCCATGGAGGAAAGTGCGGATGGTGACTGTTGTATTTAATCTCGATGTAATTTCTGTGTTTTATCATCACTCTGATAGTCCACAGATTACAGAATGCCACCAGATGTACATCGGGAACTACTACTGGTCATCCAGGGAACGATCAAAGCGTAGACTGTTTGAGACATTACTCCCGTGGAGTATAGTGTGCATGGTGACTGTTGTATTCAATCCCAATGCAATTTCTGTGATTCATCAAAACTCAGATAGTCCACAGATTACAGAATGCCCCCAGATGTGCATGGCAAACTACTACTGGTCTTCCAGGGAACGATCAAATCGTAGACTGTTTGAGACATTACTCCCATGGAGGAAAGTGCGCATCTTGTCTGTTGTATTCAAACCCGATGCCATTTCTGTGTTTCATCAACAATCTGATAGTCCACAGATTACAGAATGCCCCCAGATGTGCATCGGAAACTACTACTGATCTTCCTGGGAACGATCAAAGCGTAGACTTTTTCAGACGTTACTCCATGGAGGAAATTGCGGATGGTGACTGTTGTATTCAATCCCGAAGCAATTTCTGTGTTTCATCAACACTCTGATAGTCCACAGAATACAGATTGCCTCCAGATGTGCATCGGAAACTACTATTGGTTTTCCAGGGAACGATCAAAGCGTAGACTGTTTGTGACATTACTCCCGTGGAGGAAAGTGCGCATGGTGACTGTTGTATTCAATCCCGATGCAATTTCTGTGTTTCCTCAACACTTTAAAGGTCAACACATTACAGAATGCCTCCCGATGTGCATCTGAAACTACTACTGGTCTTCCAGGGAACGATCAAAGCGTAGACTGATTGAGACATTACTCCCGTGGTGGAATGTGCGGATGGTGACTGTTGTATTCAATCCCAATGCAATTTCTGTGTTTCATCAACACTCTGATAGTCCACAGATTACAGATTGCCTCCAGATATGCATCGGAAACTATTACTGGTCTTCCTGGGAACGGTCAAAGCATAGACTGTTTGAGACATTACTCCCATGTAGGAAAGTGCGCATGGTGACTGTTGTATTCAATCCCGATGCAATTTCTGTGTTTCATCAACACCCTGATGTTCCACAGATTACAGAATGCCTCCAGATGTGCATCGGAAACTACTACTGGTCATCCAGGGAACGATCAAAGCGTAGACTGTTTGAGACATTACTCCCGTGGAGGATAGTGTGCATGGTGACTGTTGTATTCAATCCCAATGCAATTTCTGTGTTTCATCAACACTCTGATAGTCCACAGATTACAGATTGCCTCCAGATATGCATCGGAAACTACTACTGGTCTTCCTGGGAACGATTAAAGCATAGACTGTTTGAGACATTACTCCCATGTAGGAAACCGCGCATGGTGACTGTTGTATTCAATCCCGATGCAATTTCTGTGTTTCATCAACACTCTGATACTCCACAGATTACAGAATGCCTCCAGATGTGGATCGGAAACTACTACTGGTCATACTGGGTTCGATCAAAGCGTAGACTGTACCAGACATTGCTCCCATTGAGGAATGTGCGGATTGTGACAGTTGTATTCACTCCTGATGAAATTTCTGTGTTTCATCAACACTTTGAAGGTCCGCAGATTATAGAATGCCTCCAGATGTGCATCGGAAACTACTACTGGTCTTCCAGGGTTCAATCAAAGCGTAGACTGTTTCAGTCATAACTCCCATGAAGGAATGTGCGGATGGTGACTGTTGTATTCAATCCCGATGCAATTTCTATGTTTCATCAACACTCTGATAGTCCACAATTTACAGATTGCCTCCAGATGTGCATCGGAAACTACCACTTGTTTTCCTGGGAACGATTAGAGCGTAGACAGTATGAGACATTACTCAAATGGAGGAAAGTGCGGATGGTGACTGTTGGAATCAAATCCGATGGAATTTCTGTGTTTCATCAACACTTTTAAGGTCCACAGATTACAGAATGCCTCCAGATGTGCATCGGAAACTACTACCTGTCTTCCAGTGAGCGATCAAAGTGTAGACTGCTTGAGACTTTACTCCCATGGAGGAAAGTGCGGATGGTGACTGTTGTATTCAATCTCGATGTAATTTCTGTGTTTTATCATCACTCTGATAGTCCACAGATTACAGAATGCCACCAGATGTACATCGGGAACTACTACTGGTCTTCCAGGGAACGATCAAAGCGTAGAGTATTTGGGACATTACTCCCGTGGAGGAAAGTGCGCATGGTGACTGTTGTATTCAATCCCGATGCAATTTCTGTGTTTCATCAACACTCTGATAGCTCACAGGTTACAGAATGCCACCAGATGTGCATCGGAAACAACTACTGGTCTTCCAGGGAACGATTAAAGCGAGGACTGTTTCAGACATTACTCCCATGGCGGAAATTGCGGATGGTGACTGTTGTATTCAATCCTGATGCAATTTCTGTGTTTCATCAACACTCTGATAGTCCGCAGATTAAAGAATGATACCAGATGTGCATCGGAAACTACTACTGGTCTTAGAGGGAACGATCAAAGCGTAGACTGTTTGAGACATTACTCCCATGGAGGGAAGTGCGCATGGTGACTGTTGTATTCAATCCCGATGCCATTTCTGTGTTTCATCAACACTCTGATACTCCACAGATTACAGAATGCCTCCAGATGTGGATCGGAAACTACTACTGGTCATACTGGGTACGATCAAAGCGTAGACTTGACCAGACATTGCTCCCATTGAGGAAAGTGCGGATTGTGACAGTTGTATTCACTCCCGATGAAATTTCTGTGTTTCATCAACACTTTGAAGGTCCGCAGATTATAGAATGCCTCCAGATGTGCATCGGAAACTACTACTGGTCTTCCAGGGTGCAATCAAAGCGTAGACTGTTTCAGTCATTTCTCCCATGAAGGAATGTGCGGATGGTGACTGTTGTATTCAATCCCGATGCAATTTCTATGTTTCATCAACACTCTGATAGTCCACAATTTACAGATTGCCTCCAGATGTGCATCGGAAACTACTACTGGTATTCCTGGGAACGATTAGAGCGTAGACAGTATGAGACATTACTCAAATGGAGGAAAGTGCGCATGGTGACTGTTGTAATCAAACCCGATGGAATTTCTGTGTTTCATCAACTCTTTGAAGGTCCACAGATTACAGAATGCCTCCAGATGTGCATCGGAAACTACTACCTGTCTTCCAGTGAGCGATCAAAGTGTAGACTGCTTGAGACTTTAATCCCATGGAGGAAAGTGCGGATGGTGACTGTTGTATTTAATCTCGATGTAATTTCTGTGTTTTATCATCACTCTGATAGTCCACAGATTACAGAATGCCACCAGATGTACATCGGGAACTACTACTGGTCTTCCAGGGAACGATCAAAGCGTAGAGTATTTGGGACATTACTCCCGTGGAGGAAAGTGCGCATGGTGACTGTTGTATTCAATCCCGATGCAATTTCAGTGTTTCCTCAACACTTTAAAGGTCAACACATTACAGAATGCCTCCCGATGTGCATCTGAAACTACTACTGGTCTTCCAGGGAACGATCAAAGTGTAGACTGATTGAGACATTACTCCCGTGGTGGAATATGCGGATGGTGACTGTTGTATTCAATCCCAATGCAATTTCTGTGTTTCATCAACACTCTGATAGTCCGTAGATTACAGATTGCCTCCAGATATTCATCGGAAACTATTACTGGTCTTCCTGGGAACGGTCAAAGCATAGACTGTTTGAGACATTACTCCCATGTAGGAAAGTGCGCATGGTGACTGTTGTATTCAATCCCGATGCAATTTCTGTGTTTCATCAACACCCTGATGCTCCACAGATTACAGAATGCCTCCAGATGTGCATCGGAAACTACTACTGGTCATCCAGGGAACGATCAAAGCGTAGACTGTTTGAGACATTACTCCCGTGGAGTATAGTGTGCATGGTGACTGTTGTATTCAATCCCAATGCAATTTCTGTGTTTCATCAAAACTCAGATAGTCCACAGATTACAGAATGCCCCAGATGTGCATCGCAAACTACTACTGGTCTTCCAGGGAACGATCAAATCGTAGACTGTTTGAGACATTACTCCCATGGAGGAAAGTGCGCATCTTGTCTGTTGTATTCAAACCCGATGCCATTTCTGTGTTTCATCAACAATCTGATAATCCACAGATTACAGAATGCCCCCAGATGTGCATCGGAAACTACTACTGATCTTCCTGGGAACGATCAAAGCGTAGACTTTTTCAGACGTTACTCCATGGAGGAAATTGCGGATGGTGACTGTTGTATTCAATCCCGAAGCAATTTCTGTGTTTCATCAACACTCTGATAGTCCACAGAATACAGATTGTCTCCAGATGTGCATCGAAAACTACTACTGGTCTTCCCGGGAACGATCAAAGCGTAGACTGTACCAGACATTACTCCCATTGAGGAAAGTGCGGATTGTGACAGTTGTATTCACTCCCGATGCAATTTCTGTGTTTCATCAACACTTTGAAGGTTCCCAGATTACAGATTGCCTCCAGATGTGCATCGGAAACTACTACTGGTCTTCCAGGGAACGATCAAAGCGAAGACTGTTTTAGACATTATTCCCATGGAGAAAAGTGCGGATTGTGACTGTTGTACTCAATCCCGATGCAATTTCAGTGTTTCATCAACACATGATAGTCCACAGATTACAGAATGCCACCATTTGTGCATCGGAAGCTACTACTGGTCTTCCAGGGAACGATCAAAGCGATGACAGTTTGAGACATTACTCCCATGGAGAAATGTAAGCATGGTGCCAGTTGTATTCAATCCCGAAGCAATCTCTGTTTTTTATCAACACCCGGATAGACCACAGATTACCGAATACCTCCAGATGTGCATCGGAAATTACTACTGGTCTTCCAGGGAACGATGAAAGCGTAGACTGTTTGAGACATTACTACTATGTTGGAAAGTGCGCATGGTGACTGTTGTATTCAATCCCGATGCAATTTCTGTGTTTCATCAACACTTTGAAGAACCACAGATTACAGAATGCCTCCAGATGTGAATCGATACTACTACTTGTCTTCCAGGGAACGATCAAAATGTAGACTGTTTGAGACATTACTCCCATGGAGGAAATTGCGCATGGTGACTGTTGTATTCAATCCCGATGCAATTTCAGTGTTTCAACAACATTCTGATAGTCCACAGATTACAGAATGCCACCGGATGTGCATCGGAAACTACTACTGGTCTTCCAGGGAACTATCAAAGCGTAGACTGTTTGAGACATTACTCCCATGGAGGAAGGTGCACATGGTGACTGTTGTATTGAATCCCGATGCAATTGCTGTGTTTCATCAACACTCTGATAGTCCACAGATTACAGAATGCCTCCAGATGTGCATCGGAAACTACTACAGGTCTTAAAGGGAACGATCAAATCGTAGACTGTTAGACACATTACTCCCATGGAGGAAAGTGTGCATGGTGACTGTTGTATTCAACCCCGATGCAATTTCTGTGTTTAATCAACACTTTAAAGGTCAAAACATTACAGAATGCCTCCCGATGTGCATCTGAAACTACTACTGTTCTTCCAGGGAACGATCAAAGTGTAGACTGTTTGAGACATTAATCCCGTGGTGGAATGTGCGGATGGTGACTGTTGTATTCAATCCCAATGCAATTTCTGTGTTTCATCAACACTCTGATAGTCCATAGATTACAGATTGCCTCCAGATATGCATCGGAAACTATTACTGGTCTTCCTGGGAACGGTCAAAGCATAGACTGTTTGAGACATTACTCGCATGCAGGAAAGTGCGCATGGTGACTGTTGTATTCAATCCCGATGCAATTTCTGTGTTTCATCAACACCCTGATGCTCCACAGATTACAGAATGCCTCCAGATGTGCATCGGAAACTACTACTGGTCATCCAGGGAACGATCAAAGCGTAGACTGTTTGAGACATTACTCCCGTGGAGGATAGTGTGCATGGTGACTGTTGTATTCAATCCCAATGCAATTTCTGTGTTTCATCAAATCTCAGATAGTCCACAGATTACAGAATGCCCCCAGATGTGCATCGCAAACTACTACTGGTCTTCCAGGGAACGATCAAATCGTAGACTGTTTGAGACATTACTCCCATGGAGGAAAGTGCGCATCTTGTCTGTTGTATTCAAACCCGATGCCATTTCTGTGTTTCATCAACAATCTGATAGTCCACAGATTACAGAATGAGCCCAGATGTGCATCGAAAACTACTACTGGTCTCCCCGGGAACGATCAAAGCGTAGACTGTACCAGACATTACTCCCATTGAGGAAAGTGCGGATTGTGACAGTTGTATTCACTCCCGATGCAATTTCTGTGTTTCATCAACACTTTGAAGGTTCCCAGATTACAGAACGCCTCCAGATGTGCATCGGAAACTACTACTGGCCTTCCAGGGAACGATCAAAGCGAAGACTGTTTTAGACATTATTCCCATGGAGAAAAGTGCGGATTGTGACTGTTGTATTCAATCCCGATGCAATTTCTGTGTTTCATCAACACTTGATAGTCCACAGATTACAGAATGCCACCATATGTGCATCGGAAGCTACTACTGGTCTTCCAGGGAACGATCAAAGCGATGACAGTTTGAGACATTACTCACATGGAGAAATGTAAGCATGGTGTCAGTTGTATTCAATCCCGATGCAATTTCTGTGTTTCAACAACACTCTCATAGTCCACAGATTACAGAATGCCTCCAGATGTGCATCGGAAACTACTACTGGTCTTCCAGGGAACGATAAAAGAGTACACTGTTTGATACATTACTCCCATGGAGGAAAGTGCCCATGGTGACTGTTGTATTTAATCCCGATGCAATTTCTGTGTTTCATCAACACTTTGAAGAACCACAGATTACAGAATGCCTCCTGATGTGAATCGATACTACTACTGGTCTTCCCGGGAACGATCAAAATGTAGACTGTTTGAGACATTACTCCCATGGAGGAAATTGCGCATGGTGACTGTTGTATTCAATCCCGATGCAATTTCAGTGTTTCAACAACATTCTGATAGTCCACAGATTACAGAATGCCACCGGATGTGCATCGGAAACTACTACTGGTCTTCCAGGGAACTATCAAATCGTAGACTGTTTGAGACATTACTCCCATGGAGGAAGGTGCACATGGTGACTGTTGTATTGAATCCCGATGCAATTGCTGTGTTTCATCAACACTCTGATAGTCCACAGATTACAGAATGCCTCCAGATGTGCATCGGAAACTACTACAGGTCTTTAAGGGAACGATCAAATCGTAGACTGTTAGACAACTTACTCCCATGGAGGAAAGTGTGCATGGTGGCTGTTGTATTCAATCCCGATGCAATCTCTCTGTTTCATCAACACTCTGATAGTCCACAGATAACAGATTGCCTCCAGAAGTGCATCGAAAACTACTAAAGGTCTTCCTGGGAACGATCAAAGCGTAGACTGTTTGAGACATTACTCCCATGGAGGAAGGTGCACATGGTGACTGTTGTAATTAATCCCGATGCAATTGCTGTGTTTCATCAACACTCTGATAGTCCACAGATTACATAATGCCTCCAGATGTGCATCGGAAACTACTACTGGTCTTAAAGGGAACGATCAAAGCGTAGACTGTTAGACACATTACTCCCATGGAGGAAAGTGTGCATGGTGACTGTTGTATTCCATCCCGATGCAATTTCTGTGTTTCATCAACACTCTGATAGTCCACAGATAACAGATTGCCTTCAGAAGTGCATCGAAAACTACTACAGGTCTTCCTGGGAACGATCAAAGCTTAGACTGTTTGAGACATTATTCCCATGGAGGAAAGTGTGCATGGTGACTGTTGTATTCAATCCCGATGCAATTTCTGTGTTTCATCAACACTCTGATAGTCCACAGATTACATAATGCCACCAGATATACATCGGTAACGACTACTGGTCTTTCAGGGAATGATCAAAGCGTAGACTGTTTGACACACTACTCCTGTTTAGGAAAGTGCGCATGGTGACTATTGTATTCAATCCCGATGCAATTTCTGTGTTGCATCAACACTCTGACAGTCCACATATTACAGAATGAAACCAGATGTGCATCGGAAACTACTACTGGTCTTCCAGGGAACGATCAAAGCGTAAACTGTTTGAGACATTACTCCCTTGGAGGAAAGTGCGCATGGTGAATGTTGTATTCAATCCCGAAGCAATTTCTCTGTTTCATCAACACTCTGATAGCCCACAGATTACAGAATGCCACCAGATGTGCATCGGACACTACTACTGGTCTTCCAGGAAACGATTAAAGCGAGAACTGTTTCTGATATTACTCCCATGGCGGAAAGCGTGGATGGTGACTGTTGTATTCAATCCCGATGCAATTTCTGTGTTTCATCAACACTCTTATAGTCCACAGATAACTGAATGCCCCCAGATGTGCATCGGAAACTACTACTGGTCTTCCAGGGAACGATCAAATCGTAGCCTGTTTGAGACATTACTCCCAGGGAGGAAAGTGCGCATCGTGTCTGTTGTATTGAAACCCGATGCCATTTCTGTGTTTCATCAACAATCTGATAGTCCACAGATTACAGAATGCCCCCAGATGTGCATCGGAAACTACTACTGGTCTTACAGGGAACGATCAAAGCATAGACTGTTTGAGAATTACTCCCATGGAGGAAAGTGCGCATGTTGACTGTTGTATTCAATCCCGATGCAATTTCTGTGTTTCATAAACACTTTGAAGGTCCACAGATTACAGAATGCCTCCAGATGTGCATCGGAAGCTACTACTGGTCTTCCAGGGAACGATCAAAGGGTAGACTGTTTCAGACGTTACTCCCATGGAGGAATGTGCGGATGGTAACTGTTGTATTGAATCCCGATGGAATTTCTGTGTTTCATCAACACTCTGATAGTCCACAGCTTACAGAATGCCTCCAGATGTGCATCGGAAACTACTACTTTTCTTCCAGGAACGATCAAAGCGTAGACTGTTTGAGACATTATTTCCATGGAGGAAAGTGCGCATGGTGACTGTTGTATTCAATCCCGAGGCAATTTCTGTGTTTCATCAACACTTTGAAGGTCCACAGATTACAGAATTCCTCAAGATGTTCACTGGAAACTACTATTGGTGTTCCAGGGAACGGTCAAAGCGTAGACTGAGATACAACTCCCATGGAGAAATGTACGCATGGTGCCTGTTGTATTCAATCCCGATGCAATTTCTGTCTTTTATCAACACCCGGAGAGACCACAGATTACAGAATACCTCCAGATGTGCATCGGAAACTACTACTGGTCTTCCAGGGAACGATCAAAGCCTACACTGTTTGAGACATTACTCCCATGGAGAAAAGTGCGCATGGTGACTGTTGTATTCACTCCCGATGCAATTTCTGTGTTTCGTCAAACTTTGAAGGTCACAGATTACAGAATGCATCCAGATGTGCATCGGAAACTACTACTGGTCTTCCAGGGTACAATCAAAGCGTAGACTGTTTCAGACATTACTCCCATGAAAGAATGTGCGGATGGTGACTGTTGTATTCAATCCCGATGCAATATCTCTGTTTCATCAACACTCTGATAGCCCATAGATTACAGAATGCCACCAGATGTGCATCGGAAACTACTACTGGTCTTCCAGGAAACGATTAAAGCGAGGACTGTTTCAGATATTACTCCCATGGCGGAAAGTGTGGATGGTGACTGTTGTATTCAATCCCGATGCAATTTCTGTGTTTCATCAACACTCTGATAGTCCACAGTTAACTGAATGCCCCCAGATGTGCATCGGAAACTACTACTGGTCTTCCAGGGAACGATCAAATCGTAGACTGTTTGAGACATTACTCCCATGGAGGAAAGTGCGCATCGTGTCTGTATTATTGAAACCCGAAGCCATTTCTGTGTCTCATCAACAATCTGATAGTCCACAGATTACAGAACGCCCTCAGATGTGCATCGGAAACTACTACTGGTCTTCCTGGGAACGATCAAAGCGTAGACTGTTTCAGACGTTACTCCATGGAGGAAATTGCGGATGGTGACTGTTGTTGAGACATTACTCCCATTTAGAAAAGTGCCCATGGTGACTTTTGTATTCAATCCCGATGCAATTTCTGTGTTTCATCAACACTTTGAAGAACCACAGATTACAGAATGCCTCCAGATGTGAATCGAAACTACTACTGGTCTTCCAGGGAACGATCAAAGCGTAGACTGTTTTAGACATTATTCCCATGGAGAAAAGTGCGGATTGTGACTGTTGTATTTAATCCCGATGCAATTTCTGTGTTTCATCAACTCTCTGATAGTCTACAGATTACAGAATGCCACCAGATGTGCAATGGAAACTACTACTGGTCTTCCAGGGAACGATAAAAGAGTAGACTGTTTGAGACATTACTCCCATGGAGGAGAGTGCACATGGTGACTGTTGTATTCAATCCCGATGCAATTTCTGTGTTTCATCAACACTTTGAAGAACCACAGATTACAGAATGCCTCCAGATGTGAATCGAAACTACTACTGGTCTTCCAGGGAACGATCAAAGCGTAGACTGTTTGAGACATTACTCCCATGAGGGTAAGTGTGCATGGTGACTGTTGCATTCAATCCCGATGCAATTTCAGTGTTTCATCAACACTCTGATAGTCCACAGATAACAGAATGCCTAAAGATGTGCATTGGAAACTACTGCTGGTCTTCCAGCGAACGATCAAAGCGTAGACTGTTTGAGACATTACTCCCATGGAGGAAGGCGCACATGGTGAATGTTGTATTGAATCCTGATGCAATTGCTGTGTTTCATCAACACTCTGATAGTCCACAGATTACAGAATGCCTATAGATGTGCATCGGAATCTACTACTGGTCATAAAGGGAACGATCAAAGCGTAGACTGTTAGACACATTACTCCCATGGAGGAAAGTGTGCATGGTGACTGTTGTATTCAATCCCGATGCTATTTCTGTGTTTCATCAACACTCTGATAGTCCACAGATAACAGATTGCCTCCAGAAGTGCATCGAAAACTACTACTTGTCTTCCTGGGAACGATCAAAGCGTAGACTGTTTGAGACATTAATCCTGTGGAGGAAAGTGAGCATGGTGCCTGTTGTATTCAATCCCGATGCAATTTCTGTGTTTCATCAACACTCTGATAGTCCACAGAATACAGAATGCCACCAGATGTGCATCGGAAACTACTACTGGTCTTCCAGGGAACGATCAAAGGGTAGACTGTTTCAGACGTTACTCCCATGGAGGAATGTGCAGATGGTAACTGTTGTATTGAATCCCGATGGAATTTCTGTGTTTCATCAACACTCTGATAGTCCACAGCTACAGAACGCCTCCAGACGTGCATCGGAAACTACTACTTTTCTTCCAGGAACGATCAAAGCGTAGACTGTTAGAGTCATTATTTCCATGGAGGAAAGTGCGCATGGTGACTGTTGTATTCAATCCCGAGGCAATTTCTGTGTTTCATCAACACTTTGAAGGTCCACAGATCACAGGATTCCTCAAGATGTTCACTTGAAACTACTATTGGTGTTCCAGGGAACGGTCAAAGCGTAGACTGAGATACAACTCCCATGGTGGACAGTGCGCATGGTTACTGTTGTATTCAATCCTGATGCAATTTCTGTGTTTCAACAACACTCTGATAGTCCACAGATTACAGAATGCCACCAGATGTGCATCGGAAACTACTACTGGTCTAACAGGGAACGATCTTAGCGATGACAGTTTGAGACATTACTCCCATGGAGAAATGTACGCATGGTGCCTGTTGTATTCAATCCCGATGCAATTTCTGTCTTTTATCAACACCCGGATAGACCACAGATTACAGAGTACCTAAAGATGTGCATAGAAAACTACTACTGGTCTTCCAGGGAACGATCAAAGCGTAGACTGTTTGAGACATTACTCCCATGGAGGGAAGAGCGCATGGTGACTGTTGTACTCAATCCCGATGCAATTTCTGTGTTCATCAACTCTCTGATAGTCCACAGATTACAGAATGCCTCCAGATGTGCATCGGTAACTACTACTGGTCTTCCAGTGAACGATCAAAGCGTAGACTGTTAGAGACATTACTCCCTTGGAGGAAAGTGTGCATGGTGACTGTTGAATTCAATCCCGATGCAATTTCTGTTTTTCATCAACACACTGATAGTCCACAGATTATTGATTGCCTCCAGAAGTGCATCGGAAACTACTACTGGTCTTCCAGGGAACGATCAAAACTTAGACTGTTTGAAACATTATTCCCATGGAGGAAAGTGTGCATGGTGACTGTTGTATTGAGTCCCGATGAAATATCTGTGTTTCATCAACACTTTGAAGCTCCACAGATTACAGAATGCCTCCAGATGTGCATCGGAAACTACTACTGGTCTTCCAGGGAACGATCAAAGGGTAGACTGTTTCAGACGTTACTCCCATGGAGGAATGTGCAGATGGTGGCTGTTGTATTCAATCCCGATGCAATTTTTTGTGTTTCGTCAACACTCTGATAGTCCACGGCTTACAGAATGCCTCCAGATGTGCGTCGGAAACTTCTACTGTTCTTCCAGGGAACGATCAAAGCGTAGACTGTTTGAGACATTACTCCCATGGAGGAATGTGCGCATGTTGACTGTTGTATTCAATCCCGATGCAATTTCTGTGTTTATCAACTCTCTGATAGTCCACAGATTACAGAATGCCTCCACATGTGCATCGGAAACTACTAATGGTCTTCAGGGAACGATCAAAGCGATGACAGTTTGAGACATTACTCCCATGGAGAAATGTACGCTTGGTGCCTGTTGTATTCAATCCCGGTGCAATTTCTGTCTTTTATCAACACCCGGATAGACCACAGATTACAGATTACCTCAAGATGTGCATCGGAAACTACTACTGGTCTTCCAGAGAACGATCAAAGTGTAGACTGTTTGAGACATTACTCCCATGGAGGAAAGTGGTCATGGTGACTGTAGTATTCAATCCCGATGTAATTTCTGTGTTTCATCAACACTCTGATAGTCCACAGATTTCAGAATGAGTCCAGATGTGATTCGGAAACTACTACTGGTCTAACAGGGAACGATCTTAGCGATGACAGTGTGAGACATTACTCCCAGGGAGAAATGTACGCATGGTGCCTGTTGTATTCAATCCCGATGCAATTTCTGTCTTTTATCAACACCCGGAGAGACCACAGATTACAGAATACCTCCAGATGTGCATCGGAAACTACTACTGGTCTTCCAGGGAACGATCAAAGCGTACACTGTTTGAGACATTACTCCCATGGAGAAAAGTGCGCTTGGTGACTGTTGTATTCAATCCCGATGCAATTTCTGTGTTCATCAACTCTCTGATAGTCCTAAGATTACAGAATGCCTCCAGATGTGCATCGGAAACTACTACTGGTATTCCTGGGACCGATCAAGTCGTAAACTGTTTCAGACATTACTCCCATGGAGGTATGTGCGCATGGTGACTGTTGTATTCACTCCCGATGCAATTTCTGTGTTTCGTCAAACTTTGAAGGTCACAGATTACAGAATGCCTCCAGATGTGCATCGGAAACTACTACTGGTCTTCCAGGGTACAATCAAAGCGTAGACTGTTTCAGACATTAGTCCCATGAAGGAATGTGCGGATGGTGACTGTTGTATTAAATCCCGATGCAATTTCTATGTTTCATCAACACTCTGATAGTCCACAATTTACAGATTGCCTCCAGATGTGCATCGGAAACTACTACTGGTATTCCTGGGAACGATTAGAGCGTAGACTGTATGAGACATTACTCAAATGGGGGAAAGTGCGCATGGTGACTGTTGTAATCAAACCCGATGCAATTTCTGTGTTTCATCAACACTTTGAAGGTCCACAGATTAAAGAATGCCTCCAGATGTGCATCGGAAACTACTACTTGTCTTCCAGGGAGCGATCAAAGTGAAGACTGCTTGAGACATTACTCCCATTTAGGAAAGTGCGGATGGTGACTGTTATATTCAATCTCGATGCAATTTCTGTGTTTTATCATCACTCTGATAGTCCACAGATTACAGAATGCCACCAGATGTACATCGGGAACTACTGCTGGTATTCCTGGGACCGATCAAGGCGTAGATTGTTTCAGACATTACTCCCATGGAGGAAAGTGGTCATGGTGACTGTTGTATTCAATCCGGATGTAATTTCTGAGTTCATCAACACTCTGATAGTCCACAGATTACAGAATGCCTCCAGATGTGCATCGGAAACTACTACTGGTCTAACAGGGAACGATCTTAGCGATGACAGTTTGAGACATTACTCCCATGGAGAAATGTACGCATGGTGCCTGTTGTATTCAATCCCGATGCAATTTCTGTCTTTTATCAACACCCGGATAGACCACAGATTACAGAGTACCTAAAGATGTGCATCGAAAACTAGTACTGGTCTTCCAGGGAACGATCAAAGCGTAGACTGTTTGAGACATTACTCCCATGGAGGGAAGTGCGCATGGTGACTGTTGTATTCAATCCCGATGCAATTTCTGTGTTCATCAACTCTCTGATAGTCCACAGATAACAGAATGCCTCCAGATGTGCATCGGAAACTACTACTGGTCTTCCAGGGAACGATCAAAGGGTAGACTGTTTCACACGTTACTCCCATGGAGGAATGTGCGGATGGTGACTGTTGTATTCAATCCCGATGCAATTTTTTGTGTTTCGTCAACACTCTGATAGTCCACAGCTTACAGAATGCCTCCAGATGTGCATCGGAAACTACTACTGTTCTTCCAGGGAACGATCAAATCGTAGACTGTTTGAGACATTACTCCCATGGAGGAATGTGCGCATGTTGACTGTTGTATTCAATCCCGATGCAATTTCTGTGTTTATCAACTCTCTGATAGTCCACAGATTACAGAATGCCTCCACATGTGCATCGGAAACTACTAATGGTCTTCAGGGAACGATCAAAGCGATGACAGTTTGAGACATTACTCCCATGGTGAAATGTACGCTTGGTGCCTGTTGTATTCAATCCCGGTGCAATTTCTGTCTTTTATCAACACCCGGATAGGCCACAGATTACAGAATACCTCAAGATGTGCATCGGAAACTACTACTGGTCTTCCAGAGAACGATCAAAGCGTAGACTGTTTTAGACATTACTCCCATGGAGGAAAGTGGTCATGGTGACTGTAGTATTCAATCCCGATGTAATTTCTGTGTTTCATCAACACTCTGATAGGCCACAGATTTCAGAATGCCTCCAGATGTGCATCGGAAACTACTACTGGTCTAACAGGGAACGATCTTAGCGATGACAGTTTGAGACATTACTCCCAGGGAGATATGTACGCATGGTGCCTGTTGTATTCAATCCCGATGCAATTTATGTCTTTTATCAACACCCGGAGAGACCACAGATTACAGAATACCTCCAGATGTGCATCGGAAACTACTACTGGTCTTCCAGGGAACGATCAAAGCGTAGACTGTTTCAGACATTACTCCCATGGCGGAAATTGCGGATGGTGACTCTTGTATTCAATGCCGATGCAATTTCTGTGTTTCATCCACACTCTGATGGTCCACAGATTACAGATTGTCCCCAGATGTGCATCGGAAACTACTACTGGTATTCCTGGGACCGATCAAGGCGTAGACTGTTTCAGACATTACTCCCATGGAGGAAAGTGCGCATGGTGACTGTTGTATTCCCTCCCGATGCAATTTCTGTGTTTCGTCAAACTTTGAAGGTCACAGATTACAGAATGCCTCCAGATGTGCATCGGAAACTACTACTGGTCTTCCAGGGTACAATCAAAGCGTAGACTGTTTCAGACATTACTCCCATTAAGGATTGTGCGGATGGTGACTGTTGTATTAAATCCCGATGCAATTTCTGTGTTTCAACAACACTCTGATGATCCACAGATTACAGAATGCCTCCAGATGTGCATCGGAAACTACTACTGGTCTTCCAGGGAACGATCAAAGCGTAGACTGTTTGAGACATTACTCCCGTGGTGGAAACTGCGGATGGTGACTGTTGTATTCAATCCCAATGCAATTTCTGTGTTTCATCAACACTCTGATAGTCCACAGATTACAGATTTCCTCCAGATATGCATCGGAAACTACTACTGGTCTTCCTATGAACGGTCAAAGCATTGACTGTTTGAGACATTACTCCCATGTAGGAAAGTGCGCATGGTGACTGTTGTATTCAATCCAGATGCAATTTCTGTGTTTCAACAACACTCTGATGATCCACAGATTACAGAATGCCTCCAGATGTGCATCGGAAACTACTACTGGTCATGCAGGGAACGATCAAAGCGTAGACTATTCAGACGTTACTCCCATGGAGGAAATTGCTGATGGTGACTGTTGTATTCAATCCCGATGCAATTTCTGTGTTTCATCAACACTCTGATTGTCCACAGAATACAGATTGTCTCCAGATGTGGATCGGAAACTACTACTGGTCATCCAGGGAACGATCAAAGCGTAGACTGTTTGAGACATTACTCCCTTGGAGGAAAGTGCTCATGGTGACTGTTGTATTCAATCCCGATGCAATTTCTGTGTTTCATCAACACTCTGATAGCCCACAGATTACAGAATGCCACCAGATGTGCATCGGAAACTACTACTGGTTTTCCAGGAAACGATTAAAGCGAGGACTGTTTCAGACATTACTCCCATGGCGGAAATTGTGGATGGTGACTGTTGTATTCAATCCCGATGCAATTTCTGTGTTTCATCAACACTCAGATAGTCCACAGATAACAGAATGCCACCTGATGTGCATCGGAAACTACTACTGGTCTTCCAGGGATCGATCAAAGCATAGACTGTTTGAGACATTACTCCCGTGGAGCAAAGTGCGCATGGTGACTGTTGTATTCATTCCCGATGCAATTTCTGTGTTTCATCAACACTCTGATAGTCCACAGATTACAGAATGCCTCCAGATGTGCATCGGAAACTACTACTGGTCTTCCATGGAACGATCAAAGCGTAGACTGTTTCAGACGTTACTCCCATGGAGGAAATTGCGGATGGTGACTGTTGTATTCAATCCCGATGCAATTTCTGTGTTTCATCAACACTCTGATAGTCCACAGAATACAGATTGTCTCCAGATGTGCATCGGAAACTACTACTGGTCTTCTTGGGTACGACCAAAGCGTAGACTGTACCAGACATTACTCCAATTGAGGAAAGTGCGGATTGTGACAGTTGTATTCACTCCCGATGCAATTTCTGTGTTTCATCAACACTTTGAAGGTCCACAGATTACGGAATGCCTCCAGATGTGCATCGGAAACTACTACTGGTCTTCCAGGGAACGATCAAAGCGTAGACTGTTTTAGACATTATTCCCATGGAGAAAAGTGCGGATTGTGAATGTTGTATTTAATCCCGATGCAATTTCTGTGTTTCATCAACTCTCTGATAGTCCACAGATTACAGAATGCCTCCAGATGTGCATCGGAAACTGCTACTGGTCTTCCAGGGAACGATAAAAGAGTACACTGTTTGAGACATAACTCCCATGGAGGAAAGTGCCCATGGTGACTGTTGTATTTAATCCCGATGCAATTTCTGTGTTCCATCAACACTTTGAAGAACCACAGATTACAGAATGCCTCCAGATGCGAATCTAAACTACTACTGGTCTTCCAGGGAACGATCAAAGCGTAGACTGTTTGAGACATTATTCCCATGGAGGAAGGTGCACATGGTGACAGTTGTATTGAATCCCGATGCAATTTCTGTGTTTCATCAACACTCTGATAGTCCACAGATTACAGAATGCCTCCAGATGTGCATCGGAAACTACTACTGGTGTTAAAGCGAACTATCAAAGCGTAGACTGTTAGAGACATTACTCCCATGGAAGAAAGTGTGCATGGTGACTGTTGTATTCAATCCCGATGCAATTTCTGTGTTTCATCAACACTCTGATAGTCCACAGATAACAGATTGCCTCCAGAAGTGCATCGAAAACTACTCTTGGCCTTCCTGGGAACGATCAAAGCGTTGACTGTTTGAGACATTACTCCCATGGAGGAATGTGCGGATGGTGACTGTTGTATTCAATCCCGATGCAATTTCTGTGTTTCATCAACACTCTGATAGTCTACAGATTACAGATTGTCTCCAGATGTGCATCGGAATGTACTACTGGTCTTCCTGGGACCGATCAACGCGTAGACCGTTTGAGACATTCCTCCCATGGAGGAAAGTGCGGATGGTGACTGTTGTATTCAATCCCGATGCAATTTCTGTGTTTCATCAACACTCTGATAGTCCACAGAATACAGATTGTCTCCAGATGTGCTTCGGAAACTACTACTGGTCTTCTTGGGTACGATCAAAGCGTAGACTGTACCAGACATTACTCCCATTGAGGAATGTGCGGATTGTGACAGTTGTATTCACTCCCGATGCAATTTCTGTGTTTCATCAACACTTTGAAGGTCCACAGATTACAGAATGCCTCCAGATGTGCATCGGAAACTACTACTGGTCTTCCAGGGAACGATCAAAGCGTAGACTGTTTTAGACATTATTCCCATGGAGAAAAGTGCGGATTGTGACTGTTGTATTTAATCCCGATGCAATTTCTGTGTTTCATCAACTCTCTGATAGTCCACAGATTACAGAATGCCACCAGATGTGCAATGGAAACTACTACTGGTCTTCCAGGGAACGATAAAAGTGTAGACTGTTTGAGACATTACTCCCATGGAGGAAAGTGCCCATGGTGACTATTGTATTCAATCCCGATGCAATTTCTGTGTTTCATCAACACTTTGAAGAACCACAGATTACAGAATGCCTCCAGATGTGAATCGAAACTACTACTGGTCTTCCAGGGAACGATCAAAGCGTAGACTGTTTGAGACATTACTCCCATGGAGGAAAGTGCGCATGGTGACTGTTGTATTAAATCCCGATGCAATTTCAGTGTTTCAACAACATTCTGATAGACCACAGTTAACAGAATGCCTAAAGATGTACATTGGAAACTACTGCTGGTCTTCCAGCGAACGATCAAAGCGTAGACTGTTTGAGACATTACTCCCATGGAGGAAGGCGCACATGGTGACTGTTGTATTGAATCCCTATGCAATTTCTGTGTTTCATCAACACTCTGATAGTCCACAGAATACAGATTGTCTCCAGATGTGCATCGGAAACTACTACTGGTCTTCTTGGGTACGATCAAAGCGTAGACTGTACCAGACATTACTCCCATTGAGGAAAGTGCGGATTGTGACAGTTGTATTCACTCCCGATGCAATTTCTGTGTTTCAGCAGGAACTGCTCATGAGTGTAGAACATCTGATGCTCTTGTTAATACTCGTACTTCTGTATTTATTGGTAGGATTGTTCGGTTATCTACATCTAGTAGTCGGAATCCATCATTTTCTAGGTCTTGTTCTGGTGTTATATAAGTGTCAAATTCTACGTCTATGAAGTCTGAATATTCATATCTTCAATATCATTGTCGTCCAATGGTTTTAATTGTAATTATTGCATCTACTGAATCATCAAGTAAATATAATAGTCATAATGATGGAAGGGCAATAAAAATTAATGTAATTGCTGGTAAAGCTGTTCACATTGTTTCAATTAAATGTCCATGAAGTATATTACGGTTAGTATAGGCAATAAATAATATATAACTTAGGGCATAACCTACAATTACTGTAATTAATAATAATACGACCATAGTATGATCATGAAAGAATGATAATTGCTCCATTAATGGTGAAGCTCCATCTTAAAGAGATAAATTTGATCATGTTGCCATTAATAAATATTTTCTAATAAAAGGTCAAACCTTTATTTGTAGAGCTTAAATCTACTGCACTAATCTGCCATATTAGAATCTAGAGATTAATGGTAATTCTGAGTAACTATGTTCTGCAGGAGGGTTATTTTGTAGTCATTCTGTTGATCTTCTTATGTTAGCTCTAAATATAATTGCTCGGTTTGTAATCATTCTTTCTCATATAATTACAATGAATATAATGATTCCTACAATATAAATTGTAGACCCAATTCTTCATACTACGTTTCATGATGTATATGCGTCTGGGTACTCAGAGTATCGTCGAGGTATTCCTGCTAATCCTAGGAAGTGTTGAGGAAAGAATGTTAAATTTACTCCAATGAATATAATTGTAAATTGGATTTTTAATCATGTATTATTTATAGTTAATCCTGTAAATAGTGGATATCATTGAATGACACCTCCTATAATTGCAAATACTGCTCCTATAGATAATACATAATGAAAGTGGGCTACTACATAATATGTATCATGTAATACAATATCAAGTGATGAATTTGCTAATACTAATCCTGTTAATCCACCAATTGTAAATAGGAAAATAAATCCTAGAGCTCATAATAATGGTGGATTGAACTTGAATTTAGTTCCATATAATGTAGCTAATCATCTAAATACCTTAATTCCTGTAGGTACAGCAATAATTATTGTTGCTGATGTAAAATATGCTCGTGTGTCAACATCCATTCCTACTGTAAATATATGATGTGCTCATACAATAAATCCTATTAGTCCAATTGATAGTATAGCATAAATTATACCTAATGTTCCAAATGATTCAATTTTTCCTCTTTCTTGACATACAATATGTGAAATAATTCCGAACCCCAGTAGAATTAAAATATAAACTTCTGGGTGTCCAAAGAATCAAAATAGATGTTGATATAGAATTGGGTCACCCCCTCCTGCAGGGTCAAAGAATGATGTATTTAAATTTCGATCTGTTAATAATATAGTAATAGCTCCTGCTAAAACTGGAAGTGAAAGAAGGAGAAGTAATGCTGTAATAGCTACAGATCATACAAATAAAGGTGTTTGATCTAAAGTTATACTTTCTGATCGTATATTAATTGCTGTTGTAATGAAATTCACTGCACCAAGAATAGATGATACACCTGCTAAGTGCAGTGAAAAAATAGCTAGATCTACAGATGCACCCCCGTGTGCAATAGCTCCTGCTAGAGGAGGGTAAACTGTTCATCCTGTACCAGCACCATTATCTACTATAGAAGATGTAAGAAGAAGGGTTAGTGAAGGTGGTAGTAATCAAAAACTTATATTATTTATTCGTGGAAATGCTATATCTGGTGCACCAATTATTAGTGGAACAAGTCAATTACCAAATCCACCAATTATAATAGGTATTACTATAAAGAAAATTATTACGAATGCGTGAGCTGTAATAATAACATTATAAATCTGGTCATCCCCAATTAGAGATCCGGGTTGGCCAAGTTCAGCACGAATAAGTATTCTTATTGATGTTCCTACTATTCCTGCTCATGCTCCAAATATGAAGTATAAAGTACCAATGTCCTTATGGTTTGTTGAGAATAATCATTTTTGCGGTAAGATGGCTGAATTTTAGGTGGTAGACTGTAAATCTACTTATGAGATGTTTTCTCTCTTATCATATTTAGGTCTTATATTCAATTATGATTCTAGACTGCAATTCTAGAGGTGTAAAATTTTACTAAGGCCTAAAAGATTATTCTTTTAATTATAACTTTGAAGGTTATTAGTTTGATTAACTTAAGTCCTTAGTATAATGAAATTAAGGTTGATGTTGAAATCAATCCTATTGTTGAAATTATTACTGTTATAGGAAGAATGATTCTTGATTTTTGGGACTTTATCTTTATAGATCACGAATTTTCTGTGTATGATATAATTAGAGCTGAGAATCTAATACGTATATAGTAGTAGAGTGTAATTGTAGTTAATACAACTATAATAGTTATAATAGTTGTTATATTGTTTTCTATTAATGATTGTATTACAATTCATTTTGGTAAGAATCCAAGGAATGGTGGTAGTCCACCTAAAGATAATAAAGATAAGAATATTATGAATTTAATTTCGGTTTTTATATTTCTGGCTGAATAAATTTGATTTATGAAAAATAAATTTATTTGCTTAAATAATAAAACTAGAATTAATCTTAATAGTGAGTAAATAATGAAGTATAGTTCTCAGATGTTTTCTCTGACTGTTAATGATCTAATTATTCAACCTAGATGTCTGATTGATGAATATGCTAAAAGTTGTCGTAAGGATGTTTGATTTAAACCTCCTATTGCCCCAATAATAATTCTTAAGATAATAATTGTTCAAATAAAAGTTCTTAATTGAATACAATAAGATAAGACCATTATTGGGGCGATTTTTTGTCATGTTATTAATGTTAAACAATTATTTCATCTTGATGCTCCTATAACTTCTGGAAATCAGAAATGGAAAGGTGCAGCTCCAATCATTAATAATAGTCTAGATCTAATTATTATTGATGGGATAAATTCTGTTTCCCATCCCATGGGATATGTTATTTGAATCAGCAAAATTGAAAATAATAATATTGTCGATGCTATTGCTTGGACAATAAAATATTTAATTGATGATTCATTTATTATTATATTTTTATTTCTTGTTAGGAGCGGAATAAATGAAAGTAAGTTGATCTCAAGTCCTATTCAAACCCCAAATCAGGAATTTCATGAAATGGACAGGATCGTTCCTATCATTAATGTTGATAGGAAGAGAAGTTTTGTAGAGTTGTTGGTCATTAAAAAGAAGAGGATTGATACCTCTATAAATGGGGTATGAACCCATTAGCTTGTTTAGCTTACCTTTTTACATTAAGGTGTATGATGCACGTTAGTTTTTGATACTAAAGGAGGTAGTTTAATTCTATCTTATGTAATTTTAATGAAGGTAATTTTATTTACTTTATTTACCCTATCAAGGTAACCCTTTAATCAGGCACTTCATTTATTTAATATATAAATCGAAAGTTTTTTTTTGAAATTCTTTTATGTATTATTTTGTTTAATTAGGATTAATTTATCCTGCTCATTTTATTTTTATATATATATATATATATAATAAACAATTTATATTAATATATTACATGTAATTGAGTTTAAAGTATTATAAGTTCATCTTACCATTATCAATTGATTATTTTAATGCAATTATTTACCTAGGATTATAGCTACTTATGTTTTTAGCTTAAAATAGGTTATTATAATATAATATATATAATAATATGTAATTTAATATTTAATATTATTATAATTGGATATAATAAATAAAATTATTAATTTAAATATAAAATATTATAATTAATATTAATAATTATATTAATTATAATAATATAATTATGTAAATTATCTATAATTAGATTATTTAACTAATATATATGAAAGTTAACTTAATATAAAAAAAGAATTCATATTAATAACATATTATATTAAATTACATAATTGTATAAAATATATTTATTATATTATTTAATCTTTCTTTATTTATTAGTGAAAAGAAAGATTAAATAAGAAAGAATATAATACATTTATTGCTATACATGTTCCATATTAATCTTTAATTATATATAATACAGAAGTTGTTGTGGTCATACATAGGGGCGTTTCTTTTTTTTTTTGTTAATGTTTGTGGTTTTTTTCTTTTTTTTTCTTTAAAAATTTGAATCTTTTATTTTTTCCTGAATTAATAGATTTAAAATTTTCTTATTTTTTATTTTTAAAAGTTTTATTCTTGCTTGTTTATTCACTTTTTCTTTGTATTATATGTAAGTTTTGTTAGACTAAATGTTCTTTTTGCAGTAATTTGATTTAATTATCAAGTGATTTTGGATTTAGCAATTGATTTAGTATCGGCATAATTCGTGCCAGCAGCCGCGGTTATACGATTGATACAAGTGAATATTATTGGTTAAAACAGTTGTTTATATTATTAGGGTTGAAATATAAATTTGTAAGGTGAAATGTTAAAATTTATTTGTGGCCCTTTTTATGAATCTGTGAAATTTAAATAATAAACTAGGATTAGATACCCTATTATTTTAAATGTTAATTATATTTACCAGGGTACTATTAGTTAAGGTCTTTAAACCCAAAGAATTTGGCGGTATCTCATTCCATTCAGAGGAACCTACCCCATGATTGATAATACACGATTTACTCTACTTAATTTATTTGTTTGTATATCTCCGTTATCAGAGAATCTCTTTAGAGTTATAATTCTCAAGATTTATAATTATAAAATATTTCAGGTCAAGGTGCAGCTTATAGTTAAGAGGAGGTGGGTTACAATAGATTTTTGTTTATAACGGATTTGATAGTGAAATACTGTTAATGAAGGTGGATTTGATAGTAATTTAATTTATTTAATTTAACTGATATTGGCTCTGAGATGTGTACACATCGCCCGTCGCTCTCATTATTGATTATTCTATTTTATTTTAAAGTAGCTTCAATTTAGATGAGATAAGTCGTAACATAGTAGATGTACTGGAAAGTGTATCTAGGAAGAGTTTCAAGATATAACTTATTAGTAAAGTGTTTCATTTACACTGAAAATTTTTCTGTGCAAATCAGGATATCTTGATTATTTATTTTATTATTTTTATTTTTTGTTTATTTAATTATTTAATATAAATAATTTTATTGTATTTTTGTCTTAGTATATTTTATAGAATTGATTTTTTAAATTATAGTTTATTGGTAATGTAAGTGTTTTATGAAATATTATTTTAAATTTTTTAAGTAGATTTTATTTATTGTACCTTTTGTATCAGGGTTTATCAAAATTTTAGTATTTATTTTACTTGTCTCTATTTGGGTTGATTTATAAATAATTTATAGTTAATGTATCATAATTATTATTAAATTATTTATAGAAATGAGATGTTAATCGTTTCCCAAGATATCTAGTTTCTTAATAAAAAAATTTAATTTTTTAAAGTTATTTGTTTTTATTTAATTTTTTAAGTAAAAATATTAACTTATTTATTCTTTAAGGGATAAGCTTTGAAGTTAATAACCTATAATTTATTTTATAGAAATATAATAGTAAGCTTTAAACCAGCTATCTTTAAGACTACGTTTTAGTTCATTATTTTTTATTTTGATTTTATAAATATTTTAGGTTTTTTATTAAGATTATTAATTTAATTTTAAAATTTTTGTAATAATGATAGAATTAGTATATTTATTTGTATGAAATTTTTACCTTGTGAACTTATTATAAGGAACTAGGCAAAATTGATTTCCGAGTGTTTATCAAAAACATGTCCTCTTGTTTATATTTTGAGGTCTGGCCTGCTCACTGAGCGTATTTTTAAAGAGCCGCGGTATTTTGACCGTGCAAAGGTAGCATAATCATTAGTCTCTTAATTAGTGGCTGGAATGAATGGCTTGACGAGAAATCAACTGTCTCTTAATAAATTTTTGAATTTAACTTTTGAGTCAAAAGGCTTAAATTCTTCTTTAGGACGAGAAGACCCTATAGAGCTTGACATTTTACTTTTATATAGTTTTTTGTTTGTCTTTCTATATTTAATGATGATGTTTTGTTGGGGTGACATGAAGAATAGATAAACTCTTCATTATTATATCATTTATTTATGTTTGTTATTTTGATCCATAATTTATGATCATAAGATTAAGTTACCTTAGGGATAACAGCGTAATTGTTTTTGAGAGCTCATATCGACAAAGCAGATTGCGACCTCGATGTTGGATTAAGAAAAATTTTGGGTGCAGGAGCCCAATGATTAGGTCTGTTCGACCTTTAAATTCTTACATGATCTGAGTTCAGACCGGCGTGAGCCAGGTCGGTTTCTATCCTAAGATTGTTAATCCATATTAGTACGAAAGGACCATATGGTTAAAATATTTTTTGTTATATTGATTAATATTAATTTATTTACTATTTTGACAGATTAATGTGTTGAATTTAGAATTCATTTATGTAGATTTTTTCTACAAATAGTATTGATACTTTATGATTTATTTATATTTATTTTGAATTTTCTTTTATTGGTTATTTGTGTTTTAATTAGTGTTGCCTTTTTAACTTTATTAGAGCGTAAGGTTTTAGGTTATATTCAGATTCGAAAGGGTCCAAATAAGGTAGGTTTTGTTGGAATTCCTCAGCCATTTAGAGATGCTATTAAGTTAATTTGTAAGGAGCAGCCAATTCCTATTATATCTAATTACCTACTTTATTATTTTTCCCCTGTTTTTGATTTAATGATTTCTTTAGCCGTTTGAGTAATTTTTCCTTATTTAACTTATATGTGTTCTTTTTCTTATGGATTTTTATTTTTTTTATGTTGTACTAGATTAGGTGTTTATACTGTTATAATTGCTGGTTGATCTTCTAATTCAAATTATTCATTATTAGGTTCTCTTCGTTCTGTTGCTCAAACAATTTCTTATGAAGTTAGTTTAGCTTTAATTTTATTGTCTTTAATTATTTTAATTGGTAGTTTTAATATGTTTGACTTTATAAACTATCAGCTTTATTGTTGATTTATTATTATTTCTTTTCCTTTAGCTTTAGCTTGTTTTGCTTCTTGCTTAGCTGAAACTAATCGTACTCCTTTTGATTTTGCTGAAGGGGAATCTGAGTTAGTTTCAGGATTTAATATTGAGTATGGTGCGGGTGGTTTTACTTTAATTTTTTTAGCTGAATATACTAGAATTGTCTTCATAAGAATGTTATTGGCTTTAATTTTTTTGGGCGGTGATTTTTATTCTTTTATATTTTTTATTAAGCTTGCTATTATATCTTTTGGTTTTATTTGGGTTCGTGGAACATTACCACGGTTCCGTTATGATAAATTAATGTACTTAGCTTGAAAAAGTTTTTTACCTTTATCTTTGAATTTTTTTATTTTCTTTGTTGGTTTAAAGATTTTATTTATCTCATTTGTTTAGTGAAATTTTTTGAGAAAAGTTAATAGAAGAGTTAAACTTCTAATTTTATGTTTTCAAAACATATGCTTTTCCTAAGCTAATTAACTTTATTCCTTAATTACTTTATCTCATGCGTTTGCAACATGGACATTAATTAAGAAATATGTGAAGTAAATAATTGTTAAGATTTGACCTGTTATAATATAAGGTTCTTCAACAGGTCGTTTACCAATTCACGTTAGTAAGCATACAACAACTACTATAATTCAGAATAAAATTTGATTAATAGGGTAAAATTGAATGCCTCGGAATGGTGTTTTATTATAAAATGGTAAAATTATTAAGATTCTAATTGATAAAAATAATGCAATAACACCTCCTAACTTATTAGGGATAGATCGTAGAATTGCATATGCAAATAGGAAATATCATTCTGGTTGAATGTGAACTGGTGTTACTAATGTGTTGGCAGGTACAAAGTTATCTGGATCTCCTAATAGGTAAGGATTAATTAAACATAGTATAATTAATAATGATGTTATTATTACAAATGTAATAGAATCCTTAAAGGTAAAGTATGGATGGAATGGAATTTTTTCAGTATCTCCATTTAGTCCACGAGGATTATTAGATCCTGTTTGGTGAAGAAAAATAAATGAATTGCTGCTATAGCAGCAATAATAAATGGTAATACAAAATGGAATGTGAAGAATCGATTTAATGTTGCATTATCAACAGCGAATCCTCCTCATACTCATTGGACTAAATCTGTTCCTAAGTATGGGATTGCTGATAATAAATTAGTAATTACTGTTGTACCTCAAAAAGATATTTGGCCTCAGGGTAAGACATATCCTATAAATGCAGTTGCTATAACTAAAAATAAAATCACTGTACCAATTATTCAGGTATGTATATATATATAAGATCCATAGTAAATTCCCCGTCCTACATGTAAGTAAATACAAATAAAAAATATAGATGCTCCATTTGCGTGTAAGGTTCGGATAATTCAACCATTATTTACGTCTCGGCAGATGTGTACTACACTACTGAATGCTATTTCAATATTTGATGTATAATGTATAGCTAAAAATAGTCCAGTTACGATTTGAATTACCAAACATAACCCTAATAGGGATCCAAAATTTCATCAAAATGAAATATTTGTTGGGGCAGGTAAGTCAATTAAAGAGTTATTAATAATTTTAATTAAAGGATGTCTTAATCGTAAGGGTTTATTCATTAGTAATTATCTTATTTTACGAATAGGTCCCTGATTAATATTGGTGATTTTAACAACTGCTAGTAGTGCTAAAAATAAATAAATTATTATTATTATTGTAATAATGAATGTTGGTCTATTATATAATTTTTCTAAAGATATTGTTATTTCTTGATAATTGATTGAATTATCAATATTTATAGTTTCGGTGTTTTTGAAAAAGTCTATAAATATAGATATATCTAGAATAATTAATATTAATATGATAAATACTCACATTATTAATGTAATAATTATAGTGATTGATTTAGGCTGAAATATTTCGTTTGATGCAATTCTTGTGATGTAAATAAATAATACTAGTAGACCACCAAGAAATGTTAAAAATAAAATATATGATAATCAATATCTTTCTATTATTGTTCCTGTTATTAATCCAACTAGGAAGGTTTGAAGGATAATAAAAAGCATTATTGATATTGGGTGTCTTAATTTAATAAAATTAATATTTATTACATTTGATAATGATATAATTATTATTTTGATCATTTCAGGGGTTAGTTTATTTAAAATACCGGTTTTGGGGACCGATGATGGAAGCTTTTCCACCTCTGAAGTTTTAAAAGTGGGGGCTGGACTTATTTCCGGTTTACAAGACCGGCGTTTTTTTTAAACTATTAAAACTAATGTTTATATTCTCTATTTTTACTTCTTTATTGATTTATTTTGCTGGTGTTTATGTTTTTTCTTCTAAACGTAAACATTTATTAATGGTTCTTTTGAGATTAGAATATATTGTTCTTTCTTTATTTATGTTAGTTATTGTTTTTCTTATTGAGTTTGATTATGATTATTTTTTTCCTGTTATTTTTTTAGTTTTTTCTGTTTGTGAGGGTGCTTTAGGTCTTTCTATTTTAGTTTCAATAATTCGTTCTCATGGTAATGATTTTTTAATTCTTTTGGTTTATCTTTATGTTAAAGTATTTATTTATAACCATTTTTTTGATCCCTCTTTGTTTATTAAATAATTGTTGATGGTTGGTTCATTCTTTAATGTTTCTGTCGGGTTTTGTTTTTATAATTTGTGTTTATTCATATGCTGATTTGAATATAATTAGATATTATTTTGGTATTGATTATTTTTCTTTTAGTTTAATTTTACTTAGTTTTTGGATTTGTTCTTTAATAATCACTGCTAGAGGTTCAGTTTATTTAAGTTCATATCATTCTAATTTTTTTGTTTTTATGGTTTTGATTTTAATAATTATGCTTTATTGTTCATTTGCTAGATTAAGTCTTCTTTCTTTTTATATTTTTTTTGAGGCTAGATTAGTTCCTACTTTACTTTTAATTTTGGGTTGGGGTTATCAACCTGAGCGTTTGCAGGCTGGTGTTTATTTAATTTTTTGTACTTTGGTTGCTAGATTACCTTTATTATTAGTTTTATTATTAGTTTTATGATTTTTCTAATACTTTATATTTTCCTTTATTGGTTGATTTTGGTTCTTATTATTTTATGTTTTATGTATTTATAATTTTGGCTTTATTAGTTAAGATACCTATGTTTTTGGTTCATTTATGACTTCCTAAGGCTCATGTAGAGGCCCCTATTTCAGGTAGAATAATTCTTGCTGGTGTTTTATTAAAGTTAGGTGGTTATGGTATTTTTCGTGTTATAAAGGTTATTTCTTATTTGCGTTTAAAGTTTAATTATTTTTGATTGTCTTTAGGTTTATCTGGGGGTGTTATTGTAAGATTTATTTGTTTTCGTCAGGTTGATTTAAAGTCTTTAATTGCATATTCTTCTGTTGCTCATATAAGAATGGTTATTGGTGGATTGATGACTATGAATTGATGAGGTTGTGTAGGTTCTCTTTCTCTAATGGTTGGTCATGGTTTATGTTCTTCTGGTTTATTTTGTTTATCTAATATTATTTATGAACATTTAGGTAGACGAAGATTATTAATTAACAAGGGTATAATTAATTTGATGCCAAGAATGGCTTTATGATGATTTCTTTTAAGATCATCAAATATGGCTGCTCCTCCTTCTTTAAATTTGGTAGGTGAAATTAGATTATTAAATAGAATTATATCTTGATCTTCTTTTAGATTCTTTGCTTTGATTTTTTTATCTTTTTTTAGAGCTGTTTATACTTTGTATATATATTCTTATTCTCAGCATGGGAATTATTATTCTGGTGTTTATACTTGTTCTCTTGGTTATTTTCGTGAATATCATCTTTTACTTTTACATTGATTGCCTTTAAATATTCTCTGTTTAAAGGGTGAATATTTCTTTGTTTAGTTTGCTTAAGTATTTTAATTAAAAATATTGTTTTGTGGAATCAATGATATGAAGTTTTTCATCTTAGGCCGTGAATTTATTTTCTATTTGTTCTTTGAGTTTTTTTCTTTGTTTATTTCGAGAACTATAATTTTTATTTTAGGTATTTATTATTTAATAATTGATTATAGAGTTTTTGTTGAGTGAGAGCTTTTCAATTTAAATGGTTCTATAGTTGTTATAACTTTAATTTTGGATTGAATATCTCTTATTTTTATATCTTTTGTTATATATATTTCTTCTTTGGTTATTTATTATAGAGAGGATTATATATCTGGTGAAAAGAATATAAATCGTTTTATTATTATTGTTTTAATATTTATTCTTTCTATAGGTTTTTTAATTATTAGTCCTAATTTAATTAGAATTTTATTAGGTTGAGATGGTTTAGGTTTAGTTTCTTATTGTTTAGTTATTTATTATCAAAATGTAAAATCTTATAGTGCTGGTATATTAACTGCACTTTCTAATCGTATTGGTGATGTTGCTATTTTAATTTCTATTGCATGAATGTTAAATTTTGGTGGTTGAAATTATATTTATTATTATGATTTTATTTCTAATTCTTTTGAAATAAAGCTCATTACTATATTAATTGTTTTAGCAGCTATAACTAAGAGAGCTCAGATTCCTTTCTCTTCATGACTTCCTGCTGCTATAGCAGCTCCTACTCCTGTTTCTGCTTTAGTTCATTCTTCTACTCTTGTTACTGCTGGTGTTTATTTATTAATTCGTTTTAGACCAATATTGGATACTTATAATTGTGGTTGATTTTTACTTTTAATTGGTTGTATAACTATATTTATGGCTGGATTGGGCGCTAATTTTCAGTTTGATTTAAAGAAGATTATTGCTCTTTCTACTTTAAGACAACTTGGTTTAATAATAAGAATTTTGGCTATAGGTTATCCAAAGCTTGCATTTTTTCATTTATTGGCTCATGCTTTATTTAAGGCATTATTATTTATATGTGCAGGTTCAATAATTCATAATTTGAAGGATTCTCAGGATATTCGTTTTATAGGATCAATTGTTAATTTCATACCTTTAACTTCAGTTTGTTTTAATGTTTCTAGTTTATCTTTGTGTGGAATACCTTTTTTAGCGGGATTTTATTCAAAGGATTTAATTCTTGAGATGGTTTGTTTAAGATGAATTAATTGTTTAATTTTTTTTCTTTATTTTTTTTCTACTGGTTTAACTGCTTCTTATTCTTTTCGTTTGTTTTATTATTCAATATCTGGTGATAATAATTTTTATTCTAGATTTTCTTTTGATGATAAGGGTTATTATATTTCATTTGGAATAATTGGTCTATTGTTTGTTGCTGTTTTTGGTGGTAGTCTTTTATCTTGATTAATTTTTCCTATTCCTCATGTGATTGCTTTACCTTATTATTTAAAGTTTTTAACTATTACAGTTGTTATTTTAGGTGCTTATTTAGGTTATCTTATTTCTAATTTTGATTTTTCTCATAATTTATTTTCTTTAAGTATACTTTCTTTTGTTAGATTTGCTGGTTCTATATGATTTATACCTTTTCTTTCAACTAAGTTTATTAGATATATTCCTTTAAAAATAGGTTATTATTCATCTAAGTCATTTGATTATGGTTGAGGTGAATTACTTGGTGGTCAAGGTTTATATAGATTATTTATTTATTTAATTGGTTATATTCAAGGTTGATATGATTCTAATTTCAAGATTTATCTTTTAACTTTTATTTTTTGAATATTTATTTTGGTAATATTGTTTTTCGTTTACTTAAATAGCTTATAATTAGAGCGTGACACTGAAGATGTTAAGGAAGTATTTTTACTTTTAAGTATTTATAAATATAGATATATTATTTTTACAGTGAAAATGTAATGTTTTATTTAAACTATATAAATTTTAGAAATGTTAACGGAGTTTAACCGCTAATATAAAAAGTTAGCAGCTTTCATATTGGCTTTACATTTCCTTAATTGGAACTATTATAGTTCAATTATATTATTAACAGTAATATGCCTCTTTTTGGCTTCAATTAATAAGAATAAGGGTAGTACATACCAATCTTCCAGGTCGAAACTGACTGCAATATTTCGCTTCTTATTCTATTTAAGGTTGATTGATAATATCAATACTTTTTGAATGCAACCCAAATGTTATATTTAACTACAACCCTTTATTCTGCTCATTGTAATGCTCCTTGGTTTCATTCATGGTATAGTCCTCCTAATAGAACTAGAATAAAAAATATTGTTGATACTGTTCAGATTATAATGTCTGAAGTTTTAAAAATAATTACAATTGGTAGAATTAGTGCAATTTCTACATCAAAAATTAAAAAGATTACTGCGATTAGGAAGAATCGTATTGAGAATGGTATTCGTGCTGATCTTTTTGGATCAAACCCACATTCAAATGGTGATCTTTTTTCTCGATCATTAATTAATTTTTTTGATAGTGTTGTTGCCAGGATTATAACAATTATTGGAATAATAAATCTAATGAAAACTCTTGTTGATAGAATTAGAATTGTTTTTCTTGATTTATATCAAGCTTTCTGATTGGAAGTCAAATGTACTATTTATACTAGAAAAACAATTATCTACCTCATCAATAAATAGAGATATATAAGAATAATCATACTACGTCTACGAAGTGTCAGTATCATGCTGCTGCTTCAAATCCAAAGTGATGTCTTGGTGAAAATTGATTTATTGAGTGTCGAAGTAGACATGTTGATAAAAAGATTGTTCCAATAATTACGTGTAAACCATGGAATCCTGTTGCAACGAAGAATGTTGATCCATAAACTGCATCTGCAATGGTAAAAGGTGCTTCTCAATATTCATATGCTTGAAGTATTGTAAAGTATAGTCCTAATAACACTGTGAAGAATAATCCTTGTAGTGCTTGAGTATGATTAGATTCCATTAAACTATGATGTGCTCATGTTACTGTTACTCCTGATGCTAAAAGAATAGCTGTATTAAGTAATGGAATTTGTATAGGGTTAAAGGGTTGAATTCCTATTGGAGGTCATAGTATTCCAAGTTCAATTGTTGGTGCTAATCTTCTTCTAAAGAATGCTCAAAAAAAAGAAACGAAAAATAATACCTCTGATGCAATAAATAAAATTATTCCTCATCCTAATCCAATTGATACAAATCCTGTATGTAATCCTTGATATGTTCCTTCTCGTACTACATCTCGTCATCATTGAATTATAGTTAGTAGGGTAATTCCAAATCCAATTATGAATAAGTTAATATTAAATAGGTGGAATCATTTTGCTAGTCCTGATACTAGGACTATTGCTCCAATTGCTCCTGTTAATGGTCAAGGTCTATAGCCTACTAAGTGGAATGGGTGGTTTGAGTGAGTTGTTAACATAGGTTTAATATACTTCTCTAGAATATAGAATTCTTAGAATTGAGAAAACATAGGCTTGAATTATTGCTACTGCTGATTCTAGAATTAATAGAAGTATTTGTCCAATAATTAGTAATGAGATTAAGTTTATTGCTATAGATGGTCCTGTGTTTCCTAATAAGGTTAATAATAAGTGTCCTGCAATTATATTTGCTGCCAACCGTACTGCTAATGTACCTGGTCGAATAACATTACTAATTGTTTCAATTAGTACTATAAATGATATTAATGCAGGCGGTGTACCTTGTGGTACAAGGTGTGTAAATATATGATTAGTATGGTTAATTCATCCAAATAATATAAATCTTAGCCATATAGGTAGGACAATTGCAAATGTTAATGCTAAATGTCTTGTTCTAGTAAAAATATAAGGGAATAATCCTATGAAATTGTTAAATAATATTATAATAAAAATTGAGATGAAAATGAATGTTGTTCCATTAAATGATTTTGGTCCAAGAAGTGTTTTAAATTCATTATGTAAGGTTAAATTTAGTTTATTTCAGATAATGTTAATTCGTGATGGTGTAAGTCAAAATAGTGATGGGATTAATAATAGTCCTAGAAATGTTCTAGTTCAATTTAATGATAAATTAAAGATGTTAGTTGATGGGTCAAATGTTGAGAATAGATTTGTTATCATTTTCAATTTAAGTTTTTTATTTCAATTGTTCCTTTTTCTGCTCTTTTAATAAGGTTAGGTTTAAATGAGAAGAAGTTTATTTGATTAAACAAGATTAATGTAGCTGAAAATATAATGAATAGTGAGAATCATATAAGAGGGGATATTTGAGGGATTTGGAAATAATTTCCCCATCAGAAGTAGTCGTTAATTTACTATTATTCGGTTTAAGAGACCATTACTTACTTTCAGTCATCTGATGAATTTCAAGGTGTACTAATTTTTTTTAGTTACTTTAGATTGACACTCTAATGTTATTTATTTTAACTAACTCCTTAAATTATCTTAGATAATCACTTTATAAATAAATTTACTGAAGTTCTTTCAATTACAATTGGTATAAATCTGTGGTTTGCTCCACAGATTTCTGAGCATTGTCCAAAGAATAATCCAGGTCGATTTATTGTGAATGTTCCTTGATTTAACCGACCTGGCGTTGCATCAATTTTAACCCCTAATGCAGGAACTGCTCATGAGTGTAGAACATCTGATGCTCTTGTTAATACTCGTACTTATGTATTTATTGGTAGGATTGTTCGGTTATCTACATCTAGTAGTCGGAATCCATCATTTTCTAGGTCTTGTTCTGGTGTTATATAAGTGTCAAATTCTACGTCTATGAAGTCTGAATATTCATATCTTCAATATCATTGTCGTCCAATGGTTTTAATTGTAATTATTGCATCTACTGAATCATCAAGTAAATATAATAGTCGTAATGATGGAAGGGCAATAAAAATTAATGTAATTGCTGGTAAAGCTGTTCAGACTGTTTCAATTAAATGTCCATGAAGTATATTACGGTTAGTATAGGCACATCATAGTTTAATGGAATCTAATCATACTCAAGCACTACAAGGATTATTCTTCACAGTGTTATTAGGACTATACTTTACAATACTTCAAGCATATGAATATTGAGAAGCACCTTTTACCATTGCAGATGCAGTTTATGGATCAACATTCTTTGTTGCAACAGGATTCCATGGTTTACACGTAATTATTGGAACAATCTTTTTATCAACATGTCTACTTCGACACTCAATAAATCAATTTTCACCAAGACATCACTTTGGATTTGAAGCAGCAGCATGATACTGACACTTCGTAGACGTAGTATGATTATTCTTATATATCTCTATTTATTGATGAGGTAGATAATTGTTTTTCTAGTATAAATAGTACATTTGACTTCCAATCAGAAAGCTTGATATAAATCAAGAAAAACAATTCTAATTCTATCAACAAGAGTTTTCATTAGATTTATTATTCCAATAATTGTTATAATCCTGGCAACAACACTATCAAAAAAATTAATTAATGATCGAGGAAAAAGATCACCATTTGAATGTGGGTTTGATCCAAAAAGATCAGCACGAATACCATTCTCAATACGATTCTTCCTAATCGCAGTAATCTTTTTAATTTTTGATGTAGAAATTGCACTAATTCTACCAATTGTAATTATTTTTAAAACTTCAGACATTATAATCTGAACAGTATCAACAATATTTTTTATTCTAGTTCTATTAGGAGGACTATACCATGAATGAAACCAAGGAGCATTACAATGAGCAGAATAAAGGGTTGTAGTTAAATATAACATTTGGGTTGCATTCAAAAAGTATTGATATTATCAATCAACCTTAAATAGAATAAGAAGCGAAATATTGCAGTCAGTTTCGACCTGGAAGATTGGTATGTACTACCCTTATTCTTATTAATTGAAGCCAAAAAGAGGCGTATTACTGTTAATAATATAATTGAACTATAATAGTTCCAATTAAGGAAATGTAAAGCCAATATGAAAGCTGCTAACTTTTTATATTAGCGGTTAAACTCCGTTAACATTTCTAAAATTTATATAGTTTAAATAAAACATTACATTTTCACTGTAAAAATAATATATCTATATTTATAAATACTTAAAAGTAAAAATACTTCCTTAACATCTTCAGTGTCACGCTCTAATTATAAGCTATTTAAGTAAACGAAAAACAATATTACCAAAATAAATATTCAAAAAATAAAAGTTAAAAGATAAATCTTGAAATTAGAATCATATCAACCTTGAATATAACCAATTAAATAAATAAATAATCTATATAAACCTTGACCACCAAGTAATTCACCTCAACCATAATCAAATGACTTAGATGAATAATAACCTATTTTTAAAGGAATATATCTAATAAACTTAGTTGAAAGAAAAGGTATAAATCATATAGAACCAGCAAATCTAACAAAAGAAAGTATACTTAAAGAAAATAAATTATGAGAAAAATCAAAATTAGAAATAAGATAACCTAAATAAGCACCTAAAATAACAACTGTAATAGTTAAAAACTTTAAATAATAAGGTAAAGCAATCACATGAGGAATAGGAAAAATTAATCAAGATAAAAGACTACCACCAAAAACAGCAACAAACAATAGACCAATTATTCCAAATGAAATATAATAACCCTTATCATCAAAAGAAAATCTAGAATAAAAATTATTATCACCAGATATTGAATAATAAAACAAACGAAAAGAATAAGAAGCAGTTAAACCAGTAGAAAAAAAATAAAGAAAAAAAATTAAACAATTAATTCATCTTAAACAAACCATCTCAAGAATTAAATCCTTTGAATAAAATCCCGCTAAAAAAGGTATTCCACACAAAGATAAACTAGAAACATTAAAACAAACTGAAGTTAAAGGTATGAAATTAACAATTGATCCTATAAAACGAATATCCTGAGAATCCTTCAAATTATGAATTATTGAACCTGCACATATAAATAATAATGCCTTAAATAAAGCATGAGCCAATAAATGAAAAAATGCAAGCTTTGGATAACCTATAGCCAAAATTCTTATTATTAAACCAAGTTGTCTTAAAGTAGAAAGAGCAATAATCTTCTTTAAATCAAACTGAAAATTAGCGCCCAATCCAGCCATAAATATAGTTATACAACCAATTAAAAGTAAAAATCAACCACAATTATAAGTATCCAATATTGGTCTAAAACGAATTAATAAATAAACACCAGCAGTAACAAGAGTAGAAGAATGAACTAAAGCAGAAACAGGAGTAGGAGCTGCTATAGCAGCAGGAAGTCATGAAGAGAAAGGAATCTGAGCTCTCTTAGTTATAGCTGCTAAAACAATTAATATAGTAATGAGCTTTATTTCAAAAGAATTAGAAATAAAATCATAATAATAAATATAATTTCAACCACCAAAATTTAACATTCATGCAATAGAAATTAAAATAGCAACATCACCAATACGATTAGAAAGTGCAGTTAATATACCAGCACTATAAGATTTTACATTTTGATAATAAATAACTAAACAATAAGAAACTAAACCTAAACCATCTCAACCTAATAAAATTCTAATTAAGTTAGGACTAATAATTAAAAAACCTATAGAAATAATAAATATTAAAACAATACTAATAAAACGATTTATATTCTTTTCACCAGATATATAATCCTCTCTATAATAAATAACCAAAGAAGAAATATATATAACAAAAGATATAAAAATAAGAGATATTCAATCCAAAATGAAAGTTATAACAACTATAGAACCATTTAAAGTGAAAAGCTCTCACTCAACAAAAACTCTATAATCAATTATTAAATAATAAATACCTAAAATAAAAATTATAGTTCTCGAAATAAACAAAGAAAAAAAACTCAAAGAACAAATAGAAAATAAATTGACGGCCTAAGATGAAAAACTTCATATCATTGATTCCACAAAACAATATTTTTAATTAAAATACTTAAGCAAACTAAACAAAGAAATATTCACCCTTTAAACAGAGAATATTTAAAGGCAATCAATGTAAAAGTAAAAGATGATATTCACGAAAATAACCAAGAGAACAAGTATAAACACCAGAATAATAATTCCCATGCTGAGAATAATAATATATATACAAAGTATAAACAGCTCTAAAAAAAGATAAAAAAATCAAAGCAAAGAATCTAAAAGAAGATCAAGATATAATTCTATTTAATAATCTAATTTCACCTACCAAATTTAAAGAAGGAGGAGCAGCCATATTTGATGATCTTAAAAGAAATCATCATAAAGCCATTCTTGGCATCAAATTAATTATACCCTTGTTAACTAATAATCTTCGTCTACCTAAACGTTCATAAATAATATTAGATAAACAAAATAAACCAGAAGAACATAAACCATGACCAACCATTAGAGAAAGAGAACCTACACAACCTCATCAATTCATAGTCATCAATCCACCAATAACCATTCTTATATGAGCAACAGAAGAATATGCAATTAAAGACTTTAAATCAACCTGACGAAAACAAATAAATCTTACAATAACACCCCCAGATAAACCTAAAGACAATCAAAAATAATTAAACTTTAAACCCAAATAAGAAATAACCTTTATAACACGAAAAATACCATAACCACCTAACTTTAATAAAACACCAGCAAGAATTATTCTACCTGAAATAGGGGCCTCTACATGAGCCTTAGGAAGTCATAAATGAACCAAAAACATAGGTATCTTAACTAAAAAAGCCAAAATTATAAATACATAAAACATAAAATAATAAGAACCAAAATCAACCAATAAAGGAAAATATAAAGTATTAGAAAAATCATAAAACTAATAATAAAACTAATAATAAAGGTAATCTAGTTAAATAAACACCAGCCTGCAAACGCTCAGGTTGATAACCCCAAACCCAAAATTAAAAGTAAAGTAGGAACTAATCTAGCCTCAAAAAAAATATAAAAAGAAAGAAGACTTAATCTAGGCAAGATGAACAATAAAGCATAATTATTAAAATCAAAACCATAAAAACAAAAAAATTAGAATGATATGAACTTAAATAAACTGAACCTCTAGCAGTGATTATTAAAGAACAAATCCAAAAAACTAAGTAAAATTAAACTAAAAGAAAAATAATCAATACCAAAATAATATCTAATTATATTCAAATCAGCATATGAATAAACACAAATTATAAAAACAAAACCCGACAGAAACATTAAAGAATGAACCAACCATCAACAATTATTTAATAAACAAAGATGGGATCAAAAGAAATAGTTATAAATAAATACTTTAACATAAAGATAAAACCAAAAGAATTAAAAAAATCATTACCATGAGAACGAATTATTGAAACTAAAATAGAAAGACCTAAAGCACCCTCACAAACAGAAAAAACTAAAAAAATAACAGGAAAAAAATAATCATAATCAAACTCAATAAGAAAAACAATAACTAACATAAATAAAGAAAGAACAATATATTCTAATCTCAAAAGAACCATTAATAAATGTTTACGTTTAGAAGAAAAAACATAAACACCAACAAAATAAATCAATAAAGAAGTAAAAATAGAGAATATAAACATTAGTTTTAATAGTTTAAAAAAAATGCCGGTCTTGTAAACCGGGAAATAAGTCCAAGCCCCCACTTTTAAAACTTCAGAGGTGGAAAAGCTTCCATCATCGGTCCCCAAAACCGGTATTTTAAATAAACTACCCTCTGAAATGATCAAAATAATAATTATATCATTATCAAATGTAATAAATATTAATTTTATTAAATTAAGACACCCAATATCAATAATGCTTTTTGATTATCCTTCAAGACCTTCCTAGTATGGATTAATAAACAGGAACAATAATAGAAAGATATTGATTATCATATATTTTATTTTTTAACATTTCTTGGGTGGTATACTAGTATTATTTATTTACATTACAAGAAATTGCATCAAACGAAATATTTCAGCCTAAATCAATCACTATAATTATTACATTAATAATGTGAGTATTTATCATATTAATATTAATTATTCTAGATATATCTATATTTATAGACTTTTTCAAAAACACCGAAACTATAAATATTGATAATTCAATCAATTATCAAGAAATAACAATATCTTTAGAAAAATTATATAATAGACCAACATTCATTATTACAATAATAATAATAATTTATTTATTTTTAGCACTACTAGCAGTTGTTAAAATCACCAATATTTAATCAGGGACCTATTCGTAAAATATGATAATTACTAATGAATAAAACCCTTACGATTAAGACATCCTTTAATTAAAATTATTAATAACTCTTTAATTGACTTACCTGCCCCAACAAATATTTCATTTTGATGAAATTTTGGATCCCTATTAGGGTTATGTTTGGTAATTCAAATCGTAACTGGACTATTTTTAGCTATACATTATACATCAAATATTGAAATAGCATTCAGTAGTGTAGTACACATCTGCCGAGACATAAATAATGGTTGAATTATCCGAACCTTACACGCAAATGGAGCATCTATATTTTTTATTTGTATTTACTTACATGTAGGACGGGGAATTTACTATGGATCTTATATATATATACATACCTGAATAATTGGTACAGTGATTTTATTTTTAGTTATAGCACTGCATTTATAGGATATGTCTTACCCTGAGGCCAAATATCTTTTTGAGGTGCAACAGTAATTACTAATTTATTATCAGCAATCCCATACTTAGGAACAGATTTAGTCCAATGAGTATGTGGAGGATTCGCTGTTGATAATGCAACATTAAATCGATTCTTCACATTCCATTTTGTGATTACCATTTATTATTGCTGCTATAGCAGCAATTCATTTATTTTTCTTCACCCAAACAGGATCTAATAATCCTCTTGGACTAAATGGAGATATTGAAAAAATTCCATTCCATCCATACTTTACCTTTAAGGATTCTATTACATTTGTAAATAATAACATCATTATTAATTATACTATGTTTTAATTAATCCTTGCCTATTAGGAGATCCAGATAACTTTGTACCTGCCAACCCATTAGTAACACCAGTTCACATTCAACCAGAATGATATTTCCTATTTGCATATGCAATTCTACGATCTATCCCTAATAAGTTAGGAGGTGTTATTGCATTATTTTTATCAATTAGAATCTTAATAATTTTACCATTTTATAATAATACACCATTCCGAGGCATTCAATTTTACCCTATTAATCAAATTTTATTCTGAATTATAGAAGTTGTTGTATGCTTACTAACGTGAATTGGTAAACGACCTGTTGAAGAACCTTATATTATAACAGGTCAAATCTTAACATTTATTTACTTCACATATTTCTTAATTAATGTCCATGTCGCAAACGCATGAGATAAATTAATTAAGGAATAAAGATAATTAGCTTAGGAAAAGCATATGTTTTGAAAACATAAAATTAGAAGTTTAACTCTTCTATTAACTTTTCTCAAAAAATTTCACTAAACAAATGAGATAAATAAAATCTTTTAAACCAACAAAGAAAATAAAAAAATTCAAAGATAAAGGTAAAAAACTTTTTCAAGCTAAGTACATTAATTTATCATAACGGAACCGTGGTAATGTTCCACGAACCCAAATAAAACCAAAAGATATAATAGCAAGCTTAATAAAAAATATAAAAGAATAAAAATCACCACCCAAAAAAATTAAAGCCAATAACATTCTTATGAAGACAATTCTAGTATATTCAGCTAAAAAAATTAAAGTAAAACCACCTGCACCATACTCAATATTAAATCCTGAAAACTAACTCAGATTCCCCTTCAGCAAAATCAAAAGGAGTACGATTAGTTCAGCTAAGCAAGAAGCAAAACAAGCTAAAGCTAAAGGAAAAGAAATAATAATAAATCAACAATAAAGCTGATAGTTTATAAAATCAAACATATTAAAACTACAATTAAAATAATTAAAGACAATAAAATTAAAGCTAAACTAACTTCATAAGAAATTGTTTTGAGCAACAGAACGAAGAGAACCTAATAATGAATAATTTGAATTAGAAGATCAACCAGCAATTATAACAGTATAAACACCTAATCTAGTACAACATAAAAAAAATAAAAATCCATAAGAAAAATAAACACATATAAGTTAAATAAGGAAAAATTACTCAAACGGCTAAAGAAATCATTAAATTAAAAACAGGGGAAAAATAATAAAGTAGGTAATTAGATATAATAGGAATTGGCTGCTCCTTACAAATTAACTTAATAGCATCTCTAAATGGCTGAGGAATTCCAACAAAACCTACCTTATTTGGACCCTTTCGAATCTGAATATAACCTAAAACCTTACGCTCTAATAAAGTTAAAAAGGCAACACTAATTAAAACACAAATAACCAATAAAAGAAAATTCAAAATAAATATAAATAAATCATAAAGTATCAATACTATTTGTAGAAAAAATCTACATAAATGAATTCTAAATTCAACACATTAATCTGTCAAAATAGTAAATAAATTAATATTAATCAATATAACAAAAAATATTTAACCATATGGTCCTTTCGTACTAATATGGATTAACAATCTTAGGATAGAAACCGACCTGGCTCACGCCGGTCTGAACTCAGATCATGTAAGAATTTAAAGGTCGAACAGACCTAATCATTGGGCTCCTGCACCCAAAATTTTTCTTAATCCAACATCGAGGTCGCAATCTGCTTTGTCGATATGAGCTCTCAAAAACAATTACGCTGTTATCCCTAAGGTAACTTAATCTTATGATCATAAATTATGGATCAAAATAACAAACATAAATAAATGATATAATAATGAAGAGTTTATCTATTCTTCATGTCACCCCAACAAAACATCATCATTAAATATAGAAAGACAAACAAAAAACTATTTAAAAGTAAAATGTCAAGCTCTATAGGGTCTTCTCGTCCTAAAGAAGAATTTAAGCCTTTTGACTCAAAAGTTAAATTCAAAAATTTATTAAGAGACAGTTGATTTCTCGTCAAGCCATTCATTCCAGCCACTAATTAAGAGACTAATGATTATGCTACCTTTGCACGGTCAAAATACCGCGGCTCTTTAAAAATACGCTCAGTGAGCAGGCCAGACCTCAAAATATAAACAAGAGGACATGTTTTTGATAAACACTCGGAAATCAATTTTGCCTAGTTCCTTATAATAAGTTCACAAGGTAAAAATTTCATACAAATAAATATACTAATTCTATCATTATTACAAAAATTTTAAAATTAAATTAATAATCTTAATAAAAAACCTAAAATATTTATAAAATCAAAATAAAAAATAATGAACTAAAGCGTAATCTTAAAGATAGCTGGTTTAAAGCTTACTATTATATTTCTATAAAATAAATTATAGGTTATTAACTTCAAAGCTTATCCCTTAAAGAATAAATAAGTTAATATTTTTACTTAAAAAATTAAATAAAAACAAATAACTTTAAAAAATTAAATTTTTTCTTAAGAAACTAGATATCTTGGGAAACGATTAACATCTCATTTCTATAAATAATTTAATAATAATTATGATACATTAACTATAAATTATTTATAAATCAACCCAAATCGAGACAAGTAAAATAAATACTAAAATTTTGATAAACCCTGATACAAAAGGTACAATAAATAAAATCTACTTAAAAAAATTTAAAATAATATTTCATAAAACACTTACATTACCAATAAACTATAATTTAAAAAATCAATTCTATAAAATATACTAAGACAAAAATACAATAAAATTATTTATATTAAATAATTAAATAAACAAAAAATAAATATAATAAAATAAATAATCAAGATATCCTGATTTGCACAAAAAAATTTTCAATGTAAATGAAACACTTTACTAATAAGTTATATCTTGAAACTCTTCCTAGATACACTTTCCAGTACATCTACTATGTTACGACTTATCTCATCTAAATTGAAGCTACTTTAAAATAAAATAGAATAATCAATAATGAGAGCGACGGGCGATGTGTACACATCTCAGAGCCAATATCAGTTAAATTAAATAAATTAAATTACTATCAAATCCACCTTCATTAACAGTATTTCAATATCAAATCCGTTATAAACAAAAATCTATTGTAACCCACCTCCTCTTAACTATAAGCTGCACCTTGACCTGAAATATTTTATAATTATAAATCTTGAGAATTATAACTCTAAAAAGATTCTCTGATAACGGAGATATACAAACAAATAAATTAAGTAGAGTAAATCATGTATTATCAATCATGGGGTAGGTTCCTCTGAATGGAATGAGATACCGCCAAATTCTTTGGGTTTAAAGACCTTAACTAATAGTACCCTGGTAAATATAATTAACATTTAAAATAATAGGGTATCTAATCCTAGTTTATTATTTAAATTTCACAGATTCATAAAAAGGGCCACAAATAAATTTTAACATTTCACCTTACAAATTTATATTTCAACCCTAATAATATAAACAACTGTTTTAACCAATAATATTCACTTGTATCAATCGTATAACCGCGGCTGCTGGCCCGAATTATGCCGATACTAAATCAATTGCTAAATCCAAAATCACTTGATAATTAAATCAAATTACTGAAAAAAGAACATTTAGTCTAACAAAACTTACATATAATACAAAGAAAAAGTGAATAAACAAGCAAGAATAAAACTTTTAACAATAAAAAATAAGAAAATTTTAAATCTATTAATTCAGGAAAAAATAAAAGATTCAAATATTTAAAGAAAAAAAAAGAAAAAAACCACAAACATTAGCAAAAAAAAAAGAAACGCCCCTATGTATGATAACAACAACTTCTCTATTATATATAATTAAAGATTAATATGGGACATGTATAGCAATAAATGTATTATATTCTTTCTTATTTAATCTTTCTTTTCACTAATAAATAAGAAAGATTAAATAATATAATAAATATATTTTATACAATTATGTAATTTAATATAATATGTTATTAATATGAATTCTTTTTTTTATATTAAGTTAACTTTCATATATATTAGTTAAATAATCTAATTATAGATAATTTACATAATTATATTATTATAATTAATATAATTATTTATATTAATTATAATATTTTATATTTAAATTAATAATTTTATTTATTATATCCAATTATAATAATATTAAATATTAAATTACATATTATTATATATATTATATTATAATAACCTATTTTAAGCTAAAAACATAAGTAGCTATAATCCTAGGTAAATAATTGCATTAAAATAATCAATTGATAATGGTAAGATGAACTTATAATACTTTAATTTCAATTAAATGTAATATATTAATATAAATTATTTATTATATATATATATATATATAAAAAAATAAAATGAGCAGGATAAATTAATCCTAATTAAACAAAACAATACATAAAAGAATTTCAAAAAAAACTTTCGATTTATATATTAAATAAATGAAGTGCCTGATTAAAGGGTTACCTTGATAGGGTAAATAAAGTAAACAAAATTACCTTCATTAAAATTACATAAGATAGAATTAAACTACCTCCTTTAGTATCAAAAACTAACGTCATCATACACCTTAATGTAAAAAGGTAAGCTAAACAAGCTAATGGGATCATACCCCATTTATAGAGGTATCAATCCTCTCCTTTTTAATGACCAACAACTCTACAAAACTTCTCTTCCTATCAACATTAATGATAGGAACGATCCTGTCCATTTCATCAAATTCCTGATTTGGGGTTTGAATAGGACTTGAGATCAACTTACTTTCATTTATTCCGCTCCTAACAAGAAATAAAAATATAATAATAAATGAATCATCAATTAAATATTTTATTGTCCAAGCAATAGCATCGACAATATTATTATTTTCAATTTTGCTGATTCAAATAAAATATCCCATGGGATGGGAAACAGAATTTATCCCATCAATAATAATTAGATCTAGACTATTATTAAAGATTGGAGCTGCACCTTTCCATTTCTGATTTCCAGAAGTTATAGGAGCATCAAGATGAAATAATTGTTTAACATTAATAACATGACAAAAAATCGCCCCAATAATGGTCTTATCTTATTGTATTCAATTAAGAACTTTTATTTGAACAATTATTATCTTAAGAATTATTATTGGGGTAATAGGAGGTTTAAATCAAACATCCTTACGACAACTTTTAGCATATTCATCAATCAGACATCTAGGTTGAATAATTAGATCATTAACAGTCAGAGAAAACATCTGAGAACTATACTTCATTATTTACTCACTATTAAGATTAATTATAGTTTTATTATTTAAGCAAATAAATTTATTTTCATAAATCAAATTTATTCAGCCAGAAATATAAAAACCGAAATTAAATTCATAATATTCTTATCTTTATTATCTTTAGGTGGACTACCACCATTCCTTGGATTCTTACCAAAATGAATTGTAATACAATCATTAATAGAAAACAATATAACAACTATTATAACTATTGTAGTTGTATTAACTACAATTACACTCTACTACTATATACGTATTAGATTCTCAGCTCTAATTATATCATACACAGAGAATTCGTGATCTATAAAGATAAAGTCCCAAAAATCAAGAATCATTCTTCCTATAACAGTAATAATTTCAACAATAGGATTGATTTCAACATCAAACTTAATTTCATTATACTAAGGACTTAAGTTAATCAAACTAATAACCTTCAAAGTTATAATTAAAAGAATAATCTTTTAGGCCTTAGTAAAATTTTACACCTCTAGAATTGCAGTCTAGAATCATAATTGAATATAAGACCTAAATATGATAAGAGAGAAAACATCTCATAAGTAGATTTACAGTCTACCACCTAAAATTCAGCCATCTTACCGCAAAAATGATTATTCTCAACAAACCATAAGGACATTGGTACTTTATACTTCATATTTGGAGCATGAGCAGGAATAGTAGGAACATCAATAAGAATACTTATTCGTGCTGAACTTGGCCAACCCGGATCTCTAATTGGGGATGACCAGATTTATAATGTTATTATTACAGCTCACGCATTTGTAATAATTTTCTTTATAGTAATACCTATTATAATTGGTGGATTTGGTAATTGACTTGTTCCACTAATAATTGGTGCACCAGATATAGCATTTCCACGAATAAATAATATAAGTTTTTGATTACTACCACCTTCACTAACCCTTCTTCTTACATCTTCTATAGTAGATAATGGTGCTGGTACAGGATGAACAGTTTACCCTCCTCTAGCAGGAGCTATTGCACACGGGGGTGCATCTGTAGATCTAGCTATTTTTTCACTGCACTTAGCAGGTGTATCATCTATTCTTGGTGCAGTGAATTTCATTACAACAGCAATTAATATACGATCAGAAAGTATAACTTTAGATCAAACACCTTTATTTGTATGATCTGTAGCTATTACAGCATTACTTCTCCTTCTTTCACTTCCAGTTTTAGCAGGAGCTATTACTATATTATTAACAGATCGAAATTTAAATACATCATTCTTTGACCCTGCAGGAGGGGGTGACCCAATTCTATATCAACATCTATTTTGATTCTTTGGACACCCAGAAGTTTATATTTTAATTCTACCGGGGTTCGGAATTATTTCACATATTGTATGTCAAGAAAGAGGAAAAATTGAATCATTTGGAACATTAGGTATAATTTATGCTATACTATCAATTGGACTAATAGGATTTATTGTATGAGCACATCATATATTTACAGTAGGAATGGATGTTGACACACGAGCATATTTTACATCAGCAACAATAATTATTGCTGTACCTACAGGAATTAAGATATTTAGATGATTAGCTACATTATATGGAACTAAATTCAAGTTCAATCCACCATTATTATGAGCTCTAGGATTTATTTTCCTATTTACAATTGGTGGATTAACAGGATTAGTATTAGCAAATTCATCACTTGATATTGTATTACATGATACATATTATGTAGTAGCCCACTTTCATTATGTATTATCTATAGGAGCAGTATTTGCAATTATAGGAGGTGTCATTCAATGATATCCACTATTTACAGGATTAACTATAAATAATACATGATTAAAAATCCAATTTACAATTATATTCATTGGAGTAAATTTAACATTCTTTCCTCAACACTTCCTAGGATTAGCAGGAATACCTCGACGATACTCTGACTACCCAGACGCATATACATCATGAAACGTAGTATCAAGAAACACACGCGAGACAGATTGTAGGAATCATTATATTCATTGTAATTATATGAGAAAGAATGATTACAAAACCGAGGCAATTATATTTAGAGCTAACATAAGAAGATCAACAGAATGACTACAAAATAACCCTCCTGCAGAACATAGTTACTCAGAATTACCATTAATCTCTAGATTCTAATATGGCAGATTAGTGCAGTAGATTTAAGCTCTACAAATAAAGGTTTGCCTTTTATTAGAAAATATTTATTAATGGCAACATGATCAAATTTATCTCTTCAAGATGGAGCTTCACCATTAATGGAGCAATTATCATTCTTTCATGATCATACTGTGGTCGTATTATTATTAATTACAGTAATTGTAGGTTATGCCCTAAGTTATATATTATTTATTGCCTATACTAACCGTAATATACTTCATGGACATTTAATTGAAAAAATGTGAACAGCTTTACCAGCAATTACATTAATTTTTATTGCCCTTCCATCATTACGACTATTATATTTACTTGATGATTCAGTAGATGCAATAATTACAATTAAAACCATTGGACGACAATGATATTGAAGATATGAATATTCAGACTTCATAGGCGTAGAATTTGACACTTATATAACACCAGAACAAGACCTAGAAAATGATGGATTCCGACTACTAGATGTAGATAACCGAACAATCCTACCAATAAATACAGAAGTACGAGTATTAACAAGAGCATCAGATGTTCTACACTCATGAGCAGTTCCTGCATTAGGGGTTAAAATTGATGCAACGCCAGGTCGGTTAAATCAAGGAACATTCACAATAAATCGACCTGGATTATTCTTTGGACAATGCTCAGAAATCTGTGGAGCAAACCACAGATTTATACCAATTGTAATTGAAAGAACTTCAGTAAATTTATTTATTAAGTGATTATCTAAGATAATTTAAGGAGTTAGTTAAAATAAATAACATTAGAGTGTCAATCTAAAATAACTAAAAAAAATTAGTACACCTTGAAATTCATCAGATGACTGAAAGTAAGTAATGGTCTCTTAAACCAAATAATAGTAAATTAACGACTACTTCTGATGGGGAAATTATATCCAAATCCCTCAAATATCCCCTCTTATATGATTCTCACTATTCATTATATTTTCAGCTACATTAATCTTGTTTAATCAAATAAACTTCTTCTCATTTAAACCTAACCTTATTAAAAGAGCAGAAAAATGAACAATTGAAATAAAAAACTTAAATTGAAAATGATAACAAATCTATTCTCAACATTTGACCCATCAACTAACATCTTTAATTTATCATTAAATTGAACTAGAACATTTCTAGGACTATTATTAATCCCATCACTATTTTGACTTACACCATCACGAATTAACATTATCTGAAATAAACTAAATTTAACCTTACATAATGAATTTAAAACACTTCTTGGACCAAAATCATTTAATGGAACAACATTCATTTTCATCTCAATTTTTATTATAATATTATTGAACAATTTCATAGGATTATTCCCTTATATTTTTACTAGAACAAGACATTTAGCATTAACATTTGCAATTGCCCTACCTATATGGCTAAGATTTATATTATTTGGATGAATTAACCATACTAATCATATATTTACACACCTTGTACCACAAGGTACACCGCCTGCATTAATATCATTTATAGTACTAATTGAAACAATTAGTAATGTTATTCGACCAGGTACATTAGCAGTACGGTTGGCAGCAAATATAATTGCAGGACACTTATTATTAACCTTATTAGGAAACACAGGACCATCTATAGCAATAAACTTAATCTCATTACTAATTATTGGACAAATACTTCTATTAATTCTAGAATCAGCAGTAGCAATAATTCAAGCCTATGTTTTCTCAATTCTAAGAACTCTATATTCTAGAGAAGTATATTAAACCTATGTTAACAACTCACTCAAACCACCCATTCCACTTAGTAGACTATAGACCTTGACCATTAACAGGAGCAATTGGAGCAATAGTCCTAGTATCAGGACTAGCAAAATGATTCCACCTATTTAATATTAACTTATTCATAATTGGATTTGGAATTACCCTACTAACTATAACTCAATGATGATGAGATGTAGTACGACAAGGAACATATCAAGGATTACATACAGGATTTGTATCAATTGGATTACGATGAGGAATAATTTTATTTATTGCATCAGAGGTATTATTTTTCGTTTCTTTTTTTTGAGCATTCTTTAGAAGAAGATTAGCACCAACAATTGAACTAGGAATACTATGACCTCCAATAGGAATTCAACCCTTTAACCCTATACAAATTCCATTACTTAATACAGCTATTCTTTTAGCATCAGGAGTAACAGTAACATGAGCACATCATAGTTTAATGGAATCTAATCATACTCAAGCACTACAAGGATTATTCTTAACAGTGTTATTAGGACTATACTTTACAATACTTCAAGCATATGAATATTGAGAAGCACCTTTTACCATTGCAGATGCAGTTTATGGATCAACATTCTTTGTTGCAACAGGATTCCATGGTTTACACGTAATTATTGGAACAATCTTTTTATCAACATGTCTACTTCGACACTCAATAAATCAATTTTCACCAAGACATCACTTTGGATTTGAAGCAGCAGCATGATACTGACACTTCGTAGACGTAGTATGATTATTCTTATATATCTCTATTTATTGATGAGGTAGATAATTGTTTTTCTAGTATAAATAGTACATTTGACTTCCAATCAGAAAGCTTGATATAAATCAAGAAAAACAATTCTAATTCTATCAACAAGAGTTTTCATTAGATTTATTATTCCAATAATTGTTATAATCCTGGCAACAACACTATCAAAAAAATTAATTAATGATCGAGGAAAAAGATCACCATTTGAATGTGGGTTTGATCCAAAAAGATCAGCACGAATACCATTCTCAATACGATTCTTCCTAATCGCAGTAATCTTTTTAATTTTTGATGTAGAAATTGCACTAATTCTACCAATTGTAATTATTTTTAAAACTTCAGACATTATAATCTGAACAGAATCAACAATATTTTTTATTCTAGTTCTATTAGGAGGACTATACCATGAATGAAACCAAGGAGCATTACAATGAGCAGAATAAAGGGTTGTAGTTAAATATAACATTTGGGTTGCATTCAAAAAGTATTGATATTATCAATCAACCTTAAATAGAATAAGAAGCGAAATATTGCAGTCAGTTTCGACCTGGAAGATTGGTATGTACTACCCTTATTCTTATTAATTGAAGCCAAAAAGAGGCGTATTACTGTTAATAATATAATTGAACTATAATAGTTCCAATTAAGGAAATGTAAAGCCAATATGAAAGCTGCTAACTTTTTATATTAGCAGTTAAACTCCGTTAACATTTCTAAAATTTATATAGTTTAAATAAAACATTACATTTTCACTGTAAAAATAATATATCTATATTTATAAATACTTAAAAGTAAAAATACTTCCTTAACATCTTCAGTGTCACGCTCTAATTATAAGCTATTTAAGTAAACGAAAAACAATATTACCAAAATAAATATTCAAAAAATAAAAGTTAAAAGATAAATCTTGAAATTAGAATCATATCAACCTTGAATATAACCAATTAAATAAATAAATAATCTATATAAACCTTGACCACCAAGTAATTCACCTCAACCATAATCAAATGACTTAGATGAATAATAACCTATTTTTAAAGGAATATATCTAATAAACTTAGTTGAAAGAAAAGGTATAAATCATATAGAACCAGCAAATCTAACAAAAGAAAGTATACTTAAATAAAATAAATTATGAGAAAAATCAAAATTAGAAATAAGATAACCTAAATAAGCACCTAAAATAACAACTGTAATAGTTAAAAACTTTAAATAATTAGGTAAAGCAATCACATGAGGAATAGGAAAAATTAATCAAGATAAAAGACTACCACCAAAAACAGCAACAAACAATAGACCAATTATTCCAAATGAAATATAATAACCCTTATCATCAAAAGAAAATCTAGAATAAAAATTATTATCACCAGATATTGAATAATAAAACAAACGAAAAGAATAAGAAGCAGTTAAACCAGTAGAAAAAAATAAAGAAAAAAATTAAACAATTAATTCATCTTAAACAAACCATCTCAAGAATTAAATCCTTTGAATAAAATCCCGCTAAAAAAGGTATTCCACACAAAGATAAACTAGAAACATTAAAACAAACTGAAGTTAAAGGTATGAAATTAACAATTGATCCTATAAAACGAATATCCTGAGAATCCTTCAAATTATGAATTATTGAACCTGCACATATAAATAATAATGCCTTAAATAAAGCAGAGCCAATAAATGAAAAAATGCAAGCTTTGGATAACCTATAGCCAAAATTCTTATTATTAAACCAAGTTGTCTTAAAGTAGAAAGAGCAATAATCTTCTTTAAATCAAACTCAAAATTAGCGCCCAATCCAGCCATAAATATAGTTATACAACCAATTAAAAGTAAAAATCAACCACAATTATAAGTATCCAATATTGGTCTAAAACGAATTAATAAATAAACACCAGCAGTAACAAGAGTAGAAGAATGAACTAAAGCAGAAACAGGAGTAGGAGCTGCTATAGCAGCAGGAAGTCATGAAGAGAAAGGAATCTGAGCTCTCTTAGTTATAGCTGCTAAAACAATTAATATAGTAATGAGCTTTATTTCAAAAGAATTAGAAATAAAATCATAATAATAAATATAATTTCAACCACCAAAATTTAACATTCATGCAATAGAAATTAAAATAGCAACATCACCAATACGATTAGAAAGTGCAGTTAATATACCAGCACTATAAGATTTTACATTTTGATAATAAATAACCAAACAATAAGAAACTAAACCTAAACCATCTCAACCTAATAAAATTCTAATTAAATTAGGACTAATAATTAAAAAACCTATAGAAAGAATAAATATTAAAACAATAATAATAAAACGATTTATATTCTTTTCACCAGATATATAATCATCTCTATAATAAATAACCAAAGAAGAAATATATATAACAAAAGATATAAAAATAAGAGATATTTAATCCAAAATTAAAGTTCTAACAACTATAGAACCATTTAAATTGAAAAGCTCTCACTCAACAAAAACTCTATAATCAATTATTAAATAATAAATACCTAAAATAAAAATTATAGTTCTCGAAATAAACAAAGAAAAAAAACTCAAAGAATAAATAGAAAATAAATTCACGGCCTAAGATGAAAAACTTCATATCATTGATTCCACAAAACAATATTTTTAATTAAAATACTTAAGCAAACTAAACAAAGAAATATTCACCCTTTAAACAGAGAATATTTAAAGGCAATCAATGTAAAAGTAAAAGATGATATTCACGAAAATAACCTAGAGAACAAGTATAAACACCAGAATAATAATTCCCATGCTGAGAATAAGAATATATATACAAAGTATAAACAGCTCTAAAAAAAGATAAAAAAATCAAAGCAAAGAATCTAAAAGAAGATCAAGATATAATTCTATTTAATAATCTAATTTCACCTACCAAATTTAAAGAAGGAGGAGCAGCCATATTTGATGATCTTAAAAGAAATCATCATAAAGCCATTCTTGGCATCAAATTAATTATACCCTTGTTAATTATTAATCTTCGTCTACCTAAACGATCATAAATAATATTAGATAAACAAAATAAACCAGAAGAACATAAACCATGACCAACCATTAGAGAAAGAGAACCTACACAACCTCATCAATTCATAGTCATCAATCCACCAATAACCATTCTTATATGAGCAACAGAAGAATATGCAATTAAAGACTTTAAATCAACCTGACGAAAACAAATAAATCTTACAATAACACCCCCAGATAAACCTAAAGACAATCAAAAATAATTAAACTTTAAACCCAAATAAGAAATAACCTTTATAACACGAAAAATACCATAACCACCTAACTTTAATAAAACACCAGCAAGAATTATTCTACCTGAAATAGGGGCCTCTACATGAGCCTTAGGAAGTCATAAATGAACCAAAAACATAGGTATCTTAACTAAAAAAGCCAAAATTATAAATACATAAAACATAAAATAGTAAGAACCAAAATCAACCAATAAAGGAAAATATAAAGTATTAGAAAAATATAAACCTTAAATAAAACTAATAAGAAAGGTAATCTAGCAACCAAAGTATAAAAAATTAAATAAACACCAGCCTGCAAACGCTCAGGTTGATAACCCCAACCCAAAATTAAAAGTAAAGTAGGAACTAATCTAGCCTCAAAAAAAAATATAAAAAGAATGAAGACTTAATCTAGCAAATGAACAATAAAGCATAATTATTAAAATCAAAACCATAAAAACAAAAAAATTAGAATGATATGAACTTAAATAAACTGAACCTCTAGCAGTGATTATTAAAGAACAAATCCAAAAACTAAGTAAAATTAAACTAAAAGAAAAATAATCAATACCAAAATAATATCTAATTATATTCAAATCAGCATATGAATAAACACAAATTATAAAAACAAAACCCGACAGAAACATTAAAGAATGAACCAACCATCAACAATTATTTAATAAACAAAGAGGGATCAAAAAAATAGTTATAAATAAATACTTTAACATAAAGATAAACCAAAAGAATTAAAAAAATCATTACCATGAGAACGAATTGTTGAAACTAAAATAGAAAGACCTAAAGCACCCTCACAAACAGAAAAAACTAAAAAAATAACAGGAAAAAAATAATCATAATCAAACTCAATAAGAAAAACAATAACTAACATAAATAAAGAAAGAACAATATATTCTAATCTCAAAAGAACCATTAATAAATGTTTACGTTTAGAAGAAAAAACATAAACACCAGCAAAATAAATCAATAAAGAAGTAAAAATGGAAATAAGTCCAGCCCCCACTTTTAAAACTTCAGAGGTGGAAAAGCTTCCATCATCGGTCCCCAAAACCGGTATTTTAAATAAACTAACCCCTGAAATGATCAAAATAATAATTATATCATTATCAAATGTAATAAATATTAATTTTATTAAATTAAGACACCCAATATCAATAATGCTTTTTATTATCCTTCAATCCTTCCTAGTTGGATTAATAACAGGAACAATAATAGAAAGATATTGATTATCATATATTTTATTTTTAACATTTCTTGGTGGTCTACTAGTATTATTTATTTACATCACAAGAATTGCATCAAACGAAATATTTCAGCCTAAATCAATCACTATAATTATTACATTAATAATGTGAGTATTTATCATATTAATATTAATTATTCTAGATATATCTATATTTATAGACTTTTTCAAAAACACTGAAACTATAAATATTGATAATTCAATCAATTATCAAGAAATAACAATATCTTTAGAAAAATTATATAATAGACCAACATTCATTATTACAATAATAATAATAATTTATTTATTTTTAGCACTACTAGCAGTTGTTAAAATCACCAATATTAATCAGGGACCTATTCGTAAAATAAGATAATTACTAATGAATAAACCCTTACGATTAAGACATCCTTTAATTAAAATTATTAATAACTCTTTAATTGACTTACCTGCCCCAACAAATATTTCATTTTGATGAAATTTTGGATCCCTATTAGGGTTATGTTTGGTAATTCAAATCGTAACTGGACTATTTTTAGCTATACATTATACATCAAATATTGAAATAGCATTCAGTAGTGTAGTACACATCTGCCGAGACGTAAATAATGGTTGAATTATTCGAACCTTACACGCAAATGGAGCATCTATATTTTTTATTTGTATTTACTTACATGTAGGACGGGGAATTTACTATGGATCTTATATATATATACATACCTGAATAATTGGTACAGTGATTTTATTTTTAGTTATAGCAACTGCATTTATAGGATATGTCTTACCCTGAGGCCAAATATCTTTTTGAGGTACAACAGTAATTACTAATTTATTATCAGCAATCCCATACTTAGGAACAGATTTAGTCCAATGAGTATGAGGAGGATTCGCTGTTGATAATGCAACATTAAATCGATTCTTCACATTCCATTTTGTATTACCATTTATTATTGCTGCTATAGCAGCAATTCATTTATTTTTTCTTCACCAAACAGGATCTAATAATCCTCTTGGACTAAATGGAGATATTGAAAAAATTCCATTCCATCCATACTTTACCTTTAAGGATTCTATTACATTTGTAATAATAACATCATTATTAATTATACTATGTTTAATTAATCCTTACCTATTAGGAGATCCAGATAACTTTGTACCTGCCAACCCATTAGTAACACCAGTTCACATTCAACCAGAATGATATTTCCTATTTGGATATGCAATTCTACGATCTATCCCTAATAAGTTAGGAGGTGTTATTGCATTATTTTTATCAATTAGAATCTTAATAATTTTACCATTTTATAATAAAACACCATTCCGAGGCATTCAATTTTACCCTATTAATCAAATTTTATTCTGAGCGTTTGCAGGCTGGTGTTTATTTAATTTTTTGTACTTTGGTTGCTAGATTACCTTTATTATTAGTTTTATTTAAGGTTTATGATTTTTCTAATACTTTATATTTTCCTTTATTGGTTGATTTTGGTTCTTATTATTTTATGTTTTATGTATTTATAATTTTGGCTTTTTTAGTTAAGATACCTATGTTTTTGGTTCATTTATGACTTCCTAAGGCTCATGTAGAGGCCCCTATTTCAGGTAGAATAATTCTTGCTGGTGTTTTATTAAAGTTAGGTGGTTATGGTATTTTTCGTGTTATAAAGGTTATTTCTTATTTGGGTTTAAAGTTTAATTATTTTTGATTGTCTTTAGGTTTATCTGGGGGTGTTATTGTAAGATTTATTTGTTTTCGTCAGGTTGATTTAAAGTCTTTAATTGCATATTCTTCTGTTGCTCATATAAGAATGGTTATTGGTGGATTGATGACTATGAATTGATGAGGTTGTGTAGGTTCTCTTTCTCTAATGGTTGGTCATGGTTTATGTTCTTCTGGTTTATTTTGTTTATCTAATATTATTTATGAACGTTTAGGTAGACGAAGATTATTAATTAACAAGGGTATAATTAATTTGATGCCAAGAATGGCTTTATGATGATTTCTTTTAAGATCATCAAATATGGCTGCTCCTCCTTCTTTAAATTTGGTAGGTGAAATTAGATTATTAAATAGAATTATATCTTGATCTTCTTTTAGATTCTTTGCTTTGATTTTTTTATCTTTTTTTAGAGCTGTTTATACTTTGTATATATATTCTTATTCTCAGCATGGGAATTATTATTCTGGTGTTTATACTTGTTCTCTTGGTTATTTTCGTGAATATCATCTTTTACTTTTACATTGATTGCCTTTAAATATTCTCTGTTTAAAGGGTGAATATTTCTTTGTTTAGTTTGCTTAAGTATTTTAATTAAAAATATTGTTTTGTGGAATCAATGATATGAAGTTTTTCATCTTAGGCCGTGAATTTATTTTCTATTTGTTCTTTGAGTTTTTTTTCTTTGTTTATTTCGAGAACTATAATTTTTATTTTAGGTATTTATTATTTAATAATTGATTATAGAGTTTTTGTTGAGTGAGAGCTTTTCAATTTAAATGGTTCTATAGTTGTTATAACTTTCATTTTGGATTGAATATCTCTTATTTTTATATCTTTTGTTATATATATTTCTTCTTTGGTTATTTATTATAGAGAGGATTATATATCTGGTGAAAAGAATATAAATCGTTTTATTATTATTGTTTTAATATTTATTCTTTCTATAGGTTTTTTAATTATTAGTCCTAATTTAATTAGAATTTTATTAGGTTGAGATGGTTTAGGTTTAGTTTCTTATTGTTTGGTTATTTATTATCAAAATGTAAAATCTTATAGTGCTGGTATATTAACTGCACTTTCTAATCGTATTGGTGATGTTGCTATTTTAATTTCTATTGCATGAATGTTAAATTTTGGTGGTTGAAATTATATTTATTATTATGATTTTATTTCTAATTCTTTTGAAATAAAGCTCATTACTATATTAATTGTTTTAGCAGCTATAACTAAGAGAGCTCAGATTCCTTTCTCTTCATGACTTCCTGCTGCTATAGCAGCTCCTACTCCTGTTTCTGCTTTAGTTCATTCTTCTACTCTTGTTACTGCTGGTGTTTATTTATTAATTCGTTTTAGACCAATATTGGATACTTATAATTGTGGTTGATTTTTACTTTTAATTGGTTGTATAACTATATTTATGGCTGGATTGGGCGCTAATTTTGAGTTTGATTTAAAGAAGATTATTGCTCTTTCTACTTTAAGACAACTTGGTTTAATAATAAGAATTTTGGCTATAGGTTATCCAAAGCTTGCATTTTTTCATTTATTGGCTCTGCTTTATTTAAGGCATTATTATTTATATGTGCAGGTTCAATAATTCATAATTTGAAGGATTCTCAGGATATTCGTTTTATAGGATCAATTGTTAATTTCATACCTTTAACTTCAGTTTGTTTTAATGTTTCTAGTTTATCTTTGTGTGGAATACCTTTTTTAGCGGGATTTTATTCAAAGGATTTAATTCTTGAGATGGTTTGTTTAAGATGAATTAATTGTTTAATTTTTTTCTTTATTTTTTTCTACTGGTTTAACTGCTTCTTATTCTTTTCGTTTGTTTTATTATTCAATATCTGGTGATAATAATTTTTATTCTAGATTTTCTTTTGATGATAAGGGTTATTATATTTCATTTGGAATAATTGGTCTATTGTTTGTTGCTGTTTTTGGTGGTAGTCTTTTATCTTGATTAATTTTTCCTATTCCTCATGTGATTGCTTTACCTAATTATTTAAAGTTTTTAACTATTACAGTTGTTATTTTAGGTGCTTATTTAGGTTATCTTATTTCTAATTTTGATTTTTCTCATAATTTATTTTATTTAAGTATACTTTCTTTTGTTAGATTTGCTGGTTCTATATGATTTATACCTTTTCTTTCAACTAAGTTTATTAGATATATTCCTTTAAAAATAGGTTATTATTCATCTAAGTCATTTGATTATGGTTGAGGTGAATTACTTGGTGGTCAAGGTTTATATAGATTATTTATTATTTAATTGGTTATATTCAAGGTTGATATGATTCTAATTTCAAGATTTATCTTTTAACTTTTATTTTTTGAATATTTATTTTGGTAATATTGTTTTTCGTTTACTTAAATAGCTTATAATTAGAGTGTGACACTGAAGATGTTAAGGAAGTATTTTTACTTTTAAGTATTTATAAATATAGATATATTATTTTTAAAGTGAAAATGTAATGTTTTATTTAAACTATATAAATTTTAGAAATGTTAACGGAGTTTAACCGCTAATATAAAAAGTTAGCAGCTTTCATATTGGCTTTACATTTCCTTAATTGGAACTATTATAGTTCAATTATATTATTAACAGTAATACGCCTCTTTTTGGCTTCAATTAATAAGAATAAGGGTAGTACATACCAATCTTCCAGGTCGAAACTGACTGCAATATTTCGCTTCTTATTCTATTTAAGGTTGATTGATAATATCAATACTTTTTGAATGCAACCCAAATGTTATATTTAACTACAACCCTTTATTCTGCTCATTGTAATGCTCCTTGGTTTCATTCATGGTATAGTCCTCCTAATAGAACTAGAATAAAAAATATTGTTGATACTGTTCAGATTATAATGTCTGAAGTTTTAAAAATAATTACAATTGGTAGAATTAGTGCAATTTCTACATCAAAAATTAAAAAGATTACTGCGATTAGGAAGAATCGTATTGAGAATGGTATTCGTGCTGATCTTTTTGGATCAAACCCACATTCAAATGGTGATCTTTTTCCTCGATCATTAATTAATTTTTTTGATAGTGTTGTTGCCAGGATTATAACAATTATTGGAATAATAAATCTAATGAAAACTCTTGTTGATAGAATTAGAATTGTTTTTCTTGATTTATATCAAGCTTTCTGATTGGAAGTCAAATGTACTATTTATACTAGAAAAACCATTATCTACCTCATCAATAAATAGAGATATATAAGAATAATCATACTACGTCTACGAAGTGTCAGTATCATGCTGCTGCTTCAAATCCAAAGTGATGTCTTGGTGAAAATTGATTTATTGAGTGTCGAAGTAGACATGTTGATAAAAAGATTGTTCCAATAATTACGTGTAAACCATGGAATCCTGTTGCAACAAAGAATGTTGATCCATAAACTGCATCTGCAATGGTAAAAGGTGCTTCTCAATATTCATATGCTTGAAGTATTGTAAAGTATAGTCCTAATAACACTGTGAAGAATAATCCTTGTACTGCTTGAGTATGATTAGATTCCATTAAACTATGATGTGCTCATGTTACTGTTACTCCTGATGCTAAAAGAATAGCTGTATTAAGTAATGGAATTTGTATAGGGTTAAAGGGTTGAATTCCTATTGGAGGTCATAGTATTCCTAGTTCAATTGTTGGTGCTAATCTTCTTCTAAAGAATGCTCAAAAAAAAGAAACGAAAAATAATACCTCTGATGCAATAAATAAAATTATTCCTCATCGTAATCCAATTGATACAAATCCTGTATGTAATCCTTGATATGTTCCTTCTCGTACTACATCTCGTCATCATTGAATTATAGTTAGTAGGGTAATTCCAAATCCAATTATGAATAAGTTAATATTAAATAGGTGGAATCATTTTGCTAGTCCTGATACTAGGACTATTGCTCCAATTGCTCCTGTTAATGGTCAAGGTCTATAGTCTACTAAGTGGAATGGGTGGTTTGAGTGAGTTGTTAACATAGGTTTAATATACTTCTCTAGAATATAGAGTTCTTAGAATTGAGAAAACATAGGCTTGAATTATTGCTACTGCTGATTCTAGAATTAATAGAAGTATTTGTCCAATAATTAGTAATGAGATTAAGTTTATTGCTATAGATGGTCCTGTGTTTCCTAATAAGGTTAATAATAAGTGTCCTGCAATTATATTTGCTGCCAACCGTACTGCTAATGTACCTGGTCGAATAACATTACTAATTGTTTCAATTAGTACTATAAATGATATTAATGCAGGCGGTGTACCTTGTGGTACAAGGTGTGTAAATATATGATTAATATGGTTAATTCATCCAAATAATATAAATCTTAGCCATAGGGATCAAAAAAATAGTTATAAATAAATACTTTAACATAAAGATAAACCAAAAGAATTAAAAAAATCATTACCATGAGAACGAATTGTTGAAACTAAAATAGAAAGACCTAAAGCACCCTCACAAACAGAAAAAACTAAAAAAATAACAGGAAAAAAATAATCATAATCAAACTCAATAAGAAAAACAATAACTAACATAAATAAAGAAAGAACAATATATTCTAATCTCAAAAGAACCATTAATAAATGTTTACGTTTAGAAGAAAAAACATAAACACCAGCAAAATAAATCAATAAAGAAGTAAAAATAGAGAATATAAACATTAGTTTTAATAGTTTAAAAAAAACGCCGGTCTTGTAAACCGGAAATAAGTCCAGCCCCCACTTTTAAAACTTCAGAGGTGGAAAAGCTTCCATCATAGGTCCCCAAAACCGGTTTTTTAAATAAACTAACCCCTGAAATGATCAAAATAATAATTATATCATTATCAAATGTAATAAATATTAATTTTATTAAATTAAGACACCCAATATCAATAATGCTTTTTATTATCCTTCAATCCTTCCTAGTTGGATTAATAACAGGAACAATAATAGAAAGATATTGATTATCATATATTTTATTTTTAACATTTCTTGGTGGTCTACTAGTATTATTTATTTACATCACAAGAATTGCATCAAACGAAATATTTCAGCCTAAATCAATCACTATAATTATTACATTAATAATGTGAGTATTTATCATATTAATATTAATTATTCTAGATATATCTATATTTATAGACTTTTTCAAAAACACTGAAACTATAAATATTGATAATTCAATCAATTATCAAGAAATAACAATATCTTTAGAAAAATTATATAATAGACCAACATTCATTATTACAATAATAATAATAATTTATTTATTTTTAGCACTACTAGCAGTTGTTAAAATCACCAATATTAATCAGGGACCTATTCGTAAAATAAGATAATTACTAATGAATAAACCCTTACGATTAAGACATCCTTTAATTAAAATTATTAATAACTCTTTAATTGACTTACCTGCCCCAACAAATATTTCATTTTGATGAAATTTTGGATCCCTATTAGGGTTATGTTTGGTAATTCAAATCGTAACTGGACTATTTTTAGCTATACATTATACATCAAATATTGAAATAGCATTCAGTAGTGTAGTACACATCTGCCGAGACGTAAATAATGGTTGAATTATTCGAACCTTACACGCAAATGGAGCATCTATATTTTTTATTTGTATTTACTTACATGTAGGACGGGGAATTTACTATGGATCTTATATATATATACATACCTGAATAATTGGTACAGTGATTTTATTTTTAGTTATAGCAACTGCATTTATAGGATATGTCTTACCCTGAGGCCAAATATCTTTTTGAGGTACAACAGTAATTACTAATTTATTATCAGCAATCCCATACTTAGGAACAGATTTAGTCCAATGAGTATGAGGAGGATTCGCTGTTGATAATGCAACATTAAATCGATTCTTCACATTCCATTTTGTATTACCATTTATTATTGCTGCTATAGCAGCAATTCATTTATTTTTTCTTCACCAAACAGGATCTAATAATCCTCTTGGACTAAATGGAGATATTGAAAAAATTCCATTCCATCCATACTTTACCTTTAAGGATTCTATTACATTTGTAATAATAACATCATTATTAATTATACTATGTTTAATTAATCCTTACCTATTAGGAGATCCAGATAACTTTGTACCTGCCAACCCATTAGTAACACCAGTTCACATTCAACCAGAATGATATTTCCTATTTGGATATGCAATTCTACGATCTATCCCTAATAAGTTAGGAGGTGTTATTGCATTATTTTTATCAATTAGAATCTTAATAATTTTACCATTTTATAATAAAACACCATTCCGAGGCATTCAATTTTACCCTATTAATCAAATTTTATTCTGAGCGTTTGCAGGCTGGTGTTTATTTAATTTTTTGTACTTTGGTTGCTAGATTACCTTTATTATTAGTTTTATTTAAGGTTTATGATTTTTCTAATACTTTATATTTTCCTTTATTGGTTGATTTTGGTTCTTATTATTTTATGTTTTATGTATTTATAATTTTGGCTTTTTTAGTTAAGATACCTATGTTTTTGGTTCATTTATGACTTCCTAAGGCTCATGTAGAGGCCCCTATTTCAGGTAGAATAATTCTTGCTGGTGTTTTATTAAAGTTAGGTGGTTATGGTATTTTTCGTGTTGTAAAGGTTATTTCTTATTTGGGTTTAAAGTTTAATTATTTTTGATTGTCTTTAGGTTTATCTGGGGGTGTTATTGTAAGATTTATTTGTTTTCGTCAGGTTGATTTAAAGTCTTTAATTGCATATTCTTCTGTTGCTCATATAAGAATGGTTATTGGTGGATTGATGACTATGAATTGATGAGGTTGTGTAGGTTCTCTTTCTCTAATGGTTGGTCATGGTTTATGTTCTTCTGGTTTATTTTGTTTATCTAATATTATTTATGAACGTTTAGGTAGACGAAGATTATTAATTAACAAGGGTATAATTAATTTGATGCCAAGAATGGCTTTATGATGATTTCTTTTAAGATCATCAAATATGGCTGCTCCTCCTTCTTTAAATTTGGTAGGTGAAATTAGATTATTAAATAGAATTATATCTTGATCTTCTTTTAGATTCTTTGCTTTGATTTTTTTATCTTTTTTTAGAGCTGTTTATACTTTGTATATATATTCTTATTCTCAGCATGGGAATTATTATTCTGGTGTTTATACTTGTTCTCTTGGTTATTTTCGTGAATATCATCTTTTACTTTTACATTGATTGCCTTTAAATATTCTCTGTTTAAAGGGTGAATATTTCTTTGTTTAGTTTGCTTAAGTATTTTAATTAAAAATATTGTTTTGTGGAATCAATGATATGAAGTTTTTCATCTTAGGCCGTGAATTTATTTTCTATTTGTTCTTTGAGTTTTTTTTCTTTGTTTATTTCGAGAACTATAATTTTTATTTTAGGTATTTATTATTTAATAATTGATTATAGAGTTTTTGTTGAGTGAGAGCTTTTCAATTTAAATGGTTCTATAGTTGTTATAACTTTCATTTTGGATTGAATATCTCTTATTTTTATATCTTTTGTTATATATATTTCTTCTTTGGTTATTTATTATAGAGAGGATTATATATCTGGTGAAAAGAATATAAATCGTTTTATTATTATTGTTTTAATATTTATTCTTTCTTAGGTTTTTTTAATTGTTAGTCCAAATTTAATTAGAATTTTATTAGGTTGAGATGGTTTAGGTTTAGTTTCTTATTGTTTAGTTATTTATTATCAAAATGTAAATTCTTATAGTGCTGGTATATTAACTGCACTTTCTAATCGTATTGGTGATGTTGCTATCTTAATTTCTATTGCATGAATTTTAAATTTTGGTGGTTGAAATTATATTTATTATTATGATTTTATTTCTAATTCTTTTGAAATAAAGCTCATTACTATATTAATTGTTTTAGCAGCTATAACTAAGAGAGCTCAGATTCCTTTCTCTTCATGACTTCCTGCTGCTATAGCAGCTCCTACTCCTGTTTCTCCTTTAGTTCATTCTTCTACTCTTGTTACTGCTGGTGTTTATTTATTAATTCGTTTTAGACCAATATTGGATACTTATAATTGTGGTTGATTTTTACTTTTAATTGGTTGTATAACTATATTTATGGCTGGATTGGGCGCTAATTTTGAGTTTGATTTAAAGAAGATTATTGCTCTTTCTACTTTAAGACAACTTGGTTTAATAATAAGAATTTTGGCTATAGGTTATCCAAAGCTTGCATTTTTTCATTTATTGGCTCATGCTTTATTTAAGGCATTATTATTTATATGTGCAGGTTCAATAATTCATAATTTGAAGGATTCTCAGGATATTCGTTTTATAGGATCAATTGTTAATTTCATACCTTTAACTTCAGTTTGTTTTAATGTTTCTAGTTTATCTTTGTGTGGAATACCTTTTTTAGCGGGATTTTATTCAAAGGATTTAATTCTTGAGATGGTTTGTTTAAGATGAATTAATTGTTTAATTTTTTTTCTTTATTTTTTTTCTACTGGTTTAACTGCTTCTTATTCTTTTCGTTTGTTTTATTATTCAATATCTGGTGATAATAATTTTTATTCTAGATTTTCTTTTGATGATAAGGGTTATTATATTTCATTTGGAATAATTGGTCTATTGTTTGTTGCTGTTTTTGGTGGTAGTCTTTTATCTTGATTAATTTTTCCTATTCCTCATGTGATTGCTTTACCTTATTATTTAAAGCTTTTAACTATTACAGTTGTTATTTTAGGTGCTTATTTAGGTTATCTTATTTCTAATTTTGATTTTTCTCATAATTTATTTTATTTAAGTATACTTTCTTTTGTTAGATTTGCTGGTTCTATATGATTTATACCTTTTCTTTCAACTAAGTTTATTAGATATATTCCTTTAAAAATAGGTTATTATTCATCTAAGTCATTTGATTATGGTTGAGGTGAATTACTTGGTGGTCAAGGTTTATATAGATTATTTATTATTAAATTGGTTATATTCAAGGTTGATATGATTCTAATTTCAAGATTTATCTTTTAACTTTTATTTTTTGAATATTTATTTTGGTAATATTGTTTTTCGTTTACTTAAATAGCTTATAATTAGAGCGTGACACTGAAGATGTTAAGGAAGTATTTTTACTTTTAAGTATTTATAAATATAGATATATTATTTTTACAGTGAAAATGTAATGTTTTATTTAAACTATATAAATTTTAGAAATGTTAACGGAGTTTAACCGCTAATATAAAAAGTTAGCAGCTTTCATATTGGCTTTACATTTCCTTAATTGGAACTATTATAGTTCAATTATATTATTAACAGTAATACGCCTCTTTTTGGCTTCAATTAATAAGAATAAGGGTAGTACATACCAATCTTCCAGGTCGAAACTGACTGCAATATTTCGCTTCTTATTCTATTTAAGGTTGATTGATAATATCAATACTTTTTGAATGCAACCCAAATGTTATATTTAACTACAACCCTTTATTCTGCTCATTGTAATGCTCCTTGGTTTCATTCATGGTATAGTCCTCCTAATAGAACTAGAATAAAAAATATTGTTGATACTGTTCAGATTATAATGTCTGAAGTTTTAAAAATAATTACAATTGGTAGAATTAGTGCAATTTCTACATCAAAAATTAAAAAGATTACTGCGATTAGGAAGAATCGTATTGAGAATGGTATTCGTGCTGATCTTTTTGGATCAAACCCACATTCAAATGGTGATCTTTTTCCTCGATCATTAATTAATTTTTTTGATAGTGTTGTTGCCAGGATTATAACAATTATTGGAATAATAAATCTAATGAAAACTCTTGTTGATAGAATTAGAATTGTTTTTCTTGATTTATATCAAGCTTTCTGATTGGAAGTCAAATGTACTATTTATACTAGAAAAACCATTATCTACCTCATCAATAAATAGAGATATATAAGAATAATCATACTACGTCTACGAAGTGTCAGTATCATGCTGCTGCTTCAAATCCAAAGTGATGTCTTGGTGAAAATTGATTTATTGAGTGTCGAAGTAGACATGTTGATAAAAAGATTGTTCCAATAATTACGTGTAAACCATGGAATCCTGTTGCAACAAAGAATGTTGATCCATAAACTGCATCTGCAATGGTAAAAGGTGCTTCTCAATATTCATATGCTTGAAGTATTGTAAAGTATAGTCCTAATAACACTGTGAAGAATAATCCTTGTACTGCTTGAGTATGATTAGATTCCATTAAACTATGATGTGCTCATGTTACTGTTACTCCTGATGCTAAAAGAATAGCTGTATTAAGTAATGGAATTTGTATAGGGTTAAAGGGTTGAATTCCTATTGGAGGTCATAGTATTCCTAGTTCAATTGTTGGTGCTAATCTTCTTCTAAAGAATGCTCAAAAAAAAGAAACGAAAAATAATACCTCTGATGCAATAAATAAAATTATTCCTCATCGTAATCCAATTGATACAAATCCTGTATGTAATCCTTGATATGTTCCTTCTCGTACTACATCTCGTCATCATTGAATTATAGTTAGTAGGGTAATTCCAAATCCAATTATGAATAAGTTAATATTAAATAGGTGGAATCATTTTGCTAGTCCTGATACTAGGACTATTGCTCCAATTGCTCCTGTTAATGGTCAAGGTCTATAGTCTACTAAGTGGAATGGGTGGTTTGAGTGAGTTGTTAACATAGGTTTAATATACTTCTCTAGAATATAGAGTTCTTAGAATTGAGAAAACATAGGCTTGAATTATTGCTACTGCTGATTCTAGAATTAATAGAAGTATTTGTCCAATAATTAGTAATGAGATTAAGTTTATTGCTATAGATGGTCCTGTGTTTCCTAATAAGGTTAATAATAAGTGTCCTGCAATTATATTTGCTGCCAACCGTACTGCTAATGTACCTGGTCGAATAACATTACTAATTGTTTCAATTAGTACTATAAATGATATTAATGCAGGCGGTGTACCTTGTGGTACAAGGTGTGTAAATATATGATTAATATGGTTAATTCATCCAAATAATATAAATCTTAGCCATATAGGTAGGGCAATTGCAAATGTTAATGCTAAATGTCTTGTTCTAGTAAAAATATAAGGGAATAATCCTATGAAATTGTTAAATAATATTATAATAAAAATTGAGATGAAAATGAATGTTGTTCCATTAAATGATTTTGGTCCAAGAAGTGTTTTAAATTCATTATGTAAGGTTAAATTTAGTTTATTTCAGATAATGTTAATTCTTGATGATGTAAGTCAAAATAGTGACGGGATTAATAATAGTCCTAGAAATGTTCTAGTTCAATTTAATGATAAATTAAAGATGTTAGTTGATGGGTCAAATGTTGAGAATAGATTTGTTATCATTTTCAATTTAAGTACTTTCAGTCATCTGATGAATTTCAAGGTGTACTAATTTTTTTTAGTTACTTTAGATTGACACTCTAATGTTATTTATTTTAACTAACTCCTTAAATTATCTTAGATAATCACTTAATAAATAAATTTACTGAAGTTCTTTCAATTACAATTGGTATAAATCTGTGGTTTGCTCCACAGATTTCTGAGCATTGTCCAAAGAATAATCCAGGTCGATTTATTGTGAATGTTCCTTGATTTAACCGACCTGGCGTTGCATCAATTTTAACCCCTAATGCAGGAACTGCTCATGAGTGTAGAACATCTGATGCTCTTGTTAATACTCGTACTTCTGTATTTATTGGTAGGATTGTTCGGTTATCTACATCTAGTAGTCGGAATCCATCATTTTCTAGGTCTTGTTCTGGTGTTATATAAGTGTCAAATTCTACGTCTATGAAGTCTGAATATTCATATCTTCAATATCATTGTCGTCCAATGGTTTTAATTGTAATTATTGCATCTACTGAATCATCAAGTAAATATAATAGTCGTAATGATGGAAGGGCAATAAAAATTAATGTAATTGCTGGTAAAGCTGTTCAGATTGTTTCAATTAAATGTCCATGAAGTATATTACGGTTAGTATAGGCAATAAATAATATATAACTTAGGGCATAACCTACAATTACTGTAATTAATAATAATACGACCATAGTATGATCATGAAAGAATGATAATTGCTCCATTAATGGTGAAGCTCCATCTTGAAGAGATAAATTTGATCATGTTGCCATTAATAAATATTTTCTAATAAAAGGTCAAACCTTTATTTGTAGAGCTTAAATCTACTGCACTAATCTGCCATATTAGAATCTAGAGATTAATGGTAATTCTGAGTAACTATGTTCCGCAGGAGGGTTATTTTGTAGTCATTCTGTTGATCTTCTTATGTTAGCTCTAAATATAATTGCTCGGTTTGTAATCATTCTTTCTCATATAATTACAATGAATATAATGATTCCTACAATAGAAATTGTAGACCCAATTCTTGATACTACGTTTCATGATGTATATGCGTCTGGGTAGTCAGAGTATCGTCGAGGTATTCCTGCTAATCCTAGGAAGTGTTGAGGAAAGAATGTTAAATTTACTCCAATGAATATAATTGTAAATTGGATTTTTAATCATGTATTATTTATAGTTAATCCTGTAAATAGTGGATATCATTGAATGACACCTCCTATAATTGCAAATACTGCTCCTATAGATAATACATAATGAAAGTGGGCTACTACATAATATGTATCATGTAATACAATATCAAGTGATGAATTTGCTAATACTAATCCTGTTAATCCACCTATTGTAAATAGGAAAATAAATCCTAGAGCTCATAATAATGGTGGATTGAACTTGAATTTAGTTTCATATAATGTAGCTAATCATCTAAATACCTTAATTCCTGTAGGTACAGCAATAATTATTGTTGCTGATGTAAAATATGCTCGTGTGTCAACATCCATTCCTACTGTAAATATATGATGTGCTCATACAATAAATCCTATTAGTCCAATTGATAGTATAGCATAAATTATACCTAATGTTCCAAATGATTCAATTTTTCCTCTTTCTTGACATACAATATGTGAAATAATTCCGAACCCCGGTAGAATTAAAATATAAACTTCTGGGTGTCCAAAGAATCAAAATAGATGTTGATATAGAATTGGGTCACCCCCTCCTGCAGGGTCAAAGAATGATGTATTTAAATTTCGATCTGTTAATAATATAGTAATAGCTCCTGCTAAAACTGGAAGTGAAAGAAGGAGAAGTAATGCTGTAATAGCTACAGATCATACAAATAAAGGTGTTTGATCTAAAGTTATACTTTCTGATCGTATATTAATTGCTGTTGTAATGAAATTCACTGCACCAAGAATAGATGATACACCTGCTAAGTGCAGTGAAAAAATAGCTAGATCTACAGATGCACCCCCGTGTGCAATAGCTCCTGCTAGAGGAGGGTAAACTGTTCATCCTGTACCAGCACCATTATCTACTATAGAAGATGTAAGAAGAAGGGTTAGTGAAGGTGGTAGTAATCAAAAACTTATATTATTTATTCGTGGAAATGCTATATCTGGTGCACCAATTATTAGTGGAACAAGTCAATTACCAAATCCACCAATTATAATAGGTATTACTATAAAGAAAATTATTACGAATGCGTGAGCTGTAATAATAACATTATAAATCTGGTCATCCCCAATTAGAGATCCGGGTTGGCCAAGTTCAGCACGAATAAGTATTCTTATTGATGTTCCTACTATTCCTGCTCATGCTCCAAATATGAAGTATAAAGTACCAATGTCCTTATGGTTTGTTGAGAATAATCATTTTTGCGGTAAGATGGCTGAATTTTAGGTGGTAGACTGTAAATCTACTTATGAGATGTTTTCTCTCTTATCATATTTAGGTCTTATATTCAATTATGATTCTAGACTGCAATTCTAGAGGTGTAAAATTTTACTAAGGCCTAAAAGATTATTCTTTTAATTGTAACTTTGAAGGTTATTAGTTTGATTAACTTAAGTCCTTAGTATAATGAAATTAAGGTTGATGTTGAAATCAATCCTATTGTTGAAATTATTACTGTTATAGGAAGAATGATTCTTGATTTTTGGGACTTTATCTTTATAGATCACGAATTTTCTGTGTATGATATAATTAGAGCTGAGAATCTAATACGTATATAGTAGTAGAGTGTAATTGTAGTTAATACAACTATAATAGTTATAATAGTTGTTATATTGTTTTCTATTAATGATTGTATTACAATTCATTTTGGTAAGAATCCAAGGAATGGTGGTAGTCCACCTAAAGATAATAAAGATAAGAATATTATGAATTTAATTTCGGTTTTTATATTTCTGGCTGAATAAATTTGATTAAATAATAAAACTATAATTAATCTTAATAGTGAGTAAATAATGAAGTATAGTTCTCAGATGTTTTCTCTGACTGTTAATGATCTAATTATTCAACCTAGATGTCTGATTGATGAATATGCTAAAAGTTGTCGTAAGGATGTTTGATTTAAACCTCCTATTGCCCCAATAACAATTCTTAAGATAATAATTGTTCAAATAAAAGTTCTTAATTGAATACAATAAGATAAGACCATTATTGGGGCGATTTTTTGTCATGTTATTAATGTTAAACAATTATTTCATCTTGATGCTCCTATAACTTCTGGAAATCAGAAATGGAAAGGTGCAGCTCCAATCTTTAATAATAGTCTAGATCTAATTATTATTGATGGGATAAATTCTGTTTCCCATCCCATGGGATATTTTATATGTATCAGCAAAATTGAAAATAATAATATTGTCGATGCTATTGCTTGGACAATAAAATATTTAATTGATGATTCATTTATTATTATATTTTTATTTCTTGTTAGGAGCGGAATAAATGAAAGTAAGTTGATCTCAAGTCCTATTCAAACCCCAAATCAGGAATTTGATGAAATGGACAGGATCGTTCCTATCATTAATGTTGATAGGAAGAGAAGTTTTGTAGAGTTGTTGGTCATTAAAAAGGAGAGGATTGATACCTCTATAAATGGGGTATGAACCCATTAGCTTGTTTAGCTTACCTTTTTACATTAAGGTTTATGATGCACGTTAGTTTTTGATACTAAAGGAGGTAGTTTAATTCTATCTTATGTAATTTTAATGAAGGTAATTTTATTTACTTTATTTACCCTATCAAGGTAACCCTTTAATCAGGCACTTCATTTATTTAATATATAAATCGAAAGTTTTTTTTTGAAATTCTTTTATGTATTATTTTGTTTAATTAGGATTAATTTATCCTGCTCATTTTTTTTATATATATATATATAATAAGTAATTTATATTAATATATTACATTTAATTGAAATTAAAGTATTATAAGTTCATCTTACCATTATCAATTGATTATTTTAATGCAATTATTTACCTAGGATTATAGCTACTTATGTTTTTAGCTTAAATTAGGTTATTATAATATAATATATATAATAATATGTAATTTAATTATTTTAAATGTTAATTATATTTACCAGGGTACTATTAGTTAAGGTCTTTAAACCCAAAGAATTTGGCGGTATCTCATTCCATTCAGAGGAACCTACCCCATGATTGATAATACACGATTTACTCTACTTAATTTATTTGTTTGTATATATCCGTTATCAGAGAATCTTTTTAGAGTTATAATTCTCAAGATTTATAATTATAAAATATTTCAGGTCAAGGTGCAGCTTATAGTTAAGAGGAGGTGGGTTACAATAGATTTTTGTTTATAACGGATTTGATAGTGAAATACTGTTAATGAAGGTGGATTTGATAGTAATTTAATTTATTTAATTTAACTGATATTGGCTCTGAGATGTGTACACATCGCCCGTCGCTCTCATTATTGATTATTCTATTTTATTTTAAAGTAGCTTCAATTTAGATGAGATAAGTCGTAACATAGTAGATGTACTGGAAAGTGTATCTAGGAAGAGTTTCAAGATATAACTTATTAGTAAAGTGTTTCATTTACACTGAAAATTTTTCTGTGCAAATCAGGATATCTTGATTATTTATTTTATTATATTTATTTTTTGTTTATTTAATTATTTAATATAAATAATTTTATTGTATTTTTGTCTTAGTATATTTTATAGAATTGATTTTTTAAATTATAGTTTATTGGTAATGTAAGTGTTTTATGAAATATTATTTTAAATTTTTTTAAGTAGATTTTATTTATTGTACCTTTTGTATCAGGGTTTATCAAAATTTTAGTATTTATTTTACTTGTCTCGATTTGGGTTGATTTATAAATAATTTATAGTTAATGTATCATAATTATTATTAAATTATTTATAGAAATGAGATGTTAATCGTTTCCCAAGATATCTAGTTTCTTAAGAAAAAATTTAATTTTTTAAAGTTATTCTTTTTATTTAATTTTTTAAGTAAAAATATTAACTTATTTATTCTTTAAGGGATAAGCTTTGAAGTTAATAACCTATAATTTATTTTATAGAAATATAATAGTAAGCTTTAAACCAGCTATCTTTAAGATTACGTTTTAGTTCATTATTTTTTATTTTGATTTTATAAATATTTTAGGTTTTTTATTAAGATTATTAATTTAATTTTAAAATTTTTGTAATAATGATAGAATTAGTATATTTATTTGTATGAAATTTTTACCTTGTGAACTTATTATAAGGAACTAGGCAAAATTGATTTCCGCCTGTTTATCAAAAACATGTCCTCTTGTTTATATTTTGAGGTCTGGCCTGCTCACTGAGCGTATTTTTAAAGAGCCGCGGTATTTTGACCGTGCAAAGGTAGCATAATCATTAGTCTCTTAATTAGTGGCTGGAATGAATGGCTTGACGAGAAATCAACTGTCTCTTAATAAATTTTTGAATTTAACTTTTGAGTCAAAAGGCTTAAATTCTTCTTTAGGACGAGAAGACCCTATAGAGCTTGACATTTTACTTTTATATAGTTTTTTGTTTGTCTTTCTATATTTAATGATGATGTTTTGTTGGGGTGACATGAAGAATAGATAAACTCTTCATTATTATATCATTTATTTATGTTTGTTATTTTGATCCATAATTTATGATCATAAGATTAAGTTACCTTAGGGATAACAGCGTAATTGTTTTTGAGAGCTCATATCGACAAAGCAGATTGCGACCTCGATGTTGGATTAAGAAAAATTTTGGGTGCAGGAGCCCAATGATTAGGTCTGTTCGACCTTTAAATTCTTACATGATCTGAGTTCAGACCGGCGTGAGCCAGGTCGGTTTCTATCCTAAGATTGTTAATCCATATTAGTACGAAAGGACCATATGGTTAAAATATTTTTTGTTATATTGATTAATATTAATTTATTTACTATTTTGACAGATTAATGTGTTGAATTTAGAATTCATTTATGTAGATTTTTTCTACAAATAGTATTGATACTTTATGATTTATTTTTATTTATTTTGAATATTCTTTTATTGGTTATTTGTGTTTTAATTAGTGTTGCCTTTTTAACTTTATTAGAGCGTAAGGTTTTAGGTTATATTCAGATTCGAAAGGGTCCAAATAAGGTAGGTTTTGTTGGAATTCCTCAGCCATTTAGAGATGCTATTAAGTTAATTTGTAAGGAGCAGCCAATTCCTATTATATCTAATTACCTACTTTATTATTTTTCCCCTGTTTTTGATTTAATGATTTCTTTAGCCGTTTGAGTAATTTTTTCTTATTTAACTTATATGTGTTCTTTTTCTTATGGATTTTTATTTTTTTATGTTGTACTAGATTAGGTGTTTATACTGTTATAATTGCTGGTTGATCTTCTAATTCAAATTATTCATTATTAGGTTCTCTTCGTTCTGTTACTCAAACAATTTCTTATGAAGTTAGTTTAGCTTTAATTTTATTGTCTTTAATTATTTTAATTGGTAGTTTTAATATGTTTGATTTTATAAACTATCAGCTTTATTGTTGATTTATTATTATTTCTTTTCCTTTAGCTTTAGCTTGTTTTGCTTCTTGCATAGCTGAAACTAATCGTACTCCTTTTGATTTTGCTGAAGGGGAATCTGAGTTAGTTTCAGGATTTAATATTGAGTATGGTGCGGGTGGTTTTACTTTAATTTTTTTAGCTGAATATACTAGAATTGTCTTCATAAGAATGTTATTGGCTTTAATTTTTTTGGGCGGTGATTTTTATTCTTTTATATTTTTTATTAAGCTTGCTATTATATCTTTTGGTTTTATTTGGGTTCGTGGAACATTACCACGGTTCCGTTATGATAAATTAATGTACTTAGCTTGAAAAAGTTTTTTACCTTTATCTTTGAATTTTTTTATTTTCTTTGTTGGTTTAAAGATTTTATTTATCTCATTTGCTTAGTGAAATTTTTTGAGAAAAGTTAATAGAAGAGTTAAACTTCTAATTTTATGTTTTCAAAACATATGCTTTTCCTAAGCTAATTAACTTTATTCCTTAATTAATTTATCTCATGCGTTTGCGACATGGACATTAATTAAGAAATATGTGAAGTAAATAATTGTTAAGATTTGACCTGTTATAATATAAGGTTCTTCAACAGGTCGTTTACCAATTCACGTTAGTAAGCATACAACAACTACTATAATTCAGAATAAAATTTGATTAATAGGGTAAAATTGAATGCCTCGGAATGGTGTTTTATTATAAAATGGTAAAATTATTAAGATTCTAATTGATAAAAATAATGCAATAACACCTCCTAACTTATTAGGGATAGATCGTAGAATTGCATATGCAAATAGGAAATATCATTCTGGTTGAATGTGAACTGGTGTTACTAATGGGTTGGCAGGTACAAAGTTATCTGGATCTCCTAATAGGTAAGGATTAATTAAACATAGTATAATTAATAATGATGTTATTATTACAAATGTAATAGAATCCTTAAAGGTAAAGTATGGATGGAATGGAATTTTTTCAATATCTCCATTTAGTCCAAGAGGATTATTAGATCCTGTTTGGTGAAGAAAAAATAAATGAATTGCTGCTATAGCAGCAATAATAAATGGTAATACAAAATGGAATGTGAAGAATCGATTTAATGTTGCATTATCAACAGCGAATCCTCCTCATACTCATTGGACTAAATCTGTTCCTTAGTATGGGATTGCTGATAATAAATTAGTAATTACTGTTGCACCTCAAAAAGATATTTGGCCTCAGGGTAAGACATATCCTATAAATGCAGTTGCTATAACTAAAAATAAAATCACTGTACCAATTATTCAGGTATGTATATATATATATATATAAGATCCATAGTAAATTCCCCGTCCTACATGTAAGTAAATACAAATAAAAAATATAGATGCTCCATTTGCGTGTAAGGTTCGGATAATTCAACCATTATTTACGTCTCGGCAGATGTGTACTACACTACTGAATGCTATTTCAATATTTGATGTATAATGTATAGCTAAAAATAGTCCAGTTACGATTTGAATTACCAAACATAACCCTAATAGGGATCCAAAATTTCATCAAAATGAAATATTTGTTGGGGCAGGTAAGTCAATTAAAGAGTTATTAATAATTTTAATTAAAGGATGTCTTAATCGTAAGGGTTTATTCATTAGTAATTATCTTATTTTACGAATAGGTCCCTGATTAATATTGGTGATTTTAACAACTGCTAGTAGTGCTAAAAATAAATGAATTATTATTATTATTGTAATAATGAATGTTGGTCTATTATATAATTTTTCTAAAGATATTGTTATTTCTTGATAATTGATTGAATTATCAATATTTATAGTTTCGGTGTTTTTGAAAAAGTCTATAAATATAGATATATCTAGAATAATTAATATTAATATGATAAATACTCACCTTATTAATGTAATAATTATAGTGATTGATTTAGGCTGAAATATTTCGTTTGATGCAATTCTTGTAATGTAAATAAATAATACTAGTATACCACCAAGAAATGTTAAAAATAAAATATATGATAATCAATATCTTTCTATTATTGTTCCTGTTATTAATCCAACTAGGAAGGTTTGAAGGATAATAAAAAGCATTATTGATATTGGGTGTCTTAATTTAATAAAATTAATATTTATTACATTTGATAATGATATAATTATTATTTTGATCATTTCAGGGGTTAGTTTATTTAAAATACCGGTTTTGGAGACCGATGATGGAAGCTTTTCCACCTCTGAAGTTTTAAAAGTGGGGGCTGGACTTATTTCCGGTTTACAAGACCGGCGTTTTTTTAAACTATTAAAACTAATGTTTATATTCTCTATTTTTACTTCTTTATTGATTTATTTTGCTGGTGTTTATGTTTTTTCTTCTAAACGTAAACATTTATTAATGGTTCTTTTGAGATTAGAATATATTGTTCTTTCTTTATTTATGTTAGTTATTGTTTTTCTTATTGAGTTTGATTATGATTATTTTTTTCCTGTTATTTTTTTAGTTTTTTCTGTTTGTGAGGGTGCTTTAGGTCTTTCTATTTTAGTTTCAATAATTCGTTCTCATGGTAATGATTTTTTTAATTCTTTTGGTTTATCTTTATGTTAAAGTATTTATTTATAACTATTTTTTTGATCCCTCTTTGTTTATTAAATAATTGTTGATGGTTGGTTCATTCTTTAATGTTTCTGTCGGGTTTTGTTTTTATAATTTGTGTTTATTCATATGCTGATTTGAATATAATTAGATATTATTTTGGTATTGATTATTTTTCTTTTAGTTTAATTTTACTTAGTTTTTGGATTTGTTCTTTAATAATCACTGCTAGAGGTTCAGTTTATTTAAGTTCATATCATTCTAATTTTTTTGTTTTTATGGTTTTGATTTTAATAATTATGCTTTATTGTTCATTTGCTACATTAAGTCTTCTTTCTTTTATATTTTTTTTGAGGCTAGATTAGTTCCTACTTTACTTTTAATTTTGGGTTGGGGTTATCAACCTGAGCGTTTGCAGGCTGGTGTTTATTTAATTTTTTATACTTTGGTTGCTAGATTACCTTTATTATTAGTTTTATTTAAGGTTTATGATTTTTCTAATACTTTATATTTTCCTTTATTGGTTGATTTTGGTTCTTATTATTTTATGTTTTATGTATTTATAATTTTGGCTTTTTTAGTTAAGATACCTATGTTTTTGGTTCATTTATGACTTCCTAAGGCTCATGTAGAGGCCCCTATTTCAGGTAGAATAATTCTTGCTGGTGTTTTATTAAAGTTAGGTGGTTATGGTATTTTTCGTGTTATAAAGGTTATTTCTTATTTGGGTTTAAAGTTTAATTATTTTTGATTGTCTTTAGGTTTATCTGGGGGTGTTATTGTAAGATTTATTTGTTTTCGTCAGGTTGATTTAAAGTCTTTAATTGCATATTCTTCTGTTGCTCATATAAGAATGGTTATTGGTGGATTGATGACTATGAATTGATGAGGTTGTGTAGGTTCTCTTTCTCTAATGGTTGGTCATGGTTTATGTTCTTCTGGTTTATTTTGTTTATCTAATATTATTTATGAACGTTTAGGTAGACGAAGATTATTAATTAACAAGGGTATAATTAATTTGATGCCAAGAATGGCTTTATGATGATTTCTTTTAAGATCATCAAATATGGCTGCTCCTCCTTCTTTAAATTTGGTAGGTGAAATTAGATTATTAAATAGAATTATATCTTGATCTTCTTTTAGATTCTTTGCTTTGATTTTTTTATCTTTTTTTAGAGCTGTTTATACTTTGTATATATATTCTTATTCTCAGCATGGGAATTATTATTCTGGTGTTTATACTTGTTCTCTTGGTTATTTTCGTGAATATCATCTTTTACTTTTACATTGATTGCCTTTAAATATTCTCTGTTTAAAGGGTGAATATTTCTTTGTTTAGTTTGCTTAAGTATTTTAATTAAAAATATTGTTTTGTGGAATCAATGATATGAAGTTTTTCATCTTAGGCCGTGAATTTATTTTCTATTTGTTCTTTGAGTTTTTTTTCTTTGTTTATTTCGAGAACTATAATTTTTATTTTAGGTATTTATTATTTAATAATTGATTATAGAGTTTTTGTTGAGTGAGAGCTTTTCAATTTAAATGGTTCTATAGTTGTTATAACTTTCATTTTGGATTGAATATCTCTTATTTTTATATCTTTTGTTATATATATTTCTTCTTTGGTTATTTATTATAGAGAGGATTATATATCTGGTGAAAAGAATATAAATCGTTTTATTATTATTGTTTTAATATTTATTCTTTCTATAGGTTTTTTTAATTATTAGTCCTAATTTAATTAGAATTTTATTAGGTTGAGATGGTTTACGTTTAGTTTCTTATTGTTTAGTTATTTATTATCAAAATGTAAAATCTTATAGTGCTGGTATATTAACTGCACTTTCTAATCGTATTGGTAATGTTGCTATTTTAATTTCTATTGCATGAATGTTAAATTTTGGTGGTTGAAATTATATTTATTATTATGATTTATTTCTAATTCTTTTGAAATAAAGCTCATTACTATATTAATTGTTTTAGCAGCTATAACTAAGAGAGCTCAGATTCCTTTCTCTTCATGACTTCCTGCTGCTATAGCAGCTCCTACTCCTGTTTCTGCTTTAGTTCATTCTTCTACTCTTGTTACTGCTGGTGTTTATTTATTAATTCGTTTTAGACCAATATTGGATACTTATAATTGTGGTTGATTTTTACTTTTAATTGGTTGTATAACTATATTTATGGCTGGATTGGGCGCTAATTTTGAGTTTGATTTAAAGAAGATTATTGCTCTTTCTACTTTAAGACAACTTGGTTTAATAATAAGAATTTTGGCTATAGGTTATCCAAAGCTTGCATTTTTTCATTTATTGGCTCATGCTTTATTTAAGGCATTATTATTTATATGTGCAGGTTCAATAATTCATAATTTGAAGGATTCTCAGGATATTCGTTTTATAGGATCAATTGTTAATTTCATACCTTTAACTTCAGTTTGTTTTAATGTTTCTAGTTTATCTTTGTGTGGAATACCTTTTTTAGCGGGATTTTATTCAAAGGATTTAATTCTTGAGATGGTTTGTTTAAGATGAATTAATTGTTTAATTTTTTTTCTTTATTTTTTTTCTACTGGTTTAACTGCTTCTTATTCTTTTCGTTTGTTTTATTATTCAATATCTGGTGATAATAATTTTTATTCTAGATTTTCTTTTGATGATAAGGGTTATTATATTTCATTTGGAATAATTGGTCTATTGTTTGTTGCTGTTTTTGGTGGTAGTCTTTTATCTTGATTAATTTTTCCTATTCCTCATGTGATTGCTTTACCTTATTATTTAAAGCTTTTAACTATTACAGTTGTTATTTTAGGTGCTTATTTAGGTTATCTTATTTCTAATTTTGATTTTTCTCATAATTTATTTTATTTAAGTATACTTTCTTTTGTTAGATTTGCTGGTTCTATATGATTTATACCTTTTCTTTCAACTAAGTTTATTAGATATATTCCTTTAAAAATAGGTTATTATTCATCTAAGTCATTTGATTATGGTTGAGGTGAATTACTTGGTGGTCAAGGTTTATATAGATTATTTATTATTAAATTGGTTATATTCAAGGTTGATATGATTCTAATTTCAAGATTTATCTTTTAACTTTTATTTTTTGAATATTTATTTTGGTAATATTGTTTTTCGTTTACTTAAATAGCTTATAATTAGAGCGTGACACTGAAGATGTTAAGGAAGTATTTTTACTTTTAAGTATTTATAAATATAGATATATTATTTTTACAGTGAAAATGTAATGTTTTATTTAAACTATATAAATTTTAGAAATGTTAACGGAGTTTAACCGCTAATATAAAAAGTTAGCAGCTTTCATATTGGCTTTACATTTCCTTAATTGGAACTATTATAGTTCAATTATATTATTAACAGTAATACGCCTCTTTTTGGCTTCAATTAATAAGAATAAGGGTAGTACATACCAATCTTCCAGGTCGAAACTGACTGCAATATTTCGCTTCTTATTCTATTTAAGGTTGATTGATAATATCAATACTTTTTGAATGCAACCCAAATGTTATATTTAACTACAACCCTTTATTCTGCTCATTGTAATGCTCCTTGGTTTCATTCATGGTATAGTCCTCCTAATAGAACTAGAATAAAAAATATTGTTGATACTGTTCAGATTATAATGTCTGAAGTTTTAAAAATAATTACAATTGGTAGAATTAGTGCAATTTCTACATCAAAAATTAAAAAGATTACTGCGATTAGGAAGAATCGTATTGAGAATGGTATTCGTGCTGATCTTTTTGGATCAAACCCACATTCAAATGGTGATCTTTTTTCTCGATCATTAATTAATTTTTTTGATAGTGTTGTTGCCAGGATTATAACAATTATTGGAATAATAAATCTAATGAAAACTCTTGTTGATAGAATTAGAATTGTTTTTCTTGATTTATATCAAGCTTTCTGATTGGAAGTCAAATGTACTATTTATACTAGAAAAACAATTATCTACCTCATCAATAAATAGAGATATATAAGAATAATCATACTACGTCTACGAAGTGTCAGTATCATGCTGCTGCTTCAAATCCAAAGTGATGTCTTGGTGAAAATTGATTTATTGAGTGTCGAAGTAGACATGTTGATAAAAAGATTGTTCCAATAATTACGTGTAAACCATGGAATCCTGTTGCAACAAAGAATGTTGATCCATAAACTGCATCTGCAATGGTAAAAGGTGCTTCTCAATATTCATATGCTTGAAGTATTGTAAAGTATAGTCCTAATAACACTGTGAAGAATAATCCTTGTAGTGCTTGAGTATGATTAGATTCCATTAAACTATGATGGTGGTTTGAGTGAGTTGTTAACATAGGTTTAATATACTTCTCTAGAATATAGAGTTCTTAGAATTGAGAAAACATAGGCTTGAATTATTGCTACTGCTGATTCTAGAATTAATAGAAGTATTTGTCCAATAATTAGTAATGAGATTAAGTTTATTGCTATAGATGGTCCTGTGTTTCCTAATAAGGTTAATAATAAGTGTCCTGCAATTATATTTGCTGCCAACCATACTGCTAATGTACCTGGTCGAATAACATTACTAATTGTTTCAATTAGTACTATAAATGATATTAATGCAGGCGGTGTACCTTGTGGTACAAGGTGTGTAAATATATGATTAGTATGGTTAATTCATCCAAATAATATAAATCTTAGCCATATAGGTAGGGCAATTGCAAATGTTAATGCTAAATGTCTTGTTCTAGTAAAAATATAAGGGAATAATCCTATGAAATTGTTAAATAATATTATAATAAAAATTGAGATGAAAATGAATGTTGTTCCATTAAATGATTTTGGTCCAAGAAGTGTTTTAAATTCATTATGTAAGGTTAAATTTAGTTTATTTCAGATAATGGTAATTCGTGATGGTGTAAGTCAAAATAGTGATGGGATTAATAATAGTCCTAGAAATGTTCTAGTTCAATTTAATGATAAATTAAAGATGTTAGTTGATGGGTCAAATGTTGAGAATAGATTTGTTATCATTTTCAATTTAAGTTTTTTATTTCAATTGTTCCTTTTTCTGCTCTTTTAATAAGGTTAGGTTTAAATGAGAAGAAGTTTATTTGATTAAACAAGATTAATGTAGCTGAAAATATAATGAATAGTGAGAATCATATAAGAGGGGATATTTGAGGGATTTGGATATAATTTCCCCATCAGAAGTAGTCGTTAATTTACTATTATTTGGTTTAAGAGACCATTACTTACTTTCAGTCATCTGATGAATTTCAAGGTGTACTAATTTTTTTTAGTTACTTTAGATTGACACTCTAATGTTATTTATTTTAACTAACTCCTTAAATTATCTTAGATAATCACTTAATAAATAAATTTACTGAAGTTCTTTCAATTACAGTTGCTATAAATCTGTGGTTTGCTCCACAGATTTCTGAGCATTGTCCAAAGAATAATCCAGGTCGATTTATTGTGAATGTTCCTTGATTTAACCGACCTGGCGTTGCATCAATTTTAACCCCTAATGCAGGAACTGCTCATGAGTGTAGAACATCTGATGCTCTTGTTAATACTCGTACTTCTGTATTTATTGGTAGGATTGTTCGGTTATCTACATCTAGTAGTCGGAATCCATCATTTTCTAGGTCTTGTTCTGGTGTTATATAAGTGTCAAATTCTACGTCTATGAAGTCTGAATATTCATATCTTCAATATCATTGTCGTCCAACGGTTTTAATTGTAATTATTGCATCTACTGAATCATCAAGTAAATATAATAGTCGTAATGATGGAAGGGCAATAAAAATTAATGTAATTGCTGGTAAAGCTGTTCAGATTGTTTCAATTAAATGTCCATGAAGTATATTACGGTTAGTATAGGCAATAAATAATATATAACTTAGGGCATAACCTACAATTACTGTAATTAATAATAATACGACCATAGTATGATCATGAAAGAATGATAATTGCTCCATTAATGGTGAAGCTCCATCTTGAAGAGATAAATTTGATCATGTTGCCATTAATAAATATTTTCTAATAAAAGGTCAAACCTTTATTTGTAGAGCTTAAATCTACTGCACTAATCTGCCATATTAGAATCTAGAGATTAATGGTAATTCTGAGTAACTATGTTCTGCAGGAGGGTTATTTTGTAGTCATTCTGTTGATCTTCTTATGTTAGCTCTAAATATAATTGCTCGGTTTGTAATCATTCTTTCTCATATAATTACAATGAATATAATGATTCCTACAATAGAAATTGTAGACCCAATTCTTGATACTACGTTTCATGATGTATATGCGTCTGGGTACTCAGAGTATCGTCGAGGTATTCCTGCTAATCCTAGGAAGTGTTGAGGAAAGAATGTTAAATTTACTCCAATGAATATAATTGTAAATTGGATTTTTAATCATATATTATTTATAGTTAATCCTGTAAATAGTGGATATCATTGAATGACACCTCCTATAATTGCAAATACTGCTCCTATAGATAATACATAATGAAAGTGGGCTACTACATAATATGTATCATGTAATACAATATCAAGTGATGAATTTGCTAATACTAATCCTGTTAATCCACCAATTGTAAATAGGAAAATAAATCCTAGAGCTCATAATAATGGTGGATTGAACTTGAATTTAGTTCCATATAATGTAGCTAATCATCTAAATACCTTAATTCCTGTAGGTACAGCAATAATTATTGTTGCTGATGTAAAATATGCTCGTGTGTCAACATCCATTCCTACTGTAAATATATGATGTGCTCATACAATAAATCCTATTAGTCCAATTGATAGTATAGCATAAATTATACCTAATGTTCCAAATGATTCAATTTTTCCTCTTTCTTGACATACAATATGTGAAATAATTCCGAACCCCGGTAGAATTAAAATATAAACTTCTGGGTGTCCAAAGAATCAAAATAGATGTTGATATAGAATTGGGTCACCCCCTCCTGCAGGGTCAAAGAATGATGTATTTAAATTTCGATCTGTTAATAATATAGTAATAGCTCCTGCTAAAACTGGAAGTGAAAGAAGGAGAAGTAATGCTGTAATAGCTACAGATCATACAAATAAAGGTGTTTGATCTAAAGTTATACTTTCTGATCGTATATTAATTGCTATTGTAATGAAATTCACTGCACCAAGAATAGATGATACACCTGCTAAGTGCAGTGAAAAAATAGCTAGATCTACAGATGCACCCCCGTGTGCAATAGCTCCTGCTAGAGGAGGGTAAACTGTTCATCCTGTACCAGCACCATTATCTACTATAGAAGATGTAAGAAGAAGGGTTAGTGAAGGTGGTAGTAATCAAAAACTTATATTATTTATTCGTGGAAATGCTATATCTGGTGCACCAATTATTAGTGGAACAAGTCAATTACCAAATCCACCAATTATAATAGGTATTACTATAAAGAAAATTATTACGAATGCGTGAGCTGTAATAATAACATTATAAATCTGGTCATCCCCAATTAGAGATCCGGGTTGGCCAAGTTCAGCATGAATAAGTATTCTTATTGATGTCCCTACTATTCCTGCTCATGCTCCAAATATGAAGTATAAAGTACCAATGTCCTTATGGTTTGTTGAGAATAATCATTTTTGCGGTAAGATGGCTGAATTTTAGGTGGTAGACTGTAAATCTACTTATGAGATGTTTTCTCTCTTATCATATTTAGGTCTTATATTCAATTATGATTCTAGACTGCAATTCTAGAGGTGTAAAATTTTACTAAGGCCTAAAAGATTATTCTTTTAATTATAACTTTGAAGGTTATTAGTTTGATTAACTTAAGTCCTTAGTATAATGAAATTAAGGTTGATGTTGAAATCAATCCTATTGTTGAAATTATTACTGTTATAGGAAGAATGATTCTTGATTTTTGGGACTTTATCTTTATAGATCACGAATTTTCTGTGTATGATATAATTAGAGCTGAGAATCTAATACGTATATAGTAGTAGAGTGTAATTGTAGTTAATACAACTATAATAGTTATAATAGTTGTTATATTGTTTTCTATTAATGATTGTATTACAATTCATTTTGGTAAGAATCCAAGGAATGGTGGTAGTCCACCTAAAGATAATAAAGATAAGAATATTATGAATTTAATTTCGGTTTTTGTATTTCTGGCTGAATAAATTTGATTTATGAAAAATAAATTTATTTGCTGAAATAATAAAACTATAATTAATCTTAATAGTGAGTAAATAATGAAGTATAGTTCTCAGATGTTTTCTCTGACTGTTAATGATCTAATTATTCAACCTAGATGTCTGATTGATGAATATGCTAAAAGTTGTCGTAAGGATGTTTGATTTAAACCTCCTATTGCCCCAATAATAATTCTTAAGATAATAATTGTTCAAATAAAAGTTCTTAATTGAATACAATAAGATAAGACCATTATTGGGGCGATTTTTTGTCATGTTATTAATGTTAAACAATTATTTCATCTTGATGCTCCTATAACTTCTGGAAATCAGAAATGGAAAGGTGCAGCTCCAATCTTTAATAATAGTCTAGATCTAATTATTATTGATGGGATAAATTCTGTTTCCCATCCCATGGGATATTTTATTTGAATCAGCAAAATTGAAAATAATAATATTGTCGATGCTATTGCTTGGACAATAAAATATTTAATTGATGATTCATTTATTATTATATTTTTATTTCTTGTTAGGAGCGGAATAAATGAAAGTAAGTTGATCTCAAGTCCTATTCAAACCCCAAATCAGGAATTTGATGAAATGGACAGGATCGTTCCTATCATTAATGTTGATAGGAAGAGAAGTTTTGTAGAGTTGTTGGTCATTAAAAAGGAGAGGATTGATACCTCTATAAATGGGGTATGAACCCATTAGCTTGTTTAGCTTACCTTTTTACATTAAGGTGTATGATGCTCGTTAGTTTTTGATACTAAAGGAGGTAGTTTAATTCTATCTTATGTAATTTTAATGAAGGTAATTTTATTTACTTTATTTACCCTATCAAGGTAACCATTTAATCAGGCACTTCATTTATTTAATATATAAATCGAAAGTTTTTTTTTGAAATTCTTTTATGTATTATTTTGTTTAATTAGGATTAATTTATCCTGCTCATTTTATTTTTTTTATATATATATATATAATAAATAAATTATATTAATATATTACATTTAATTGAAATTAAAGTATTATAAGTTCATCTTACCATTATCAATTGATTATTTTAATGCAATTATTTACCTAGGATTATAGCTACTTATGTTTTTAGCTTAAAATAGGTTATTATAATATAATATATATAATAATATGTAATTTAATATTTAATATTATTATAATTGGATATAATAAATAAAATTATTAATTTAAATATAAAATATTATAATTAATATTAATAATTATATTAATAATAATAATATAATTATGTAAATTATCTATAATTAGATTATTTATCTAATATATATGAAAGTTAACTTAATATAAAAAAAGAATTCATATTAATAACTTATTATATTAAATTACATAATTGTATAAAATATATTTATTATATTATTTAATCTTTCTTTATTTATTAGTGAAAAGAAAGATTAAATAAGAAAGAATATAATACATTTATTGCTATACATATTCCATATTAATCTTTAATTATATATAATAGAGAAGTTGTTGTGGTCATACATAGGGGCGTTTCTTTTTTTTTGTTAATGTTTGTGGTTTTTTTCTTTTTTTTTCTTTAAATATTTGAATCTTTTATTTTTTCCTGAATTAATAGATTTAAAATTTTCTTATATTTTATTTTTAAAAGTTTTATTCTTGCTTGTTTATTCACTTTTTCTTTGTATTATATGTAAGTTTTGTTAGACTAAATGTTCTTTTTGCAGTAATTTGATTTAATTATCAAGTGATTTTGGATTTAGCAATTGATTTAGTATCGGCATAATTCGTGCCAGCAGCCGCGGTTATACGATTGATACAAGTGAATATTATTGGTTAAAACAGTTGTTTATATTATTAGGGTTGAAATATAAATTTGTAAGGTGAAATGTTAAAATTTATTTGTGGCCCTTTTTATGAATCTGTGAAATTTAAATAATAAACTAGGATTAGATACCCTATTATTTTAAATGTTAATTATATTTACCAGGGTACTATTAGTTAAGGTCTTTAAACCCAAAGGATTTGGCGGTATCTCATTCCATTCGGAGGAACCTACCCCATGATAGATAATACACGATTTACTCTACTTAATTTATTTGTTTGTATATCTCCGTTATCAGAGAATCTTTTTAGAGTTATAATTCTCAAGATTTATAATTATAAAATATTTCAGGTCAAGGTGCAGCTTATAGTTAAGAGGAGGTGGGTTACAATAGATTTTTGTTTATAACGGATTTGATAGTGAAATACTGTTAATGAAGGTGGATTTGATAGTAATTTAATTTATTTAATTTAACTGATATTGGCTCTGAGATGTGTACACATCGCCCGTCGCTCTCATTATTGATTATTCTATTTTATTTTAAAGTAGCTTCAATTTAGATGAGATAAGTCGTAACATAGTAGATGTACTGGAAAGTGTATCTAGGAAGAGTTTCAAGATATAACTTATTAGTAAAGTGTTTCATTTACACTGAAAATTTTTCTGTGCAAATCAGGATATCTTGATTATTTATTTTATTATATTTATTTTTTGTTTATTTAATTATTTAATATAAATAATTTTATTGTATTTTTGTCTTAGTATATTTTATAGACTTGATTTTTTAAATTATAGTTTATTGGTAATGTAAGTGTTTTATGAAATATTATTTTAAATTTTTTTAAGTAGATTTTATTTATTGTACCTTTTGTATCAGGGTTTATCAAAATTTTAGTATTTATTTTACTTGTCTCGATTTGGGTTGATTTATAACTAATTTATAGTTAATGTATCATAATTATTATTAAATTATTTATAGAAATGAGATGTTAATCGTTTCCCAAGATATCTAGTTTCTTAAGAAAAAATTTAATTTTTTAAAGTTATTTGTTTTTATTTAATTTTTTAAGTAAAAATATTAACTTATTTATTCTTTAAGGGATAAGCTTTGAAGTTAATAACCTATAATTTATTTTATAGAAATATAATAGTAAGCTTTAAACCAGCTATCTTTAAGACTACGTTTTAGTTCATTATTTATTTATTTTGATTTTATAAATATTTTAGGTTTTTTATTAAGATTATTAATTTAATTTTAAAATTTTTGTAATAATGATAGAATTAGTATATTTATTTGTATGAAATTTTTACCTTGTGAACTTATTATAAGGAACTAGGCAAAATTGATTTCCGCCTGTTTATCATAAACATGTCCTCTTGTTTATATTTTGAGGTCTGGCCTGCTCACTGAGCGTATTTTTAAAGAGCCGCGGTATTTTGACCGTGCAAAGGTAGCATAATCATTAGTCTCTTAATTAGTGGCTGGAATGAATGGCTTGACGAGAAATCAACTGTCTCTTAATAAATTTTTGAATTTAACTTTTGAGTCAAAAGGCTTAAATTCTTCTTTAGGACGAGAAGACCCTATAGAGCTTGACATTTTACTTTTATATAGTTTTTTGTTTGTCTTTCTATATTTAATGATGATGTTTTGTTGGGGTGACATGAAGAATAGATAAACTCTTCATTATTATATCATTTATTTATGTTTGTTATTTTGATCCATAATTTATGATCATAAGATTAAGTTACCTTAGGGATAACAGCGTAATTGTTTTTGAGAGCTCATATCGACAAAGCAGATTGCGACCTCGATGTTGGATTAAGAAAAATTTTGGGTGCAGGAGCCCAATGATTAGGTCTGTTCGACCTTTAAATTCTTACATGATCTGAGTTCAGACCGGCGTGAGCCAGGTCGGTTTCTATCCTAAGATTGTTAATCCATATTAGTACGAAAGGACCATATGGTTAAAATATTTTTTGTTATATTGATTAATATTAATTTATTTACTATTTTGACAGATTAATGTGTTGAATTTAGAATTCATTTATGTAGATTTTTTCTACAAATAGTATTGATACTTTATGATTTATTTATATTTATTTTGAATTTTCTTTTATTGGTTATTTGTGTTTTAATTAGTGTTGCCTTTTTAACTTTATTAGAGCGTAAGGTTTTAGGTTATATTCAGATTCGAAAGGGTCCAAATAAGGTAGGTTTTGTTGGAATTCCTCAGCCATATAGAGATGCTATTAAGTTAATTTGTAAGGAGCAGCCAATTCCTATTATATCTAATTACCTACTTTATTATTTTTCCCCTGTTTTTAATTTAATGATTTCTTTAGCCGTTTGAGTAATTTTTCCTTATTTAACTTATATGTGTTCTTTTTCTTATGGATTTTTATTTTTTTTATGTTGTACTAGATTAGGTGTTTATACTGTTATAATTGCTGGTTGATCTTCTAATTCAAATTATTCATTATTAGGTTCTCTTCGTTCTGTTGCTCAAACAATTTCTTATGAAGTTAGTTTAGCTTTAATTTTATTGTCTTTAATTATTTTAATTGGTAGTTTTAATATGTTTTATTTTATAAACTATCAGCTTTATTGTTGATTTATTATTATTTCTTTTCCTTTAGCTTTAGCTTGTTTTGCTTCTTGCTTAGCTGAAACTAATCGTACTCCTTTTGATTTTGCTGAAGGGGAATCTGAGTTAGTTTCAGGATTTAATATTGAGTATGGTGCGGGTGGTTTTACTTTAATTTTTTAGCTGAATATACTAGAATTGTCTTCATAAGAATGTTATTGGCTTTAATTTTTTTGGGCGGTGATTTTTATTCTTTTATATTTTTTATTAAGCTTGCTATTATATCTTTTGGTTTTATTTGGGTTCGTGGAACATTACCACGGTTCCGTTATGATAAATTAATGTACTTAGCTTGAAAAAGTTTTTTACCTTTATCTTTGAATTTTTTTATTTTCTTTGTTGGTTTAAAGATTTTATTTATCTCATTTGTTTAGTGAAATTTTTTGAGAAAAGTTAATAGAAGAGTTAAACTTCTAATTTTATGTTTTCAAAACATATGCTTTTCCTAAGCTAATTAACTTTATTCCTTAATTAATTTATCTCATGTGTTTGCGACATGGACATTAATTAAGAAATATGTGAAGTAAATAATTGTTAAGATTTGACCTGTTATAATATAAGGTTCTTCAACAGGTCATTTACCAATTCACGTTAGTAAGCATACAACAACTACTATAATTCAGAATTAAATTTGATTAATAGGGTAAAATTGAATGCCTCGGAATGGTGTTTTATTATAAAATGGTAAAATTATTAAGATTCTAATTGATAAAAATAATGCAATAACACCTCCTAACTTATTAGGGATAGATCGTAGAATTGCATATGCAAATAGGAAATATCATTCTGGTTGAATGTGAACTGGTGTTACTAATGGGTTGGCAGGTACAAAGTTATCTGGATCCCCTAATAGGTAAGGATTAATTAAACATAGTATAATTAATAATGATGTTATTATTACAAATGTAATAGAATCCTTAAAGGTAAAGTATGGATGGAATGGAATTTTTTCAATATCTCCATTTAGTCCAAGAGGATTATTAGATCCTGTTTGGTGAAGAAAAAATAAATGAATTGCTGCTATAGCAGCAATAATAAATGGTAATACAAAATGGAATGTGAAGAATCGATTTAATGTTGCATTATCAACAGCGAATCCTCCTCATACTCATTGGACTAAATCTGTTCCTAAGTATGGGATTGCTGATAATAAATTAGTAATTACTGTTGCACCTCAAAAAGATATTTGGCCTCAGGGTAAGACATATCCTATAAATGCAGTTGCTATAACTAAAAATAAAATCACTGTACCAATTATTCAGGTATGTATATATATATAAGATCCATAGTAAATTCCCCGTCCTACATGTAAGTAAATACAAATAAAAAATATAGATGCTCCATTTGCATGTAAGGTTCGGATAATTCAACCATTATTTACATCTCGGCAGATGTGTACTACACTACTGAATGCTATTTCAATATTTGATGTATAATGTATAGCTAAAAATAGTCCAGTTACGATTTGAATCACCAAACATAACCCTAATAGGGATCCAAAATTTCATCAAAATGAAATATTTGTTGGGGCAGGTAAGTCAATTAAAGAGTTATTAATAATTTTAATTAAAGGATGTCTTAATCGTAAGGGTTTATTCATTAGTAATTATCTTATTTTACGAATAGGTCCCTGATTAATATTGGTGATTTTAACAACTGCTAGTAGTGCTAAAAATAAATAAATTATTATTATTATTGTAATAATGAATGTTGGTCTATTATATAATTTTTCTAAAGATATTGTTATTTCTTGATAATTGATTGAATTATCAATATTTATAGTTTCGGTGTTTTTGAAAAAGTCTATAAATATAGATATATCTAGAATAATTAATATTAATATGATAAATACTCACATTATTAATGTAATAATTATAGTGATTGATTTAGGCTGAAATATTTCGTTTGATGCAATTCTTGTAATGTAAATAAATGATACTAGTATACCACCAAGAAATGTTAAAAATAAAATATATGATAATCAATATCTTTCTATTATTGTTCCTGTTATTAATCCAACTAGGAAGGTTTGAAGGATAATAAAAAGCATTATTGATATTGGGTGTCTTAATTTAATAAAATTAATATTTATTACATTTGATAATGATATAATTATTATTTTGATCATTTCAGGGGTTAGTTTATTTAAAAAACCGGTTTTGGGGACCGATGATGGAAGCTTTTCCACCTCTGAAGTTTTAAAAGTGGGGGCTGGACTTATTTCCGGTTTACAAGACCGGCGTTTTTTTTAAACTATTAAAACTAATGTTTATATTCTCTATTTTTACTTCTTTATTGATTTATTTTGCTGGTGTTTATGTTTTTTCTTCTAAACGTAAACATTTATTAATGGTTCTTTTGAGATTAGAATATATTGTTCTTTATTTATTTATGTTAGTTATTGTTTTTCTTATTGAGTTTGATTATGATTATTTTTTTCCTGTTATTTTTTTAGTTTTTTCTGTTTGTGAGGGTGCTTTAGGTCTTTCTATTTTAGTTTCAATAATTCGTTCTCATGGTAATGATTTTTTTAATTCTTTTGGTTTATCTTTATGTTAAAGTATTTATTTATAACTATTTTTTTGATCCCTCTTTGTTTATTAAATAATTGTTGATGGTTGGTTCATTCTTTAATGTTTCTGTCGGGTTTTGTTTTTATAATTTGTGTTTATTCATATGCTGATTTGAATATAATTAGATATTATTTTGGTATTGATTATTTTTCTTTTAGTTTAATTTTACTTAGTTTTTGGATTTGTTCTTTAATAATCACTGCTAGAGGTTCAGTTTATTTAAGTTCATATCATTCTAATTTTTTTTGTTTTTATGGTTTTGATTTTAATAATTATGCTTTATTGTTCATTTGCTAGATTAAGTCTTCTTTCTTTTTATATTTTTTTGAGGCTAGATTAGTTCCTACTTTACTTTTAATTTTGGGTTGGGGTTATCAACCTGAGCGTTTGCAGGCTGGTGTTTATTTAATTTTTTATACTTTGGTTGCTAGATTACCTTTATTATTAGTTTTATTTAAGGTTTATGATTTTTCTAATACTTTATATTTTCCTTTATTGGTTGATTTTGGTTCTTATTATTTTATGTTTTATGTATTTATAATTTTGGCTTTTTTAGTTAAGATACCTATGTTTTTGGTTCATTTATGACTTCCTAAGGCTCATGTAGAGGCCCCTATTTCAGGTAGAATAATTCTTGCTGGTGTTTTATTAAAGTTAGGTGGTTATGGTATTTTTCGTGTTATAAAGGTTATTTCTTATTTGGGTTTAAAGTTTAATTATTTTTGATTGTCTTTAGGTTTATCTGGGGGTGTTATTGTAAGATTTATTTGTTTTCGTCAGGTTGATTTAAAGTCTTTAATTGCATATTCTTCTGTTGCTCATATAAGAATGGTTATTGGTGGATTGATGACTATGAATTGATGAGGTTGTGTAGGTTCTCTTTCTCTAATGGTTGGTCATGGTTTATGTTCTTCTGGTTTATTTTGTTTATCTAATATTATTTATGAACGTTTAGGTAGACGAAGATTATTAATTAACAAGGGTATAATTAATTTGATGCCAAGAATGGCTTTATGATGATTTCTTTTAAGATCATCAAATATGGCTGCTCCTCCTTCTTTAAATTTGGTAGGTGAAATTAGATTATTAAATAGAATTATATCTTGATCTTCTTTTAGATTCTTTGCTTTGATTTTTTTATCTTTTTTTAGAGCTGTTTATACTTTGTATATATATTCTTATTCTCAGCATGGGAATTATTATTCTGGTGTTTATACTTGTTCTCTTGGTTATTTTCGTGAATATCATCTTTTACTTTTGCATTGATTGCCTTTAAATATTCTCTGTTTAAAGGGTGAATATTTCTTTGTTTAGTTTGCTTAAGTATTTTAATTAAAAATATTGTTTTGTGGAATCAATGATATGAAGTTTTTCATCTTAGGCCGTGAATTTATTTTCTATTTGTTCTTTGAGTTTTTTTTCTTTGTTTATTTCGAGAACTATAATTTTTATTTTAGGTATTTATTATTTAATAATTGATTATAGAGTTTTTGTTGAGTGAGAGCTTTTCAATTTAAATGGTTCTATAGTTGTTATAACTTTCATTTTGGATTGAATATCTCTTATTTTTATATCTTTTGTTATATATATTTCTTCTTTGGTTATTTATTATAGAGAGGATTATATATCTGGTGAAAAGAATATAAATCGTTTTATTATTATTGTTTTAATATTTATTCTTTCTATAGGTTTTTTAATTATTAGTCCTAATTTAATTAGAATTTTATTAGGTACAGATGGTTTAGGTTTAGTTTCTTATTGTTTAGTTATTTATTATCAAAATGTAAAATCTTATAGCGCTGGTATATTAACTGCACTTTGTAATCGTATTGGTGATGTTGCTATTTTAATTTCTATTGCATGAATGTTAAATTTTGGTGGTTGAAATTATATTTATTATTATGATTTTATTTCTAATTCTTTTGAAATAAAGCTCATTACTATATTAATTGTTTTAGCAGCTATAACTAAGAGAGCTCAGATTCCTTTCTCTTCATGACTTCCTGCTGCTATAGCAGCTCCTACTCCTGTTTCTGCTTTAGTTCATTCTTCTACTCTTGTTACTGCTGGTGTTTATTTATTAATTCGTTTTAGACCAATATTGGGTACTTATAATTGTGGTTGATTTTTACTTTTAATTGGTTGTATAACTATATTTATGGCTGGATTGGGCGCTAATTTTGAGTTTGATTTAAAGAAGATTATTGCTCTTTCTACTTTAAGACAACTTGGTTTAATAATAAGAATTTTGGCTATAGGTTATACAAAGCTTGCATTTTTTCATTTATTGGCTCATGCTTTATTTAAGGCATTATTATTTATATGTGCAGGTTCAATAATTCATAATTTGAAGGATTCTCTGGATATTCGTTTTATAGGATCAATTGTTAATTTCATACCTTTAACTTCAGTTTGTTTTAATGTTTCTAGTTTATCTTTGTGTGGAATACCTTTTTTAGCGGGATTTTATTCAAAGGATTTAATTCTTGAGATGGTTTGTTTAAGAAGAATTAATTGTTTAATTTTTTTCTTTATTTTTTTTCTACTGGTTTAACTGCTTCTTATTCTTTTCGTTTGTTTTATTATTCAATATCTGGTGATAATAATTTTTATTCTAGATTTTCTTTTGATGATAAGGGTTATTATATTTCATTTGGAATAATTGGTCTATTGTTTGTTGCTGTTTTTGGTGGTAGTCTTTTATCTTGATTAATTTTTCCTATTCCTCATGTGATTGCTTTACCTTATTATTTAAAGCTTTTAACTATTACAGTTGTTATTTTAGGTGCTTATTTAGGTTATCTTATTTCTAATTTTGATTTTTCTCATAATTTATTTTCTTTAAGTATACTTTCTTTTGTTAGATTTGCTGGTTCTATATGATTTATACCTTTTCTTTCAACTAAGTTTATTAGATATATTCCTTTTAAAATAGGTTATTATTCATCTAAGTCATTTGATTATGGTTGAGGTGAATTACTTGGTGGTCAAGGTTTATATAGATTATTTATTTATTTAATTGGTTATATTCAAGGTTGATATAATTCTAATTTCAAGATTTATCTTTTAACTTTTATTTTTTGAATATTTATTTTGGTAATATTGTTTTTCGTTTACTTAAATAGCTTATAATTAGAGCGTGACACTGAAGATGTTAAGGAAGTATTTTTACTTTTAAGTATTTATAAATATAGGTATATTATTTTTACAGTGAAAATGTAATGTTTTATTTAAACTATATAAATTTTAGAAATGTTAACGGAGTTTAACCGCTAATATAAAAAGTTAGCAGCTTTCATATTGGCTTTACATTTCCTTAATTGGAACTATTATAGTTCAATTATATTATTAACAGTAATACGCCTCTTTTTGGCTTCAATTAATAAGAATAAGGGTAGTACATACCAATCTTCCAGGTCGAAACTGACTGCAATATTTCGCTTCTTATTCTATTTAAGGTTGATTGATAATATCAATACTTTTTGAATGCAACCCAAATGTTATATTTAACTACAACCCTTTATTCTGCTCATTGTAATGCTCCTTGGTTTCATTCATGGTATAGTCCTCCTAATAGAACTAGAATAAAAAATATTGTTGATACTGTTCAGATTATAATGTCTGAAGTTTTAAAAATAATTACAATTGGTAGAATTAGTGCAATTTCTACATCAAAAATTAAAAAGATTACTGCGATTAGGAAGAATCGTATTGAGAATGGTATTCGTGCTGATCTTTTTGGATCAAACCCACATTCAAATGGTGATCTTTTTTCTCGATCATTAATTAATTTTTTTGATAGTGTTGTTGCCAGGATTATAACAATTATTGGAATAATAAATCTAATGAAAACTCTTGTTGATAGAATTAGAATTGTTTTTCTTGATTTATATCAAGCTTTCTGATTGGAAGTCAAATGTACTATTTATACTAGAAAAACAATTATCTACCTCATCAATAAATAGAGATATATAAGAATAATCATACTACGTCTACGAAGTGTCAGTATCATGCTGCTGCTTCAAATCCAAAGTGATGTCTTGGTGAAAATTGATTTATTGAGTGTCGAAGTAGACATGTTGATAAAAAGATTGTTCCAATAATTACGTGTAAACCATGGAGCCCTGTTGCAACAAAGAATGTTGATCCATAAACTGCATCTGCAATGGTAAAAGGTGCTCCTCAATATTCATATGCTTGAAGTATTGTAAAGTATAGTCCTAATAACACTGTGAAGAATAATCCTTGTAGTGCTTGAGTATGATTAGATTCCATTAAACTATGATGTGCTCATGTTACTGTTACTCCTGATGCTAAAAGAATAGCTGTATTAAGTAATGGAATTTGTATAGGGTTAAAGGGTTGAATTCCTATTGGAGGTCATAGTATTCCTAGTTCAATTGTTGGTGCTAATCTTCTTCTAAAGAATGCTCAAAAAAAAGAAACGAAAAATAATACCTCTGATGCAATAAATAAAATTATTCCTCATCGTAATCCAATTGATACAAATCCTGTATGTAATCCTTGATATGTTCCTTCTCGTACTACATCTCGTCATCATTGAATTATAGTTAGTAGGGTAATTCCAAATCCAATTATGAATAAGTTAATATTAAATAGGTGGAATCATTTTGCTAGTCCTGATACTAGGACTATTGCTCCAATTGCTCCTGTTAATGGTCAAGGTCTATAGCCTACTAAGTGGAATGGGTGGTTTGAGTGAGTTGTTAACATAGGTTTAATATACTTCTCTAGAATATAGAGTTCTTAGAATTGAGAAAACATAGGCTTGAATTATTGCTACTGCTGATTCTAGAATTAATAGAAGTATTTGTCCAATAATTAGTAATGAGATTAAGTTTATTGCTATAGATGGTCCTGTGTTTCCTAATAAGGTTAATAATAAGTGTCCTGCAATTATATTTGCTGCCAACCGTACTGCTAATGTACCTGGTCGAATAACATTACTAATTGTTTCAATTACTACTATAAATGATATTAATGCAGGCGGTGTACCTTGTGGTACAAGGTGTGTAAATATATGATTAGTATGGTTAATTCATCCAAATAATATAAATCTTAGCCATATAGGTAGGGCAATTGCAAATGTTAATGCTAAATGTCTTGTTCTAGTAAAAATATAAGGGAATAATCCTATGAAATTGTTAAATAATATTATAATAAAAACTGAGATGAAAATGAATGTTGTTCCATTAAATGATTTTGGTCCAAGAAGTGTTTTAAATTCATTATGTAAGGTTAAATTTAGTTTATTTCAGATAATGTTAATTCGTGATGGTGTAAGTCAAAATAGTGATGGGATTAATAATAGTCCTAGAAATGTTCTAGTTCAATTTAATGATAAATTAAAGATGTTAGTTGATGGGTCAAATGTTGAGAATAGATTTGTTATCATTTTCAATTTAAGTTTTTTATTTCAATTGTTCCTTTTTCTGCTCTTTTAATAAGGTTAGGTTTAAATGAGAAGAAGTTTATTTGATTAAACAAGATTAATGTAGCTGAAAATATAATGAATAGTGAGAATCATATAAGAGGGGATATTTGAGGGATTTGGATATAATTTCCCCATCAGAAGTAGTCGTTAATTTACTATTATTTGGTTTAAGAGACCATTACTTACTTTCAGTCATCTGATGAATTTCAAGGTGTACTAATTTTTTTTAGTTACTTTAGATTGACCCTCTAATGTTATTTATTTTAACTAACTCCTTAAATTATCTTAGATAATCACTTAATAAATAAATTTACTGAAGTTCTTTCAATTACAATTGGTATAAATCTGTGGTTTGCTCCACAGATTTCTGAGCATTGTCCAAAGAATAATCCAGGTCGATTTATTGTGAATGTTCCTTGATTTAACCGACCTGGCGTTGCATCAATTTTAACCCCTAATGCAGGAACTGCTCATGAGTGTAGAACATCTGATGCTTTTGTTAATACTCGTACTTCTGTATTTATTGGTAGGATTGTTCGGTTATCTACATCTAGTAGTCGGAATCCATCATTTTCTAGGTCTTGTTCTGGTGTTATATAAGTGTCAAATTCTACGTCTATGAAGTCTGAATATTCATATCTTCAATATCATTGTCGTCCAATGGTTTTAATTGTAATTATTGCATCTACTGAATCATCAAGTAAATATAATAGTCGTAATGATGGAAGGGCAATAAAAATTAATGTAATTGCTGGTAAAGCTGTTCAGATTGTTTCAATTAAATGTCCATGAAGTATATTACGGTTAGTATAGGCAATAAATAATATATAACTTAGGGCATAACCTACAATTACTGTCATTAATAATAATACGACCATAGTATGATCATGAAAGAATGATAATTGCTCCATTAATGGTGAAGCTCCATCTTGAAGAGATAAATTTCATCATGTTGCCATTAATAAATATTTTCTAATAAAAGGTCAAACCTTTATTTGTAGAGCTTAAATCTACTGCACTAATCTGCCATATTAGAATCTAGAGATTAATGGTAATTCTGAGTAACTATGTTCTGCAGGAGGGTTATTTTGTAGTCATTCTGTTGATCTTCTTATGTTAGCTCTAAATATAATTGCTCGGTTTGTAATCATTCTTTCTCATATAATTACAATGAATATAATGATTCCTACAATATAAATTGTAGACCCAATTCTTCATACTACGTTTCATGATGTATATGCGTCTGGGTACTCAGAGTATCGTCGAGGTATTCCTGCTAATCCTAGGAAGTGTTGAGGAAAGAATGTTAAATTTACTCCAATGAATATAATTGTAAATTGGATTTTTAATCATGTATTATTTATAGTTAATCCAGTAAATAGTGGATATCATTGAATGACACCTCCTATAATTGCAAATACTGCTCCTATAGATAATACATAATGAAAGTGGGCTACTACATAATATGTATCATGTAATACAATATCAAGTGATGAATTTGCTAATACTAATCCTGTTAATCCACCAATTGTAAATAGGAAAATAAATCATAGAGCTCATAATAATGGTGGATTGAACTTGCTAATCATCTAAATACCTTAATTCCTGTAGGTACAGCAATAATTATTGTTGCTGATGTAAAATATGCTCGTGTGTCAACATCCATTCCTACTGTAAATATATGATGTGCTCATACAATAAATCCTATTAGTCCAATTGATAGTATAGCATAAATTATACCTAATGTTCCAAATGATTCAATTTTTCCTCTTTCTTGACATACAATATGTGAAATAATTCCGAACCCCGGTAGAATTAAAATATAAACTTCTGGGTGTCCAAAGAATCAAAATAGATGTTGATATAGAATTGGGTCACCCCCTCCTGCAGGGTCAAAGAATGATGTATTTAAATTTCGATCTGTTAATAATATAGTAGTAGCTCCTGCTAAAACTGGAAGTGAAAGAAGGAGAAGTAATGCTGTAATAGCTGCAGATCATACAAATAAAGGTGTTTGATCTAAAGTTATACTTTCTGATCGTATATTAATTGCTGTTGTAATGAAATTCACTGCACCAAGAATAGATGATACACCTGCTAAGTGCAGTGAAAAAATAGCTAGATCTACAGATGCACCCCCGTGTGCAATAGCTCCTGCTAGAGGAGGGTAAACTGTTCATCCTGTACCAGCACCATTATCTACTATAGAAGATGTAAGAAGAAGGGTTAGTGAAGGTGGTAGTAATCAAAAACTTATATTATTTATTCGTGGAAATGCTATATCTGGTGCACCAATTATTAGTGGAACAAGTCAATTACCAAATCCACCAATTATAATAGGTATTACTATAAAGAAAATTATTACGAATGCGTGAGCTGTAATAATAACATTATAAATCTGGTCATCCCCAATTAGAGATCCGGGTTGGCCAAGTTCAGCACGAATAAGTATTCTTATTGATGTTCCTACTATTCCTGCTCATGCTCCAAATATGAAGTATAAAGTACCAATGTCCTTATGGTTTGTTGAGAATAATCATTTTTGCGGTAAGATGGCTGAATTTTAGGTGGTAGACTGTAAATCTACTTATGAGATGTTTTCTCTCTTATCATATTTAGGTCTTATATTCAATTATGATTCTAGACTGCAATTCTAGAGGTGTACAATTTTACTAAGGCCTAAAAGATTATTCTTTTAATTATAACTTTGAAGGTTATTAGTTTGATTAACTTAAGTCCTTAGTATAATGAAATTAAGGTTGATGTTGAAATCAATCCTATTGTTGAAATTATTACTGTTATAGGAAGAATGATTCTTGATTTTTGGGACTTTATCTTTATAGATCACGAATTTTCTGTGTATGATATAATTAGAGCTGAGAATCTAATACGTATATAGTAGTAGAGTGTAATTGTAGTTAATACAACTATAATAGTTATAATAGTTGTTATATTGTTTTCTATTAATGATTGTATTACAATTCATTTTGGTAAGAATCCAAGGAATGGTGGTAGTCCACCTAAAGATAATAAAGATAAGAATATTATGAATTTAATTTCGGTTTTTATATTTCTGGCTGAATAAATTTGATTTATGAAAAATAAATTTATTTGCTTAAATAATAAAACTATAATTAATCTTAATAGTGAGTAAATAATGAAGTATAGTTCTCAGATGTTTTCTCTGACTGTTAATGATCTAATTATTCAACCTAGATGTCTGATTGATGAATATGCTAAAAGTTGTCGTAAGGATGTTTGATTTAAACCTCCTATTGCCCCAATAATAATTCTTAAGATAATAATTGTTCAAATAAAAGTTCTTAATTGAATACAATAAGATAAGACCATTATTGGGGCGATTTTTTGTCATGTTATTAATGTTAAACAATTATTTCATCTTGATGCTCCTATAACTTCTGGAAATCAGAAATGGGAAGGTGCAGCTCCAATCTTTAATAATAGTCTAGATCTAATTATTATTGATGGGATAAATTCTGTTTCCCATCCCATGGGATATTTTATTTGAATCAGCAAAATTGAAAATAATAATATTGTCGATGCTATTGCTTGGACAATAAAATATTTAATTGATGATTCATTTATTATTATATTTTTATTTCTTGTTAGGAGCGGAATAAATGAAAGTAAGTTGATCTCAAGTCCTATTCAAACCCCAAATCAGGAATTTGATGAAATGGACAGGATCGTTCCTATCATTAATGTTGATAGGAAGAGAAGTTTTGTAGAGTTGTTGGTCATTAAAAAGGAGAGGATTGATACCTCTATAAATGGGGTATGAACCCATTAGCTTGTTTAGCTTACCTTTTTACATTAAGGTGTATGATGCACGTTAGTTTTTGATACTAAAGGAGGTAGTTTAATTCCATCTTATGTAATTTTAATGAAGGTAATTTGATTTACTTTATTTACCCTATCAAGGTAACCCTTTAATCAGGCACTTCATTTATTTAATATATAAATCGAAAGTTTTTTTTTGAAATTCTTTTATGTATTATTTTGTTTAATTAGGATTAATTTATCCTGCTCATTTTATTTTATATATATATATATATATAATAAATAATTTATATTAATATATTACATTTAATTGAAATTAAAGTATTATAAGTTCATCTTACCAATATCAATTGATTATTTTAATGCAATTATTTACCTAGGATTATAGCTACTTACGTTTTTAGCTTAAAATAGGTTATTATAATATAATATATATAATAATATGTAATTTAATATTTAATATTATTATAATTGGATATAATAAATAAAATTATTAATTTAAATATAAAATATTATAATTAATATAATTATTTATAACCAATAGGAATTCAACCCTTTAACCCTATACAAATTCCATTACTTAATACAGCTATTCTTTTAGCATCAGGAGTAACAGTAACATGAGCACATCATAGTTTAATGGAATCTAATCATACTCAAGCACTACAAGGATTATTCTTCACAGTGTTATTAGGACTATACTTTACAATACTTCAAGCATATGAATATTGAGAAGCACCTTTTACCATTGCAGATGCAGTTTATGGATCAACATTCTTTGTTGCAACAGGATTCCATGGTTTACACGTAATTATTGGAACAATCTTTTTATCAACATGTCTACTTCGACACTCAATAAATCAATTTTCACCAAGACATCACTTTGGATTTGAAGCAGCATCATGATACTGACACTTCGTAGATGTAGTATGATTATTCTTATATATCTCTATTTATTGATGAGGTAGATAATTGTTTTTCTAGTATAAATAGTACATTTGACTTCCAATCAGAAAGCTTGATATAAATCAAGAAAAACAATTCTAATTCTATCAACAAGAGTTTTCATTAGATTTATTATTCCAATAATTGTTATAATCCTGGCAACAACACTATCAAAAAAATTAATTAATGATCGAGAAAAAAGATCACCATTTGAATGTGGGTTTGATCCAAAAAGATCAGCACGAATACCATTCTCAATACGATTCTTCCTAATCGCAGTAATCTTTTTAATTTTTGATGTAGAAATTGCACTAATTCTACCAATTGTAATTATTTTTAAAACTTCAGACATTATAATCTGAACAGTATCAACAATATTTTTTATTCTAGTTCTATTAGGAGGACTATACCATGAATGAAACCAAGGAGCATTACAATGAGCAGAATAAAGGGTTGTAGTTAAATATAACATTTGGGTTGCATTCAAAAAGTATTGATATTATCAATCAACCTTAAATAGAATAAGAAGCGAAATATTGCAGTCAGTTTCGACCTGGAAGATTGGTATGTACTACCCTTATTCTTATTAATTGAAGCCAAAAATAGGCGTATTACTGTTAATAATATAATTGAACTATAATAGTTCCAATTAAGGAAATGTAAAGCCAATATGAAAGCTGCTAACTTTTTATATTAGTGGTTAAACTCCGTTAACATTTCTAAAATTTATATAGTTTAAATAAAACATTACATTTTCACTGTAAAAATAATATATCTATATTTATAAATACTTAAAAGTAAAAATACTTCCTTAACATCTTCAGTGTCACGCTCTAATTATAAGCTATTTAAGTAAACGAAAAACAATATTACCAAAATAAATATTCAAAAAATAAAAGTTAAAAGATAAATCTTGAAATTAGAATCATATCAACCTTGAATATAACCAATTAAATAAATAAATAATCTATATAAACCTTGACCACCAAGTAATTCACCTCAACCATAATCAAATGACTTAGATGAATAATAACCTATTTTTAAAGGAATATATCTAATAAACTTAGTTGAAAGAAAAGGTATAAATCATATAGAACCAGCAAATCTAACAAAAGAAAGTATACTTAAAGAAAATAAATTATGAGAAAAATCAAAATTAGAAATAAGATAACCTAAATAAGCACCTAAAATAACAACTGTAATAGTTAAAAACTTTAAATAATAAGGTAAAGCAATCACATGAGGAATAGGAAAAATTAATCAAGATAAAAGACTACCACCAAAAACAGCAACAAACAATAGACCAATTATTCCAAATGAAATATAATAACCCTTATCATCAAAAGAAAATCTAGAATAAAAATTATTATCACCAGATATTGAATAATTAAACAAACGAAAAGAATAAGAAGCAGTTAAACCAGTAGAAAAAAAATAAAGAAAAAAAATTAAACAATTAATTCATCTTAAACAAACCATCTCAAGAATTAAATCCTTTGAATAAAATCCCGCTAAAAAAGGTATTCCACACAAAGATAAACTAGAAACATTAAAACAAACTGAAGTTAAAGGTATGAAATTAACAATTGATCCTATAAAACGAATATCCTGAGAATCCTTCAAATTATGAATTATTGAACCTGCACATATAAATAATAATGCCTTAAATAAAGCATGAGCCAATAAATGAAAAAATGCAAGCTTTGGATAACCTATAGCCAAAATTCTTATTATTAAACCAAGTTGTCTTAAAGTAGAAAGAGCAATAATCTTCTTTAAATCAAACTCAAAATTAGCGCCCAATCCAGCCATAAATATAGTTATACAACCAATGAAAAGTAAAAATCAACCACAATTATAAGTATCCAATATTGGTCTAAAACGAATTAATAAATAAACACCAGCAGTAACAAGAGTAGAAGAATGAACTAAAGCTGAAACAGGAGTAGGAGCTGCTATAGCAGCAGGAAGTCATGAAGAGAAAGGAATCTGAGCTCTCTTAGTTATAGCTGCTAAAACAATTAATATAGTAATGAGCTTTATTTCAAAAGAATTAGAAATAAAATCATAATAATAAATATAATTTCAACCACCAAAATTTAACATTCATGCAATAGAAATTAAAATAGCAACATCACCAATACGATTAGAAAGTGCAGTTAATATACCAGCACTATAAGATTTTACATTTTGATAATAAATAACTAAACAATAAGAAACTAAACCTAAACCATCTCAACCTAATAAAATTCTAATTAAATTAGGACTAATAATTAAAAAACCTATAGAAAGAATAAATATTAAAACAATAATAATAAAACGATTTATATTCTTTTCACCAGATATATAATCCTCTCTATAATAAATAACCAAAGAAGAAATATATATAACAAAAGATATAAAAATAAGAGATATTCAATCCAAAATTAAAGTTATAACAACTATAGAACCATTTAAATTGAAAAGCTCTCACTCAACAAAAACTCTATAATCAATTATTAAATAATAAATACCTAAAATAAAAATTATAGTTCTCGAAATAAACAAAGAAAAAAACTCAAAGAACAAATAGAAAATAAATTCACGGCCTAAGATGAAAAACTTCATATCATTGATTCCACAAAACAATATTTTTAATTAAAATACTTAAGCAAACTAAACAAAGAAATATTCACCCTTTAAACAGAGAATATTTAAAGGCAATCAATGTAAAAGTAAAAGATGATATTCACAAAAATAACCAAGAGAACAAGTATAAACACCAGAATAATAATTCCCATGCTGAGAATAAGAATATATATACAAAGTATAAACAGCTCTAAAAAAAGATAAAAAAATCAAAGCAAAGAATCTAAAAGAAGATCAAGATATAATTCTATTTAATAATCTAATTTCACCTACCAAATTTAAAGAAGGAGGAGCAGCCATATTTGATGATCTTAAAAGAAATCATCATAAAGCCATTCTTGGCATCAAATTAATTATACCCTTGTTAATTAATAATCTTCGTCTACCTAAACGTTCATAAATAATATTAGATAAACAAAATAAACCAGAAGAACATAAACCATGACCAACCATTAGAGAAAGAGAACCTACACAACCTCATCAATTCATAGTCATCAATCCACCAATAACCATTCTTATATGAGCAACAGAAGAATATGCAATTAAAGACTTTAAATCAACCTGACGAAAACAAATAAATCTTACAATAACACCCCCAGATAAACCTAAAGACAATCAAAAATAATTAAACTTTAAACCCAAATAAGAAATAACCTTTATAACACGAAAAATACCATAACCACCTAACTTTAATAAAACACCAGCAAGAATTATTCTACCTGAAATAGGGGCCTCTACATGAGCCTTAGGAAGTCATAAATGAACCAAAAACATAGGTATCTTAACTAAAAAAGCCAAAATTATAAATACATAAAACATAAAATAATAAGAACCAAAATCAACCAATAAAGGAAAATATAAAGTATTACAAAAATCATAAACCTTAAATAAAACTAATAATAAAGGTAATCTAGCAACCAAAGTATAAAAAATTAAATAAACACCAGCCTGCAAACGCTCAGGTTGATAACCCCAACCCTAAATTAAAAGTAAAGTAGGAACTAATCTAGCCTCAAAAAAAATATAAAAAGAAAGAAGACTTAATCTAGCAAATGAACAATAAAGCATAATTATTAAAATCAAAACCATAAAAACAAAAAAATTAGAATGATATGAACTTAAATAAACTGAACCTCTAGCAGTGATTATTAAAGAACAAATCCAAAAACTAAGTAAAATTAAACTAAAAGAAAAATAATCAATACCAAAATAATATCTAATTATATTCAAATCAGCATATGAATAAACACAAATTATAAAAACAAAACCCGACAGAAACATTAAAGAATGAACCAACCATCAACAATTATTTAATAAACAAAGAGGGATCAAAAAATAGTTATAAACAAATACTTTAACATAAAGATAAACCAAAAGAATTAAAAAAATCATTACCATGAGAACGAATTATTGAAACTAAAATAGAAAGACCTAAAGCACCCTCACAAACAGAAAAAACTAAAAAAATAACAGGAAAAAAATAATCATAATCAAACTCAATAAGAAAAACAATAACTAACATAAATAAAGAAAGAACAATATATTCTAATCTCAAAAGAACCATTAATAAATGTTTACGTTTAGAAGAAAAAACATAAACACCAGCAAAATAAATCAATAAAGAAGTAAAAATAGAGAATATAAACATTAGTTTTAATAGTTTAAAAAAAACGCCGGTCTTGTAAACCGGAAATAAGTCCAGCCCCCACTTTTAAAACTTCAGAGGTGGAAAAGCTTCCATCATCGGTCCCCAAAACCGGTATTTTAAATAAACTAACCCCTGAAATGATCAAAATAATAATTATATCATTATCAAATGTAATAAATATTAATTTTATTAATTTAAGACACCCAATATCAATAATGCTTTTTATTATCCTTCAAACCTATCTAGTTGGATTAATAACAGGAACAATAATAGAAAGATATTGATTATCATATATTTTATTTTTAACATTTCTTGGTGGTATACTAGTATTATTTATTTACATTACAAGAATTGCATCAAACGAAATATTTCAGCCTAAATCAATCACTATAATTATTACATTAATAATGTGAGTATTTATCATATTAATATTAATTATTCTAGATATATCTATATTTATAGACTTTTTCAAAAACACCGAAACTATAAATATTGATAATTCAGTCAATTATCAAGAAATAACAATATCTTTAGAAAAATTATATAATAGACCAACATTCATTATTACAATAATAATAATAATTTATTTATTTTTAGCACTACTAGCAGTTGTTAAAATCACCAATATTAATCAGGGACCTATTCGTAAAATAAGATAATTACTAATGAATAAACCCTTATGATTAAGACATCCTTTAATTAAAATTATTAATAACTCTTTAATTGACTTACCTGCCCCAACAAATATTTCATTTTGATGAAATTTTGGATCCCTATTAGGGTTATGTTTGGTGATTCAAATCGTAACTGGACTATTTTTAGCTATACATTATACATCAAATATTGAAATAGCATTCAGTAGTGTAGTACACATCTGCCGAGACGTAAATAATGGTTGAATTATCCGAACCTTACACGCAAATGGAGCATCTATATTTTTTATTTGTATTTACTTACATGTAGGACGGGGAATTTACTATGGATCTTATATATATATACATACCTGAATAATTGGTACAGTGATTTTATTTTTAGTTATAGCAACTGCATTTATAGGATATGTCTTACCCTGAGGCCAAATATCTTTTTGAGGTGCAACAGTAATTACTAATTTATTATCAGCAATCCCATACTTAGGAACAGATTTAGTCCAATGAGTATGAGGAGGATTCGCTGTTGATAATGCAACATTAAATCGATTCTTCACATTCCATTTTGTATTACCATTTATTATTGCTGCTATAGCAGCAATTCATTTATTTTTTCTTCACCAAACAGGATCTAATAATCCTCTTGGACTAAATGGAGATATTGAAAAAATTCCATTCCATCCATACTTTACCTTTAAGGATTCTATTACATTTGTAATAATAACATCATTATTAATTATACTATGTTTAATTAATCCTTACCTATTAGGAGATCCAGATAACTTTGTACCTGCCAACCCATTAGTAACACCAGTTCACATTCAACCAGAATGATATTTCCTATTTGCATATGCAATTCTACGATCTATCCCAAATAAGTTAGGAGGTGTTATTGCATTATTTTTATCAATTAGAATCTTAATAATTTTACCATTTTATAATAAAACACCATTCCGAGGCATTCAATTTTACCCTATTAATCAAATTTTATTCTGAATTATAGTAGTTGTTGTATGCTTACTAACGTGAATTGGTAAACGACCTGTTGAAGAACCTTATATTATAACAGGTCAAATCTTAACAATTATTTACTTCACATATTTCTTAATTAATGTCCATGTCGCAAACGCATGAGATAAATTAATTAAGGAATAAAGTTAATTAGCTTAGGAAAAGCATATGTTTTGAAAACATAAAGTTAGAAGTTTAACTCTTCTATTAACTTTTCTCAAAAAATTTCACTAAACAAATGAGATAAATAAAATCTTTAAACCAACAAAGAAAATAAAAAAATTCAAAGATAAAGGTAAAAAACTTTTTCAAGCTAAGTACATTAATTTATCATAACGGAACCGTGGTAATGTTCCACGAACCCAAATAAAACCAAAAGATATAATAGCAAGCTTAATAAAAAATATAAAAGAATAAAAATCACCGCCCAAAAAAATTAAAGCCAATAACATTCTTATGAAGACAATTCTAGTATATTCAGCTAAAAAAATTAAAGTAAAACCACCCGCACCATACTCAATATTAAATCCTGAAACTAACTCAGATTCCCCTTCAGCAAAATCAAAAGGAGTACGATTAGTTTCAGCTAAGCAAGAAGCAAAACAAGCTAAAGCTAAAGGAAAAGAAATAATAATAAATCAACAATAAAGCTGATAGTTTATAAAATCAAACATATTAAAACTACCAATTAAAATAATTAAAGACAATAAAATTAAAGCTAAACTAACTTCATAAGAAATTGTTTGAGCAACAGAACGAAGAGTACCTAATAATGAATAATTTGAATTAGAAGATCAACCAGCAATTATAACAGTATAAACACCTAATCTAGTACAACATAAAAAAAATAAAAATCCATAAGAAAAAGAACACATATAAGTTAAATAAGGAAAAATTACTCAAACGGCTAAAGAAATCATTAAATTAAAAACAGGGGAAAAATAATAAAGTAGGTAATTAGATATAATAGGAATTGGCTGCTCCTTACAAATTAACTTAATAGCATCTCTAAATGGCTGAGGAATTCCAACAAAACCTACCTTATTTGGACCCTTTCGAATCTGAATATAACCTAAAACCTTACGCTCTAATAAAGTTAAAAAGGCAACACTAATTAAAACACAAATAACCAATAAAAGAAAATTCAAAATAAATATAAATAAATCATAAAGTATCAATACTATTTGTAGAAAAAGTCTACATAAATGAATTCTAAATTCAACACATTAATCTGTCAAAATAGTAAATAAATTAATATTAATCAATATTACAAAAAATATGTTAACCATATGGTCCTTTCGTACTAATATGGATTAACAATCTTAGGATAGAAACCGACCTGGCTCACGCCGGTCTGAACTCAGATCATGTAAGAATTTAAAGGTCGAACAGACCTAATCATTGGGCTCCTGCACCCAAAATTGGATCAAAATAACAAACATAAATAAATGATATAGTAATGAAGAGTTTATCTATTCTTCATGTCACCCCAACAAAACATCATCATTAAATATAGAAAGACAAACAAAAAACTATATAAAAGTAAAATGTCAAGCTCTATAGGGTCTTCTCGTCCTAAAGAAGAATTTAAGCCTTTTGACTCAAAAGTTAAATTCAAAAATTTATTAAGAGACAGTTGATTTCTCGTCAAGCCATTCATTCCAGCCACTAATTAAGAGACTAATGATTATGCTACCTTTGCACGGTCAAAATACCGCGGCTCTTTAAAAATACGCTCAGTGAGCAGGCCAGACCTCAAAATATAAACAAGAGGACATGTTTATGATAAACAGGCGGAAATCAATTTTGCCTAGTTCCTTATAATAAGTTCACAAGGTAAAAATTTCATACAAATAAATATACTAATTCTATCATTATTACAAAAATTTTATAATTAAATTAATAATCTTAATAAAAAACCTAAAATATTTATAAAATCAAAATAAAAAATAATGAACTAAAACGTAATCTTAAAGATAGCTGGTTTAAAGCTTACTATTATATTTCTATAAAATAAATTATAGGTTATTAACTTCAAAGCTTATCCCTTAAAGAATAAATAAGTTAATATTTTTACTTAAAAAATTAAATAAAAACAAATAACTTTAAAAAATTAAATTTTTTCTTAAGAAACTAGATATCTTGGGAAACGATTAACATCTCATTTCTATAAATAATTTAATAATAATTATGATACATTAACTATAAATTATTTATAAATCAACCCAAATCGAGACAAGTAAAATAAATACTAAAATTTTGATAAACCCTGATACAAAAGGTACAATAAATAAAATCTACTTAAAAAAATTTAAAATAATATTTCATAAAACACTTACATTACCAATTAACTATAATTTAAAAAATCAATTCTATAAAATATACTAAGACAAAAATACAATAAAATTATTTATATTAAATAATTAAATAAACAAAAAATAAATATAATAAAATAAATAATCAAGATATCCTGATTTGCACAGAAAAATTTTCAGTGTAAATGAAACACTTTACTAATAAGTTATATCTTGAAACTCGTCCTAGATACACTTTCCAGTACATCTACTGTGTTACGACTTATCTCATCTAAATTGAAGCTACTTTAAAATAAAATAGAATAATCAATAATGAGAGCGACGGGCGATGTGTACACATCTCAGAGCCAATATCAGTTAAATTAAATAAATTAAATTACTATCAAATCCACCTTCATTAACAGTATTTCACTATCAAATCCGTTATAAACAAAAACCTATTGTAACCCACCTCCTCTTAACTATAAGCTGCACCTTGACCTGAAATATTTTATAATTATAAATCTTGAGAATTATAACTCTAAAAAGATTCTCTGATAACGGAGATATACAAACAAATAAATTAAGTAGAGTAAATCGTGTATTATCAATCATGGGGTAGGTTCCTCTGAATGGAATGAGATACCGCCAAATTCTTTGGGTTTAAAGACCTTAACTAATAGTACCCTGGTAAATATAATTAACATTTAAAATAAAAGGTATCTAATCCTAGTTTATTATTTAAATTTCACAGATTCATAAAAAGGGCCACAAATAAATTTTAACATTTCACCTTACAAATTTATATTTCAACCCTAATAATATAAACAACTGTTTTGACCAATAATATTCACTTGTATCAATCGTATAACCGCGGCTGCTGGCACGAATTATGCCGATACTAAATCAATTGCTAAATCCAAAATCACTTGATAATTAAATCAAATTACTGCAAAAAGAACATTTAGTCTAACAAAACTTACATATAATACAAAGAAAAAGTGAATAAACAAGCAAGAATAAAACTTTTTAAATAAAAAATAAGAAAATATTAAATCTATTAATTCAGGAAAAAATAAAAGATTCAAATATTTAAAGAAAAAAAAGAAAAAAACCACAAACATTAACAAAAAAAAGAAACGCCCCTATGTATGACCACAACAACTTCTCTATTATATATAATTAAAGATTAATATGGAACATGTATAGCAATAAATGTATTATATTCTTTCTTATTTAATCTTTCTTTTCACTAATAAATAAAGAAAGATTAAATAATATAATAAATATATTTTATACAATTATGTAATTTAATATAATATGTTATTAATATGAATTCTTTTTTTTATATTAAGTTAACTTTCATATATATTAGTTAAATAATCTAATTATAGATAATTTACATAATTATATTATTATAATTAATATAATTATTTATATTAATAATAATATTTTATATTTAAATTAATAATTTTATTTATTATATCCAATTATAATAATATTAAATATTAAATTACATATTATTATATATATTATATTATAATAACCTATTTTAAGCTAAAAACATAAGTAGCTATAATCCTAGGTAAATAATTGCATTAAAATAATCAATTGATAATGGTAAGATGAACTTATAATACTTTAATTTCAATTAAATGTAATATATTAATATAAATTATTTATTATATATATATATATAAAATAAAATGAGCAGGATAAATAAATCCTAATTAAACAAAATAATACATAAAAGAATTTCAAAAAAAACTTTCGATTTATATATTAAATAAATGAAGTGCCTGATTAAAGGGTTACCTTGATAGGGTAAATAAAGTAAATAAAATTACCTTCATTAAAATTACATAAGATAGAATTAAACTACCTCCTTTAGTATCAAAAACTAACATGCATCATACACCTTAATGTAAAAAGGTAAGCTAAACAAGCTAATGGGTTCATACCCCATTTATAGAGGTATCAATCCTCTCCTTTTTAATGACCAACAACTCTACAAAACTTCTCTTCCTATCAACATTAATGATAGGAACGATCCTGTCCATTTCATCAAATTCCTGATTTGGGGTTTGAATAGGACTTGAGATCAACTTACTTTCATTTATTCCGCTCCTAACAAGAAATAAAAATATAATAATAAATGAATCATCAATTAAATATTTTATTGTCCAAGCAATAGCATCGACAATATTATTATTTTCAATTTTGCTGATTCAAATAAAATATCCCATGGGATGGGAAACAGAATTTATCCCATCAATAATAATTAGATCTAGACTATTATTAAAGATTGGAGCTGCACCTTTCCATTTCTGATTTCCAGAAGTTATAGGAGCATCAAGATGAAATAATTGTTTAACATTAATAACATGACAAAAAATCGCCCCAATAATGGTCTTATCTTATTGTATTCAATTAAGAACTTTTATTTGAACAATTATTATCTTAAGAATTATTATTGGGGCAATAGGAGGTTTAAATCAAACATCCTTACGACAACTTTTAGCATATTCATCAATCAGACATCTAGGTTGAATAATTAGATCATTAACAGTCAGAGAAAACATCTGAGAACTATACTTCATTATTTACTCACTATTAAGATTAATTATAGTTTTATTATTTAAGCAAATAAATTTATTTTTCATAAATCAAATTTATTCAGCCAGAAATATAAAAACCGAAATTAAATTCATAATATTCTTATCTTTATTATCTTTAGGTGGACTACCACCATTCCTTGGATTCTTACCAAAATGAATTGTAATACAATCATTAATAGAAAACAATATAACAACTATTATAACAATTATAGTTGTATTAACTACAATTACACTCAACTACTATATACGTATTAGATTCTCAGCTCTAATTATATCATACACAGAAAATTCGTGATCTATAAAGGTAAAGTCCCAAAAATCAAGAATCATTCTTCCTATAACAGTAATAATTTCAACAATAGGATTGATTTCAACATCAACCTTAAATTCATTATACTAAGGACTTTAGACGTAGAATTTGACACTTATATAACACCAGAACAAGACCTAGAAAATGATGGATTCCGACTACTAGATGTAGATAACCGAACAATCCTACCAATAAATACAGAAGTACGAGTATTAACAAGAGCATCAGATGTTCTACACTCATGAGCAGTTCCTGCATTAGGGGTTAAAATTGATGCAACGCCAGGTCGGTTAAATCAAGGAACATTCACAATAAATCGACCTGGATTATTCTTTGGACAATGCTCGGAAATCTGTGGAGCAAACCACAGATTTATACCAATTGTAATTGTAAGAACTTCAGTAAATTTATTTATTAAGTGATTATCTAAGATAATTTAAGGAGTTAGTTAAAATAAATAACATTAGAGTGTCAATCTAAAGTAACTAAAAAAAATTAGTACACCTTGAAATTCATCAGATGACTGAAAGTAAGTAATGGTCTCTTAAACCAAATAATAGTAAATTAACGACTACTTCCGATGGGGAAATTATATCCAAATCCCTCAAATATCCCCTCTTATATGATTCTCACTATTCATTATATTTTCAGCTACATTAATCTTGTTTAATCAAATAAACTTCTTCTCATTTAAACCTAACCTTATTAAAAGAGCAGAAAAAGGAACAATTGAAATAAAAAACTTAAATTGAAAATGATAACAAATCTATTCTCAACATTTGACCCATCAACTAACATCTTTAATTTATCATTAAATTGAACTAGAACATTTCTAGGACTATTATTAATCCCATCACTATTTTGACTTACACCATCACGAATTAACATTATCTGAAATAAACTAAATTTAACCTTACATAATGAATTTAAAACACTTCTTGGACCAAAATCATTTAATGGAACAACATTCATTTTCATCTCAATTTTTATTATAATATTATTTAACAATTTCATATGATTATTCCCTTATATTTTTACTAGAACAAGACATTTAGAATTAACATTTGCAATTGCCCTACCTATATGGCTAAGATTTATATTATTTGGATGAATTAACCATACTAATCATATATTTACACACCTTGTACCACAAGGTACACCGCCTGCATTAATATCATTTATAGTACTAATTGAAACAATTAGTAATGTTATTCGACCAGGTACATTAGCAGTACGGTTGGCAGCAAATATAATTGCAGGACACTTATTATTAACCTTATTAGGAAACACAGGACCATCTATAGCAATAAACTTAATCTCATTACTAATTATTGGACAAATACTTCTATTAATTCTAGAATCAGCAGTAGCAATAATTCAAGCCTATGTTTTCTCAATTCTAAGAACTCTATATTCTAGAGAAGTATATTAAACCTATGTTAACAACTCACTCAAACCACCCATTCCACTTAGTAGACTATAGACCTTGACCATTAACAGGAGCAATTCGAGCAATAGTCCTAGTATCAGGACTAGCAAAATGATTCCACCTATTTAATATTAACTTATTCATAATTGGATTTGGAATTACCCTACTAACTATAATTCAATGATGACGAGATGTAGTACGAGAAGGAACATATCAAGGATTACATACAGGATTTGTATCAATTGGATTACGATGAGGAATAATTTTATTTATTGCATCAGAGGTATTATTTTTCGTTTCTTTTTTTTGAGCATTCTTTAGAAGAAGATTAGCACCAACAATTGAACTAGGAATACTATGACCTCCAATAGGAATTCAACCCTTTAACCCTATACAAATTCCATTACTTAATACAGCTATTCTTTTAGCATCAGGAGTAACAGTAACATGAGCACATCATAGTTTAATGGAATCTAATCATACTCAAGCACTACAAGGATTATTCTTCACAGTGTTATTAGGACTTTCCTTTCAATACTTCAAGCATATGAATATTGAGAAGCACCTTTTACCATTGCAGATGCTGTTTATGGATCAACATTCTTTGTTGCAACAGGACTCCATGGTTTACACGTAATTATTGGAACAATCTTTTTATCAACATGTCTACTTCGACACTCAATAAATCAATTTTCACCAAGACATCACTTTGGATTTGAAGCAGCAGCATGATACTGACACTTCGTAGACGTAGTATGATTATTCTTATATATCTCTATTTATTGATGAGGTAGATAATTGTTTTTCTAGTATAAATAGTACATTTGACTTCCAATCAGAAAGCTTGATATAAATCAAGAAAAACAGTTCTAATTCTATCAACAAGAGTTTTCATTAGATTTATTATTCCAATAATTGTTATAATCCTGGCAACAACACTATCAAAAAAATTAATTAATGATCGAGAAAAAAGATCACCATTTGAATGTGGGTTTGATCCAAAAAGATCAGCACGAATACCATTCTCAATACGATTCTTCCTAATCGCAGTAATCTTTTTAATTTTTGATGTAGAAATTGCACTAATTCTACCAATTGTAATTATTTTTAAAACTTCAGACATTATAATCTGAACAATATCAACAATATTTTTTATTCTAGTTCTATTAGAAGGACTATACCATGAATGAAACCAAGGAGCATTACAATGAGCAGAATAAAGGGTTGTAGTTAAATATAACATTTGGGTTGCATTCAAAAAGTATTGATATTATCAATCAACCTTAAATAGAATAAGAAGCGAAATATTGCAGTCAGTTTCGACCTGGAAGATTGGTATGTACTACCCTTATTCTTATTAATTGAAGCCAAAAAGAGGCGTATTACTGTTAATAATATAATTGAACTATAATAGTTCCAATTAAGGAAATGTAAAGCCAATATGAAAGCTGCTAACTTTTTATATTAGCGGTTAAACTCCGTTAACATTTCTAGAATTTATATAGTTTAAATAAAACATTACATTTTCACTGTAAAAATAATATATCTATATTTATAAATACTTAAAAGTAAAAATACTTCCTTAACATCTTCAGTGTCACGCTCTAATTATAAGCTATTTAAGTAAACGAAAAACAATATTACCAAAATAAATATTCAAAAAATAAAAGTTAAAAGATAAATCTTGAAATTAGAATCATATCAACCTTGAATATAACCAATTAAATAAATAAATAATCTATATAAACCTTGACCACCAAGTAATTCACCTCAACAATAATCAAATGACTTAGATGAATAATAACCTATTTTTAAAGGAATATATCTAATAAACTTAGTTGAAAGAAAAGGTATAAATCATATAGAACCAGCAAATCTAACAAAAGAAAGTATACTTAAAGAAAATAAATTATGAGAAAAATCAAAATTAGAAATAAGATAACCTAAATAAGCACCTAAAATAACAACTGTAATAGTTAAAAACTTTAAATAATAAGGTAAAGCAATCACATGAGGAATAGGAAAAATTAATCAAGATAAAAGACTACCACCAAAAACAGCAACAAACAATAGACCAATTATTCCAAATGAAATATAATAACCCTTATCATCAAAAGAAAATCTAGAATAAAAATTATTATCACCAGATATTGAATAATAAAACAAACGAAAAGAATAAGAAGCAGTTAAACCAGTAGAAAAAAAATAAAGAAAAAAAATTAAACAATTAATTCATCTTAAACAAACCATCTCAAGAATTAAATCCTTTGAATAAAATCCCGCTAAAAAAGGTATTCCACACAAAGATAAACTAGAAACATTAAAACAAACTGAAGTTAAAGGTATGAAATTAACAATTGATCCTATAAAACGAATATCCTGAGAATCCTTCAAATTATGAATTATTGAACCTGCACATATAAATAATAATGCCTTAAATAAAGCATGAGCCAATAAATGAAAAAATGCAAGCTTTGGATAACCTATAGCCAAAATTCTTATTATTAAACCAAGTTGTCTTAAAGTAGAAAGAGCAATAATCTTCTTTAAATCAAACTCAAAATTAGCGCCCAATCCAGCCATAAATATAGTTATACAACCAATTAAAAGTAAAAATCAACCACAATTATAAGTATCCAATATTGGTCTAAAACGAATTAATAAATAAACACCAGCAGTAACAAGAGTAGAAGAATGAACTAAAGCAGAAACAGGAGTAGGAGCTGCTATAGCAGCAGGAAGTCATGAAGAGAAAGGAATCTGAGCTCTCTTAGTTATAGCTGCTAAAACAATTAATATAGTAATGAGCTTTATTTCAAAAGAATTAGAAATAAATTCATAATAATAAATATAATTTCAACCACCAAAATTTAACATTCATGCAATAGAAATTAAAATAGCAACATCACCAATACGATTAGAAAGTGCAGTTAATATACCAGCACTATAAGATTTTACATTTTGATAATAAATAACTAAACAATAAGAAACTAAACCTAAACCATCTCAACCTAATAAAATTCTAATTAAATTAGGACTAATAATTAAAAAACCTATAGAAAGAATAAATATTAAAACAATAATAATAAAACGATTTATATTCTTTTCACCAGATATATAATCCTCTCTATAATAAATAACCAAAGAAGAAATATATATAACAAAAGATATAAAAATAAGAGATATTCAATCCAAAATTAAAGTTATAACAACTATAGAACCATTTAAATTGAAAAGCTCTCACTCAACAAAAACTCTATAATCAATTATTAAATAATAAATACCTAAAATAAAAATTATAGTTCTCGAAATAAACAAAGAAAAAAACTCAAAGAACAAATAGAAAATAAATTCACGGCCTAAGATGAAAAACTTCATATCATTGATTCCACAAAACAATATTTTTAATTAAAATACTTAAGCAAACTAAACAAAGAAATATTCACCCTTTAAACAGAGAATATTTAAAGGCAATCAATGTAAAAGTAAAAGATGATATTCACGAAAATAACCAAGAGAACAAGTATAAACACCAGAATAATAATTCCCATGCTGAGAATAAGAATATATATACAAAGTATAAACAGCTCTAAAAAAAGATAAAAAAATCAAAGCAAAGAATCTAAAAGAAGATCAAGATATAATTCTATTTAATAATCTAATTTCACCTACCAAATTTAAAGAAGGAGGAGCAGCCATATTTGATGATCTTAAAAGAAATCATCATAAAGCCATTCTTGGCATCAAATTAATTATACCCTTGTTAATTAATAATCTTCGTCTACCTAAACGTTCATAAATAATATTAGATAAACAAAATAAACCAGAAGAACATAAACCATGACCAACCATTAGAGAAAGAGAACCTACACAACCTCATCAATTCATAGTCATCAATCCACCAATAACCATTCTTATATGAGCAACAGAAGAATATGCAATTAAAGACTTTAAATCAACCTGACGAAAACAAATAAATCTTACAATAACACCCCCAGATAAACCTAAAGACAATCAAAAATAATTAAACTTTGAACCCAAATAAGAAATAACCTTTATAACACGAAAAATACCATAACCACCTAACTTTAATAAAACACCAGCAAGAATTATTCTACCTGAAATAGGGGCCTCTACATGAGCCTTAGGAAGTCATAAATGAACCAAAAACATAGGTATCTTAACTAAAAAAGCCAAAATTATAAATACATAAAACATAAAATAATAAGAACCAAAATCAACCAATAAAGGAAAATATAAAGTATTACAAAAATCATAAACCTTAAATAAAACTAATAATAAAGGTAATCTAGCAACCAAAGTATAAAAAATTAAATAAACACCAGCCTGCAAACGCTCAGGTTGATAACCCCAACCCAAAATTAAAAGTAAAGTAGGAACTAATCTAGCCTCAAAAAAAATATAAAAAGAAAGAAGACTTAATCTAGCAAATGAACAATAAAGCATAATTATTAAAATCAAAACCATAAAAACAAAAAAATTAGAATGATATGAACTTAAATAAACTGAACCTCTAGCAGTGATTATTAAAGAACAAATCCAAAAACTAAGTAAAATTAAACTAAAAGAAAAATAATCAATACCAAAATAATATCTAATTATATTCAAATCAGCATATGAATAAACACAAATTATAAAAACAAAACCCGACAGAAACATTAAAGAATGAACCAACCATCAACAATTATTTAATAAACAAAGAGGGATCAAAAAAATAGTTATGAATAAATACTTTAACATAAAGATAAACCAAAAGAATTAAAAAAATCATTACCATGAGAACGAATTATTGAAACTAAAATAGAAAGACCTAAAGCACTCTCACAAACAGAAAAAACTAAAAAAATAACAGGAAAAAAATAATCATAATCAAACTCAATAAGAAAAACAATAACTAACATAAATAAAGAAAGAACAATATATTCTAATCTCAAAAGAACCATTAATAAATGTTTACGTTTAGAAGAAAAAACATAAACACCAGCAAAATAAATCAATAAAGAAGTAAAAATAGAGAATATAAACATTAGTTTTAATAGTTTAAAAAAAACGCCGGTCTTGTAAACCGGAAATAAGTCCAGCCCCCACATTTAAAACTTCAGAGGTGGAAAAGCTTCCATCATCGGTCCCCAAAACCGGTATTTTAAATAAACTAACCCCTGAAATGATCAAAATAATAATTATATCATTATCAAATGTAATAAATATTAATTTTATTAATTTAAGACACCCAATATCAATAATGCTTTTTATTATCCTTCAAACCTTCCTAGTTGGATTAATAACAGGAACAATAATAGAAAGATATTGATTATCATATATTTTATTTTTAACATTTCTTGGTGGTATACTAGTATTATTTATTTACATTACAAGAATTGCATCAAACGAAATATTTCAGCCTAAATCAATCACTATAATTATTACATTAATAATGTGAGAATTTATCATATTAATATTAATTATTCTAGATATATCTATATTTATAGACTTTTTCAAAAACACCGAAACTATAAATATTGATAATTCAATCAATTATCAAGAAATAACAATATCTTTAGAAAAATTATATAATAGACCAACATTCATTATTACAATAATAATAATAATTTATTTATTTTTAGCACTACTAGCAGTTGTTAAAATCACCAATATTAATCAGGGACCTATTCGTAAAATAAGATAATTACTAATGAATAAACCCTTACGATTAAGACATCCTTTAATTAAAATTATTAATAACTCTTTAATTGACTTACCTGCCCCAACAAATATTTCATTGTGATGAAATTTTGGATCCCTATTAGGGTTATGTTTGGTAATTCAAATCGTAACTGGACTATTTTTAGCTATACATTATACATCAAATATTGAAATAGCATTCAGTAGTGTAGTACACATCTGCCGAGACGTAAATAATGGTTGAATTATCCGAACCTTACACGCAAATGGAGCATCTATATTTTTTATTTGTATTTACTTACATGTAGGACGGGGAATTTACTATGGATCTTATATATATATACATACCTGAATAATTGGTACAGTGATTTTATTTTTAGTTATAGCAACTGCATTTATAGGAAATGTCTTACCCTGAGGCCAAATATCTTTTTGAAGTGCAACAGTTATTACTAATTTATTATCAGCAATCCCATACTTAGGAACAGATTTAGTCCAATGAGTATGAGGAGGATTCGCTGTTGATAATGCAACATTAAATCGATTCTTCACATTCCATTTTGTATTACCATTTATTCTTGCTGCTATAGCAGCAATTCATTTATTTTTTCTTCACCAAACAGGATCTAATAATCCTCTTGGACTAAATGGAGATATTGAAAAAATTCCATTCCATCCATACTTTACCTTTAAGGATTCTATTACATTTGTAATAATAACATCATTATTAATTATACTATGTTTAATTAATCCTTACCTATTAGGAGATCCAGATAACTTTGTACCTGCCAACCCATTAGTAACACCAGTTCACATTCAACCAGAATGATATTTCCTATTTGCATATGCAATTCTACGATCTATCCCTAATAAGTTAGGAGGTGTTATTGCATTATTTTTATCAATTAGAATCTTAATAATTTTACCATTTTATAATAAAACACCATTCCGAGGCATTCAATTTTACCCTATTAATCTAATTTTATTCTGAATTATAGTAGTTGTTGTATGCTTACTAACGTGAATTGCTAAACGACCTGTTGAAGAACCTTATATTATAACAGGTCAAATCTTAACAATTATTTACTTCACATATTTCTTAATTAATGTCCATGTCGCAAACGCATGAGATAAATTAATTAAGGAATAAAGTTAATTAGCTTAGGAAAAGCATATGTTTTGAAAACATAAAATTAGAAGTTCAACTCTTCTATTAACTTTTCTCAAAAAATTTCACTAAACAAATGAGATAAATAAAATCTTTAAACCAACAAAGAAAATAAACAAATTCAAAGATAAAGGTAAAAAAACTTTTTCAAGCTAAGTACATTAATTTATCATAACGGAACCGTGGTAATGTTCCACGAACCCAAATAAAACCAAAAGATATAATAGCAAGCTTAATAAAAAATATAAAAGAATAAAAATCACCGCCCAAAAAAATTAAAGCCAATAACATTCTTATGAAGACAATTCTAGTATATTCAGCTAAAAAAATTAAAGTAAAACCACCCGCACCATACTCAATATTAAATCCTGAAACTAACTCAGATTCCCCTTCAGCAAAATCAAAAGGAGTACGATTAGTTTCAGCTAAGCAAGAAGCAAAACAAGCTAAAGCTAAAGGAAAAGAAATAATAATAAATCAACAATAAAGCTGATAGTTTATAAAATAAAACATATTAAAACTACCAATTAAAATAATTAAAGACAATAAAATTAAAGCTAAACTAACTTCATAAGAAATTGTTTGAGCAACAGAACGAAGAGAACCTAATAATGAATAATTTGAATTAGAAGATCAACCAGCAATTATAACAGTATAAACACCTAATCTAGTACAACATAAAAAAAATAAAAATCCATAAGAAAAAGAACACATATAAGTTAAATAAGGAAAAATTACTCAAACGGCTAAAGAAATCATTAAATTAAAAACAGGGGAAAAATAATAAAGTAGGTAATTAGATATAATAGGAATTGGCTGCTCCTTACAAATTAACTTAATAGCATCTCTAAATGGCTGAGGAATTCCAACAAAACCTACCTTATTTGGACCCTTTCGAATCTGAATATAACCTAAAACCTTACGCTCTAATAAAGTTAAAAAGGCAACACTAATTAAAACACAAATAACCAATAAAAGAAAATTCAAAATAAATATAAATAAATCATAAAGTATCAATACTATTTGTAGAAAAAATCTACATAAATGAATTCTAAATTCAACACATTAATCTTTCAAAATAGTAAATAAATTAATATTAATCAATATAACAAATAATATTTTAACCAAATGGTCCTTTCGTACTAATATGGATTAACAATCTTAGGATAGAAACCGACCTGGCTCACGCCGGTCTGAACTCAGATCATGTAAGAATTTAAAGGTCCAACAGACCTAATCATTGGGCTCCTGCACCCAAAATTTTTCTTAATCCAACATCGAGGTCGCAATCTGCTTTGTCGATATGAGCTCTCAAAAACAATTACGCTGTTATCCCTAAGGTAACTTAATCTTATGATCATAAATTATGGATCAAAATAACAAACATAAATAAATGATATAATAATGAAGAGTTTATCTATTCTTCATGTCACCCCAACAAAACATCATCATTAAATATAGAAAGACAAACAAAAAACTATATAAAAGTAAAATGTCAAGTCTATAGGGTCTTCTCGTCCTCAAGAAGAATTTAAGCCTTTTGACTCAAAAGTTAAATTCAAAAATTTATTAAGAGACAGTTGATTTCTCGTCAAGCCATTCATTCCAGCCACTAATTAAGAGACTAATGATTATGCTACCTTTGCATGGTCAAAATACCGCGGCTCTTTAAAAATACGCTCAGTGAGCAGGCCAGACCTCAAAATATAAACAAGAGGACATGTTTTTGATAAACAGGCGGAAATCAATTTTGCCTAGTTCCTTATAATAAGTTCACAAGGTAAAAATTTCATACAAATAAATATACTAATTCTATCATTATTACAAAAATTTTAAAATTAAATTAATAATCTTAATAAAAAACCTAAAATATTTATAAAATCAAAATAAAAAATAATGAACTAAAACGTAATCTTAAAGATAGCTGGTTTAAAGCTTACTATTATATTTCTATAAAATAAATTATAGGTTATTAACTTCAAATCTTATCCCTTAAAGAATAAATAAGTTAATATTTTTACTTAAAAAATTAAATAAAAACAAATAACTTTAAAAAATTAAATTTTTTCTTAAGAAACTAGATATCTTGGGAAACGATTAACATCTCATTTCTATAAATAATTTAATAATAATTATGATACATTAACTATAAATTATTTATAAATCAACCCAAATCGAGACAAGTAAAATAAATACTAAAATTTTGATAAACCCTGATACAAAAGGTACAATAAATAAAATCTACTTAAAAAAATTTAAAATAATATTTCATAAAACACTTACATTACCAATAAACTATAATTTAAAAAATCAATTCTATAAAATATACTAAGACAAAAATACAATAAAATTATTTATATTAAATAATTAAATAAACAAAAAATAAATATAATAAAATAAATAATCAAGATATCCTGATTTGCACAGAAAAATTTTCAGTGTAAATGAAACACTTTACTAATAAGTTATATCTTGAAACTCTTCCTAGATACACTTTCCAGTACATCTACTATGTTACAACTTATCTCATCTAAATTGAAGCTACTTTAAAATAAAATAGAATAATCAATAATGAGAGTGACGGGCGATGTGTACACATCTCAGAGCCAATATCAGTTAAATTAAATAAATTAAATTACTATCAAATCCACCTTCATTAACAGTATTTCACTATCAAATCCGTTATAAACAAAAATCTATTGTAACCCACCTCCTCTTAACTATAAGCTGCACCTTGACCTGAAATATTTTATAATTATAAATCTTGAGAATTATAACTCTAAAAAGATTCTCTGATAACGGAGATATACAAACAAATAAATTAAGTAGAGTAAATCGTGTATTATCAATCATGGGGTAGGTTCCTCTGAATGGAATGAGATACCGCCAAATTCTTTGGGTTTAAAGACCTTAACTAATAGTACCCTGGTAAATATAATTAACATTTAAAATAATAGGGTATCTAATCCTAGTTTATTATTTAAATTTCACAGATTCATAAAAAGGGCCACAAATAAATTTTAACATTTCACCTTACAAATTTATATTTCAACCCTAATAATATAAACAACTGTTTTAACCAATAATATTCACTTGTATCAATCGTATAACCGCGGCTGCTGGCACGAATTATGCCGATACTAAATCAATTGCTAAATCCAAAATCACTTGATAATTAAATCAAATTACTGCAAAAAGAACATTTAGTCTAACAAAACTTACATATAATACAAAGAAAAAGTGAATAAACAAGCAAGAATAAAACTTTTAACAATAAAAAATAAGAAAATTTTAAATCTATTAATTCAGGAAAAAATAAAAGATTCAAATATTTAAAGAAAAAAAAAGAAAAAACCACAAACATTAGCAAAAAAAAGAAAAGAAACGCCTCTATGTATGACCACAACAACTTCTCTATTATTTATAATTAAAGATTAATATGGAACATGTATAGCAATAAATGTATTATATTCTTTCTTATTTAATCTTTCTTTTCACTAATAAATAAAGAAAGATTAAATAATATAATAAATATATTTTATACAATTATGTAATTTAATATAATATGTTATTAATATGAATTCTTTTTTTTATATTAAGTTAACTTTCATATATATTAGTTAAATAATCTAATTATAGATAATTTACATAATTATATTATTATAATTAATATAATTATTTATATTAATTATAATATTTTATATTTAAATTAATAATTTTATTTATTATATCCAATTATAATAATATTAAATATTAAATTACATATTATTATATATATTATATTATAATAACCTATTTTAAGCTAAAAACATAAGTAGCTATAATCCTTGGTAAATAATTGCATTAAAATAATCAATTGATAATGGTAAGATGAACTTATAATACTTTAATTTCAATTAAATGTAATATATTAATATAAATTATTTATTATATATATATATATATATATATATAAAAATAAAATGAGCAGGATAAATTAATCCTAATTAAACAAAATAATACATAAAAGAATTTCAAAAAAAAACTTTCGATTTATATATTAAATAAATGAAGTGCCTGATTAAAGGGTTACCTTGATAGGGTAAAAAAAGTAAATAAAATTACCTTCATTAAAATTACATAAGATAGAATTAAACTACCTCCTTTAGTATCAAAAACTAACGTGCATCATACACCTTAATGTAAAAAGGTAAGCTAAACAAGCTAATGGGTTCATACCCCATTTATAGAGGTATCAATCCTCTCCTTTTTAATGACCAACAACTCTACAAAACTTCTCTTCCTATCAACATTAATGATAGGAACGATCCTGTCCATTTCATCAAATTCCTGATTTGGGGTTTGAATAGGACTTGAGATCAACTTACTTTCATTTATTCCGCTCCTAACAAGAAATAAAAATATAATAATAAATGAATCATCAATTAAATATTTTATTGTCCAAGCAATAGCATCGACAATATTATTATTTTCAATTTTGCTGATTCAAATAAAATATCCCATGAGATGGGAACCAGAATTTATCCCATCAATAATAATTAGATCTAGACTATTATTAAAGATTGGAGCTGCACCTTCCCATTTCTGATTTCCAGAAGTTATAGGAGCATCAAGATGAAATAATTGTTTAACATTAATAACATGACAAAAAATCGCCCCAATAATGGTCTTATCTTATTGTATTCAATTAAGAACTTTTATTTGAACAATTATTATCTTAAGAATTATTATTGGGGCAATAGGAGGTTTAAATCAAACATCCTTACGACAACTTTTAGCATATTCATCAATCAGACATCTAGGTTGAATAATTAGATCATTAACAGTCAGAGAAAACATCTGAGAACTATACTTCATTATTTACTCACTATTAAGATTAATTCTAGTTTTATTATTTAAGCAAATAAATTTATTTTTCATAAATCAAATTTATTCAGCCAGAAATATAAAAACCGAAATTAAATTCATAATATTCTTATCTTTATTATCTTTAGGTGGACTACCACCATTCCTTGGATTCTTACCAAAATGAATTGTAATATAATCATTAATAGAAAACAATATAACAACTATTATAACTATTATAGTTGTATTAACTACAATTACACTCTACTACTATATACGTATTAGATTCTCAGCTCTAATTATATCATACACAGAAAATTCGTGATCTATAAAGATAAAGTCCCAAAAATCAAGAATCATTCTTCCTATAACAGTAATAATTTCAACAATAGGATTGATTTCAACATCAACCTTAATTTCATTATACTAAGGACTTAAGTTAATCAAACTAATAACCTTCAAAGTTATAATTAAAAGAATAATCTTTTAGGCCTTAGTAAAATTTTACACCTCTAGAATTGCAGTCTAGAATCATAATTGAATATAAGACCTAAATATGATAAGAGAGAAAACATCTCATAAGTAGATTTACAGTCTACCACCTAAAATTCAGCCATCTTACCGCAAAAATGATTATTCTCAACAAACCATAAGGACATTGGTACTTTATACTTCATATTTGGAGCATGAGCAGGAATAGTAGGAACATCAATAAGAATACTTATTCGTGCTGAACTTGGCCAACCCGGATCTCTAATTGGGGATGACCAGATTTATAATGTTATTATTACAGCTCACGCATTCGTAATAATTTTCTTTATAGTAATACCTATTATAATTGGTGGATTTGCTAATTGACTTGTTCCACTAATAATTGGTGCACCAGATATAGCATTTCCACGAATAAATAATATAAGTTTTTGATTACTACCACCTTCACTCACCCTTCTTCTTACATCTTGTATAGTAGATAATGGTGCTGGTACAGGATGAACAGTTTACCCTCCTCTAGCAGGAGCTATTGCACACGGGGGTGCATCTGTAGATCTAGCTATTTTTTCACTGCACTTAGCAGGTGTATCATCTATTCTTGGTGCAGTGAATTTCATTACAACAGCAATTAATATACGATCAGAAAGTATAACTTTAGATCAAACACCTTTATTTGTATGATCTGTAGCTATTACAGCATTACTTCTCCTTCTTTCACTTCCAGTTTTAGCAGGAGCTATTACTATATTATTAACAGATCGAAATTTAAATACATCATTCTTTGACCCTGCAGGAGGGGGTGACCCCATTCTATATCAACATCTATTTTGATTCTTTGGACACCCAGAAGTTTATATTTTAATTCTACCGGGGTTCCGAATTATTTCACATATTGTATGTCAAGAAAGAGGAAAAATTGAATCATTTGGAACATTAGGTATAATTTATGCTATACTATCAATTGGACTAATAGGATTTATTGTATGAGCACATCATATATTTACAGTAGGAATGGATGTTGACACACGAGCATATTTTACATCAGCAACAATAATTATTGCTGTACCTACAGGAATTAAGGTATTTAGATGATTAGCTACATTATATGGAACTAAATTCAAGTTCAATCCACCATTATTATGAGCTCTAGGATTTATTTTCCTATTTACAATTGGTGTATTAACAGGATTAGTATTAGGAAATTCATCACTTGATATTGTATTACATGTTACATATTATGTAGTAGCCCACTTTCATTATGTATTATCTATAGGAGCAGTACTTGCAATTATAGGAGGTGTCATTCAATGATATCCACCATTTACAGGATTAACTATAAATAATACATGATTAAAAATCCAATTTACAATTATATTCATTGGAGTAAATTTAACATTCTTTCCTCAACACTTCCTAGGATTAGCAGGAATACCTCGACGATACTCTGAGTACCCAGACGCATATACATCATGAAACGTAGTATCAAGAATTGGGTCTACAATTTCTATTGTAGGAATCATTATATTCATTGTAATTATATGAGAAAGAATGATTACAAACCGAGCAATTATATTTAGAGCTAACATAAGAAGATCAACAGAATGACTACAAAATAACCCTCCTGCAGAACATAGTTACTCAGAATTACCATTAATCTCTAGATTCTAATATGGCAGATTAGTGCAGTAGATTTAAGCTCTACAAATAAAGGTTTGACCTTTTATTAGAAAATATTTATTAATGGCAACATGATCAAATTTATCTCTTCAAGATGGAGCTTCACCATTAATGGAGCAATTATCATTCTTTCATGATCATACTATGGTCGTATTATTATTAATTACAGTAATTGTAGGTTATGCCCTAAGTTATATATTATTTATTGCCTATACTAACCGTAATATACTTCATGGACATTTAATTGAAACAATCTGAACAGCTTTACCAGCAATTACATTAATTTTTATTGCCCTTCCATCATTACGACTATTATATTTACTTGATGATTCAGTAGATGCAATAATTACAATTAAAACCATTGGACGACAATGATATTGAAGATATGAATATTCAGACTTCATAGACGTAGAATTTGACACTTATATAACACCAGAACAAGACCTAGAAAATGATGGATTCCGACTACTAGATGTAGATAACCGAACAATCCTACCAATAAATACAGAAGTACGAGTATTAACAAGAGCATCAGATGTTCTACACTCATGAGCAGTTCCTGCATTAGGGGTTAAAATTGATGCAACGCCAGGTCGGTTAAATCAAGGAACATTCACAATAAATCGACCTGGATTATTCTTTGGACAATGCTCAGAAATCTGTGGAGCAAACCACAGATTTATACCAATTGTAATTGAAAGAACTTCAGTAAATTTATTTATTAAGTGATTATCTAAGATAAATTAAGGAGTTAGTTAAAATAAATAACATTAGAGTGTCAATCTAAAGTAACTAAAAAAAATTAGTACACCTTGAAATTCATCAGATGACTGAAAGTAAGTAATGGTCTCTTAAACCAAATAATAGTAAATTAACGACTACTTCTGATGGGGAAATTATATCCAAATCCCTCAAATATCCCCTCTTATATGGTTCTCACTATTCATTATATTTTCAGCTACATTAATCTTGTTTAATCAAATAAACTTCTTCTCATTTAAACCTAACCTTATTAAAAGAGCAGAAAAAGGAACAATTGAAATAAAAAACTTAAATTGAAAATGATAACAAATCTATTCTCAACATTTGACCCATCAACTAACATCTTTAATTTATCATTAAATTGAACTAGAACATTTCTAGGACTATTATTAATCCCATCACTATTTTGACTTACACCATCACGAATTAACATTATCTGAAATAAACTAAATTTAACCTTACATAATGAATTTAAAACACTTCTTGGACCAAAATCATTTAATGGAACAACATTCATTTTCATCTCAATTTTTATTATAATATTATTTAACAATTTCATAGGATTATTCCCTTATATTTTTACTAGAACAAGACATTTAGCATTAACATTTGCAATTGCCCTACCTATATGGCTAAGATTTATATTATTTGGATGAATTAACCATACTAATCATATATTTACACACCTTGTACCACAAGGTACACCGCCTGCATTAATATCATTTATAGTACTAATTGAAACAATTAGTAATGTTATTCGACCAGGTACATTAGCAGTACGGTTGGCAGCAAATATAATTGCAGGACACTTATTATTAACCTTATTAGGAAACACAGGACCATCTATAGCAATAAACTTAATCTCATTACTAATTATTGGACAAATACTTCTATTAATTCTAGAATCAGCAGTAGCAATAATTCAAGCCTATGTTTTCTCAATTCTAAGAACTCTATATTCTAGAGAAGTATATTAAACCTATGTTAACAACTCACTCAAACCACCCATTCCACTTAGTAGACTATAGACCTTGACCATTAACAGGAGCAATTGGAGCAATAGTCCTAGTATCAGGACTAGCAAAATGATTCCACCTATTTAATATTAACTTATTCATAATTGGATTTGGAATTACCCTACTAACTATAATTCAATGATGACGAGATGTAGTACGAGAAGGAACATATCAAGGATTACATACAGGATTTGTATCAATTGGATTACGATGAGGAATAATTTTACTTATTGCATCAGACGTATTATTTTTCGTTTCTTTTTTTTGAGCATTCTTTAGAAGAAGATTAGCACCAACAATTGAACTAGGAATACTATGACCTCCAATAGGAATTCAACCCTTTAACCCTATACAAATTCCATTACTTAATACAGCTATTCTTTTAGCATCAGGAGTAACAGTAACATGAGCACATCATAGTTTAATGGAATCTAATCATACTCAAGCACTACAAGGATTATTCTTCACAGTGTTATTAGGACTATAATTTACAATACTTCAAGCATATGAATATTGAGAAGCACCTTTTACCATTGCAGATGCAGTTTATGCATCAACATTCTTTGTTGCAACAGGATTCCATGGTTTACACGTAATTATTGGAACAATCTTTTTATCAACATGTCTACTTCGACACTCAATAAATCAATTTTCACCAAGACATCACTTTGGATTTGAAGCAGCATCATGATACTGACACTTCGTAGACATAGTATGATTATTCTTATATATCTCTATTTATTGATGAGGTAGATAATTGTTTTTCTAGTATAAATAGTACATTTGACTTCCAATCAGAAAGCTTGATATAAATCAAGAAAAACAATTCTAATTCTATCAACAAGAGTTTTCATTAGATTTATTATTCCAATAATTGTTATAATCCTGGCAACAACACTATCAAAAAAATTAATTAATGATCGAGAAAAAAGATCACCATTTGAATGTGGGTTTGATCCAAAAAGATCAGCACGAATACCATTCTCAATACGATTCTTCCTAATCGCAGTAATCTTTTTAATTTTTGATGTAGAAATTGCACTAATTCTACCAATTGTAATTATTTTTAAAACTTCAGACATTATAATCTGAACAGTATCAACAATATTTTTTATTCTAGTTCTATTAGGAGGACTATACCATGAATGAAACCAAGGAGCATTACAATGAGCAGAATAAAGGGTTGTAGTTAAATATAACATTTGGGTTGCATTCAAAAAGTATTGATATTATCAATCAACCTTAAATAGAATAAGAAGCGAAATATTGCAGTCAGTTTCGACCTGGAAGATTGGTATGTACTACCCTTATTCTTATTAATTGAAGCCAAAAAGAGGCGTATTACTGTTAATAATATAATTGAACTATAATAGTTCCAATTAAGGAAATGTAAAGCCAATATGAAAGCAGCTAACTTTTTATATTAGCGGTTAAACTCCGTTAACATTTCTAAAATTTATATAGTTTAAATAAAACATTACATTTTCACTGTAAAAATAATATATCTATATTTATAAATACTTAAAAGTAAAAATACTTCCTTAACATCTTCAGTGTCACGCTCTAATTATAAGCTATTTAAGTAAACGAAAAACAATATTACCAAAATAAATATTCAAAAAATAAAAGTTAAAAGATAAATCTTGAAATTAGAATCATATCAACCTTGAATATAACCAATTAAATAAATAAATAATCTATATAAACCTTGACCACCAAGTAATTCACCTCAACCATAATCAAATGACTTAGATGAATAATAACCTATTTTTAAAGGAATATATCTAATAAACTTAGTTGAAAGAAAAGGTATAAATCATATAGAACCAGCAAATCTAACAAAAGAAAGTATACTTAAAGAAAATAAATTATGAGAAAAATCAAAATTAGAAATAAGATAACCTAAATAAGCACCTAAAATAACAACTGTAATAGTTAAAAACTTTAACTAATAAGGTAAAGCAATCACATGAGGAATAGGAAAAATTAATCAAGATAAAAGACTACCACCAAAAACAGCAACAAACAATAGACCAATTATTCCAAATGAAATATAATAACCCTTATCATCAAAAGAAAATCTAGAATAAAAATTATTATCACCAGATATTGAATAATAAAACAAACGAAAAGAATAAGAAGCAGTTAAACCAGTAGAAAAAAAATAAAGAAAAAAAATTAAACAATTAATTCATCTTAAACAAACCATCTCAAGAATTAAATCCTTTGAATAAAATCCCGCTAAAAAAGGTATTCCACACAAAGATAAACTAGAAACATTAAAACAAACTGAAGTTAAAGGTATGAAATTAACAATTGATCCTATAAAACGAATATCCTGAGAATCCTTCAAATTATGAATTATTGAACCTGCACATATAAATAATAATGCCTTAAATAAAGCATGAGCCAATAAATGAAAAAATGCAAGCTTTGGATAACCTATAGCCAAAATTCTTATTATTAAACCAAGTTGTCTTAAAGTAGAAAGAGCAATAATCTTCTTTAAATCAAACTCAAAATTAGCGCCCAATCCAGCCATAAATATAGTTATACAACCAATTAAAAGTAAAAATCAACCACAATTATAAGTATCCAATATTGGTCTAAAACGAATTAATAAATAAACACCAGCAGTAACAAGAGTAGAAGAATGAACTAAAGCAGAAACAGGAGTAGGAGCTGCTATAGCAGCAGGAAGTCATGAAGAGAAAGGAATCTGAGCTCTCTTAGTTATAGCTGCTAAAACAATTAATATAGTAATGAGCTTTATTTCAAAAGAATTAGAAATAAATTCATAATAATAAATATAATTTCAACCACCAAAATTTAACATTCATGCAATAGAAATTAAAATAGCAACATCACCAATACGATTAGAAAGTGCAGTTAATATACCAGCACTATAAGATTTTACATTTTGATAATAAATAACTAAACAATAAGAAACTAAACCTAAACCATCTCAACCTAATAAAATTCTAATTAAATTAGGACTAATAATTAAAAAACCTATAGAAAGAATAAATATTAAAACAATAATAATAAAACGATTTATATACTTTTCACCAGATATATAATCCTCTCTATAATAAATAACCAAAGAAGAAATATATATAACAAAAGATATAAAAATAAGAGATATTCAATCCAAAATTAAAGTTATAACAACTATAGAACCATTTAAATTGAAAAGCTCTCACTCAACAAAAACTCTATAATCAATTATTAAATAATAAATACCTAAAATAAAAATTATAGTTCTCGAAATAAACAAAGAAAAAAACTCAAATAACAAATAGAAAATAAATTCACGGCCTAAGATGAAAAACTTCATATCATTGATTCCACAAAACAATATTTTTAATTAAAATACTTAAGCAAACTAAACAAAGAAATATTCACCCTTTAAACAGAGAATATTTAAAGGCAATCAATGTAAAAGTAAAAGATGATATTCACGAAAATAACCAAGAGAACAAGTATAAACACCAGAATAATAATTCCCATGCTGAGAATAAGAATATATATACAAAGTATAAACAGCTCTAAAAAAAGATAAAAAAATCAAAGCAAAGAATCTAAAAGAAGATCAAGATATAATTCTATTTAATAATCTAATTTCACCTACCAAATTTAAAGAAGGAGGAGCAGCCATATTTGATGATCTTAAAAGAAATCATCATAAAGCCATTCTTGGCATCAAATTAATTATACCCTTGTTAATTAATAATCTTCGTCTACCTAAACGTTCATAAATAATATTAGATAAACAAAATAAACCAGAAGAACATAAACCATGACCAACCATTAGAGAAAGAGAACCTACACAACCTCATCAATTCATAGTCATCAATCCACCAATAACCATTCTTATATGAGCAACAGAAGAATATGCAATTAAAGACTTTAAATCAACCTGACGAAAACAAATAAATCTTACAATAACACCCCCAGATAAACCTAAAGACAATCAAAAATAATTAAACTTTAAACCCAAATAAGAAATAACCTTTATAACACGAAAAATACCATAACCACCTAACTTTAATAAAACACCAGCAAGAATTATTCTACCTGAAATAGGGGCCTCTACATGAGCCTTAGGAAGTCATAAATGAACCAAAAACATAGGTATCTTAACTAAAAAAGCCAAAATTATAAATACATAAAACATAAAATAATAAGAACCAAAATCAACCAATAAAGGAAAATATAAAGTATTAGAAAAATCATAAACCTTAAATAAAACTAATAATAAAGGTAATCTAGCAACCAAAGTATAAAAAATTAAATAAACACCAGCCTGCAAACGCTCAGGTTGATAACCCCAACCCAAAATTAAAAGTAAAGTAGGAACTAATCTAGCCTCAAAAAAAATATAAAAAGAAAGAAGACTTAATCTAGCAAATGAACAATAAAGCATAATTATTAAAATCAAAACCATAAAAACAAAAAAATTAGAATGATATGAACTTAAATAAACTGAACCTCTAGCAGTGATTATTAAAGAACAAATCCAAAAACTAAGTAAAATTAAACTAAAAGAAAAATAATCAATACCAAAATAATATCTAATTATATTCAAATCAGCATATGAATAAACACAAATTATAAAAACAAAACCCGACAGAAACATTAAAGAATGAACCAACCATCAACAATTATTTAATAAACAAAGAGGGATCAAAAAAATAGTTATAAATAAATACTTTAACATAAAGATAAACCAAAAGAATTAAAAAAATCATTACCATGAGAACGAATTATTGAAACTAAAATAGAAAGACCTAAAGCACCCTCACAAACAGAAAAAACTAAAAAAATAACAGGAAAAAAATAATCATAATCAAACTCAATAAGAAAAACAATAACTAACATAAATAAAGAAAGAACAATATATTCTAATCTCAAAAGAACCATTAATAAATGTTTACGTTTAGAAGAAAAAACATAAACACCAGCAAAATAAATCAATAAAGAAGTAAAAATAGAGAATATAAACATTAGTTTTAATAGTTTAAAAAAACGCCGGTCTTGTAAACCGGAAATAAGTCCAGCCCCCACTTTTAAAACTTCAGAGGTGGAAAAGCTTCCATCATCGGTCCCCAAAACCGGTATTTTAAATAAACTAACCCCTGAAATGATCAAAATAATAATTATATCATTATCAAATGTAATAAATATTAATTTTATTAAATTAAGACACCCAAAATCAATAATGCTTTTTATTATCCTTCAAACCTTCCTAGTTGGATTAATAACAGGAACAATAATAGAAAGATATTGATTATCATATATTTTATTTTTAACATTTCTTGGTGGTATACTAGTATTATTTATTTACATTACAAGAATTGCATCAAACGAAATATTTCAGCCTAAATCAATCACTATAATTATTACATTAATAATGTGAGTATTTATCATATTAATATTAATTATTCTAGATATATCTATATTTATAGACTTTTTCAAAAACACCGAAACTATAAATATTGATAATTCAATCAATTATCAAGAAATAACAATATCTTTAGAAAAATTATATAATAGACCAACATTCATTATTACAATAATAATAATAATTTATTTATTTTTAGCACTACTAGCAGTTGTTAAAATCACCAATATTAATCAGGGACCTATTCGTAAAATAAGATAATTACTAATGAATAAACCCTTATGATTAAGACATCCTTTAATTAAAATTATTAATAACTCTTTAATTGACTTACCTGCCCCAACAAATATTTCATTTTGATGAAATTTTGGATCCCTATTAGGGTTATGTTTGGTAATTCAAATCGTAACTGGACTATTTTTAGCTATACATTATACATCAAATATTGAAATAGCATTCAGTAGTGTAGTACACATCTGCCGAGACGTAAATAATGGTTGAATTATCCGAACCTTACACGCAAATGGAGCATCTATATTTTTTATTTGTATTTACTTACATGTAGGACGGGGAATTTACTATGGATCTTATATATATATACATACCTGAATAATTGGTACAGTGATTTTATTTTTAGTTATAGCAACTGCATTTATAGGATATGTCTTACCCTGAGGCCAAATATCTTTTTGAGGTACAACAGTAATTACTAATTTATTATCAGCAATCCCATACTTAGGAACAGATTTAGTCCAATGAGTATGAGGAGGATTCGCTGTTGATAATGCAACATTAAATCGATTCTTCACATTCCATTTTGTATTACCATTTATTATTGCTGCTATAGCAGCAATTCATTTATTTTTTCTTCACCAAACAGGATCTAATAATCCTCTTGGACTAAATGGAGATATTGAAAAAATTCCATTCCATCCATACTTTACCTTTAAGGATTCTATTACATTTGTAATAATAACATCATTATTAATTATACTATGTTTAATTAATCCTTACCTATTAGGAGATCCAGATAATTTTGTACCTGCCAACCCATTAGTAACACCAGTTCACATTCAACCAGAATGATATTTCCTATTTGCATATGCAATTCTACGATCTATCCCAAATAAGTTAGGAGGTGTTATTGCATTATTTTTATCAATTAGAATCTTAATAATTTTACCATTTTATAATAAAACACCATTCCGAGGCATTCAATTTTACCCTATTAATCAAATTTTATTCTGAATTATAGTAGTTGTTGTATGCTTACTAACGTGAATTGGTAAACGACCTGTTGAAGAACTTATATTATAACAGGTCAAATCTTAACAATTATTTACTTCACATATTTCTTAATTAATGTCCATGTCGCAAACGCATGAGATAAATTAATTAAGGAATAAAGTTAATTAGCTTAGGAAAAGCATATGTTTTGAAAACATAAAATTAGAAGTTTAACTCTTCTATTAACTTTTCTCAAAAAATTTCACTAAACAAATGAGATAAATAAAATCTTTAAACCAACAAAGAAAATAAAAAAATTCAAAGATAAAGGTAAAAAACTTTTTCAAGCTAAGTACATTAATTTATCATAACGGAACCGTGGTAATGTTCCACGAACCCAAATAAAACCAAAAGATATAATAGCAAGCTTAATAAAAAATATAAAAGAATAAAAATCACCGCCCAAAAAAATTAAAGCCAATAACATTCTTATGAAGACAATTCTAGTATATTCAGCTAAAAAAATTAAAGTAAAACCACCCGCACCATACTCAATATTAAATCCTGAAACTAACTCAGATTGCCCTTCAGCAGAATCAAAAGGAGTACGATTAGTTTCAGCTAAGCAAGAAGCAAAACAAGCTGAAGCTAAAGGAAAAGAAATAATAATAAATCAACAATAAAGCTGATAGTTTATAAAATCAAACATATTAAAACTACCAATTAAAATAATTAAAGGCAATAAAATTAAAGCTAAACTAACTTCATAAGAAATTGTTTGAGCAACAGAACGAAGAGAACCTAATAATGAATAATTTGAATTAGAAGATCAACCAGCAATTATAACAGTATAAACACCTGATCTAGTACAACATAAAAAAAATAAAAATCCATAAGAAAAAGAACACATATAAGTTAAATAAGGAAAAATTACTCAAACGGCTAAAGAAATCATTAAATTAAAAACAGGGAAAAATAATAAAGTAGGTAATTAGATATAATAGGAATTGGCTGCTCCTTACAAATTAACTTAATAGCATCTCTAAATGGCTGAGGAATTCCAACAAAACCTACCTTATTTGGACCCTTTCGAATCTGAATATAACCTAAAACCTTACGCTCTAATAAAGTTAAAAAGGCAACACTAATTAAAACACAAATAACCAATAAAAGAAAATTCAAAATAAATATAAATAAATCATAAAGTATCAATACTATTTGTAGAAAAAATCTACATAAATGAATTCTAAATTCAACATATTAATCTGTCAAAATAGTAAATAAATTAATATTAATCAATATAACAAAAAATATTTTAACCATATGGTCCTTTCGTACTAATATGGATTAACAATCTTAGGATAGAAACCGACCTGGCTCACGCCGGTCTGAACTCAGATCATGTAAGAATTTAAAGGTCGAACAGACCTAATCATTGGACTCCTGCACCCAAAATTTTTCTTAATCCAACATCGAGGTCGCAATCTGCTTTGTCGATATGAGCTCTCAAAAACAATTACGCTGTTATCCCTAAGGTAACTTAATCTTATGATCATAAATTATGGATCAAAATAACAAACATAAATAAATGATATAATAATGAAGAGTTTATCTATTCTTCATGTCACCCCAACAAAACATCATCATTAAATATAGAAAGACAAACAAAAAACTATATAAAAGTAAAATGTCAAGCTCTATAGGGTCTTCTCGTCCTAAAGAAGAATTTAAGCCTTTTGACTCAAAAGTTAAATTCAAAAATTTATTAAGAGACAGTTGATTTCTCGTCAAGCCATTCATTCCAGCCACTAATTAAGAGACTAATGATTATGCTACCTTTGCACGGTCAAAATACCGCGGCTCTTTAAAAATATGCTCAGTGAGCAGGCCAGACCTCAAAATATAAACAAGAGGACATGTTTTTGATAAACAGGCGGAAATCAATTTTGCCTAGTTCCTTATAATAAGTTCACAAGGTAAAAATTTCATACAAATAAATATACTAATTCTATCATTATTACAAAAATTTTAAAATTAAATTAATAATCTTAATAAAAAACCTAAAATATTTATAAAATCAAAATAAAAAATAATGAACTAAAACGTAATCTTAAAGATAGCTGGTTTAAAGCTTACTATTATATTTCTATAAAATAAATTATAGGTTATTAACTTCAAAGCTTATCCCTTAAAGAATAAATAAGTTAATATTTTTACTTAAAAAATTAAATAAAAACAAATAACTTTAAAAAATTAAATTTTTTCTTAAGAAACTAGATATCTTGGGAAACGATTAACATCTCATTTCTATAAATAATTTAATAATAATTATGATACATTAAATATAAATTATTTATAAATCAACCCAAATCGAGACAAGTAAAATAAATACTAAAATTTTGATAAACATTGATACAAAAGGTACAATAAATAAAATCTACTTAAAAAAATTTAAAATAATATTTCATAAAACACTTACATTACCAATAAACTATAATTTAAAAAATCAATTCTATAAAATATACTAAGACAAAAATACAATAAAATTATTTATATTAAATAATTAAATAAACAAAAAATAAATATAATAAAATAAATAATCAAGATATCCTGATTTGCACAGAAAAATTTTCAGTGTAAATGAAACACTTTACTAATAAGTTATATCTTGAAACTCTTCCTAGATACACTTTCCAGTACATCTACTATGTTACGACTTATCTCATCTAAATTGAAGCTACTTTAAAATAAAATAGAATAATCAATAATGAGAGTGACGGGCGATGTGTACACATCTCAGAGCCAATATCAGTTAAATTAAATAAATTAAATTACTATCAAATCCACCTTTATTAACAGTATTTCACTATCAAATCCGTTATAAACAAAAATCTATTGTAACCCACCTCCTCTTAACTATAAGCTGCACCTTGACCTGAAATATTTTATAATTATAAATCTTGAGAATTATAACTCTAAAAAGATTCTCTGATAACGGAGATATACAAACAAATAAATTAAGTAGAGTAAATCGTGTATTATCAATCATGGGGTAGGTTCCTCTGAATGGAATGAGATACCGCCAAATTCTTTGGGTTTAAAGACCTTAACTAATAGTACCCTGGTAAATATAATTAACATTTAAAATAATAGGGTATCTAATCCTAGTTTATTATTTAAATTTCACAGATTCATAAAAAGGGCCACAAATAAATTTTAACATTTCACCTTACAAATTTATATTTCAACCCTAATAATATAAACAACTGTTTTAACCAATAATATTCACTTGTATCAATCGTATAACCGCGGCTGCTGGCACGAATTATGCCGATACTAAATCAATTGCTAAATACAAAATCACTTGATAATTAAATCAAATTACTGCAAAAAGAACATTTAGTCTAACAAAACTTACATATAATACAAAGAAAAAGTGAATAAACAAGCAAGAATAAAACTTTTAACAATAAAAAATAAGAAAATTTTAAATCTATTAATTCAGGAAAAAATAAAAGATTCAAATATTTAAAGAAAAAAAAAGAAAAAAACCACAAACATTAACAAAAAAAAGAAACGCCCCTATGTATGACCACAACAACTTCTCTATTATATATAATTAAAGATTAATATGGAACATGTATAGCAATAAATGTATTATATTCTTTCTTATTTAATCTTTCTTTTCACTAATAAATAATCGTAATCCAATTGATACAAATTATAATTATATACCTATTATATACCTATTATAATTGGTGGATTTGGTAATTGACTTGTTCCACTAATAATTGGTGCAGCAGATATAGCATTGCCACGAATAAATAATATAAGTTTTTGATTACTACCACCTTCACTAACCCTTCTTCTTACATCTTCTATAGTAGATAATGGCGCTGGTATAGGATGAACAGTTTACCCTCCTCTAGCAGGAGCTATTGCACACCGGGGTGCATCTGTAGATCTAGCTATTTTTTCACTGCACTTAGCAGGTGTATCATCTATTCTTGGTGCAGTGAATTTCATTACAACAGCAATTAATATACGATCAGAAAGTATAACTTTAGATCAAACACCTTTATTTGTATGATCTGTAGCTATTACAGCATTACTTCTCCTTTTTTCACTTCCAGTTTTAGCAGGTGCTATTACTATATTATTAACAGATCGAAATTTAAATACATCATTCTTTGACCCTGCAGGAGGGGGTGACCCCATTCTATATCAACATCTATTTTGATTCTTTGGACACCCAGAAGTTTATATTTTAATTCTACCGGGGTTCGGAATTATTTCACATATTGTATGTCAAGAAAGAGGAAAAATTGAATCATTTGGAACATTAGGTATAATTTATGCTATACTATCAATTGGACTAATAGGATTTATTGTATGAGCACATCATATATTTACAGTAGGAATGGATGTTGACACACGAGCATATTTTACATCAGCAACAATAATTATTGCTGTACCTACAGGAATTAAGGTATTTAGATGATTAGCTACATTATATGGAACTAAATTCAAGTTCAATCCACCATTATTATGAGCTCTAGGATTTATTTTCCTATTTACAATTGGTGGATTAACAGGATTAGTATTAGCAAATTCATCACTTGATATTGTATTACATGATACATATTATGTAGTAGCCCACTTTCATTATGTATTATCTATAGGAGCAGTATTTGCAATTATAGGAGGTGTCATTCAATGATATCCACTATTTACAGGATTAACTATAAATAATACATGATTAAAAATCCAATTTACAATTATATTCATTGGAGTAAATTTAACATTCTTTCCTCAACACTTCCTAGGATTAGCAGGAATACCTCGACGATACTCTGACTACCCAGACGCATATACATCATGAAACGTAGTATCAAGAATTGGGTCTACAATTTCTATTGTAGGAATCATTATATTCATTGTAATTATATGAGAAAGAATGATTACAAACCGAGCAATTATATTTAGAGCTAACATAAGAAGATCAACAGAATGACTACAAAATAACCCTCCTGCAGAACATAGTTACTCAGAATTACCATTAATCTCTAGATTCTAATATGGCAGATTAGTGCAGTAGATTTAAACTCTACAAACAAAGGTTTGACCTTTTATTAGAAAATATTTATTAATGGCAACATGATCAAATTTATCTCTTCAAGATGGAGCTTCACCATTAATGGAGCAATTATCATTCTTTCATGATCATACTATGGTCGTATTATTATTAATTACAGTAATTGTAGGTTATGCCCTAAGTTATATATTATTTATTGCCTATACTAACCGTAATATACTTCATGGACATTTAATTGAAACAATCTGAACAGCTTTACCAGCAATTACATTAATTTTTATTGCCCTTCCATCATTACGACTATTATATTTACTTGATGATTCAGTAGATGCAATAATTACAATTAAAACCATTGGACGACAATGATATTGAAGATATGAATATTCAGACTTCATAGACGTAGAATTTGACACTTATATAACACCAGAACAAGACCTAGAAAATGATGGATTCCGACTACTAGATGTAGATAACCGAACAATCCTACCAATAAATACAGAAGTACGAGTATTAACAAGAGCATCAGATGTTCTACACTCATGAGCAGTTCCTGCATTAGGGGTTAAAATTGATGCAACGCCAGGTCGGTTAAATCAAGGAACATTCACAATAAATCGACCTGGATTATTTTTTGGACAATGCTCAGAAATCTGTGGAGCAAACCACAGATTTATACCAATTGTAATTGAAAGAACTTCAGTAAATTTATTTATTAAGTGATTATCTAAGATAATTTAAGGAGTTAGTTAAAATAAATAACATTAGAGTGTCAATCTAAAGTAACTAAAAAAAATTAGTACACCTTGAAATTCATCAGATGACTGAAAGTAAATAATGGTCTCTTAAACCAAATAATAGTAAATTAACGACTACTTCTGATGGGGAAATTATATCCAAATCCCTCAAATATCCCCTCTTATATGATTCTCACTATTCATTATATTTTCAGCTACATTAATCTTGTTTAATCAAATAAACTTCTTCTCATTTAAACCTAACCTTATTAAAAGAGCAGAAAAAGGAACAATTGAAATAAAAAACTTAAATTGAAAATGATAACAAATCTATTCTCAACATTTGACCCATCAACTAACATCTTTAATTTATCATTAAATTGAACTAGAACATTTCTAGGACTATTATTAATCCCATCACTATTTTGACTTACACCATCACGAATTAACATTATCTGAAATAAACTAAATTTAACCTTACATAATGAATTTAAAACACTTCTTGGACCAAAATCATTTAATGGAACAACATTCATTTTCATCTCAATTTTTATTATAATATTATTTAACAATTTCATAGGATTATTCCCTTATATTTTTACTAGAACAAGACATTTAGCATTAACATTTGCAATTGCCCTACCTATATGGCTAAGATTTATATTATTTGGATGAATTAACCATACTAATCATATATTTACACACCTTGTACCACAAGGTACACCGCCTGCATTAATATCATTTATAGTAGTAATTGAAACAATTAGTAATGTTATTCGACCAGGTACATTAGCAGTACGGTTGGCAGCAAATATAATTGCAGGACACTTATTATTAACCTTATTAGGAAACACAGGACCATCTATAGCAATAAACTTAATCTCATTACTAATTATTGGACAAATACTTCTATTAATTCTAGAATCAGCAGTAGCAATAATTCAAGCCTATGTTTTCTCAATTCTAAGAACTCTATATTCTAGAGAAGTATATTAAACCTATGTTAACAACTCACTCAAACCACCCATTCCACTTAGTAGACTATAGACCTTGACCATTAACAGGAGCAATTCGAGCAATAGTCCTAGTATCAGGACTAGCAAAATGATTCCACCTATTTAATATTAACTTATTCATAATTGGATTTGGAATTACCCTACTAACTATAATTCAATGATGACGAGATGTAGTACGAGAAGGAACATATCAAGGATTACATACAGGATTTGTATCAATTGGATTACGATGAGGAATAATTTTATTTATTGCATCAGACGTATTATTTTTCGTTTCTTTTTTTTTGAGCATTCTTTAGAAGAAGATTAGCACCAACAATTGAACTAGGAATACTATGACCTCCAATAGGAATTCAACCCTTTAACCCTATACAAATTCCATTACTTAATACAGCTATTCTTTTAGCATCAGGAGTAACAGTAACATGAGCACATCATAGTTTAATGGAATCTAATCATACTCAAGCACTACAAGGATTATTCTTCACAGTGTTATTAGGACTATACTTTACAATACTTCAAGCATATGAATATTGAGAAGCACCTTTTACCATTGCAGATGCAGTTTATGGATCAACATTCTTTGTTGCAACAGGATTCCATGGTTTACACGTAATTATTGGAACAATCTTTTTATCAACATGTCTACTTCGACACTCAATAAATCAATTTTCACCAAGACATCACTTTGGATTTGAAGCAGCAGCATGATACTGACACTTCGTAGACGTAGTATGATTATTCTTATATATCTCTATTTATTGATGAGGTAGATTATTGTTTTTCTAGTATAAATAGTACATTTGACTTCCAATCAGAAAGCTTGATATAAATCAAGAAAAACAATTCTAATTCTATCAACAAGAGTTTTCATTAGATTTATTATTCCAATAATTGTTATAATCCTGGCAACAACACTATCAAAAAAATTAATTAATGATCGATAAAAAAGATCACCATTTGAATGTGGGTTTGATCCAAAAAGATCAGCACGAATACCATTCTCAATACGATTCTTCCTAATCGCAGTAATCTTTTTAATTTTTGATGTAGAAATTGCACTAATTCTACCAATTGTAATTATTTTTAAAACTTCAGACATTATAATCTGAACAGTATCAACAATATTTTTCATTCTAGTTCTATTAGGAGGACTATACCATGAATGAAACCAAGGAGCATTACAATGAGCAGAATAAAGGGTTGTAGTTAAATATAAACTTTGGGTTGCATTCAAAAAGTATTGATATTATCAATCAACCTTAAATAGAATAAGAAGCGAAATATTGCAGTCAGTTTCGACCTGGAAGATTGGTATGTACTACCCTTATTCTTATTAATTGAAGCCAAAAAGAGGCGTATTACTGTTAATAATATAATTGAACTATAATAGTTCCAATTAAGGAAATGTAAAGCCAATATGAAAGCTGCTAACTTTTTATATTAGCGGTTAAACTCCGTTAACATTTCTAAAATTTATATAGTTTAAATAAAACATTACATTTTCACTGTAAAAATAATATATCTATATTTATAAATACTTAAAAGTAAAAATACTTCCTTAACATCTTCAGTGTCATGCTCTAATTATAAGCTATTTAAGTAAACGAAAAACAATATTACCAAAATAAATATTCAAAAAATAAAAGTTAAAAGATAAATCTTGAAATTAGAATCATATCAACCTTGAATATAACCAATTAAATAAATAAATAATCTATATAAACCTTGACCACCAAGTAATTCACCTCAACCATAATCAAATGACTTAGATGAATAATAACCTATTTTTAAAGGAATATATCTAATAAACTTAGTTGAAAGAAAAGGTATAAATCATATAGAACCAGCAAATCTAACAAAAGAAAGTATACTTAAAGAAAATAAATTATGAGAAAAATCAAAATTAGAAATAAGATAACCTAAATAAGCACCTAAAATAACAACTGTAATAGTTAAAAACTTTAAATAATAAGGTAAAGCAATCACATGAGGAATAGGAAAAATTAATCAAGATAAAAGACTACCACCAAAAACAGCAACAAACAATAGACCAATTATTCCAAATGAAATATAATAACCCTTATCATCAAAAGAAAATCTAGAATAAAAATTATTATCACCAGATATTGAATAATAAAACAAACGAAAAGAATAAGAAGCAGTTAAACCAGTAGAAAAAAAATAAAGAAAAAAAATTAAACAATTAATTCATCTTAAACAAACCATCTCAAGAATTAAATCCTTTGAATAAAATCCCGCTAAAAAAGGTATTCCACACAAAGATAAACTAGAAACATTAAAACAAACTGAAGTTAAAGGTATGAAATTAACAATTGATCCTATAAAACGAATATCCTGAGAATCCTTCAAATTATGAATTATTGAACCTGCACATATAAATAATAATGCCTTAAATAAAGCATGAGCCAATAAATGAAAAAATGCAAGCTTTGGATAACCTATAGCCAAAATTCTTATTATTAAACCAAGTTGTCTTAAAGTAGAAAGAGCAATAATCTTCTTTAAATCAAACTCAAAATTAGCGCCCAATCCAGCCATAAATATAGTTATACAACCAATTAAAAGTAAAAATCAACCACAATTATAAGTATCCAATATTGGTCTAAAACGAATTAATAAATAAACACCAGCAGTAACAAGAGTAGAAGAATGAACTAAAGCAGAAACAGGAGTAGGAGCTGCTATAGCAGCAGGAAGTCATGAAGAGAAAGGAATCTGAGCTCTCTTAGTTATAGCTGCTAAAACAATTAATATAGTAATGAGCTTTATTTCAAAAGAATTAGAAATAAAATCATAATAATAAATATAATTTCAACCACCAAAATTTAACATTCATGCAATAGAAATTAAAATAGCAACATCACCAATACGATTAGAAAGTGCAGTTAATATACCAGCACTATAAGATTTTACATTTTGATAATAAATAACTAAACAATAAGAAACTAAACCTAAACCATCTCAACCTAATAAAATTCTAATTAAATTAGGACTAATAATTAAAAAACCTATAGAAAGAATAAATATTAAAACAATAATAATAAAACGATTTATATTCTTTTCACCAGATATATAATCCTCTCTATAATAAATAACCAAAGAAGAAATATATATAACAAAAGATATAAAAATAAGAGATATTCAATCCAAAATTAAAGTTATAACAACTATAGAACCATTTAAATTGAAAAGCTCTCACTCAACAAAAACTCTATAATCAATTATTAAATAATAAATACCTAAAATAAAAATTATAGTTCTCGACATAAACAAAGAAAAAAAAACTCAAAGAACAAATAGAAAATAAATTCACGGCCTAAGATGAAAAACTTCATATCATTGATTCCACAAAACAATATTTTTAATTAAAATACTTAAGCAAACTAAACAAAGAAATATTCACCCTTTAAACAGAGAATATTTAAAGGCAATCAATGTAAAAGTAAAAGATGATATTCACGAAAATAACCAAGAGAACAAGTATAAACACCAGAATAGTAATTCCCATGCTGAGAATAAGAATATATATACAAAGTATAAACAGCTCTAAAAAAAGATAAAGAAATCAAAGCAAAGAATCTAAAAGAAGATCAAGATATAATTCTATTTAATAATCTAATTTCACCTACCAAATTTAAAGAAGGAGGAGCAGCCATATTTGATGATCTTAAAAGAAATCATCATAAAGCCATTCTTGGCATCAAATTAATTACACCCTTGTTAATTAATAATCTTCGTCTACCTAAACGTTCATAAATAATATTAGATAAACAAAATAAACCAGAAGAACATAAACCATGACCAACCATTAGAGAAAGAGAACCTACACAACCTCATCAATTCATAGTCATCAATCCACCAATAACCATTCTTATATGAGCAACAGAAGAATATGCAATTAAAGACTTTAAATCAACCTGACGAAAACAAATAAATCTTACAATAACACCCCCAGATAAACCTAAAGACAATCAAAAATAATTAAACTTTAAACCCAAATAAGAAATAACCTTTATAACACGAAAAATACCATAACCACCTAACTTTAATAAAACACCAGCAAGAATTATTCTACCTGAAATAGGGGCCTCTACATGAGCCTTAGGAAGTCATAAATGAACCAAAAACATAGGTATCTTAACTAAAAAAGCCAAAATTATAAATACATAAAACATAAAATAATAAGAACCAAAATCAACCAATAAAGGAAAATATAAAGTATTAGAAAAATCATAAACCTTAAATAAAACTAATAATAAAGGTAATCTAGCAACCAAAGTATAAAAAATTAAATAAACACTAGCCTGCAAACGCTCAGGTTGATAACCCCAACCCAAAATTAAAAGTAAAGTAGGAACTAATCTAGCCACAAAAAAAAATATAAAAAGAAAGAAGACTTAATCTAGCAAATGAACAATAAAGCATAATTATTAAAATCAAAACCATAAAAACAAAAAAATTAGAATGATATGAACTTAAATAAACTGAACCTCTTGCAGTGATTATTAAAGAACAAATCCAAAAACTAAGTAAAATTAAACTAAAAGAAAAATAATCAATACCAAAATAATATCTAATTATATTCAAATCAGCATATGAATAAACACAAATTATAAAAACAAAACCGGACAGAAACATTAAAGAATGAACCAACCATCAACAATTATTTAATAAACAAAGAGGGATCAAAAAAATAGTTATAAATAAATACTTTAACATAAAGATAAACCAAAAGAATTAAAAAAATCATTACCATGAGAACGAATTATTGAAACTAAAATAGAAAGACCTAAAGCACCCTCACAAACAGAAAAAACTAAAAAAATAACAGGAAAAAAATAATCATAATCAAACTCAATAAGAAAAACAATAACTAACATAAATAAAGAAAGAACAATATATTCTAATCTCAAAAGAACCATTAATAAATGTTTACGTTTAGAAGAAAAAACATAAACACCAGCAAAATAAATCAATAAAGAAGTAAAAATAGAGAATATAAACATTAGTTTTAATAGTTTAAAAAAAACGCCGGTCTTGTAAACCGGAAATAAGTCCAGCCCCCACTTTTAAAACTTCAGAGGTGGAAAAGCTTCCATCATCGGTCCCCAAAACCGGTATTTTAAATAAACTAACCCCTGAAATGATCAAAATAATAATTATATCATTATCAAATGTAATAAATATTAATTTTATTAAATTAAGACACCCAATATCAATAATGCTTTTTATTATCCTTCAAACCTTCCTAGTTGGATTAATAACAGGAACAATAATAGAAAGATATTGATTATCATATATTTTATTTTTAACATTTCTTGGTGGTATACTAGTATTATTTATTTACATTACAAGAATTGCATCAAACGAAATATTTCAGCCTAAATCAATCACTATAATTATTACATTAATAATGTGAGTATTTATCATATTAATATTAATTATTCTAGATATATCTATATTTATAGACTTTTTCAAAAACACCGAAACTATAAATATTGATAATTCAATCAATTATCAAGAAATAACAATATCTTTAGAAAAATTATATAATAGACCAACATTCATTATTACAATAATAATAATAATTTATTTATTTTTAGCACTACTAGCAGTTGTTAAAATCACCAATATTAATCAGGGACCTATTCGTAAAATAAGATAATTACCAATGAATAAACCCTTACGATTAAGACATCCTTTAATTAAAATTATTAATAACTCTTTAATTGACTTACCTGCCCCAACAAATATTTCATTTTGATGAAATTTTGGATCCCTATTAGGGTTATGTTTGGTAATTCAAATCGTAACTGGACTATTTTTAGCTATACATTATACATCAAATATTGAAATAGCATTCAGTAGTGTAGTACACATCTGCCGAGACGTAATGGTTGAATTATCCGAACCTTACACGCAAATGGAGCATCTATATTTTTTATTTGTATTTACTTACATGTAGGACGGGGAATTTACTATGGATCTTATATATATATACATACCTGAATAATTGGTACAGTGATTTTATTTTTAGTTATAGCAACTGCATTTATAGGATATGTCTTACCCTGAGGCCAAATATCTTTTTGAGGTGCAACAGTAATTACTAATTTATTATCAGCAATCCCATACTTAGGAACAGATTTAGTCCAATGATAATGAGGAGGATTCGCTGTTGATAATGCAACATTAAATCGATTCTTCACATTCCATTTTGTATTACCATTTATTATTGCTGCTATAGCAGCAATTCATTTATTTTTTCTTCACCAAACAGGATCTAATAATCCTCTTGGACTAAATGGAGATATTGAAAAAATTCCATTCCATCCATACTTTACCTTTAAGGATTCTATTACATTTGTAATAATAACATCATTATTAATTATACTATGTTTAATTAATCCTTACCTATTAGGAGATCCAGATAACTTTGTACCTGCCAACCCATTAGCAACACCAGTTCACATTCAACCAGAATGATATTTCCTATTTGCATATGCAATTCTACGATCTATCCCTAATAAGTTAGGAGGTGTTATTGCATTATTTTTATCAATTACAATCTTAATAATTTTACCATTTTATAATAAAACACCATTCCGAGGCATTCAATTTTACCCTATTAATCAAATTTTATTCTGAATTATAGTAGTTGTTGTATGCTTACTAACGTGAATTGGTAAACGACCTGTTGAAGAACCTTATATTATAACAGGTCAAATCTTAACAATTATTTACTTCACATTTTTCTTTATTAATGTCCATGTCACAAACGCATGAGATAAATTAATTAAGGAATAAAGTTAATTAGCTTAGGAAAAGCATATGTTTTGAAAACATAAAATTAGAAGCTTAACTCTTCTATTAACTTTTCTCAAAAAATTTCACTAAACAAATGAGATAAATAAAATCTTTAAACCAACAAAGAAAATAAAAAAATTCAAAGATAAAGGTAAAAAACTTTTTCAAGCTAAGTACAATAATTTATCATAACGAAACCGTGGTAATGTTCCACGAACCCAAATAAAACCAAAAGATATAATAGCAAGCTTAATAAAAAATATAAAAGAATAAAAATCACCGCCCAAAAAAATTAAAGCCAATAACATTCTTATGAAGACAATTCTAGTATATTCAGCTAAAAAAATTAAAGTAAAACCACCCGCACCATACTCAATATTAAATCCTGAAACTAACTCAGATTCCCCTTCAGCAAAATCAAAAGGAGTACGATTAGTTTCAGCTAAGCAAGAAGCAAAACAAGCTAAAGCTAAAGGAAAAGAAATAATAATAAATCAACAATAAAGCTGATAGTTTATAAAATCAAACATATTAAAACTACCAATTAAAATAATTAAAGACAATAAAATTAAAGCTAAACTAACTTCATAAGAAATTGTTTGAGCAACAGAACGAAGAGAACCTAATAATGAATAATTTGAATTAGAAGATCAACCAGCAATTATAACAGTATAAACACCTAATCTAATACAACATAAAAAAAATAAAAATCCATAAGAAAAAGAACACATATAAGTTAAATAAGGAAAAATTACTCAAACGGCTAAAGAAATCATTAAATTAAAAACAGGGGAAAAATAATAAAGTACGTAATTAGATATAATAGGAATTGGCTGCTCCTTACAAATTAACTTAATAGCATCTCTAAATGGCTGAGGAATTCCAACAAAACCTACCTTATTTGGACCCTTTCGAATCTGAATATAACCTAAAACCTTACGCTCTAATAAAGTTAAAAAGGCAACACTAATTAAAACACAAATAACCAATAAAAGAAAATTCAAAATAAATATAAATAAATCATAAAGTATCAATACTATTTGTAGAAAAAATCTACATAAATGAATTCTAAATTCAACACATTAATCTGTCAAAATAGTAAATAAATTAATATTAATCAATATAACAAAAAATATTTTAACCATATGGTTCTTTCGTACTAATATGGATTAACAATCTTAGGATAGAAACCGACCTGGCTCACGCCGGTCTGAACTCAGATCATGTAAGAATTTAAAGGTCGAACAGACCTAATCATTGGGCTCCTGCACCCAAAATTTTTCTTAATCCAACATCGAGGTCGCAATCTGCTTTGTCGATATGAGCTCTCAAAAACAATTACGCTGTTATCCCTAAGGTAACTTAATCTTATGATCATAAATTATGGATCAAAATAACAAACATAAATAAATGATATAATAATGAAGAGTTTATCTATTCTTCATGTCACCCCAACAAAACATCATCATTAAATATAGAAAGACAAACAAAAAACTATATAAAAGTAAAATGTCAAGCTCTATAGGGTCTTCTCGTCCTAAAGAAGAATTTAAGCCTTTTGACTCAAAAGTTAAATTCAAAAATTTATTAAGAGACAGTTGATTTCTCGTCAAGCCATTCATTCCAGCCACTAATTAAGAGACTAATGATTATGCTACCTTTGGACGGTCAAAATATCGCGGCTTTTTAAAAATACGCTCAGTGAGCAGGCCAGACCTCAAAATATAAACAAGAGGACATGTTTTTGATAAACAGGCGGAAATCAATTTTGCCTAGTTCCTTATAATAAGTTCACAAGGTAAAAATTTCATACAAAAAAATATACTAATTCTATCATTATTACAAAATTTTTAAAATTAAATTAATAATCTTAATAAAAAACCTAAAATATTTATAAAATCAAAATAAAAAATAATGAACTAAAACGTAATCTTAAAGATAGCTGGTTTAAAGCTTACTATTATATTTCTATAAAATAAATTATAGGTTATTAACTTCAAAGCTTATCCCTTAAAGAATAAATAAGTTAATATTTTTACTTAAAAAATTAAATAAAAACAAATAACTTTAAAAAATTAAATTTTTTCTTAAGAAACTAGATATCTTGGGAAACGATTAACATCTCATTTCTATAAATAATTTAATAATAATTATGATACATTAACTATAAATTATTTATAAATCAACCCAAATCGAGACAAGTAAAATAAATACTAAAATTTTGATAAACCCTGATACAAAAGGTACAATAAATAAAATCTACTTAAAAAATTTAAAATAATATTTCATAAAACACTTACATTACCAATAAACTATAACTTAAAAAATCAATTCTATAAAATATACTAAGACAAAAATACAATAAAATTATTTATATTAAATAATTAAATAAACAAAAAATAAATATAATAAAATAAATAATCAAGATATCCTGATTTGCACAGAAAAATTTTCAGTGTAAATGAAACACTTTACTAATAAGTTATATCTTGAAACTCTTCCTAGATACACTTTCCAGTACATCTACTATGTTACGACTTATCTCATCTAAATTGAAGCTACTTTAAAATAAAATAGAATAATCAATAATGAGAGCGACGGGCGATGTGTACACATCTCAGAGCCAATATCAGTTAAATTACATAAATTAAATTACTATCAAATCCACCTTCATTAACAGTATTTCACTATCAAATCCGTTATAAACATAAATCTATTGTAACCCACCTCCTCTTAACTATAAGCTGCACCTTGACCTGAAATATTTTATAATTATAAATCTTGAGAATTATAACTCTAAAAAGATTCTCTGATAACGGAGATATACAAACAAATAAATTAAGTAGAGTAAATCTTGTATTATCAATCATGGGGTAGGTTCCTCTGAATGGAATGAGATACCGCCAAATTCTTTGGGTTTAAAGACCTTAACTAATAGTACCCTGGTAAATATAATTAACATTTAAAATAATAGGGTATCTAATCCTAGTTTATTATTTAAATTTCACAGATTCATAAAAAGGGCCACAAATAAATTTTAACATTTCACCTTACAAATTTATATTTCAACCCTAATAATATAAACAACTGTTTTAACCAATAATATTCACTTGTATCAATCGTATAACCGCGGCTGCTGGCACGAATTATGCCGATACTAAATCAATTGCTAAATCCAAAATCACTTGATAATTAATCAAATTACTGCAAAAAGAACATTTAGTCTAACAAAACTTACATATAATACAAAGAAAAAGTGAATAAACAAGCAAGAATAAAACTTTTAAAAATAAAAAATAAGAAAATTTTAAATCTATTAATTCAGGAAAAAATAAAAGATTCAAATATTTAAAGAAAAAAAAAAGAAAAAACCACAAACATTAACAAAAAAAAAAGAAACGCCCCTATGTATGACAACAACAACTTCTCTATTATATATAATTAAAGATTAATATGGAACATGTATAGCAATTAATGTATTATATTCTTTCTTATTTAATCTTTCTTTTCACTAATAAATAAAGAAAGATTAAATAATATAATAAATATATTTTATACAATTATGTAATTTAATATAATATGTTATTAATATGAATTCTTTTTTTTATATTAAGTTAACTTTCATATATATTAGTTAAATAATCTAATTATAGATAATTTACATAATTATATTATTATAATTAATATAATTATTTATATTAATTATAATATTTTATATTTAAATTTATAATTTTATTTATTATATCCAATTATAATAATATTAAATATTAAATTACATATTAATATATATATTATATTATAATAACCTATTTTAAGCTAAAAACATAAGTAGCTATAATCCTAGGTAAATAATTGCATTAAAATAATCAATTGATAATGGTAAGATGAACTTATAATACTTTAATTTCAATTAAATGTAATATATTAATATAAATTATTTATTATATATATATATATAAAAAAAATAAAATGAGCAGGATAAATTAATCCTAATTAAACAAAATAATACATAAAAGAATTTCAAAAAAAACTTTCGATTTATATATTAAATAAATGAAGTGCCTGATTAAAGGGTTACCTTGATAGGGTAAATAAAGTAAATAAAATTACCTTCATTAAAATTACATAAGATAGAATTAAACTACCTCCTTTAGTATCAAAAACTAACGTGCATCATACACCTTAATGTAAAAAGGTAAGCTAAACAAGCTAATGGGTTCATACCCCATTTATAAGGGTATCAATCCTCTCCTTTTTAATGACCAACAACTCTACAAACCTTCTCTTCCTATCAACATTAATGATAGGAACGATCCTGTCCATTTCATCAAATTCCTGATTTGGGGTTTGAATAGGACTTGAGATCAACTTACTTTCATTTATTCCGCTCCTAACAAGAAATAAAAATATAATAATAAATGAATCATCAATTAAATATTTTATTGTCCAAGCAATAGCATCGACAATATTATTATTTTCAATTTTGCTGATTCAAATAAAATATCCCATGGGATGGGAAACAGAATTTATCCCATCAATAATAATTAGATCTAGGTTTAAATCAAACATCCTTACGACAACTTTTAGCATATTCATCAATCTGACATCTAGGTTGAATAATTAGATCATTAACAGTCAGAGAAAACATCTGAGAACTATACTTCATTATTTACTCACTATTAAGATTAATTATAGTTTTATTATTTAAGCAAATAAATTTATTTTCCATAAATCAAATTTATTCAGCCAGAAATATAAAAACCGAAATTAAATTCATAATATTCTTATCTTTATTATCTTTAGGTGGACTACCACCATTCCTTGGATTCTTACCAAAATGAATTGTAATACAATCATTAATAGAAAACAATATAACAACTATTATAACTATTATAGTTGTATTAACTACAATTACACTCTACTACTATATACATATTAGATTCTCAGCTCTAATTATATCATACACAGAAAATTCGTGATCTATAAAGATAAAGTCCCAAAAATCAAGAATCATTCTTCCTATAACAGTAATAATTTCAACAATAGGATTGATTTCAACATCAACCTTAATTTCATTATACTAAGGACTTAAGTTAATCAAACTAATAACCTTCAAAGTTATAATTAAAAGAATAATCTTTTAGGCCTTAGTAAAATTTTACACCTCTAGAATTGCAGTCTAGAATCATAATTGAATATAAGACCTAAATATGATAAGAGAGAAAACATCTCATAAGTAGATTTACAGTCTACCACCTAAAATTCAGCCATCTTACCGCAAAAATGATTATTCTCAACAAACCATAAGGACATTGGTACTTTATACTTCATATTTGGAGCATGAGCAGGAATAGTAGGAACATCAATAAGAATACTTATTCGTGCTGAACTTGGCCAACCCGGATCTCTAATTGGGGATGACCAGATTTATAATGTTATTATTACAGCTCACGCATTCGTAATAATTTTCTTTATAGTAATACCTATTATAATTGGTGGATTTGGTAATTGACTTGTTCCACTAATAATTGGTGCACCAGATATAGCATTTCCACGAATAAATAATATAAGTTTTTGATTACTACCACCTTCACTAACCCTTCTTCTTACATCTTCTATAGTAGATAATGGTGCTGGTACAGGATGAACAGTTTACCCTCCTCTAGCAGGAGCTATTGCACACGGGGGTGCATCTGTAGATCTAGCTATTTTTTCACTGCACTATCAATTGGACTAATAGGATTTATTGTATGAGCACATCATATATTTACAGTAGGAATGGATGTTGACACACGAGCATATTTTACATCAGCAACAATAATTATTGCTGTACCTACAGGAATTAAGGTATTTAGATGATTAGCTACATTATATGGAACTAAATTCAAGTTCAATCCACCATTATTATGAGCTCTAGGATTTATTTTCCTATTTACAATTGGTGGATTAACAGGATTAGTATTAGCAAATTCATCACTTGATATTGTATTACATGATACATATTATGTAGTAGCCCACTTTCATTATGTATTATCTATAGGAGCAGTATTTGCAATTATAGGAGGTGTCATTCAATGATATCCACTATTTACAGGATTAACTATAAATAATACATGATTAAAAATCCAATTTACAATTATATTCATTGGAGTAAATTTAACATTCTTTCCTCAACACTTCCTAGGATTAGCAGGAATACCTCGACGATACCCTGACTACCCAGACGCATATACATCATGAAACATAGTATCAAGAATTGGGTCTACAATTTCTATTGTAGGAATCATTATATTCATTGTAATTATATGAGAAAGAATGATTACAAACCGAGCAATTATATTTAGAGCTAACATAAGAAGATCAACAGAATGACTACAAAATAACCCTCCTGCAGAACATAGTTACTCAGAATTACCATTAATCTCTAGATTCTAATACGGCAGATTAGTGCAGTAGATTTAAGCTCTACTAATAAAGGTTTGACCTTTTATTAGAAAATATTTATTAATGGCAACATGATCAAATTTATCTCTTCAAGATGGAGCTTCACCATTAATGGAGCAATTATCATTCTTTCATGATCATACTATGGTCGTATTATTATTAATTACAGTAATTGTAGGTTATGCCCTAAGTTATATATTATTTATTGCCTATACTAACCGTAATATACTTCATGGACATTTAATTGAAACAATCTGAACAGCTTTACCAGCAATTACATTAATTTTTATTGCCCTTCCATCATTACGACTATTATATTTACTTGATGATTCAGTAGATGCAATAATTACAATTAAAACCATTGGACGACAATGATATTGAAGATATGAATATTCAGACTTCATAGACGTAGAATTTGACACTTATATAACACCAGAACAAGACTTAGAAAATGATGGATTCCGACTACTAGATGTAGATAACCGAACAATCCTACCAATAAATACAGAAGTACGAGTATTAACAAGAGCATCAGATGTTCTACACTCATGAGCAGTTCCTGCATTAGGGGTTAAAATTGATGCAACGTCAGGTCGGTTAAATCAAGGAACATTCACAATAAATCGACCTGGATTATTCTTTGGACAATGCTCAGAAATCTGTGGAGCAAACCACAGATTTATACCAATTGTAATTGAAAGAACTTCAGTAAATTTATTTATTAAGTGATTATCTAAGATAATTTAAGGAGTTAGTTAAAATAAATAACATTAGAGTGTCAATCTAAAGTAACTAAAAAAAATTAGTACACCTTGAAATTCATCAGATGACTGAAAGTAAGTAATGGTCTCTTAAACCAAATAATAGTAAATTAACGACTACTTCTGATGGGGAAATTATATCCAAATCCCTCAAATATCCCCTCTTATATGATTCTCACTATTCATTATATTTTCAGCTACATTAATCTTGTTTAATCAAATAAACTTCTTCTCATTTAAACCTAACCTTATTAAAAGAGCAGAAAAAGGAACAATTGAAATAAAAAACTTAAATTGAAAATGATAACAAATCTATTCTCAACATTTGACCCATCAACTAACATCTTTAATTTATCATTAAATTGAACTAGAACATTTCTAGGACTATTATTAATCCCATCACTATTTTGACTTACACCATCACGAATTAACATTATCTGAAATAAACTAAATTTAAACTTACATAATGAATTTAAAACACTTCTTGGACCAAAATCATTTAATGGAACAACATTCATTTTCATCTCAATTTTTATTATAATATTATTGAACAATTTCATAGGATTATTCCCTTATATTTTTACTAGAACAAGAATTTAGCATTAACATTTGCAATTGCCCTACCTATATGGCTAAGATTTATATTATTTGGATGAATTAACCATACTAATCATATATTTATTATATTATTTAATCTTTCTTTATTTATTAGTGAAAGATTAAATAAGAAAGAATATAATACATTTATTGCTATACATGTTCCATATTAATCTTTAATTATATATAATAGAGAAGTTGTTGTGGTCATACATAGGGGCGTTTCTTTTTTTTTGTTAATGTTTGTGGTTTTTTTCTTTTTTTTCTTTAAATATTTGAATCTTTTATTTTTTCCTGAATTAATAGATTTAAAATTTTCTTATTTTTTATTTTTAAAAGTTTTATTCTTGCTTGTTTATTCACTTTTTCTTTGTATTATATGTAAGTTTTGTTAGACTAAATGTTCTTTTTGCAGTAATTTGATTTAATTATCAAGTGATTTTGGATTTAGCAATTGATTTAGTATCGGCATAATTCGTGCCAGCAGCCGCGGTTATACGATTGATACAAGTGAATATTATTGGGTAAAACAGTTGTTTATATTATTAGGGTTGAAATATAAATTTGTAAGGTGAAATGTTAAAATTTATTTGTGGCCCTTTTTATGAATCTGTGAAATTTAAATAATAAACTAGGATTAGATACCCTATTATTTTAAATGTTAATTATATTTACCAGGGTACTATTAGTTAAGGTCTTTAAACCCAAAGAATTTGGCGGTATCTCATTCCATTCAGAGGAACCTACCCCATGATTGATAATACACGATTTACTCTACTTAATTTATTTGTTTGTATATCTCCGTTATCAGAGAATCTTTTTAGAGTTATAATTCTCAAGATTTATAATTATAAAATATTTCAGGTCAAGGTGCAGCTTATAGTTAAGAGGAGGTGGGTTACAATAGATTTATGTTTATAACGGATTTGATAGTGAAATACTGTTAATGAAGGTGGATTTGATAGTAATTCAATTTATTAAATTTAACTGATATTGGCTCTGAGATGTGTACACATCGCCCGTCGCTCTCATTATTGATTATTCTATTTTATTTTAAGGTAGCTTCAATTTAGATGAGATAAGTCGTAACATAGTAGATGTACTGGAAAGTGTATCTAGGAAGAGTTTCAAGATATAACTTATTAGTAAAGTGTTTCATTTACACTGAAAATTTTTCTGTGCAAATCAGGATATCTTGATTATTTATTTTATTATATTTATTTTTTGTTTATTTAATTATTTAATATAAATAATTTTATTGTATTTTTGTCTTAGTATATTTTATAGAATTGATTTTTTAAATTATAGTTTATTGGTAATGTAAGTGTTTTATGAAATATTATTTTAAATTTTTTTAAGTAGATTTTATTTATTGTACCTTTTGTATCAGGGTTTATCAAAATTTTAGTATTTATTTTACTTGTCTCGATTTGGGTTGATTTATAAATAATTTATAGTTAATGTATCATAATTATTATTAAATTATTTATAGAAATGAGATGTTAATCGTTTCCCAAGATATCTAGTTTCTTAAGAAAAAATTTAATTTTTTAAAGTTATTTGTTTTTATTTAATTTTTTAAGTAAAAATATTAACTTATTTATTCTTTAAGGGATAAGCTTTGAGGTTAATAACCTATAATTTATTTTATAGAAATATAATAGTAAGCTTTAAACCAGCTATCTTTAAGATTACGTTTTAGTTCATTATTTTTTATTTTGATTTTACAAATATTTTAGGTTTTTTATTTAGATTATTAATTTAATTTTAAAATTTTTGTAATAATGACAGAATTAGTATATTTATTTGTATGAAATTTTTACCTTGTGAACTTATTATAAGGAACTAGGCAAAATTGATTTCCGCCTGTTTATCAAAAACATGTCCTCTTGTTTATATTTTGAGGTCTGGCCTGCTCACTGAGCGTATTTTTAAAGAGCCGCGGTATTTTGACCGTGCAAAGGTAGCATAATCATTAGTCTCTTAATTAGTGGCTGGAATGAATGGCTTGACGAGAAATCAACTGTCTCTTAATAAATTTTTGAATTTAACTTTTGAGTCAAAAGGCTTAAATTCTTCTTTAGGACGAGAAGATCCTATAGAGCATGACATTTTACTTTTATATAGTTTTTTGTTTGTGTTTCTATATTTAATGATGATGTTTTGTTGGGGTGACATGAAGAATAGATAAACTCTTCATTATTATATCATTTATTTATGTTTGTTATTTTGATCCATAATTTATGATCATAAGATTAAGTTACCTTAGGGATAACAGCGTAATTGTTTTTGAGAGCTCATATCGACAAAGCAGATTGCGACCTCGATGTTGGATTAAGAAAAATTTTGGGTGCAGGAGCCCAATGATTAGGTCTGTTCGACCTTTAAATTCTTACATGATCTGAGTTCAGACCGGCGTGAGCCAGGTCGGTTTCTATCCTAAGATTGTTAATCAATATTAGTACGAAAGGACCATATGGTTAAAATATTTTTTGTTATATTGAATAATATTAATTTATTTACTATTTTGACAGATTAATGTGTTGAATTTAGAATTTATTTATGTAGATTATTTATACAAATAGTATTGATACTTTATGATTTATTTATATTTATTTTGAATTTTCTTTTACTGGTTATTTGTGTTTTAATTAGTGTTGCCTTTTTAACTTTATTAGAGCGTAAGGTTTTAGGTTATATTCAGATTCGAAAGGGTCCAAATAAGGTAGGTTTTGTTGGAATTCCTCAGCCATTTAGAGATGCTATTAAGTTAATTTGTAAGGAGCAGCCAATTCCTATTATATCTAATTACCTACTTTATTATTTTTCCCCTGTTTTTAATTTAATAATTTCTTTAGCCGTTTGAGTAATTTTTCCTTATTTAACTTATGTGTGTTCTTTTTCTTATGGATTTTTATTTTTTTTATGTTGTACTTGGTTAGGTGTTTATACTGTTATAATTGCTGGTTGATCTTCTAATTCAAATTATTCATTATTAGGTTCTCTTCGTTCTGTTGCTCAAACAATTTCTTATGAAGTTAGTTTAGCTTTAATTTTATTGTCTTTAATTATTTTAATTGGTAGTTTTAATATGTTTGATTTTACAAACTATCAGCTTTATTGTTGATATATTATTATTTCTTTTCCTTTAGCTTTAGCTTGTTTTGCTTCTTGCTTAGCTGAAACTAATCGTACTCCTTTTGATTTTGCTGAAGGGGAATCTGAGTTAGTTTCAGGATTTAATATTGAGTATGGTGCGGGTGGTTTTACTTTAATTTTTTTAGCTGAATATACTAGAATTGTCTTCATAAGAATGTTATTGGCTTTAATTTTTTTGGGCGGTGATTTTTATTCTTTTATATTTTTTATTAAGCTTGCTATTATATCTTTTGGTTTTATTTGGGTTCGTGGAACATTACCACGGTTCCGTTATGATAAATTAATGTACTTAGCTTGAAAAAGTTTTTTACCTTTATCTTTGAATTTTTTTATTTTCTTTGTTGGTTTAAAGATTTTATTTATCTCATTTGTTTAGTGAAATTTTTTGGGAAAAGTTAATAGAAGAGTTAAACTTCTAATTTTATGTTTTCAAAACATATGCTTTTCCTAAGCTAATTAACTTTATTCCTTAATTAATTTATCTCATGCATTTGCGACATGGACATTAATTAAGAAATATGTGAAGTAAATAATTGTTAAGATTTGACCTGTTATAATATAAGGTTCTTCAACAGGTCGTTTACCAATTCACGTTAGTAAGCATACAACAACTACTATAATTCAGAATAAAATTTGATTAATAGGGTAAAATTGAATGCCTCGGAATGGTGTTTTATTATAAAATGGTAAAATTATTAAGATTCTAATTGATAAAAATAATGCAATAACACCTCCTAACTTATTAGGGATAGATCGTAGAATTGCATATGCAAATAGGAAATATCATTCTGGTTGAATGTGAACTGGTGTTACTAATGGGTTGGCAGGTACAAAGTTATCTGGATCTCCTAATAGGTAAGGATTAATTAAACATAGTATAATTAATAATGATGTTATTATTACAAATGTAATAGAATCCTTAAAGGTAAAGTATGGCTGGAATGGAATTTTTTCAATATCTCCATTTAGTCCAAGAGGATTATTAGATCCTGTTTGGTGAAGAAAAAATAAATGAATTGCTGCTATAGCAGCAATAATAAATGGTAATACAAAATGGAATGTGAAGAATCGATTTAATGTTGCATTATCAACAGCGAATCCTCCTCATACTCATTGGACTAAATCTGTTCCTAAGTATGGGATTGCTGATAATAAATTAGTAATTACTGTTGCACCTCAAAAAGATATTTGGCCTCAGGGTAAGACATATCCTATAAATGCAGTTGCTATAACTAAAAATAAAATCACTGTACCAATTATTCAGGTATGTATATATATATAAGATCCATAGTAAATTCCCCGTCCTACATGTAAGTAAATACAAATAAAAAATATAGATGCTCCATTTGCGTGTAAGGTTCGGATAATTCAACCATTATTTACGTCTCGGCAGATGTGTACTACACTACTGAATGCTATTTCAATATTTGATGTATAATGTATAGCTAAAAATAGTCCAGTTACGATTTGAATTACCAAACATAACCCTAATAGGGATCCAAAATTTCATCAAAATGAAATATTTGTTGGGGCAGGTAAGTCAATTAAAGAGTTATTAATAATTTTAATTAAAGGATGTCTTAATCGTAAGGGTTTATTCATTAGTAATTATCTTATTTTACGAATAGGTCCCTGATTAAAATTGGTGATTTTAACAACTGCTAGTAGTGCTAAAAATAAATAAATTATTATTATTATTGTAATAATGAATGTTGGTCTATTATATAATTTTTCTAAAGATATTGTTATTTCTTGATAATTGATTGAATTATCAATATTTATAGTTTCGGTGTTTTTGAAAAAGTCTATAAATATAGATATATCTAGAATAATTAATATTAATATGATAAATACTCACATTATTAATGTAATAATTATAGTGATTGATTTAGGCTGAAATATTTCGTTTGATGCAATTCTTGTAATGTAAATAAATAATACTAGTATACCACCAAGAAATGTTAAAAATAAAATATATGATAATCAATATCTTTCTATTATTGTTCCTGTTATTAATCCAACTAGGAAGGTTTGAAGGATAATAAAAAGCATTATTGATATTGGGTGTCTTAATTTAATAAAATTAATATTTATTACATTTGATAATGATATAATTATTATTTTGATCATTTCAGGGGTTAGTTTATTTAAAATACCGGTTTTGGGGACCGATGATGGAAGCTTTTCCACCTCTGAAGTTTTAAAAGTGGGGGCTGGACTTATTTCCGGTTTACAAGACCGGCGTTTTTTTTAAACTATTAAAACTAATGTTTATATTCTCTATTTTTACTTCGTTATTGATTTATTTTGCTGGTGTTTATGTTTTTTCTTCTAAACGTAAACATTTATTAATGGTTCTTTTGAGATTAGAATATATTGTTCTTTCTTTATTTATGTTAGTTATTGTTTTTCTTATTGAGTTTGATTATGATTATTTTTTTCCTGTTATTTTTTTAGTTTTTTCTGTTTGTGAGGGTGCTTTAGGTCTTTCTATTTTAGTTTCAATAATTCGTTCTCATGGTAATGATTTTTTTAATTCTTTTGGTTTATCTTTATGTTAAAGTATTTATTTATAACTATTTTTTTGATCCCTCTTTGTTTATTAAATAATTGTTGATGGTTGGTTCATTCTTTAATGTTTCTGTCGGGTTTTGTTTTTATAATTTGTGTTTATTCATATGCTGATTTGAATATAATTAGATATTATTTTGGTATTGATTATTTTTCTTTTTGTTTAATTTTACTTAGTTTTTGGATTTGTTCTTTAATAATCACTGCTAGAGGTTCAGTTTATTTAAGTTCATATCATTCTAATTTTTTTGTTTTTATGGTTTTGATTTTAATAATTATGCTTTATTGTTCATTTGCTAGATTAAGTCTTCTTTCTTTTTATATTTTTTTTGAGGATAGATTAGTTCCTACTTTACTTTTAATTTTGGGTTGGGGTTATCAACCTGAGCGTTTGCAGGCTGGTGTTTATTTAATTTTTTATACTTTGGTTGCTAGATTACCTTTATTATTAGTTTTATTTAAGGTTTATGATTTTTCTAATACTTTATATTTTCCTTTATTGGTTGATTTTGGTTCTTATTATTTTATGTTTTATGTATTTATAATTTTGGCTTTTTTAGTTAAGATACCTATGTTTAATTATTTTTGATTGTCTTTAGGTTTATCTGGGGGTGTTATTGTAAGATTTATTTGTTTTCGTCAGGTTGATTGAAAGTCTTTAATTGCATATTCTTCTGTTGCTCATATAAGAATGGTTATTGGTGGATTGATGACTATGAATTGATGAGGTTGTGTAGGTTCTCTTTCTCTAATGGTTGGTCATGGTTTATGTTCTTCTGGTTTATTTTGTTTATCTAATATTATTTATGAACGTTTAGGTAGACGAAGATTATTAATTAACAAGGGTATAATTAATTTGATGCCAAGAATGGCTTTATGACGATTTCTTTTAAGATCATCAAATATGGCTGCTCCTCCTTCTTTAAATTTGGTAGGTGAAATTAGATTATTAAATAGAATTATATCTTGATCTTCTTTTAGATTCTTTGCTTTGATTTTTTTATCTTTTTTTAGAGCTGTTTATACTTTGTATATATATTCTTATTCTAAGCATGGGAATTATTATTCTGGTGTTTATACTTGTTCTCTTGGTTATTTTCGTGAATATCATATTTTACTTTTACATTGATTGCCTTTAAATATTCTCTGTTTAAAGGGTGAATATTTCTTTGTTTAGTTTGCTTAAGTATTTTAATTAAAAATATTGTTTTGTGGAATCAATGATATGAAGTTTTTCATCTTAGGCCGTGAATTTATTTTCTATTTGTTCTTTGAGTTTTTTTTTCTTTGTTTATTTCGAGAACTATAATTTTTATTTTAGGTATTTATTATTTAATAATTGATTATAGAGTTTTTGTTGAGTGAGAGCTTTTCAATTTAAATGGTTCTATAGTTGTTATAACTTTAATTTTGGATTGAATATCTCTTATTTTTATATCTTTTGTTATATATATTTCTTCTTTGGTTATTTATTATAGAGAGGATTATATATCTGGTGAAAAGAATATAAATCGTTTTATTATTATTGTTTTAATATTTATTCTTTCTATAGGTTTTTTAATTATTAGTCCTAATTTAATTAGAATTTTATTAGGTTGAGATGGTTTAGGTTTAGTTTCTTATTGTTTAGTTATTTATTATCAAAATGTAAAATCTTATAGTGCTGGTATATTAACTGCACTTTCTAATCGTATTGGTGATGTTGCTATTTTAATTTCTATTGCATGAATGTTAAATTTTGGTGGTTGAAATTATATTTATTATTATGATTTCATTAAATTCTTTTGAAATAAAGCTCATTACTATATTAATTGTTTTAGCAGCTATAACTAAGAGAGCTCAGATTCCTTTCTCTTCATGACTTCCTGCTGCTATAGCAGCTCCTACTCCTGTTTCTGCTTTAGTTCATTCTTCTACTCTTGTTACTGCTGGTGTTTATTTATTAATTCGTTTTAGACCAATATTGGATACTTATAATTGTGGTTGATTTTTACTTTTAATTGGTTGTATAACTATATTTATGGCTGGATTGGGCGCTAATTTTGAGTTTGATTTAAAGAAGATTATTGCTCTTTCTACTTTAAGACAACTTGGTTTAATAATAAGAATTTTGGCTATAGGTTATCCAAAGCTTGCATTTTTTCATTTATTGGCTCATGCTTTATTTAAGGCATTATTATTTATATGTGCAGGTTCAATAATTCATAATTTGAAGGATTCTCAGGATATTCGTTTTATAGGATCAATTGTTAATTTCATACCTTTAACTTCAGTTTGTTTTAATGTTTCTAGTTTATCTTTGTGTGGAATACCTTTTTTAGCGGGATTTTATTCAAAGGATTTAATTCTTGAGATGGTTTGTTTAAGATGAATTAATTGTTTAATTTTTTTTCTTTATTTTTTTTCTACTGGTTTAACTGCTTCTTATTCTTTTCGTTTGTTTTATTATTCAATATCTGGTGATAATAATTTTTATTCTAGATTTTCTTTTGATGATAAGGGTTATTATATTTCATTTGGAATAATTGGTCTATTGTTTGTTGCTGTTTTTGGTGGTAGTCTTTTATCTTGATTAATTTTTCATATTCCTCATGTGATTGCTTTACCTTATTATTTAAAGTTTTTAACTATTACAGTTGTTATTTTAGGTGCTTATTTAGGTTATCTTATTTCTAATTTTGATTTTTCTCATAATTTAATTTCTTTAAGTATACTTTCTTTTGTTAGATTTGCTGGTTCTATATGATTTATACCTTTTCTTTCAACTAAGTTTATTAGATATATTCCTTTAAAAATAGGTTATTATTCATCTAAGTCATTTGATTATGGTTGAGGTGAATTACTTGGTGGTCAACGTTTATATAGATTATTTATTTATTTAATTGGTTATATTCAAGGTTGATATGATTCTAATTTCAAGATTTATCTTTTAACTTTTATTTTTTGAATATTTATTTTGGTAATATTGTTTTTCGTTTACTTCAATAGCTTATAATAAGAGTGTGACACTGAAGATGTTAAGGAAGTATTTTTACTTTTAAGTATTTATAAATATAGATATATTATTTTTACAGTGAAAATGTAATGTTTTATTTAAACTATATAAATTTTAGAAATGTTAACGGAGTTTAACCGCTAATATAAAAAGTTAGCAGCTTTCATATTGGCTTTACATTTCCTTAATTGGAACTATTATAGTTCAATTATATTATTAACAGTAATACGCCTCTTTTTGGCTTCAATTAATAAGAATAAGGGTAGTACATACCAATCTTCCAGGTCGAAACTGACTGCAATATTTCGCTTCTTATTCTATTTAAGGTTGATTGATAATATCAATACTTTTTGAATGCAACCCAAATGTTATATTTAACTACAACCCTTTATTCTGCTCATTGTAATGCTCCTTGGTTTCATTCATGGTATAGTCTTCCTAATAGAACTAGAATAAAAAATATTGTTGATACTGTTCAGATTATAATGTCTGAAGTTTTAAAAATAATTACAATTGATAGAATTAGTGCAATTTCTACATCAAAAATTAAAAAGATTACTGCGATTAGGAAGAATCGTATTGAGAATGGTATTCGTGCTGATCTTTTTGGATCAAACCCACATTCAAATGGTGATCTTTTTTCTCGATCATTAATTAATTTTTTTGATAGTGTTGTTGCCAGGATTATTACAATTATTGGAATAATAAATCTAATGAAAACTCTTGTTGATAGAATTAGAATTGTTTTTCTTGATTTATATCAAGCTTTCTGATTGGAAGTCAAATGTACTATTTATACTAGAAAAACAATTATCTACCTCATCAATAAATAGAGATATATAAGAATAATCATACTACGTCTACGAAGTGTCAGTATCATGCTGCTGCTTCAAATCCAAAGTGATGTCTTGGTGAAAATTGATTTATTGAGTGTCGAAGTAGACATGTTGATAAAAAGATTGTTCCAATAATTACGTGTAAACCATGGAATCCTGTTGCAACAAAGAATGTTGATCCATAAACTGCATCTGCAATGGTAAAAGGTGCTTCTCAATATTCATATGCTTGAAGTATTGTAAAGTATAGTCCTAATAACACTGTGAAGAATAATCCTTGTAGTGCTTGAGTATGATTAGATTCCATTAAACTATGATGTGCTCATGTTACTGTTACTCCTGATGCTAAAAGAATAGCTGTATTAAGTAATGGAATTTGTATAGGGTTAAAGGGTTGAATTCCTATTGGAGGTCATAGTATTCCTAGTTCAATTGTTGGTGCTAATCTTCTTCTAAAGAATGCTCAAAAAAAAGAAACGAAAAATAATACCTCTGATGCAATAAATAAAATTATTCCTCATCGTAATCCAATTGATACAAATCCTGTATGTAATCCTTGATATGTTCCTTCTCGTACTACATCTCGTCATCATTGAATTATAGTTAGTAGGGTAATTCCAAATCCAATTATGAATAAGTTAATATTAAATAGGTGGAATCATTTTGCTAGTCCTGATACTAGGACTATTGCTCCAATTGCTCCTGTTAATGGTCAAGGTCTATAGTCTACTAAGTGGAATGGGTGGTTTGAGTGAGTTGTTAACATAGGTTTAATATACTTCTCTAGAATATAGAGTTCTTAGAATTGAGAAAACATAGGCTTGAATTATTGCTACTGCTGATTCTAGAATTAATAGAAGTATTTGTCCAATAATTAGTAATGAGATTAAGTTTATTGCTATAGATGGTCCTGTGTTTCCTAATAAGGTTAATAATAAGTGTCCTGCAATTATATTTGCTGCCAACCGTACTGCTAATGTACCTGGTCGAATAACATTACTAATTGTTTCAATTAGTACTATAAATGATATTAATGCAGGCGGTGTACCTTGTGGTACAAGGTGTGTAAATATATGATTAGTATGGTTAATTCATCCAAATAATATAAATCTTAGCCATATAGGTAGGGCAATTGCAAATGTTAATGCTAAATGTCTTGTTCTAGTAAAAATATAAGGGAATAATCCTATGAAATTGTTAAATAATATTATAATAAAAATTGAGATGAAAATGAATGTTGTTCCATTAAATGATTTTGGTCCAAGAAGTGTTTTAAATTCATTATGTAAGGTTAAATTTAGTTTATTTCAGATAATGTTAATTCGTGATGGTGTAAGTCAAAATAGTGATGGGATTAATAATAGTCCTAGAAATGTTCTAGTTCAATTTAATGATAAATTAAAGATGTTAGTTGATGGGTCAAATGTTGAGAATAGATTTGTTATCATTTTCAATTTAAGTTTTTTATTTCAATTGTTCCTTTTTCTGCTCTTTTAATAAGGTTAGGTTTAAATGAGAAGAAGTTTATTTGATTAAACAAGATTAATGTAGCTGAAAATATAATGAATAGTGAGAATCATATAAGAGGGGATATTTGAGGGATTTGGATATAATTTCCCCATCAGAAGTAGTCGCTAATTTACTATTATTTGGTTTAAGAGACCATTACTTACTTTCAGTCATCTGATGAATTTCAAGGTGTACTAATTTTTTTTAGTTACTTTAGATTGACACTCTAATGTTATTTATTTTAACTAACTCCTTAAATTATCTTAGATAATCACTTAATAAATAAATTTACTGAAGTTCTTTCAATTACAATTGGTATAAATCTGTGGTTTGCTCCACAGATTTCTGAGCATTGTCCAAAGAATAATCCAGGTCGATTTATTGTGAATGTTCCTTGATTTAACCGACCTGGCGTTGCATCAATTTTAACCCCTAATGCAGGAACTGCTCATGAGTGTAGAACATCTGATGCTCTTGTTAATACTCGTACTTCTGTATTTATTGGTATTATTGTTCGGTTATCTACATCTAGTACTCGGAATCCATCATTTTCTAGGTCTTGTTCTGGTGTTTATAAGTGTCAAATTCTACGTCTATGAAGTCTGAATATTCATATCTTCAATATCATTGTCGTCCAATGGTTTTAATTGTAATTATTGCATCTACTGAATCATCAAGTAAATATAATAGTCGTAATGATGGAAGGGCAATAAAAATTAATGTAATTGCTGGTAAAGCTGTTCAGATTGTTTCAATTAAATGTCCATGAAGTATATTACGGTTAGTATAGGCAATAAATAATATATAACTTAGGGCATAACCTACAATTACTGTAATTAATAATAATACGACCATAGTATGATCATGAAAGAATGATAATTGCTCCATTAATGGTGAAGCTCCATCTTGAAGAGATAAATTTGATCATGTTGCCATTAATAAATATTTTCTAATAAAAGGTCAAACCTTTATTTGTAGAGCTTAAATCTACTGCACTAATCTGCCATATTAGAATCTAGAGATTAATGGTAATTCTGAGTAACTATGTTCTGCAGGAGGGTTATTTTGTAGTCATTCTGTTGATCTTCTTATGTTAGCTCTAAATATAATTGCTCGGTTTGTAATCATTCTTTCTCATATAATTACAATGAATATAATGATTCCTACAATAGAAATTGTAGACCCAATTCTTGATACTACGTGTCATGATGTATATGCGTCTGGGTAGTCAGAGTATCGTCGAGGTATTCCTGCTAATCCTAGGAAGTGTTGAGGAAAGAATGTTAAATTTACTCCAATGAATATAATTGTAAATTGGATTTTTAATCATGTATTATTTATAGTTAATCCTGTAAATAGTGGATATCATTGAATGACACCTCCTATAATTGCAAATACTGCTCCTATAGATAATACATAATGAAAGTGGGCTACTACATAATATGTATCATGTAATACAATATCAAGTGATGAATTTGCTAATACTAATCCTGTTAATCCACCAATTGTAAATAGGAAAATAAATCCTAGAGCTCATAATAATGGTGGATTGAACTTGAATTTAGTTCCATATAATGTAGCTAATCATCTAAATACCTTAATTCCTGTAGGTACAGCAATAATTATTGTTGCTGATGTAAAATATGCTCGTGTGTCAACATCCATTCCTACTGTAAATATATGATGTGCTCATACAATAAATCCTATTAGTCCAATTGATAGTATAGCATAAATTATACCTAATGTTCCAAATGATTCAATTTTTCCTCTTTCTTGACATACAATATGTGAAATAATTCCGAACCCCGGTAGAATTAAAATATAAACTTCTGGGTGTCCAAAGAATCAAAATAGATGTTGATATAGAATTGGGTCACCCCCTCCTGCAGGGTCAAACAATGATGTATTTAAATTTCGATCTGTTAATAATATAGTAATAGCTCCTGCTAAAACTGGAAGTGAAAGAAGGAGAAGTAATGCTGTAATAGCTACAGATCATACAAATAAAGGTGTTTGATCTAAAGTTATACTTTCTGATCGTATATTAATTGCTGTTGTAATGAAATTCACTGCACCAAGAATAGATGATACACCTGCTAAGTGCAGTGAAAAAATAGCTAGATCTACAGATGCACCCCCGTGTGCAATAGCTCCTGCTAGAGGAGGGTAAACTGTTCATCCTGTACCAGCACCATTATCTACTATAGAAGATGTAAGAAGAAGGGTTAGTGAAGGTGGTAGTAATCAAAAACTTATATTATTTATTCGTGGAAATGCTATATCTGGTGCACCAATTATTAGTGGAACAAGTCAATTACCAAATCCACCAATTATAATAGGTATTACTATAAAGAAAATTATTACGAATGCGTGAGCTGTAATAATAACATTATAAATCTGGTCATCCCCAATTAGAGATCTGGGTTGGCCAAGTTCAGCACGAATAAGTATTCTTATTGATGTTCCTACTATTCCTGCTCATGCTCCAAATATGAAGTATAAAGTACCAATGTCCTTATGGTTTGTTGAGAATAATCATTTTTGCGGTAAGATGGCTGAATTTTAGGTGGTAGACTGTAAATCTACTTATGAGATGTTTTCTCTCTTATCATATTTAGGTCTTATATTCAATTATGATTCTAGACTGCAATTCTAGAGGTGTAAAATTTTACTAAGGCCTAAAAGATTATTCTTTTAATTATAACTTTGAAGGTTATTAGTTTGATTAACTTAAGTCCTTAGTATAATGAAATTAAGGTTGATGTTGAAATCAATCCTATTGTTGAAATTATTACTGTTATAGGAAGAATGATTCTTGATTTTTGGGACTTTATCTTTATAGATCACGAATTTTCTGTGTATGATATAATTAGAGCTGAGAATCTAATACGTATATAGTAGTAGAGTGTAATTGTAGTTAATACAACTATAATAGTTATAATAGTTGTTATATTGTTTTCTATTAATGATTGTATTACAATTCATTTTGGTAAGAATCCAAGGAATGGTGGTAGTCCACCTAAAGATAATAAAGATAAGAATATTATGAATTTAATTTCGGTTTTTATATTTCTGGCTGAATAAATTTGATTTATGAAAAATAAATTTATTTGCTTAAAAATTAAAACTATAATTAATCTTAATAGTGAGTAAATAATGAAGTATAGTTCTCAGATGTTTTCTCTGACTGTTAATGATCTAATTATTCAACCTAGATGTCTGATTGATGAATATGCTAAAAGTTGTCGTAAGGATGTTTGATTTAAACCTCCTATTGCCCCAATAATAATTCTTAAGATAATAATTGTTCAAATAAAAGTTCTTAATTGAATACAATAAGATAAGACCATTATTGGGGCGATTTTTTGTCATGTTATTAATGTTAAACAATTATTTCATCTTGATGCTCCTATAACTTCTGGAAATCAGAATTGGAAAGGTGCAGCTCCAATCTTTAATAATAGTCTAGATCTAATTATTATTGATGGGATAAATTCTGTTTCCCATCCCATGGGATATTTTATTTGAATCAGCAAAATTGAAAATAATAATATTGTCGATGCTATTGCTTGGACAATAAAATATTTAATTGATGATTCATTTATTATTATATTTTTATTTCTTGTTAGGAGCAGAATAAATGAAAGTAAGTTGATCTCAAGTCCTATTCAAACCCCAAATCAGGAATTTGATGAAATGGACAGGATCGTTCCTATCATTAATGTTGATAGGAAGAGCAGTTTTGTAGAGTTGTTGGTCATTAAAAAGGAGAGGATTGATACCTCTATAAATGGGGTATGAACCCATTAGCTTGTTTAGCTTACCTTTGCATTCAAAAAGTATTGATATTATCAATCAACCTTAAATAGAGTAAGAAGCGAAATATTGCAGTCAGTTTCGACCTGGAAGATTGGTATGTACTACCCTTATTCTTATTAATTGAAGCCAAAAAGAGGCGTATTACTGTTAATAATATAATTGAACTATAATAGTTCCAATTAAGGAAATGTAAAGCCAATATGAAAGCTGCTAACTTTTTATATTTCATAAAACACTTACATTACACCAATAAACTATAATTTAAAAAATCAATTCTATAAAATATACTAAGACAAAAATACAATAAAATTATTTATATTAAATAATTAAATAAACAAAAAATAAATATAATAAAATAAATAATCAAGATATCCTGATTTGCACAGAAAAATTTTCAGTGTAAATGAAACACTTTACTAATAAGTTATATCTTGAAACTCTTCCTAGATACACTTTCCAGTACATCTACTATGTTACGACTTATCTCATCTAAATTGAAGCTACTTTAAAATAAAATAGAATAATCAATAATGAGAGCGACGGGCGATGTGTACACATCTCAGAGCCAATATCAGTTAAATTAAATAAATTAAATTACTATCAAATCCACCTTCATTAACAGTATTTCACTATCAAATCCGTTAGAAACAAAAATCTATTGTAACCCACCTCCTCTTAACTATAAGCTGCACCTTGACCTGAAATATTTTATAATTATAAATCTTGAGAATTATAACTCTAAAAAGATTCTCTGATAACGGAGATATACAAACAAATAAATTAAGTAGAGTAAATCGTGTATTATCAATCATGGGGTAGGTTCCTCTGAATGGAATGAGATACCGCCAAATTCTTTGGGTTTAAAGACCTTAACTAATAGTACCCTGGTAAATATAATTAACATTTAAAATAATAGGGTATCTAATCCTAGTTTATTATTTAAATTTCACAGATTCATAAAAAGGGCCACAAATTAATTTTAACATTTCACCTTACAAATTTATATTTCAACCCTTATAATATAAACAACTGTTTTAACCAATAATATTCACTTGTATCAATCGTATAACCGCAGCTGCTGGCACGAATTATGCCGATACTAAATCAATTGCTAAATCCAAAATCACTTGATAATTAAATCAAATTACTGCAAAAAGAACATTTAGTCTAACAAAACTTACATATAATACAAAGAAAAAGTGAATAAACAAGCAAGAATATAACTTTTAAAAATAAAAAATAAGAAAATTTTAAATCTATTAATTCAGGAAAAAATAAAAGATTCAAATATTTAAAGAAAAAAAAAGAAAAAACCACAAACATTAACAAAAAAAAAAAGAAACGCCCCTATGTATGACCACAACAACTTCTCTATTATATATAATTAAAGATTAATATGGAACATGTATAGCAATAAATGTATTATATTCTTTCTTATTTAATCTTTCTTAGCACTAATAAATAAAGAAAGATTAAATAATATAATAAATATATTTTATACAATTATGTAATTTAATATAATATGTTATTAATATGAATTATTTTTTTATATAAAGTTAACTTTCATATATATTAGTTAAATAATCTAATTATAGATAATTTACATAATTATATTATTATAGTTAATTTAATTATTTATATTAATTATAATATTTTATATTTAAATTAATAATTTTATTTATTATATCCAATTGTAATAATATTAAATATTAAATTACATATTATTGTATATATTATATTATAATAACCTATTTTAAGCTAAAAACATAAGTAGCTATAATCCTAGGTAAATAATTGCATTAAAATAATCAATTGATAATGGTAAGATGAACTTATAATACTTTAATTTCAATTAAATGTAATATCTTAATATAAATTATTTATTATATATATATATATAAAAAATAAAATGAGCAGGATAAATTAATCCTAATGAAACAAAATAATACATAAAAGAATTTCAAAAAAAAACTTTCGATTTATATATTAAATAAATGAACTGCCTGATTAAAGGGTTACCTTGATAGGGTAAATAAAGTAAATAAAATTACCTTCATTAAAATTACATAAGATAGATTTAAACTACCTCCTTTAGTATCAAAAACTAACGTGCATCATACACCTTAATGTAAAAAGGTAAGCTAAACAAGCTAATGGGTTCATACCCCATTTATAGAGGTATCAATCCTCTCCTTTTTAATGACCAACAACTCTACAAAACTTCTCTTCCTATCAACATTAATGATAGGAACGATCCTGTCCATTTCATCAAATTCCTGATTTGGGGTTTGAATAGGACTTGAGATCAACTTACTTTCATTTATTCCGCTCCTAACAAGAAATAAAAATATAATAATAAATGAATCATCAATTAAATATTTTATTGTCCAAGCAATAGCATCGACAATATTATTATTTTCAATTTTGCTGATTCAAAAAAAATATCCCATGGGATGGGAAACAGAATTTATCCCATCAATAATAATTAGATCTAGACTATTATTAAAGATTGGAGCTGCACCTTTCCATTTCTGATTTCCAGAAGTTATAGGAGCATCAAGATGAAATAATTGTTTAACATTAATAACATGACAAAAAATCGCCCCAATAATGGTCTTATCTTATTGTATTCAATTAAGAACTTTTATTTGAACAATTATTATCTTAAGAATTATTATTGGGGCAATAGGAGGTTTAAATCAAACATCCTTACGACAACTTTTAGCATATTCATCAATCAGACATCTAGGTTGAATAATTAGATCATTAACAGTCAGAGAAAACATCTGAGAACTATACTTAATTATTTACTCACTATTAAGATTAATTATAGTTATATTATTTAAGCAAATAAATTTATTTTTCATAAATCAAATTTATTCAGCCAGAAATATAAAAACCGAAATTAAATTCATAATATTCTTATCTTTATTATCTTTAGGTGGACTACCACCATTCCTTGGATTCTTACCAAAATGAATTGTAATACAATCATTAATAGAAAACAATATAACAACTATTATAACTATTATAGTTGTATTAACTACAATTACACTCTACTACTATATACGTATTAGATTCTCAGCTCTAATTATATCATACACAGAAAATTCGTGATCTATAAAGATAAAGTCCCAAAAATCAAGAATCATTCTTCCTATAACAGTAATAATTTCAACAATAGCATTGATTTCAACATCAACCTTAATTTCATTATACTAAGGACTTTAGACGTAGAATTTGACACTTATATAACACCAGAACAAGACCTAGAAAATGATGGATTCCGACTACTAGATGTAGATAACCGAACAATCCTACCAATAAATACAGAAGTACGAGTATTAACAAGAGCATCAGATGTTCTACACTCATGAGCAGTTCCTGCATTAGGGGTTAAAATTGATGCAACGCCAGGTCGGTTAAATCAAGGAACATTCACAATAAATCGACCTGGATTATTCTTTGGACAATGCTCAGAAATCTGTGGAGCAAACCACAGATTTATACCAATTGTAATTGAAAGAACTTCAGTAAATTTATTTATTAAGTGATTATCTAAGATAATTTAAGGAGTTAGTTAAAATAAATAACATTAGAGTGTCAATCTAAAGTAACTAAAAAAAATTAGTACACCTTGAAATTCATCAGATGACTGAAAGTAAGTAATGGTCTCTTAAACCAAATAATAGTAAATTAACGACTACTTCTGATGAGGAAATTATATCCAAATCCCTCAAATATCCCCTCTTATATGATTCTCACTATTCATTATATTTTCAGCTACATTAATCTTGTTTAATCAAATAAACTTCTTCTCATTTAAACCTAACCTTATTAAAAGAGCAGAAAAAGGAACAATTGAAATAAAAAACTTAAATTGAAAATGATAACAAATCTATTCTCAACATTTGACCCATCAACTAACATCTTTAATTTATCATTAAATTGAACTAGAACATTTCTAGGACTATTATTAATCCCATCACTATTTTGACTTACACCATCACGAATTAACATTATCTGAAATAAACTAAATTTAACCTTACATAATGAATTTAAAACACTTCTTGGACCAAAATCATTTAATGGAACAACATTCATTTTCATCTCAATTTTTATTATAATATTATTTAACAATTTCATAGGATTATTCCCTTATATTTTTACTAGAACAAGACATTTAGCATTAACATTTGCAATTGCCCTACCTATATGGCTAAGATTTATATTATTTGGATGAATTAACCATACTAATCATATATTTACACACCTTGTACCACAAGGTACACCGCCTGCATTAATATCATTTATAGTACTAATTGAAACAATTAGTAATGTTATTCGACCAGGTACATTAGCAGTACGGTTGGCAGCAAATATAATTGCAGGACACTTATTATTAACCTTATTAGGAAACACAGGACCATCTATAGCAATAAACTTAATCTCATTACTAATTATTGGACAAATACTTCTATTAATTCTAGAATCAGCAGTAGCAATAATTCAAGCCTATGTTTTCTCAATTCTAAGAACTCTATATTCTAGAGAAGTATATTAAACCTATGTTAACAACTCACTCAAACCACCCATTCCACTTAGTAGACTATAGACCTTGACCATTAACAGGAGCAATTGGAGCAATAGTCCTAGTATCAGGACTAGCAAAATGATTCCACCTATTTAATATTAACTTATTCATAATTGGATTTGGAATTACCCTACTAACTATAATTCAATGATGACGAGATGTAGTACGAGAAGGAACATATCAAGGATTACATACAGGATTTGTATCAATTGGATTACGATGAGGAATAATTTTATTTATTGCATCAGAGGTATTATTTTTCGTTTCTTTTTTTTGAGCATTCTTTAGAAGAAGATTAGCACCAACAATTGAACTAGGAATACTATGACCTCCAATAGGAATTCAACCCTTTAACCCTATACAAATTCCATTACTTAATACAGCTATTCTTTTAGCATCAGGAGTAACAGTAACATGAGCACATCATAGTTTAATGGAATCTAATCATACTCAAGCACTACAAGGATTATTCTTCACAGTGTTATTAGGACTATACTTTACAATACTTCAAGCATATGAATATTGAGAAGCACCTTTTACCATTGCAGATGCAGTTTATGGATCAACATTCTTTGTTGCAACAGGATTCCATGGTTTACACGTAATTATTGGAACAATCTTTTTATCAACATGTCTACTTCGACACTCAATAAATCAATTTTCACCAAGACATCACTTTGGATTTGAAGCAGCAGCATGATACTGACACTTCGTAGACGTAGTATGATTATTCTTATATATCTCTATTTATTGATGAGGTAGATAATTGTTTTTCTAGTATAAATAGTACATTTGACTTCCAATCAGAAAGCTTGATATAAATCAAGAAAAACAATTCTAATTCTATCAACAAGAGTTTTCATTAGATTTATTATTCCAATAATTGTTATAATCCTGGCAACAACACTATCAAAAAAATTAATTAATGATCGAGAAAAAAGATCACCATTTGAATGTGGGTTTGATCCAAAAAGATCAGCACGAATACCATTCTCAATACGATTCTTCCTAATTGCAGTAATCTTTTTAATTTTTGATGTAGAAACTGCACTAATTCTACCAATTGTAATTATTTTTAAAACTTCAGACATTATAATCTGAACAGTATCAACAATATTTTTTATTGTAGTTCTATTAGGAGGACTATACCATGAATGAAACCAAGGAGCATTACAATGAGCAGAATAAAGGGTTGTAGTTAAATATAACATTTGGGTTGCATTCAAAAAGTATTGATATTATCAATCAACCTTAAATAGAATAAGAAGCGAAATATTGCAGTCAGTTTCGACCTGGAAGATTGGTATGTACTACCCTTATTCTTATTAATTGAAGCCAAAAAGAGGCGTATTACTGTTAATAATATAATTGAACTATAATAGTTCCAATTAAGGAAATGTAAAGCCAATATGAAAGCTGCTAACTTTTTATATTAGCGGTTAAACTCCGTTAACATTTCTAAAATTTATATAGTTTAAATAAAACATTTCATTTTAACTGTAAAAATATTATATCTATATTTATAAATACTTAAAAGTAAAAATACTTCCTTAACATCTTCAGTGTCACGCTCTAATTATAAGCTATTTAAGTAAACGAAAAACAATATTACCAAAATAAATATTCAAAAAATAAAAGTTAAAAGATAAATCTTGAAATTAGAATCATATCAACCTTGAATATAACCAATTAAATAAATAAATAATCTATATAAACCTTGACCACCAAGTAATTCACCTCAACCATAATCAAATGACTTAGATGAATAATAACCTATTTTTAAAGGAATATATCTAATAAACTTAGTTGAAAGAAAAGGTATAAATCATATAGAACCAGCAAATCTAACAAAAGAAAGTATACTTAAAGAAAATAAATTATGAGAAAAATCAAAATTAGAAATAAGATAACCTAAATAAGCACCTAAAATAACAACTGTAATAGGTAAAAACTTTAAATAATAAGGTAAAGCAATCACATGAGGAATAGGAAAAATTAATCAAGATAAAAGACTACCACCAAAAACAGCAACAAACAATAGACCAATTATTCCAAATGAAATATAATAACCCTTATCATCAAAAGAAAATCTAGAATAAAAATTATTATCACCAGATATTGAATAATAAAACAAACGAAAAGAATAAGAAGCAGTTAAACCAGTAGAAAAAAAATAAAGAAAAAATTTAAACAATTAATTCATCTTAAACAAACCATCTCAAGAATTAAATCCTTTGAATAAAATCCCGCTAAAAAAGGTATTCCACACAAAGATAAACTAGAAACATTAAAACAAACTGAAGTTAAAGGTATGAAATTAACAATTGATCCTATAAAACGAATATCCTGAGAATCCTTCAAATTATGAATTATTGAACCTGCACATATAAATAATAATGCCTTAAATAAAGCATGAGCCAATAAATGAAAAAATGCAAGCTTTGGATAACCTATAGCCAAAATTCTTATTATTAAACCAAGTTGTCTTAAAGTAGAAAGAGCAATAATCTTCTTTAAATCAAACTCAAAATTAGCGCCCAATCCAGCCATAAATATAGTTATACAACCAATTAAAAGTAAAAATCAACCACAATTATAAGTATCCAATATTGGTCTAAAACGAATTAATAAATAAACACCAGCAGTAACAAGAGTAGAAGAATGAACTAAAGCAGAAACAGGAGTAGGAGCTGCTATAGCAGCAGGAAGTCATGAAGAGAAAGGAATCTGAGCTCTCTTAGTTATAGCTGCTAAAACAATTAATATAGTAATGAGCTTTATTTCAAAAGAATTTAAATAAAATCATAATAATAAATATAATTTCAACCACCAAAATTTAACATTCATGCAATAGAAATTAAAATAGCAACATCACCAATACGATTACAAAGTGCAGTTAATATACCAGCACTATAAGATTTTACATTTTGATAATAAATAACTAAACAATAAGAAACTAAACCTAAACCATCTCAACCTAATAAAATTCTAATTAAATTAGGACTAATAATTAAAAAACCTATAGAAAGAATAAATATTAAAACAATAATAATAAAACGATTTATATTCTTTTCACCAGATATATAATCCTCTCTATAATAAATAACCAAAGAAGAAATATATATAACAAAAGATATAAAAATAAGAGATATTCAATCCAAAATTAAAGTTATAACAACTATAGAACCATTTAAATTGAAAAGCTCTCACTCAACAAAAACTCTATAATCAATTATTAAATAATAAATACCTAAAATAAAAATTATAGTTCTCGAAATAAACAAAGAAAAAAAACTCAAAGAACAAATAGAAAATAAATTCACGGCCTAAGATGAAAAACTTCATATCATTGATTCCACAAAACAATATTTTTAATTAAAATACTTAAGCAAACTAAACAAAGAAATATTCACCCTTTAAACAGAGAATATTTAAAGGCAATCAATGTAAAAGTAAAAGATGATATTCACGAAAATAACCAAGAGAACAAGTATAAACACCAGAATAATAATTCCCATGCTGAGAATAAGAATATATATACAAAGTATAAACAGCTCTAAAAAAAGATAAAAAAATCAAAGCAAAGAATCTAAAAGAAGATCAAGATATAATTCTATTTAATAATCTAATTTCACCTACCAAATTTAAAGAAGGAGGAGCAGCCATATTTGATGATCTTAAAAGAAATCATCATAAAGCCATTCTTGGCATCAAATTAATTATACCCTTGTTAATTAATAATCTTCGTCTACCTAAACGTTCATAAATAATATTAGATAAACAAAATAAACCAGAAGAACATAAACCATGACCAACCATTAGAGAAAGAGAACCTACACAACCTCATCAATTCATAGTCATCAATCCACCAATAACCATTCTTATATGAGCAACAGAAGAATATGCAATTAAAGACTTTAAATCAACCTGACGAAATCAAATAAATCTTACAATAACACCCCCAGATAAACCTAAAGACAATCAAAAATAATTAAACTTTAAACCCAAATAAGAAATAACCTTTATAACACGAAAAATACCATAACCACCTAACTTTAATAAAACACCAGCAAGAATTATTCTACCTGAAATAGGGGCCTCTACATGAGTCTTAGGAAGTCATAAATGAACCAAAAACATAGGTATCTTAACTAAAAAAGCCAAAATTATAAATACATAAAACATAAAATAATAAGAACCAAAATCAACCAATAAAGGAAAATATAAAGTATTAGAAAAATCATAAACCTTAAATAAAACTAATAATAAAGGTAATCTAGCAACCAAAGTATAAAAAATTAAATAAACACCAGCCTGCAAACGCTCAGGTTGATAACCCCAACCCAAAATTAAAAGTAAAGTAGGAACTAATCTAGCCTCAAAAAAAAATATAAAAAGAAAGAAGACTTAATCTAGCAAATGAACAATAAAGCATAATTATTAAAATCAAAACCATAAAAACAAAAAAATTAGAATGATATGAACTTAAATAAACTGAACCTCTAGCAGTGATTATTAAAGAACAAATCCAAAAACTAAGTAAAATTAAACTAAAAGAAAAATAATCAATACCAAAATAATATCTAATGATATTCAAATCAGCATATGAATAAACACAAATTATAAAAACAAAACCCGACAGAAACATTAAAGAATGAACCAACCATCAACAATTATTTAATAAACAAAGAGGGATCAAAAAAATAGTTATAAATAAATACTTTAACATAAAGATAAACCAAAAGAATTAAAAAAATCATTACCATGAGAACGAATTATTGAAACTAAAATAGAAAGACCTAAAGCACCCTCACAAACAGAAAAAACTAAAAAAATAACAGGAAAAAAATAATCATAATCAAACTCAATAAGAAAAACAATAACTAACATAAATAAAGAAAGAACAATATATTCTAATCTCAAAAGAACCATTAATAAATGTTTACGTTTAGAAGAAAAAACATAAACACCAGCAAAATAAATCAATAAAGAAGTAAAAATAGAGAATATAAACATTAGTTTTAATAGTTTAAAAAAACGCCGGTCTTGTAAACCGGAAATAAGTCCAGCCCCCACTTTTAAAACTTCAGAGGTGGAAAAGCTTCCATCATCGGTCCCCAAAACCGGTATTTTAAATAAACTAACCCCTGAAATGATCAAAATAATAATTATATCATTATCAAATGTAATAAATATTAATTTTATTAAATTAAGACACCCAATATCAATAATGCTTTTTATTATCCTTCAAACCTTCCTAGTTGGATTAATAACAGGAACAATAATAGAAAGATATTGATTATCATATATTTTATTTTTAACATTTCTTGGTGGTATACTAGTATTATTTATTTACATTACAAGAATTGCATCAAACGAAATATTTCAGCCTAAATCAATCACTATAATTATTACATTAATAATGTGAGTATTTATCATATTAATATTAATTATTCTAGATATATCTATATTTATAGACTTTTTCAAAAACACCGAAACTATAAATATTGATAATTCAATCAATTATCAAGAAATAACAATATCTTTAGAAAAATTATATAATAGACCAACATTCATTATTACAATAATAATAATAATTTATTTATTTTTAGCACTACTAGCAGTTGTTAAAATCACCAATATTAATCAGGGACTTATTCGTAAAATAAGATAATTACTAATGAATAAACCCTTACGATTAAGACATCCTTTAATTAAAATTATTAATAACTCTTTAATTGACTTACCTGCCCCAACAAATATTTCATTTTGATGAAATTTTTGATCCCTATTAGGGTTATGTTTGGTAATTCAAATCGTAACTGGACTATTTTTAGCTATACATTATACATCAAATATTGAAATAGCATTCAGTAGTGTAGTACACATCTGCCGAGACGTAAATAATGGTTGAATTATCCGAACCTTACACGCAAATGGAGCATCTATATTTTTTATTTGTATTTACTTACATGTAGGACGGGGAATTTACTATGGATCTTATATATATATACATACCTGAATAATTGGTACAGTGATTTTATTTTTAGTTATAGCAACTGCATTTATAGGAATTGTCTTACCCTGAGGCCAAATATCTTTTTGAGGTGCAACAGTAATTACTAATTTATTATCAGCAATCCCATACTTAGGAACAGATTTAGTCCAATGAGTATGAGGAGGATTCGCTGTTGATAATGCAACATTAAATCGATTCTTCACATTCCATTTTGTATTACCATTTATTATTGCTGCTATAGCAGCAATTCATTTATTTTTTCTTCACCAAACAGGATCTAATAATCCTCTTGGACTAAATGGAGATATTGAAAAAATTCCATTCCATCCATACTTTACCTTTAAGGATTCTATTACATTTGTAATAATAACATCATTATTAATTATACTATGTTTAATTAATCCTTACCTATTAGGAGATCCAGATAACTTTGTACCTGCCAACCCATTAGTAACACCAGTTCACATTCAACCAGAATGATATTTCCTATTTGCATATGCAATTCTACGATCTATCCCTAATAAGTTAGGAGGTGTTATGGCAATATTTTTATCAATTAGAATCTTAATAATTTTACCATTTTATAATAAAACACCATTCCGAGGCATTCAATTTTACCCTATTAATCAAATTTTATTCTGAATTATTGTAGTTGTTGTATGCTTACTAACGTGAATTGCTAAACGTCCTGTTGAAGAACCTTATATTATAACAGGTCAAATCTTAACAATTATTTACTTCACATATTTCTTAATTAATGTCCATGTCGCAAACGCATGAGATAAATTAATTAAGGAATAAAGTTAATTAGCTTAGGAAAAGCATATGTTTTGAAAACATAAAATTAGAAGTTTAACTCTTCTATTAACTTTTCTCAAAAAATTTCACTAAACAAATGAGATAAATAAAATCTTTAACCCAACAAAGAAAATAAAAAAATTCAAAGATAAAGGTAAAAAACTTTTTCAAGCTAAGTACATTAATTTATCATAACGGAACCGTGGTAATGTTCCACGAACCCAAATAAAACCAAAAGATATAATAGCAAGCTTAATAAAAAATATAAAAGAATAAAAATCACCGCCCAAAAAATTAAAGCCAATAACATTCTTATGAAGACAATTCTAGTATATTCAGCTAAAAAAATTAAAGTAAAACCACCCGCACCATACTCAATATTAAATACTGAAACTAACTCAGATTCCCCTTCAGCAAAATCAAAAGGAGTATGATTAGTTTCAGCTAAGCAAGAAGCAAAACAAGCTAAAGCTAAAGGAAAAGAAATAATAATATATCAACAATAAAGCTGATAGTTTATAAAATCAAACATATTAAAACTACCAATTAAAATAATTAAAGACAATAAAATTAAAGCTAAACTAACTTCATAAGAAATTGTTTGAGCAACAGAACGAAGAGAACCTAATAATGAATAATTTGAATTAGAAGATCAACCAGCAATTATAACAGTATAAACACCTAATCTAGTACAACATAAAAAAAATAAAAATCCATAAGAAAAAGAACACATATAAGTTAAATAAGGAAAAATTACTCAAACGGCTAAAGAAATCCTTAAATTAAAAACAGGGGAAAAATAATAAAGTAGGTAATTAGATATAATAGGAATTGGCTGCTCCTTACAAATTAACTTAATAGCATCTCTAAATGGCTGAGGAATTCCAACAAAACCTACCTTATTTGGACCCTTTCGAATCTGATTATAACCTAAAACCTTACGCTCTAATAAAGTTAAAAAGGCAACACTAATTAAAACACAAATAACCAATAAAAGAAAATTCAAAATAAATATAAATAAATCATAAAGTATCAATACTATTTGTAGAAAAAATCTACATAAATGAATTCTAAATTCAACACATTAATCTGTCAAAATAGTAAATAAATTAATATTAATCAATATAACAAAAAATATTTTAACCATATGGTCCTTTCGTACTAATATGGATTAACAATCTTAGGATAGAAACCGACCTGGCTCACGCCGGTCTGAACTCAGATCATGTAAGAATTTAAAGGTCGAACAGACCTAATCATTGGGCTCCTGCACCCAAAATTTTTCTTAATCCAACATCGAGGTCGCAATCTGCTTTGTCGATATGAGCTCTCAAAAACAATTACGCTGTTATCCCTAAGGTAACTTAATCTTATGATCATAAATTATGGATCAAAATAACAAACATAAATAAATGATATAATAATGAAGAGTTTATCTATTCTTCATGTCACCCCAACAAAACATCATCATTAAATATAGAAAGACAAACAAAAAACTATATAAAAGTAAAATGTCAAGCTCTATGGGGTCTTCTCGTCCTAAAGAAGAATTTAAGCCTTTTGACTCAAAAGTTAAATTCAAAAATTTATTAAGAGACAGTTGATTTCTCGTCAAGCCATTCATTCCAGCCACTAATTAAGAGACTAATGATTATGCTACCTTTGCACGGTCAAAATACCGCGGCTCTTTAAAAATACGCTCAGTGAGCAGGCCAGACCTCAAAATATAAACAAGAGGACATGTTTTTGATAAACAGGCGGAAATCAATTTTGCCTAGTTCCTTATAATAAGTTCACAAGGTAAAAATTTCATACAAATAAATATACTAATTCTATCATTATTACAAAAATTTTAAAATTAAATTAATAATCTTAATAAAAAACCTAAAATATTTATAAAATCAAAATAAAAAATAATGAACTAAAACGTAATCTTAAAGATAGCTGGTTAAAAGCTTACTATTATATTTCTATAAAATAAATTATAGGTTATTAATTTCAAAGCTTATCCCTTAAAGAATAAATAAGTTAATATTTTTACTTAAAAAATTAAATAAAAACAAATAACTTTAAAAAATTAAATTTTTTCTTAAGAAACTAGATATCTTGGGAAACGATTAACATCTCATTTCTATAAATAATTTTATAAATATTTTAGGTTTTTTATTAAGATTATTAATTTAATTTTAAAATTTTTGTAATAATGATAGAATTAGTATATTTACTTGTATGAAATTTTTACCTTGTGAACTTATTATAAGGAACTAGGCAAAATTGATTTCCGCCTGTTTATCAAAAACATGTCCTCTTGTTTATATTTTGAGGTCTGGCCTGCTCACTGAGCGTATTTTTAAAGAGCCGCGGTATTTTGACCGTGCAAAGGTAGCATAATCATTAGTCTCTTAATTAGTGGCTGGAATGAATGGCTTGACGAGAAATCAACTGTCTCTTAATAAATTTTTAAATTTAACTTTTGAGTCAAAAGGCTTAAATTCTTCTTTAGGACGAGAAGACCCTATAGAGCTTGACATTTTACTTTTATATAGTTTTTTGTTTGTCTTTCTATATTTAATGATGATGTTTTGTTGGGGTGACATGAAGAATAGATAAACTCTTCATTATTATATCATTTATTTATGTTTGTTATTTTGATCCATAATTTATGATCATAAGATTAAGTTACCTTAGGGATAACAGCGTAATTGTTTTTGAGAGCTCATATCGACAAAGCAGATTGCGACCTCGATGTTGGATTAAGAAAAATTTTGGGTGCAGGAGCCCAATGATTAGGTCTGTTCGACCTTTAAATTCTTACATGATCTGAGTTCAGACCGGCGTGAGCCAGGTCGGTTTCTATCCTAAGATTGTTAATCCATATTAGTACGAAAGGACCATATGGTTAAAATATTTTTTGTTATATTGATTAATATTAATTTATTTACTATTTTGACAGATTAATGTGTTGAATTTAGAATTCATTTATGTAGATTTTTCTACAAATAGTATTGATACTTTATGATTTATTTATATTTATTTTGAATTTTCTTTTATTGGTTATTTGTGTTTTAATTAGTGTTGCCTTTTTAACTTTATTAGAGCGTAAGGTTTTAGGTTATATTCAGATTCGAAAGGGTCCAAATAAGGTAGGTTTTGTTGGAATTCCTCAGCCATTTAGAGATGCTATTAAGTTAATTTGTAAGGAGCAGCCAATTCCTATTATATCTAATTACCTACTTTATTATTTTTCCCCTGTTTTTAATTTAATGATTTCTTTAGCCGTTTGAGTAATTTTTCCTTATTTAACTTATATGTGTTCTTTTTCTTATGGATTTTTATTTTTTTTATGTTGTACTAGATTAGGTGTTTATACTGTTATAATTGCTGGTTGATCTTCTAATTCAAATTATTCATTATTAGGTTCTCTTCGTTCTGTTGCTCAAACAATTTCTTATGAAGTTAGTTTAGCTTTAATTTTATTGTCTTTAATTATTTTAATTGGTAGTTTTAATATGTTTGATTTTATAAACTATCAGCTTTATTGTTGATTTATTATTATTTCTTTTCCTTTAGCTTTAGCTTGTTTTGCTTCTTGCTTAGCTGAAACTAATCGTACTCCTTTTGATTTTGCTGAAGGGGAATCTGAGTTAGTTTCAGGATTTAATATTGAGTATGGTGCGGGTGGTTTTACTTTAATTTTTTTAGCTGAATATACTAGAATTGTCTTCATAAGAATGTTATAGGCTTTAATTTTTTTGGGCGGTGATTTTTATTCTTTTATATTTTTTATTAAGCTTGCTATTATATCTTTTGGTTTTATTTGGGTTCGTGGAACATTACCACGGTTCCGTTATGATAAATTAATGTACTTAGCTTGAAAAAGTTTTTTACCTTTATCTTTGAATTTTTTTATTTTCTTTGTTGGTTTAAAGATTTTATTTATCTCATTTGTTTAGTGAAATTTTTTGAGAAAAGTTAATAGAAGAGTTAAACTTATAATTTTATGTTTTCAAAACATATGCTTTTCCTAAGCTAATTAACTTTATTCCTTAATTAATTTATCTCATGCGTTTGCGACATGGACATTAATTAAGAAATATGTGAAGTAAATAATTGTTAAGATTTGACCTGTTATAATATAAGGTTCTTCAACAGGTCGTTTAGCAATTCACGTTAGTAAGCATACAACAACAACTATAATTCAGAATAAAATTTGATTAATAGGGTAAAATTGAATGCCTCGGAATGGTGTTTTATTATAAAATGGTAAAATTATTAAGATTCTAATTGATAAAAATATTGCCATAACACCTCCTAACTTATTAGGGATAGATCGTAGAATTGCATATGCAAATAGGAAATATCATTCTGGTTGAATGTGAACTGGTGTTACTAATGGGTTGGCAGGTACAAAGTTATCTGGATCTCCTAATAGGTAAGGATTAATTAAACATAGTATAATTAATAATGATGTTATTATTACAAATGTAATAGAATCCTTAAAGGTAAAGTATGGATGGAATGGAATTTTTTCAATATCTCCATTTAGTCCAAGAGGATTATTAGATCCTGTTTGGTGAAGAAAAAATAAATGAATTGCTGCTATAGCAGCAATAATAAATGGTAATACAAAATGGAATGTGAAGAATCGATTTAATGTTGCATTATCAACAGCGAATCCTCCTCATACTCATTGGACTAAATCTGTTCCTAAGTATGGGATTGCTGATAATAAATTAGTAATTACTGTTGCACCTCAAAAAGATATTTGGCCTCAGGGTAAGACAATTCCTATAAATGCAGTTGCTATAACTAAAAATAAAATCACTGTACCAATTATTCAGGTATGTATATATATATAAGATCCATAGTAAATTCCCCGTCCTACATGTAAGTAAATACAAATAAAAAATATAGATGCTCCATTTGCGTGTAAGGTTCGGATAATTCAACCATTATTTACGTCTCGGCAGATGTGTACTACACTACTGAATGCTATTTCAATATTTGATGTATAATGTATAGCTAAAAATAGTCCAGTTACGATTTGAATTACCAAACATAACCCTAATAGGGATCCAAAATTTCATCAAAATGAAATATTTGTTGGGGCAGGTAAGTCAATTAAAGAGTTATTAATAATTTTAATTAAAGGATGTCTTAATCGTAAGGGTTTATTCATTAGTAATTATCTTATTTTACGAATAGGTCCCTGATTAATATTGGTGATTTTAACAACTGCTAGTAGTGCTAAAAATAAATAAATTATTATTATTATTGTAATAATGAATGTTGGTCTATTATATAATTTTTCTAAAGATATTGTTATTTCTTGATAATTGATTGAATTATCAATATTTATAGTTTCGGTGTTTTTGAAAAAGTCTATAAATATAGATATATCTAGAATAATTAATATTAATATGATAAATACTCACATTATTAATGTAATAATTATAGTGATTGATTTAGGCTGAAATATTTCGTTTGATGCAATTCTTGTAATGTAAATAAATAATACTAGTATACCACCAAGAAATGTTAAAAATAAAATATATGATAATCAATATCTTTCTATTATTGTTCCTGTTATTAATCCAACTAGGAAGGTTTGAAGGATAGTAAAAAGCATTATTGATATTGGGTGTCTTAATTTAATAAAATTAATATTTATTACATTTGATAATGATATAATTATTATTTTGATCATTTCAGGGGTTAGTTTATTTAAAATACCGGTTTTGGGGACCGATGATGGAAGCTTTTCCACCTCTGAAGTTTTAAAAGTGGGGGCTGGACTTATTTCCGGTTTACAAGACCGGCGTTTTTTTAAACTATTAAAACTAATGTTTATATTCTCTATTTTTACTTCTTTATTGATTTATTTTGCTGGTGTTTATGTTTTTTCTTCTAAACGTAAACATTTATTAATGGTTCTTTTGAGATTAGAATATATTGTTCTTTCTTTATTTATGTTAGTTATTGTTTTTCTTATTGAGTTTGATTATGATTATTTTTTTCCTGTTATTTTTTTAGTTTTTTCTGTTTGTGAGGGTGCTTTAGGTCTTTCTATTTTAGTTTCAATAATTCGTTCTCATGGTAATGATTTTTTTAATTCTTTTGGTTTATCTTTATGTTAAAGTATTTATTTATAACTATTTTTTTGATCCCTCTTTGTTTATTAAATAATTGTTGATGGTTGGTTCATTCTTTAATGTTTCTGTCGGGTTTTGTTTTTATAATTTGTGTTTATTCATATGCTGATTTGAATATAATTAGATATTATTTTGGTATTGATTATTTTTCTTTTAGTTTAATTTTACTTAGTTTTTGGATTTGTTCTTTAATAATCACTGCTAGAGGTTCAGTTTATTTAAGTTCATATCATTCTAATTTTTTTGTTTTTATGGTTTTGATTTTAATAATTATGCTTTATTGTTCATTTGCTAGATTAAGTCTTCTTTCTTTTTATATTTTTTTTGAGGCTAGATTAGTTCCTACTTTACTTTTAATTTTGGGTTGGGGTTATCAACCTGAGCGTTTGCAGGCTGGTGTTTATTTAATTTTTTATACTTTGGTTGCTAGATTACCTTTATTATTAGTTTTATTTAAGGTTTATGATTTTTCTAATACTTTATATTTTCCTTTATTGGTTGATTTTGGTTCTTATTATTTTATGTTTTATGTATTTATAATTTTGGCTTTTTTAGTTAAGATACCTATGTTTTTGGTTCATTTATGACTTCCTAAGGCTCATGTAGAGGCCCCTATTTCAGGTAGAATAATTCTTGCTGGTGTTTTATTAAAGTTAGGTGGTTATGGTATTTTTCGTGTTATAAAGGTTATTTCTTATTTGGGTTTAAAGTTTAATTATTTTTGATTGTCTTTAGGTTTATCTGGGGGTGTTATTGTAAGATTTATTTGTTTTCGTCAGGTTGATTTAAAGTCTTTAATTGCATATTCTTCTGTTGCTCATATAAGAATGGTTATTGGTGGATTGATGACTATGAATTGATGAGGTTGTGTAGGTTCTCTTTCTCTAATGGTTGGTCAAGGTTTATGTTCTTCTGGTTTATTTTGTTTATCTAATATTATTTATGAACGTTTAGGTAGACGAAGATTATTAATTAACAAGGGTATAATTAATTTGATGCCAAGAATGGCTTTATGATGATTTCTTTTAAGATCATCAAATATGGCTGCTCCTCCTTCTTTAAATTTGGTAGGTGAAATTAGATTATTAAATAGAATTATATCTTGATCTTCTTTTAGATTCTTTGCTTTGATTTTTTTATCTTTTTTTAGAGCTGTTTATACTTTGTATATATATTCTTATTCTCAGCATGGGAATTATTATTCTGGTGTTTATACTTGTTCTCTTGGTTATTTTCGTGAATATCATCTTTTACTTTTACATTGATTGCCTTTAAATATTCTCTGTTTAAAGGGTGAATATTTCTTTGTTTAGTTTGCTTAAGTATTTTAATTAAAAATATTGTTTTGTGGAATCAATGATATGAAGTTTTTCATCTTAGGCCGTGAATTTATTTTCTATTTGTTCTTTGAGTTTTTTTTCTTTGTTTATTTCGAGAACTATAATTTTTATTTTAGGTATTTATTATTTAATAATTGATATAGAGTTTTTGTTGAGTGAGAGCTTTTCAATTTAAATGGTTCTATAGTTGTTATAACTTTAATTTTGGATTGAATATCTTTTATTTTTATATCTTTTGTTATATATATTTCTTCTTTGGTTATTTATTATAGAGAGGATTATATATCTAGTGAAAAGAATATAAATCGTTATATTATTATTGTTTTAATATTTATTCTTTCTATAGGTTTTTTAATTATTAGTCCTAATTTAATTAGAATTTTATTAGGTAGAGATGGTTTAGGTTTAGTTTCTTATTGTTTAGTTATTTATTATCAAAATGTAAAATCTTATAGTGCTGGTATATTAACTGCACTTTCTAATCGTATTGGTGATGTTGCTATTTTAATTTCTATTGCATGAATGTTAAATTTTGGTGGTTGAAATTATATTTATTATTATGATTTTATTTCTAATTCTTTTGAAATAAAGCTCATTACTATATTAATTGTTTTAGCAGCTATAACTAAGAGAGCTCAGATTCCTTTCTCTTCATGACTTCCTGCTGCTATAGCAGCTCCTACTCCTGTTTCTGCTTTAGTTCATTCTTCTACTCTTGTTACTGCTGGTGTTTATTTATTAATTCGTTTTAGACCAATATTGGATACTTATAATTGTGGTTGATTTTTACTTTTAATTGGTTGTATAACTATATTTAAGGCTGGATTGGGCGCTAATTTTGAGTTTGATTTAAAGAAGATTATTGCTCTTTCTACTTTAAGACAACTTGGTTTAATAATAAGAATTTTGGCTATAGGTTATCCAAAGCTTGCATTTTTTCATTTATTGGCTCATGCTTTATTTAAGGCATTATTATTTATATGTGCAGGTTCAATAATTCATAATTTGAAGGATTCTCAGGATATTCGTTTTATAGGATCAATTGTTAATTTCATACCTTTAACTTCAGTTTGTTTTAATGTTTCTAGTTTATCTTTGTGTGGAATACCTTTTTTAGCGGGATTTTATTCAAAGGATTTAATTCTTGAGATGGTTTGTTTAAGATGAATTAATTGTTTAATTTTTTTTCTTTATTTTTTTTCTACTGGTTTAACTGCTTCTTATTCTTTTCGTTTGTTTTATTATTCAATATCTGGTGATAATAATTTTTGTTCTAGATTTTCTTTTGATGATAAGGGTTATTATATTTCATTTGGAATAATTGGTCTATTGTTTGTTGCTGTTTTTGGTGGTAGTCTTTTATCTTGATTAATTTTTCCTATTCCTCATGTGATTGCTTTACCTTATTATTTAAAGTTTTTAACTATTACAGTTGTTATTTTAGGTGCTTATTTAGGTTATCTTATTACTAATTTTGATTTTTCTCATAATTTATTTTCTTTAAGTATACTTTCTTTTGTTAGATTTGCTGGTTCTATATGATTTATACCTTTTCTTTCAACTAAGTTTATTAGATATATTCCTTTAAAAATAGGTTATTATTCATCTAAGTCATTTGATTATGGTTGAGGTGAATTACTTGGTGGTCAAGGTTTATATAGATTATTTATTTATTTAATTGGTTATATTCAAGGTTGATATGATTCTAATTTCAAGATTTATCTTTTAACTTTTATTTTTTGAATATTTATTTTGGTAATATTGTTTTTCGTTTACTTAAATAGCTTATAATTAGAGCGTGACACTGAAGATGTTAAGGAAGTATTTTTACTTTTAAGTATTTATAAAAATAGATATATTATTTTTACAGTGAAAATGTAATGTTTTATTTAAACTATATAAATTTTAGAAATGTTAACGGAGTTTAACCGCTAATATAAAAAGTTAGCAGCTTTCATATTGGCTTTACATTTCCTTAATTGGAACTATTATAGTTCAATTATATTATTAACAGTAATACGCCTCTTTTTGGCTTCAATTAATAAGAATAAGGGTAGTACATACCAATCTTCCAGGTCGAAACTGACTGCAACATTTCGCTTCTTATTCTATTTAAGGTTGATTGATAATATCAATACTTTTTGAATGCAACCCAAATGTTATATTTAACTACAACCCTTTATTCTGCTCATTGTAATGCTCCTTGGTTTCATTCTTGGTATAGTCCTCCTAATAGAACTAGAATAAAAAATATTGTTGATACTGTTCAGATTATAATGTCTGAAGTTTTAAAAATAATTACAATTGGTAGAATTAGTGCAATTTCTACATCAAAAATTAAAAAGATTACTGCGATTAGGAAGAATCGTATTGAGAATGGTATTCGTGCTGATCTTTTTGGATCAAACCCACATTCAAATGGTGATCTTTTTTCTCGATCATTAATTAATTTTTTTGATAGTGTTGTTGCCAGGATTATAACAATTATTGGAATAATAAATCTAATGAAAACTCTTGTTGATAAAATTAGAATTGTTTTTCTTGATTTATATCAAGCTTTCTGATTGGAAGTCAAATGTACTATTTATACTAGAAAAACAATTATCTACCTCATCAATAAATAGAGATATATAAGAATAATCATACTACGTCTACGAAGTGTCAGTATCATGCTGCTGCTTCAAATCCAAAGTGATGTCTTGGTGAAAATTGATTTATTGAGTGTCGAAGTATACATGTTGATAAAAAGATTGTTCCAATAATTACGTGTAAACCATGGAATCCTGTTGCAACAAAGAATGTTGATCCATAAACTGCATCTGCAATGGTAAAAGGTGCTTCTCAATATTCATATGCTTGAAGTATTGGAAGTATAGTCCTAATAACACTGTGAAGAATAATCTTTGTAGTGCTTGAGTATGATTAGATTCCATTAAACTATGATGTGCTCAAGTTACTGTTACTCCTGATGCTAAAAGAATAGCTGTATTAAGTAATGGAATTTGTATAGGGTTAAAGGGTTGAATTCCTATGGGAGGTCATAGTATTCCTAGTTCAATTGTTGGTGCTAATCTTCTTCTAAAGAATGCTCAAAAAAAAGAAACGAAAAATAATACCTCTGATGCAATAAATAAAATTATTCCTCATCGTAATCCAATTGATACAAATCCTGTATGTAATCCTTGATATGTTCCTTCTCGTACTACATCTCGTCATCATTGAATTATAGTTAGTAGGGTAATTCCAAATCCAATTATGAATAAGTTAATATTAAATAGGTGGAATCATTTTGCTAGTCCTGATACTAGGACTATTGCTCCAATTGCTCCTGTTAATGGTCAAGGTCTATAGTCTACTAAGTGGAATGGGTGGTTTGAGTGAGTTGTTAACATAGGTTTAATATACTTCTCTAGAATATAGAGTTCTTAGAATTGAGAAAACATAGGCTTGAATTATTGCTACTGCTGATTCTAGAATTAATAGAAGTATTTGTCCAATAATTAGTAATGAGATTAAGTTTATTGCTATAGATGGTCCTGTGTTTCCTAATAAGGTTAATAATAAGTGTCCTGCAATTATATTTGCTGCCAACCGTACTGCTAATGTACCTGGTCGAATAACATTACTAATTGTTTCAATTAGTACTATAAATGATATTAATGCAGGCGGTGTACCTTGTGGTACAAGGTGTGTAAATATATGATTAGTATGGTTAATTCATCCAAATAATATAAATCTTAGCCATATAGGTAGGGCAATTGCAAATGTTAATGCTAAATGTCTTGTTCTAGTAAAAATATAAGGGAATAATCCTATGAAATTGTTAAATAATATTATAATAAAAATTGAGATGAAAATGAATGTTGTTCCATTAAATGATTTTGGTCCAAGAAGTGTTTTAAATTCAGTATGTAAGGTTAAATTTAGTTTATTTCAGATAATGTTAATTCGTGATGGTGTAAGTCAAAATAGTGATGGGATTAATAATAGTCCTAGAAATGTTCTAGTTCAATTTAATGATAAATTAAAGATGTTAGTTGATGGGTCAAATGTTGAGAATAGATTTGTTATCATTTTCAATTTAAGTTTTTTATTTCAATTGTTCCTTTTTCTGCTCTTTTAATAAGGTTAGGTTTAAATGAGAAGAAGTTTATTTGATTAAACAAGATTAATGTAGCTGAAAATATAATGAATAGTGAGAATCATATAAGAGGGGATATTTGAGGGATTTGGATATAATTTCCCCATCAGAAGTAGTCGTTAATTTACTATTATTTGGTTTAAGAGACCATTACTTACTTTCAGTCATCTGATGAATTTCAAGGTGTACTAATTTTTTTTCGTTACTTTAGATTGACACTCTAATGTTATTTATTTTAACTAACTCCTTAAATTATCTTAGATAATCACTTAATAAATAAATTTACTGAAGTTCTTTCAATTACAATTGGTATAAATCTGTGGTTTGCTCCACAGATTTCTGAGCATTGTCCAAAGAATAATCCAGGTCGATTTATTGTGAATGTTCCTTGATTTAACCGACCTGGCGTTGCATCAATTTTAACCCCTAATGCAGGAACTGCTCATGAGTGTAGAACATCTGATGCTCTTGTTAATACTCGTACTTCTGTATTTATTGGTAGGATTGTTCGGTTATCTACATCTAGTAGTCGGAATCCATCATTTTCTTGGTCTTGTTCTGGTGTTATATAAGTGTCAAATTCTACGTCTATGAAGTCTGAATATTCATATCTTCAATATCATTGTCGTCCAATGGTTTTAATTGTAATTATTGCATCTACTGAATCATCAAGTAAATATAATAGTCGTAATGATGGAAGGGCAATAAAAATTAATGTAATTGCTGGTAAAGCTGTTCAGATTGTTTCAATTAAATGTCCATGAAGTATATTACGGTTAGTATAGGCAATAAATAATATATAACATAGGGCATAACCTACAATTACTGTAATTAATAATAATACGACCGTAGTATGATCATGAAAGAATGATAATTGCTCCATTAATGGTGAAGCTCCATCTTGAAGAGATAAATTTGATCATGTTGCCATTAATAAATATTTTCTAATAAAAGGTCAAACCTTTATTTGTAGAGCTTAAATCTACTGCACTAATCTGCCATATTAGAATCTAGAGATTAATGGTAATTCTGAGTAACTATGTTCTGCAGGAGGGTTATTTTGTAGTCATTCTGTTGATCTTCTTATGTTAGCTCTAAATATAATTGCTCGGTTTGTAATCATTCTTTCTCATATAATTACAATGAATATAATGATTCCTACAATAGAAATTGTAGACCCAATTCTTGATACTACGTGTCATGATGTATATGCGTCTGGGTAGTCAGAGTATCGTCGAGGTATTCCTGCTAATCCTAGGAAGTGTTGAGGAAAGAATGTTAAATTTACTCCAATGAATATAATTGTAAATTGGATTTTTAATCATGTATTATTTATAGTTAATTCTGTAAATTGTGGATATCATTGAATGACACCTCCTATAATTGCAAATACTGCTCCTATAGATAATACATAATGAAAGTGGGCTACTACATAATATGTATCATGTAATACAATATCAAGTGATGAATTTGCTAATACTAATCCTGTTAATCCACCAATTGTAAATAGGAAAATAAATCCTAGAGCTCATAATAATGGTGGATTGAACTTGAATTTAGTTCCATATAATGTAGCTAATCATCTAAATACCTTAATTCCTGTAGGTACAGCAATAATTATTGTTGCTGATGTAAAATATGCTCGTGTGTCAACATCCATTCCTACTGTAAATATATGATGTGCTCATACAATAAATCCTATTAGTCCAATTGATAGTATAGCATAAATTATACCTAATGTTCCTAATGATTCAATTTTTCCTCTTTCTTGACATACAATATGTGAAATAATTCCGAACCCCGGTAGAATAAAAATATAAACTTCTGGGTGTCCAAAGAATCAAAATAGATGTTGATATAGAATTGGGTCACCCCCTCCTGCAGGGTCAAAGAATGATGTATTTAAATTTCGATCTGTTAATAATATAGTAATAGCTCCTGCTGAAACTGGAAGTGAAAGAAGGAGAAGTAATGCTGTAATAGCTACAGATCATACAAATAAAGGTGTTTGATCTAAAGTTATACTTTCTGATCGTATATTAATTGCTGTTGTAATGAAATTCACTGCACCAAGAATAGATGATACACCTGCTAAGTGCAGTGAAAAAATAGCTAGATCTACAGATGCACCCCCGTGTGCAATAGCTCCTGCTAGAGGAGGGTAAACTGTTCATCCTGTACCAGCACCATTATCTACTATAGAAGATGTAAGAAGAAGGGTTAGTGAAGGTGGTAGTAATCAAAAACTTATGTTATTTATTCGTGGAAATGCTATATCTGGTGCACCAATTATTAGTGGAACAAGTCAATTACCAAATCCACCAATTATATTAGGTATTACTATAAAGAAAATTATTATGAATGCGTGAGCTGTAATAATAACATTATAAATCTGGTCATCCCCAATTAGAGATCCGGGTTGGCCAAGTTCAGCACGAATAAGTATTCTTATTGATGTTCCTACTATTCCTGCTCATGCTCCAAATATGAAGTATAAAGTACCAATGTCCTTATGGTTTGTTGAGAATAATCATTTTTGCGGTAAGATGGCTGAATTTTAGGTGGTAGACTGTAAATCTACTTATGAGATGTTTTCTCTCTTATCATATTTAGGTCTTATATTCAATTATGATTCTAGACTGCAATTCTAGAGGTGTAAAATTTTACTAAGGCCTAAAAGATTATTCTTTTAATTATAACTTTGAAGGTTATTAGTTTGATTAACTTAAGTCCTTAGTATAATGAAATTAAGGTTGATGTTGAAATCAATCCTATTGTTGAAATTATTACTGTTATAGGAAGAATGATTCTTGATTTTTGGGACTTTATCTTTATAGATCACGAATTTTCTGTGTATGATATAATTAGAGCTGAGAATCTAATACGTATATAGTAGTAGAGTGTAATTGTAGTTAATACAACTATAATAGTTATAATGGTTGTTATATTGTTTTCTATTAATGATTGTATTACAATTCATTTTGGTAAGAATCCAAGGAATGGTGGTAGTCCACCTAAAGATAATAAAGATAAGAATATTATGAATTTAATTTCGGTTTTTATATTTCTGGCTGAATAAATTTGATTTATGAAAAATAAATTTATTTGCTTAAATAATAAAACTATAATTAATCTTAATAGTGAGTAAATAATGAAGTATAGTTCTCAGATGTTTTCTCTGACTGTAATGAACTAATTATTCAACCTAGATGTCTGATTGATGAATATGCTAAAAGTTGTCGTAAGGATGTTTGATTTAAACCTCCTATTGCCCCAATAATAATTCTTAAGATAATAATTGTTCAAATAAAAGTTCTTAATTGAATACAATAAGATAAGACCATTATTGGGGCGATTTTTTGTCATGTTATTCATGTTACAATTATTTCATCTTGATGCTCCTATAACTTCTGGAAATCAGAAATGGAAAGGTGCAGCTCCAATCTTTAATAATAGTCTAGATCTAATTATTATTGATGGGATAAATTCTGTTTCCCATCCCATGGGATATTTTATTTGAATCAGCAAAATTGAAAATAATAATATTGTCGATGCTATTGCTTGGACAATAAAATATTTAATTGATGATTCATTTATTATTATATTTTTATTTCTTGTTAGGAGCGGAATAAATGAAAGTAAGTTGATCTCAAGTCCTATTCAAACCCCAAATCAGGAATTTGATGAAATGGACAGGATCGTTCCTATCATTAATGTTGATAGGAAGAGAAGTTTTGTAGAGTTGTTGGTCATTAAAAAGGAGAGGATTGATACCTCTATAAATGGGGTATGAACCCATTAGCTTCTTTAGCTTACCTTTTTACATTAAGGTGTATGATGCACGTTAGTTTTTGATACTAAAGGAGGTAGTTTAATTCTATCTTATGTAATTTTAATGAAGGTAATTTTATTTACTTTATTTACCCTATCAAGGTAACCCTTTAATCAGGCACTTCATTTATTTAATATATAAATCGAAAGTTTTTTTTTGAAATTCTTTTATGTATTATTTTGTTTAATTAGGATTAATTTATCCTTCTCATTTTATTTTTTATATATATATATATATATAATAAATAATTTATATTAATATATTACATTTAATTGAAATTAAAGTATTATAAGTTCATCTTACCATTATCAATTGATTATTTTAATGCAATTATTTACCTAGGATTATAGCTACTTATGTTTTTAGCTTAAAATAGGTTATTATAATATAATATATATAATAATATGTAATTTAATATTTAATATTATTATAATTGGATATAATAAATAAAATTATTAATTTAAATATAAAATATTATAATTAATATAAATAATTATATTAATTATAATAATATAATTATGTAAATTATCTATAATTAGATTATTTAACTAATATATATGAAAGTTAACTTAATATAAAAAAAGAATTCATATTAATAACATATTATATTAAATTACATAATTGTATAAAATATATTTATTATATTATTTAATCTTTCTTTATTTATTAGTGAAAAGAAAGATTAAATAAGAAAGAATATAATACATTTATTGCTATACATGTTCCATATTAATCTTTAATTATATATAATAGAGAAGTTGTTGTGGTCATACATAGGGGCGTTTCTTTTTTTTTTTTGTTAATGTTTGTGGTTTTTTTCTTTTTTTTCTTTAAATATTTGAATCTTTTATTTTTTCCTGAATTAATAGATTTAAAATTTTCTTATTTTTTATTTTTAAAAGTTTTATTCTTGCTTGTTTATTCACTTTTTCTTTGTATTATATGTAAGTTTTGTTCGACTAAATGTTCTTTTTGAAGTAATTTGATTTAATTATGAAGTGATTTTGGATTTAGCAATTGATTTAGTATCGGCATAATTCGTGCCAGCAGCCGCGGTTATACGATTGATACAAGTGAATATTATTGGTTAAAACAGTTGTTTATATTATTAGGGTTGAAATATAAATTTGTAAGGTGAAATGTTAAAATTTATTTGTGGCCCTTTTTATGAATCTGTGAAATTTAAATAATAAACTAGGATTAGATACCCTATTATTTTAAATGTTAATTATATTTACCATGGTACTATTAGTTAAGGTCTTTAAACCCAAAGAATTTGGCGGTATCTCATTCCATTCAGAGGAACCTACCCCATGATTGATAATACACGATTTACTCTACTTAATTTATTTGTTTGTATATCTCCGTTATCAGAGAATCTTTTTAGAGTTATAATTCTCAAGATTTATAATTATAAAATATTTCAGGTCAAGGTGCAGCTTATAGTTAAGAGGAGGTGGGTTACAATAGATTTTTGTTTATAACGGATTTGATAGTGAAATACTGTTAATGAAGGTGGATTTGATAGTAATTTAATTTATTTAATTTAACTGATATTGGCTCTGAGATGTGTACACATCGCCCGTCGCTCTCATTATTGATTATTCTATTTTATTTTAAAGTAGCTTCAATTTAGATGAGATAAGTCGTAACATAGTAGATGTACTGGAAAGTGTATCTAGGAAGAGTTTCAAGATATAACTTATTAGTAAAGTGTTTCATTTACACTGAAAATTTTTCTGTGCAAATCAGGATATCTTGATTATTTATTTTATTATATTTATTTTTTGTTTATTTAATTATTTAATATAAATAATTTTATTGTATTTTTGTCTTAGTATATTTTATAGAATTGATTTTTTAAATTATAGTTTATTGGTGTAATGTAAGTGTTTTATGAAATATTATTTTAAATTTTTTTAAGTAGATTTTATTTATTGTACCTTTTGTATCAGGGTTTATCAAAATTTTAGTATTTATTTTACTTGTCTCGATTTGGGTTGATTTATAAATAATTTATAGTTAATGTATCATAATTATCATTAAATTATTTATAGAAATGAGATGTTAATCGTTTCCCAAGATATCTAGTTTCTTAAGAAAAAATTTAATTTTTTAAAGTTATTTGTTTTTATTTAATTTTTTAAGTAAAAATATTAACTTATTTATTCTTTAAGGGATAAGCTTTGAAGTTAATAACCTATAATTTATTTTATAGAAATATAATAGTAAGCTTTAAACCAGCTATCTTTAAGATTACGTTTTAGTTCATTATTTTTTATTTTGATTTTATAAATATTTTAGGTTTTTTATTAAGATTATTAATTTAATTTTAAAATTTTTGTAATAATGATAGAATTAGTATATTTATTTGTATGAAATTTTTACCTTGTGAACTTATTATAAGGAACTAGGCAAAATTGATTTCCGCCTGTTTATCAAAAACATGTCCTCTTGTTTATATTTTGAGGTCTGGCCTGCTCACTGAGCGTATTTTTAAAGAGCCGCGGTATTTTGACCGTGCAAAGGTAGCATAATCATTAGTCTCTTAATTAGTGGCTGGAATGAATGGCTTGACGAGAAATCAACTGTCTCTTAATAAATTTTTGAATTTAACTTTTGAGTCAAAAGGCTTAAATTCTTCTTTAGGACGAGAAGACCCTATAGAGCGTTCCATTTTACTTTTATATAGTTTTTTGTTTGTCTTTCTATATTTAATGATGATGTTTTGTTGGGGTGACATGAAGAATAGATAAACTCTTCATTATTATATCATTTATTTATGTTTGTTATTTTGATCCATAATTTATGATCATAAGATTAAGTTACCTTAGGGATAACAGTGTAATTGTTTTTGAGAGCTCATATCGACAAAGCAGATTGCGACCTCGATGTTGGATTAAGAAAAATTTTGGGTGCAGGAGCCCAATGATTAGGTCTGTTCGACCTTTAAATTCTAACATGATCTGAGTTCAGACCGGCGTGAGCCAGGTCGGTTTCTATCCAAAGATTGTTAATCCATATTAGTACGAAAGGACCATATGGTTAAAATATTTTTTGTTATATTGATTAATATTAATTTATTTACTATTTTGACAGATTAATGTGTTGAATTTAGAATTCATTTATGTAGATTTTTTCTACAAGTAGTATTGATACTTTATGATTTATTTATATTTATTTTGAATTTTCTTTTATTGGTTATTTGTGTTTTAATTTATGTTGCCTTTTTAACTTTATTAGAGCATAAGGTTTTAGGTTATATTCAGATTCGAAAGGGTCCAAATAAGGTAGGTTTTGTTGGAATTCCTCAGCCATTTAGAGATGCTATTAAGTTAATTTGTAAGGAGCAGCCAATTCCTATTATATCTAATTACCTACTTTATTATTTTTCCCCTGTTTTTAATTTAATGATTTCTTTAGCCGTTTGAGTAATTTTTCCTTATTTAACTTATATGTGTTCTTTTTCTTATGGATTTTTATTTTTTTTATGTTGTACTAGATTAGGTGTTTATACTGTTATAATTGCTGGTTGATATCCTAATTCAAATTATTCATTATTAGGTTCTCTTCGTTCTGTTGCTCAAACAATTTCTTATGAAGTTAGTTTAGCTTTAATTTTATTGTCTTTAATTATTTTAATTGGTAGTTTTAATATGTTTGATTTTATAAACTATCAGCTTTATTGTTGATTTATTATTATTTCTTTTCCTTTAGCTTTAGCTTGTTTTGCTTCTTGCTTAGCTGAAACTAATCGTACTCCTTTTGATTTTGCTGAAGGGGAATCTGAGTTAGTTTCAGGATTTAATATTGAGTATGGTGCAGGTGGTTTTACTTTAATTTTTTTAGCTGAATATACTAGAATTGTCTTCATAAGAATGTTATTGGCTTTAATTTTTTTGGGCGGTGATTTTTATTCTTTTATATTTTTTATTAAGCTTGCTATTATATCTTTTGGTTTTATTTGGGTTCGTGGAACATTACCACGGTTCCGTTATGATAAATTAATGTACTTAGCTTGAAAAAGTTTTTTACCTTTATCTTTGAATTTTTTTATTTTCTTTGTTGGTTTAAAGATTTTATTTATCTCATTTGTTTAGTGAAATTTTTTGAGAAAAGTTAATAGAAGAGTTAAACTTCTAATTTTATGTTTTCAAAACATATGCTTTTCCTAAGCTAATTAACTTTATTCCTTAATTAATTTATCTCATGCGTTTGCGACATGGACATTAATTAAGAAATATGTGAAGTAAATAATTGTTAAGATTTGACCTGTTATAATATAAGGTTCTTCAACAGGTCGTTTACCAATTCACGTTAGTAAGCATACAACAACTACTATAATTCAGAATAAAATTTGATTAATAGGGTAAAATTGAATGCCTCGGAATGGTGTTTTATTATAAAATGGTAAAATTATTAAGATTCTAATTGATAAAAATAATGCAATAACACCTCCTAACTTATTAGGGATAGATCGTAGAATTGCATATGCAAATAGGAAATATCATTCTGGTTGAATGTGAACTGGTGTTACTAATGGGTTGGCAGGTACAAAGTTATCTGGATCTCCTAATAGGTAAGGATTAATTAAACATAGTATAATTAATAATGATGTTATTATCACAAATGTAATAGAATCCTTAAAGGTAAAGTATGGATGGAATGGAATTTTTTCAATATCTCCATTTAGTCCAAGAGGATTATTAGATCCTGTTTGGTGAAGAAAAAATAAATGAATTGCTGCTATAGCAGCAATAATAAATGGTAATACAAAATGGAATGTGAAGAATCGATTTAATGTTGCATTATCAACAGCGAATCCTCCTCATACTCATTGGACTAAATCTGTTCCTAAGTATGGGATTGCTGATAATAAATTAGTAATTACTGTTGCACCTCAAAAAGATATTTGGCCTCAGGGTAAGACATATCCTATAAATGCAGTTGCTATAACTAAAAATAAAATCACTGTACCAATTATTCAGGTATGTATATATATATAAGATCCATAGTAAATTCCCCGTCCTACATGTAAGTAAATACAAATAAAAAATATAGATGCTCCATTTGCGTGTAAGGTTCGGATAATTCAACCATTATTTACGTCTCGGCAGATGTGTACTACACTACTGAATGCTATTTCAATATTTGATGTATAATGTATAGCTAAAAATAGTCCAGTTACGATTTGAATTACCAAACATAACCCTAATAGGGATCCAAAATTTCATCAAAATGAAATATTTGTTGGGGCAGGTAAGTCAATTAAAGAGTTATTAATAATTTTAATTAAAGGATGTCTTAATCGTAAGGGTTTATTCATTAGTAATTATCTTATTTTACGAATAGGTCCCTGATTAATATTGGTGATTTTAACAACTGCTAGTAGTGCTAAAAATAAATGAATTATTATTATTATTGTAATAATGAATGTTGGTCTATTATATAATTTTTCTAAAGATATTGTTATTTCTTGATAATTGATTGAATTATCAATATTTATAGTTTCGGTGTTTTTGAAAAAGTCTATAAATATAGATATATCTAGAATAAATAATATTAATATGATAAATACTCACATTATTAATGTAATAATTATAGTGATTGATTTAGGCTGAAATATTTCGTTTGATGCAATTCTTGTAATGTAAATAAATAATACTAGTATACCACCAAGAAATGTTAAAAATTAAATATATGATAATCAATATCTTTCTATTATTGTTCCTGTTATTAATCCAACTAGGAAGGTTTGAAGGATAATAAAAAGCATTATTAATATTGGTTGTCTTAATTTAATAAAATTAATATTTATTAAATTTGATAATGATGTAATTATTATTTTAATCATTTCAGGGGTTAGTTTATTTAAAATACCGGTTTTGGGGACCGATGATGGAAGCTTTTCCACCTCTGAAGTTTTAAAAGTGGGGGCTGGACTTATTTCCGGTTTACAAGACCGGCGTTTTTTTTAAACTATTAAAACTAATGTTTATATTCTCTATTTTTACTTCTTTATTGATTTATTTTGCTGGTGTTTATGTTTTTTCTTCTAAACGTAAACATTTATTAATGGTTCTTTTGAGATTAGAATATATTGTTCTTTCTTTATTTATGTTAGTTATTGTTTTTCTTATTGAGTTTGATTATGATTATTTTTTTCCTGTTATTTTTTTAGTTTTTTCTGTTTGTGAGGGTGCTTTAGGTCTTTCTATTTTAGTTTCAATAATTCGTTCTCATGGTAATGATTTTTTTAATTCTTTTGGTTTATCTTTATGTTAAAGTATTTATTTATAACTATTTTTTGATCCCTCTTTGTTTATTAAATAATTGTTGATGGTTGGTTCATTCTTTAATGTTTCTGTCGGGTTTTGTTTTTATAATTTGTGTTTATTCATATGCTGATTTGAATATCATTAGATATTATTTTGGTATTGATTATTTTTCTTTTAGTTTAATTTTACTTAGTTTTTGGATTTGTTCTTTAATAATCACTGCTAGAGGTTCAGTTTATTTAAGTTCATATCATTCTAATTTTTTTGTTTTTATGGTTTTGATTTTAATAATTATGCTTTATTGTTCATTTGCTAGATAAAGTCTTCTTTCTTTTTATATTTTTTTTTGAGGCTAGATTAGTTCCTACTTTACTTTTAATTTTGGGTTGGGGTTATCAACCTGAGCGTTTGCAGGCTGGTGTTTATTTAATTTTTTATACTTTGGTTGCTAGATTACCTTTATTATTAGTTTTATTTAAGGTTTATGATTTTTCTAATACTTTAAATTTTCCTTTATTGGTTGATTTTGGTTCTTATTATTTTATGTTTTTGTATTTATAATTTTGACTTTTTTAGTTAAGATACCTATGTTTTTGGTTCATTTATGACTTCCTAAGGCTCATGTAGAGGCCCCTATTTCAGGTAGAATAATTCTTGCTGGTGTTTTATTAAAGTTAGGTGGTTATGGTATTTTTCGTGTTATAAAGGTTATTTCTTATTTGGGTTTAAAGTTTAATTATTTTTGATTGTCTTTAGGTTTATCTGGGGGTGTTATTGTAAGATTTATTTGTTTTCGTCAGGTTGATTTAAAGTCTTTAATTGCATATTCTTCTGTTGCTCATATAAGAATGGTTATTGGTGGATTGATGAAATTAACAATTGATCCTATAAAACGAATATCCTGAGAATCCTTCAAATTATGAATTATTGAACCTGCACATATAAATAATAATGCCTTAAATAAAGCATGAGCCAATAAATGAAAAAATGCAAGCTTTGTATAACCTATAGCCAAAATTCTTATTATTAAACCAAGTTGTCTTAAAGTAGAAAGAGCAATAATCTTCTTTAAATCAAACTCAAAATTAGCGCCCAATCCAGCCATAAATATAGTTATACAACCAATTAAAAGTAAAAATCAACCACAATTATAAGTATCCAATATTGGTCTAAAACGAATTAATAAATAAACACCAGCAGTAACAAGAGTAGAAGAATGAACTAAAGCAGAAACAGGAGTAGGAGCTGCTATAGCAGCAGGAAGTCATGAAGAGAAAGGAATCTGAGCTCTCTTAGTTATAGCTGCTAAAACAATTAATATAGTAATGAGCTTTATTTCAAAAGAATTAGAAATAAAATCATAATAATAAATATAATTTCAACCACCAAAATTTAACATTCATGCAATAGAAATTAAAATAGCAACATCACCAATACGACTAGAAAGTGCAGTTAATATACCAGCACTATAAGATTTTACATTTTGATAGTAAATAACTAAACAATAAGAAACTAAACCTAAACCATCTCAACCTAATAAAATTCTAATTAAATTAGGACTAATAATTAAAAAACCTATAGAAAGAATAAATATTAAAACAATAATAATAAAACGATTTATATTCTTTTCACCAGATATATAATCCTCTCTATAATAAATAACCAAAGAAGAAATATATATAACAAAAGATATAAAAATAAGAGATATTCAATCCAAAATTAAAGTTATAACAACTATAGAACCATTTAAATTGAAAAGCTCTCACTCAACAAAAACTCTATAATCAATTATTAAATAATAAATACCTAAAATAAAAATTATAGTTCTCGAAATAAACAAAGAAAAAAACTCAAAGAACAAATAGAAAATAAATTCACGGCCTAAGATGAAAAACTTCATATCATTGATTCCACAAAACAATATTTTTAATTAAAATACTTAAGCAAACTAAACAAAGAAATATTCACCCTTTAAACGGAGAATATTTAAAGGCAATCAATGTACAAGTAAAAGATGATATTCACGAAAATAACCAAGAGAACAAGTATAAACACCAGAATAATAATTCCCATGCTGAGAATAAGAATATATATACAAAGTATAAACAGCTCTAAAAAAAAATAAAAAAATCAAAGCAAAGAATCTAAAAGAAGATCAAGATATAATTCTATTTAATAATCTAATTTCACCTACCAAATTTAAAGAAGGAGGAGCAGCCATATTTGGTGATCTTAAAAGAAATCATCATAAAGCCATTCTTGGCATCAAATTAATTATACCCTTGTTAATTAATAATCTTCGTCTACCTAAACGTTCATAAATAATATTAGATAAACAAAATAAACCAGAAGAACATAAACCTTGACCAACCATTAGAGAAAGAGAACCTACACAACCTCATCAATTCATAGTCATCAATCCACCAATAACCATTCTTATATGAGCAACAGAAGAATATGCAATTAAAGACTTTAAATCAACCTGACGAAAACAAATAAATCTTACAATAACACCCCCAGATAAACCTAAAGACAATCAAAAATAATTAAACTTTAAACCCAAATAAGAAATAACCTTTATAACACGAAAAATACCATAGCCACCTAACTTTAATAAAACACCAGCAAGAATTATTCTACCTGAAATAGGGGCCTCTACATGAGCCTTAGGAAGTCATAAATGAACCAAAAACATAGGTATCTTAACTAAAAAAGCCAAAATTATAAATACATAAAACATAAAATAATAAGAACCAAAATCAACCAATAAAGGAAAATATAAAGTATTAGAAAAATCATAAACCTTAAATAAAACTAATAATAAAGGTAATCTAGCAACCAAAGTATAAAAAATTAAATAAACACCAGCCTGCAAACGCTCAGGTTGATAACCCCAACCCAAAATTAAAAGTAAAGTAGGAACTAATCTAGCCTCAAAAAAAATATAAAAAGAAAGAAGACTTAATCTAGCAAATGAACAATAAAGCATAATTATTAAAATCAAAACCATAAAAACAAAAAAATTAGAATGATATGAACTTAAATAAACTGAACCTCTAGCAGTGATTATTAAAGAACAAATCCAAAAACTAAGTAAAATTAAACTAAAAGAAAAATAATCAATACCAAAATAATATCTAATTATATTCAAATCAGCATATGAATAAACACAAATTTTAAAAACAAAACCCGACAGAAACATTAAAGAATGAACCAACCATCAACAATTATTTAATAAACAAAGAGGGATCAAAAAAATAGTTATAAATAAATACTTTAACATAAAGATAAACCAAAAGAATTAAAAAAATCATTACCATGAGAACGAATTATTGAAACTAAAATAGAAAGACCTAAAGCACCCTCACAAACAGAAAAAACTAAAAAAATAACAGGAAAAAAATAATCATAATCAAACTCAATAAGAAAAACAATAACTAACATAAATAAAGAAAGAACAATATATTCTAATCTCAAAAGAACCATTAATAAATGTTTACGTTTAGAAGAAAAAACATAAACACCAGCAAAATAAATCAATAAAGAAGTAAAAATAGAGAATATAAACATTAGTTTTAATAGTTTAAAAAAAACGCCGGTCTTGTAAACCATAAATAAGTCCAGCCCCCACTTTTAAAACTTCAGAGGTGGAAAAGCTTCCATCATCGGTCCCCAAAACCGGTATTTTAAATAAACTAACCCCTGAAATGATCAAAATAATAATTATATCATTATCAAATGTAATAAATATTAATTTTATTAAATTAAGACACCCAATATCAATAATGCTTTTTATTATCCTTCAAACCTTCCTAGTTGGATTAATAACAGGAACAATAATAGAAAGATATTGATTATCATATATTTTATTTTTAACATTTCTTGGTGGTATACTAGTATTATTTATTTACATTACAAGAATTGCATCAAACGAAATATTTCAGCCTAAATCAATCACTATAATTATTACATTAATAATGTGAGTATTTATCATATTAATATTAATTATTCTAGATATATCTATATTTATAGACTTTTTCAAAAACACCGAAACTATAAATATTGATAATTCAAACAATTATCAAGAAATAACAATATCTTTAGAAAAATTATATAATAGACCAACATTCATTATTACAATAATAATAATAATTTATTTATTTTTAGCACTACTAGCAGTTGTTAAAATCACCAATATTAATCAGGGACCTATTCGTAAAATAAGATAATTACTAATGAATAAACCCTTACGATTAAGACATCCTTTAATTAAAATTATTAATAACTCTTTAATTGACTTACCTGCCCCAACAAATATTTCATTTTGATGAAATTTTGGATCCCTATTAGGGTTATGTTTGGTAATTCAAATCGTAACTGGACTATTTTTAGCTATACATTATACATCAAATATTGAAATAGCATTCAGTAGTGTAGTACACATCTGCCGAGACGTAAATAATGGTTGAATTATCCGAACCTTACACGCAAATGGAGCATCTATATTTTTTATTTGTATTTACTTACATGTAGGACGGGGAATTTACTATGGATCTTATATATATATATACATACCTGAATAATTGGTACAGTGATTTTATTTTTAGTTATAGCAACTGCATTTATAGGATATGTCTTACCCTGAGGCCAAATATCTTTTTGAGGTGCAACAGTAATTACTAATTTATTATCAGCAATCCCATACTTAGGAACAGATTTAGTCCAATGAGTATGAGGAGGATTCGCTGTTGATAATGCAACATTAAATCGATTCTTCACATTCCATTTTGTATTACCATTTATTATTGCTGCTATAGCAGCAATTCATTTATTTTTTCTTCACCAAACAGGATCTAATAATCCTCTTGGACTAAATGGAGATATTGAAAAAATTCCATTCCATCCATACTTTACCTTTAAGGATTCTATTACATTTGTAATAATAACATCATTATTAATTATACTATGTTTAATTAATCCTTACCTATTAGGAGATCCAGATAACTTTGTACCTGCCAACCCATTAGTAACACCAGTTCACATTCAACCAGAATGATATTTCCTATTTGCATATGCAATTCTACGATATATCCCTAATAAGTTAGGAGGTGTTATTGCATTATTTTTATCAATTAGAATCTTAATAATTTTACCATTTTATAATAAAACACCATTCCGAGGCATTCAATTTTACCCTATTAATCAAATTTTATTCTGAATTATAGTAGTTGTTGTATGCTTACTAACGTGAATTGGTAAACGACCTGTTGAAGAACCTTATATTATAACAGGTCAAATCTTAACAATTATTTACTTCACATATTTCTTAATTAATGTCCATGTCGCAAACGCATGAGATAAATTAATTAAGGAATAAAGTTAATTAGCTTAGGAAAAGCATATGTTTTGAAAACATAAAATTAGAAGTTTAACTCTTCTATTAACTTTTCTCAAAAAATTTCACTAAACAAATGAGATAAATAAAATCTTTAAACCAACAAAGAAAATAAAAAAATTCAAAGATAAAGGTAAAAAACTTTTTCAAGCTAAGTACATTAATTTATCATAACGGAACCGTGGTAATGTTCCACGAACCCAAATAAAACCAAAAGATATAATAGCAAGCTTAATAAAAAATATAAAAGAATAAAAATCACAGCCCAAAAAAATTAAAGCCAATAACATTCTTATGAAGACAATTCTAGTATATTCAGCTAAAAAAATTAAAGTAAAACCACCCGCACCATACTCAAATTAAATCCTGAAACTAACTCAGATTCCCCTTCAGCAAAATCAAAAGGAGTACGATTAGTTTCAGCTAAGCAAGAAGCAAAACAAGCTAAAGCTAAAGGAAAAGAAATAATAATATATCAACAATAAAGCTGATAGTTTATAAAATCAAACATATTAAAACTACCAATTAAAATAATTAAAGACAATAAAATTAAAGCTAAACTAACTTCATAAGAAATTGTTTGAGCAACAGAACGAAGAGAACCTAATAATGAATAATTTGAATTAGAAGATCAACCAGCAATTATAACAGTATAAACACCTAATCTAGTACAACATAAAAAAAATAAAAATCCATAAGAAAAAGAACACATATAAGTTAAATAAGGAAAAATTACTCAAACGGCTAAAGAAATCATTAAATTAAAAACAGGGGAAAAATAATAAAGTAGGTAATTAGATATAATAGGAATTGGCTGCTGCTTACAAATTAACTTAATAGCATCTCTAAATGGCTGAGGAATTCCAACAAAACCTACCTTATTTGGACCCTTTCGAATCTGAATATAACCTAAAACCTTACGCTCTAATAAAGTTAAAAAGGCAACACTAATTAAAACACAAATAACCAATAAAAGAAAATTCAAAATAAATATAAATAAATCATAAAGTATCAATACTATTTGTAGAAAAAATCTACATAAATGAATTCTAAATTCAACACATTAATCTGTCAAAATAGTAAATAAATTAATATTAATCAATATAACAAAAAATATTTTAACCATATGGTCCTTTCGTACTAATATGGATTAACAATCTTAGGATAGAAACCGACCTGGCTCACGCCGGTCTGAACTCAGATCATGTAAGAATTTAAAGGTCGAACAGACCTAATCATTGTGCTCCTGCACCCAAAATTTTTCTTAATCCAACATCGAGGTCGCAATCTGCTTTGTCGATATGAGCTCTCAAAAACAATTACGCTGTTATCCCTAAGGTAACTTAATCTTATGATCATAAATTATGGATCAAAATAACAAACATAAATAAATGATATAATAATGAAGAGTTTATCTATTCTTCATGTCACCCCAACAAAACATCATCATTAAATATAGAAAGACAAACAAAAAACTATATAAAAGTAAAATGTCAAGCTCTATAGGGTCTTCTCGTCCTAAAGAAGAATTTAAGCCTTTTGACTCAAAAGTTAAATTCAAAAATTTATTAAGAGACAGTTGATTTCTCGTCAAGCCATTCATTCCAGCCACTAATTAAGAGACTAATGATTATGCTACCTTTGCACGGTCAAAATACCGCGGCTCTTTAAAAATACGCTCAGTGAGCAGGCCAGACCTCAAAATATAAACAAGAGGACATGTTTTTGATAAACAGGCGGAAATCAATTTTGCCTAGTTCCTTATAATAAGTTCACAAGGTAAAAATTTCATACAAATAAATATACTAATTCTATCATTATTACAAAAATTTTAAAATTAAATTAATAATCTTAATAAAAAACCTAAAATATTTATAAAATCAAAATAAAAAATAATGAACTAAAACGTAATCTTAAAGATAGCTGGTTTAAAGCTTACTATTATATTTCTATAAAATAAATTAATGGTTATTAACTTCAAAGCTTATCCCTTAAAGAATAAATAAGTTAATATTTTTACTTAAAAAATTAAATAAAAACAAATAACTTTAAAAAATTAAATTTTTTCTTAAGAAACTAGATATCTTGGGAAACGATTAACATCTCATTTCTATAAATAATTTAATAATAATTATGATACATTAACTATAAATTATTTATAAATCAACCCAAATCGAGACAAGTAAAATAAATACTAAAATTTTGATAAACCCTGATACAAAAGGTACAATATATAAAATCTACTTAAAAAAATTTAAAATAATATTTCATAAAACACTCACATTACCAATAAACTATAATTTAAAAAATCAATTCTATAAAATATACTAAGACAAAAATACAATAAAATTATTTATATTAAATAATTAAATAAACAAAAAATAAATATAATAAAATAAATAATCAAGATATCCTGATTTGCACAGAAAAATTTTCAGTGTAAATGAAACACTTTACTAATAAGTTATATCTTGAAACTCTTCCTAGATACACTTTCCAGTACATCTACTATGTTACGACTTATCTCATCTAAATTGAAGCTACTTTAAAATAAAATAGAATAATCAATAATGAGAGCGACGGGCGATGTGTACACATCTCAGAGCCAATATCAGTTAAATTAAATAAATTAAATTACTATCAAATCCACCTTCATTAACAGTATTTCACTATCAAATCCGTTATAAACAAAAATCTATTGTAACCCACCTCCTCTTAACTATAAGCTGCACCTTGACCTGAAATATTTTATAATTATAAATCTTGAGAATTATAACTCTAAAAAGATTCTCTGATAACGGAGATATACAAACAAATAAATTAAGTAGAGTAAATCGTGTATTATCAATCATGGGGTAGGTTCCTCTGAATGGAATGAGATACCGCCAAATTCTTTGGGTTTAAAGACCTTAACTAATAGTACCCTGGTAAATATAATTAACATTTAAAATAATAGGGTATCTAATCCTAGTTTATTATTTAAATTTCACAGATTCATAAAAAGGGCCACAAATAAATTTTAACATTTCACCTTACAAATTTATATTTCAACCCTAATAATATAAACAACTGTTTTAACCAATAATATTCACTTGTATCAATCGTATAACCGCGGCTGCTGGCACGAATTATGCCGATAATAAATCAATTGCTAAATCCAAAATCACTTGATAATTAAATCTAATTACTGCAAAAAGAACATTTAGTCTAACAAAACTTACATATAATACAAAGAAAAAGTGAATAAACAAGCAAGAATAAAACTTTTAAAAATATAAAATAAGAAAATTTTAAATCTATTAATTCAGGAAAAAATAAAAGATTCAAATATTGAAAGAAAAAAAAAGAAAAAAACCACAAACATTAACAAAAAAAAAAGAAACGCCCCTATGTATGACCACAACAACTTCTCTATTATATATAATTAAAGATTAATATGGAACATGTATAGCAATAAATGTATTATATTCTTTCTTATTTAATCTTTCTTTTCACTAATAAATAAATAAAGATTAAATAATATAATAAAAATATTTTTTACAATTATGTAATTTAATATAATATGTTATTAATATGAATTCTTTTTTATATTAAGTTAACTTTCATATATATTAGTTAAATAATCTAATTATAGATAATTTACATAATTATATTATTATAATTAATATAATTATTTATATTAATTATAATATTTTATATTTAAATTAATAATTTTATTTATTATATCCAATTATAATAATATTAAATATTAAATTACATATTATTATATATATTATATTATAATAACCTATTTTAAGCTAAAAACATAAGTAGCTATAATCCTAGGTAAATAATTGCATTAAAATAATCAATTGATGATGGTAAGATGAACTTATAATACTTTAATTTCAATTAAATGTAATATATTAATATAAATTATTTATTATATATATATATATATATATAAAAAATAAAATGAGCAGGATAAATTAATCCTAATTAAACAAAATAATACATAAAAGAATTTCAAAAAAAAACTTTCGATTTATATATTAAATAAATGAAGTGCCTGATTAAAGGGTTACCTTGATAGGGTAAATAAAGTAAATAAAATTACCTTCATTAAAATTACATAAGATAGAATTAAACTACCTCCTTTAGTATCAAAAACTAACATGCATCATACACCTTAATGTAAAAAGGTAAGCTAAACAAGCTAATGGGTTCATACCCCATTTATAGAGGTATCAATCCTCTCCTTTTTAATGACCAACAACTCTACAAAACTTCTCTTCCTATCAACATTAATGATAGGAACGATCCTGTCCATTTCATCAAATTCCTGATTTGGGGTTTGAATAGGACTTGAGATCAACTTACTTTCATTTATTCCGCTCCTAACAAGAAATAAAAATATAATAATAAATGAATCATCAATTAAATATTTTATTGTCCAAGCAATAGCATCGACAATATTATTATTTTCAATTTTGCTGATTCAAATAAAATATCCCATGGGATGGGAAACAGAATTTATCCCATCAATAATAATTAGATCTAGACTATTAATAAAGATTGGAGCTGCACCTTTCCATTTCTGATTTCCAGAAGTTATAGGAGCATCAAGATGAAATAATTGTTTAACATTAATAACATGACAAAAAATCGCCCCAATTATGGTCTTATCTTATTGTATTCAATTAAGAACTTTTATTTGAACAATTATTATCTTAAGAATTATTATTGGGGCAATAGGAGGTTTAAATCAAACATCCTTACGACAACTTTTAGCATATTCATCAATCAGACATCTAGGTTGAATAATTAGATCATTAACAGTCAGAGAAAACATCTGAGAACTATACTTCATTATTTACTCACTATTAAGATTAATTATAGTTTTATTATTTAAGCAAATAAATTTATTTTTCATAAATCAAATTTATTCAGCCAGAAATATAAAAACCGAAATTAAATTCATAATATTCTTATCTTTATTATCTTTAGGTGGACTACCACCATTCCTTGGATTCTTACCAAAATGAATTGTAATACAATCATTAATAGAAAACAATATAACAACTATTATAACTATTATAGTTGTATTAACTACAATTACACTCTACTACTATATACGTATTAGATTCTCAGCTCTAATTATATCATACACAGAAAATTCGTGATCTATAAAGATAAAGTCCCAAAAATCAAGAATCATTCTTCCTATAACAGTAATAATTTCAACAATAGGATTGATTTCAACATCAACCTTAATTTCATTATTCTAAGGACTTTAGACGTAGAATTTGACACTTATATAACACCAGAACAAGACCTAGAAAATGATGGATTCCGACTACTAGATGTAGATAACCGAACAATCCTACCAATAAATACAGAAGTACGAGTATTAACAAGAGCATCAGATGTTCTACACTCATGAGCAGTTCCTGCATTAGGGGTTAAAATTGATGCAACGCCAGGTCGGTTAAATCAAGGAACATTCACAATAAATCGACCTGGATTATTCTTTGGACAATGCTCAGAAATCTGTGGAGCAAACCACAGATTTATACCAATTGTAATTGAAAGAACTTCAGTAAATTTATTTATTAAGTGATTATCTAAGATAATTTAAGGAGTTAGTTAAAATAAATAACATTAGAGTGTCAATCTAAAGTAACTAAAAAAAATTAGTACACCTTGAAATTCATCAGATGACTGAAAGTAAGTAATGGTCTCTTAAACCAAATAATAGTAAATTAACGACTACTTCTGATGGGGAAATTATATCCAAATCCCTCAAATATCCCCTCTTATATGATTCTCACTATTCATTATATTTTCAGCTACATTAATCTTGTTTAATCAAATAAACTTCTTCTCATTTAAACCTAACCTTATTAAAAGAGCAGAAAAGGGAACAATTGAAATAAAAAACTTAAATTGAAAATGATAACAAATCTATTCTCAACATTTGACCCATCAACTAACATCTTTAATTTATCATAAAATTGAACTAGAACATTTCTAGGACTATTATTAATCCCATCACTATTTTGACTTACACCATCACGAATTAACATTATCTGAAATAAACTAAATTTAACCTTACATAATGAATTTAAAACACTTCTTGGACCAAAATCATTTAATGGAACAACATTCATTTTCATCTCAATTTTTATTATAATATTATTTAACAATTTCATAGGATTATTCCCTTATATTTTTACTAGAACAAGACATTTAGCATTAACATTTGCAATTGCCCTACCTATATGGCTAAGATTTATATTATTTGGATGAATTAACCATACTAATCATATATTTACACACCTTGTACCACAAGGTACACCGCCTGCATTAATATCATTTATAGTACTAATTGAAACAATTAGTAATGTTATTCGACCAGGTACATTAGCAGTACGGTTGGCAGCAAATATAATTGCAGGACACTTATTATTAACCTTATTAGGAAACACAGGACCATCTATAGCAATAAACTTAATCTCATTACTAATTATTGGACAAATACTTCTATTAATTCTAGAATCAGCAGTAGCAATAATTCAAGCCTATGTTTTCTCAATTCTAAGAACTCTATATTCTAGAGAAGTATATTAAACCTATGTTAACAACTCACTCAAACCACCCATTCCACTTAGTAGACTATAGACCTTGACCATTAACAGGAGCAATTGGAGCAATAGTCCTAGTATCAGGACTAGCAAAATGATTCCACCTATTTAATATTAACTTATTCATAATTGGATTTGGAATTACCCTACTAACTATAATTCAATGATGATGAGATGTAGTACGAGAAGGAACATATCAAGGATTACATACAGGATTTGTATCAATTGGATTACGATGAGGAATAATTTTATTTATTGCATCAGAGGTATTATTTTTCGTTTCTTTTTTTTGAGCATTCTTTAGAAGAAGATTAGCACCAACAATTGAACTAGGAATACTATGACCTCCAATAGGAATTCAACCCTTTAACCCTATACAAATTCCATTACTTAATACAGCTATTCTTTTAGCATCAGGAGTAACAGTAACATGAGCACATCATAGTTTAATGGAATCTAATCATACTCAAGCACTACAAGGATTATTCTTCACAGTGTTATTAGGACTATACTTTACAATACTTCAAACATATGAATATTGAGAAGCACCTTTTACCATTGCAGATGCAGTTTATGGATCAACATTCTTTGTTGCAACAGGATTCCATGGTTTACACGTAATTATTGGAACAATCTTTTTATCAACATGTCTACTTCGACACTCAATAAATCAATTTTCACCAAGACATCACTTTGGATTTGAAGCAGCAGCATGATACTGACACTTCGTAGACGTAGTATGATTATTCTTATATATCTCTATTTATTGATGAGGTAGATAATTGTTTTTCTAGTATAAATAGTACATTTGACTTCCAATCAGAAAGCTTGATATAAATCAAGAAAAACAATTCTAATTCTATCAACAAGAGTTTTCATTAGATTTATTATTCCAATAATTGTTATAATCCTGGCAACAACACTATCAAAAAAATTAATTAATGATCGAGAAAAAAGATCACCATTTGAATGTGGGTTTGATCCAAAAAGAGCAGCACGAATACCATTCTCAATACGATTCTTCCTAATCGCAGTAATCTTTTTAATTTTTGATGTAGAAATTGCACTAATTCTACCAATTGTAATTATTTTTAAAACTTCAGACATTATAATCTGAACAGTATCAACAATATTTTTTATTCTAGTTCTATTAGGAGGACTATACCATGAATGAAACCAAGGAGCATTACAATGAGCAGAATAAAGGGTTGTAGTTAAATATAACATTTGGGTTGTATTCAAAAAGTATTGATATTATCAATCAACCTTAAATAGAATAAGAAGCGAAATATTGCAGTCAGTTTCGACCTGGAAGATTGGTATGTACTACCCTTATTCTTATTAATTGAAGCCAAAAAGAGGCGTATTACTGTTAATAATATAATTGAACTATAATAGTTCCAATTAAGGAAATGTAAAGCCAATATGAAAGCTGCTAACTTTTTATATTAGCGGTTAAACTCCGTTAACATTTCTAAAATTTATATAGTTTAAATAAAACATTACATTTTCACTGTAAAAATAATATATCTATATTTATAAATACTTAAAAGTAAAAATACTTCCTTAACATCTTCAGTGTCACGCTCTAATTATAAGCTATTTAAGTAAACGACAAAACAATATTACCAAAATAAATATTCAAAAAATAAAAGTTAAAAGATAAATCTTGAAATTAGAATCATATCAACCTTGAATATAAGCAATTAAATAAATAAATAATCTATATAAACCTTGACCACCAAGTAATTCACCTCAACCATAATCAAATGACTTAGATGAATAATAACCTATTTTTAAAGGAATATATCTAATAAACTTAGTTGAAATAAAAGGTATAAATCATATAGAACCAGCAAATCTAACAAAAGAAAGTATACTTAAAGAAAATAAATTATGAGAAAAATCAAAATTAGAAATAAGATAACCTAAATAAGCACCTAAAATAACAACTGTAATAGTTAAAAACTTTAAATAATAAGGTAAAGCAATCACATGAGGAATAGGAAAAATTAATCAAGATAAAAGACTACCACCAAAAACAGCAACAAACAATAGACCAATTATTCCAAATGAAATATAATAACCCTTATCATCAAAAGAAAATCTAGAATAAAAATTATTATCACCAGATATTGAATAATAAAACAAACGAAAAGAATAAGAAGCAGTTAAACCAGTAGAAAAAAAATAAAGAAAAAAAATTAAACAATTAATTCATCTTAAACAAACCATCTCAAGAATTAAATCCTTTGAATAAAATCCCGCTAAAAAAAGTATTCCACACAAAGATAAACTAGAAACTGAAGTTAAAGGTATGAAAATAACAATTGATCCTATAAAACGAATATCCTGAGAATCCTTCAAATTATGAATTATTGAACCTGCACATATAAATAATAATGCCTTAAATAAAGCATGAGCCAATAAATGAAAAAATGCAAGCTTTGGATAACCTATAGCCAAAATTCTTATTATTAAACCAAGTTGTCTTAAAGTAGAAAGAGCAATAATCTTCTTTAAATCAAACTCAAAATTAGCGCCCAATCCAGCCATAAATATAGTTATACAACCAATTAAAAGTAAAAATCAACCACAATTATAAGTATCCAATATTGGTCTAAAACGAATTAATAAATAAACACCAGCAGTAACAAGAGTAGAAGAATGAACTAAAGCAGTAACAGGAGTAGGAGCTGCTATAGCAGCAGGAAGTCATGAAGAGAAAGGAATCTGAGCTCTCTTAGTTATAGCTGCTAAAACAATTAATATAGTAATGAGCTTTATTTCAAAAGAATTAGAAATAAAATCATAATAATAAATATAATTTCAACCACCAAAATTTAACATTCATGCAATAGAAATTAAAATAGCAACATCACCAATATGATTAGAAAGTGCAGTTAATATACCAGCACAATAAGATTTTACATTTTGATAATAAATAACTAAACAATAAGAAACTAAACCTAAACCATCTCAACCTAATAAAATTCTAATTAAATTAGGACTAATAATTAAAAAACCTATAGAAAGAATAAATATTAAAACAATAATAATAAAACGATTTATATTCTTTTCACCAGATATATAATCCTCTCTATAATAAATAACCAAAGAAGAAATATATATAACAAAAGATATAAAAATAAGAGATATTCAATCCAAAATTAAAGTTATAACAACTATAGAACCATTTAAATTGAAAAGCTCTCACTCAACAAAAACTCTATAATCAATTATTAAATAATAAATACCTAACATAAAAATTATAGTTCTCGAAATAAACAAAGAAAAAAAACTCAAAGAACAAATAGAAAATAAATTCACGGCCTAAGATGAAAAACTTCAGATCATTGATTCCACAAAACAATATTTTTAATTAAAATACTTAAGCAAACTAAACAAAGAAATATTCACCCTTTAAACAGAGAATATTTAAAGGCAATCAATGTAAAAGTAAAAGATGATATTCACGAAAATAACCAAGAGAACAAGTATAAACACCAGAATAATAATTCCCATGCTGAGAATAAGAAAATATATACAAAGTATAAACAGCTCTAAAAAAAGATAAAAAAATCAAACCAAAGAATCTTCATAAATAATATTAGATAAACAAAATAAACCAGAAGAACATAAACCATGACCAACCATTAGAGAAAGAGAACCTACACAACCTCATCAATTCATAGGCATCAATCCACCAATAACCATTCTTATATGAGCAACAGAAGAATATGCAATTAAAGACTTTAAATCAACCTGACGAAAACAAATAAATCTTACAATAACACCCCCAGATAAACCTAAAGACAATCAAAAATAATTAAACTTTAAACCCAAATTAGAATTAACCTTTATAACACGAAAAATACCATAACCACCTAACTTTAATAAAACACCAGCAAGAATTATTCTACCTGAAATAGGGGCCTCTACATGAGCCTTAGGAAGTCATAAATGAACCAAAAACATAGGTATCTTAACTAAAAAAGTCAAAATTATAAATACATAAAACATAAAATAATAAGAACCAAAATCAACCAATAAAGGAAAATATAAAGTATTAGAAAAATCATAAACCTTAAATAAAACTAATAATAAAGGTAATCTAGAAACCAAAGTATAAAAAATTAAATAAACACCAGCCTGCAAACGCTCAGGTTGATAACCCCAACCCAAAATTAAAAGTAAAGTGGGAACTAATCTAGCCTCAAAAAAAATATAAAAAGAAAGAAGACTTAATCTAGCAAATGAACAAAAAAGCATAATTATTAAAATCAAAACCATAAAAACAAAAAAATTAGAATGATATGAACTTAAATAAACTGACCCTCTAGCAGTGATTATTAAAGAACAAATCCAAAAACTAAGTAAAATTAAACTAAAAGAAAAATAATCAATACCAAAATAATATCTAATTATATTCAAATCAGCATATGAATAAACACAAATTATAAAAACAAAACCCGACAGAAACATTAAAGAATGAACCAACCATCAACAATTATTTAATAAACAAAGAGGGATCAAAAAAATAGTTATAAATAAATACTTTAACATAAAGATAAACCAAAAGAATTAAAAAAATCATTACCATGAGAACGAATTATTGAAACTAAAATAGAAAGACCTAAAGCACCCTCACAAACAGAAAAAACTAAAAAAATAACAGGAAAGAAATAATCATAATCAAACTCAATAAGAAAAACAATAACTAACATAAATAAAGAAAGAACAATATATTCTAATCTCAAAAGAACCATTAATAAATGTTTACGTTTAGAAGAAAAAACATAAACACCAGCAAAATAAATCAATAAAGAAGTAAAAATAGAGAATATAAACATTAGTTTTAATAGTTTAAAAAAAACGCCGGTCTTGTAAACCGGAAATAAGTCCAGCCCCCACTTTTAAAACTTCAGAGGTGGAAAAGCTTCCATCATCGGTCCCCAAAACCGGTATTTTAAATAAACTAACCCCTGAAATGATCAAAATAATAATTATATCATTATCAAATGTAATAAATATTAATTTTATTAAATTAAGACACCCAATATCAATAATGCTTTTTATTATCCTTCAAACCTTCCTAGTTGGATTAATAACAGGAACAATAATAGAAAGATATTGATTATCATATATTTTATTTTTAACATTTCTTGGTGGTATACTAGTATTATTTATTTACATTACAAGAATTGCATCAAACGAAATATTTCAGCCTAAATCAATCACTATAATTATTACATTAATAATGTGAGTATTTATCATATTAATATTAATTATTCTAGATATATCTATATTTATAGACTTTTTCAAAAACACCGAAACTATAAATATTGATAATTCAATCAATTATCAAGAAATAACAATATCTTTAGAATAATTATATAATAGACCAACATTCATTATTACAATAATAATAATAATTTATTTATTTTTAGCACTACTAGCAGTTGTTAAAATCACCAATATTAATCAGGGACCTATTCATAAAATAAGATAATTACTAATGAATAAACCCTTACGATTAAGACATCCTTTAATTAAAATTATTAATAACTCTTTAATTGACTTACCTGCCCCAACAAATATTTCATTTTGATGAAATTTTGGATCCCTATTAGGGTTATGTTTGGTAATTCAAATCGTAACTGGACTATTTTTAGCTATACATTATACATCAAATATTGAAATAGCATTCAGTAGTGTAGTACACATCTGCCGAGACGTAAATAATGGTTGAATTATCCGAACCTTACACGCAAATGGAGCATCTATATTTTTTATTTGTATTTACTTACATGTAGGACGGGGAATTTACTATGGATCTTATATATATATACATACCTGAATAATTGGTACAGTGATTTTATTTTTAGTTATAGCAACTGCATTTATAGGAAATGTCTTACCCTGAGGCCAAATATCTTTTTGAGGTGCAACAGTAATTACTAATTTATTATCAGCAATCCCATACTTAGGAACAGATTTAGTCCAATGAGTATGAGGAGGATTCGCTGTTGATAATGCAACATTAAATCGATTCTTCACATTCCATTTTGTATTACCATTTATTATTGCTGCTATAGCAGCAATTCATTTATTTTTTCTTCACCAAACAGGATCTAATAATCCTCTTGGACTAAATGGAGATATTGAAAAAATTCCATTCCATCCATACTTTACCTTTAAGGATTCTATTACATTTGTAATAATAACATCATTATTAATTATACTATGTTTAATTAATCCTTACCTATTAGGAGATCCAGATAACTTTGTACCTGCCAACCCATTAGTAACACCAGTTCACATTCAACCAGAATGATATTTCCTATTTGCATATGCAATTCTACGATCTATCCCTAATAAGTTAGGAGGTGTTATTGCATTATTTTATCAATTAGAATCTTAATAATTTTACCATTTTATAATAAAACACCATTCCGAGGCATTCAATTTTACCCTATTAATCAAATTTTATTCTGAATTATAGTAGTTGTTGTATGCTTACTAACGTGAATTGGTAAACGACCTGTTGAAGAACCTTATATTATAACAGGTCAAATCTTAACAATTATTTACTTCACATATTTCTTAATTAATGTCCATGTCGCAAACGCATGAGATAAATTAATTAAGGAATAAAGTTAATTAGCTTAGGAAAAGCATATGTTTTGAAAACATAAAATTAGAAGTTTAACTCTTCTATTAACTTTTCTCAAAAAATTTCACTAAACAAATGAGATAAATAAAATCTTTAAACCAACAAAGAAAATAAAAAAATTCAAAGATAAAGGTAAAAAACTTTTTCAAGCTAAGTACATTAATTTATCATAACGGAACCGTGGTAATGTTCCACGAACCCAAATAAAACCAAAAGATATAATAGCAAGCTTAATAAAAAATATAAAAGAATAAAAATCACCGCCCAAAAAAATTAAAGCCAATAACATTCTTATGAAGACAATTCTAGTATATTCAGCTAAAAAAATTAAAGTAAAACCACCCGCACCATACTCAATATTAAATCCTGAAACTAACTCAGATTCCCCTTCAGCAAAATCAAAAGGAGTACGATTAGTTTCAGCTAAGCAAGAAGCAAAACAAGCTAAAGCTAAAGGAAAAGAAATAATAATAAATCAACAATAAAGCTGATAGTTTATAAAATCAAACATATTAAAACTACCAATTAAAATAATTAAAGACAATAAAATTAAAGCTAAACTAACTTCATAAGAAATTGTTTGAGCAACAGAACGAAGAGAACCTAATAATGAATAATTTGAATTAGAAGATCAACCAGCAATTATAACAGTATAAACACCTAATCTAGTACAACATAAAAAAAATAAAAATCCATAAGAAAAAGAACACATATAAGTTAAATAAGGAAAAATTACTCAAACGGCTAAAGAAATCATTAAATTAAAAACAGGGGAAAAATAATAAAGTAGGTAATTAGATATAATAGGAATTGGCTGCTCCTTACAAATTAACTTAATAGCATCTCTAAATGGCTGAGGAATTCCAACAAAACCTACCTTATCTGGACCCTTTCGAATCTGAATATAACCTAAAACCTTACGCTCTAATAAAGTTAAAAAGGCAACACTAATTAAAACACAAATAACCAATAAAAGAAAATTCAAAATAAATATAAATAAATCATAAAGTATCAATACTATTTGTAGAAAAAATCTACATAAATGAATTCTAAATTCAACACATTAATCTGTCAAAATAGTAAATAAATTAATATTAATCAATATAACAAAAAATATTTTAATCATATGGTCCTTTCGTACTAATATGGATTAACAATCTTAGGATAGAAACCGACCTGGCTCACGCCGGTCTGAACTCAGATCATGTAAGAATTTAAAGGTCGAACAGACCTAATCATTGGGCTCCTGCACCAAAAATTTTTCTTAATCCAACATCGAGGTCGCAATCTGCTTTGTCGATATGAGCTCTCAAAAACAATTACGCTGTTATCCCTAAGGTAACTTAATCTTATGATCATAAATTATGGATCAAAATAACAAACATAAATAAATGATATAATAATGAAGAGTTTATCTATTCTTCATGTCACCCCAACAAAACATCATCATTAAATATAGAAAGACAAACAAAAAACTATATAAAAGTAAAATGTCAACCTCTATAGGGTCTTCTCGTCCTAAAGAAGAATTTAAGCCTTTTGACTCAAAAGTTAAATTCAAAAATTTATTAAGAGACAGTTGATTTCTCGTCAAGCCATTCATTCCAGCCACTAATTAAGAGACTAATGATTATGCTACCTTTGCACGGTCAAAATACCGCGGCTCTTTAAAAATACGCTCAGTGAGCAGGCCAGACCTCAAAATATAAACAAGAGGACATGTTTTTGATAAACAGGCGGAAATCAATTTTGCCTAGTTCCTTATAATAAGTTCACAAGGTAAAAATTTCATACAAATAAATATACTAATTCTATCATTATTACAAAAATTTTAAAATTAAATTAATAATCTTAATAAAAAACTTAAAATATTTATAAAATCAAAATAAAAAATAATGAACTAAAACGTAATCTTAAAGATAGCTGGTTTAAAGCTTACTATTATATTTCTATAAAATAAATTAATGGTTATTAACTTCAAAGCTTATCCCTTAAAGAATAAATAAGTTAATATTTTTACTTAAAAAATTAAATAAAAACAAATAACTTTAAAAAATTAAATTTTTTCTTAAGAAACTAGATATCTTGGGAAACGATTAACATCTCATTTCTATAAATAATTTAATAATAATTATGATACATTAACTATAAATTATTTATAAATCAACCCAAATCGAGACAAGTAAAATAAATACTAAAATTTTGATAAACCCTGATACAAAAGGTACAATAAATAAAATCTACTTAAAAAAATTTAAAATAATATTTCATAAAACACTTACAATACACCAATAAACTATAATTTATAAAATCAATTCTATAAAATATACTAAGACAAAAATACAATAAAATTATTTATATTAAATAATTAAATAAACAAAAAATAAATATAATAAAATAAATAATCAAGATATCCTGATTTGCACAGAAAAATTTTCAGTGTAAATGAAACACTTTACTAATAAGTTATATCTTGAAACTCTTCCTAGATACACTTTCCAGTACATCTACTATGTTACGACTTATCTCATCTAAATTGAAGCTACTTTAAAATAAAATAGAATAATCAATAATGAGAGCGACGGGCGATGTGTACACATCTCAGAGCCAATATCAGTTAAATTAAATAAATTAAATTACTATCAAATCCACCTTCATTAACAGTATTTCACTATCAAATCCGTTATAAACAAAAATCTATTGTAACCCACCTCCTCTTAACTATAAGCTGCACCTTGACCTGAAATATTTTATAATTATAAATCTTGAGAATTATTACTCTATAAAGATTCTCTGATAACGGAGATATACAAACAAATAAATTAAGTAGAGTAAATCGTGTATAATCAATCATGGGGTAGGTTCCTCTGAATGGAATGAGATACCGCCAAATTCTTTGGGTTTAAAGACCTTAACTAATAGTATGCTGGTAAATATAATTAACATTTAAAATAATAGGGTATCTAATCCTAGTTTATTATTTAAATTTCACAGATTCATAAAAAGGGCCACAAATAAATTTTAACATTTCACCTTACAAATTTATATTTCAACCCTAATAATATAAACAACTGTTTTAACCAATAATATTCACTTGTATCAATCGTATAACCGCGGCTGCTGGCACGAATTATGCCGATACTAAATCAATTGCTAAATCCAAAATCACTTGATAATTAAATCAAATTACTGCAAAAAGAACATTTAGTCTAACAAAACTTACATATAATACAAAGAAAAAGTGAATAAACAAGCAAGAATAAAACTTTTAAAAATAAAAAATAAGAAAATTTTAAATCTATTAATTCAGGAAAAATAAAAGATTCAAATATTTAAAGAAAAAAAAAGAAAAAAACCACAAACATTAACAAAAAAAAAGAAACGCCCCTATGTATGACCACAACAACTTCTCTATTATATATAATTAAAGATTAATATGGAACATGTATAGCAATAAATGTATTATTTTCTTTCTTATTTAATCTTTCTTTTCACTAAAAAATAAAGAAAGATTAAATAATATAATAAATATATTTTATACAATTATGTAATTTAATATAATATGTTATTAATATGAATTCTTTTTTTTATATTAAGTTAACTTTCATATATATTAGTTAAATAATCTAATTATAGATAATTTACATAATTATATTATTATAATTAATATAATTATTTATATTAATTATAATATTTTACATTTAAATTAATAATTTTATTAATTATATCCAATTATAATAATATTAAATATTAAATTACATATTATTATAAATATTATATTATAATAACCTATTTTAAGCTAAAAACATAAGTAGCTATAATCCTAGGTAAATAATTACATTAAAATAATCTATTGATAATGGTAAGATGAACTTATAATACTTTAATTTCAATTAAATGTAATATATTAATATAAATTATTTATTATATATATATATAAAAAAATAAAATGAGCAGGATAAATTAATCCTAATTAAACAAAATAATACATAAAAGAATTTCAAAAAAAAACTTTCGATTTATATATTAAATAAATGAAGTGCCTGATTAAAGGGTTACCTTGATAGGGTAAATAAAGTAAATAAATTTACCTTCATTAAAATTACATAAGATAGAATGAAACTACCTCCTTTAGTATCAAAAACTAACGTGCATCATACACCTTAATGTAAAAAGGTAAGCTAAACAAGCTAATGGGTTCATACCCCATTTATAGAGGTATCAATCCTCTCCTTTTTAATGACCAACAACTCTACAAAACTTCTCTTCCTATCAAAATTAATGATAGGAACGATCCTGTCCATTTCATCAAATTCCTGATTTGGGGTTTGAATAGGACTTGAGATCAACTTACTTTCATTTATTCCGCTCCTAACAAGAAATAAAAATATAATAATAAATGAATCATCAATTAAATATTTTATTGTCCAAGCAATAGCATCGACAATATTATTATTTTCAATTTTGCTGATTCAAATAAAATATCCCATGGGATGGGAAACAGAATTTATCCCATCAATAATAATTAGATCTAGACTATTATTAAAGATTGGAGCTGCACCTTTCCATTTCTGATTTCCAGAAGTTATAGGAGCATCAAGATGAAATAATTGTTTAACATTAATAACATGACAAAAAATCGCCCCAATAATGGTCTTATCTTATTGTATTCAATTAAGAACTTTTATTTGAACAATTATTATCTTAAGAATTATTATTGGGGCAATAGGAGGTTTAAATCAAACATCCTTACGACAACTTTTAGCATATTCATCAATCAGACATCTAGGTTGAATAATTAGATCATTAACAGTCAGAGAAAACATCTGAGAACTATACTTCATTATTTACTCACTATTAAGATTAATTATAGTTTTATTATTTAAGCAAATAAATTTATTTTTCATAAATCAAATTTATTCAGCCAGAAATATAAAAACCGAAATTAAATTCATAATATTCTTATCTTTATTATCTTTAGGTGGACTACCACCATTCCTTGGATTCTTACCAAAATGAATTGTAATATCATCATTAATAGAAAACAATATAACAACTATTATAACTATTATAGTTGTATTAACTACAATTACACTCTACTACTATATACGTATTTGATTCTCAGCTCTAATTATATCATACACAGAAAATTCGTGATCTATAAAGATAAAGTCCCAAAAATCAAGAATCATTCTTCCTATAACAGTAATAATTTCAACAATAGGATTGATTTCAACATCAACCTTAATTTCATTATACTAAGGACTTAAGTTAATCAAACTCTTAACCTTCAAAGTTATAATTAAAAGAATAATCTTTTAGGCCTTAGTAAAATTTTACACCTCTAGAATTGCAGTCTAGAATCATAATTGAATATAAGACCTAAATATGATAAGAGAGAAAACATCTCATAAGTAGATTTACAGTCTACCACCTAAAATTCAGCCATCTTACCGCAAAAATGATTATTCTCAACAAACCATAAGGACATTGGTACTTTATACTTCATATTTGGAGCATGAGCAGGAATAGTAGGAACATCAATAAGAATACTTATTCGTGCTGAACTTGGCCAACCCGGATCTCTAATTGGGGATGACCAGATTTATAATGTTATTATTACAGCTCACGCATTCATAATAATTTTCTTTATAGTAATACCTATTATAATTGGTGGATTTGGTAATTGACTTGTTCCACTAATAATTGGTGCACCAGATATAGCATTTCCACGAATAAATAACATAAGTTTTTGATTACTACCACCTTCACTAACCCTTCTTCTTACATCTTCTATAGTAGATAATGGTGCTGGTACAGGATGAACAGTTTACCCTCCTCTAGCAGGAGCTATTGCACACGGGGGTGCATCTGTAGATCTAGCTATTTTTTCACTGCACTTAGCAGGTGTATCATCTATTCTTGGTGCAGTGAATTTCATTACAACAGCAATTAATATACGATCAGAAAGTATAACTTTAGATCAAACACCTTTATTTGTATGATCTGTAGCTATTACAGCATTACTTCTCCTTCTTTCACTTCCAGTTTTAGCAGGAGCTATTACTATATTATTAATAGATCGAAATTTAAATACATCATTCTTTGACCCTACAGGAGGGGGTGACCCAATTCTATATCTACATCTATTTTGATTCTTTGGACACCCAGAAGTTTATATTTTAATTCTACCGGGGTTCGGAATTATTTCACATATTGTATGTCAAGAAAGAGGAAAAATTGAATCATTTGGAACATTAGGTATAATTTATGCTATACTATCAATTGGACTAATAGGATTTATTGTATGAGCACATCATATATTTACAGTAGGAATGGATGTTGACACACGAGCATATTTTACATCAGCAACAATAATTATTGCTGTACCTACAGGAATTAAGGTATTTAGATGATTAGCTACATTATATGGAACTAAATTCAAGTTCAATCCACCATTATTATGAGCTCTAGGATTTATTTTCCTATTTACAATTGGTGGATTAACAGGATTAGTATTAGCAAATTCATCACTTGATATTGTATTACATGATACATATTATGTAGTAGCCCACTTTCATTATGTATTATCTATAGGAGCAGTATTTGCAATTATAGGAGGTGTCATTCAATGATATCCACTATTTACAGGATTAACTATAAATAATACATGATTAAAAATCCAATTTACAATTATATTCATTGGAGTAAATATAACATTCTTTCCTCAACACTTCCTAGGATTAGCAGGAATACCTCGACGATACTCTGACTACCCAGACGCATATACATCATGAAACGTAGTATCAAGAATTGGGTCTACAATTTCTATTGTAGGAATCATTATATTCATTGTAATTATATGAGAAAGAATGATTACAAACCGAGCAATTATATTTAGAGCTAACATAAGAAGATCAACAGAATGACTACAAAATAACCCTCCTGCAGAACATAGTTACTCAGAATTACCATTAATCTCTAGATTCTAATATGGCAGATTAGTGCAGTAGATTTAAGCTCTACAAATAAAGGTTTGACCTTTTATTAGAAAATATTTATTAATGGCAACATGATCAAATTTATCTCTTCAAGATGGAGCTTCACCATTAATGGAGCAATTATCATTCTTTCATGATCATACTACGGTCGTATTATTATTAATTACAGTAATTGTAGGTTATGCCCTATGTTATATATTATTTATTGCCTATACTAACCGTAATATACTTCATGGACATTTAATTGAAACAATCTGAACAGCTTTACCAGCAATTACATTAATTTTTATTGCCCTTCCATCATTACGACTATTATATTTTCTTGATGATTCAGTAGATGCAATAATTACAATTAAAACCATTGGACGACAATGATATTGAAGATATGAATATTCAGACTTCAAAGACTTAGAATTTGACACTTATATAACACCAGAACAAGACCTAGAAAATGATGGATTCCGACTACTAGATGTAGATAACCGAACAATCCTACCAATAAATACAGAAGTACGAGTATTAACAAGAGCATCAGATGTTCTACACTCATGAGCAGTTCCTGCATTAGGGGTTAAAATTGATGCAACGCCAGGTCGGTTAAATCAAGGAACATTCACAATAAATCGACCTGGATTATTGTTTGGACAATGCTCAGAAATCTGTGGAGCAAACCACAGATTTATACCAATTGTAATTGAAAGAACTTCAGTAAATTTATTTATTAAGTGATTATCTAAGATAATTTAAGGAGTTAGTTAAAATAAATAACATTAGAGTGTCAATCTAAAGTAACTAAAAAAAATTAGTACACCTTGAAATTCATCAGATGACTGAAAGTAAGTAATGGTCTCTTAAACCAAATAATAGTAAATTAACGACTACTTCTGATGGGGAAATTATATCCAAATCCCTCAAATATCCCCTCTTATATGATTCTCACTATTCATTATATTTTCAGCTACATTAATCTTGTTTAATCAAATAAACTTCTTCTCATTTAAACCTAACCTTATTAAAAGAGCAGAAAAAGGAACAATTGAAATAAAAAACTTAAATTGAAAATGATAACAAATCTATTCTCAACATTTGACCCATCAACTAACATCTTTAATTTATCATTAAATTGAACTAGAACATTTCTAGGACTATTATTAATCCCATCACTATTTTGACTTACACCATCACGAATTAACATTATCTGAAATAAACTAAATTTAACCTTACATAATGAATTTAACACATTTCTTGGACCAAAATCATTTAATGGAACAACATTCATTTTCATCTCAATTTTTATTATAATATTATTTAACAATTTCATAGGATTATTCCCTTATATTTTTACTAGAACAAGACATTTAGCATTAACATTTGCAATTGCCCTACCTATATGGCTAAGATTTATATTATTTGGATGAATTAACCATACTAATCATATATTTACACACCTTGTACCACAAGGTACACTGCCTGCATTAATATCATTTATAGTACTAATTGAAACAATTAGTAATGTTATTCGACCAGGTACATTAGCAGTACGGTTGGCAGCAAATATAATTGCAGGACACTTATTATTAACCTTATTAGGAAACACAGGACCATCTATAGCAATAAACTTAATCTCATTACTAATTATTGGACAAATACTTCTATTAATTCTAGAATCAGCAGTAGCAATAATTCAAGCCTATGTTTTCTCAATTCTAAGAACTCTATATTCTAGAGAAGTATATTAAACCTATGTTAACAACTCACTCAAACCACCCATTCCACTTAGTAGACTATAGACCTTGACCATTAACAGGAGCAATTGGAGCAATAGTCCTAGTATCAGGACTAGCAAAATGATTCCACCTATTTAATATTAACTTATTCATAATTGGATTTGGAATTACCCTACTAACTATAATTCAATGATGACGAGATGTAGTACGAGAAGGAACATATCAAGGATTACATACAGGATTTGTATCAATTGGATTACGATGAGGAATAATTTTATTTATTGCATCAGAGGTATTATTTTTCGTTTCTTTTTTTTGAGCATTCTTTAGAAGAAGATTAGCACCAACAATTGAACTAGGAATACTATGACCTCCAATAGGAATTCAACCCTTTAACCCTATACAAATTCCATTACTTAATACAGCTATTCTTTTAGCATCAGGAGTAACAGTAACATGAGCACATCATAGTTTAATGGAATCTAATCATACTCAAGCACTACAAGGATTATTCTTCGCAGTGTTATTAGGACTATACTTTACAATACTTCAAGCATATGAATATTGAGAAGCACCTTTTACCATTGCAGATGCAGTTTATGGATCAACATTCTTTGTTGCAACAGGATTCCATGGTTTACACGTAATTATTGGAACAATCTTTTTATCAACATGTCTACTTCGACACTCAATAAATCAATTTTCACCAAGACATCACTTTGGATTTGAAGCAGCAGCATGATACTGACACTTCGTAGACGTAGTATGATTATTCTTATATATCTCTATTTATTGATGAGGTAGATAATTGTTTTTCTAGTATAAATAGTACATTTGACTTCCAATCAGAAAGCTTGATATAAATCAAGAAAAACAATTCTAATTCTATCAACAAGAGTTTTCATTAGATTTATTATTCCAATAATTGTTATAATCCTGGCAACAACACTATCAAAAAAATTAATTAATGATCGAGAAAAAAGATCACCAGTTGAATGTGGGTTTGATCCAGAAAGATCAGCACGAATACCATTCTCAATACGATTCTTCCTAATCGCAGTAATCTTTTTAATTTTTGATGTAGAAATTGCACTAATTCTACCAATTGTAATTATTTTTAAAACTTCAGACATTATAATCTGAACAGTATCAACAATATTTTTATTCTAGTTCTATTAGGAGGACTATACCATGAATGAAACCAAGGAGCATTACAATGAGCAGAATAAAGGGTTGTAGTTAAATATAACATTTGGGTTGCATTCAAAAAGTATTGATATTATCAATCAACCTTAAATAGAATAAGAAGCGAAATATTGCAGTCAGTTTCGACCTGGAAGATTGGTATGTACTACCCTTATTCTTATTAATTGAAGCCAAAAAGAGGCGTATTACTGTTAATAATATAATTGAACTATAATAGTTCCAATTAAGGAAATGTAAAGCCAATATGAAAGCTGCTAACTTTTTATATTAGCGGTTAAACTCCGTTAACATTTCTAGAATTTATATAGTTTAAATAAAACATTACATTTTCACTGTAAAAATAATATATCTATATTTATAAATACTTAAAAGTAAAAATACTTCCTTAACATCTTCAGTGTCACGCTCTAATTATAAGCTATTTAAGTAAACGAAAAACAATATTACCAAAATAAATATTCAAAAAATAAAAGTTAAAAGATAAATCTTGAAATTAGAATCATATCAACCTTGAATATAACCAATTAAATAAATAAATAATCTATATAAACCTTGACCACCAAGTAATTCACCTCAACCATAATCAAATGACTTAGATGAATAATAACCTATTTTTAAAGGAATATATCTAATAAACTTAGTTGAAAGAAAAGGTATAAATCATATAGAACCAGCAAATCTAACAAAGGAAAGTATACTTAAAGAAAATAAATTATGAGAAAAATCAAAATTAGAAATAAGATAACCTAAATAAGCACCTAAAATAACAACTGTAATAGTTAAAAACTTTAAATAATAAGGTAAAGCAATCACATGAGGAATAGGAAAAATTAATCAAGATAAAAGACTACCACCAAAAACAGCAACAAACAATAGACCAATTATTCCAAATGAAATATAATAACCCTTATCATCAAAAGAAAATCTAGAATAAAAATTATTATCACCAGATATTGAATAATAAAACAAACGAAAAGAATAAGAAGCAGTTAAACCAGTAGAAAAAAAATAAAGAAAAAAAATTAAACAATTAATTCATCTTAAACAAACCATCTCAAGAATTAAATCCTTTGAATAAAATCCCGCTAAAAAAGGTATTCCACACAAAGATAAACTAGAAACATTAAAACAAACTGAAGTTAAAGGTATGAAATTAACAATTGATCCTATAAAACGAATATCCTGAGAATCCTTCAAATTATGAATTATTGAACCTGCACATATAAATAATAATGCCTTAAATAAAGCATGAGCCAATAAATGAAAAAATGCAAGCTTTGGATAACCTATAGCCAAAATTCTTATTATTAAACCAAGTTGTCTTAAAGTAGAAAGAGCAATAATCTTCTTTAAATCAAACTCAAAATTAGCGCCCAATCCAGCCATAAATATAGTTATACAACCAATTAAAAGTAAAAATCAACCACAATTATAAGTATCCAATATTGGTCTAAAACGAATTAATAAATAAACACCAGCAGTAACAAGAGTAGAAGAATGAACTAAAGCAGAAACAGGAGTAGGAGCTGCTATAGCAGCAGGAGGTCATGAAGAGAAAGGAATCTGAGCTCTCTTAGTTATAGCTGCTAAAACAATTAATATAGTAATGAGCTTTATTTCAAAAGAATTAGAAATAAAATCATAATAATAAATATAATTTCAACCACCAAAATTTAACATTCATGCAATAGAAATTAAAATAGCAACATCACCAATACGATTAGAAAGTGCAGTTAATATACCAGCACTATAAGATTTTACATTTTGATAATAAATAACTAAACAATAAGAAACTAAACCTAAACCATCTCAACCTAATAAAATTCTAATTAAATTAGGACTAATAATTAAAAAACCTATAGAAAGAATAAATATTAAAACAATAATAATAAAACGATTTATATTCTTTTCACCAGATATATAATCCTCTCTATAATAAATAACCAAAGAAGAAATATATATAAGAAAAGATATAAAAATAAGAGATATTCAATCCAAAATTAAAGTTATAACAACTATAGAACCATTTAAATTGAAAAGCTCTCACTCAACAAAAACTCTATAATCAATTATTAAATAATAAATACCTAAAATAAAAATTATAGTTCTCGAAATAAACAAAGAAAAAAAACTCAAAGAACAAATAGAAAATAAATTCACGGCCTAAGATGAAAAACTTCATATCATTGATTCCACAAAACAATATTTTTAATTAAAATACTTAAGCAAACTAAACAAAGAAATATTCACCCTTTAAACAGAGAATATTTAAACGCAATCAATGTAAAAGTAAAAGATGATATTCACGAAAATAACCAAGAGAACAAGTATAAACACCAGAATAATAATTCCCATGCTGAGAATAAGAATATATATACAAAGTATAAACATCTCTAAAAAAAGATAAAAAAATCAAAGCAAAGAATCTAAAAGAAGATCAAGATATAATTCTATTTAATAATCTAATTTCACCTACCAAATTTAAAGAAGGAGGAGCAGCCATATTTCATGATCTTAAAAGAAATCATCATAAAGCCATTCTTGGCATCAAATTAATTATACCCTTGTTAATTAATAATCTTCGTCTACCTAAACGTTCATAAATAATATTAGATAAACAAAATAAACCAGAAGAACATAAACCATGACCAACCATTAGAGAAAGAGAACCTACACAACCTCATCAATTCATAGTCATCAATCCACCAATAACCATTCTTATATGAGCAACAGAAAAATATGCAATTAAAGACTTTAAATCAACCTGACGAAAACAAATAAATCTTACAATAACACCCGCAGATAAACCTAAAGACAATCAAAAATAATTAAACTTTAAACCCAAATAAGAAATAACCTTTATAACACGAAAAATACCATAACCACCTAACTTTAATAAAACACCAGCAAGAATTATTCTACCTGAAATAGGGGCCTCTACATGAGCCTTAGGAAGTCATAAATGAACCAAAAACATAGGTATCTTAATAAAAAAAAGTCAAAATTATAAATACATAAAACATAAAATAATAAGAACCAAAATCAACCAATAAAGGAAAATATAAAGTATTAGAAAAATCATAAACCTTAAATAAAACTAATAATAAAGGTAATCTAGCAACCAAAGTATAAAAAATTAAATAAACACCAGCCTGCAAACGCTCAGGTTGATAACCCCAACCCAAAATTAAAAGTAAAGTAGGAACTATTCTAGCCTCAAAAAAAATATAAAAAGAAAGAAGACTTAATCTAGCAAATGAACAATAAAGCATAATTATTAAAATCAAAACCATACAAACAAAAAAATAGAATGATATGAACTTAAATAAACTGAACCTCTAGCAGTGATTATTAAAGAACAAATCCAAAAACTAAGTAAAATTAAACTAAAAGAAAAATAATCAATACCAAAATAATATCTAATTATATTCAAATCAGCATATGTATAAACACAAATTATAAAAACAAAACCCGACAGAAACATTAAAGAATGAACCAACCATCAACAATTATTTAATAAACAAAGAGGGATCAAAAAAATAGTTATAAATAAATACTTTAACATAAAGATAAACCAAAAGAATTAAAAAAATCATTACCATGAGAACGAATTATTGAAACTAAAATAGAAAGACCTAAAGCACCCTCACAAACAGAGAAAACTAAAAAAATAACAGGAAAAAAATAATCATAATCAAACTCATTAAGAAAAACAATAACTAACATAAATAAAGAAAGAACAATATATTCTAATCTCAAAAGAACCATTAATAAATGTTTACATTTAGAAGAAAAAACATAAACACCAGCAAAATAAATCAATAAAGAAGTAAAAATAGAGAATATAAACATTAGTTTTAATAGTTTAAAAAAAACGCCGGTCTTGTAAACCATAAATAAGTCCAGCCCCCACTTTTAAAACTTCAGAGGTGGAAAAGCTTCCATCATCGGTCCCCAAAACCGGTATTTTAAATAAACTAACCCCTGAAATGATCAAAATAATAATTATATCATTATCAAATGTAATAAATATTAATTTTATTAAATTAAGACACCCAATATCAATAATGCTTTTTATTATCCTTCAAACCTTCCTAGTTGGATTAATAACAGGAACAATAATAGAAAGATATTGATTATCATATATTTTATTTTTAACATTTCTTGGTGGTATACTAGTATTATTTATTTACATTACAAGAATTGCATCAAACGAAATATTTCAGCCTAAATCAATCACTATAATTATTACATTAATAATGTGAGTATTTATCATATTAATATTAATTATTCTAGATATATCTATATTTATAGACTTTTTCAAAAACACCGAAACTATAAATATTGATAATTCAATCAATTATCAAGAAATAACAATATCTTTAGAAAAATTATATAATAGACCAACATTCTTTATTACAATAATAATAATAATTTATTTATTTTTAGCACTACTAGCAGTTGTTAAAATCACCAATATTAATCAGGGACCTATTCGTAAAATAAGATAATTACTAATGAATAAACCCTTACGATTAAGACATCCTTTAATTAAAATTATTAATAACTCTTTAATTGACTTACCTGCCCCAACAAATATTTCATTTTGATGAAATTTTGGATCCCTATTAGGGTTATGTTTGGTAATTCAAATCGTAACTGGACTATTTTTAGCTATACATTATACATCAAATATTGAAATAGCATTCAGTAGTGTAGTACACATCTGCCGAGACGTAAATAATGGTTGAATTATCCGAACCTTACACGCAAATGGAGCATCTATATTTTTTATTTGTATTTACTTACATGTAGGACGGGGAATTTACTATGGATCTTATATATATATACATACCTGAATAATTGGTACAGTGATTTTATTTTTAGTTATAGCAACTGCATTTATAGGATATGTCTTACCCTGAGGCCAAATATCTTTTTGAGGTGCAACAGTAATTACTAATTTATTATCAGCAATCCCATACTTAGGAACAGATTTAGTCCAATGAGTATGAGGAGGATTCGCTGTTGATAATGCAACATTAAATCGATTCTTCACATTCCATTTTGTATTACCATTTATTATTGCTGCTATAGCAGCAATTCATTTATTTTTTCTTCACCAAACAGGATCTAATAATCCTCTTGGACTAAATGGAGATATTGAAAAAATTCCATTCCATCCATACTTTACCTTTAAGGATTCTATTACATTTGTGATAATAACATCATTATTAATTATACTATGTTTAATTAATCCTTACCTATTAGGAGATCCAGATAACTTTGTACCTGCCAACCCATTAGTAACACCAGTTCACATTCAACCAGAATGATATTTCCTATTTGCATATGCAATTCTACGATCTATCCCTAATAAGTTAGGAGGTGTTATTGCATTATTTTTATCAATTAGAATCTTAATAATTTTACCATTTTATAATAAAACACCATTCCGAGGCATTCAATTTTACCCTATTAATCAAATTTTATTCTGAATTATAGTAGTTGTTGTATGCTTACTAACGTGAATTGGTAAACGACCTGTTGAAGAACCTTATATTATAACAGGTCAAATCTTAACAATTATTTACTTCACATATTTCTTAATTAATGTCCATGTCGCAAACGCATGAGATAAATTAATTAAGGAATAAAGTTAATTAGCTTAGGAAAAGCATATGTTTTGAAAACATAAAATTAGAAGTTTAACTCTTCTATTAACTTTTCTCAAAAAATTTCACTAAACAAATGAGATAAATAAAATCTTTAAACCAACAAAGAAAATAAAAAAATTCAAAGATAAAGGTAAAAAACTTTTTCAAGCTAAGTACATTAATTTATCATAACGGAACCGTAGTAATGTTCCACGAACCCAAATAAAACCAAAAGATATAATAGCAAGCTTAATAAAAAATATAAAAGTATAAAAATCACCGCCCAAAAAAACTAAAGCCAATAACATTCTTATGAAGACAATTCTAGTATATTCAGCTAAAAAAATTATAGTAAAACCACCCGCACCATACTCAATATTAAATCCTGAAACTAACTCAGATTCCCCTTCAGCAAAATCAAAAGGAGTACGATTAGTTTCAGCTAAGCAAGAAGCAAAACAAGCTAAAGCTAAAGGAAAAGAAATAATAATAAATCAACAATAAAGCTGATAGTTTATAAAATCAAACATATTAAAACTACCAATTAAAATAATTAAAGACAATAAAATTAAAGCTAAACTAACTTCATGAGAAATTGTTTGAGCAACAGAACGAAGAGAACCTAATAATGAATAATTTGAATTAGAAGATCAACCAGCAATTATAACAGTATAAACACCTAATCTAGTACAACATAAAAAAATAAAAATCCATAAGAAAAAGAACACATATAAGTTAAATAAGGAAAAATTACTCAAACGGCTAAAGAAATCATTAAATTAAAAACAGGGGAAAAATAATAAAGTAGGTAATTAGATATGATAGGAATTGGCTGCTCCTTACAAATTAACTTAATAGCATCTCTAAATGGCTGAGGAATTCAAACAAAACCTACCTTATCTGGACCCTTTCGAATCTGAATATAACCTAAAACCTTACGCTCTAATAAAGTTAAAAAGGCAACACTAATTAAAACACAAATAACCAATAAAAGAAAATTCAAAATAAATATAAATAAATCATAAAGTATCAATACTATTTGTAGAAAAAATCTACATAAATGAATTCTAAATTCAACACATTAATCTGTCAAAATAGTAAATAAATTAATATTAATCAATATAACAAAAAATATTTTAACCATATGGTCCTTTCGTACTAATATGGATTAACAATCTTAGGATAGAAACCGACCTGGCTCACGCCGGTCTGAACTCAGATCATGTAAGAATTTAAAGGTCGAACAGACCTAATCATTGGGCTCCTGCACCCAAAATTTTTCTTAATCCAACATCGAGGTCGCAATCTGCTTTGTCGATATGAGCTCTCAAAAACAATTACGCTGTTATCCCTAAGGTAACTTAATCTTATGATCATAAATTATGGATCAAAATAACAAACATAAATAAATGATATAATAATGAAGAGTTTATCTATTCTTCATGTCACCCCAACAAAACATCATCATTAAATATAGAAAGACAAACAAAAAACTATATAAAAGTAAAATGTCAACCTCTATATGGTCTTCTCGTCCTAAAGAAGAATTTAAGCCTTTTGACTCAAAAGTTAAATTCAAAAATTTATTAAGAGACAGTTGATTTCTCGTCAAGCCATTCATTCCAGCCACTAATTAAGAGACTAATGATTATGCTACCTTTGCACGGTCAAAATACTGCGGCTCTTTAAAAATACGCTCAGTGAGCAGGCCAGACCTCAAAATATAAACAAAAGGACATGTTTTTGATAAACAGGCGGAAATCAATTTTGCCTAGTTCCTTATAATAAGTTCACAAGGTAAAAATTTCATACAAATAAATATACTAATTCTATCATTATTACAAAAATTTTAAAATTAAATTAATAATCTTAATAAAAAACCTAAAATATTTATTAAATCAAAATCAAAAATAATGAACTAAAACGTAATCTTAAAGATAGCTGGTTTAAAGCTTACTATTATATTTCTATAAAATAAATTAATGGTTATTAACTTCAAAGCTTATCCCCTAAAGAATAAATAAGTTAATATTTTTACTTAAAAAATTAAATAAAAACAAATAACTTTAAAAAATTAAATTTTTTCTTAAGAAACTAGATATCTTGGGAAACGATTAACATCTCATTTCAATAAATAATTTAATAATAATTATGATACATTAACTATAAATTATTTATAAATCAACCCAAATCGAGACAAGTAAAATAAATACTAAAATTTTGATAAACCCTGATACAAAAGGTACAATAAATAAAATCTACTTAAAAAAATTTAAAATAATATTTCATAAAACACTTACAATACACCAATAAACTATAATTTAAAAAATCAATTCTATAAAATATACTAAGACAAAAATACAATAAAATTATTTATATTAAATAATTAAATAAACAAAAAATAAATATAATAAAATAAATAATCAAGATATCCTGATTTGCACAGAAAAATTTTCAGTGTAAATGAAACACTTTACTAATAAGTTATATCTTGAAACTCTTCCTAGATACACTTTCCAGTACATCTACTATGTTACGACTTATCTCATCTAAATTGAAGCTACTTTAAAATAAAATAGAATAATCAATAATGAGAGTGACGGGCGATGTGTAACCCACCTCCTCTTAACTATAAGCTGCACCTTGACCTGAAATATTTTATAATTATAAATCTTGAGAATTATTACTCTAAAAAGATTCTCTGATAACGGAGATATACAAACAAATAAATTAAGTAGAGTAAATCGTGTATTATCAATCATGGGGTAGGTTCCTCTGAATGGAATGAGACACCGCCAAATTCTTTGGGTTTAAAGACCTTAACTAATAGTACCCTGGTAAATATAATTAACATTTAAAATAATAGGGTATCTAATCCTAGTTTATTATTTAAATTTCACAGATTCATAAAAAGGGCCACAAATAAATTTTAACATTTCACCTTACAAATTTATATTTCAACCCTAATAATATAAACAACTGTTTTAACCAATAATATTCACTTGTATCAATCGTATAACTGCAGCTGCTGGCACGAATTATGCCGATACTAAATCAATTGCTAAATCCAAAATCACTTGATAATTAAATCAAATTACTGCAAAAAGAACATTTAGTCTAACAAAACTTACATATAATACAAAGAAAAAGTGAATAAACAAGCAAGAATAAAACTTTTAAAAATAAAAAATAAGAAAATTTTAAATCTATTAATTCTGGAAAAAATAAAAGATTCAAATATTTAAAGAAAAAAAAGAAAAAAACCACAAACATTAACAAAAAAAAAAGAAACGCCCCTATGTATGACCACAACAACTTCTCTATTATATATAATTAAAGATTAATATGGAACATGTATAGCAATAAATGTATTATATTCTTTCTTATTTAATCTTTCTTTTCACTAATAAATAAAAAAAGATTAAATAATATAATAAATATATTTTATATAATTATGTAATTTAATATAATTTGTTATTAAAATGAATTCTTTTTTTATATTAAGTTAACTTTCATATATATTAGTTAAATAATCTAAATATAGATAATTTACATAATTATATTATTATAATTAATATAATTATTTATATTAATTATAATATTTTATATTTAAATTAATAATTTTATTTATTATATCCAATTATAATAATATTAAATATTAAATTACATATTATTATAAATATTATATTATAATAACCTATTTTAAGCTAAAAACATAAGTAGCTATAATCCTAGGTAAATAATTGCATTAAAATAATCAATTGATAATGGTAAGATGAACTTATAATACTTTAATTTCAATTAAATGTAATATATTAATATAAATTATTTATTATATATATATATATAAAAAAAAATAAAATGAGCAGGATAAATTAATCCTAATTAAACAAAATAATACATAAAAGAATTTAAAAAAAAAACTTTCGATTTATATATTAAATAAATGAAGTGCCTGATTAAAGGGTTACCTTGATAGGGTAAATAAAGTAAATAAAATTACCTTCATTAAAATTACATAAGATAGAATTAAACTACCTCCTTTAGTATCAAAAACTAACGTGCATCATACACCTTAATGTTAAAAGGTAAGCTAAACAAGCTAATGGGTTCATACCCCATTTATAGAGGTATCAATCCTCTCCTTTTTAATGACCAACAACTCTACAAAACTTCTCTTCCTATCAACATTAATGATAGGAACGATCCTGTCCATTTCATCAAATTCCTGATTTGGGGTTTGAATAGGACTTGAGATCAACTTACATTCATTTATTCCGCTCCTAACAAGAAATAAAAATATAATAATAAATGAATCATCAATTAAATATTTTATTGTCCAAGCAATAGCATCGACAATATTATTATTTTCAATTTTGCTGATTCAAATAAAATATCCCATGGGATGGGAAACAGAATTTATCCCATCAATAATAATTAGATCTAGACTATTATTAAAGATTGGAGCTGCACCTTTCCATTTCTGATTTCCAGAAGTTATAGGAGCATCAAGATGAAATAATTGTTTAACATTAATAACATGACAAAAAATCGCCCCAATAATGGTCTTATCTTATTGTATTCAATTAAGAACTTTTATTTGAACAATTATTATCTTAAGAATTATTATTGGGGCAATAGGAGGTTTAAATCAAACATCCTTACGACAACTTTTAGCATATTCATCAATCAGACATCTAGGTTGAATAATTAGATCATTAACAGTCAGAGAAAACATCTGAGAACTATACTTCATTATTTACTCACTATTAAGATTAATTATAGTTTTATTATTTAAGCAAATAAATTTATTTTTCATAAATCAAATTTATTCAGCCAGAAATATAAAAACCGAAATTAAATTCATAATATTCTTATCTTTATTATCTTTAGGTGGACTACCACCATTCCTTGGATTCTTACCAAAATGAATTGTAATACAATCATTAATAGAAAACAATATAACAACTATTATAACTATTATAGTTGTATTAACTACAATTACACTCTACTACTATATACGTATTAGATTCTCAGCTCTAATTATATCATACACAGAAAATTCGTGATCTATAAAGATAAAGTCCCAAAAATCAAGAATCATTCTTCCTATAACAGTAATATTTTCAACAATAGGATTGATTTCAACATCAACCTTAATTTCATTATACTAAGGACTTAAGTTAATCAAACTAATAACCTTCAAAGTTATAATTAAAAGAATAATCTTTTAGGCCTTAGTAAAATTTTACACCTCTAGAATTGCAGTCTAGAATCATAATTGAATATAAGACCTAAATATGATAAGAGAGAAAACATCTCATAAGTAGATTTACAGTCTACCACCTAAAATTCAGCCATCTTACCGCAAAAATGATTATTCTCAACAAACCATAAGGACATTGGTACTTTATACTTCATATTTGGAGCATGAGCAGGAATAGTAGGAACATCAATAAGAATACTTATTCGTGCTGAACTTGGCCAACCCGGATCTCTAATTGGGGATGACCAGATTTATAATGTTATTATTACAGCTCACGCATTCATAATAATTTTCTTTATAGTAATACCTATTATAATTGGTGGATTTGGTAATTGACTTGTTCCACTAATAATTGGTGCACCAGATATAGCATTTCCACGAATAAATAATATAAGTTTTTGATTACTACCACCTTCACTAACCCTTCTTCTTACATCTTCTATAGTAGATAATGGTGCTGGTACAGGATGAACAGTTTACCCTCCTCTAGCAGGAGCTATTGCACACGGGGGTGCATCTGTAGATCTAGCTATTTTTTCACTGCACTTAGCAGGTGTATCATCTATTCTTGGTGCAGTGAATTTCATTACAACAGCAATTAATATACGATCAGAAAGTATAACTTTAGATCAAACACCTTTATTTGTATGATCTGTAGCTATTACAGCATTACTTCTCCTTCTTTCACTTCCAGTTTTAGCAGGAGCTATTACTATATTATTAACAGATCGAAATTTAAATACATCATTCTTTGACCCTGCAGGAGGGGGTGACCCAATTCTATATCAACATCTATTTTGATTCTTTGGACACCCAGAAGTTTATATTTTAATTCTACCGGGGTTCGGAATTATTTCACATATTGTATGTGAAGAAAGAGGAAAAATTGAATCATTTGGAACATTAGGTATAATTTATGCTATACTATCAATTGGACTAATAGGATTTATTGTATGAGCACATCATATATTTACAGTAGGAATGGATGTTGACACACGAGCATATTTTACATCAGCAACAATAATTATTGCTGTACCTACAGGAATTAAGGTATTTAGATGATTAGCTACATTATATGGAACTAAATTCAAGTTCAATCCACCATTATTATGAGCTCTAGGATTTATTTTCCTATTTACAATTGGTGGATTAACAGGATTAGTATTAGCAAATTCATCACTTGATATTGTATTACATGATACATATTATGTAGTAGCCCACTTTCATTATGTATTATCTATAGGAGCAGTATTTGCAATTATAGGAGGTGTCATTCAATGATATCCACTATTTACAGGATTAACTATAAATAATACATGATTAAAAATCCAATTTACAATTATATTCATTGGAGTAAATTTAACATTCTTTCCTCAACACTTCCTAGCATTAGCAGGAATACCTCGACGATACTCTGACTACCCAGACGCATATACATCATGAAACGTAGTATCAAGAATTGGGTCTACAATTTCTATTGTAGGAATCATTATATTCATTGTAATTATATGAGAAAGAATGATTACAAACCGAGCAATTATATTTAGAGCTAACATAAGAAGATCAACAGAATGACTACAAAATAACCCTCCTGCAGAACATAGTTACTCAGAATTACCATTAATCTCTAGATTCTAATATGGCAGATTAGTGCAGTAGATTTAAGCTCTACAAATAAAGGTTTGACCTTTTATTAGAAAATATTTATTAATGGCAACATGATCAAATTTATCTCTTCAAGATGGAGCTTCACCATTAATGGAGCAATTATCATTCTTTCATGATCATACTATGGTCGTATTATTATTAATTACAGTAATTGTAGGTTATGCCCTAAGTTATATATTATTTATTGCCTATACTAACCGTAATATACTTCATGGACATTTAATTGAAACAATCTGAACAGCTTTACCAGCAATTACATTAATTTTTATTGCCCTTCCATCATTACGACTATTATATTTACTTGATGATTCAGTAGATTCAATAATTACAATTAAAACCATTGGACGACAATGATATTGAAGATATGAATATTCAGACTTCATAGACGTAGAATTTGACACTTATATAACACCAGAACAAGACCTAGAAAATGATGGATTCCGACTACTAGATGTAGATAACCGAACAATCCTACCAATAAATACAGAAGTACGAGTATTAACAAGAGCATCAGATGTTCTACACTCATGAGCAGTTCCTGCATTAGGGGTTAAAATTGATGCAACGCCAGGTCGGTTAAATCAAGGAATATTCACAATAAATCGACCTGGATTATTGTTTGGACAATGCTCAGAAATCTGTGGAGCAAACCACAGATTTATACCAATTGTAATTGAAAGAACTTCAGTAAATTTATTTATTAAGTGATTATCTAAGATAATTTAAGGAGTTAGTTAAAATAAATAACATTAGAGTGTCAATCTAAAGTAACTAAAAAAAATTAGTACACCTTGAAATTCATCAGATGACTGAAAGTAAGTAATGGTCTCTTAAACCAAATAATAGTAAATTAACGACTACTTCTGATGGGGAAATTATATCCAAATCCCTCAAATATCCCCTCTTATATGATTCTCACTATTCATTATATTTTCAGCTACATTAATCTTGTTTAATCAAATAAACTTCTTCTCATTTAAACCTAACCTTATTAAAAGAGCAGAAAAAGGAACAATTGAAATAAAAAACTTAAATTGAAAATGATAACAAATCTATTCTCAACATTTGACCCATCAACTAACATCTTTAATTTATCATTAAATTGAACTAGAACATTTCTAGGACTATTATTAATCCCATCACTATTTTGACTTACACCATCACAGAATTAACATTATCTGAAATAAACTAAATTTAACCTTACATAATGAATTTAAAACACTTCTTGGACCAAAATCATTTAATCGAACAACATTCATTTTCATCTCAATTTTTATTATAATATTATTTAACAATTTCATAGGATTATTCCCTTATATTTTTACTAGAACAAGACATTTAGCATTAACATTTGCAATTGCCCTACCTATATGGCTAAGATTTATATTATTTGGATGAATTAACCATACTAATCATATATTTACACACCTTGTACCACAAGGTACACCGCCTGCATTAATATCATTTATAGTACTAATTGAAACAATTAGTAATGTTATTCGACCAGGTACATTAGCAGTACGGTTGGCAGCAAATATAATTGCAGGACACTTATTATTAACCTTATTAGGAAACACAGGACCATCTATAGCAATAAACTTAATCTCATTACTAATTATTGGACAAATACTTCTATTAATTCTAGAATCAGCAGTAGCAATAATTCAAGCCTATGTTTTCTCAATTCTAAGAACTCTATATTCTAGAGAAGTATATTAAACCTATGTTAACAACTCACTCAAACCACCCATTCCACTTAGTAGACTATAGACCTTGACCATTAACAGGAGCAATTGGAGCAATAGTCCTAGTATCAGGACTAGCAAAATCATTCCACCTATTTAATATTAACTTATTCATAATTGGATTTGGAATTACCCTACTAACTATAATTCAATGATGACGAGATGTAGTACGAGAAGGAACATATCAAGGATTACATACAGGATTTGTATCAATTGGATTACGATGAGGAATAATTTTATTTATTGCATCAGAGGTATTATTTTTCGTTTCTTTTTTTTGAGCATTCTTTAGAAGAAGATTAGCACCAACAATTGAACTAGGAATACTATGACCTCCCATAGGAATTCAACCCTTTAACCCTATACAAATTCCATTACTTAATACAGCTATTCTTTTAGCATCAGGAGTAACAGTAACTTGAGCACATCATAGTTTAATGGAATCTAATCATACTCAAGCACTACAAGGATTATTCTTCACAGTGTTATTAGGACTATACTTTACAATACTTCAAGCATATGAATATTGAGAAGCACCTTTTACCATTGCAGATGCAGTTTATGGATCAACATTCTTTGTTGCAACAGGATTCCATGGTTTACACGTAATTATTGGAACAATCTTTTTATCAACATGTCTACTTCGACACTCAATAAATCAATTTTCACCAAGACATCACTTTGGATTTGAAGCAGCAGCATGATACTGACACTTCGTAGACGTAGTATGATTATTCTTATATATCTCTATTTATTGATGAGGTAGATAATTGTTTTTCTAGTATAAATAGTACATTTGACTTCCAATCAGAAAACTTGATATAAATCAAGAAAAACAATTCTAATTCTATCAACAAGAGTTTTCATTAGATTTATTATTCCAATAATTGTTATAATCCTGGCAACAACACTATCAAAAAAATTAATTAATGATCGAGAAAAAAGATCACCAGTTGAATGTGGGTTTGATCCAAAAAGATCAGCACGAATACCATTCTCAATACGATTCTTCCTAATCGCAGTAATCTTTTTAATTTTTGATGTAGAAATTGCACTAATTCTACCAATTGTAATTATTTTTAAAACTTCAGACATTATAATCTGAACAGTATCAACAATATTTTTTATTCTAGTTCTATTAGGAGGACTATACCATGAATGAAACCAAGGAGCATTACAATGAGCAGAATAAAGGGTTGTAGTTAAATATAACATTTGGGTTGCATTCAAAAAGTATTGATATTATCAATCAACCTTAAATAGAATAAGAAGCGAAATATTGCAGTCAGTTTCGACCTGGAAGATTGATATGTACTACCCTTATTCTTATTAATTGAAGCCAAAAAGAGGCGTATTACTGTTAATAATATAATTGAACTATAATAGTTCCAATTAAGGAAATGTAAAGCCAATATGAAAGCTGCTAACTTTTTATATTAGCGGTTAAACTCCGTTAACATTTCTAGAATTTATATAGTTTAAATAAAACATTACATTTTCACTGTAAAAATAATATATCTATATTTATAAATACATAAAGGAAAAATACTTCCTTAACATCTTCAGTGTCACGCTCTAATTATAAGCTATTTAAGTAAACGAAAAACAATATTACCAAAATAAATATTCAAAAAATAAAAGTTAAAAGATAAATCTTGAAATTAGAATCATATCAACCTTGAATATAACCAATTAAATAAATAAATAATCTATATAAACCTTGACCACCAAGTAATTCACCTCAACCATAATCAAATGACTTAGATGAATAATAACCTATTTTTAAAGGAATATATATAATAAACTTAGTTGAAAGAAAAGGTATAAATCATATAGAACCAGCAAATCTAACAAAAGAAAGTATACTTAAAGAAAATAAATTATGAGAAAAAACCAAAATTAGAAATAAGATAACCTAAATAAGCACCTAAAATAACAACTGTAATAGTTAAAAACTTTAAATAATAAGGTAAAGCAATCACATGAGGAATAGGAAAAATTAATCAAGATAAAAGACTACCACCAAAAACAGCAACAAACAATAGACCAATTATTCCAAATGAAATATAATAACCCTTATCATCAAAAGAAAATCTAGAATAAAAATTATTATCACCAGATATTGAATAATAAAACAAACGAAAAGAATAAGAAGCAGTTAAACCAGTAGAAAAAAAATAAAGAAAAAAATTAAACAATTAATTCATCTTAAACAAACCATCTCAAGAATTAAATCCTTTGAATAAAATCCCGCTAAAAAAGGTATTCCCCACAAAGATAAACTAGAAACTGAAGTTAAAGGTATGAAATTAACAATTGATCCTATAAAACGAATATCCTGAGAATCCTTCAAATTATGAATTATTGATCCTGCACATATAAATAATAATGCCTTAAATAAAGCATGAGCCAATAAATGAAAAAATGCAAGCTTTGGATAACCTATAGTCAAAATTCTTATTATTAAACCAAGTTGTCTTAAAGTAGAAAGAGCAATAATCTTCTTTAAATCAAACTCAAAATTAGCGCCCAATCCAGCCATAAATATAGTTATACAACCAATTAAAAGTAAAAATCAACCACAATTATAAGTATCCAATATTGGTCTAAAACGAATTAATAAATAAACACCAGCAGTAACAAGAGTAGAAGAATGAACTAAAGCAGAAACAGGAGTAGGAGCTGCTATAGCAGCAGGAAGTCATGAAGAGAAAGGAATCTGAGCTCTCTTAGTTATAGCTGCTAAAACAATTAATATAGTAATGAGCTTTATTTCAAAAGAATTAGAAATAAAATCATAATAATAAATATAATTTCAACCACCAAAATTTAACATTCATGCAATAGAAATTAAAATAGCAACATCACCAATACGATTAGAAAGTGCAGTTAATATACCAGCACTATAAGATTTTACATTTTGATAATAAATAACTAAACAATAAGAAACTAAACCTAAACCATCTCAACCTAATAAAATTCTAATTAAATTAGGACTAATAATTAAAAAACCTATAAAAAGAATAAATATTCAAACAATATTAATAAAACGATTTATATTCTTTTCACCAGATATATAATCCTCTCTATAATAAATAACCAAAGAAGAAATATATATAACAAAAGATATAAAAATAAGAGATATTCAATCCAAAATTAAAGTTATAACAACTATAGAACCATTTAATTTGAAAAGCTCTCACTCAACAAAAACTCTATAATCAATTATTAAATAATAAATACCTAAAATAAAAATTATAGTTCTCGAAATAAACAAAGAAAAAAAACTCAAAGAACAAATAGAAAATAAATTCACGGCCTAAGATGAAAAACTTCATATCATTGATTCCACAAAACAATATTTTTAATTAAAATACTTAAGCAAACTAAACAAAGAAATATTCACCCTTTAAACAGAGAATATTTAAAGGCAATCAATGTAAAAGTAAAAGATGATATTCACGAAAATAACCAAGAGAACAAGTATAAACACCAGAATAATAATTCCCATGCTGAGAATAAGAATATATATACAAAGTATAAACATCTCTAAAAAAAGATAAAAAAATCAAAGCAAAGAATCTAAAAGAAGATCAAGATATAATTCTATTTAATAATCTAATTTCACCTACTAAATTTAAAGAAGGAGGAGCAGCCATATTTGATGATCTTAAAAGAAATCATCATAAAGCCATTCTTGGCATCAAATTAATTATACCCTTGTTAATTAATAATCTTCGTCTACCTAAACGTTCATAAATAATATTAGATAAACAAAATAAACCAGAAGAACATAAACCATGACCAACCATTAGAGAAAGAGAACCTACACAACCTCATCAATTCATAGTCATCAATCCACCAATAACCATTCTTATATGAGCAACAGAAGAATATGCAATTAAAGACTTTAAATCAACCTGACGAAAACAAAGAAATCTTACAATAACACCCCCAGATAAACCTAAAGACAATCAAAAATAATTAAACTTTTAACGCGAATAAGAAATAACCTTTATAACACGAAAAATACCATAACCACCTAACTTTAATAAAACACCAGCAAGAATTATTCTACCTGAAATAGGGGCCTCTACATGAGCCTTAGGAAGTCATAAATGAACCAAAAACATAGGTATCTCAACTAAAAAAGCCAAAATTATAAATACATAAAACATAAAATAATAAGAACCAAAATCAACCAATAAAGGAAAATATAAAGTATTAGAAAAATCATAAACCTTAAATAAAACTAATAATAAAGGTAATCTAGCAACCAAAGTATAAAAAATTAAATAAACACCAGCCTGCAAACGCTCAGGTTGATAACCCCAACCCAAAATTAAAAGTAAAGTAGGAACTAATCTAGCCTCAAAAAAAATATAAAAAGAAAGAAGACTTAATCTAGCAAATGAACAATAAAGCATAATTATTAAAATCAAAACCATAAAAACAAAAAAATTAGAATGATATGAACTTAAATAAACTGAACCTCTAGCAGTGATTATTAAAGAACAAATCCAAAAACTAAGTAAAATTAAACTAAAAGAAAAATAATCAATACCAAAATAATATCTAATTATATTCAAATCAGCATATGAATAAACATAAATCAATAAAGAAGTAAAAATAGAGAATATAAACATTAGTTTTAATAGTTTAAAAAAAACGCCGGTCTTGTAAACCGGAAATAAGTCCAGCCCCCACTTTTAAAACTTCAGAGGTGGCAAAAGCTTCCATCATCGGTCCCCAAAACCGGTATTTTAAATAAACTAACCCCTGAAATGATCAAAATAATAATTATATCATTATCAAATGTAATAAATATTAATTTTATTAAATTAAGACACCCAATATCAATAATGCTTTTTATTATCCTTCAAACCTTCCTAGTTGGATTAATAACAGGAACAATAATAGAAAGATATTGATTATCATATATTTTATTTTTAACATTTCTTGGTGGTATACTAGTATTACTTATTTACATTACAAGAATTGCATCAAACGAAATATTTCAGCCTAAATCAATCACTATAATTATTACATTAATAATGTGAGTATTTATCATATTAATATTAATTATTCTAGATATATCTATATTTATAGACTTTTTCAAAAACACCGAAACTATAAATATTGATAATTCAATCAATTATCAAGAAATAACAATATCTTTAGAAAAATTATATAATAGACCAACATTCATTATTACAATAATAATAATAATTTATATATTTTTAGCACTACTAGCAGTTGTTAAAATCACCAATATTAATCAGGGACCTATTCGTAAAATAAGATAATTACTAATGAATAAACCCTTACGATTAAGACATCCTTTAATTAAAATTATTAATAACTCTTTAATTGACTTACCTGCCCCAACAAATATTTCATTTTGATGAAATTTTGGATCCCTATTAGGGTTATGTTTGGTAATTCAAATCGTAACTGGACTATTTTTAGCTATACATTATACATCAAATATTGAAATAGCATTCAGTAGTGTAGTACACATCTGCCGAGACGTAAATAATGGTTGAATTATCCGAACCTTACACGCAAATGGAGCATCTATATTTTTTATTTGTATTTACTTACATGTAGGACGGGGAATTTACTATGGATCTTATATATATATATATACATACCTGAATAATTGGTACAGTGATTTTATTTTTAGTTATAGCAACTGCATTTATAGGATATGTCTTACCCTGAGGCCAAATATCTTTTTGAGGTGCAACAGTAATTACTAATTTATTATCAGCAATCCCATACTTAGGAACAGATTTAGTCCAATGAGTATGAGGAGGATTCGCTGTTGATAATGCAACATTAAATCGATTCTTCACATTCCATTTTGTATTACCATTTATTATTGCTGCTATAGCAGCAATTCATTTATTTTTTCTTCACCAAACAGGATCTAATAATCCTCTTGGACTAAATGGAGATATTGAAAAAATTCCGTTCCATCCATACTTTACCTTTAAGGATTCTATTACATTTGTAATAATAACATCATTATTAATTATACTATGTTTAATTAATCCTTACCTATTAGGAGATCCAGATAACTTTGTACCTGCCAACCCATTAGTAACACCAGTTCACATTCAACCAGAATGATATTTCCTATTTGCATATGCAATTCTACGATCTATCCCTAATAAGTTAGGAGGTGTTATTGCATTATTTTTATCAATTAGAATCTTAATAATTTTACCATTTTATAATAAAACACCATTCCGAGGCATTCAATTTTACCCTATTAATCAAATTTTATTCTGAATTATAGTAGTTGTTGTATGCTTACTAACGTGAATTGGTAAACGACCTGTTGAAGAACCTTATATTATAACAGGTCAAATCTTAACAATTATTTACTTCACATATTTCTTAATTAATGTCCATGTCGCAAACACATGAGATAAATTAATTAAGGAATAAAGTTAATTAGCTTAGGAAAAGCATATGTTTTGAAAACATAAAATTAGAAGTTTAACTCTTCTATTAACTTTTCTCAAAAAATTTCACTAAACAAATGAGATAAATAAAATCTTTAAACCAACAAAGAAAATAAAAAAATTCAAAGATAAAGGTAAAAAACTTTTTCAAGCTAAGTACATTAATTTATCATAACGGAACCGTGGTAATGTTCCACGAACCCAAATAAAACCAAAAGATATAATAGCAAGCTTAATAAAAAATATAAAAGAATAAAAATTAAAGCCAATAACATTCTTATGAAGACAATTCTAGTATATTCAGCTAAAAAAATTAAAGTAAAACCACCCGCACCATACTCAATATTAAATCCTGAAACTAACTCAGATTCCCCTTCAGCAAGATCAAAAGGAGTACGATTAGTTTCAGCTAAGCAAGAAGCAAAAGAAGCTAAAGCTAAAGGAAAAGAAATAATAATAAATCAACAATAAAGCTGATAGTTTATAAAATCAAACATATTAAAACTACCAATTAAAATAATTAAAGACAATAAAATTAAAGCTAAACTAACTTCATAAGAAATTGTTTGAGCAACAGAACGAAGAGAACCTAATAATGAATAATTTGAATTAGAAGATCAACCAGCAATTATAACAGTATAAACACCTAATCTAGTACAACATAAAAAAAATAAAAATCCATAAGAAAAAGAACACATATAAGTTAAATAAGGAAAAATTACTCAAACGGCTAAAGAAATCATTAAATTAAAAACAGGGGAAAAATAATAAAGTAGGTAATTAGATATAATAGGAATTGGCTGCTCCTTACAAATTAACTTAATAACATCTCTAAATGGCTGAGGAATTCCAACAAAACCTACCTTATTTGGACCCTTTCGAATCTGAATATAACCTAAAACCTTACGCTCTAATAAAGTTAAAAAGGCAACACTAATTAAAACACAAATAACCAATAAAAGAAAATTCAAAATAAATATAAATAAATCATAAAGTACCAATACTATTTGTAGAAAAAATCTACATAAATGAATTCTAAATTCAACACATTAATCTGTCAAAATAGTAAATAAATTAATATTAATCAATATAACAAAAATTATTTTAACCATATGGTCCTTTCGTACTAATATGGATTAACAATCTTAGGATAGAAACCGACCTGGCTCACGCCGGTCTGAACTCAGATCATGTAAGAATTTAAAGGTCGAACAGACCTAATCATTGGGCTCCTGCACCCAAAATTTTTCTTAATCCAACATCGAGGTCGCAATCTGCTTTGTCGATATGAGCTCTCAAAAACAATTACGCTGTTATCCCTAAGGTAACTTAATCTTATGATCATAAATTATGGATCAAAATAACAAACATAAATAAATGATATAATAATGAAGGGTTTATCTATTCTTCATGTCACCCCAACAAAACATCATCATTAAATATAGAAAGACAAACAAAAAACTATATAAAAGTAAAATGTCAAGCTCTATAGGGTCTTCTCGCCCTAAAGAAGAATTTAAGCCTTTTGACTCAAAAGTTAAATTCAAAAATTTATTAAGGGACAGTTGATTTCTCGTCAAGCCATTCATTCCAGCCACTAATTTAGAGACTAATGATTATGCTACCTTTGCACGGTCAAAATACCGCGGCTCTTTAAAAATACGCTCAGTGAGCAGGCCAGACCTCAAAATATAAACAAGAGGACATGTTTTTGATAAACAGGCGGAAATCAATTTTGCCTAGTTCCTTATAATAAGTTCACAAGGTAAAAATTTCATACAAATAAATATACTAATTCTATCATTATTACAAAAATTTTAAAATTAAATTAATAATCTTAATAAAAAACCTAAAATATTTATAAAATCAAAATAAAAAATAATGAACTAAAACGTAATCTTAAAGATAGCTGGTTTAAAGCTTACTATTATATTTCTATAAAATAAATTATAGGTTATTAACTTCAAAGCTTATCCCTTAAAGAATAAATAAGTTAATATTTTTACTTAAAAAATTAAATAAAAACAAATAACTTTAAAAAATTAAATTTTTTCTTAAGAAACTAAATATCTTGGGAAACGATTAACATCTCATTTCTATAAATAATTTAATAATAATTATGATACATTAACTATAAATTATTTATAAATCAACCCAAATCGAGACAAGTAAAATAAATACTAAAATTTTGATAACCCCTGATACAAAAGGTACAATAAATAAAATCTACTTAAAAAAATTTAAAATAATATTTCATAAAACACTTACATTACCAATAAACTATAATTTAAAAAATCAATTCTATAAAATATACTAAGACAAAAATACAATAAAATTATTTATATTAAATAATTAAATAAACAAAAAATAAATATAATAAAATAAATAATCAAGATATCCTGATTTGCACAGAAAAATTTTCAGTGTAAATGAAACACTTTACTAATAAGTTATATCTTGAAACTCTTCCTAGATACACTTTCCAGTACATCTACTATGTTACGACTTATCTCATCTAAATTGAAGCTACTTTAAAATAAAATAGAATAATCAATAATGAGAGCGACGGGCGATGTGTACACATCTCAGAGCCAATATCAGTTAAATTAAATAAATTAAATTACTATCAAATCCACCTTCATTAACAGTATTTCACTATCAAATCCGTTATAAACAAAAATCTATTGTAACCCACCTCCTCTTAACTATAAGCTGCACCTTGACCTGAAATATTTTATAATTATAAATCTTGAGAATTATAACTCTAAAAAGATTCTCTGATAACGGAGATATACAAACAAATAAATTAAGTAGAGTAAATCGTGTATTATCAATCATGGGGTAGGTTCCTCTGAATGGAATGGGATACCGCCAAATTCTTTGGGTTTAAAGACCTTAACTAATAGTACCCTGGTAAATATAATTAACATTTAAAATAATAGGGTATCTAATCCTAGTTTATTATTTAAATTTCACAGATTTATAAAAAGGGCCACAAATAAATTTTAACATTTCATTTGTGTTTTAAACTGTGTTGCCTTTTTAACTTTATTAGAGCGTAAGGTTTTAGGTTATATTCAGATTCGAAAGGGTCCAAATAAGGTAGGTTTTGTTGGAATTCCTCAGCCATTTAGAGATGCTATTAAGTTAATATGTAAGGAGCAGCCAATTCCTATTATATCTAATTACCTACTTTATTATTTTTCCCCTGTTTTTAATTTAATGATTTCTTTAGCCGTTTGAGTAATTTTTCCTTATTTAACTTATATGTGTTCTTTTTCTTATGGATTTTTATTTTTTTTATGTTGTACTAGATTAGGTGTTTATACTGTTATAATTGCTGGTTGATCTTCTAATTCAAATTATTCATTATTAGGTTCTCTTCGTTCTGTTGCTCAAACAATTTCTTATGAAGTTAGTTTAGCTTTAATTTTATTGTCTTTAATTATTTTAATTGGTAGTTTTAATATGTTTGATTTTATAAACTATCAGCTTTATTGTGGATTTATTGTTATTTCTTTTCCTTTAGCTTTAGCTTGTTTTGCTTGTTGCTTAGCTGAAACTAATCGTACTCCTTTTGATTTTGCTGAAAGGGAATCTGAGTTAGTTTCAGGATTTAATATTGAGTATGGTGCGGGTGGTTTTACTTTAATTTTTTTAGCTGAATATACTAGAATTGTCTTCATAAGAATGTTATTGGCTTTAATTTTTTTGGGCGGTGATTTTTATTCTTTTATATTTTTTATTAAGCTTGCTATTATATCTTTTGGTTTTATTTGGGTTCGTGGAACATTACCACGGTTCCGTTATGATAAATTAATGTACTTAGCTTGAAAAAGTTTTTTACCTTTATCTTTGAATTTTTTTATTTTCTTTGTTGGTTTAAAGATTTTATTTATCTCATTTGTTTAGTGAAATTTTTTGAGAAAAGTTAATAGAAGAGTTAAACTTCTAATTTTATGTTTTCAAAACATATGCTTTTCCTAAGCTAATTAACTTTATTCCTTAATTAATTTATCTCATGCGTTTGCGACATGGACATTAATTAAGAAATATGTGAAGTAAATAATTGTTAAGATTTGACCTGTTATAATATAAGGTTCTTCAACAGGTCGTTTACCAATTCACGTTAGTAAGCATACAACAACTACTATAATTCAGAATAAAATTTGATTAATAGGGTAAAATTGAATGCCTCGGAATGGTGTTTTATTATAAAATGGTAAAATTATTAAGACTCTAATTGATAAAAATAATGCAATAACACCTCCTAACTTATTAGGGATAGATCGTAGAATTGCATATGCAAATAGGAAATATCATTCTGGTTGAATGTGAACTGGTGTTACTAATGGGTTGGCAGGTACAAAGTTATCTGGATCTCCTAATAGGTAAGGATTAATTAAACATAGTATAATTAATAATGATGTTATTATTACAAATGTAATAGAATCCTTAAAGGTAAAGTATGGATGGAATGGAATTTTTTCAATATCTCCATTTAGTCCAAGAGGATTATTAGTTCCTGTTTGGTGAAGAAAAAATAAATGAATTGCTGCTATAGCAGCAATAATAAATGGTAATACAAAATGGAATGTGAAGAATCGATTTAATGTTGCATTATCAACAGCGAATCCTCCTCATACTCATTGGACTAAATCTGTTCCTAAGTATGGGATTGCTGATAATAAATTAGTAATTACTGTTGCACCTCAAAAAGATATTTGGCCTCAGGGTAACACATATCCTATAAATGCAGTTGCTATAACTAAAAATAAATTCACTGTACCAATTATTCAGGTATGTATATATATATATATATAAGATCCATAGTAAATTCCCCGTCCTACATGTAAGTAAATACAAATAAAAAATATAGATGCTCCATTTGCGTGTAAGGTTCGGATAATTCAACCATTATTTACGTCTCGGCAGATGTGTACTACACTACTGAATGCTATTTCAATATTTGATGTATAATGTATAGCTAAAAATAGTCTAGTTACGATTTGAATTACCAAACATAACCCTAATAGGGATCAAAAATTTCATCAAAATGAAATATTTGTTGGGGCAGGTAAGTCAATTAAAGAGTTATTAATAATTTTAATTAAAGGATGTCTTAATCGTAAGGGTTTATTCATTAGTAATTATCTTATTTTACGAATAGGTCCCTGATTAATATTGGTGATTTTAACAACTGCTAGTAGTGCTAAAAATAAATAAATTATTATTATTATTGTAATAATGAATGTTGGTCTATTATATAATTTTTCTAAAGATATTGTTATTTCTTGATAATTGATTGAATTATCAATATTTATAGTTTCGGTGTTTTTGAAAAAGTCTATAAATATAGATATATCTAGAATAATTAATATTAATATGATAAATACTCACATTATTAATGTAATAATTATAGTGATTGATTTAGGCTGAAATATTTCGTTTGATGCAATTCTTGTAATGTAAATAAATAATACTAGTATACCACCAAGAAATGTTAAAAATAAAATATATGATAATCAATATCTTTCTATTATTGTTCCTGTTATTAATCCAACTAGGAAGGTTTGAAGGATAATAAAAAGCATTATTGATATTGGGTGTCTTAATTTAATAAAATTAATATTTATTACATTTGATAATGATATAATTATTATTTTGATCATTTCAGGGGTTAGTTTATTTAAAATACCGGTTTTGGGGACCGATGATGGAAGCTTTTCCACCTCTGAAGTTTTAAAAGTGGGGGCTGGACTTATTTCCGGTTTACAAGACCGGCGTTTTTTTTAAACTATTAAAACTAATGTTTATATTCTCTATTTTTACTTCTTAATTGCTTTATTTTGCTGGTGTTTATGTTTTTTCTTCTAAACATAAACATTTATTAATGGTTCTTTTGAGATTAGAATATATTGTTCTTTCTTTATTTATGTTAGTTATTGTTTTTCTTATTGAGTTTGATTATGATTATTTTTTTCCTGTTATTTTTTTAGTTTTTTCTGTTTGTGAGGGTGCTTTAGGTCTTTCTATTTTAGTTTCAATAATTCGTTCTCATGGTAATGATTTTTTTAATTCTTTTGGTTTATCTTTATGTTAAAGTATTTATTTATAACTATTTTTTTGATCCCTCTTTGTTTATTAAATAATTGTTGATGGTTGGTTCATTCTTTAATGTTTCTGTCGGGTTTTGTTTTTATAATTTGTGTTTATTCATATGCTGATTTGAATATAATTAGATATTATTTTGGTATTGATTATTTTTCTTTTAGTTTAATTTTACTTAGTTTTTGGATTTGTTCTTTAATAATCACTGCTAGAGGTTCAGTTTATTTAAGTTCATATCATTCTAATTTTTTTGTTTTTATGGTTTTGATTTTAATAATTATGCTTTATTGTTCATTTGCTAGATTAAGTCTTCTTTCTTTTTATATTTTTTTTGAGGCTAGATTAGTTCCTACTTTACTTTTAATTTTGGGTTGGGGTTATCAACCTGAGCGTTTGCAGGCTGGTGTTTATTTAATTTTTTATACTTTGGTTGCTAGATTACCTTTATTATTAGTTTTATTTAAGGTTTATGATTTTTCTAATACTTTATATTTTCCTTTATTGGTTGATTTTGGTTCTTATTATTTTATGTTTTATGTATTTATAATTTTGGCTTTTTTAGTTGAGATACCTATGTTTTTGGTTCATTTATGACTTCCTAAGGCTCATGTAGAGGCCCCTATTTCAGGTAGAATAATTCTTGCTGGTGTTTTATTAACGTTAGGTGGTTATGGTATTTTTCGTGTTATAAAGGTTATTTCTTATTTGGGTTTAAAGTTTAATTATTTTTGATTGTCTTGTCTGGGGGTGTTATTGTAAGATTTATTTGTTTTCGTCAGGTTGATTTAAAGTCTTTAATTGCATATTCTTATGTTGCTCATAAAAGAATGGTTATTGGTGGATTGATGACTATGAATTGATGAGGTTGTGTAGGTTCTCTTTCTCTAATGGTTGGTCATGGTTTATGTTCTTCTGGTTTATTTTGTTTATCTAATATTATTTATGAACGTTTAGGTAGACGAAGATTATTAATTAACAAGGGTATAATTAATTTGATGCCAAGAATGGCTTTATGATGATTTCTTTTAAGATCATCAAATATGGCTGCTCCTCCTTCTTTAAATTTAGTAGGTGAAATTAGATTATTAAATAGAATTATATCTTGATCTTCTTTTAGATTCTTTGCTTTGATTTTTTTATCTTTTTTTAGAGCTGTTTATACTTTGTATATATATTCTTATTCTCAGCATGGGAATTACTATTCTGGTGTTTATACTTGTTCTCTTGGTTATTTTCGTGAATATCATCTTTTACTTTTACATTGATTGCCTTTAAATATTCTCTGTTTAAAGGGTGAATATTTCTTTGTTTAGTTTGCTTAAGTATTTTAATTAAAAATATTGTTTTGTGGAATCAATGATATGAAGTTTTTCATCTTAGGCCGTGAATTTATTTTCTATTTGTTCTTTGAGTTTTTTTTCTTTGTTTATTTCGAGAACTATAATTTTTATTTTAGGTATTTATTATTTAATAATTGATTATAGAGTTTTTGTTGAGTGAGAGCTTTTCAATTTAAATGGTTCTATAGTTGTTATAACTTTAATTTTGGATTGAATATCTCTTATTTTTATATCTTTTGTTATATATATTTCTTCTTTGGTTATTTATTATAGAGAGGATTATATATCTGGTGAAAAGAATATAAATCGTTTTATTATTATTGTTTTAATATTTATTCTTTCTATAGGTTTTTTAATTATTAGTCCTAATTTAATTAGAATTTTATTAGGTTGAGATGGTTTAGGTTTAGTTTCTTATTGTTTAGTTATTTATTATCAAAATGTAAAATCTTATAGTGCTGGTATATTAACTGCACTTTCTAATCGTATTGGTGATGTTGCTATTTTAATTTCTATTGCATGAATGTTAAATTTTGGTGGTTGAAATTATATTTATTATTATGATTTTATTTCTAATTCTTTTGAAATACAGCTCATTACTATATTAATTGTTTTAGCAGCTATAACTAAGAGAGCTCAGATTCCTTTCTCTTCATGACTTCCTGCTGCTATAGCAGCTCCTACTCCTGTTTCTGCTTTAGTTCATTCTTCTACTCTTGTTACTGCTGGTGTTTATTTATTAATTCGTTTTAGACCAATATTGGATACTTATAATTGTGGTTGATTTTTACTTTTAATTGGTTGTATAACTATATTTAAGGCTGGATTGGGCGCTAATTTTGAGTTTGATTTAAAGAAGATTATTGCTCTTTCTACTTTAAGACAACTTGGTTTAATAATAAGAATTTTGGCTATAGGTTATCCAAAGCTTGCATTTTTTCATTTATTGGCTCATGCTTTATTTAAGGCATTATTATTTATATGTGCAGGTTCAATAATTCATAATTTGAAGGATTCTCAGGATATTCGTTTTATAGGATCAATTGTTAATTTCATACCTTTAACTTCAGTTTGTTTTAATGTTTCTAGTTTATCTTTGTGTGGAATACCTTTTTTAGCGGGATTTTATTCAAAGGATTTAATTCTTGAGATGGTTTGTTTAAGATGAATTAATTGTTTAATTTTTTTTCTTTATTGTTTTTCTACTGGTTTAACTGCTTCTTATTCTTTTCGTTTGTTTTATTATTCAATATCTGGTGATAATAATTTTTATTCTAGATTTTCTTTTGATGATAAGGGTTATTATATTTCATTTGGAATAAGTGGTCTATTGTTTGTTGCTGTTTTTGGTGGTAGTCTTTTATCTTGATTAATTTTTCCTATTCCTCATGTGATTGCTTTACCTTATTATTTAAAGTTTTTAACTATTACAGTTGTTATTTTAGGTGCTTATTTAGGTTATCTTATTTCTAATTTTGATTTTTCTCATAATTTATTTTCTTTAAGTATACTTTCTTTTGTTAGATTTGCTGGTTCTATATGATTTATACCTTTTCTTTCAACTAAGTTTATTAGATATATTCCTTTAAAAATAGGTTATTATTCATCTAAGTCATTTGATTATGGTTGAGGTGAATTACTTGGTGGTCAAGGTTTATATAGATTATTTATTTATTTAATTGGTTATATTCAAGGTTGATATGATTCTAATTTCAAGATTTATCTTTTAACTTTTATTTTTTGAATATTTATTTTGGTAATATTGTTTTTCGTTTACTTAAATAGCTTATAATTAGAGCGTGACACTGAAGATGTTAAGGAAGTATTTTTACTTTTAAGTATTTATAAATATAGATATATTATTTTTACAGTGAAAATGTAATGTTTTATTTAAACTATATAAATTTTAGAAATGTTAACGGAGTTTAACCGCTAATATAAAAAGTTAGCAGCTTTCATATTGGCTTTACATTTCCTTAATTGGAACTATTATAGTTCAATTATATTATTAACAGTAATACGCCTCTTTTTGGCTTCAATTAATAAGAATAAGGGTAGTACATACCAATCTTCCAGGTCGAAACTGACTGCAATATTTCGCTTCTTATTCTATTTAAGGTTGATTGATAATATCAATACTTTTTGAATGCAACCCAAATGTTATATTTAACTACAACCCTTTATTCTGCTCATTGTAATGCTCCTTGGTTTCATTCATGGTATAGTCCTCCTAATAGAACTAGAATAAAAAATATTGTTGATACTGTTCAGATTATAATGTCTGAAGTTTTAAAAATAATTACAATTGGTAGAATTAGTGCAATTTCTACATCAAAAATTAAAAAGATTACTGCGATTAGGAAGAATCGTATTGAGAATGGTATTCATGCTGATCTTTTTGGATCAAACCCACATTCAAATGGTGATCTTTTTTCTCGATCATTAATTAATTTTTTTGATAGTGTTGTTGCCAGGATTATAACAATTATTGGAATAATAAATCTAATGAAAACTCTTGTTGATAGAATTAGAATTGTTTTTCTTGATTTATATCAAGCTTTCTGATTGGAAGTCAAATGTACTATTTTTACTAGAAAAACAATTATCTACCTCATCAATAAATAGAGATATATAAGAATAATCATACTACGTCTACGAAGTGTCAGTATCATGCTGCTGCTTCAAATCCAAAGTGATGTCTTGGTGAAAATTGATTTATTGAGTGTCGAAGTAGACATGTTGATAAAAAGATTGTTCCAATAATTACGTGTAAACCATGGAATCCTGTTGCAACAAAGAATGTTGATCCATAAACTGCATCTGCAATGGTAAAAGGTGCTTCTCAATATTCATATGCTGGAAGTATTGTAAAGTATAGTCCTAATAACACTGTGAAGAATAATCCTTGTAGTGCTTGAGTATGATTAGATTCCATTAAACTATGATGTGCTCTTGTTACTGTTACTCCTGATGCTAAAAGAATAGCTGTATTAAGTAATGGAATTTAATAGGGTTAAAGGGTTGAATTCCTATTGGAGGTCATAGTATTCCTAGTTCAATTGTTGGTGCTAATCTTCTTCTAAAGAATGCTCAAAAAAAAGAAACGAAAAATAATACCTCTGATGCAATAAATAAAATTATTCCTCATCGTAATCCAATTGATACAAATCCTGTATGTAATCCTTGATATGTTCCTTCTTGTACTACATCTCGTCATCATTGAATTATAGTTAGTAGAGTAATTCCAAATCCAATTATGAATATGTTAATATTAAATAGGTGGAATCATTTTGCTAGTCCTGATACTAGGACTATTGCTCCAATTGCTCTTGTTAATGGTCAAGGTCTATAGTCTACTAAGTGGAATGGGTGGTTTGAGTGAGTTGTTAACATAGGTTTAATATACTTCTCTAGAATATAGAGTTCTTAGAATTGAGAAAACATAGGCTTGAATTATTGCTACTGCTGATTCTAGAATTAATAGAAGTATTTGTCCAATAATTAGTAATGAGATTAAGTTTATTGCTATAGATGGTCCTGTGTTTCCTAATAAGGTTAATAATAAGTGTCCTGCAATTATATTTGCTGCCAACCGTACTGCTAATGTACCTGGTCGAATAACATTACTAATTGTTTCAATTAGTACTATAAATGATATTAATGCAGGTGGTGTACCTTGTGGTACAAGGTGTGTAAATATATGATTAGTATGGTTAATTCATCCAAATAATATAAATCTTAGCCATATAGGTAGGGCAATTGCAAATGTTAATGCTAAATGTCTTGTTCTAGTAAAAATATAAGGGAATAATCCTATGAAATTGTTAAATAATATTATAATAAAAATTGAGATGAAAATGAATGTTGTTCCATTAAATGATTTTGGTCCAAGAAGTGTTTTAAATTCATTATGTAAGGTTAAATTTAGTTTATTTCAGATAATGTTAATTCGTGATGGTGTAAGTCAAAATAGTGATGGGATTAATAATAGTCCTAGAAATGTTCTAGTTCAATTTAATGATAAATTAAGGATGTTAGTTGATGGGTCAGATGTTGAGAATAGATTTGTTATCATTTTCAATTTAAGTTTTTTATTTCAATTGTTCCTTTTTCTGCTCTTTTAATAAGGTTAGGTTTAAATGAGAAGAAGTTTATTTGATTAAACAAGATTAATGTAGCTGAAAATATAATGAATAGTGAGAATCATATAAGAGGGGATATTTGAGGGATTTGGATATAATTTCCCCATCAGAAGTAGTCGTTAATTTACTATTATTTGGTTTAAGAGACCATTACTTACTTTCAGTCATCTGATGAATTTCAAGGTGTACTAATTTTTTTAGTTACTTTAGATTGACACTCTAATGTTATTTATTTTAACTAACTCCTTAAATTATCTTAGATAATCACTTAATAAATAAATTTACTGAAGTTCTTTCAATTACAATTGGTATAAATCTGTGGTTTGCTCCACAGATTTCTGAGCATTGTCCAAAGAATAATCCAGGTCGATTTATTGTGAATGTTCCTTGATTTAACCGACCTGGCGTTGCATCAATTTTAACCCCTAATGCAGGAACTGCTCATGAGTGTAGAACATCTGATGCTCTTGTTAATACTCGTACTTCTGTATTTATTGGTAGGATTGTTCGGTTATCTGCATCTAGTAGTCGGAATCCATCATTTTCTAGGTCTTGTTCTGGTGTTATATAAGTGTCAAATTCTACGTCTATGAAGTCTGAATATTCATATCTTCAATATCATTGTCGTCCAATGGTTTTAATTGTAATTATTGCATCTACTGAATCATCAAGTAAATATAATAGTCGTAATGATGGAAGGGCAATAAAAATTAATGTAATTGCAGGTAAAGCTGTTCAGATTGTTTCAATTAAATGTCCATGAAGTATATTACGGTTAGTATAGGCAATAAATAATATATAACTTAGGGCATAACCTACAATTACTGTAATTAATAATAATACGACCATAGTATGATCATGAAAGAATGATAATTGCTCCATTAATGATGAAGCTCCATCTTGAAGAGATAAATTTGATCATGTTGCCATTAATAAATATTTTCTAATAAAAGGTCAAACCTTTATTTGTAGAGCTTAAATCTACTGCACTAATCTGCCATATTAGAATCTAGAGATTAATGGTAATTCTGAGTAACTATGTTCTGCAGGAGGGTTATTTTGTAGTCATTCTGTTGATCTTCTTATGTTAGCTCTAAATATAATTGCTCGGTTTGTAATCATTCTTTCTCATATAATTACAATGAATATAATGATTCCTACAATAGAAATTGTAGACCCAATTCTTGATACTACGTTTCATGATGTATATGCGTCTGGGTAGTCAGAGTATCGTCGAGGTATTCCTGCTAATCCTAGGAAGTGTTGAGGAAAGAATGTTAAATTTACTCCAATGAATATAATTGTAAATTGGATTTTTAATCATGTATTATTTATAGTTAATCCTGTAAATAGTGGATATCATTGAATGACACCTCCTATAATTGCAAATACTGCTCCTATAGATAATACATAATATTAGATAAACAAAATAAACCAGAAGAACATAAACCATGACCAACCATTAGAGAAAGAGAACCTACACAACCTCATCAATTCATAGTCATCAATCCACCAATAACCATTCTTATATGAGCAACAGAAGAATATGCAATTAAAGACTTTAAATCAACCTGACGAAAACAAATAAATCTTACAATAACACCCCCAGATAAACCTAAAGACAATCAAAAATAATTAAACTTTAAACGCAAATAAGAAATAACCTTTATAACACGAAAAATACCATAACCACCTAACTTTAATAAAACACCAGCAAGAATTATTCTACCTGAAATAGGGGCCTCTACATGAGCCTTAGGAAGTCATAAATGAACCAAAAACATAGGTATCTTAACTAAAAAAGCCAAAATTATAAATACATAAAACATAAAATAATAAGAACCAAAATCAACCAATAAAGGAAAATATAAAGTATTAGAAAAATCATAAACCTTAAATAAAACTAATAATAAAGGTAATCTAGCAACCAAAGTATAAAAAATTAAATAAACACCAGCCTGCAAACGCTCAGGTTGATAACCCCAACCCAAAATTAAAAGTAAAGTAGGAACTAATCTAGCCTCAAAAAAAATATAAAAAGAAAGAAGACTTAATCTAGCAAATGAACAATAAAGCATAATTATTAAAATCAAAACCATAAAAACAAAAAAATTAGAATGATATGAACTTAAATAAACTGAACCTCTAGCAGTGATTATTAAAGAACAAATCCAAAAACTAAGTAAAATTAAACTAAAAGAAAAATAATCAATACCAAAATAATATCTAATTATATTCAAATCAGCATATGAATAAACACAAATTATAAAAACAAAACCCGACAGAAACATTAAAGAATGAACCAACCATCAACAATTATTTAATAAACAAAGAGGGATCAAAAAAATAGTTATAAATAAATACTTTAACATAAAGATAAACCAAAAGAATTAAAAAAATCATTACCATGAGAACGAATTATTGAAACTAAAATAGAAAGACCTAAAGCACCCTCACAAACAGAAAAAACTAAAAAAATAACAGGAAAAAAATAATCATAATCAAACTCAATAAGAAAAACAATAACTAACATAAATAAAGAAAGAACAATATATTCTAATCTCAAAAGAACCATTAATAAATGTTTATGTTTAGAAGAAAAAACATAAACACCAGCAAAATAAAGCAATTAAGAAGTAAAAATAGAGAATATAAACATTAGTTTTAATAGTTTAAAAAAAACGCCGGTCTTGTAAACCGGAAATAAGTCCAGCCCCCACTTTTAAAACTTCAGAGGTGGAAAAGCTTCCATCATCGGTCCCCAAAACCGGTATTTTAAATAAACTAACCCCTGAAATGATCAAAATAATAATTATATCATTATCAAATGTAATAAATATTAATTTTATTAAATTAAGACACCCAATATCAATAATGCTTTTTATTATCCTTCAAACCTTCCTAGTTGGATTAATAACAGGAACAATAATAGAAAGATATTGATTATCATATATTTTATTTTTAACATTTCTTGGTGGTATACTAGTATTATTTATTTACATTACAAGAATTGCATCAAACGAAATATTTCAGCCTAAATCAATCACTATAATTATTACATTAATAATGTGAGTATTTATCATATTAATATTAATTATTCTAGATATATCTATATTTATAGACTTTTTCAAAAACACCGAAACTATAAATATTGATAATTCAATCAATTATCAAGAAATAACAATATCTTTAGAAAAATTATATAATAGACCAACATTCATTATTACAATAATAATAATAATTTATTTATTTTTAGCACTACTAGCAGTTGTTAAAATCACCAATATTAATCAGGGACCTATTCGTAAAATAAGATAATTACTAATGAATAAACCCTTACGATTAAGACATCCTTTAATTAAAATTATTAATAACTCTTTAATTGACTTACCTGCCCCAACAAATATTTCATTTTGATGAAATTTTGGATCCCTATTAGGGTTATGTTTGGTAATTCAAATCGTAACTGGACTATTTTTAGCTATACATTATACATCAAATATTGAAATAGCATTCAGTAGTGTAGTACACATCTGCCGAGACGTAAATAATGGTTGAATTATCCGAACCTTACACGCAAATGGAGCATCTAAATTTTTTATTTGTATTTACTTACATGTAGGACGGGGAATTTACTATGGATCTGATATATATATACATACCTGAATAATTGGTACAGTGATTTTATTTTTAGTTATAGCAACTGCATTTATAGGATATGTCTTACCCTGAGGCCAAATATCTTTTTGAGGTGCAACAGTAATTACTAATTTATTATCAGCAATCCCATACTTAGGAACAGATTTAGTCCAATGAGTATGAGGAGGATTCGCTGTTGATAATGCAACATTAAATCGATTCTTCACATTCCATTTTGTATTACCATTTATTATTGCTGCTATAGCAGCAATTCATTTATTTTTTCTTAACCAAACAGGATCTAATAATCCTCTTGGACTAAATGGAGATATTGAAAAAATTCCATTCCATCCATACTTTACCTTTAAGGATTCTATTACATTTGTAATAATAACATCATTATTAATTATACTATGTTTAATTAATCCTTACCTATTAGGAGATCCAGATAACTTTGTACCTGCCAACCCATTAGTAACACCAGTTCACATTCAACCAGAATGATATTTCCTATTTGCATATGCAATTCTACGATCTATCCCTAATAAGTTAGGAGGTGTTATTGCATTATTTTTATCAATTAGAATCTTAATAATTTTACCATTTTATAATAAAACACCATTCCGAGGCATTCAATTTTACCCTATTAATCAAATTTTATTCTGAATTATAGTAGTTGTTGTATGCTTACTAATGTGAATTGGTAAACGACCTGTTGAAGAACCTTATATTATAACAGGTCAAATCTTAACAATTATTTACTTCACATATTTCTTAATTAATGTCCATGTCGCAAACGCATGAGATAAATTAATTAAGGAATAAAGTTAATTAGCTTAGGAAAAGCATATGTTTTGAAAACATAAAATTAGAAGTTTAACTCTTCTATTAACTTTTCTCCAAAGATTTCACTAAACAAATGAGATAAATAAAATCTTTAAACCAACAAAGAAAATAAAAAAATTCAAAGATAAAGGTAAAAAACTTTTTCAAGCTAAGTACATTAATTTATCATAACGGAACCGTGGTAATGTTCCACGAACCCAAATAAAACCAAAAGATGTAATTGCAAGCTTAATAAAAAATATAAAAGAATAAAAATCACCGCCCAAAAAAATTAAAGCCAATAACATTCTTATGAAGACAATTCTAGTATATTCAGCTAAAAAAATTAAAGTAAAACCACCCGCACCATACTCAATATTAAATCCTGAAACTAACTCAGATTCCCCTTCAGCAAAATCAAAAGGAGTACGATTAGTTTCAGCTAAGCAAGAAGCAAAACAAGCTAAAGCTAAAGGAAAAGAAATAATAATAAATCAACAATAAAGCTGATAGTTTATAGAATCAAACATATTAAAACTACCAATTAAAATAATTAAAGACAATAAAATTAAAGCTAAACTAACTTCATAAGAAATTGTTTGAGCAACAGAACGAAGAGAACCTAATAATGAATAATTTGAATTAGAAGATCAACCAGCAATTATAACAGTATAAACACCTAATCTAGTACAACATAAAAAAAATAAAAATCCATAAGAAAAAGAACACATATAAGTTAAATAAGGAAAAATTACTCAAACGGCTAAAGAAATCATTAAATTAAAAACAGGGGAAAAATAATAAAGTAGGTAATTAAATATAATAGGAATTGGCTGCTCCTTACAAATTAACTTAATAGCATCTCTAAATGGCTGAGGAATTCCAACAAAACCTACCTTATCTGGACCCTTTCGAATCTGAATATAACCTAAAACCTTACGCTCTAATAAAGTTAAAAAGGCAACACTAATTAAAACACAAATAACCAATAAAAGAAAATTCAAAATAAATATAAATAAATCATAAAGTATCAATACTATTTGTAGAAAAAATCTACATAAATGAATTCTAAATTCAACACATTAATCTGTCAAAATAGTAAATAAACTAATATTAATCAATATAACAAAAAATATTTTAACCATATGGTCCTTTCGTACTAATATGGATTAACAATCTTAGGATAGAAACCGACCTGGCTCACGCCGGTCTGAACTCAGATCATGTAAGAATTTAAAGGTCGAACAGACCTAATCATTGGGCTCCTGCACCCAAAATTTTTCTTAATCCAACATCGAGGTCGCAATCTGCTTTGTCGATATGAGCTCTCAAAAACAATTACGCTGTTATCCCTAAGGTAACTTAATCTTATGATCATAAATTATGGATCAAAATAGAGTTTATCTATTCTTCATGTCACCCCAACAAAACATCATCATTAAATATAGAAAGACAAACAAAAAACTATATAAAAGTAAAATGTTAAGCTCTATAGGGTCTTCTCGTCCTAAAGAAGAATTTAAGCCTTTTGACTCAAAAGTTAAATTCAAAAATTTATTAAGAGACAGTTGATTTCTCATCAAGCCATTCATTCCAGCCACTAATTAAGAGACTAATGATTATGCTACCTTTGCACGGTCAAAATACCGCGGCTCTTTAAAAATACGCTCAGTGAGCAGGCCAGACCTCAAAATATAAACAAGAGGACATGTTTTTGATAAACAGGCGGAAATCAATTTTGCCTAGTTCCTTATAATAAGTTCACAAGGTAAAAATTTCATACAAATAAATATACTAATTCTATCATTATTACAAAAATTTTAAAATTAAATTAATAATCTTAATAAAAAACCTAAAATATTTATAAAATCAAAATAAAAAATAATGAACTAAAACGTAATCTTAAAGATAGCTGGTTTAAAGCTTACTATTATATTTCTATAAAATAAATTATAGGTTATTAACTTCAAAGCTTATCCCTTAAAGAATAAATAAGTTAATATTTTTACTTAAAAAATTAAATAAAAACAAATAACTTTAAAAAATTAAATTTTTTCTTAAGAAACTAGATATCTTGGGAAACGATTAACATCTCATTTCTATAAATAATTTAATAATAATTATGATACATTAACTATAAATTATTTATAAATCAACCCAAATCGAGACAAGTAAAATAAATACTAAAATTTTGATAACCCCTGATACAAAAGGTACAATAAATAAAATCTACTTAAAAAAATTTAAAATAATATTTCATAAAACACTTACATTACCAATAAACTATAATTTAAAAAATCAATTCTATAAAATATACTAAGACAAAAATACAATAAAATTATTTATATTAAATAATTAAATAAACAAAAAATAAATATAATAAAATAAATAATCAAGATATCCTGATTTGCACAGAAAAATTTTCAGTGTAAATGAAACACTTTACTAATAAGTTATATCTTGAAACTCTTCCTAGATACACTTTCCAGTACATCTACTATGTTACGACTTATCTCATCTAAATTGAAGCTACTTTAAAATAAAATAGAATAATCAATAATGAGAGCGACGGGCGATGTGTACACATCTCAGAGCCAATATCAGTTAAATTAAATAAATTAAATTACTATCAAATCCACCTTCATTAACAGTATTTCACTATCAAATCCGTTATAAACAAAAATCTATTGTAACCCACCTCCTCTTAACTATAAGCTGCACCTTGACCTGAAATATTTTATAATTATAAATCTTAAGAATTATAACTCTAAAAAGATTCTCTGATAACGGAGATATACAAACAAATAAATTAAGTAGAGTAAATCGTGTATTATCAATCATGGGGTAGGTTCCTCTGAATGGAATGAGATACCGCCAAATTCTTTGGGTTTAAAGACCTTAACTAATAGTACCCTGGTAAATATAATTAACATTTAAAATAATAGGGTATCTAATCCTAGTTTATTATTTAAATTTCACAGATTCATAAAAAGGGCCACAAATAAATTTTAACATTTCACCTTACAAATTTATATTTCAACCCTAATAATATAAACAACTGTTTTAACCAATAATATTCACTTGTATTAATCGTATAACCGCAGATGCTGGCACGAATTATGCCGATACTAAATCAATTGCTAAATCCAAAATCACTTGATAATTAAATCAAATTACTGCAAAAAGAACATTTAGTCTAACAAAACTTACATATAATACAAAGAAAAAGTGAATAAACAAGCAAGAATAAAACTTTTAAAAATAAAAAATAAGAAAATTTTAAATCTATTAATTCAGGAAAAAATAAAAGATTCAAATATTTAAAGAAAAAAAAGAAAAAAACCACAAACATTAACAAAAAAAAAGAAACGCCCCTATGTATGACCACAACAACTAATCTATTATATATAATTAAAGATTAATATGGAACATGTATAGCAATAAATGTATTATATTCTTTCTTATTTAATCTTTCTTTTCACTAATAAATAAAAAAAGATTAAATAATATAATAAATATATTTTATACAATTATGTAATTTAATATAATATGTTATTAATATGAATTTTTTTTATATTAAGTTAACTTTCATATATATTAGTTAAATAATCTAATTATAGATAATTTACATAATTATATTATTATAATTAATATAATTATTTATATTAATTATATTATTTTATATTTAAATTAATAATTTTATTTATTATATCCAATTATAATAATATTAAATATTAAATTACATATTATTATATATATTATATTATAATAACCTATTTTAAGCTAAAAACATAAGTAGCTATTATCCTAGGTAAATAATTGCATTAAAATAATCAATTGATAATGGTAAGATGAACTTACAATACTTTAATTTCAATTAAATGTAATATATTAATATAAATTATTTATTATATATATATATATATATATATAAATAAAATGAGCAGGATAAATTAATCCTAATTAAACAAAATAATACATAAAAGAATTTCAAAAAAAACTTTCGATTTATATATTAAATAAATGAAGTGCCTGATTAAAGGGTTACCTTGATAGGGTAAATAAAGTAAATAAAATTACCTTCATTAAAATTACATAAGATAGAATTAAACTACCTCCTTTAGTATCAAAAACTAACGTGCATCATACACCTTAATGTAAAAAGGTAAGCTAAACAAGCTAATGGGTTCATACCCCATTTATAGAGGTATCAATCCTCTCCTTTTTAATGACCAACAACTCTACAAAACTTCTCTTCCTATCAACATTAATGATAGGAACGATCCTGTCCATTTCATCAAATTCCTGATTTGGGGTTTGAATAGGACTTGAGATCAACTTACTTTCATTTATTCCGCTCCTAACAAGAAGTAAAAATATAATAATAAATGAATCATCAATTAAATATTTTATTGTCCAAGCAATAGCATCGACAATATTATTATTTTCAATTTTGCTGATTCAAATAAAATATCCCATGGGATGGGAAACAGAATTTATCCCATCAATAATAATTAGATCTAGACTATTATTAAAGATTGGAGCTGCACCTTTCCATTTCTGATTTCCAGAAGTTATAGGAGCATCAAGATGAAATAATTATTTAACATTAATAACATGACAAAAAATCGCCCCAATAATGGACTTATCTTATTGTATTCAATTAAGAACTTTTATTTGAACAATTATTATCTTAAGAATTATTATTGGGGCAATAGGAGGTTTAAATCAAACATCCTTACGACAACTTTTAGCTTATTCATCAATCAGACATCTAGGTTGAATAATTAGATCATTAACAGTCAGAGAAAACATCTGAGAACTATACTTCATTATTTACCCACTATTAAGATTAATTATAGTTTTATTATTTAAGCAAATAAATTTATTTTTCATAAATCAAATTTATTCAGCCAGAAATATAAAAACCGAAATTAAATTCATAATATTCTTATCTTTATTATCTTTAGGTGGACTACCACCATTCCTTGGATTCTTACCAAAATGAATTGTAATACAATCATTAATAGAAAACAATATAACAACTATTATAACTATTATAGTTGTATTAACTACAATTACACTCTACTACTATATACGTATTAGATTCTCAGCTCTAATTATATCATACACAGAAAATTCGTGATCTATAAAGATAAAGTCCCAAAAATCAAGAATCATTCTTCCTATAACAGTAATAATTTCAACAATAGGATTGATTTCAACATCAACCTTAATTTCATTATACTAAGGACTTAAGTTAATCAAACTAATAACCTTCAAAGTTATAATTAAAAGAATAACCTTTTAGGCCTTAGTAAAATTTTACACCTCTAGAATTGCAGTCTAGAATCATAATTGAATATAAGACCTAAATATGATAAGAGAGAAAACATCTCATAAGTAGATTTACAGTCTACCACCTAAAATTCAGCCATCTTACCGCAAAAATGATTATTCTCAACAAACCATAAGGACATTGGTACTTTATACTTCATATTTGGAGCATGAGCAGGAATAGTAGGAACATCAATAAGAATACTTATTAGTGCTGAACTTGGCCAACCAGGATCTCTAATTGGGGATGACCAGATTTATAATGTTATTATTACAGCTCACGCATTCGTAATAATTTTCTTTATAGTAATACCTATTATAATTGGTGGATTTGGTAATTGACTTGTTCCACTAATAATTGGTGCACCAGATATAGCATTTCCACGAATAAATAATATAAGTTTTTGATTACTACCACCTTCACTAACCCTTCTTCTTACATCTTCTATAGTAGATAATGGTGCTGGTACAGGATGAACAGTTTACCCTCCTCTAGCAGGAGCTATTGCACACGGGGGTGCATCTGTAGATCTAGCTATTTTTTCACTGCACTTAGCAGGTGTATCATCTATTCTTGGTGCAGTGAATTTCATTACAACAGCAATTAATATACGATCAGAAAGTATAACTTTAGATCAAACACCTTTATTTGTATGATCTGTAGCTATTACAGCATTACTTCTCCTTCTTTCACTTCCAGTTTTAGCAGGAGCTATTACTATATTATTAACAGATCGAAATTTAAATACATCATTCTTTGACCCTGCAGGAGGGGGTGACCCAATTCTATATCAACATCTATTTTGATTCTTTGGACACCCAGAAGTTTATATTTTAATTCTACCGGGGTTCGGAATTATTTCACATATTGTATGTCAAGAAAGAGGAAAAATTGAATCATTTGGAACATTAGGTATAATTTATGCTATACTATCAATTGGACTAATAGGATTTATTGTATGAGCACATCATATATTTACAGTAGGAATGGATGTTGACATACGAGCATATTTTACATCAGCAACAATAATTATTGCTGTACCTACAGGAATTAAGGTATTTAGATGATTAGCTACATTATATGGAACTAAATTCAAGTTCAATCCACCATTATTATGAGCTCTAGGATTTATTTTCCTATTTACAATTGGTGGATTAACAGGATTAGTATTAGCAAATTCATCACTTGATATTGTATTACATGATACATATTATGTAGTAGCCCACTTTCATTATGTATTATCTATAGGAGCAGTATTTGCAATTATAGGAGGTGTCATTCAATGATATCCACTATTTACAGGATTAACTATAAATAATACATGATTAAAAATCCAATTTACAATTATATTCATTGGAGTAAATTTAACATTCTTTCCTCAACACTTCCTAGGTTTAGCAGGAATACCTCGACGATACTCTGACTACCCAGACGCATATACATCATGAAACGTAGTATCAAGAATTGGGTCTACAATTTCTATTGTAGGAATCATTATATTCATTGTAATTATATGAGAAAGAATGATTACAAACCGAGCAATTATATTTAGAGCTAACATAAGAAGATCAACAGAATGACTACAAAATAACCCTCCTGAAGAACATAGTTACTCAGAATTACCATTAATCTCTAGATTCTAATATGGCAGATTAGTGCAGTAGATTTAAGCTCTACAAATAAAGGTTTGACCTTTTATTAGAAAATATTTATTAATGGCAACATGATCAAATTTATCTCTTCAAGATGGAGCTTCACCATTAATGGAGCAATTATCATTCTTTCATGATTATACTATGGTCGTATTATTATTAATTACAGTAATTGTAGGTTATGCCCTAAGTTATATATTATTTATTGCCTATACTAACCGTAATATACTTCATGGACATTTAATTGAAACAATCTGAACAGCTTTACCAGCAATTACATTACATTACCTCTGATGCAATAAATAAAATTATTCCTCATCGTAATCCAATTGATACAAATACTGTATGTAATCCTTGATATGTTCCTTCTCGTACTACATCTCGTTATCATTGAATTATAGTTAGTAGGGTAATTCCAAATCCAATTATGAATAAGTTAATATTAAATAGGTGGAATCATTTTGCTAGTCCTGATACTAGTACTATTGCTCCAATTGCTCCTGTTAATGGTCAAGGTCTATAGTCTACTAAGTGGAATGGGTGGTTTGAGTGAGTTGTTAACATAGGTTTAATATACTTCTCTAGAATATAGAGTTCTTAGAATTGAGAAAACATAGGCTTGAATTATTGCTACTGCTGATTCTAGAATTAATAGAAGTATTTGTCCAATAATTAGTAATGAGATTAAGTTTATTGCTATAGATGGTCCTGTGTTTCCTAATAAGGTTAATGATAAGTGTCCTGCAATTATATTTGCTGCCAACCGTACTGCTAATGTACCTGGTCGAATAACATTACTAATTGTTTCAATTAGTACTATAAATGATATTAATGCAGGCGGTGTACCTTGTGGTACAAGGTGTGTAAATATATGATTAGTATGGTTAATTCATCCAAATAATATAAATCTTAGCCATATAGGTAGGGCAATTGCAAATGTTAATGCTAAATGTCTTGTTCTAGTAAAAATATAAGGGAATAATCCTATGAAATTGTTAAATAATATTATAATAAAAATTGAGATGAAAATGAATGTTGTTCCATTAAATGATTTTGGTCCAAGAAGTGTTTTAAATTCATTATGTAAGGTTAAATTTAGTTTATTTCAGATAATGTTAATTCGTGATGGTGTAAGTCAAAATAGTGATGGGATTAATAATAGTCCTAGAAATGTTCTAGTTCAATTTAATGATAAATTAAAGATGTTAGTTGATGGGTCAAATGTTGAGAATAGATTTGTTATCATTTTCAATTTAAGTTTTTTATTTCAATTGTTCCTTTTTCTGCTCTTTTAATAAGGTTAGGTTTAAATGAGAAGAAGTTTATTTGATTAAACAAGATTAATGTAGCTGAAAATATAATGAATAGTGAGAATCATATAAGAGGGGATATTTGAGGGATTTGGATATAATTTCCCCATCAGAAGTAGTCGTTAATTTACTATTATTTGGTTTAAGAGACCATTACTTACTTTCAGTCATCTGATGAATTTCAAGGTGTACTAATTTTTTTTAGTTACTTTAGATTGACACTCTAATGTTATTTATTTTAACTAACTCCTTAAATTATCTTAGATAATCACTTAATAAATAAATTTACTGAAGTTCTTTCAATTACAATTGGTATAAATCTGTGGTTTGCTCCACAGATTTCTGAGCATTGTCCAAAGAATAATCCAGGTCGATTTATTGTGAATGTTCCTTGATTTAACCGACCTGGCGTTGCATCAATTTTAACCCCTAATGCAGGAACTGCTCATGAGTGTAGAACATCTGATGCTCTTGTTAATACTCGTACTTCTGTATTTATTGGTCTAGTAGTCGGAATCCATCATTTTCTAGGTCTTGTTCTGGTGTTATATAAGTGTCAAATTCTACGTCTATGAAGTCTGAATATTCATATCTTCAATATCATTGTCGTCCAATGGTTTTAATTGTAATTATTGCATCTACTGAATCATCAAGTAAATATAATAGTCGTAATGATGGAAGGGCAATAAAAATTAATGTAATTGCTGGTAAAGCTGTTCAGATTGTTTCAATTAAATGTCCATGAAGTATATTACGGTTAGTATAGGCAATAAATAATATATAACTTAGGGCATAACCTACAATTACTGTAATTAATAATAATACGACCATAGTATGATCATGAAAGAATGATAATTGCTCCATTAATGGTGAAGCTCCATCTTGAAGAGATAAATTTGATCATGTTGCCATTAATAAATATTTTCTAATAAAAGGTCAAACCTTTATCTGTAGAGCTTAAATCTACTGCACTAATGTGCCATATTAGAATCTAGAGATTAATGGTAATTCTGAGTAACTATGTTCTGCAGGAGGGTTATTTTGTAATCATTCTGTTGATCTTCTTATGTTAGCTCTAAATATAATTGCTCGGTTTGTAATCATTCTTTCTCATATAATTACAATGAATATAATGATTCCTACAATAGAAATTGTAGACCCAATTCTTGATACTACGTTTCATGATGTATATGCGTCTGGGTAGTCAGAGTATCGTCGAGGTATTCCTGCTAATCCTAGGAAGTGTTGAGGAAAGAATGTTAAATTTACTCCAATGAATATAATTGTAAATTGGATTTTTAATCATGTATTATTTATAGTTAATCCTGTAAATAGTGGATATCATTGAATGACACCTCCTATAATTGCAAATACTGCTCCTATAGATAATACATAATGAAAGTGGGCTACTACATAATATGTATCATGTAACACAATATCAAGTGATGAATTTGCTAATACTAATCCTGTTAATCCACCAATTGTAAATAGGAAAATAAATCCTAGAGCTCATAATAATGGTGGATTGAACTTGAATTTAGTTCCATATAATGTAGCTAATCATCTAAATACCTTAATTCCTGTAGGTACAGCAATAATTATTGTTGCTGATGTAAAATATGCTCGTGTGTCAACATCCATTCCTACTGTAAATATATGATGTGCTCATACAATAAATCCTATTAGTCCAATTGATAGTATAGCATAAATTATACCTAATGTTCCTAATGATTCAATTTTTCCTCTTTCTTGACATACAATATGTGAAATAATTCCGAACCCCGGTAGAATTAAAATATAAACTTCTGGGTGTCCAAAGAATCAAAATAGATGTTGATATAGAATTGGGTCACCCCCTCCTGCAGGGTCAAAGAATGATGTATTTAAATTTCGATCTGTTAATAATATAGTAATAGCTCCTGCTAAAACTGGAAGTGAAAGAAGGAGAAGTAATGCTGTAATAGCTACAGATCATACAAATAAAGGTGTTTGATCTAAAGTTATACTTTCTGATCGTATATTAATTGCTGTTGTAATGAAATTCACTGCACCAAGAATAGATGATACACCTGCTAAGTGCAGTGAAAAAATAGCTAGATCTACAGATGCACCCCCGTGTGCAATAGCTCCTGCTAGAGGAGGGTAAACTGTTCATCCTGTACCAGCACCATTATCTACTATAGAAGATGTAAGAAGAAGGGTTAGTGAAGGTGGTAGTAATCAAAAACTTATATTATTTATTCGTGGAAACGCTATATCTGGTGCACCAATTATTAGTGGAACAAGTCAATTACCAAATCCACCAATTATAATAGGTATTACTATAAAGAAAATTATTATGAATGCGTGAGCTGTAATAATAACATTATAAATCTGGTCATCCCCAATTAGAGATCCGGGTTGGCCAAGTTCAGCACGAATAAGTATTCTTATTGATGTTCCTACTATTCCTGCTCATGCTCCAAATATGAAGTATAAAGTACCAATGTCCTTATGGTTTGTTGAGAATAATCATTTTTGCGGTAAGATGGCTGAATTTTAGGTGGTAGACTGTAAATCTACTTATGAGATGTTTTCTCTCTTATCATATTTAGGTCTTATATTCAATTATGATTCTAGACTGCAATTCTAGAGGTGTAAAATTTTACTAAGGCCTAAAAGATTATTCTTTTAATTATAACTTTGAAGGTTATTAGTTTGATTAACTTAAGTCCTTAGTATAATGAAATTAAGGTTGATGTTGAAATCAATCCTATTGTTGAAATTATTACTGTTATAGGAAGAATGATTCTTGATTTTTGGGACTTTATCTTTATAGATCACGAATTTTCTGTGTATGATATAATTAGAGCTGAGAATCTAATACGTATATAGTAGTAGAGTGTAATTGTAGTTAATACAACTATAATAGTTATAATAGTTGTTATATTGTTTTCTATTAATGATTGTATTACAATTCATTTTGGTAAGAATCCAAGGAATGGTGGTAGTCCACCTAAAGATAATAAAGATAAGAATATTATGAATTTAATTTCGGCTTTTATATTTCTGGCTGAATAAATTTGATTTATGAAAAATAAATTTATTTGCTTAAATAATAAAACTATAATTAATCTTAATAGTGAGTAAATAATGAAGTATAGTTCTCAGATGTTTTCTCTGACTGTTAATGATCTAATTATTCAACCTAGATGTCTGATTGATGAATATGCTAAAAGTTGTCGTAAGGATGTTTGATTTAAACCTCCTATTGCCCCAATAATAATTCTTAAGATAATAATTGTTCAAATAAAAGTTCTTAATTGAATACAATAAGATAAGACCATTATTGGGGCGATTTTTTGTCATGTTATTAATGTTAAATAATTATTTCATCTTGATGCTCCTATAACTTCTGGAAATCAGAAATGGAAAGGTGCAGCTCCAATCTTTAATAATAGTCTAGATCTAATTATTATTGATGGGATAAATTCTGTTTCCCATCCCATGGGATATTTTATTTGAATCAGCAAAATTGAAAATAATAATATTGTCGATGCTATTGCTTGGACAATAAAATATTTAATTGATGATTCATTTATTATTATATTTTTATTTCTTGTTAGGAGCGGAATAAATGAAAGTAAGTTGATCTCAAGTCCTATTCAAACCCCAAATCAGGAATTTGATGAAATGGACAGGATCGTTCCTATCATTAATGTTGATAGGAAGAGAAGTTTTGTAGAGTTGTTGGTCATTAAAAAGGAGAGGATTGATACCTCTATAAATGGGGTATGAACCCATTAGCTTCTTTAGCTTACCTTTTTACATTAAGGTGTATGATGCACGTTAGTTTTTGATACTAAAGGAGGTAGTTTAATTCTATCTTATGTAATTTTAATGAAGGTAATTTTATTTACTTTATTTACCCTATCAAGGTAACCCTTTAATCAGGCACTTCATTTATTTAATATATAAATCGAAAGTTTTTTTTTGAAATTCTTTTATGTATTATTTTGTTTAATTAGGATTAATTTATCATGCTCATTTTATTTTGTATATATATATATATAATAAATAATTTATATTAAAATATTACATTTAATTGAAATTAAAGTATTATAAGTTCATCTTACCATTATCAATTGATTATTTTAATGCAATTATTTACCTAGGATTATAGCTACTTATGTTTTTAGCTTAAAATAGGTTATTATAATATAATATATATAATAATATGTAATTTAATATTTAATATTATTATAATAGGATATAATAAATAAAATTATTAATTTAAATATAAAATATTATAATTAATATAAATAATTATATTAATTATAATAATATAATTATGTAAATTATCTATAATTAGTTTATTTAACTAATATATATGAAAGTTAACTTAATATAAAAAAAGAATTCATATTAATAACATATTATATTAAATTACATAATTGTATAAAATATATTTATTATATTATTTAATCTTTCTTTATTTATTAGTGAAAAGAAAGATTAAATAAGAAAGAATATAATACATTTATTGCTATACATGTTCCATATTAATCTATAATTATATATAATAGAGAAGTTGTTGTGGTCATACATAGGGGCGTTTCTTTTTTTTGTTAATGTTTGTGGTTTTTTTCTTTTTTTTTCTTTAAATATTTGAATCTTTTATTTTTTCCTGAATTAATAGATTTAAAATTTTCTTATTTTTTATTTTTAAAAGTTTTATTCTTGCTTGTTTATTCACTTTTTCTTTGTATTATATGTAAGTTTTGTTAGACTAAATGTTCTTTTTGCAGTAATTTGATTTAATTATCAAGTGATTTTGGATTTAGCAATTGATTTAGTATCGGCATAATTCGTGCCAGCAGCCGCGGTTATACGATTGATACAAGTGAATATTATTGGTTAAAACAGTTGTTTATATTATTAGGGTTGAAATATAAATTTGTAAGGTGAAATGTTAAAATTTATTTGTGGCCCTTTTTATGAATCTGTGAAATTTAAATAATAAACTAGGATTAGATACCCTATTATTTTAAATGTTAATTATATTTACCAGGGTACTATTAGTTTAGGTCTTTAAACCCAAAGAATCTCATTCCATTCAGAGGAACCTACCCCATGATTGATAATACACGACTTACTCTATTTAATTTATTTGTTTGTATATCTCCGTTATCAGAGAATCTTTTTAGAGTTATAATTCTCAAGATTTATAATTATAAAATATTTCAGGTCAAGGTGCAGCTTATAGTGAAGAGGAGGTGGGTTACAATAGATTTTTGTTTATAACGGATTTGATAGTGAATTACTGTTAATGAAGGTGGATTTGATAGTAATTTAATTTATTTAATTTAACTGATATTGGCTCTGAGATGTGTACACATCGCCCGTCGCTCTCATTATTGATTATTCTATTTTATTTTAAAGTAGCTTCAATTTAGATGAGATAAGTCGTAACATAGTAGATGTACTGGAAAGTGTATTTAGGAAGAGTTTCAAGATATAACTTATTAGTAAAGTGTTTCATTTACACTGAAAATTTTTCTGTGCAAATCAGGATATCTTGATTATTTATTTTATTATATTTATTTTTTGTTTATTTAATTATTTAATATAAATAATTTTATTGTATTTTTGTCTTAGTATATTTTATAGAATTGATTTTTTAAATTATAGTTTATTGGTAATGTAAGTGTTTTATGAAATATTATTTTAAATTTTTTTAAGTAGATTTTATTTATTGTACCTTTTGTATCAGGGTTTATCAAAATTTTAGTATTTATTTTACTTGTCTCGAATTGGGTTGATTTATAAATAATTTATAGTTAATGTATCATAATTATTATTAAATTATTTATAGAAATGAGATGTTAATCGTTTCCCAAGATATCTAGTTTCTTAAGAAAAAATTTAATTTTTTAAAGTTATTTGTTTTTATTTAATTTTTTAAGTAAAAATATTAACTTATTTATTCTTTAAGGGATAAGCTTTGAAGTTAATAACCTATAATTTATGTTATAGAAATATAATAGTAAGCTTTAAACCAGCTATCTTTAAGATTACATTTTAGTTCATTATTTTTTATTTTGATTTTATAAATATTTTAGGTTTTTTATTAAGATTATTAATTTAATTTTAAAATTTTTGTAATAATGATAGAATTAGTATATTTATTTGTATGAAATTTTTACCTTGTGAACTTATTATAAGGAACTAGGCAAAATTGATTTCCGCCTGTTTATCAAAAACATGTCCTCTTGTTTATATTTTGAGGTCTGGCCTGCTCACTGAGCGTATTTTTAAAGAGCCGCGGTATTTTGACCGTGCAAAGGTAGCATAATCATTAGTCTCTTAATTAGTGGCTGGAATGAATGGCTTGACGAGAAATCAACTGTCTCTTAATAAATTTTTGAATTTAACTTTTGAGTCAAAAGGCTTAAATTCTTCTTTAGAACGAGAAGACCCTATAGAGCTTGACATTTTACTTTTATATAGTTTTTTGTTGTCTTTCTATATTTAATGATGATGTTTTGTTGGGGTGACATGAAGAATAGATAAACTCTTCATTATTATATCATTTATTTATGTTTGTTATTTTGATCCATAATTTATGATCATAAGATTAAGTTACCTTAGGGATAACAGCGTAATTGTTTTTGAGAGCTCATATCGACAAAGCAGATTGCGACCTCCATGTTGGATTAAGAAAAATTTTGGGTGCAGGAGCCCAATGATTAGGTCTGTTCGACCTTTAAATTCTTACATGATCTGAGTTCAGACCGGCGTGAGCCAGGTCGGTTTCTATCCTAAGATTGTTAATCCATATTAGTACGAAAGGACCATATGGTTAAAATATTTTTTGTTATATTGATTAATATTAATTTATTTACTATTTTGACAGATTAATGTGTTGAATTTAGAATTCATTTATGTAGATTTTTTCTACAAATAGTATTGATACTTTATGATTTATTTATATTTATTTTGAATTTTATTTTATTGGTTATTTGTGTTTTAATTAGTGTTGCCTTTTTAACTTTATTAGAGCGTAAGGTTTTAGGTTATATTCAGATTCGAAAGGGTCCAAATAAGGTAGGTTTTGTTGGAATTCCTCAGCCATTTAGAGATGCTATTAAGTTAATTTGTAAGGAGCAGCCAATTCCTATTATATCTAATTACCTACTTTATTATTTTTCCCCTGTTTTTAATTTAATGATTTCTTTAGCCGTTTGAGTAATTTTTCCTTATTTAACTTATATGTGTTCTTTTTCTTATGGATTTTTATTTTTTTTATGTTGTACTAGATTAGGTGTTTATACTGTTATAATTGCTGGTTGATCTTCTAATTCAAATTATTCATTATTAGGTTCTCTTCGTTCTGTTGCTCAAACAATTTCTTATGAAGTTAGTTTAGCTTTAATTTTATTGTCTTTAATTATTTTAATTGGTAGTTTTAATATGTTTGATTTTATAAACTATCAGCTTTATTGTTGATTTATTATTATTTCTTTTCCTTTAGCTGTAGCTTGTTTTGCTTCTTCCTTAGCTGAAACTAATCGTACTCCTTTTGATTTTGCTGAAGGGGAATCTGAGTTAGTTTCAGGATTTAATATTGAGTATGGTGCGGGTGGTTTTACTTTAATTTTTTTAGCTGAATATACTAGAATTGTCTTCATAAGAATGTTATTGGCTTTAATTTTTTTGGGCGGTGATTTTTATTCTTTTATATTTTTTATTAAGCATGCTATTATATCTTTTGGTTTTATTTGGGTTCGTGGAACATTACCACGGTTCCGTTATGATAAATTAATGTACTTAGCTTGAAAAAGTTTTTTACCTTTATCTTTGAATTTTTTTATTTTCTTTGTTGGTTTAAAGATTTTATTTATCTCATTTGTTTAGTGAAATTTTTTGAGAAAAGTTAATAGAAGAGTTAAACTTCTAATTTTATGTTTTCAAAACATATGCTTTTCCTAAGCTAATTAACTTTATTCCTTAATTAATTTATCTCATGCGTTTGCGACATGGACATTAATTAAGAAATATGTGAAGTAAATAATTGTTAAGATTTGACCTGTTATAATATAAGGTTCTTCAACAGGTCGTTTACCAATTCACGTTAGTAAGCATACAACAACTACTATAATTCAGAATAAAATTTGATTAATAGGGTAAAATTGAATGCCTCGGAATGGTGTTTTATTATAAAATGGTAAAATTATTAAGATTCTAATTGATAAAAATAATGCAATAACACCTCCTAACTTATTAGGGATAGATCGTAGAATTGCATATGCAAATAGGAAATATCATTCTGGTTGAATGTGAACTGGTGTTACTAATGGGTTGGCAGGTACAAAGTTATCTGGATCTCCTAATAGGTAAGGATTAATTAAACATAGTATAATTAATAATGATGTTATTATTACAAATGTAATAGAATCCTTAAAGGTAAAGTATGGATGGAATGGAATTTTTTCAATATCTCCATTTAGTCCAAGAGGATTATTAGATCCTGTTTGGTGAAGAAAACATAAATGAATTGCTGCTATAGCAGCAATAATAAATGGTAATACAAAATGGAATGTGAAGAATCGATTTAATGTTGCATTATCAACAGCGAATCCTCCTCATACTCATTGGACTAAATCTGTTCCTAAGTATGGGATTGCTGATAATAAATTAGTAATTACTGTTGCACCTCAAAAAGATATTTGGCCTCAGGGTAAGACATATCCTATAAATGCAGTTGCTATAACTAAAAATAAAATCACTGTACCAATTATTCAGGTATGTATATATATATAAGATCCATAGTAAATTCCCCGTCCTACATGTAAGTAAATACAAATAAAAAATATAGATGCTCCATTTGCGTGTAAGGTTCGGATAATTCAACCATTATTTACGTCTCGGCAGATGTGTACTACACTACTGAATGCTATTTCAATATTTGATGTATAATGTATAGCTAAAAATAGTCCAGCTACGATTTGAATTACCAAACATAACCCTAATAGGGATCAAAAATTTCATCAAAATGAAATATTTGTTGGGGCAGGTAAGTCAATTAAAGAGTTATTAATAATTTTAATTAAAGGATGTCTTAATCGTAAGGGTTTATTCATTAGTAATTATCTTATTTTACGAATAGGTCCCTGATTAATATTGGTGATTTTAACAATTTTTATTGCCCTTCCATCATTACGACTATTATATTTACTTGATGATTCAGTAGATGCAATAATTACAATTAAAACCATTGGACGACAATGATATTGAAGATATGAATATTCAGACTTCATAGACGTAGATTTTGACACTTATATAACATCAGAACAAGACCTAGAAAATGATGGATTCCGACTACTAGATGTAGATAACCGAACAATCCTACCAATAAATACAGAAGTACGAGTATTAACAAGAGCATCAGATGTTCTACACTCATGAGCAGTTCCTGCATTAGGGGTTAAAATTGATGCAACGCCAGGTCGGTTAAATCAAGGAACATTCACAATAAATCGACCTGGATTATTCTTTGGACAATGCTCAGAAATCTGTGGAGCAAACCACAGATTTATACCAATTGTAATTGAAAGAACTTCAGTAAATTTATTTATTAAGTGATTATCTAAGATAATTTAAGGAGTTAGTTAAAATAAATAACATTAGAGTGTCAATCTAAAGTAACTAAAAAAATTAGTACACCTTGAAATTCATCAGATGACTGAAAGTAAGTAATGGTCTCTTAAACCAAATAATAGTAAATTAACGACTACTTCTGATGGGGAAATTATATCCAAATCCCTCAAATATCCCCTCTTATATGATTCTCACTATTCATTATATTTTCAGCTACATTAATCTTGTTTAATCAAATAAACTTCTTCTCATTTAAACCTAACCTTATTAAAAGAGCAGAAAAAGGAACAATTGAAATAAAAAACTTAAATTGAAAATGATAACAAATCTATTCTCAACATTTGACCCATCAACTAACATCTTTAATTTATCATTAAATTGAACTAGAACATTTCTAGGACTATTATTAATCCCATCACTATTTTGACTTACACCATCACGAATTAACATTATCTGAAATAAACTAAATTTAACCTTACATAATGAATTTAAAACACTTCTTGGACCAAAATCATTTAATGGAACAACATTCATTTTCATCTCAGTTTTTATTATAATATTATTTAACAATTTCATAGGATTATTCCCTTATATTTTTACTAGAACAAGACATTTAGCATTAACATTTGCAATTGCCCTACCTATATGGCTAAGATTTATATTATTTGGATGAATTAACCATACTAATCATATATTTACACACCTTGTACCACAAGGTACACCGCCTGCATTAATATCATTTATAGTACTAATTGAAACAATTAGTAATGTTATTCGACCAGGTACATTAGCAGTACGGTTGGCAGCAAATATAATTGCAGGACACTTATTATTAGCCTTATTAGGAAACACAGGACCATCTATAGCAATAAACTTAATCTCATTACTAATTATTGGACAAATACTTCTATTAATTCTAGAATCAGCAGTAGCAATAATTCAAGCCTATGTTTTCTCAATTCTAAGAACTCTATATTCTAGAGAAGTATATTAAACCTATGTTAACAACTCACTCAAACCACCCATTCCACTTAGTAGACTATAGACCTTGACCATTAACAGGAGCAATTGGAGCAATAGTCCTAGTATCAGGACTAGCAAAATGATTCCACCTATTTAATATTAACTTATTCATAATTGGATTTGGAATTATCCTACTAACTATAATTCAATGATGACGAGATGTAGTACGAGAAGGAACATATCAAGGATTACATACAGGATTTGTATCAATTGGATTACGATGAGGAATAATTTTATTTATTGCATCAGATTTATTATTTTTCGTTTCTTTTTTTTGAGCATTCTTTAGAAGAAGATTAGCACCAACAATTGAACTAGGTATACTATGACCTCCAATAGGAATTCAACCCTTTAACCCTATACAAATTCCATTACTTAATACAGCTATTCTTTTAGCATCAGGAGTAACAGTAACATGAGCACATCATAGTTTAATGGAATCTAATCATACTCAAGCACTACAAGGATTATTCTTCACAGTGTTATTAGGACTATACTTTACAATACTTCAAGCATATGAATATTGAGAAGCACCTTTTACCATTGCAGATGCAGTTTATGGATCAACATTCTTTGTTGCAACAGGATTCCATGGTTTACACGTAATTATTGGAACAATCTTTTTATCAACATGTCTACTTCGACACTCAATAAATCAATTTTCACCAAGACATCACTTTGGATTTGAAGCACCAGCATGATACTGACACTTCGTAGACGTAGTATGATTATTCTTATATATCTCTATTAATTGATGAGGTAGATAATTGTTTTTCTAGTATAAATAGTACATTTGACTTCCAATCAGAAAGCTTGATATAAATCAAGAAAAACAATTCTAATTCTATCAACAAGAGTTTTCATTAGATTTATTATTCCAATAATTGTTATAATCCTGGCAACAACACTATCAAAAAAATTAATTAATGATCGAGAAAAAAGATCACCATTTGAATGTGGGTTTGATCCAAAAAGATCAGCACGAATACCATTCTCAATACGATTCTTCCTAATCGCAGTAATCTTTTTAATTTTTGATGTAGAAATTGCACTAATTCTACCAATTGTAATTATTTTTAAAACTTCAGACATTATAATCTGAACAGTATCAACAATATTTTTTATTCTAGTTCTATTAGGAGGACTATACCATGAATGAAACCAAGGAGCATTACAATGAGCAGAATAAAGGGTTGTAGTTAAATATAACATTTGGGTTGCATTCAAAAAGTATTGATATTATCAATCAACCTTAAATAGAATAAGAAGCGAAATATTGCAGTCAGTTTCGACCTGGAAGATTGGTATGTACTACCCTTATTCTTATTAATTGAAGCCAAAAAGAGGCGTATTACTGTTAATAATATAATTGAACTATAATAGTTCCAATTAAGGAAATGTAAAGCCAATATGAAAGCTGCTAACTTTTTATATTAGCGGTTAAACTCCGTTAACATTTCTAAAATTTATATAGTTTAAATAAAACATTACATTTTCACTGTAAAAATAATATATCTATATTTATAAATACTTAAAAGTAAAAATACTTCCTTAACATCTTCAGTGTCACGCTCTAATTATAAGCTATTTAAGTAAACGAAAAACAATATTACCAAAATAAATATTCAAAAAATAAAAGTTAAAAGATAAATCTTGAAATTAGAATCATATCAACCTTGAATATAACCAATTAAATAAATAAATAATCTATATAAACCTTGACCACCAAGTAATTCACCTCAACCATAATCAAATGACTTAGATGAATAATAACCTATTTTTAAAGGAATATATCTAATAAACTTAGTTGAAAGAAAAGGTATAAATCATATAGAACCAGCAAATCTAACAAAAGAAAGTATACTTAAAGAAAATAAATTATGAGAAAAATCAAAATTAGAAATAAGATAACCTAAATAAGCACCTAAAATAACAACTGTAATAGTTAAAAACTTTAAATAATAAGGTAAAGCAATCATATGAGGAATAGGAAAAATTAATCAAGATAAAAGACTACCACCAACAACAGCAACAAACAATAGACCAATTATTCCAAATGAAATATAATAACCCTTATCATCAAAAGAAAGTCTAGAATAAAAATTATTATCACCAGATATTGAATAATAAAACAAACGAAAAGAATAAGAAGCAGTTAAACCAGTAGAAAAAAATAAAGAAAAAAAATTAAACAATTAATTCATCTTAAACAAACCATCTCAAGAATTAAATCCTTTGAATAAAATCCCGCTAAAAAAGGTATTCCACACAAAGATAAACTAGAAACATTAAAACAAACTGAAGTTAAAGGTATGAAATTAACAATTGATCCTATAAAACGAATATCCTGAGAATCCTTCAAATTATGAATTATTGAACCTGCACATATAAATAATAATGCCTTAAATAAAGCATGAGCCAATAAATGAAAAATGCAAGCTTTGGATAACCTATAGCCAAAATTCTTATTATTAAACCAAGTTGTCTTAAAGTAGAAAGAGCAATAATCCTCTTTAAATCAAACTCAAAATTAGCGCCCAATCCAGCCATAAATATAGTTATACAACCAATTAAAAGTAAAAATCAACCACAATTATAAGTATCCAATATTGGTCTAAAACGAATTAATAAATAAACACCAGCAGTAACAAGAGTAGAAGAATGAACTAAAGCAGAAACAGGAGTAGGAGCTGCTATAGCAGCAGGAAGTCATGAAGAGAAAGGAATCTGAGCTCTCTTAGTTATAGCTGCTAAAACAATTAATATAGTAATGAGCTTTATTTCAAAAGAATTAGAAATAAAATCATAATAATAAATATAATTTCAACCACCAAAATTTAACATTCATGCAATAGAAATTAAAATAGCAACATCACCAATACGATTAGAAAGTGCAGTTAATATACCAGCACTATAAGATTTTACATTTTGATAATAAATAACTAAACAATAAGAAACTAAACCTAAACCATCTCAACCTAATAAAATTCTAATTAAATTAGGACTAATAATTAAAAATCTATAGAAAGAATAAATATTAAAACAATAATAATAAAACGATTTATATTCTTTTCACCAGATATATAATCCTCTCTATAATAAATAACCAAAGAAGAAATATATATAACATAAGATATAAAAATAAGAGATATTCAATCCAAAATTAAAGTTATAACAACTATAGAACCATTTAAATTGAAAAGCTCTCACTCAACAAAAACTCTATAATCAATTATTAAATAATAAATACCTAAAATAAAAATTATAGTTCTCGAAATAAACAAAGAAAAAAAACTCAAAGAACAAATAGAAAATAAATTCACGGCCTAAGATGAAAAACTTCATATCATTGATTCCACAAAACAATATTTTTAATTAAAATACTTAAGCAAACTAAACAAAGAAATATTCACCCTTTAAACAGAGAATATTTAAAGGCAATCAATGTAAAAGTAAAAGATGATATTCACGAAAATAACCAAGAGAACAAGTATAAACACCAGAATAATAATTCCCATGCTGAGAATAAGAATATATATACAAAGTATAAATAGCTCTAAAAAGAGATAAAAAAATCAAAGCAAAGAATCTAAAAGAAGATCAAGATATAATTCTATTTAATAATCTAATTACACCTACCAAATTTAAAGAAGGAGGAGCAGCCATATTTGATGATCTAAAAAAAATCATCATAAAGCCATTCTTGGCATCAAATTAATTATACCCTTGTTAATTAATAATCTTCGTCTACCTAAACGTTCATAAATAATATTAGATAAACAAAATAAACCAGAAGAACATAAACCATGACCAACCATTAGAGAAAGAGAACCTACACAACCTCATCAATTCATAGTCATCAATCCACCAATAACCATTCTTATATGAGCAACAGAAGAATATGCAATTAAAGACTTTAAATCAACCTGACGAAAACAAATAAATCTTACAATAACACCCGCAGATAAACCTAAAGACAATCAAAAATAATTAAACTTTAAACGCAAATAAGAAATAACCTTTATAACACGAAAAATACCATAACCACCTAACTTTAATAAAACACCAGCAAGAATTATTCTACCTGAAATAGGGGCCTCTACATGAGCCTTAGGAAGTCATAAATGAACCAAAAACATAGGTATCTTAACTAAAAAAGCCAAAATTATAAATACATAAAACATAAAATAATAAGAACCAAAATCAACCAATAAAGGAAAATATAAAGTATTAGAAAAATCATAAACCTTAAATAAAACTAATAATAAAGGTAATCTAGCAACCAAAGTATAAAAAATTAAATAAACACCAGCCTGCAAACGCTCAGGTTGATAACCCCAACCCAAAATTAAAAGTAAAGTAGGAACTAATCTAGCCTCAAAAAAAATATAAAAAGAAAGAAGACTTAATCTAGCAAATGAACAATAAAGCATAATTATTAAAATCAAAACCATAAAAACAAAAAAATTAGAATGATATGAACTTAAATAAACTGAACCTCTAGCAGTGATTATTAAAGAACAAATCCAAAAACTAAGTAAAATTAAACTAAAAGAAAAATAATCAATACCAAAATAATATCTAATTATATTCAAATCAGCATATGAATAAACACAAATTATAAAAACAAAACCCGACAGAAACATTAAAGAATGAACCAACCATCAACAATTATTTAATAAACAAAGAGGGATCAAAAAAATAGTTATAAATAAATACTTTAACATAAAGATAAACCAAAAGAATTAAAAAAATCATTACCATGAGAACGAATTATTGAAACTAAAATAGAAAGACCTAAAGCACCCTCACAAACAGAAAAAACTAAAAAAATAACAGGAAAAAAATAATCATAATCAAACTCAATAAGAAAAACAATAACTAACATAAATAAAGAAAGAACAATATATTCTAATCTCAAAAGAACCATTAATAAATGTTTATGTTTAGAAGAAAAAACATAAACACCAGCAAAATAAAGCAATAAAGAAGTAAAAATAGAGAATATAAACATTAGTTTTAATAGTTTAAAAAAAACGCCGGTCTTGTAAACCGGAAATAAGTCCAGCCCCCACTTTTAAAACTTCAGAGGTGGAAAAGCTTCCATCATCGGTCCCCAAAACCGGTATTTTAAATAAACTAACCCCTGAAATGATCAAAATAATAATTATATCATTATCAAATGTAATAAATATTAATTTTATTAAATTAAGACACCCAATATCAATAATGCTTTTTATTATCCTTCAAACCTTCCTAGTTGGATTAATAACAGGAACAATAATAGAAAGATATTGATTATCATATATTTTATTTTTAACATTTCTTGGTGGTATACTAGTATTATTTATTTACATTACAAGAATTGCATCAAACGAAATATTTCAGCCTAAATCAATCACTATAATTATTACATTAATAATGTGAGTATTTATCATATTAATATTAATTATTCTAGATATATCTATATTTATAGACTTTTTCAAAAACACTGAAACTATAAATATTGATAATTCAATCAATTATCAAGAAATAACAATATCTTTAGAAAAATTATATAATAGACCAACATTCATTATTACAATAATAATAATAATTTATTTATTTTTAGCACTACTAGCAGTTGTTAAAATCACCAATATTAATCAGGGACCTATTCGTAAAATAAGATAATTACTAATGAATAAACCCTTACGATTAAGACATCCTGTAATTAAAATTATTAATAACTCTTTAATTGACTTACCTGCCCCAACAAATATTTCATTTTGATGAAATTTTGGATCCCTATTAGGGTTATGTTTGGTAATTCAAATCGTAGCTGGACTATTTTTAGCTATACATTATACATCAAATATTGAAATAGCATTCAGTAGTGTAGTACACATCTGCCGAGACGTAAATAATGGTTGAATTATCCGAACCTTACACGCAAATGGAGCATCTATATTTTTTATTTGTAATTACTTACATGTAGGACGGGGAATTTACTATGGATCTTATATATATATACATACCTGAATAATTGGTACAGTGATTTTATTTTTAGTTATAGCAACTGCATTTATAGGATATGTCTTACCCTGAGGCCAAATATCTTTTTGAGGTGCAACAGTAATTACTAATTTATTATCAGCAATCCCATACTTAGGAACAGATTTAGTCCAATGAGTATGAGGAGGATTCGCTGTTGATAATGCAACATTAAATCGATTCTTCACATTCCATTTTGTATTACCATTTATTATTGCTGCTATAGCAGCAATTCATTTATTTTTTCTTCGCCAAACAGGATCTAATAATCCTCTTGGAGTAAATGGAGATATTGAAAAAATTCCATTCCATCCATACTTCACCTTTAAGGATTCTATTACATTTGTAATAATAACATCATTATTAATTATACTATGTTTAATTAATCCTTACCTATTAGGAGATCCAGATAACTTTGTACCTGCCAACCCATTAGTAACACCAGTTCACATTCAACCAGAATGATATTTCCTATTTGCATATGCAATTCTACGATCTATCCCTAATAAGTTAGGAGGTGTTATTGCATTATTTTTATCAATTAGAATCTTAATAATTTTACCATTTTATAATAAAACACCATTCCGAGGCATTCAATTTTACCCTATTAATCAAATTTTATTCTGAATTATAGTAGTTGTTGTATGCTTACTAACGTGAATTGGTAAACGACCTGTTGAAGAACCTTATATTATAACAGGTCAAATCTTAACAATTATTTACTTCACATATTTCTTAATTAATGTCCATGTCGCAAACGCATGAGATAAATTAATTAAGGAATAAAGTTAATTAGCTTAGGAAAAGCATATGTTTTGAAAACATAAAATTAGAAGTTTAACTCTTCTATTAACTTTTCTCAAAAAATTTCACTAAACAAATGAGATAAATAAAATCTTTAAACCAACAAAGAAAATAAAAAAAATTCAAAGATAAAGGTAAAAAACTTTTTCAAGCTAAGTACATTAATTTATCATAACGGAACCGTGGTAATGTTCCACGAACCCAAATAAAACCAAAAGATATAATAGCAAGCTTAATAAAAAATATAAAAGAATAAAAATCACCGCCCAAAAAAATTAAAGCCAATAACATTCTTATGAAGACAATTCTAGTATATTCAGCTAAAAAAATTAAAGTAAAACCACCCGCACCATACTCAATATTAAATCCTGAAACTAACTCAGATTCCCCTTCAGCAAAATCAAAAGGAGTACGATTAGTTTCAGCTAAGCAAGAAGCAAAACAAGCTACAGCTAAAGGAAAAGAAATAATAATAAATCAACAATAAAGCTGATAGTTTATAAAATCAAACATATTAAAACTACCAATTAAAATAATTAAAGACAATAAAATTAAAGCTAAACTAACTTCATAAGAAATTGTTTGAGCAACAGAACGAAGAGAACCTAATAATGAATAATTTGAATTAGAAGATCAACCAGCAATTATAACAGTATAAACACCTAATCTAGTACAACATAAAAAAAATAAAAATCCATAAGAAAAAGAACACATATAAGTTAAATAAGGAAAAATTACTCAAACGGCTAAAGAAATCATTAAATTAAAAACAGGGGAAAAATAATAAAGTAGGTAATTAGATATAATAGGAATTGGCTGCTGCTTACAAATTAACTTAATAGCATCTCTAAATGGCTGAGGAATTCCAACAAAACCTACCTTATTTGGACCCTTTCGAATCTGAATATAACCTAAAACCTTACGCTCTAATAAAGTTAAAAAGGCAACACTAATTAAAACACAAATAACCAATAAAAGAAAATTCAAAATAAATATAAATAAATCATAAAGTATCAATACTATTTGTAGAAAAAATCTACATAAATGAATTCTAAATTCAACACATTAATCTGTCAAAATAGTAAATAAATTAATATTAATCAATATAACAAAAAATATTTTAACCATATGGTCCTTTCGTACTAATATGGATTAACAATCTTAGGATAGAAACCGACCTGGCTCACGCCGGTCTGAACTCAGATCATGTAAGAATTTAAAGGTCGAACAGACCTAATCATTGGGCTCCTGCACCCAAAATTTTTCTTAATCCAACATCGAGGTCGCAATCTGCTTTGTCGATATGAGCTCTCAAAAACAATTACGCTGTTATCCCTAAGGTAACTTAATCTTATGATCATAAATTATGGATCAAAATAACAAACATAAATAAATGATATAATAATGAAGAGTTTATCTATTCTTCATGTCACCCCAACAAAACATCATCATTAAATATAGAAAGACAAACAAAAAACTATATAAAAGTAAAATGTCAAGCTCTATAGGGTCTTCTCGTCCTAAAGAAGAATTTAAGCCTTTTGACTCAAAAGTTAAATTCAAAAATTTATTAAGAGACAGTTGATTTCTCGTCAAGCCATTCATTCCAGCCACTAATTAAGAGACTAATGATTATGCTACCTTTGCACGGTCAAAATACCGCGGCTCTTTAAAAATACGCTCAGTGAGCAGGCCAGACCTCAAAATATAAACAAGAGGACATGTTTTTGATAAACAGGCGGAAATCAATTTTGCCTAGTTCCTTATAATAAGTTCACAAGGTAAAAATTTCATACAAATAAATATACTAATTCTATCATTATTACAAAAATTTTAAAATTAAATTAATAATCTTAATAAAAAACCTAAAATATTTATAAAATCAAAATAAAAAATAATGAACTAAAACATAATCTTAAAGATAGCTGGTTTAAAGCTTACTATTATATTTCTATAAAATAAATTATAGGTTATTAACTTCAAAGCTTATCCCTTAAAGAATAAATAAGTTAATATTTTTACTTAAAAATTAAATAAAAACAAATAACTTTAAAAAATTAAATTTTTTCTTAAGAAACTAGATATCTTGGGAAACGATTAACATCTCATTTCTATAAATAATTTAATAATAATTATGATACATTAACTATAAATTATTTATAAATCAACCCAATTCGAGACAAGTAAAATAAAATACTAAAATTTTGATAAACCCTGATACAAAAGGTACAATAAATTAAATCTACTTAAAAAAAATTTAAAATAATATTTCATAAAACACTTACATTACCAATAAACTATAATTTAAAAAATCAATTCTATAAAATATACTAAGACAAAAATACAATAAAATTATTTATATTAAATAATTAAATAAACAAAAAATAAATATAATAAAATAAATAATCAAGATATCCTGATTTGCACAGAAAAATTTTCAGTGTAAATGAAACACTTTACTAATAAGTTATATCTTGAAACTCTTCCTAGATACACTTTCCAGTACATCTACTATGTTACGACTTATCTCATCTAAATTGAAGCTACTTTAAAATAAAATAGAATAATCAATAATGAGAGCGACGGGCGATGTGTACACATCTCAGAGCCAATATCAGTTAAATTAAATAAATTAAATTACTATCAAATCCACCTTCATTAATAGTATTTCACTATCAAATCCGTTATAAACAAAAATCTATTGTAACCCACCTCCTCTTAACTATAAGCTGCACCTTGACCTGAAATATTTTATAATTATAAATCTTGAGAATTATAACTCTAAAAAGATTCTCTGATAACGGAGATATACAAACAAATAAATTAAGTAGAGTAAATCGTGTATTATCAATCATGGGGTAGGTTCCTCTGAATGGAATGAGATACCGCCAAATTCTTTGGGTTTAAAGACCTTAACTAATAGTACCCTGGTAAATATAATTAACATTTAAAATAATAGGGTATCTAATCCTAGTTTATTATTTAAATTTCACAGATTCATAAAAAGGGCCACAAATAAATTTTAACATTTCACCTTACAAATTTATATTTCAACCCTAATAATATAAACAACTGTTTTAACCAATAATATTCACTTGTATCAATCGTATAACCGCGGCTGCTGGCACGAATTATGCCGATACTAAATCAATTGCTAAATCCAAAATCACTTGATAATTAAATCAAATTACTGCAAAAAGAACATTTAGTCTAACAAAACTTACATATAATACAAAGAAAAAGTGAATAAACAAGCAAGAATAAAACTTTTAAAAATAAAAAATAAGAAAATTTTAAATCTATTAATTCAGGAAAAAATAAAAGATTCAAATATTTAAAGAAAAAAAAAGAAAAAAACCACAAACATTAACAAAAAAAAAGAAACGCCCCTATGTATGACCACAACAACTTCTCTATTATATATAATTAAAGATTAATATGGAACATGTATAGCAATAAATGTATTATATTCTTTCTTATTTAATCTTTCTTTTCACTAATAAATAAAGAAAGATTAAATAATATAATAAATATATGATTAGCATGGTTAATTCATCCAAATAATATAAATCTTAGCCATATAGGTAGGGCAATTGCAAATGTTAATGCTAAATGTCTTGTTCTAGTAAAAATATTTGCAATATAAATTGCAAATGTTAATGCTAAATGTCTTGTTCTAGTAAAAATATAAGGGAATAATCCTATGTAATTGTTAAATAATATTATAATAAAAATTGAGATGAAAATGAATGTTGTTCCATTAAATGATTTTGGTCCAAGAAGTGTTTTAAATTCATTATGTAAGGTTAAATTTAGTTTGTTTCAGATAATGTTAATTCGTGATGGTGTAAGTCAAAATAGTGATGGGATTAATAATAGTCCTAGAAATGTTCTAGTTCAATTTAATGATAAATTAAAGATGTTAGTTGATGGGTCAAATGTTGAGAATAGATTTGTTATCATTTTCAATTTAAGTTTTTTATTTCAATTGTTCCTTTTTCTGCTCTTTTAATAAGGTTAGGTTTAAATGAGAAGAAGTTTATTTGATTAAACAAGATTAATGTAGCTGAAAATATAATGAATAGTGAGAATCATATAAGAGGGGATATTTGAGGGATTTGGATATAATTTCCCCATCAGAAGTAGTCGTTAATTTACTATTATTTGGTTTAAGAGACCATTACTTACTTTCAGTCATCTGATGAATTTCAAGGTGTACTAATTTTTTTTAGTTACTTTAGATTGACACTCTAATGTTATTTATTTTAACTAACTCCTTAAATTATCTTAGATAATCACTTAATAAATAAATTTACTGAAGTTCTTTCAATTACAATTGGTATAAATCTGTGGTTTGCTCCACAGATTTCTGAGCATTGTCCAAAGAATAATCCAGGTCGATTTATTGTGAATGTTCCTTGATTTAACCGACCTGGCGTTGCATCAATTTTAACCCCTAATGCAGGAACTGCTCATGAGTGTAGAACATCTGATGCTCTTGTTAATACTCGTACTTCTGTATTTATTGGTAGGATTGTTCGGTTATCTACATCTAGTAGTCGGAATCCATCATTTTCTAGGTCTTGTTCTGGTGTTATATAAGTGTCAAATTCTACGTCTATGAAGTCTGAATATTCATATCTTCAATATCATTGTCGTCCAATGGTTTTAATTGTAATTATTGCATCTACTGAATCATCAAGTAAATATAATAGTCGTAATGATGGAAGGGCAATAAAAATTAATGTAATTGCTGGTAAAGCTGTTCAGATTGTTTCAATTAAATGTCCATGAAGTATATTACGGTTAGTATAGGCAATAAATAATATATAACTTAGGGCATAACCTACAATTACTGTAATTAATAATAATACGACCATAGTATGATCATGAAAGAATGATAATTGCTCCATTAATGGTGAAGCTCCATCTTGAAGAGATAAATTTGATCATGTTGCCATTAATAAATATTTTCTAATAAAAGGTCAAACCTTTATTTGTAGAGCTTAAATCTACTGCACTAATCTGCCATATTAGAATCTAGAGATTAATGGTAATTCTGAGTAACTATGTTCTGCAGGAGGGTTATTTTGTAGTCATTCTGTTGATCTTCTTATGTTAGCTCTAAATATAATTGCTCGGTTTGTAATCATTCTTTCTCATATAATTACAATGAATATAATGATTCCTACAATAGAAATTGTAGACCCAATTCTTGATACTACGTTTCATGATGTATATGCGTCTGGGTAGTCAGAGTATCGTCGAGGTATTCCTGCTAATGCTAGGAAGTGTTGAGGAAAGAATGTTAAATTTACTCCAATGAATATAATTGTAAATTGGATTTTTAATCATGTATTATTTATAGTTAATCCTGTAAATAGTGGATATCATTGAATGACACCTCCTATAATTGCAAATACTGCTCCTATAGATAATACATAATGAAAGTGGGCTACTACATAATATGTATCATGTAATACAATATCAAGTGATGAATTTGCTAATACTAATCCTGTTAATCCACCAATTGTAAATAGGAAAATAAATCCTAGAGCTCATAATAATGGTGGATTGAACTTGAATTTAGTTCCATATAATGTAGCTAATCATCTAAATACCTTAATTCCTGTAGGTACAGCAATAATTATTGTTGCTGATGTAAAATATGCTCGTGTGTCAACATCCATTCCTACTGTAAATATATGATGTGCTCATACAATAAATCCTATTAGTCCAATTGATAGTATAGCATAAATTATACCTAATGTTCCAAATGATTCAATTTTTCCTCTTTCTTGACATACAATATGTGAAATAATTCCGAACCCCGGTAGAATTAAAATATAAACTTCTGGGTGTCCAAAGAATCAAAATAGATGTTGATATAGAATTGGGTCACCCCCTCCTGCAGGGTCAAAGAATGATGTATTTAAATTTCGATCTGTTAATAATATAGTAATAGCTCCTGCTAAAACTGGAAGTGAAAGAAGGAGAAGTAATGCTGTAATAGCTACAGATCATACAAATAAAGGTGTTTGATCTAAAGTTATACTTTCTGATCGTATATTAATTGCTGTTGTAATGAAATTCACTGCACCAAGAATAGATGATACACCTGCTAAGTGCAGTGAAAAAATAGCTAGATCTACAGATGCACCCCCGTGTGCAATAGCTCCTGCTAGAGGAGGGTAAACTGTTCATCCTGTACCAGCACCATTATCTACTATAGAAGATGTAAGAAGAAGGGTTAGTGAAGGTGGTAGTAATCAAAAACTTATATTATTTATTCGTGGAAATGATATATCTGGTGCACCAATTATTAGTGGAACAAGTCAATTACCAAATCCACCAATTATAATAGGTATTACTATAAAGAAAATTATTACGAATGCGTGAGCTGTAATAATAACATTATAAATCTGGTCATCCCCAATTAGAGATCCGGGTTGGCCAAGTTCAGCACGAATAAGTATTCTTATTGATGTTCCTACTATTCCTGCTCATGCTCCAAATATGAAGTATAAAGTACCAATGTCCTTATGGTTTGTTGAGAATAATCATTTTTGCGGTAAGATGGCTGAATTTTAGGTGGTAGACTGTAAATCTACTTATGAGATGTTTTCTCTCTTATCATATTTAGGTCTTATATTCAATTATGATTCTAGACTGCAATTCTAGAGGTGTAAAATTTTACTAAGGCCTAAAAGATTACTCTTTTAATTATAACTTTGAAGGTTATTAGTTTGATTAACTTAAGTCCTTAGTATAATGAAATTAAGGTTGATGTTGAAATCAATCCTATTGTTGAAATTATTACTGTTATAGGAAGAATGATTCTTGATTTTTGGGACTTTATCTTTATAGATCACGAATTTTCTGTGTATGATATAATTAGAGCTGAGAATCTAATACGTATGTAGTAGTAGAGTGTAATTGTAGTTAATACAACTATAATAGTTATAATGGTTGTTATATTGATTTCTATTAATGATTGTATTACAATTCATTTTGGTAAGAATCCAAGGAATGGTGGTAGTCCACCTAAAGATAATAAAGATAAGAATATTATGAATTTAATTTCGGTTTTTATATTTCTGGCTGAATAAATTTGATTTATGAAAAATAAATTTATTTTCTTAAATAATAAAACTATAATTAATCTTAATAGTGAGTAAATAATGAAGTATAGTTCTCAGATGTTTTCTCTGAATGTTAATGATCTAATTATTCAACCTAGATGTCTGATTGATGAATATGCTAAAAGTTGTCGTAAGGATGTTTGATTTAAACCCAATAATAATTCTTAAGATAATAATTGTTCAAATAAAAGTTCTTAATTGAATACAATAAGATAAGACCATTATTGGGGCGATTTTTTGTCATGTTATTAATGTTAAACAATTATTTCATCTTGATGCTCCTATAACTTCTGGAAATCAGAAATGGAAAGGTGCAGCTCCAATCTTTAATAATAGTCTAGATCTAATTATTATTGATGGGATAAATTCTGTTTCCCATCCCATGGGATATTTTATTTGAATCAGCAAAATTGAAAATAATAATATTGTCGATGCTATTGCTTGGACAATAAAATATTTAATTGATGATTCATTTATTATTATATTTTTATTTCTTGTTAGGAGCGGAATAAATGAAAGTAAGTTGATCTCAAGTCCTATTCAAACCCCAAATCAGGAATTTGATGAAATGGACAGGATCGTTCCTATCATTAATGTTGATAGGAAGAGAAGTTTTGTAGAGTTGTTGGTCATTAAAAAGGAGAGGATTGATACCTCTATAAATGGGGTATGAACCCATTAGCTTGTTTAGCTTACCTTTTTACATTAAGGTGTATGATGCACGTTAGTTTTTGATACTAAAGGAGGTAGTTTAATTCTATCTTATGTAATTTTAATGAAGGTAATTTTATTTACTTTATTTACCCTATCAAGGTAACCCTTTAATCAGGCACTTCATTTATTTAATATATAAATCGAAAGTTTTTTTTTGAAATTATTTTATGTATTATTTTGTTTAATTAGGATTAATTTATCCTGCTCATTTTATTTTTTTATATATATATATAATAAATAATTTATATTAATATATTACATTTAATTGAAATTAAAGTATTATAAGTTCATCTTACCATTATCAATTGATTATTTTAATGCAATTATTTACCTAGGATTATAGCTACTTATGTTTTTAGCTTAAAATAGGTTATTATAATATAATATATATAATAATATGTAATTTAATATTTAATATTATTATAATTGGATATAATAAATAAAATTATTAATTTAAATATAAAATATTATAATTAATATAATTATTTATATCCAATAGGAATTCAACCCTTTAACCCTATACAAATTCCATTACTTAATACAGCTATTCTTTTAGCATCAGGAGTAACAGTAACATGAGCACATCATAGTTTAATGGAATCTAATCATACTCAAGCACTACAAGGATTATTCTTCACAGTGTTATTAGGACTATACTTTACAATACTTCAAGCATATGAATATTGAGAAGCACCTTTTACCATTGCAGATGCAGTTTATGGATCAACATTCTTTGTTGCAACAGGATTCCATGGTTTACACGTAATTATTGGAACAATCTTTTTATCAACATGTCTACTTCGACACTCAATAAATCAATTTTCACCAAGACATCACTTTGGATTTGAAGCAGCAGCATGATACTGACACTTCGTAGACGTAGTATGATTATTCTTATATATCTCTATTTATTGATGAGGTACATAATTGTTTTTCTAGTATAAATAGTACATTTGACTTCCAATCAGAATGCTTGATATAAATCAAGAAAAACAATTCTAATTCTATCAACAAGAGTTTTCATTAGATTTATTATTCCAATAATTGTTATAATCCTGGCAACAACACTATCAAAAAAATTAATTAATGATCGAGAAAAAAGATCACCATTTGAATGTGGGTTTGATCCAAAAAGATCAGCACGAATACCATTCTCAATACGATTCTTCCTAATCGCAGTAATCTTTTTAATTTTTGATGTAGAAATTGCACTAATTCTACCAATTGTAATTATTTTTAAAACTTCAGACATTATAATCTGAACTGTATCAACAATATTTTTTATTCTAGTTCTATTAGGAGGACTATACCATGAATGAAACCAAGGAGCATTACAATGAGCAGAATAAAGGGTTGTAGTTAAATATAACATTTGGGTTGCATTCAAAAAGTATTGATATTATCAATCAACCTTAAATAGAATAAGAAGCGAAATATTGCAGTCAGTTTCGACCTGGAAGATTGGTATGTACTACCCTTATTCTTATTAATTGAAGCCAAAAAGAGGCGTATTACTGTTAATAATATAATTGAACTATAATAGTTCCAATTAAGGAAATGTAAAGCCAATATGAAAGCTGCTAACTTTTTATATTAGCGGTTAAACTCCGTTAACATTTCTAAAATTTATATAGTTTAAATAAAACATTACATTTTCACTGTAAAAATAATATATCTATATTTATAAATACTTAAAAGTAAAAATACTTCCTTAACATCTTCAGTGTCACGCTCTAATTATAAGCTATTTAAGTAAACGAAAAACAATATTACAAAAATAAATATTCAAAAAATAAAAGTTAAAAGATAAATCTTGAAATTAGAATCATATCAACCTTGAATATAACCAATTAAATAAATAAATAATCTATATAAACCTTGATCACCAAGTAATTCACCTCAACCATAATCAAATGACTTAGATGAATAATAACCTATTTTTAAAGGAATATATCTAATAAACTTAGTTGAAAGAAAAGGTATAAATCATATAGAACCAGCAACTCTAACAAAAGAAAGTATACTTAAAGAAAATAAATTATGAGAAAAATCAAAATTAGAAATAAGATAACCTAAATAAGCACCTAAAATAACAACTGTAATAGTTAAAAACTTTAAATAATAAGGTAAAGCAATCACATGAGGAATAGGAAAAATTAATCAAGATAAAAGACTACCACCAACAACAGCAACAAACAATAGACCAATTATTCCAAATGAAATATAATAACCCTTATCATCAAAAGAAAATCTAGATTAAAAATTATTATCACCAGATATTGAATAATAAAACAAACGAAAAGAATAAGAAGCAGTTAAACCAGTAGAAAAAAAATAAAGAAAAAAAATTAAACAATTAATTCATCTTAAACAAACCATCTCAAGAATTAAATCCTTTGAATAAAATCCCACTAAAAAAGGTATTCCACACAAAGATAAACTAGAAACATTAAAACAAACTGAAGTTAAAGGTATGAAATTAACAATTGATCCTATAAAACGAATATCCTGAGAATCCTTCAAATTATGAATTATTGAACCTGCACATATAAATAACAATGCCTTAAATAAAGCATGAGCCAATAAATGAAAAAATGCAAGCTTTGGATAACCTATAGCCAAAATTCTTATTATTAAACCAAGTTGTCTTAAAGTAGAAAGAGCAATAATCCTCTTTAAATCAAACTCAAAATTAGCGCCCAATCCAGCCATAAATATAGTTATACAACCAATTAAAAGTAAAAATCAACCACAATTATAAGTATCCAATATTGGTCTAAAACGAATTAATAAATAAACACCAGCAGTAACAAGAGTAGAAGAATGAACTAAAGCAGAAACAGGAGTAGGAGCTGCTATGGCAGCAGGAAGTCATGAAGAGAAAGGAATCTGAGCTCTCTTAGTTATAGCTGCTAAAACAATTAATATAGTAATGAGCTTTATTTCAAAAGAATTAGAAATAAAATTATAATAATAAATATAATTTCAACCACCAAAATTTAACATTCATGCAATAGAAATTAAAATAGCAACATCACCAATACGATTAGAAAGTGCAGTTAATATACCAGCACTATAAGATTTTACATTTTGATAATAAATAACTAAACAATAAGAAACTAAACCTAAACCATCTCAACCTAATAAAATTCTAATTAAATTAGGACTAATAATTAAAAACCTATAGAAAGAATAAATATTAAAACAATAATAATAAAACGATTTATATTCTTTTCACCAGATATATAATCCTCTCTATAATAAATAACCAAAGAAGAAATATATATAACAAAAGATATAAAAATAAGAGATATTCAATCCAAAATTAAAGTTATTACAACTATAGAACCATTTAAATTGAAAAGCTCTCACTCAACAAAAACTCTATAATCAATTATTAAATAATAAATACCTAAAATAAAAATTATAGTTCTCGAAATGAAGATGAAAAACTTCATATCATTGATTCCACAAAACAATATTTTTAATTAAAATACTTAAGCAAACTAAACAAAGAAATATTCATCCTTTAAACAGAGAATATTTAAAGGCAATCAATGTAAAAGTAAAAGATGATATTCACGAAAATAACCAAGAGAACAAGTATAAACACCAGAATAATAATTCCCATGCTGAGAATAAGAATATATATACAAAGTATAAACAGCTCTAAAAAAAGATAAAAAAATCAAAGCAAAGAATCTAAAAGAAGATCAAGATATAATTCTATTTAATAATCTAATTTCACCTACCAAATTTAAAGAAGGAGGAGCAGCCATATTTGATGATCTTAAAAGAAATCATCATAAAGCCATTCTTGGCATCAAATTAATTATACCCTTGTTAATTAATAATCTTCGTCTACCTAAACGTTCATAAATAATATTAGATAAACAAAATAAACCAGAAGAACATAAACCATGACCAACCATTAGAGAAAGAGAACCTACACAACCTCATCAATTCATAGTCATCAATCCACCAATAACCATTCTTATATGAGCAACAGAAGAATATGCAATTAAAGACTTTAAATCAACCTGACGAAAACAAATAAATCTTACAATAACACCCGCAGATAAACCTAAAGACAATCAAAAATAATTAAACTTTAAACGCAAATAAGAAATAACCTTTATAACACGAAAAATACCATAACCACCTAACTTTAATAAAACACCAGCAAGAATTATTCTACCTGAAATAGGGGCCTCTACATGAGCCTTAGGAAGTCATAAATGAACCAAAAACATAGGTATCTTAACTAAAAAAGCCAAAATTATAAATACATAAAACATAAAATAATAAGAACCAAAATCAACCAATAAAGGAAAATATAAAGTATTAGAAAAATCATAAACCTTAAATAAAACTAATAATAAAGGTAATCTAGCAACCAAAGTATAAAAAATTAAATAAACACCAGCCTGCAAACGCTCAGGTTGATAACCCCAACCCAAAATTAAAAGTAAAGTAGGAACTAAACTAGCCTCAAAAAAAATATAAAAAGAAAGAAGCCTTAATCTAGCAAATGAACAATAAAGCATAATTATTAAAATCAAAACCATAAAAACAAAAAAAATTAGAATGATATGAACTTAAATAAACTGAACCTCTAGCAGTGATTATTAAAGAACAAATCCAAAAACTAAGTAAAATTAAACTAAAAGAAAAATAATCAATACCAAAACATTATCTAATTATATTCAAATCAGCATATGAATAAACACAAATTATAAAAACAAAACCCGACAGAAACATTAAAGAATGAACCAACCATCAACAATTATTTAATAAACAAAGAGGGTTCAAAAAATAGTTATAAATAAATACTTTAACATAAAGATAAACCAAAAAAATTAAAAAAATCATTACCATGAGAACGAATTATTGAAACTAAAATAGAAAGACCTAAAGCACCCTCACAAACAGAAAAAACTAAAAAAATAACAGGACAAAAATAATCATAATCAAACTCAATAAGAAAAACAATAACTAACATAAATAAAGAAAGAACAATATATTCTAATCTCAAAAGAACCATTAATAAATGTTTACGTTTAGAAGAAAAAACATAAACACCAGCAAAATAAATCAATAAAGAAGTAAAAATAGAGAATATAAACATTAGTTTTAATAGTTTTAAAAAAACGCCGGTCTTGTAAACCGGAAATAAGTCCAGCCCCCACTTTTAAAACTTCAGAGGTGGAAAAGCTTCCATCATCGGTCCCCAAAACCGGTATTTTAAATACACTAACCCCTGAAATGATCAAAATAATAATTATATCATTATCAAATGTAATAAATATTAATTTTATTAAATTAAGACACCCAATATCAATAATGCTTTTTATTATCCTTCAAACATTCCTAGTTGGATTAATAACAGGAACAATAATAGAAAGATATTGATTATCATATATTTTATTTTTAACATTTCTTGGTGGTATACTAGTATTATTTATTTACATTACAAGAATTGCATCAAAAGAAATATTTCAGCCTAAATCAATCACTATAATTATTACATTAATAATGTGAGTATTTATCATATTAATATTAATTATTCTAGGTATATCTATATTTATAGACTTTTTCAAAAACACCGAAACTATAAATATTGATAATTCAATCAATTATCAAGAAATAACAATATCTTTAGAAAAATTATATAATAGACCAACATTCATTATTACAATAATAATAATAATTTATTTATTTTTAGCACTACTAGCAGTTGTTAAAATCACCAATATTAATCAGGGACCTATTAGTAAAATAAGATAATTACTAATGAATAAACCCTTACGATTAAGACATCCTTTAATTAAAATTATTAATAACTCTTTAATTGACTTACCTGCCCCAACAAATATTTCATTTTGATGAAATTTTGGATCCCTATTAGGGTTATTTTTGGTAATTCAAATCGTAACTGGACTATTTTTAGCTATACATTATACATCAAATATTGAAATAGCATTCAGTAGTGTAGTACACATCTGCCGAGACGTAAATAATGGTTGAATTATCCGAACCTTACACGCAAATGGAGCATCTATATTTTTTATTTGTATTTACTTACATGTAGGACGGGGAATTTACTATGGATCTTATATATATATATATACATACCTGAATAATTGGTACAGTGATTTTATTTTTAGTTATAGCAACTGCATTTATAGGATATGTCTTACCCTGAGGCCAAATATCTTTTTGAGGTGCAACAGTAATTACTAATTTATTATCAGCAATCCCATACTTAGGAACAGATTTAGTCCAATGAGTATGAGGAGGATTCGCTGTTGATAATGCAACATTAAATCGATTCTTCACATTCCATTTTGTATTACCATTTATTATTGCTGCTATAGCAGCAATTCATTTATGTTTTCTTCACCAAACAGGATCTAATAATCCTCTTGGACTAAATGGAGATATTGAAAAAATTCCATTCCATCCATACTTTACCTTTAAGGATTCTATTACATTTGTAATAATAACATCATTATTAATTATACTATGTTTAATTAATCCTTACCTATTAGGAGATCCAGATAACTTTGTACCTGCCAACCCATTAGTAACACCAGTTCACATTCAACCAGAATGATATTTCCTATTTGCATATGCAATTCTACGATCTATCCCTAATAAGTTAGGAGGTGTTATTGCATTATTTTTATCAATTAGAATCTTAATAATTTTACCATTTTATAATAAAACACCATTCCGAGGCATTCAATTTTACCCTATTAATCAAATTTTATTCTGAATTATAGTAGTTGTTGTATGCTTACTAACGTGAATTGGTAAACGACCTGTTGAAGAACCTTATATTATAACAGGTCAAATCTTAACAATTATTTACTTCACATATTTCTTAATTAATGTCCATGTCGCAAACGCATGAGATAAATTAATTAAGGAATAAAGTTAATTAGCTTAGGAAAAGCATATGTTTTGAAAACATAAAATTAGAAGTTTAACTCTTCTATTAACTTTTCTCAAAAAATTTCACTAAACAAATGAGATAAATAAAATCTTTAAACCAACAAAGAAAATAAAAAAATTCAAAGATAAAGGTAAAAAACTTTTTCAAGCTAAGTACATTAATTTATCATAACGGAACCGTGGTAATGTTCCACGAACCCAAATAAAACCAAAAGATATAATAGCAAGCTTAATAAAAAATATAAAAGAATAAAAATCACCGCCCAAAAAAATTAAAGCCAATAACATTCTTATGAAGACAATTCTAGTATATTCAGCTAAAAAAATTAAAGTAAAACCACCCGCACCATACTCAATATTAAATCCTGAAACTAAATCAGATTCCCCTTCAGCAAAATCAAAAGGAGTACGATTAGTTTCAGCTAAGCAAGAAGCAAAACAAGCTAAAGCTAAAGGAAAAGAAATAATAATAAATCAACAATAAAGCTGATAGTTTATAAAATCAAACATATTAAAACTACCAATTAAAATAATTAAAGACAATAAAATTAAAGCTAAACTAACTTCATAAGAAATTGTTTGAGCAACAGAACGAAGAGAACCTAATAATGAATAATTTGAATTAGAAGATCAACCAGCAATTATAACAGTATAAACACCTAATCTAGTACAACATAAAAAAAATAAAAATCCATAAGAAAAAGAACACATATAAGTTAAATAAGGAAAAATTACTCAAACGGCTAAAGAAATCATTAAATTAAAAACAGGGGAAAAATAATAAAGTAGGTAATTAGATATAATAGGAATTGGCTGCTCCTTACAAATTAACTTAATAGCATCTCTAAATGGCTGAGGAATTCCAACAAAACCTACCTTATTTGGACCCTTTCGAATCTGAATATAACCTAAAACCTTACGCTCTAATAAAGTTAAAAAGGCAACACTAATTAAAACACAAATAACCAATAAAAGAAAATTCAAAATAAATATAAATAAATCATAAAGTATCAATACTATTTGTAGAAAAAATCTACATAAATGAATTCTAAATTCAACACATTAATCTGTCAAAATAGTAAATAAATTAATATTAATCAATATAACAAAAAATATTTTAACCATATGGTCCTTTCGTACTAATATGGATTAACAATCTTAGGATAGAAACCGACCTGGCTCACGCCGGTCTGAACTCAGATCATGTAAGAATTTAAAGGTCGAACAGACCTAATCATTGGGCTCCTGCACCCAAAATTTTTCTTAATCCAACATCGAGGTCGCAATCTGCTTTGTCGATATGAGCTCTCAAAAACAATTACGCTGTTATCCCTAAGGTAACTTAATCTTATGATCATAAATTATGGATCAAAATAACAAACATAAATAAATGATATAATAATGAAGAGTTTATCTATTCTTCATGTCACCCCAACAAAACATCATCATTAAATATAGAAAGACAAACAAAAAACTATATAAAAGTAAAATGTCAAGCTCTATAGGGTCTTCTCGTCCTAAAGAAGAATTTAAGCCTTTTGACTCAAAAGTTAAATTCAAAAATTTATTAAGAGACAGTTGATTTCTCGTCAAGCCATTCATTCCAGCCACTAATTAAGAGACTAATGATTATGCTACCTTTGCACGGTCAAAATACCGCGGCTCTTTAAAAATATGCTCAGTGAGCAGGCCAGACCTCAAAATATAAACAAGAGGACATTTTTTTGATAAACAGGCGGAAATCAATTTTGCCTAGTTCCTTATAATAAGTTCACAAGGTAAAAATTTCATACAAATAAATATACTAATTCTATCATTATTACAAAAATTTTAAAATTAAATTAATAATCTTAATAAAAAACCTAAAATATTTATAAAATCAAAATAAAAAATAATGAACTAAAACGTAATCTTAAAGATAGCTGGTTTAAAGCTTACTATTATATTTCTATAAAATAAATTATAGGTTATTAACTTCAAAGCTTATCCCTTAAAGAATAAATAAGTTAATATTTTTACTTAAAAAATTAAATAAAAACAAATAACTTTAAAAAATTAAATTTTTTCTTAAGAAACTAGATATCTTGGGAAACGATTAACATCTCATTTCTATAAATAATTTAATAATAATTATGATACATTAACTATAAATTATTTATAAATCAACCCAAATCGAGACAAGTAAAATAAATACTAAAATTTTGATAAACCCTGATACAAAAGGTACAATAAATAAAATCTACTTAAAAAAATTTAAAATAATATTTCATAAAACACTTACATTACACCAATAAACTATAATTTAAAAAATCAATTCTATAAAATATACTAAGACAAAAATACAATAAAATTATTTATATTAAATAATTAAATAAACAAAAAATAAAAATAATAAAATAAATAATCAAGATATCCTGATTTGCACAGAAAAATTTTCAGTGTAAATGAAACACTTTACTAATAAGTTATATCTTGAAACTCTTCCTAGATACACTTTCCAGTACATCTACTATGTTACGACTTATCTCATCTAAATTGAAGCTACTTTAAAATAAAATAGAATAATCAATAATGAGAGCGACGGGCGATGTGTACACATCTCAGAGCCAATATCAGTTAAATTAAATAAATTAAATTACTATCAAATCCACCTTCATTAACAGTATTTCACTATCAAATCCGTTATAAACAAATATCTATTGTAACCCACCTCCTCTTAACTATAAGCTGCACCTTGACCTGAAATATTTTATAATTATAAATCTTGAGAATTATAACTCTAAAAAGATTCTCTGATAACGGAGATATACAAACAAATAAATTAAGTAGAGTAAATCGTGTATTATCAATCATGGGGTAGGTTCCTCTGAATGGAATGAGATACCGCCAAATTCTTTGGGTTTAAAGACCTTAACTAATAGAACCCTGGTAAATATAATTAACATTTAAAATAATAGGGTATCTAATCCTAGTTTATTATTTAAATTTCACAGATTCATAAAAAGGGCCACAAATAAATTTTAACATTTCACCTTACAAATTTATATTTCAACCCTAATAATATAAACAACTGTTTTAACCAATAATATTCACTTGTATCAATCGTATAACCGCGGCTGCTGGCACGAATTATGCCGATACTAAATCAATTGCTAAATCCAAAATCACTTGATAATTAAATCAAATTACTGCAAAAAGAACATTTAGTCTAACAAAACTTACATATAATACAAAGAAAAAGTGAATAAACAAGCAAGAATAAAACTTTAAAAAATAAAAAATAAGAAAATTTTAAATCTATTAATTCAGGAAAAAATAAAAGATTCAAATATTTAAAGAAAAAAAAGAAAAAAACCACAAACATTAACAAAAAAAAAGAAACGCCCCTATGTATGACCACAACAACTTCTCTATTATATATAATTAAAGATTAATATGGAACATGTATAGCAATAAATGTATTATATTCTTTCTTATTTAATCTTTCTTTTCACTAATAAATAAAGAAAGATTAAATAATATAATAAATATATTTTATACAATTATGTAATTTAATATAATATGTTATTAATATGAATTCTTTTTTTTATATTAAGTTAACTTTCATATATATTAGTTAAATAATCTAATTATAGATAATTTACATAATTATATTATTATAATTAATATAATTATTTATATTAATTATAATATTTTATATTTAAATTAATAATTTTATTTATTATATCCAATTATAATAATATTAAATATTAAATTACATATTATTATATATATTATATTATAATAACCTATTTTAAGCTAAAAACATAAGTAGCTATAATCCTAGGTAAATAATTGCATTAAAATTATCAATTTATAATGGTAAGATGAACTTATAATACTTTAATTTCAATTAAATGTAATATATTAATATAAATTATTTATTATATATATATATAAAAAAAATAAAATGAGCAGGATAAATTAATCCTAATTAAACAAAATAATACATAAAAGAATTTCAAAAAAAACTTTCGATTTATATATTAAATAAATGAAGTGCCTGATTAAAGGGTTACCTCGATAGGGTAAATAAAGTAAATAAAATTACCTTCATTAAAATTACATAAGATAGAATTAAACTACCTCCTTTAGTATCAAAAACTAACGTGAATCATACACCTTAATGTAAAAAGGTAAGCTAAACAAGCTAATGGGTTCATACCCCATTTATAGAGGTATCAATCCTCTCCTTTTTAATGACCAACAACTCTACAAAACTTCTCTTCCTATCAACATTAATGATAGGAACGATCCTGTCCATTTCATCAAATTCCTGATTTGGGGTTTCAATAGGACTTGAGATCAACTTACTTTCATTTATTCCGCTCCTAACAAGAAATAAAAATATAATAATAAATGAATCATCAATTAAATATTTTATTGTCCAAGCAATAGCATCGACAATATTATTATTTTCAATTTTGCTGATTCAAATAAAATATCCCATGGGATGGGAAACAGAATTTATCCCATCAATAATAATTAGATCTAGACTATTATTAAAGATTGGAGCTGCACCTTTCCATTTCTGATTTCCAGAAGTTATAGGAGCATCAAGATGAAATAATTGTTTAACATTAATAACATGACAAAAAATCGCCCCAATAATGGTCTTATCTTATTGTATTCAATTAAGAACTTTTATTTGAACAATTATTATCTTAAGAGTTATTATTGGGGCAATAGGAGGTTTAAATCAAACATCCTTACGACAACTTTTAGCATATTCATCAATCAGACATCTAGGTTGAATAATTAGATCATTAACAGTCAGAGAAAACATCTGAGAACTATACTTCATTATTTACTCACTATTAAGATTAATTATAGTTTTATTATTTAAGCAAATAAATTTATTTTTCATAAATCAAATTTATTCAGCCAGAAATATAAAAACCGAAATTAAATTCATAATATTCTTATCTTTATTATCTTTAGGTGGACTACCACCATTCCTTGGATTCTTACCAAAATGAATTGTAATACAATCATTAATAGAAAACAATATAACAACTATTATAACTATTATAGTTGTATTAACTACAATTACACTCTACTACTATATACGTATTAGATTCTCAGCTCTAATTATATCATACACAGAAAATTCGTGATCTATAAAGATAAAGTCCCAAAAATCAAGAATCATTCTTCCTATAACAGTAATAATTTCAACAATAGGATTGATTTCAACATCAACCTTAATTTCATTATACTAAGGACTTTAGACGTAGAATTTGACACTTATATAACACCAGAACAAGACCTAGAAAATGATGGATTCCGACTACTAGATGTAGATAACCGAACAATCCTACCAATAAATACAGAAGTACGAGTATTAACAAGAGCATCAGATGTTCTACACTCATGAGCAATTCCTGCATTAGGGGTTAAAATTGATGCAACGCCAGGTCGGTTAAATCAAGGAACATTCACAATAAATCGACCTGGATTATTCTTTGGACAATGCTCAGAAATCTGTGGAGCAAACCACAGATTTATACCAATTGTAATTGAAAGAACTTCAGTAAATTTATTTATTAAGTGATTATCTAAGATAATTTAAGGAGTTAGTTAAAATAAATAACATTAGAGTGTCAATCTAAAGTAACTAAAAAAAATTAGTACACCTTGAAATTCATCAGATGACTTAAAGTAAGTAATGGTCTCTTAAACCAAATAATAGTAAATTAACGACTACTTCTGATGGGGAAATTATATCCAAATCCCTCAAATATCCCCTCTTATATGATTCTCACTATTCATTATATTTTCAGCTACATTAATCTTGTTTAATCAAATAAACTTCTTCTCATTTAAACCTAACCTTATTAAAAGAGCAGAAAAAGGAACAATTGAAATAAAAAACTTAAATTGAAAATGATAACAAATCTATTCTCAACATTTGACCCATCAACTAACATCTTTAATTTATCATTAAATTGAACTAGAACATTTCTAGGACTATTATTAATCCCATCACTATTTTGACTTACACCATCACGAATTAACATTATCTGAAATAAACTAAATTTAACCTTACATAATGAATTTAAAACACTTCTTGGACCAAAATCATTTAATGGAACAACATTCATTTTCATCTCAATTTTTATTATAATATTATTTAACAATTTCATAGGATTATTCCCTTATATTTTTACTAGAACAAGACATTTAGCATTAACATTTGCAATTGCCCTACCTATATGGCTAAGATTTATATTATTTGGATGAATTAACCATACTAATCATATATTTACACACCTTGTACCACAAGGTACACCGCCTGCATTAATATCATTTATAGTACTAATTGAAACAATTAGTAATGTTATTCGACCAGGTACATTAGCAGTACGGTTGGCAGCAAATATAATTGCAGGACACTTATTATTAACCTTATTAGGAAACACAGGACCATCTATAGCAATAAACTTAATCTCATTACTAATTATTGGACAAATACTTCTATTAATTCTAGAATCAGCAGTAGCAATAATTTTCTCAATTCTAAGAACTCTATATTCTAGAGAAGTATATTAAACCTATGTTAACAACTCACTCAAACCACCCATTCCACTTAGTAGACTATAGACCTTGACCATTAACAGGAGCAATTGGAGCAATAGTCCTAGTATCAGGACTAGCAAAATGATTCCACCTATTTAATATTAACTTATTCATAATTGGATTTGGAATTACCCTACTAACTATAATTCAATGATGACGAGATGTAGTACGAGAAGGAACATATCAAGGATTACATACAGGATTTGTATCAATTGGATTACGATGAGGAATAATTTTATTTATTGCATCAGAGGTATTATTTTTCGTTTCTTTTTTTTGAGCATTCTTTAGAAGAAGATTAGCACCAACAATTGAACTAGGAATACTATGACCTCCAATAGGAATTCAACCCTTTAACCCTATACAAATTCCATTACTTAATACAGCTATTCTTTTAGCATCAGGAGTAACAGTAACATGAGCACATCATAGTTTAATGGAATCTAATCATACTCAAGCACTACAAGGATTATTCTTCACAGTGTTATTAGGACTATACTTTACAATACTTCAAGCATATGAATATTGAGAAGCACCTTTTACCATTGCAGATGCAGTTTATGGATCAACATTCTTTGTTGCAACAGGATTCCATGGTTTACACGTAATTATTGGAACAATCTTTTTATCAACATGTCTACTTCGACACTCAATAAATCAATTTTCACCAAGACATCACTTTGGATTTGAAGCAGCAGCATGATACTGACACTTCGTAGACGTAGTATGATTATTCTTATATATCTCTATTTATTGATGAGGTAGATAATTGTTTTTCTAGTATAAATAGTACATTTGACTTCCAATCAGAAAGCTTGATATAAATCAAGAAAAACAATTCTAATTCTATCAACAAGAGTTTTCATTACATTTATTATTCCAATAATTGTTATAATCCTGGCAACAACACTATCAAAAAAATTAATTAATGATCGAGAAAAAAGATCACCATTTGAATGTGGGTTTGATCCAAAAAGATCAGCACGAATACCATTCTCAATACGATTCTTCCTAATCGCAGTAATCTTTTTAATTTTTGATGTAGAAATTGCACTAATTCTACCAATTGTAATTATTTTTAAAACTTCAGACATTATAATCTGAACAGTATCAACAATATTTTTTATTCTAGTTCTATTAGGAGGACTATACCATGAATGAAACCAAGGAGCATTACAATGAGCAGAATAAAGGGTTGTAGTTAAATATAACATTTGGGTTTCATTCAAAAAGTATTGATATTATCAATCAATTTAAATAGAATAAGAAGCGAAATATTGCAGTCAGTTTCGACCTGGAAGATTGGTATGTTCTACCCTTATTCTTATTAATTGAAGCCAAAAAGAGGCATATTACTGTTAATAATATAATTGAACTATAATAGTTCCAATTAAGGAAATGTAAAGCCAATATGAAAGCTGCTAACTTTTTATATTAGCGGTTAACTCCGTTAACATTTCTAAAATTTATATAGTTTAAATAAAACATTACATTTTCACTGTAAAAATAATATATCTATATTTATAAATACTTAAAAGTAAAAATACTTCCTTAACATCTTCAGTGTCACGCTCTAATTATAAGCTATTTAAGTAAACGAAAAACAATATTACCAAAATAAATATTCAAAAAATAAAAGTTAAAAGATAAATCTTGAAATTAGAATCATATCAACCTTGAATATAACCAATTAAATAAATAAATAATCTATATAAACCTTGACCACCAAGTAATTCACCTCAACCATAATCAAATGACTTAGATGAATAATAACCTATTTTTAAAGGAATATATCTAATAAACTTAGTTGAAAGAAAAGGTATAAATCATATAGAACCAGCAAATCTAACAAAAGAAAGTATACTTAAAGAAAATAAATTATGAGAAAAATCAAAATTAGAAATAAGATAACCTAAATAAGCACCTAAAATAACAACTGTAATAGTTAAAAACTTTAAATAATAAGGTAAAGCAATCACATGAGGAATAGGAAAAATTATTCAAGATAAAAGACTAACACCAAAAACAGCAACAAACATTAGACCAATTATTCCAAATGAAAAATAATAACCCTTATCATCAAAAGAAAATCTAGAATAAAAATTGTTATCACCAGATATTGAATAATAAAACAAACGAAAAGAATAGGAAGCAGTTAAACCAGTAGAAAAAAAAATAAAGAAAAAAATTAAACAATTAATTCATCTTAAACAAACCATCTCAAGAATTAAATCCTTTGAATAAAATCCCGCTAAAAAAGGTATTCCACACAAAGATAAACTAGAAACATTAAAACAAACTGAAGTTAAAGGTATGAAATTAACAATTGATCCTATAAAACGAATATCCTGAGAATCCTTCAAATTATGAATTATTGAACCTGCACATATAAATAATAATGCCTTAAATAAAGCATGAGCCAATAAATGAAAAAATGCAAGCTTTGGATAACCTATAGCCAAAATTCTTATTATTAAACCAAGTTGTCTTAAAGTAGAAAGAGCAATAATCTTCTTTAAATCAAACTCAAAATTAGCGCCCAATCCAGCCATAAATATAGTTATACAACCAATTAAAAGTAAAAATCAACCACAATTATAAGTATCCAATATTGGTCTAAAACGAATTAATAAATAAACACCAGCAGTAACAAGAGTAGAAGAATGAACTAAAGCAGAAACAGGAGTAGGAGCTGCTATAGCAGCAGGAAGTCATGAAGAGAAAGGAATCTGAGCTCTCTTAGTTATAGCTGCTAAAACAATTAATATAGTAATGAGCTTTATTTCAAAAGAATTAGAAATAAAATCATAATAATAAATATAATTTCAACCACCAAAATTTAACATTCATGCAATAGAAATTAAAATAGCAACATCACCAATACGATTAGAAAGTGCAGTTAATATACCAGCACTATAAGATTTTATATTTTGATAATAAATAACTAAACAATAAGAAACTAAACCTAAACCATCTCAACCTAATAAAATTCTAATTAAGTTAGGACTAATAATTAAAAAACCTATAGAAAGAATAAATATTAAAACAATAATAATAAAACGATTTATATTCTTTTCACCAGATATATAATCCTCTCTATAATAAATAACCAAAGAAGAAATATATATAACAAAAGATATAAAAATAAGAGATATTCAATCCAAAATTAAAGTTATAACAACTATAGAACCATTTAAATTGAAAAGCTCTCACTCAACAAAAACTCTATAATCAATTATTAAATAATAAATACCTAAAATAAAAATTATAGTTCTCGAAATAAACAAAGAAAAAAAACTCAAAGAACAAATAGAAAATAAATTCACGGCCTAAGATGAAAAACTTCATATCATTGATTCCACAAAACAATATTTTTAATTAAAATACTTAAGCAAACTAAACAAAGAAATATTCATCCTTTAAACAGAGAATATTTAAAGGCAATCAATGTAAAAGTAAAAGATGATATTCACGAAAATAACCAAGAGAACAAGTATAAACACCAGAATAATAATTCCCATGCTGAGAATAAGAATATATATACAAAGTATAAACAGCTCTAAAAAAAGATAAAAAAATCAAAGCAAAGAATCTAAAAGAAGATCAAGATATAATTCTATTTAATAATCTAATTTCACCTACCAAATTTAAAGAAGGAGGAGCAGCCATATTTGATGATCTTAAAAGAAATCATCATAAAGCCATTCTTGGCATCAAATTAATTATACCCTTGTTAATTAATAATCTTTGTCTACCTAAACGTTCATAAATAATATTAGATAAACAAAATAAACCAGAAGAACATAAACCATGACCAACCATTAGAGAAAGAGAACCTACACAACCTCATCAATTCATAGTCATCAATCCACCAATAACCATTCTTATATGAGCAACAGAAGAATATGCAATTAAAGACTTTAAATCAACCTGACGAAAACAAATAAATCTTACAATAACACCCCCAGATAAACCTAAAGACAATCAAAAATAATTAAACTTTAAACCCAAATAAGAAATAACCTTTATAACACGAAAAATACCATAACCACCTAACTTTAATAAAACACCAGCAAGAATTATTCTACCTGAAATAGGGGCCTCTACATGAGCCTTAGGAAGTCATAAATGAACCAAAAACATAGGTATCTTAACTAAAAAAGCCAAAATTATAAATACATAAAACATAAAATAATAAGAACCAAAATCAACCAATAAAGGAAAATATAAAGTATTAGAAAAATCATAAACCTTAAATAAAACTAATAATAAAGGTAATCTAGCAACCAAAGTATAAAAAATTAAATAAACACCAGCCTGCAAACGCTCAGGTTGATAACCCCAACCCAAAATTAAAAGTAAAGTAGGAACTAATCTAGCCTCAAAAAAAATATAAAAAGAAAGAAGACTTAATCTAGCAAATGAACAATAAAGCATAATTATTAAAATCAAAACCATAAAAACAAAAAAATTAGAATGATATGAACTTAAATAAACTGAACCTCTAGCAGTGATTATTAAAGAACAAATCCAAAAACTAAGTAAAATTAAACTAAAAGAAAAATAATCAATACCAAAATAATATCTAATTATATTCAAATCAGCATATGAATAAACACAAATTATAAAAACAAAACCCGACAGAAACATTAAAGAATGAACCAACCATCAACAATTATTTAATAAACAAAGAGGGATCAAAAAAATAGTTATAAATAAATACATTAACATAAAGATAAACCAAAAGAATTAAAAAAATCATTACCATGAGAACGAATTATTGAAACTAAAATAGAAAGACCTAAAGCACCCTCACAAACAGAAAAAACTAAAAAAATAACAGGAAAAAAATAATCATAATCAAACTCAATAAGAAAAACAATAACTAACATAAATAAAGAAAGAACAATATATTCTAATCTCAAAAGAACCATTAATAAATGTTTACGTTTAGAAGAAAAAACATAAACACCAGCAAAATAAATCAATAAAGAAGTAAAAATAGAGAATATATACATTAGTTTTAATAGTTTTAAAAAAACGCCGGTCTTGTAAACCGGAAATAAGTCCAGCCCCCACTTTTAAAACTTCAGAGGTGGCAAAAGCTTCCATCATCGGTCCCCAAAACCGGTATTTTAAATAAACTAACCCCTGAAATGATCAAAATAATAATTATATTATTATCAAATGTAATAAATATTAATTTTATTAAATTAAGACACCCAATATCAATAATGCTTTTTATTATCCTTCAAACCTTCCTAGTTGGATTAATAACAGGAACAATAATAGAAAGATATTGATTATCATATATTTTATTTTTAACATTTCTTGGTGGTATACTAGTATTATTTATTTACATTACAAGAATTGCATCAAACGAAATATTTCAGCCTAAATCAATCACTATAATTATTACATTAATAATGTGAGTATTTATCATATTAATATTAATTATTCTAGATATATCTATATTTATAGACTTTTTCAAAAACACCGAAACTATAAATATTGATAATTCAATCAATTATCAAGAAATAACAATATACCTAATAAGTTAGGAGGTGTTATTGCATTATTTTTATCAATTAGAATCTTAATAATTTTACCATTTTATAATAAAACACCATTCCGAGGCATTCAATTTTACGTTATTAATCAAATTTTATTCTGAATTATAGTAGTTGTTGTATGCTTACTAACGTGAATTGGTAAACGACCTGTTGAAGAACCTTATAATATAACAGGTCAAATCTTAACAATTATTTACTTCACATATTTCTTAATTAATGTCCATGTCGCAAATGCATGAGATAAATTAATTAAGGAATAAAGTTAATTAGCTTAGGAAAAGCATATGTTTTGACAACATAAAATTAGAAGTTTAACTCTTCTATTAACTTTTCTCAAAAAATTTCACTAAACAAATGAGATAAATAAAATCTTTAAACCAACAAAGAAAATAAAAAAATTCAAAGATAAAGGTAAAAAACTTTTTCAAGCTAAGTACATTAATTTATCATAACAGAACCGTGGTAATGTTCCACGAACCCAAATAAAACCAAAAGAAATAATAGCAAGCTTAATAAAAAATATAAAAGAATAAAAATCACCGCCCAAAAAAATTAAAGCCAATAACATTCTTATGAAGACAATTCTAGTATATTCAGCTAAAAAAATTAAAGTAAAACCACCCGCACCATACTCAATATTAAATCCTGAAACTAACTCAGATTGCCCTTCAGCAAAATCAAAAGGATATAAATGATATAATAATGAAGAGTTTATCTATTCTTCATGTCACCCCAACAAAACATCATCATTAAATATAGAAAGACAAACAAAAAACTATATAAAAGTAAAATGTCAAGCTCTATAGGGTCTTCTCGTCCTAAAGAAGAATTTAAGCCTTTTGACTCAAAAGTTAAATTCAAGAATTTATTAAGAGACAGTTGATTTCTCGTCAAGCCATTCATTCCAGCCACTAATTAAGAGACTAATGATTATGCTACCTTTGCACGGTCAAAATACCGCGGCTCTTTAAAAATACGCTCAGTGAGCAGGCCAGACCTCAAAATATAAACAAGAGGACATGTTTTTGATAAACAGGCGGAAATCAATTTTGCCTAGTTCCTTATAATAAGTTCACAAGGTAAAAATTTCATACAAATAAATATACTAATTCTATCATTATTACAAAAATTTTAAAATTAAATTAATAATCTTAATAAAAAACCTAAAATATTTATAAAATCAAAATAAAAAATAATGAACTAAAACGTAATCTTAAAGATAGCTGGTTTAAAGCTTACTATTATATTTCTATAAAATAAATTATAGGTTATTAACTTCAAAGCTTATCCCTTAAAGAATAAATAAGTTAATATTTTTACTTAAAAAATTAAATAAAAACAAATAACTTTAAAAAATTAAATTTTTTCTTAAGAAACTAGATATCTTGGGAAACGATTAACATCTCATTTCTATAAATAATTTAATAATAATTATGATACATTAACTATAAATTATTTATAAATCAACCCAAATCGAGACAAGTAAAATAAATACTAAAATTTTGATAAACCCTGATACAAAAGGTACAATAAATAAAATCTACTTAAAAAAATTTAAAATAATATTTCATAAAACACTTACATTACCAATAAACTATAATTTAAAAAATCAATTCTATAAAATATACTAAGACAAAAATACAATTAAATTATTTATATTAAATAATTAAATAAACAAAAAATAAATATAATAAAATAAATAATCAAGATATCCTGATTTGCACAGAAAAATTTTCAGTGTAAATGAAACACTTTACTAATAAGTTATATCTTGAAACTCTTCCTAGATATACTTTCCAGTACATCTACTATGTTACGACTTATCTCATCTAAATTGAAGCTACTTTAAAATAAAATAGAATAATCAATAATGAGAGCGACGGGCGATGTGTACACATCTCAGAGTCAATATCAGTTAAATTAAATAAATTAAATTACTATCAAATCCACATTCATTAACAGTATTTCACTATCAAATCCGTTATAAACAAAAATCTATTGTAACCCACCTCCTCTTAACTATAAGCTGCACCTTGACCTGAAATATTTTATAATTATAAATCTTGAGAATTATAACTCTAAAAAGAATCTCTGATAACGGAGATATACAAACAAATAATTTAAGTAGAGTAAATCGTGTATTATCAATCATGGGGTAGGTTCCTCTGAGTGGAATGAGATACCGCCAAATTCTTTGGGTTTAAAGACCTTAAGTAATAGTACCCTGGTAAATATAATTAACATTTAAAATAATAAGGTATCTAATCCTAGTTTATTATTTAAATTTCACAGATTCATAAAAAGGGCCACAAATAAATTTTAACATTTCACCTTACAAATTTATATTTCAACCCTAATAATATAAACAACTGTTTTAACCAATAATATTCACTTGTATCAATCGTATAACCGCGGCTGCTGGCACGAATTATGCCGATACTAAATCAATTGCTAAATCCAAAATCACTTGATAATTAAATCAAATTACTGCAAAAAGAACATTTAGTCTAACAAAACTTACATATAATACAAAGAAAAAGTGAATAAACAAGCAAGAATAAAACTTTTAAAAATAAAAAATAAGAAAATTTTAAATCTATTAATTCAGGAAAAAATAAAAGATTCAAATATTTAAAGAAAAAAAAGAAAAAAACCACAAACATTAACAAAAAAAAAGAAACGCCCCTATGTATGACCACAACAACTTCTCTATTATATATAATTAAAGATTAATATGGAACATGTATAGCAATAATGTATTATATTCTTTCTTATTTAATCTTTCTTTTCACTAATAAATAAAGAAAGATTAAATAATATAATAAATATATTTTATATAATTATTTAATTTAATATAATATGTTATTAATATGAATTCTTTTTTTTATATTAAGTTAACTTTCATATATATTAGTTAAATAATCTAATTATAGATAATTTACATAATTATATTATTATAATTAATATAATTATTTATAGTAATTATAATATATTATATTTAAATTATTAATTTTATTTATTATATCCAATTATAATAATATTAAATATTAAATTACATATTATTATATATATTATATTATAATAACCTATTTTAAGCTAAAAACATAAGTAGCTATAATCCTAGGTAAATAATTGCATTAAAATAATCAATTGATAATGGTAAGATGAACTTATAATACTTTAATTTCAATTAAATGTAATATTTTAATATAAATTATTTATTATATTTATATATATATATATATATATATATATAAATAAAATGAGCAGGATAAATTAATCCTAATTAAACAAAATAATACATAAAAGAATTTCAAAAAAAAACTTTCGATTTATATATTAAATAAATGAAGTGCCTGATTAAAGGGTTACCTTGATTGGGTAAATAAAGTAAATAAAATTACCTTCATTAAAATTACATAAGATAGAATTAAACTACCTCCTTTAGTATCAAAAACTAACGTGCATCATACACCTTAATGTAAAAAGGTAAGCTAAACAAGCTAATGGGTTCATACCCCATTTATAGAGGTATCAATCCTCTCCTTTTTAATGACCAACAACTCTACAAAACTTCTCTTCCTATCAACATTAATGATAGGAACGATCCTGTCCATTTCATCAAATTCCTGATTTGGGGTTTGAATAGGACTTGAGATCAACTTACTTTCATTTATTCCGCTCCTAACAAGAAATAAAAATATAATAATAAATGAATCATCAATTAAATATTTTATTGTCCAAGCAATAGCATCGACAATATTATTATTTTCAATTTTGCTGATTCAAATAAAATATCCCATGGGATGGGAAACAGAATTTATCCCATCAATAATAATTAGATCTAGACTATTATTAAAGATTGGAGCTGCACCTTTCCATTTCTGATTTCCAGAAGTTATAGGAGCATCAAGATGAAATAATTATTTAACATTAATAACATGACAAAAAATCGCCCCAATAATGGTCTTATCTTATTGTATTCAATTAAGAACTTTTATTTGAACAATTATTATCTTAAGAATTATTATTGGGGCAATAGGAGGTTTAAATCAAACATCCTTACGACAACTTTTAGCATATTCATCAATCAGACATCTAGGTTGAATAATTAGATCATTAACAGTCAGAGAAAACATCTGAGAACTATACTTCATTATTTACTCACTATTAAGATTAATTATAGTTTTATTATTTAAGCAAATAAATTTATTTTTCATAAATCAAATTTATTCAGCCAGAAATATAAAAACCGAAATTAAATTCATAATATTCTTATCTTTATTATCTTTAGGTGGACTACCACCATTCCTTGGATTCTTACCAAAATGAATTGTAATACAATCATTAATAGAAAACAATATAACAACTATTATAACTATTATAGTTGTATTAACTACAATTACACTCTACTACTATATACGTATTAGATTCTCAGCTCTAATTATATCATACACAGAAAATTCGTGATCTATAAAGATAAAGTCCCAAAAATCAAGAATCATTCTTCCTATAACAGTAATAATTTCAACAATAGGATTGATTTCAACATCAACCTTAATTTCATTATACTAAGGACTTAAGTTAATCAAACTAATAACCTTCAAAGTTATAATTAAAAGAATAATCTTTTAGGCCTTAGTAAAATTTTACACCTCTAGAATTGCAGTCTCGAATCATAATTGAATATAAGACCTAAATATGATAAGAGAGAAAACATCTCATAAGTAGATTTACAGTCTACCACCTAAAATTCATCCATCTTACCGCAAAAATGATTATTCTCAACAAACCATAAGGACATTGGTACTTTATACTTCATATTTGGAGCATGAGCAGGAATAGTAGGAACATCAATAAGAATACTTATTCGTGCTGAACTTGGCCAACCCGGATCTCTAATTGGGGATGACCAGATTTATAATGTTATTATTACAGCTCACGCATTCGTAATAATTTTCTTTATAGTAATACCTATTATAATTGGTGGATTTGGTAATTGACTTGTTCCACTAATAATTGGTGCACCAGATATAGCATTTCCACGAATAAATAATATAAGTTTTTGATTACTACCACCTTCACTAACCCTTCTTCTTACATCTTCTATAGTAGATAATGGTGCTGGTACAGGATGAACAGTTTACCCTCCTCTAGCAGGAGCTATTGCACACGGGGGTGCATCTGTAGATCTAGCTATTTTTTCACTGCACTTAGCAGGTGTATCATCTATTCTTGGTGCAGTGAATTTCATTACAACAGCAATTAATATACGATCAGAAAGTATAACTTTAGATCAAACACCTTTATTTGTATGATCTGTAGCTATTACAGCATTACTTCTCCTTCTTTCACTTCCAGTTTTAGCAGGAGCTATTACTATATTATTAACAGATCGAAATTTAAATACATCATTCTTTGACCCTGCAGGAGGGGGTGACCCAATTCTATATCAACATCTATTTTGATTCTTTGGACACCCAGAAGTTTATATTTTAATTCTACCGGGGTTCGGAATTATTTCACATATTGTATGTCAAGAAAGAGGAAAAATTGAATCATTTGGAACATTAGGTATAATTTATGCTATACTATCAATTGGACTAATAGGATTTATTGTATGAGCACATCATATATTTACAGTAGGAATGGATGTTGACACACGAGCATATTTTACATCAGCAACAATAATTATTGCTGTACCTACAGGAATTAAGGTATTTAGATGATTAGCTACATTATATGGAACTAAATTCAAGTTCAATCCACCATTATTATGAGCTCTAGGATTTATTTTCCTATTTACAATTGGTGGATTAACAGGATTAGTATTAGCAAATTCATCACTTGATATTGTATTACATGATACATATTATGTAGTAGTCCACTTTCATTATGTATTATCTATAGGAGCAGTATTTGCAATTATAGGAGGTGTCATTCAATGATATCCACTATTTACAGGATTAACTATAAATAATACATGATTAAAAATCCAATTTACAATTATATTCATTGGAGTAAATTTAACATTCTTTCCTCAACACTTCCTAGGATTAGCAGGAATACCTCGACAATACTCTGACTACCCAGACGCATATACATCATGAAACGTAGTATCAAGAATTGGGTCTACAATTTCTATTGTAGGAATAATTATATTCATTGTAATTATATGAGAAAGAATGATTACAAACCGAGCAATTATATTTAGAGCTAACATAAGAAGATCAACAGAATGACTACAAAATAACCCTCCTGCAGAACATAGTTACTCAGAATTACCATTAATCTCTAGATTCTAATATGGCAGATTAGTGCAGTAGATTTAAGCTCTACAAATAAAGGTTTGACCTTTTATTAGAAAATATTTATTAATGGCAACATGATCAAATTTATCTCTTCAAGATGGAGCTTCACCATTAATGGAGCAATTATCATTCTTTCATGATCATACTATGGTCGTATTATTATTAATTACAGTAATTGTAGGTTATGCCCTAAGTTATATATTATTTATTGCCTATACTAACCGTAATATACTTCATGGACATTTAATTGAAACAATCTGAACAGCTTTACCAGCAATTACATTAATTTTTATTGCCCTTCCATCATTACGACTATTATATTTACTTGATGATTCAGTAGATGCAATAATTACAATTAAAACCATTGGACGACAATGATATTGAAGATATGAATATTCAGACTTCATAGACGTAGAATTTGACACTTATATAACACCAGAACAAGACCTAGAAAATGATGGATTCCGACTACTAGATGTAGATAACCGAACAATCCTACCAATAAATACAGAAGTACGAGTATTAACAAGAGCATCAGATGTTCTACACTCATGAGCAGTTCCTGCATTAGGGGTTAAAATTGATGCAACGCCAGGTCGGTTAAATCAAGGAACATTCACAATAAATCGACCTGGATTATTCTTTGGACAATGCTCAGAAATCTGTGGAGCAAACCACAGATTTATACCAATTGTAATTGAAAGAACTTCAGTAAATTTATTTATTAAGTGATTATCTAAGATAATTTAAGGAGTTAGTTAAAATAGATAACATTAGAGTGTCAATCTAAAGTAACTAAAAAAAATTAGTACGCCTTGAAATTCATCAGATGACTGAAAGTAAGTAATGGTCTCTTAAACCAAATAATAGTAGATTAACGACTACTTCTGATGGGGAAATTATATCCAAATCCCTCAAATATCCCCTCTTATATGATTCTCACTATTCATTATATTTTCAGCTACATTAATCTTGTTTAATCAAATAAACTTCTTCTCATTTAAACCTAACCTTATTAAAAGAGCAGAAAAAGGAACAATTGAAATAAAAAACTTAAATTGAAAATGATAACAAATCTATTCTCAACATTTGACCCATCAACTAACATGTTTAATTTATCATTAAATTGAACTAGAACATTTCTAGGACTATTATTAATCCCCTCACTATTTTGACTTACACCATCACGAATTAACATTATCTGAAATAAACTAAATTTAACCTTACATAATGAATTTAAAACACTTCTTGGACCAAAATCATTTAATGGAACAACATTCATTTTCATCTCAATTTTTATTATAATATTATTTAACAATTTCATAGGATTATTCCCTTATATTTTTACTAGAACAAGACATTTAGCATTAACATTTGCAATTGCCCTACCTATATGGCTAAGATTTATATTATTTGGATGAATTAACCATACTAATCATATATTTACACACCTTGTACCACAAGGTACACCGCCTGCATTAATATCATTTATAGTACTAATTGAAACAATTAGTAATGTTATTCGACCAGGTACATTAGCAGTACGGTTGGCAGCAAATATAATTGCAGGACACTTATTATTAACCTTATTAGGAAACACAGGACCATCTATAGCAATAAACTTAATCTCATTACTAATTATTGGACAAATACTTCTATTAATTCTAGAATCAGCAGTAGCAATAATTCAAGCCTATGTTTTCTCAATTCTAAGAACTCTATATTCTAGAGAAGTATATTAAACCTATGTTAACAACTCACTCAAACCACCCATTCCACTTAGTAGACTATAGACCTTGACCATTAACAGGAGCAATTGAAGCAATAGTCCTAGTATCAGGACTAGCAAAATGATTCCACCTATTTAATATTAACTTATGCATAATTGGATTTGGAATTACCCTACTAACTATAATTCAATGATGACGAGATGTAGTACGAGAAGGAACATATCAAGGATTACATACAGGATTTGTATCAATCGTATTACGATGAGGAATAATTTTATTTATTGCATCAGAGGTATTATTTTTCGTTTCTTTTTTTTGAGCATTCTTTAGAAGAAGATTAGCACCAACAATTGAACTAGGAATACTATGACCTCCAATAGGAATTCAACCCTTTAACCCTATACAAATTCCATTACTTAATACAGCTATTCTTTTAGCATCAGGAGTAACAGTAACATGAGCACATCATAGTTTAATGGAATCTAATCATACTCAAGCACTACAAGGATTATTCTTCACAGTGTTATTAGGACTATACTTTACAATACTTCAAGCATATGAATATTGAGAAGCACCTTTTACCATTGCAGATGCAGTTTATGGATCAACATTCTTTGTTGCAACAGGATTCCATGGTTTACACGTTATTATTGGAACAATCTTTTTATCAACATGTCTACTTCGACACTCAATAAATCAATTTTCACCAAGACATCACTTTGGATTTGAAGCAGCAGCATGATACTGACACTTCGTAGACGTAGTATGATTATTCTTATATATCTCTATTTATTGATGAGGTAGATAATTGTTTTTCTAGTATAAATAGTACATTTGACTTCCAATCAGAAAGCTTGATATAAATCAAGAAAAACAATTCTAATTCTATCAACAAGAGTTTTCATTACATTTATTATTCCAATAATTGTTATAATCCTGGCAACAACACTATCAAAAAAATTAATTAATGATCGAGAAAAAAGATCACCATTTGAATGTGGGTTTGATCCAAAAAGATCAGCACGAATACCATTCTCAATACGATTCTTCCTAATCGCAGTAATCTTTTTAATTTTTGATGTAGAAATTGCACTAATTCTACCAATTGTAATTATTTTTAAAACTTCAGACATTATAATCTGAACTGTATCAACAATATTTTTTATTCTAGTTCTATTAGGAGGACTATACCATGAATGAAACCAAGGAGCATTACAATGAGCAGAATAAAGGGTTGTAGTTAAATATAACATTTGGGTTGCATTCAAAAAGTATTGATATTATCAATCAACCTTAAATAGAATAAGAAGCGAAATATTGCAGTCAGTTTCGACCTGGAAGATTGGTATGTACTGCCTTATTCTTATTAATTGAAGCCAAAAAGAGGCGTATTACTGTTAATAATATAATTGAACTATAATAGTTCCAATTAAGGAAATGTAAAGCCAATATGAAAGCTGCTAACTTTTTATATTAGCGGTTAAACTCCGTTAACATTTCTAAAATTTATATAGTTTAAATAAAACATTACATTTTCACTGTAAAAATAATATTTCTATATTTATAAATACTTAAAAGTAAAAATACTTCCTTAACATCTTCAGTGTCACGCTCTAATTATAAGCTATTTAAGTAAATGAAAAACAATATTACCAAAATAAATATTCAAAAAATAAAAGTTAAAAGATAAATCTTGAAATTAGAATCATATCAACCTTGAATATAACCAATTAAATAAATAAATAATCTATATAAACCTTGACCACCAAGTAATTCACCTCAACCATAATCAAATGACTTAGATGAATAATAACCTATTTTTAAAGGAATATATCTAATAAACTTAGTTGAAAGAAAAGGTATATATCATATAGAACCAGCAAATCTAACAAAAGAAAGTATACTTAAAGAAAATAAATTATGAGAAAAATCAAAATTAGAAATAAGATAACCTAAATAAGCACCTAAAATAACAACTGTAATAGTTAAAAAATTTAAACAATAAGGTAAAGCAATCACATGAGGAATAGGAAAAATTAATCAAGATAAAAGACTACCACCAAAAACAGCAACAAACAATAGACCAATTATTCCAAATGAAATATAATAACCCTTATCATCAAAAGAAAATCTAGAATAAAAATTATTATCACCAGATATTGAATAATAAAACAAACGAAAAGAATAAGAAGCAGTTAAACCAGTAGAAAAAAAAATAAAGAAAAAAAATTAAACAATTAATTCATCTTAAACAAACCATCTCAAGAATTAAATCCTTTGAATAAAATCCCGCTAAAAAAGGTGTTCCACACAAAGATAAACTAGAAACATTAAAACAAACTGAAGTTAAAGGTATGATATTAACAATTGATCCTATAAAACGAATATCCTGAGAATCCTTCAAATTATGAATTATTGAACCTGCACATATAAATAATAATGCCTTAAATAAAGCATGAGCCAATAAATGAAAAAATGCAAGCTTTGGATAACCTATAGCCAAAATTCTTATTATTAAACCAAGTTGTCTTAAAGTAGAAAGAGCAATAATCTTCTTTAAATCAAACTCAAAATTAGCGCCCAATCCAGCCATAAATATAGTTATACAACCAATTAAAAGTAAAAATCAACCACAATTATAAGTATCCAATATTGGTCTAAATCGAATTAATAAATAAACACCAGCAGTAACAAGAGTAGAAGAATGAACTAAAGCAGAAACAGGAGTAGGAGCTGCTATAGCAGCAGGAAGTCATGAAGAGAAAGGAATCTGAGCTCTCTTAGTTATAGCTGCTAAAACAATTAATATAGTAATGAGCTTTATTTCAAAAGAATTAGAAATAAAATCATAATAATAAATATAATTTCAACCACCAAAATTTAACATTCATGCAATAGAAATTAAAATAGCAACATCACCAATACGATTAGAAAGTGCAGTTAATATAGCAGCACTATAAGATTTTACATTTTGATAATAAATAACTAAACAATAAGAAACTAAACCTAAACCATCTCAACCTAATAAAATTCTAATTAAATTAGGACTAATAATTAAAAAACCTATAGAAAGAATAAATATTAAAACAATAATAATAAAACGATTTATATTCTTTTCACCAGATATATAATCCTCTCTATAATAAATAACCAAAGAAGAAATATATATAACAAAAGATATAAAAATAAGAGATATTCAATCCAAAATTAAAGTTATAACAACTATAAAACCATTTAAATTGAAAAGCTCTCACTCAACAAAAACTCTATAATCAATTATTAAATAATAAATACCTAAAATAAAAATTATAGTTCTCGAAATAAACAAAGAAAAAAAACTCAAAGAACAAATAGAAAATAAATTCACGGCCTAAGATGAAAAACTTCATATCATTGATTCCACAAAACAATATTTTTAATTAAAATACTTAAGCAAACTAAACAAAGAAATATTCACCCTTTAAACAGAGAATATTTAAAGGCAATCAATGTAAAAGTAAAAGATGATATTCACGAAAATAACCAAGAGAACAAGTATAAACACCAGAATAATAATTCCCATGCTGAGAATAAGAATATATATACAAAGTATAAACAGCTCTAAAAAAAGATAAAAAAATCAAAGCAAAGAATCTAAAAGAAGATCAAGATATAATTCTATTTAATAATCTAATTTCACCTACCAAATTTAAAGAAGGAGGAGCAGCCATATTTGATGATCTTAAAAGAAATCATCATAAAGCCATTCTTGGTATCAAATTAATTATACCCTTGTTAATTAATAATCTTTGTCTACTTAAACGTTCATAAATAATATTAGATAAACAAAATAAACCAGAAGAACATAAACCATGACCAACCATTAGAGAAAGAGAACCTACACAACCTCATCAATTCATAGTCATCAATCCACCAATAACCATTCTTATATGAGCAACAGAAGAATATGCAATTAAAGACTTTAAATCAACCTGACGAAAACAAATAAATCCTACAATAACACCCCCAGATAAACCTAAAGACAATCAAAAATAATTAAACTTTAAACCCAAATAAGAAATAACCTTTATAACACGAAAAATACCATAACCACCTAACTTTAATAAAACACCAGCAAGAATTATTCTACCTGAAATAGGGGCCTCTACATGAGCCTTAGGAAGTCATAAATGAACCAAAAACATAGGTATCTTAACTAAAAAAGCCAAAATTATAAATACATAAAACATAAAATAATAAGAACCAAAATCAACCAATAAAGGAAAATATAAAGTATTAGAAAAATCATAAACCTTAAATAAAACTAATAATAAATGTAATCTAGCAACCAAAGTTTAAAAAATTAAATAAACACCAGCCTGCAAACGCTCAGGTTGATAACCCCAACCCAAAATTAAAAGTAAAGTAGGAACTAATCTAGCCTCAAAAAAAATATAAAAACAAAGAAGACTTAATCTAGCAAATGAACAATAAAGCATAATTATTAAAATCAAAACCATAAATACAAAAAAATTAGAATGATATGAACTTAAATAAACTGAACCTCTAGCAGTGATTATTAAAGAACAAATCCAAAAACTAAGTAAAATTAAACTAAAAGAAAAATAATCAATACCAAAATAATATCTAATTATATTCAAATCAGCATATGAATAAACACAAATTATAAAAACAAAACCCGACAGAAACATTAAAGAATGAACCAACCATCAACAATTATTTAATAAACAAAGAGGGATCAAAAAAATAGTTATAAATAAATACTTTAACATAAAGATAAACCAAAAGAATTAAAAAAATCATTACCATGAGAACGAATTATTGAAACTAAAATAGAAAGACCTAAAGCACCCTCACAAACAGAAAAAACTAAAAAAATAACAGGAAAAAATAATCATAATCAAACTCAATAAGAAAAACAATAACTAACATAAATAAAGAAAGAACAATATATTCTAATCTCAAAAGAACCATTAATAAATGTTTACGTTTAGAAGAAAAAACATAAACACCAGCAAAATAAATCAATAAAGAAGTAAAAATAGAGAATATAAACATTAGTTTTAATAGTTTAAAAAAAACGCCGGTCTTGTAAACCGGAAATAAGTCCAGCCCCCACTTTTAAAACTTCAGAGGTGGAAAAGCTTCCATCATCGGTCCCCAAAACCGGTATTTTAAATAAACTAACCCCTGAAATGATCAAAATAATAATTATATCATTATCAAATGTAATAAATATTAATTTTATTAAATTAAGACACCCAATATCAATAATGCTTTTTATTATCCTTCAAACCTTCCTAGTTGGATTAATAACAGGAACAATAATAGAAAGATATTGATTATCATATATTTTATTTTTAACATTTCTTGGTGGTATACTAGTATTATTTATTTACATTACAAGAATTGCATCAAACGAAATATTTCAGCCTAAATCAATCACTATAATTATTACATTAATAATGTGAGTATTTATCATATTAATATTAATTATTCTAGATATATCTATATTTATAGACTTTTTCAAAAACACCGAAACTATAAATATTGATAATTCAATCAATTATCAAGAAATAACAATATCTTTAGAAAAATTATATAATAGACCAACATTCATTATTACAATAATAATAATAATTTATTTATTTTTAGCACTACTAGCAGTTGTTAAAATCACCAATATTAATCAGGGACCTATTCGTAAAATAAGATAATTACTAATGAATAAACCCTTACGATTAAGACATCCTTTAATTAAAATTATTAATAACTCTTTAATTGACTTACCTGCCCCAACAAATATTTCATTTTGATGAAATTTTGGATCCCTATTAGGGTTATGTTTGGTAATTCAAATCGTAACTGGACTATTTTTAGCTATACATTATACATCAAATATTGAAATAGCATTCAGTAGTGTAGTACACATCTGCCGAGACGTAAATAATGGTTGAATTATCCGAACCTTACACGCAAATGGAGCATCTATATTTTTTATTTGTATTTACTTACATGTAGGATGGGGAATTTACTATGGATCTTATATATATATACATACCTGAATAATTGGTACAGTGATTTTATTTTTAGTTATAGCAACTGCATTTATAGGATATGTCTTACCCTGAGGCCAAATATCTTTTTGAGGTGCAACAGTAATTACTAATTTATTATCAGCAATCCCATACTTAGGAACAGATTTAGTCCAATGAGTATGAGGAGGATTCGCTGTTGATAATGCAACATTAAATCGATTCTTCACATTCCATTTTGTATTACCATTTATTATTGCTGCTATAGCAGCAATTCATTTATTTTTTCTTCACCAAACAGGATCTAATAATCCTCTTGGACTAAATGGAGATATTGAAAAAATTCCATTCCATCCATACTTTACCTTTAAGGATTCTATTACATTTGTAATAATAACATCATTATTAATTATACTATGTTTAATTAATCCTTACCTATTAGGAGATCCAGATAACTTTGTACCTGCCAACCCATTAGTAACACCAATTCACATTCAACCAGAATGATATTTCCTATTTGCATATGCAATTCTACGATCTATCCGTAATAAGATAGGAGGTGTTATTGCATTATTTTTATCAATTAGAATCTTAATAATTTTACCATTTTATAATAAAACACCATTCCGAGGCATTCAATTTTACGTTATTAATCAAATTTTATTCTGAATTATAGTAGTTGTTGTATGCTTACTAACGTGAATTGGTAAACGACCTGTTGAAGAACCTTATATTATAACAGGTCAAATCTTAACAATTATTTACTTCACATATTTCTTAATTAATGTCCATGTCGCAAAGGCATGAGATAAATTAATTAAGGAATAAAGTTAATTAGCTTAGGAAAAGCATATGTTTTGAAAACATAAAATTAGAAGTTTAACTCTTCTATTAACTTTTCTCAAAAAATTTCACTAAACAAATGAGATAAATAAAATCTTTAAACCAACAAAGAAAATAAAAAAATTCAAAGATAAAGGTAAAAAACTTTTTCAAGCTAAGTACATTAATTTATCATAACGGAACCGTGGTAATGTTCCACGAACCCAAATAAAACCAAAAGATATAATAGCAAGCTTAATAAAAAATATAAAAGAATAAAAATCACCGCCCAAAAAAATTAAAGCCAATAACATTCTTATGAAGACAATTCTAGTATATTCAGCTAAAAAAATTAAAGTAAAACCACCCGCACCATACTCAATATTAAATCCTGAAACTAACTCAGATTCCCCTTCAGCAAAATCAAAAGGATTACGATTAGTTTCAGCTAAGCAAGAAGCAAAACAAGCTAAAGCTAAAGGAAAAGAAATAATAATAAATCAACAATAAAGCTGATAGTTTATAAAATCAAACATATTAAAACTACCAATTAAAATAATTAAAGACAATAAAATTTAAGCCAAACTAACTTCATAAGAAATTGTTTGAGCAACAGAACGAAGAGAACCTAATAAGGAATAATTTGAATTAGAAGATCAACCAGCAATTATAACAGTATAAACACCTAATCTAGTACAACATAAAAAAAATAAAAATCCATAAGAAAAAGAACACATATAAGTTAAATAAGGAAAAATTACTCAAACGGCTAAAGAAATCATTAAATTAAAAACAGGGGAAAAATAATAAAGTAGGTAATTAGATATAATAGGAATTGGCTGCTCCTTACAAATTAACTTAATAGCATCTCTAAATGGCTGAGGAATTCCAACAAAACCTACCTTATTTGGACCCTTTCGAATCTGAATATAACCTAAAACCATACGCTCTAATAAAGTTAAAAAGGCAACACTAATTAAAACACAAATAACCAATAAAAGAAAATTCAAAATAAATATAAATAAATCATAAAGTATCAATACTATTTGTAGAAAAAATATACATAAATGAATTCTAAATTCAACACATTAATCTGTCAAAATAGTAAATAAATTAATATTAATCAATATAACAAAAAATATTTTAACCATATGGTCCTTTCGTACTAATATGGATTAACAATCTTAGGATAGAAACCGACCTGGCTCACGCCGGTCTGAACTCAGATCATGTAAGAATTTAAAGGTCGAACAGACCTAATCATTGGGCTCCTGCACCCAAAATTTTTCTTAATCCAACATCGAGGTCGCAATCTGCTTTGTCGATATGAGCTCTCAAAAACACTTACGCTGTTATCCCTAAGGTAACTTAATCTTATGATCATAAATTATGGATCAAAATAACAAACATAAATAAATGATATAATAATGAAGAGTTTATCTATTCTTCATGTCACCCCAACAAAACATCATCATTAAATATAGAAAGACAAACAAAAAACTATATAAAAGTAAAATGACAAGCTCTATAGGGTCTTCTCGTCCTAAAGAAGAATTTAAGCCTTTTGACTCAAAAGTTAAATTCAAAAATTTATTAAGAGACAGTTGATTTCTCGTCAAGCCATTCATTCCAGCCACTAATTAAGAGACTAATGATTATGCTACCTTTGCACGGTCAAAATACCGCGGCTCTTTAAAAATACGCTCAGTGAGCAGGCCAGACCTCAAAATATAAACAAGAGGACATGTTTTTGATAAACAGGCGGAAATCAATTTTGCCTAGTTCCTTATAATAAGTTCACAAGGTAAAAATTTCATACAAATAAATATACTAATTCTATCATTATTACAAAAATTTTAAAATTAAATTAATAATCTTAATAAAAAACCTAAAATATTTATTAAATCAAAATCAAAAATAATGAACTAAAACGTAATCTTAAAGATAGCTGGTTTAAAGCTTACTATTATATTTCTATAAAATAAATTATAGGTTATTAACTTCAAAGCTTATCCCTTAAAGAATAAATAAGTTAATATTTTTACTTAAAAAATTAAATAAAAACAAATAACTTTAAAAAATTAAATTTTTTCTTAAGAAACTAGATATCTTGGGAAACGATTAACATCTCATTTCTATAAATAATTTAATAATAATTATGATACATTAACTATAAATTATTTATAAATCAACCCAAATCGAGACAAGTAAAATAAATACTAAAATTTTGATAAACCCTGATACAAAAGGTACAATAAATAAAATCTACTTAAATAAATTTAAAATAATATTTCATAAAACACTTACATTACCAATAAACTATAATTTAAAAAATCAATTCTATAAAATATACTAAGACAAAAATACAATAAAATTATTTATATTAAATAATTAAATAAACAAAAAATAAATATAATAAAATAAATAATCAAGATATCCTGATTTGCACAGAAAAATTTTCAGTGTAAATGAAACACTTTACTAATAAGTTATATCTTGAAACTCTTCCTAGATACACTTTACAGTACATCTACTATGTTACGACTTATCTCATCTAAATTGAAGCTACTTTAAAATAAAATAGAATAATCAATAATGAGAGCGACAGGCGATGTGTACACATCTCAGAGCCAATATCAGTTAAATTAAATAAATTAAATTACTATCAAATCCACCTTCATTAACAGTATTTCACTATCCAATCCGTTATAAACAAAATTCTATTGTAACCCACCTCCTCTTAACTATAAGCTGCACCTTGACCTGAAATATTTTATAATTATAAATCTTGAGAATTATAACTCTAAAAAGATTCTCTGATAACGGAGATATACAAACAAATAAATTAAGTAGAGTAAATCGTGTATTATCAATCATGGGGTAGGTTCCTCTGAATGGAATGAGATACCTCCAAATTCTTTGGGTTTAAAGACCTTAACTAATAGTACCCTGGTAAATATAATTAACATTTAAAATAATAGGGTATCTAATCCTAGTTTATTATTTAAATTTCACAGATTCATAAAAAGGGCCACAAATAAATTTTAACATTTCACCTTACAAATTTATATTTCAACCCTAATAATATAAACAACTGTTTTAACCAATAATATTCACTTGTATCAATCGTATAACCGCGGCTGCTGGCACGAATTATGCCGATACTAAATCAATTGCTAAATCCAAAATCACTTGATAATTAAATCAAATTACTGCAAAAAGAACATTTAGTCTAACAAAACTTACATATAATACAAAGAAAAAGTGAATAAACAAGCAAGAATAAAACTTTTAACAATAAAAAATAAGAAAATTTTAAATCTATTAATTCAGGAAAAAATAAAAGATTCAAATATTTAAAGAAAAAAAAAGAAAAAAACCACAAACATTAACAAAAAAAAAGAAACGCCCCTATGTATAACCACAACAACTTCTCTATTATATATAATTAAAGATTAATATGGAACATGTATAGCAATAAATGTATTATATTCTTTCTTATTTAATCTTTCTTTTCACTAATAAATAAAGAAACATTAAATAATATAATAATTATATTTTATACAATTATGTATTTTAATATAATATGTTATTAATATGAATTCTTTTTTTATATTAAGTTAACTTTCATATATATTAGTTAAATAATCTAATTATAGATAATTTACATAATTATATTATTATAATTAATATAATTATTTATATTAATTATAATATTTTATATTTAAATTAATAATTTTATTTATTATATCCAATTATAATAATATTAAATATTAAATTACATATTATTATATATATTATATTGTAATAACCTATTTTAAGCTAAAAACATAAGTAGCTATAATCCTAGGTAAATAATTGCATTAAAATAATCAATTGATAATGGTAAGATGAACTTATAATACTTTAATTTCAATTGAATGTAATATATTAATATAAATTATTTATTATATATATATATATATAAAAAAATAAAATGAGCAGGATAAATTAATCCTAATTAAACAAAATAATACATAAAAGAATTTCAAAAAAAAACTTTCGATTTATATATTAAATAAATGAAGTGCCTGATTAAAGGGTTACCTTGATAGGGTAAATAAAGTAAATAAAATTACCTTCATTAAAATTACATAAGATAGAATTAAACTACCTCCTTTAGTATCAAAAACTAACGTGCATCATACACCTTAATGTAAAAAGGTAAGCTAAACAAGCTAATGGGTTCATACCCCATTTATAGAGGTATCAATCCTCTCCTTTTTAATGACCAACAACTCTACAAAACTTCTCTTTCTATCAACATTAATGATAGGAACGATCCTGTCCATTTCATCAAATTCCTGATTTGGGGTTTGAATAGGACTTGAGATCAACTTACTTTCATTTATTCCGCTCCTAACAAGAAATAAAAATATAATAATAAATGAATCATCAATTAAATATTTTATGGTCCAAGCAATAGCATCGACAGTATTATTATTTTCAATTTTGCTGATTCAAATAAAATATCCCATGGGATGGGAAACAGAATTTATCCCATCAATAATAATTAGATCTAGACTATTATTAAAGATTGGAGCTGCACCTTTCCATTTCTGATTTCCAGAAGTTATAGGAGCATCAAGATGAAATAATTGTTTAACATTAATAACATGACAAAAAATCGCCCCAATAATGGTCTTATCTTATTGTATTCAATTAAGAACTTTTATTTGAACAATTATTATCTTAAGAATTATTATTGGGGCAATAGGAGGTTTAAATCAAACATCCTTATGACAACTTTTAGCATATTCATCAATCAGACATCTAGGTTGAATAATTAGATCATTAACAGTCAGAGAAAACATCTGAGAACTATACTTCATTATTTACTCACTATTAAGATTAATTATAGTTTTATTATTTAAGCAAATAAATCTATTTTTCATAAATCAAATTTATTCAGCCAGAAATATAAAAACCGAAATTAAATTCATAATATTCTTATCTTTAGGTGGACTACCACCATTCCTTGGATTCTTACCAAAATGAATTGTAATACAATCATTAATAGAAAACAATATAACAACTATTATAACTATTATAGTTGTATTAACTACAATTACACTCTACTACTATATACGTATTAGATTCTCAGCTCTAATTATATCATACACAGAAAATTCGTGATCTATAAAGATAAAGTCCCAAAAATCAAGAATCATTCTTCCTATAACAGTAATAATTTCAACAATAGGATTGATTTCAACATCAACCTTAATTTCATTATACTAAGGACTTAAGTTAATCAAACTAATAACCTTCAAAGTTATAATTAAAAGAATAATCTTTTAGGCCTTAGTAAAATTTTACACCTCTAGAATTGCAGTCTAGAATCATAATTGAATATAAGACCTAAATATGATAAGAGAGAAAACATCTCATAAGTAGATTTACAGTCTACCACCTAAAATTCAGCCATCTTACCGCAAAAATGATTATTCTCAACAAACCATAAGGACATTGGTACTTTATACTTCATATTTGGAGCATGAGCAGGAATAGTAGGAACATCAATAAGAATACTTATTCGTGCTGAACTTGGCCAACCCGGATCTCTAATTGGGGATGACCAGATTTATAATGTTATTATTACAGCTCACACATTCGTAATAATTTTCTTTATAGTTATACCTATTATAATTGGTGGATTTGGTAATTGACTTGTTCCACTAATAATTGGTGCACCAGATATAGCATTTCCACGAATAAATAATATAAGTTTTTGATTACTACCACCTTCACTAACCCTTCTTCTTACATCTTCTATAGTAGATAATGGTGCTGGTACAGGATGAACAGTTTACCCTCCTCTAGCAGGAGCTATTGCACACGGGGGTGCATCTGTAGATCTAGCTATTTTTTCACTGCACTTAGCAGGTGTATCATCTATTCTTGGTGCAGTGAATTTCATTACAACAGCAATTAATATACGATCAGAAAGTATAACTTTAGATCAAACACCTTTATTTGTATGATCTGTAGCTATTACAGCATTACTTCTCCTTCTTTCACTTCCAGTTTTAGCAGGAGCTATTACTATATTATTAACAGATCGAAATTTAAATACATCATTCTTTGACCCTGCAGGAGGGGGTGACCCAATTCTATATCAACATCTATTTTGATTCTTTGGACACCCAGAAGTTTATATTTTAATTCTACCGGGGTTCGGAATTATTTCACATATTGTATGTCAAGAAAGAGGAAAAATTGAATCATTTGGAACATTAGGTATAATTTATGCTATACTATCAATTGGACTAATAGGATTTATTGTATGAGCACATCATATATTTACAGTAGGAATGGATGTTGACACACGAGCATATTTTACATCAGCAACAATAATTATTGCTGTACCTACAGGAATTAAGGTATTTAGATGATTAGCTACATTATATGGAACTAAATTCAAGTTCAATCCACCATTATTATGAGCTCTAGGATTTATTTTCCTATTTACAATTGGTGGATTAACAGGATTAGTATTAGCAAATTCATCACTTGATATTGTATTACATGATACATATTATGTAGTAGCCCACTTTCATTATGTATTATCTATAGGAGCAGTATTTGCAATTATAGGAGGTGTCATTCAATGATATACACTATTTACAGGATTAACTATAAATAATACATGATTAAAAATCCAATTTACAATTATATTCATTGGAGTAAATTTAACATTCTTTCCTCAACACTTCCTAGGATTAGCAGGAATACCTCGACGATACTCTGACTACCCAGACGCATATACATCATGAAACGTAGTATCAAGAATTGGGTCTACAATTTCTATTGTAGGAATCATTATATTCATTGTAATTATATGAGAAAGAATGATTACAAACCGAGTAATTATATTTAGAGCTAACATAAGAAGATCAACAGAATGACTACAAAATAACCCTCCTGCAGAACATAGTTACTCAGAATTACCATTAATCTCTAGATTCTAATATGGCAGATTAGTGCAGTAGATTTAAGCTCTACAAATAAAGGTTTGACCTTTTATTAGAAAATATTTATTAATGGCAACATGATCAAATTTATCTCTTCAAGATGGAGCTTCACCATTAATGGAGCAATTATCATTCTTTCATGATCATACTATGGTCGTATTATTATTAATTACAGTAATTGTAGGTTATGCCCTAAGTTATATATTATTTATTGCCTATACTAACCGTAATATACTTCATGGACATTTAATTGAAACAATCTGAACAGCTTTACCAGCAATTACATTAATTTTTATTGCCCTTCCATCATTACGACTATTATATTTACTTGATGATTCAGTAGATGCAATAATTACAATTAAAACCATTGGACGACAATGATATTGAAGATATGAATATTCAGACTTCATAGACGTAGATTTTGACACTTATATAACATCAGAACAAGACCTAGAAAATGATGGATTCCGACTACTAGATGTAGATAACCGAACAATCCTACCAATAAATACAGAAGTACGAGTATTAACAAGAGCATCAGATGTTCTACACTCATGAGCAGTTCCTGCATTAGGGGTTAAAATTGATGCAACGCCAGGTCGGTTAAATCAAGGAACATTCACAATAAATCGACCTGGATTATTCTTTGGACAATGCTCAGAAATCTGTGGAGCAAACCACAGATTTATACCAATTGTAATTGAAAGAACTTCAGTAAATTTATTTATTAAGTGATTATCTAAGATAATTTAAGGAGTTAGTTAAAATAAATAACATTAGAGTGTCAATCTAAAGTAACTAAAAAAAATTAGTACACCTTGAAATTCATCAGATGACTGAAAGTAAGTAATGGTCTCTTAAACCAAATAATAGTAAATTAACGACTACTTCTGATGGGGAAATTATATCCAAATCCCTCAAATATCCCCTCTTATATGATTCTCACTATTCATTATATTTTCAGCTACATTAATCTTGTTTAATCAAATAAACTTCTTCTCATTTAAACCTAACCTTATTAAAAGAGCAGAAAAAGGAACAATTGAAATAAAAAACTTAAATTGAAAATGATAACAAATCTATTCTCAACATTTGACCCATCAACTAACATCTTTAATTTATCATTAAATTGAACTAGAACATTTCTAGGACTATTATTAATCCCATCACTATTTTGACTTACACCATCACGAATTAACATTATCTGAAATAAACTAAATTTAACCTTACATAATGAATTTAAAACACTTCTTGGACCAAAATCATTTAATGGAACAACATTCATTTTCATCTCAATTTTTATTATAATATTATTTAACAATTTCATAGGATTATTCCCTTATATTTTTACTAGAACAAGACATTTAGCATTAACATTTGCAATTGCCCTACCTATATGGCTAAGATTTATATTATTTGGATGAATTAACCATACTAATCATATATTTACACACCTTGTACCACAAGGTACACCGCCTGCATTAATATCATTTATAGTACTAATTGAAACAATTAGTAATGTTATTCGACCAGGTACATTAGCAGTACGGTTGGCAGCAAATATAATTGCAGGACACTTATTATTAACCTTATTAGGAAACACAGGACCATCTATAGCAATAAACTTAATCTCATTACTAATTATTGGACAAATACTTCTATTAATTCTAGAATCAGCAGTAGCAATAATTCAAGCCTATGTTTTCTCAATTCTAAGAACTCTATATTCTAGAGAAGTATATTAAACCTATGTTAACAACTCACTCAAACCACCCATTCCACTTAGTAGACTATAGACCTTGACTATTAACAGGAGCAATTGGAGCAATAGTCCTAGTATCAGGACTAGCAAAATGATTCCACCTATTTAATATTAACTTATTCATAATTGGATTTGGAATTACCCTACTAACTATAATTCAATGATGACGAGATGTAGTACGAGAAGGAACATATCAAGGATTACATACAGGATTTGTATCAATTGGATTACGATGAGGAATAATTTTATTTATTGCATCAGAGGTATTATTTTTCGTTTCTTTTTTTTGAGCATTCTTTAGAAGAAGATTAGCACCAACAATTGAACTAGGAATACTATGACCTCCAATAGGAATTCAACCCTTTAACCCTATACAAATTCCATTACTTAATACAGCTATTCTTTTAGCATCAGGAGTAACAGTAACATGAGCACATCATAGTTTAATGGAATCTAATCATACTCAAGCACTACAAGGATTATTCTTCACAGTGTTATTAGGACTATACTTTACAATACTTCAAGCATATGAATATTGAGAAGCACCTTTTACCATTGCAGATGCAGTTTATGGATCAACATTCTTTGTTGCAACAAGATTCCATGGTTTACACGTAATTATTGGAACAATCTTTTTATCAACATGTCTACTTCGACACTCAATAAATCAATTTTCACCAAGACATCACTTTGGATTTGAAGCAGCAGCATGATACTGACACTTCGTAGACGTAGTATGATTATTCTTATATATCTCTATTTATTGATGAGGTAGATAATTGTTTTTCTAGTATAAATAGTACATTTGACTTCCAATCAGAAAGCTTGATATAAATCAAGAAAAACAATTCTAATTCTATCAACAAGAGTTTTCATTAGATTTATTATTCCAATAATTGTTATAATCCTGGCAACAACACTATCAAAAAAATTAATTAATGATCGAGAAAAAAGATCACCATTTGAATGTGGGTTTGATCCAAAAAGATCAGCACGAATACCATTCTCAATACGATTCTTCCTAATCGCAGTAATCTTTTTAATTTTTGATGTAGAAATTGCACTAATTCTACCAATTGTAATTATTTTTAAAACTTCAGACATTATAATCTGAACTGTATCAACAATATTTTTTATTCTAGTTCTATTAAGAGGACTATACCATGAATGAAACCAAGGAGCATTACAATGAGCAGAATAAAGGGTTGTAGTTAAATATAACATTTGGGTTGCATTCAAAAAGTATTGATATTATCAATCAACCTTAAATAGAATAAGAAGCGAAATATTGCAGTCAGTTTCGACCTGGAAGATTGGTATGTACTACCCTTATTCTTATTAATTGAAGCCAAAAAGAGGCGTATTACTGTTAATAAAATAATTGAACTATAATAGTTCCAATTAAGGAAATGTAAAGCCAATATGAAAGCTGCTAACTTTTTATATTAGCGGTTAAACTCCGTTAACATTTCTAAAATTTATATAGTTTAAATAAAACATTACATTTTCACTGTAAAAATAATATATCTATATTTATAAATTCTTAAAAGTAAAAATACTTCCTTAACATCTTCAGTGTCACGCTCTAATTATAAGCTATTTAAGTAAATGAAAAACAATATTACCAAAATAAATATTCAAAAAATAAAAGTTAAAAGATAAATCTTGAAATTAGAATCATATCAACCTTGAATATAACCAATTAAATAAATAAATAATCTATATAAACCTTGACCACCAAGTAATTCACCTCAACCATAATCAAATGACTTAGATGAATAATAACCTATTTTTAAAGGAATATATCTAATAAACTTAGTTGAAAGAAAAGGTATAAATCATATAGAACCAGCAAATCTAACAAAAGAAAGTATACTTAAAGAAAATAAATTATGAGAAAAATCAAAATTAGAAATAAAATAACCTAAATAAGCACCTAAAATAACAACTGTAATAGTTAAAAACTTTAAATAATAAGGTAAAGCAATCACATGAGGAATAGGAAAAATTAATCAAGATAAAAGACTACCACCAAAAACAGCAACAAACAATAGACCAATTATTCCAAATGAAATATAATAACCCTTATCATCAAAAGAAAATCTAGAATAAAAATTATTATCACCAGATATTGAATAATAAAACAAACAAAAAGAATAAGAAGCAGTTAAACCAGTAGAAAAAAAATAAAGAAAAAAATTAAACAATTAATTCATCTTAAACAAACCATCTCAAGAATTAAATCCTTTGAATAAAATCCCGCTAAAAAAGGTATTCCACACAAAGATAAACTAGAAACATTAAAACAAACTGAAGTTAAAGGTATGAAATTAACAATTGATCCTATAAAACGAATATCCTGAGAATCCTTCAAATTATGAATTATTGAACCTGCACATATAAATAATAATGCCTTAAATAAAGCATGAGCCAATAAATGAAAAAATGCAAGCTTTGGATAACCTATAGCCAAAATTCTTATTATTAAACCAAGTTGTCTTAAAGTAGAAAGAGCAATAATCTTCTTTAAATCAAACTCAAAATTAGCGCCCAATCCAGCCATAAATATAGTTATACAACCAATAAAAAGTAAAAATCAACCACAATTATAAGTATCCAATATTGGTCTAAAACGAATTAATAAATAAACACCAGCAGTAACAAGAGTAGAAGAATGAACTAAAGCAGAAACAGGAGTAGGAGCTGCTATAGCAACAGGAAGTCATGAAGAGATATATAATCCTCTCTATAATAAATAACCAAAGAAGAAATATATATAACAAAAGATATAAAAATAAGAGATATTCAATCCAAAATTAAAGTTATAACAACTATAGAACCATTCAAATTGAAAAGCTCTCACTCAACAAAAACTCTATAATCAATTATTAAATAATAAATACCTAAAATAAAAATTATAGTTCTCGAAATAAACAAAGAAAAAAACTCAAAGAACAAATAGAAAATAAATTCACAGCCTAAGATGAAAAACTTCATATCATTGATTCCACAAAACAATATTTTTAATTAAAATACTTAAGCAAACTAAACAAAGAAATATTCACCCTTTAAACAGAGAATAACTAAAGGCAATCAATGTAAAAGTAAAAGATGATATTCACGAAAATAACCAAGAGAACAAGTATAAACACCAGAATAATAATTCCCATGCTGAGAATAAGAATATATATACAAAGTATAAACAGCTCTAAAAAAAGATAAAAAAATCAAAGCAAAGAATCTAAAAGAGGATCAAGATATAATTCTATTTAATAATCTAATTTCACCTACCAAATTTGATGATCTTAAAAGAAATCATCATAAAGCCATTCTTGGCATCAAATTAATTATACCCTTGTTAATTAATAATCTTCGTCTACCTAAACGTTCATAAATAATATTAGATAAACAAAATAAACCAGAAGAACATAAACCATGACCAACCATTAGAGAAAGAGAACCTACACAACCTCATCAATTCATAGTCATCAATCCACCAATAACCATTCTTATATGAGCAACAGTAGAATATGCAATTAAAGACTTTAAATCAACCTGACGAAAACAAATAAATCTTACAATAACACCCCCAGATAAACCTAAAGACAATCAAAAATAATTAAACTTTAAACCCAAATAAGAAATAACCTTTATAACACGAAAAATACCATAACCACCTAACTTTAATAAAACACCAGCAAGAATTATTCTACCTGAAATAGGGGCCTCTACATGAGCCTTAGGAAGTCATAAATGAACCAAAAACATAGGTATCTTAACTAAAAAAGCCAAAATTATAAATACATAAAACATAAAATAATAAGAACCAAAATCAACCAATAAAGGAAAATATAAAGTATTAGAAAAATCATAAACCTTAAATAAAACTAATAATAAAGGTAATCTAGCAACCAAAGTATAAAAAATTAAATAAACACCAGCCTGCAAACGCTCAGGGTGATAACCCCTACCCAAAATTAAAAGTAAAGTAGGAACTAATCTAGCCTCAAAAAAAATATGAAAAGAAAGAAGACTTAATCTAGCAAATGAACAATAAAGCATAATTATTAAAATCAAAACCATAAAAACAAAAAAATTAGAATGATATGAACTTAAATAAACTGAACCTCTAGCAGTGATTATTAAAGAACAAATCCCAAAACTAAGTAAAATTAAACTAAAAGAAAAATAATCAATACCAAAATAATATCTAATTATATTCAAATCAGCATATGAATAAACACAAATTATAAAAACAAAACCCGACAGAAACATTAAAGAATGAACCAACCATCAACAATTATTTAATAAACAAAGAGGGATCAAAAAAATAGTTATAAATAAATACTTTAACATAAAGATAAACCAAAAGAATTTAAAAAATCATTACCATGAGAACGAATTATTGAAACTAAAATAGAAAGACCTAAAGCACCCACACAAACAGAAAAAACTAAAAAAATAACAGGAAAAAAATAATCATAATCAAACTCAATAAGAAAAACAATAACTAACATAAATAAAGAAAGAACAATATATTCTAATCTCAAAAGAACCATTAATAAATGTTTACGTTTAGAAGAAAAAACATAAACACCAGCAAAATAAATCAATAAAGAAGTAAAAATAGAGAATATAAACATTAGTTTTAATAGTTTAAAAAAAACGCCGGTCTTGTAAACCGGAAATAAGTCCAGCCCCCACTTTTAAAACTTCAGAGGTGGAAAAGCTTCCATCATCGGTCCCCAAAACCGGTATTTTAAATAAACTAACCCCTGAAATGATCAAAATAATAATTATATCATTATCAAATGTAATAAATATTAATTTTATTAAATTAAGACACCCAATATCAATAATGCTTTTTATTATCCTTCAAACCTTCCTAGTTGGATTAATAACAGGAACAATAATAGAAAGATATTGATTATCATATATTTTATTTTTAACATTTCTTGGTGGTATACTAGTATTATTTATTTACATTACAAGAATTGCATCAAACGAAATATTTCAGCCTAAATCAATCACTATAATTATTACATTAATAATGTGAGTATTTATCATATTAATATTAATTATTCTAGATATATCTATATTTATAGACTTTTTCAAAAACACCGAAACTATAAATATTGATAATTCAATCAATTATCAAGAAATAACAGTATCTTTAGAAAAATTATATAATAGACCAACATTCATTATTACAATAATAATAATAATTCATTTATTTTTAGCACTACTAGCAGTTGTTAAAATCACCAATATTAATCAGGGACCTATTCGTAAAATAAGATAATTACTAATGAATAAACCCTTACGATTAAGACATCCTTTAATTAAAATTATTAATAACTCTTTAATTGACTTACCTGCCCCAACAAATATTTCATTTTGATGAAATTTTGGATCCCTATTAGGGTTATGTTTGGTAATTCAAATCGTAACTGGACTATTTTTAGCTATACATTATACATCAAATATTGAAATAGCATTCAGTAGTGTAGTACACATCTGCCGAGACGTAAATAATGGTTGAATTATCCGAACCTTACACGCAAATGGAGCATCTATATTTTTTATTTGTATTTACTTACATGTAGGATGGGGAATTTACTATGGATCTTATATATATATACATACCTGAATAATTGGTACAGTGATTTTATTTTTAGTTATAGCAACTGCATTTATAGGATATGTCTTACCCTGAGGCCAAATATCTTTTTGAGGTGCAACAGTAATTACTAATTTATTATCAGCAATCCCATACTTAGGAACAGATTTAGTCCAATGAGTATAAGGAGGATTCGCTGTTGATAATGCAACATTAAATCGATTCTTCACATTCCATTTTGTATTACCATTTATTATTGCTGCTATAGCAGCAATTCAGTTATTTTTTCTTCACCAAACAGGATCTAATAATCCTCTTGGACTAAATGGAGATATTGAAAAAATTCCATTCCATCCATACTTTACCTTTAAGGATTCTATTACATATGTAATAATAACATCATTATTAATTATACTATGTTTAATTAATCCTTACCTATTAGGAGATCCAGATAACTTTGTACCTGCCAACCCATTAGTAACACCAGTTCATATTCAACCAGAATGATATTTCCTATTTGCATATGCAATTCTACTATCTATCCCTAATAAGTTTGGAGGTGTTATTGCATTATTTTTATCAATTAGAATCTTAATAATTTTACCATTTTATAATAAAACACCATTCCGAGGCATTCAATTTTACCCTATTAATCAAATTTTATTCTGAATTATAGTAGTTGTTGTATGCTTACTAACGTGAATTGGTAAACGACCTGTTGAAGAACCTTATATTATAACAGGTCAAATCTTAACAATTATTTACTTCACATATTTCTTAATTAATGTCCATGTCGCAAACGCATGAGATAAATTAATTAAGGAATAAAGTTAATTAGCTTAGGAAAAGCATATGTTTTGAAAACATAAAATTAGAAGTTTAACTCTTCTATTAACTTTTCTCAAAAAATTTCACTAAACAAATGAGATAAATAAAATCTTTAAACCAACAAAGAAAATAAAAAAAATCAAAGATAAAGGTAAAAAACTTTTTCAAGCTAAGTACATTAATTTATCATAACGGAACCGTGGTAATGTTCCACGAACCCAAATAAAACCAAAAGATATAATAGCAAGCTTAATAAAAAATATAAAAGAATAAAAATCACCGCCCAAAAAAATTAAAGCCAATAACATTCTTATGAAGACAATTCTAGTATATTCAGCTAAAAAAATTAAAGTAAAACCACCCGCACCATACTCAATATTAAATCCTGAAACTAACTCAGATTCCCCTTCAGCAAAATCAAAAGGAGTACGATTAGTTTCAGCTAAGCAAGAAGCAAAACAAGCTAAAGCTAAAGGAAAAGAAATAATAATAAATCAACAATAAAGCTGATAGTTTATAAAATCAAACATATTAAAACTACCAATTAAAATAATTAAAGACAATAAAATTAAAGCTAAACTAACTTCATAAGAAATTGTTTGAGCAACAGAACGAAGAGAACCTAATAATGAATAATTTGAATTAGAAGATCAACCAGCAATTATAACAGTATAAACACCTAATCTAGTACAACATAAAAAAAATAAAAATCCATAAGAAAAAGAACACATATAAGTTAAATAAGGAAAAATTACTCAAACGGCTAAAGAAATCATTAAATTAAAAACAGGGGAAAAATAATAAAGTAGGTAATTAGATATAATAGGAATTGGCTGCTCCTTACAAATTAACTTAATAGCATCTCTAAATGGCTGAGGAATTCCAACAAAACCTACCTTATTTGGACCCTTTCGAATCTGAATATAACCTAAAACCTTACGCTCTAATAAAGTTAAAAAGGCAACACTAATTAAAACACAAATAACCAATAAAAGAAAATTCAAAATAAATATAAATAAATCATAAAGTATCAATACTATTTGTAGAAAAAATCTACATAAATGAATTCTAAATTCAACACATTAATCTGTCAAAATAGTAAATAAATTAATATTAATCAATATAACAAAAAATATTTTAACCATATGGTCCTTTCGTACTAATATGGATTAACAATCTTAGGATAGAAACCGACCTGGCTCACGCCGGTCTGAACTCAGATCATGTAAGAATTTAAAGGTCGAACAGACCTAATCATTGGGCTCCTGCACCCAAAATTTTTCTTAATCCAACATCGAGGTCGCAATCTGCTTTGTCGATATGAGCTCTCAAAAACAATTACGCTGTTATCCCTAAGGTAACTTAATCTTATGATCATAAATTATGGATCAAAATAACAAACATAAATAAATGATATAATAATGAAGAGTTTATCTATTCTTCATGTCACCCCAACAAAACATCATCATTAAATATAGAAAGATAAACAAAAAACTATATAAAAGTAAAATGTCAAGCTCTATAGGGTCTTCTCGTCCTAAAGAAGAATTTAAGCCTTTTGACTCAAAAGTTAAATTCAAAAATTTATTAAGAGACAGTTGATTTCTCGTCAAGCCATTCATTCCAGCCACTAATTAAGAGACTAATGATTATGCTACCTTTGCACGGTCAAAATACCGCGGCTCTTTAAAAATACGCTCAGTGAGCAGGCCAGACCTCAAAATATAAACAAGAGGACATGTTTTTGATAAACAGGTGGAAATCAATTTTGCCTAGTTCCTTATAATAAGTTCACAAGGTAAAAATTTCATACAAATAAATATACTAATTAAATCATTATTACAAAAATTTTAAAATTAAATTAATAATCTTAATAAAAAACCTAAAATATTTATAAAATCAAAATAAAAAATAATGAACTAAAACGTAATCTTAAAGATAGCTGGTTTAAAGCTTACTATTATATTTCTATAAAATAAATTATAGGTTATTAACTTCAAAGCTTATCCCTTAAAGAATAAATAAGTTAATATTTTTACTTAAAAAATTAAATAAAAACAAATAACTTTAAAAAATTAAATTTTTTCTTAAGAAACTTGATATCTTGGGAAACGATTAACATCTCATTTCTATAAATAATTTAATAATAATTATGATACATTAACTATAAATTATTTATAAATCAACCCAAATCGAGACAAGTAAAATAAATACTAAAATTTTGATAAACCCTGATACAAAAGGTACAATAAATAAAATCTACTTAAAAAATTTTAAAATAATATTTCATAAAACACTTACATTACACCAATAAACTATAATTTAAAAAATCAATTCTATAAAATATACTAAGACAAAAATACAATAAAATTATTTATATTAAATAATTAAATAAACAAAAAATAAATATAATAAAATAAATAATCAAGATATCCTGATTTGCACAGAAAAAATTTCAGTGTAAATGAAACACTTTACTAATAAGTTATATCTTTAAACTCTTCCTAGATACACTTTCCAGTACATCTACTATGTTACGACTTATCTCATCTAAATTGAAGCTTCTTTAAAATAAAATAGAATAATCAATAATGAGAGCGACGGTCGATGTGTACACATCTCAGAGCCAATATCAGTTAAATTAAATAAATTAAATTACTATCAAATCCACCTTCATTAACAGTATTTCACTATCAAATTCGTTATAAACAAAAATCTATTGTAACCCACCTCCTCTTAACTATAAGCTGCACCTTGACCTGAAATATTTTATAATTATAAATCTTGAGAATTATAACTCTAAAAAGATTCTCTGATAACGGAGATATACAAACAAATAAATTAAGTAGAGTAAATCGTGTATTATCAATCATGGGGTAGGTTCCTCTGAATGGAATGAGATACCGCCAAATTCTTTGGGTTTAAAGACCTTAACTAATAGTACCCTGGTAAATATAATTAATATTTAAAATAATAGGGTATCTAATCCTAGTTTATTATTTAAATTTCACAGATTCATAAAAAGGGCCACAAATAAATTATAACATTTCACCTTACAAATTTATATTTCAACCCTAATAATATAAACAACTGTTTTAACCAATAATATTCACTTGTATCAATCGTATAACCGCGGCTGCTGGCACGAATTATGCCGATACTAAATCAATTGCTAAATCCAAAATCACTTGATAATTAAATCAAATTACTGCAAAAAGAACATTTAGTCTAACAAAACTTACATATAATACAAAGAAAAAGTGAATAAACAAGCAAGAATAAAACTTTTAAAAATAAAAAATAAGAAAATTTTAAATCTATTAATTCAGGAAAAAATAAAAGATTCAAATATTTAAAGAAAGAAAAAGAAAAAAACCACAAACATTAACAAAAAAAAAGAAACGCCCCTATGTATGACCACAACAACTTCTCTATTATATATAATTAAAGATTAATATGGAACATGTATAGCAATAAATGTATTATATTCTTTCTTATTTAATCTTTCTTTTCACTAATAAATAAAGAAAGATTAAATAATATAATAAATATATTTTATACAATTATGTAATTTAATATAATATGTTATTAATATGAATTCTTTTTTTATATTAAGTTAACTTTCATATATATTTGTTAAATAATCTAATTATAGATAATTTACATAATTATATTATTATAATTAATATAATTATTTATATTAATTATAATATTTTATATTTAAATTAATAATTTTATTTATTATATCCAATTATAATAATATTAAATATTAAATTACATATTATTATATATATTATATTATAATAACCTATTTTAAGCTAAAAACATCAGTAGCTATAATCCTAGGTAAATAATTACATTAAAATAATCAATTGATAATGGTAAGATGAACTTATAATACTTTAATTTCAATTAAATGTAATATATTAATATAAATTATTTATTATATATATATATATATATAAAAAATAAAATGAGCAGGATAAATTAATCCTAATTAAACAAAATAATACATAAAAGAATTTCAAAAAAAAACTTTCGATTTATATATTAAATAAATGAAGTGCCTGATTAAAGGGTTACCTTGATAGGGTAAATAAAGTAAATAAAATTACCTTCATTAAAATTACATAAGATAGAATGAAACTACCTCCTTTAGTATCAAAAACTAACGTGCATCATACACCTTAATGTAAAAAGGTAAGCTAAACAAGCTAATGGGTTCATACCCCATTTATAGAGGTATCAATCCTCTCCTTTTTAATGACCAACTACTCTACAAAACTTCTCTTCCTATCAACTTTAATGATAGGAACGATCCTGTCCATTTCATCAAATTCCTGATTTGGGGTTTGAATAGGACTTGAGATCAACTTACTTTCATTTATTCCGCTCCTAACAAGAAATAAAAATATAATAATAAATGAATCATCAATTAAATATTTTATTGTCCAAGCAATAGCATCGACAATATTATTATTTTCAATTTTGCTGATTCAAATAAAATATCCCATGGGATGGGAAACAGAATTTATCCCATCAATAATAATTAGATCTAGACTATTATTAAAGATTGGAGCTGCACCTTTCCATTTCTGATTTCCAGAAGTTATAGGAGCATCAAGATGAAATAATTGTTTAACATTAATAACATGACAAAAAATCGCCCCAATAATGGTCTTATCTTATTGTATTCAATTAAGAACTTTTATTTGAACAATTATTATCTTAAGAATTATTATTGGGGCAATAGGAGGTTTAAATCAAACATCCTTGCGACAACTTTTAGCATATTCATCAATCAGACATCTAGGTTGAATAATTAGATCATTAACAGTCAGAGAAAACATCTGAGAACTATACTTCATTATTTACTCACTATTAAGATTAATTATAGTTTTATTATTTAAGCAAATAAATTTATTTTTCATAAATCAAATTTATTCAGTCAGAAATATAAAAACCGAAATTAAATTCATAATGTTCTTATCTTTATTATCTTTAGGTGGACTACCACCATTCCTTGGATTCTTACCAAAATGAATTGTAATACAATCATTAATAGAAAACAATATAACAACTATTATAACTATTATAGTTGTATTAACTACAATTACACTCTACTACTATATACGTATTAGATTCTCAGCTCTAATTATATCATACACAGAAAATTCGTGATCTATAAAGATAAAGTCCCAAAAATCAAGAATCATTCTTCCTATAACAGTAATAATTTCAACAATAGGATTGATTTCAACATCAACCTTAATTTCATTATACTAAGGACTTAAGTTAATCAAACTAATAACCTTCAAAGTTATAATTAAAAGAATAATCTTTTAGGCCTTAGTAAAATTTTACACCTGTAGAATTGCAGTCTAGAATCATAATTGAATATAAGACCTAAATATGATAAGAGAGAAAACATCTCATAAGTAGATTTACAGTCTACCACCTAAAATTCAGCCATCTTACCGCAAAAATGATTATTCTCAACAAACCATAAGGACATTGGTACTTTATACTTCATATTTGGAGCATGAGCAGGAATAGTAGGAACATCAATAAGAATACTTATTCGTGCTGAACTTGGCCAACCCGGATCTCTAATTGGGGATGACCAGATTTATAATGTTATTATTACAGCTCACGCATTCGTAATAATTTTCTTTATAGTAATACCTATTATAATTGGTGGATTTGGTAATTGACTTGTTCCACTAATAATTGGTGCACCAGATATAGCATTTCCACGAATAAGTAATATAAGTTTTTGATTACTACTACCTTCACTAATCCTTCTTCTTACATCTTCTATAGTAGATAATGGTGCTGGTACAGGATGAACAGTTTACCCTCCTCTAGCAGGAGCTATTGCACACGGGGGTGCATCTGTAGATCTAGCTATTTTTTCACTGCACTTAGCAGGTGTATCATCTATTCTTGGTGCAGTGAATTTCATTACAACAGCAATTAATATACGATCAGAAAGTATAACTTTAGATCAAACACCTTTATTTGTATGATCTGTAGCTATTACAGCATTACTTCTCCTTCTTTCACTTCCAGTTTTAGCAGGAGCTATTACTATATTATTAACAGATCGAAATTTAAATACATCATTCTTTGACCCTACCGGAGGGGGTGACCCAATTCTATATCAACATCTATTTTGATTCTTTGGACACCCAGAAGTTTATATTTTAATTCTACCGGGGTTCGGAATTATTTCACATATTGTATGTCAAGAAAGAGGAAAAATTGAATCATTTGGAACATTAGGTATAATTTATGCTATACTATCAATTGGACTAATAGGATTTATTGTATGAGCACATCATATATTTACAGTAGGAATGGATGTTGACACACGAGCATATTTTACATCAGCAACAATAATTATTGCTGTACCTACAGGAATTAAGGTATTTAGATGATTAGCTACATTATATGGAACTAAATTCAAGTTCAATCCACCATTATTATGAGCTCTAGGATTTATTTTCCTATTTACAATTGGTGGATTAACAGGATTAGTATTAGCAAATTCATCACTTGATATTGTATTACATGATACATATTATGTAGTAGCCCACTTTCATTATGTATTATCTATAGGAGCAGTATTTGCAATTATAGGAGGTGTCATTCAATGATATCCACTATTTACAGGATTAACTATAAATAATACATGATTAAAAATCCAATTTACAATTATATTCATTGGAGTAAATATAACATTCTTTCCTCAACACTTCCTAGGATTAGCAGGAATACCTCGACGATACTCTGACTACCCAGACGCATATACATCATGAAACGTAGTATCAAGAATTGGGTCTACAATTTCTATTGTAGGAATCATTATATTCATTGTAATTATATGAGAAAGAATGATTACAAACCGAGCAATTATATTTAGAGCTAACATAAGAAGATCAACAGAATGACTACAAAATAACCCTCCTGAAGAACATAGTTACTCAGAATTACCATTAATCTCTAGATTCTAATATGGCAGATTAGTGCAGTAGATTTAAGCTCTACAAATAAAGGTTTGACCTTTTATTAGAAAATATTTATTAATGGCAACATGATCAAATTTATCTCTTCAAGATGGAGCTTCACCATTAATGGAGCAATTATCATTCTTTCATGATCATACTATGGTCGTATTATTATTAATTACAGTAATTGTAGGTTATGCCCTAAGTTATATATTATTTATTGCCTATACTAACCGTAATATACTTCATGGACATTTAATTGAAACAATCTGAACAGCTTTACCAGCAATTACATTAATTTTTATTGCCCTTCCATCATTACGACTATTATATTTACTTGATGATTCAGTAGATGCAATAATTACAATTAAAACCATTGGACGACAATGATATTGAAGATATGAATATTCAGACTTCATAGCCGTAGAATTTGACACTTATATAACACCAGAACAAGACCTAGAAAATGATCGATTCCGACTACTAGATGTAGATAACCGAACAATCCTACCAATAAATACAGAAGTACGAGTATTAACAAGAGCATCAGATGTTCTACACTCATGAGCAGTTCCTGCATTAGGGGTTAAAATTGATGCAACGCCAGGTCGGTTAAATCAAGGAACATTCACAATAAATCGACCTGGATTATTCTTTGGACAATGCTCAGAAATCTGTGGAGCAAACCACAGATTTATACCAATTGTAATTGAAAGAACTTCAGTAAATTTATTTATTAAGTGATTATCTAAGATAATTTAAGGAGTTAGTTAAAATAAATAACATTAGAGTGTCAATCTAAAGTAACTAAAAAAAATTAGTACACCTTGAAATTCATCAGATGACTGAAAGTAAGTAATGGTCTCTTAAACCAAATAATAGTAAATTAACGACTACTTCTGATGGGGAAATTATATCCAAATCCCTCAAATATCCCCTCTTATATGATTCTCACTATTCATTATATTTTCAGCTACATTAATCTTGTTTAATCAAATAAACTTCTTCTCATTTAAACCTAACCTTATTAAAAGAGCAGAAAAAGGAACAATTGAAATAAAAAACTTAAATTGAAAATGATAACAAATCTATTCTCAACATTTGACCCATCAACTAACATCTTTAATTTATCATTAAATTGAACTAGAACATTTCTAGGACTATTATTAATCCCATCACTATTTTGACTTACACCATCACGAATTAACATTATCTGAAATAAACTAAATTTAACCTTACATAATGAATTTAAAACACTTCTTGGACCAAAATCATTTAATGGAACAACATTCATTTTCATCTCAATTTTTATTATAATATTATTTAACAATTTCATAGGATTATTCCCTTATATTTTTACTAGAACAAGACATTTAGCATTAACATTTGCAATTGCCCTACCTATATGGCTAAGATTTATATTATTTGGATGAATTAACCATACTAATCATATATTTACACACCTTGTACCACAAGGTACACCGCCTGCATTAATATCATTTATAGTACTAATTGAAACAATTAGTAATGTTATTCGACCAGGTACATTAGCAGTACGGTTGGCAGCAAATATAATTGCAGGACACTTATTATTAACCTTATTAGGAAACACAGGACCATCTATAGCAATAAACTTAATCTCATTACTAATTATTGGACAAATACTTCTATTAATTCTAGAATCAGCAGTAGCAATAATTCAAGCCTATGTTTTCTCAATTCTAAGAACTCTATATTCTAGAGAAGTATATTAAACCTATGTTAACAACTCACTCAAACCACCCATTCCACTTAGTAGACTATAGACCTTGACCATTAACAGGAGCAATTGGAGCAATAGTCCTAGTATCAGGACTAGCAAAATGATTCCACCTATTTAATATTAACTTATTCATAATTGGATTTGGAATTACCCTACTAACTATAATTCAATGATGACGAGATGTAGTACGAGAAGGAACATATCAAGGATTACATACAGGATTTGTATCAATTGGATTACGATGAGGAATAATTTTATTTATTGCATCAGAGGTATTATTTTTCGTTTCTTTTTTTTGAGCATTCTTTAGAAGAAGATTAGCACCAACAATTGAACTAGAAATACTATGACCTCCAATAGGAATTCAACCCTTTAACCCTATACAAATTCCATTACTTAATACAGCTATTCTTTTAGCATCAGGAGTAACAGTAACATGAGCACATCATAGTTTAATGGAATCTAATCATACTCAAGCACTACAAGGATTATTCTTCACAGTGTCATTAGGACTATACTTTACAATACTTCAAGCATATGAATATTGAGAAGCACCTTTTACCATTGCAGATGCAGTTTATGGATCAACATTCTTTGTTGCAACAGGATTCCATGGTTTACACGTAATTATTGGAACAATCTTTTTATCAACATGTCTACTTCGACACTCAATAAATCAATTTTCACCAAGACATCACTTTGGATTTGAAGCAGCAGCATGATACTGACACTTCGTAGACGTAGTATGATTATTCTTATATATCTCTATTTATTGATGAGGTAGATAATTGTTTTTCTAGTATAAATAGTACATTTGACTTCCAATCAGAAAGCTTGATATAAATCAAGAAAAACAATTCTAATTCTATCAACAAGAGTTTTCATTAGATTTATTATTCCAATAATTGTTATAATCCTGGCAACAACACTATCAAAAAAATTAATTAATGATCGAGAAAAAAGATCACCATTTGAATGTGGGTTTGATCCAAAAAGATCAGCACGAATACCATTCTCAATACGATTCTTCCTAATCGCAGTAATCTTTTTAATTTTTGATGTAGAAATTGCACTAATTCTACCAATTGTAATTATTTTTAAAACTTCAGACATTATAATCTGAACAGTATCAACAATATTTTTTATTCTAGTTCTATTAGGAGGACTATACCATGAATGAAACCAAGGAGCATTACAATGAGCAGAAAAAAAGGGTTGTAGTTAAATATAACATTTGGGTTGCATTCAAAAAGTATTGATATTATCAATCAACCTTAAATAGAATAAGAAGCGAAATATTGCAGTCAGTTTCGACCTGGAAGATTGGTATGTACTACCCTTATTCTTATTAATTGAAGCCAAAAAGAGGCGTATTACTGTTAATAAAATAATTGAACTATAATAGTTCCAATTAAGGAAATGTAAAGCCAATATGAAAGCTGCTAACTTTTTATATTAGCGGTTAAACTCCGTTAACATTTCTAAAATTTATATAGTTTAAATAAAACATTACATTTTCACTGTAAAAATAATATATCTATATTTATAAATACTTAAAAGTAAAAATACTTCCTTAACATCTTCAGTGTCACGCTCTAATTATAAGCTATTTAAGTAAACGAAAAACAATATTACCAAAATAAATATTCAAAAAATAAAAGTTAAAAGATAAATCTTGAAATTAGAATCATATCAACCTTGAATATAACCAATTAAATAAATAAATAATCTATATAAACCTTGACCACCAAGTAATTCACCTCAACCATAATCAAATGACTTAGATGAATAATAACCTATTTTTAAAGGAATATATCTAATAAACTTAGTTGAAAGAAAAGGTATAAATCATATAGAACCAGCAAATCTAACAAAAGAAAGTATACTTAAAGAAAATAAATTATGAGAAAAATCAAAATTAGAAATAAGATAACCTAAATAAGCACCTAAAATAACAACTGTAATAGTTAAAAACTTTAAATAATAAGGTAAAGCAATCACATGAGGAATAGGAAAAATTAATCAAGATAAAAGACTACCACCAAAAACAGCAACAAACAATAGACCAATTATTCCAAATGAAATATAATAACCCTTATCATCAAAAGAAAATCTAGAATAAAAATTATTATCACCAGATATTGAATAATAAAACAAACGAAAAGAATAAGAAGCAGTTAAACCAGTAGAAAAAAAATAAAGAAAAAAAATTAAACAATTAATTCATCTTAAACAAACCATCTCAAGAATTAAATCCTTTGAATAAAATCCCGCTAAAAAAGGTATTCCACACAAAGATAAACTAGAAACATTAAAACAAACTGAAGTTAAAGGTATGAAATTAACAATTGATCCTATAAAACGAATATCCTGAGAATCCTTCAAATTATGAATTATTGAACCTGCACATATAAATAATAATGCCTTAAATAAAGCATGAGCCAATAAATGAAAAAATGCAAGCTTTGGATAACCTATAGCCAAAATTCTTATTATTAAACCAAGTTGTCTTAAAGTAGAAAGAGCAATAATCTTCTTTAAATCAAACTCAAAATTAGCGCCCAATCCAGCCATAAATATAGTTATACAACCAATTAAAAGTAAAAATCAACCACAATTATAAGTATCCAATATTGGTCTAAAACGAATTAATAAATAAACACCAGCAGTAACAAGAGTAGAAGAATGAACTAAAGCAGAAACAGGAGTAGGAGCTGCTATAGCAGCAGGAAGTCATGAAGAGAAAGGAATCTGAGCTCTCTTAGTTATAGCTGCTAAAACAATTAATATAGTAATGAGCTGTATTTCAAAAGAATTAGAAATAAAATCATAATAATAAATATAATTTCAACCACCAAAATTTAACATTCATGCAATAGAAATTAAAATAGCAACATCACCAATACGATTAGAAAGTGCAGTTAATATACCAGCACTATAAGATTTTACATTTTGATAATAAATAACTAAACAATAAGAAACTAAACCTAAACCATCTCAACCTAATAAAATTCTAATTAAATTAGGACTAATAATTAAAAAACCTATAGAAAGAATAAATATTAAAACAATAATAATAAAACGATTTATATTCTTTTCACCAGATATATAATCCTCTCTATAATAAATAACCAAAGAAGAAATATATATAACAAAAGATATAAAAATAAGAGATATTCAATCCAAAATTAAAGTTATAACAACTATAGAACCATTTAAATTGAAAAGCTCTCACTCAACAAAAACTCTATAATCAATTATTAAATAATAAATACCTAACATAAAAATTATAGTTCTCGAAATAAACAAAGAAAAAAAACTCAAAGAACAAATAGAAAATAAATTCACGGCCTAAGATGAAAAACTTCATATCATTGATTCCACAAAACAATATTTTTAATTAAAATACTTAAGCAAACTAAACAAAGAAATATTCACCCTTTAAACAGAGAATATTTAAAGGCAATCAATGTAAAAGTAAAAGATGATATTCACGAAAATAACCAAGAGAACAAGTATAAACACCAGAATAATAATTCCCATGCTGAGAATAAGAATATATATACAAAGTATAAACAGCTCTAAAAAAAGATAAAAAAATCAAAGCAAAGAATCTAAAAGAAGATCAAGATATAATTCTATTTAATAATCTAATTTCACCTACCAAATTTAAAGAAGGAGGAGCAGCCATATTTGATGATCTTAAAAGAAATCATCATAAAGCCATTCTTGGCATCAAATTAATTATACCCTTGTTAATTAATAATCTTCGTCTACCTAAACGTTCATAAATAATATTAGATAAACAAAATAAACCAGAAGAACATAAACCATGACCAACCATTAGAGAAAGAGAACCTACACAACCTCATCAATTCATAGTCATCAATCCACCAATAACCATTCTTATATGAGCAACAGAAGAATATGCAATTAAAGACTTTAAATCAACCTGACGAAAACAAATAAATCTTACAATAACACCCCCAGATAAACCTAAAGACAATCAAAAATAATTAAACTTTAAACCCAAATAAGAAATAACCTTTATAACACGAAAAATACCATAACCACCTAACTTTAATAAAACACCAGCAAGAATTATTCTACCTGAAATAGGGGCCTCTACATGAGCCTTAGGAAGTCATAAATGAACCAAAAACATAGGTATCTTAACTAAAAAAGCCAAAATTATAAATACATAAAACATAAAATAATAAGAACCAAAATCAACCAATAAAGGAAAATATAAAGTATTAGAAAAATCATAAACCTTAAATAAAACTAATAATAAAGGTAATCTAGCAACCAAAGTATAAAAAATTAAATAAACACCAGCCTGCAAACGCTCAGGTTGATAACCCCAACCCAAAATTAAAAGTAAAGTAGGAACTAATCTAGCCTCAAAAAAATATAAAAAGAAAGAAGACATAATCTAGCAAATGAACAATAAAGCATAATTATTAAAATCAAAACCATAAAAACAAAAAAATTAGAATGATATGAACTTAAATAAACTGAACCTCTAGCAGTGATTATTAAAGAACAAATCCAAAAACTAAGTAAAATTAAACTAAAAGAAAAATAATCAATACCAAAATAATATCTAATTATATTCAAATCAGCATATGAATAAACACAAACTATAAAAACAAAACCCGACAGAAACATTAAAGAATGAACCAACCATCAACAATTATTTAATAAACAAAGAGGGATCAAAAAAATAGTTATAAATAAATACTTTAACATAAAGATAAACCAAAAGAATTAAAAAAATCATTACCATGAGAACGAATTATTGAAATTAAAATAGAAAGACCTAAAGCACCCTCACAAACAGAAAAAACTAAAAAAATAACAGGAAAAAAATAATCATAATCAAACTCAATAAGAAAAACAATAACTAACATAAATAAAGAAAGAACAATATATTCTAATCTCAAAAGAACCATTAATAAATGTTTACGTTTAGAAGAAAAAACATAAACACCAGCAAAATAAATCAATAAAGAAGTAAAAATAGAGAATACAAACATTAGTTTTAATAGTTTAAAAAAAACGCCGGTCTTGTAAACCGGAAATAAGTCCAGCCCCCACTTTTAAAACTTCAGAGGTGGAAAAGCTTCCATCATCGGTCCCCAAAACCGGTATTTTAAATAAACTAACCCCTGAAATGATCAAAATAATAATTATATCATTATCAAATGTAACAAATATTAATTTTATTAAATTAAGACACCCAATATCAATAATGCTTTTTATTATCCTTCAAACCTTCCTAGTTGGATTAATAACAGGAACAATAATAGAAAGATATTGATTATCATATATTTTATTTTTAACATTTCTTGGTGGTATACTAGTATTATTTATTTACATTACAAGAATTGCATCAAACGAAATATTTCAGCCTAAATCAATCACTATAATTATTACAATAATAATGTGAGTATTTATCATATTAATATTAATTATTCTAGATATATCTATATTTATAGACTTTTTCAAAAACACCGAAACTATAAATATTGATAATTCAATCAATTATCAAGAAATAACAATATCTTTAGAAAAATTATATAATAGACCAACATTCATTATTACAATAATAATAATAATTTATTTATTTTTAGCACTACTAGCAGTTGTTAAAATCACCAATATTAATCAGGGACCTATTCGTAAAATAAGATAATTACTAATGAATAAACCCTTACGATTAAGACATCCTTTAATTAAAATTATTAATAACTCTTTAATTGACTTACCTGCCCCAACAAATATTTTATTTTGATGAAATTTTGGATCCCTATTAGGGTTATGTTTGGTAATTCAAATCGTAACTGGACTATTTTTAGCTATACATTATACATCAAATATTGAAATAGCATTCAGTAGTGTAGTACACATCTGCCGAGACGTAAATAATGGTTGAATTATCCGAACCTTACACGCAAATGGAGCATCTATATTTTTTATTTGTATTTACTTACATGTAGGACGGGGAATTTACTATGGATCTGATATATATATACATACCTGAATAATTGGTACAGTGATTTTATTTTTAGTTATAGCAACTGCATTTATAGGATATGTCTTACCCTGAGGCCAAATATCTTTTTGAGGTGCAACAGTAATTACTAATTTATTATCAGCAATCCCATACTTAGGAACAGATTTAGTCCAATGAGTATGAGGAGGATTCGCTGTTGATAATGCAACATTAAATCGATTCTTCACATTCCATTTTGTATTACCATTTATTATTGCTGCTATAGCAGCAATTCATTTATTTTTTCTTCACCAAACAGGATCTAATAATCCTCTTGGACTAAATGGAGATATTGAAAAAATTCCATTCCATCCATACTTTACCTTTAAGGATTCTATTACATTTGTAATAATAACATCATTATTAATTATACTATGTTTAATTAATCCTTACCTATTAGGAGATCCAGATAACTTTGTACCTGCCAACCCATTAGTAACACCAGTTCTCATTCAACCAGAATGATATTTCCTATTTGCATATGCAATTCTACGATCTATCCCTAATAAGTTAGGAGGTGTTATTGCATTATTTTTATCAATTAGAATCTTAATAATTTTACCATTTTATAATAAAACACCATTCCGAGGCATTCAATTTTACCCTATTAATCAAATTTTATTCTGAATTATAGTAGTTGTTGTATGCTTACTAACGTGAATTGGTAAACGACCTGTTGAAGAACCTTATATTATAACAGGTCAAATCTTAACAATTATTTACTTCACATATTTCTTAATTAATGTCCATGTCGCAAACGCATGAGATAAATTATTTAAGAAATAAAGTTAATTAGCTTAGGAAAAGCATATGTTTTGAAAACATAAAATTAGAAGTTTAACTCTTCTATTAACTTTTCTCAAAAAATTTCACTAAACAAATGAGATAAATAAAATCTTTAAACCAACAAAGAAAATAAAAAAATTCAAAGATAAAGGTAAAAAACTTTTTCAAGCTAAGTACATTAATTTATCATAACGGAACCGTGGTAATGTTCCACGAACCCAAATAAAACCAAAAGATATAATAGCAAGCTTAATAAAAAATATAAAAGAATAAAAATCACCGCCCAAAAAAATTAAAGCCAATAACATTCTTATGAAGACAATTCTAGTATATTCAGCTAAAAAAATTAAAGTAAAACCACCCGCACCATACTCAATATTAAATCCTGAAACTAACTCAGATTCCCCTTCAGCAAAATCAAAAGGAGTACGATTAGTTTCAGCTAAGCAAGAAGCAAAACAAGCTAAAGCTAAAGGAAAAGAAATAATAATAAATCAACAATAAAGCTGATAGTTTATAAAATCAAACATATTAAAACTACCAATTAAAATAATTAAAGACAATAAAATTAAAGCTAAACTAACTTCATAAGAAATTGTTTGAGCAACAGAACGAAGAGAACCTAATAATGAATAATTTGAATTAGAAGATCAACCAGCAATTATAACAGTATAAACACCTAATCTAGTACAACATAAAAAAAATAAAAATCCATAAGAAAAAGAACACATATAAGTTAAATAAGGAAAAATTACTCAAACGGCTAAAGAAATCATTAAATTAAAAACAGGGGAAAAATAATAAAGTAGGTAATTAGATATAATAGGAATTGGCTGCTCCTTACAAATTAACTTAATAGCATCTCTAAATGGCTGAGGAATTCCAACAAAACCTACCTTATTTGGACCCTTTCGAATCTGAATATAACCTAAAACCTTACGCTCTAATAAAGTTAAAAAGGCAACACTAATTAAAACACAAATAACCAATAAAAGAAAATTCAAAATAAATATAAATAAATCATAAAGTATCAATACTATTTGTAGAAAAAATCTACATAATTGAATTCTAAATTCAACACATTAATCTGTCAAAATAGTAAATAAATTAATATTAATCAATATAACAAAAAATATTTTAACCATATGGTCCTTTCGTACTAATATGGATTAACAATCTTAGGATACAAACCGACCTGGCTCACGCCGGTCTGAACTCAAATCATGTAAGAATTTAAAGGTCGAACAGACCTAATCATTGGGCTCCTGCACCCAAAATTTTTCTTAATCCAACATCGAGGTCGCAATCTGCTTTGTCGATATGAGGTCTCAAAAACAATTACGCTGGTATCCCTAAGGTAACTTAATCTTATGATCATAAATTATGGATCAAAATAACAAACATAAATAAATGATATAATAATGAAGAGTTTATCTATTCTTCATGTCACCCCAACAAAACATCATCATTAAATATAGAAAGACAAACAAAAAACTATATAAAAGTAAAATGTCAAGCTCTATAGGGTCTTCTCGTCCTAAAGAAGAATTTAAGCCTTTTGACTCAAAAGTTAAATTCAAAAATTTATTAAGAGACAGTTGATTTCTCGTCAAGCCATTCATTCCAGCCACTAATTAAGAGACTAATGATTATGCTACCTTTGCACGGTCAAAATACCGCGGCTCTTTAAAAATACGCTCAGTGAGCAGGCCACACCTCAAAATATAAACAAGAGGACATGTTTTTGATAAACAGGCGGAAATCAATTTTGCCTAGTTCCTTATAATAAGTTCACAAGGTAAAAATTTCATACAAATAAATATACTAATTCTATCATTATTACAAAAATTTTAAAATTAAATTAATAATCTTAATAAAAAACCTAAAATATTTATAAAATCAAAATAAAAAATAATGAACTAAAACGTAATCTTAAAGATAGCTGGTTTAAAGCTTACTATTATATTTCTATAAAATAAATTATAGGTTATTAACTTCAAAGCTTATCCCTTAAAGAATAAATAAGTTAATATATTTACTTAAAAAATTAAATAAAAACAAATAACTTTAAAAAATTAAATTTTTTCTTAAGAAACTAGATATCTTGGGAAACGATTAACATCTCATTTCTATAAATAATTTAATAATAATTATGATACATTAACTATAAATTATTTATAAATCAACCCAAATCGAGACAAGTAAAATAAATACTAAAATTTTGATAAACCCTGATACAAAAGGTACAATAAATAAAATCTACTTAAAAAAATTTAAAATAATATTTCATAAAACACTTACATTACCAATAAACTATAATTTAAAAAATCAATTCTATAAAATATACTAAGACAAAAATACAATAAAATTATTTATATTAAATAATTAAATAAACAAAAAATAAATATAATAAAACAAATAATCAAGATATCCTGATTTGCACAGAAAAATTTTCAGTGTAAATGAAACACTTTACTAATAAGTTATATCTTGAAACTCTTCCTAGATACACTTTCCAGTACATCTACTATGTTACGACTTATCTCATCTAAATTGAAGCTACTTTAAAATAAAATAGAATAATCAATAATGAGAGCGACGGGCGATGTGTACACATCTCAGAGCCAATATCAGTTAAATTAAATAAATTAAATTACTATCAAATCCACCTTCATTAACAGTATTTCACTATCAAATCCGTTATAAACAAAAATCTATTGTAACCCACCTCCTCTTAACTATAAGCTGCACCTTACCTGAAATATTTTATAATTATAAATCTTAAGAATTATAACTCTAAAAAGATTCTCTGATAACGGAGATATACAAACAAATAAATTAAGTAGAGTAAATCGTGTATTATCAATCATGGGGTAGGTTCCTCTGAATGGAATGAGATACCGCCAAATTCTTTGGGTTTAAAGACCTTAACTAATAGTACCCTGGTAAATATAATTAACATTTTAAATAATAGGGTATCTAATCCTAGTTTATTTTTTAAATTTCACAGATTCATAAAAAGGGCCACAAATAAATTTTAACATTTCACCTTACAAATTTATATTTCAACCCTAATAATATAAACAACTGTTTTAACCAATAATATTCACTTGTATCAATCGTATAACCGCAGATGCTGGCACGAATTATGCCGATACTAAATCAATTGCTAAATCCAAAATCACTTGATAATTAAATCAAATTACTGCAAAAAGAACATTTAGTCTAACAAAACTTACATATAATACAAAGAAAAAGTGAATAAACAAGCAAGAATAAAACTTTTAAAAATAAAAAATAAGAAAATTTTAAATCTATTAATTCAGGAAAAAATAAAAGATTCAAATATTTAAAGAAAAAAAAAGAAAAAAACCACAAACATTAACAAAAAAAAGAAACGCCCCTATGTATGACCACAACAACTTCTCTATTATATATAATTAAAGATTAATATGGAACATGTATAGCAATAAATGTATTATATTCTTTCTTATTTAATCTTTCTTTTCACTAATAAATAAAAAAAGATTAAATAATATAATAAATATATTTTATACAATTATGTAATTTATATAATATGTTATTAATATGAATTCTTTTTTTTATATTAAGTTAACTTTCATATATATTAGTTAAATAATCTAATTATAGATAATTTACATAATTATATTATTATAATTAATATAATTATTTATATTAATTATATTATTTTATATTTCAATTAATAATTTTATTTATTATATCCAATTATAATAATATTAAATATTAAATTACATATTATTATATATATTATATTATAATAACCTATTTTAAGCTAAAAACATAAGTAGCTATTATCCTAGGTAAATAATTGCATTAAAATAATCAATTGATAATGGTAAGATGAACTTATAATACTTTAATTTCAATTAAATGTAATATATTAATATAAATTATTTATTATATATATATATATATATAAAAATAAAATGAGCAGGATAAATTAATCCTAATTAAACAAAATAATACATAAAAGAATTTCAAAAAAAAACTTTCGATTTATATATTAAATAAATGAAGTGCCTGATTAAAGGGTTACCTTGAGAGGGTAAATAAAGTAAATAAAATTACCTTCATTAAAATTACTGTAATTAATAATAATACGACCATAGTATGATCATGAAAGAATGATAATTGCTCCATTAATGGTGAAGCTCCATCTTGAAGAGATAAATTTGATCATGTTGCCATTAATAAATATTTTCTAATAAAAGGTCAAACCTTTATTTGTAGAGCTTAAATCTACTGCACTAATCTGCCATATTAGAATCTAGAGATTAATGGTAATTCTGAGTAACTATGTTCTGCAGGAGGGTTATTTTGTAGTCATTCTGTTGATCTTCTTATGTTAGCTCTAAATATAATTGCTCGGTTTGTAATCATTCTTTCTCATATAATTACAATGAATATAATGATTCCTACAATAGAAATTGTAGACCCAATTCTTGATACTACGTTTCATGATGTATATGCGTCTGGGTACTCAGAGTATCGTCGAGGTATTCCTGCTAATCCTAGGAAGTGTTGAGGAAAGAATGTTAAATTTACTCCAATGAATATAATTGTAAATTGGATTTTTAATCATGTATTATTTATAGTTAATCCTGTAAATAGTGGATATCATTGAATGACACCTCCTATAATTGCAAATACTGCTCCTATAGATAATACATAATGAAAGTGGGCTACTACATAATATGTATCATGTAATACAATATCAAGTGATGAATTTGCTAATACTAATCCTGTTAATCCACCAATTGTAAATAGGAAAATAAATCCTAGAGCTCATAATAATGGTGGATTGAACTTGAATTTAGTTCCATATAATGTAGCTAATCATCTAAATACCTTAATTCCTGTAGGTACAGCAATAATTATTGTTGCTGATGTAAAATATGCTCGTGTGTCAACATCCATTCCTACTGTAAATATATGATGTGCTCATACAATAAATCCTATTAGTCCAATTGATAGTATAGCATAAATTATACCTAATGTTCCAAATGATTCAATTTTTCCTCTTTCTTGACATACAATATGTGAAATAATTCCGAACCCCGGTAGAATTAAAATATAAACTTCTGGGTGTCCAAAGAATCAAAATAGATGTTGATATAGAATTGGGTCACCCCCTCCTGCAGGGTCAAAGAATGATGTATTTAAATTTCGATCTGTTAATAATATAGTAATAGCTCCTGCTAAAACTGGAAGTGAAAGAAGGAGAAGTAATGCTGTAATAGCTACAGATCATACAAATAAAGGTGTTTGATCTAAAGTTATACTTTCTGATCGTATATTAATTGCTGTTGTAATGAAATTCACTGCACCAAGAATAGATGATACACCTGCTAAGTGCAGTGAAAAAATAGCTAGATCTACAGATGCACCCCCGTGTGCAATAGCTCCTGCTAGAGGAGGGTAAACTGTTCATCCTGTACCAGCACCATTATCTACTATAGAAGATGTAAGAAGAAGGGTTAGTTAAGGTGGTAGTAATCAAAAACTTATATTATTTATTCGTGGAAATGCTATATCTGGTGCACCAATTATTAGTGGAACAAGTCAATTACCAAATCCACCAATTATAATAGGTATTACTATAAAGAAAATTATTACGAATGCATGAGCTGTAATAATAACATTATAAATCTGGTCATCCCCAATTAGAGATCCGGGTTGGCCAAGTTCAGCACGAATAAGTATTCTTATTGATGTTCCTACTATTCCTGCTCATGCTCCAAATATGAAGTATAAAGTACCAATGTCCTTATGGTTTGTTGAGAATAATCATTTTTGCGGTAAGATGGCTGAATTTTAGGTGGTAGACTGTAAATCTACTTATGAGATGTTTTCTCTCTTATCATATTTAGGTCTTATATTCAATTATGATTCTAGACTGCAATTCTAGAGGTGTAAAATTTTACTAAGGCCTAAAAGATTATTCTTTTAATTATAACTTTGAAGGTTATTAGTTTGATTAACTTAAGTCCTTAGTATAATGAAATTAAGGTTGATGTTGAAATCAATCCTATTGTTGAAATTATTACTGTTATAGGAAGAATGATTCTTGATTTTTGGGACTTTATCTTTATAGATCACGAATTTTCTGTGTATGATATAATTAGAGCTGAGAATCTAATACATATATAGTAGTAGAGTGTAATTGTAGTTAATACAACTATAATAGTTATAATAGTTGTTATATTGTTTTCTATTAATGATTGTATTACAATTCATTTTGGTAAGAATCCAAGGAATGGTGGTAGTCCACCTAAAGATAATAAAGATAAGAATATTATGAATTTAATTTCGGTTTTTATATTTCTGGCTGAATAAATTTGATTTATGAAAAATAAATTTATTTGCTTAAATAATAAAACTATAATTAATCTTAATAGTGAGTAAATAATGAAGTATAGTTCTCAGATGTTTTCTCTGACGGTTAATGATCTAATTATTCAACCTAGGTGTCTGATTGATGAATATGCTAAAAGTTGTCGTAAGGATGTTTGATTTAAACCTCCTATTGCCCCAATAATAATTCTTAAGATAATAATTGTTCAAATAAAAGTTCTTAATTGAATACAAAAGATAAGACCATTATTGGGGCGATTTTTTGTCATGTTATTAATGTTAAACAATTATTTCATCTTGATGCTCCTATAGCTTCTGGAAATCAGAAATGGAAAGGTGCAGCTCCAATCTTTAATAATAGTCTAGATCTAATTATTATTGATGGGATAAATTCTGTTTCCCATCCCATGGGATATTTTATTTGAATCAGCAAAATTGAAAATAATAATATTGTCGATGCTATTGCTTGGACAATAAAATATTTAATTGATGATTCATTTATTATTATATTTTTATTTCTTGTTAGGAGCGGAATAAATGAAAGTAAGTTGATCTCAAGTCCTATTCAAACCCCAAATCAGGAATTTGATGAAATGGACAGGATCGTTCCTATCATTAATGTTGATAGGAAGAGAAGTTTTGTAGAGTTGTTGGTCATTAAAAAGGAGAGGATTGATACCTCTATAAATGGGGTATGAACCCATTAGCTTGTTTAGCTTACCTTTTTACATTAAGGTGTATGATGCACGTTAGTTTTTGATACTAAAGGAGGTAGTTTAATTCTATCTTATGTAATTTTAATGAAGGTAATTTTATTTACTTTATTTACCCTCTCAAGGTAACCCTTTAATCAGGCACTTCATTTATTTAATATATAAATCGAAAGTTTTTTTTGAAATTCTTTTATGTATTATTTTGTTTAATTAGGATTAATTTATCCTGCTCATTTTATTTATATATATATATATATATATATATATAATAAATAATTTATATTAATATATTACATTTAATTGAAATTAAAGTATTATAAGTTCATCTTACCATTATCAATTGATTATTTTAATGCAATTATTTACCTAGGATTATAGCTACTTATGTTTTTAGCTTAAAATAGGTTATTATAATATAATATATATAATAATATGTAATTTAATATTTAATATTATTATAATTGGATATAATAAATAAAATTATTAATTTAAATATAAAATATTATAATTAATATAAATAATTATATTAATTATAATAATATAATTATGTAAATTATCTATAATTAGTTTATTTAACTAATATATATGAAAGTTAACTTAATATAAAAAAAGAATTCATATTAATAACATATTATATTACATTACATAATTGTATAAAATATATTTATTATATTATTTAATCTTTCTTTATTTATTAGTGAAAAGAAAGATTAAATAAGAAAGAATATAATACATTTATTGCTATACATGTTCCATATTAATCTTTAATTATATATAATAGAGAAGTTGTTGTGGTCATACATAGGGGCGTTTCTTTTTTTTGTTAATGTTTGTGGTTTTTTTCTTTTTTTTTCTTTAAATATTTGAATCTTTTATTTTTTCCTGAATTAATAGATTTAAAATTTTCTTATTTTTTATTTTTAAAAGTTTTATTCTTGCTTGTTTATTCACTTTTTCTTTGTATTATATGTAAGTTTTGTTAGACTAAATGTTCTTTTTGCAGTAATTTGATTTAATTATCAAGTGATTTTGGATTTAGCAATTGATTTAGTATCGGCATAATTCGTGCCAGCAGCCGCGGTTATACGATTGATACAAGTGAATATTATTGGTTAAAACAGTTGTTTATATTATTAGGGTTGAAATATAAATTTGTAAGGTGAAATGTTAAAATTTATTTGTGGCCCTTTTTATGAATCTGTGAAATTTAAATAATAAACTAGGATTAGATACCCTATTATTTTAAATGTTAATTATATTTACCAGGGTACTATTAGTTAAGGTCTTTAAACCCAAAGAATTTGGCGGTATCTCATTCCATTCAGAGGAACCTACCCCATGATTGATAATACACGATTTACTCTACTTAATTTATTTGTTTGTATATCTCCGTTATCAGAGAATCTTTTTAGAGTTATAATTCTCAAGATTTATAATTATAAAATATTTCAGGTCAAGGTGCAGCTTATAGTTAAGAGGAGGTGGGTTACAATAGATTTTTGTTTATAACGGATTTGATAGTGAAATACTGTTAATGAAGGTGGATTTGATAGTAATTTAATTTATTTAATTTAACTGATATTGGCTCTGAGATGTGTACACATCGCCCGTCGCTCTCATTATTGATTATTCTATTTTATTTTAAAGTAGCTTCAATTTAGATGAGATAAGTCGTAACATAGTAGATGTACTGGAAAGTGTATCTAGGAAGAGTTTCAAGATATAACTTATTAGTAAAGTGTTTCATTTACACTGAAATTTTTTCTGTGCAAATCAGGATATCTTGATTATTTATTTTATTATATTTATTTTTTGTTTATTTAATTATTTAATATAAATAATTTTATTGTATTTTTGTCTTAGTATATTTTATAGAATTGATTTTTTAAATTATAGTTTATTGGTAATGTAAGTGTTTTATGAAATAATATTTTAAATTTTTTTAAGTAGATTTTATTTATTGTACCTTTTGTATCAGGGTTTATCAAAATTTTAGTATTTATTTTACTTGTCTCGATTTGGGTTGATTTATAAATAATTTATAGTTAATGTATCATAATTATTATTAAATTATTTATAGAAATGAGATGTTAATCGTTTCCCAAGATATCTAGTTTCTTAAGAAAAAATTTAATTTTTTAAAGTTATTTGTTTTTATTTAATTTTTTAAGTAAAAATATTAACTTATTTATTCTTTAAGGGATAAGCTTTGAAGTTAATAACCTATAATTTATTTTATAGAAATATAATAGTAAGCTTTAAACCAGCTATCTTTAAGATTACGTTTTAGTTCATTATTTTTTATTTTGATTTTATAAATATTTTAGGTTTTTTATTAAGATTATTAATTTAATTTTAAAATTTTTGTAATAATGATAGAATTAGTATATTTATTTGTATGAAATTTTTACCTTGTGAACTTATTATAAGGAACTAGGCAAAATTGATTTCCGCCTGTTTATCAAAAACATGTCCTCTTGTTTATATTTTGAGGTCTGGGCTGCTCACTGAGCGTATTTTTAAAGAGCCGCGGTATTTTGACCGTGCAAAGGTAGCATAATCATTAGTCTCTTAATTAGTGGCTGGAATGAATGGCTTGACGAGAAATCAACTGTCTCTTAATAAATTTTTGAATTTAACTTTTGAGTCAAAAGGCTTAAATTCTTCTTTAGGACGAAAAGACCCTATAGAGCTTGACATTTTACTTTTATATAGTTTTTTGTTTGTCTTTCTATATTTAATGATGATGTTTTGTTGGGGTGACATGAAGAATAGATAAACTCTTCATTATTATATCATTTATTTATGTTTGTTATTTTGATCCATAATTTATGATCATAAGATTAAGTTACCTTAGGGATAACAGCGTAATTGTTTTTGAGAGCTCATATCGACAAAGCAGATTGCGACCTCGATGTTGGATTAAGAAAAATTTTGGGTGCAGGAGCCCAATGATTAGGTCTGTTCGACCTTTAAATTCTTACATGATCTGAGTTCAGACCGGCGTGAGCCAGGTCGGTTTCTATCCTAAGATTGTTAATCCATATTAGTACGAAAGGACCATATGGTTAAAATATTTTTTGTTATATTGATTAATATTAATTTATTTACTATTTTGACAGATTAATGTGTTGAATTTAGAATTCATTTATGTAGATTTTTTCTACAAATAGTATTGATACTTTATGATTTATTTATATTTATTTTGAATTTTCTTTTATTGGTTATTTGTGTTTTAATTAGTGTTGCCTTTTTAACTTTATTAGAGCGTAAGGTTTTAGGTTATATTCAGATTCGAAAGGGTCCAAATAAGGTAGGTTTTGTTGGAATTCCTCAGCCATTTAGAGATGCTATTAAGTTAATTTGTAAGGAGCAGCCAATTCCTATTATATCTAATTACCTACTTTATTATTTTTCCCCTGTTTTTAATTTAATGATTTCTTTAGCCGTTTGAGTAATTTTTCCTTATTTAACTTATATGTGTTCTTTTTCTTATGGATTTTTATTTTTTTTATGTTGTACTAGATTAGGTGTTTATACTGTTATAATTGCTGGTTGATCTTCTAATTCAAATTATTCATTATTAGGTTCTCTTCGTTCTGTTGCTCAAACAATTTCTTATGAAGTTAGTTTAGCTTTAATTTTATTGTCTTTAATTATTTTAATTGGTAGTTTTAATATGTTTGATTTTATAAACTATCAGCTTTATTGTTGATTTATTATTATTTCTTTTCCTTTAGCTTTAGCTTGTTTTGCTTCTTGCTTAGCTGAAACTAATCGTACTCCTTTTGATTTTGCTGAAGGGGAATCTGAGTTAGTTTCAGGATTTAATATTGAGTATGGTGCGGGTGGTTTTACTTTAATTTTTTTAGCTGAATATACTAGAATTGTCTTCATAAGAATGTTATTGGCTTTAATTTTTTTGGGCGGTGATTTTTATTCTTTTATATTTTTTATTAAGCTTGCTATTATATCTTTTGGTTTTATTTGGGTTCGTGGAACATTACCACGGTTCCGTTATGATAAATTAATGTACTTAGCTTGAAAAAGTTTTTTACCTTTATCTTTGAATTTTTTTATTTTCTTTGTTGGTTTAAAGACTTTATTTATCTCATTTGTTTAGTGAAATTTTTTGAGAAAAGTTAATAGAAGAGTTAAACTTCTAATTTTATGTTTTCAAAACATATGCTTTTCCTAAGCTAATTAACTTTATTCCTTAATTAATTTATCTCATGCGTTTGCGACATGGACATTAATTAAGAAATATGTGAAGTAAATAATTGTTAAGATTTGACCTGTTATAATATAAGGTTCTTCAACAGGTCGTTTACCAATTCACGTTAGTAAGCATACAACAACTACTATAATTCAGAATAAAATTTGATTAATAGGGTAAAATTGAATGCCTCGGAATGGTGTTTTATTATAAAATGGTAAAATTATTAAGATTCTAATTGATAAAAATAATGCAATAACACCTCCTAACTTATTAGGGATAGATCGTAGAATTGCATATGCAAATAGGAAATATCATTCTGGTTGAATGTGAAGTGGTGTTACTAATGGGTAGGCAGGTACAAAGTTATCTGGATCTCCTAATAGGTAAGGATTAATTAAACATAGTATAATTAATAATGATGTTATTATTACAAATGTAATAGAATCCTTAAAGGTAAAGTATGGATGGAATGGAATTTTTTCAATATCTCCATTTAGTCCAAGAGGATTATTAGATCCTGTTTGGTGAAGAAAAAATAAATGAATTGCTGCTATAGCAGCAATAATAAATGGTAATACAAAATGGAATGTGAAGAATCGATTTAATGTTGCATTATCAACAGCGAATCCTCCTCATACTCATTGGACTAAATCTGTTCCTAAGTATGGGATTGCTGATAATAAATTAGTAATTACTGTTGCACCTCAAAAAGATATTTGGCCTCAGGGTAAGACATATCCTATAAATGCAGTTGCTATAACTAAAAATAAAATCACTGTACCAATTATTCAGGTATGTATATATATATAAGATCCATAGTAAATTCCCCGTCCTACATGTAAGTAAATACAAATAAAAATATAGATGCTCCATTTGCGTGTAAGGTTCGGATAATTCAACCATTATTTACGTCTCGGCAGATGTGTACTACACTACTGAATGCTATTTCAATATTTGATGTATAATGTATAGCTAAAAATAGTCCTGTTACGATTTGAATTACCAAACATAACCCTAATAGGGATCCAAAATTTCATCAAAATGAAATATTTGTTGGGGCAGGTAAGTCAATTAAAGAGTTATTAATAATTTTAATTAAAGGATGTCTTAATCGTAAGGGTTTATTCATTAGAAATTATCTTATTTTACGAATAGGTCCCTGATTAATATTGGTGATTTTAACAACTGCTAGTAGTGCTAAAAATAAATAAATTATTATTATTATTGTAATAATGAATGTTGGTCTATTATATAATTTTTCTAAAGATATTATTATTTCTTGATAATTGATTGAATTATCAATATTTATAGTTTCAGTGTTTTTGAAAAAGTCTATAAATATAGATATATCTAGAATAATTAATATTAATATGATAAATACTCACATTATTAATGTAATAATTATAGTGATTGATTTAGGCTGAAATATGTCGTTTGATGCAATTCTTGTAATGTAAATAAATAATACTAGTATACCACCAAGAAATGTTAAAAATAAAATATATGATAATCAATATCTTTCTATTATTGTTCCTGTTATTAATCCAACTAGGAAGGTTTGAAGGATAATAAAAAGCATTATTGATATTGGGTGTCTTAATTTAATAAAATTAATATTTATTACATTTGATAATGATATAATTATTATTTTGATCATTTCAGGGGTTAGTTTATTTAAAATACCGGTTTTGGGGACCGATGATGGAAGCTTTTCCACCTCTGAAGTTTTAAAAGTGGGGGCTGGACTTATTTCCGGTTTACAAGACCGGCGTTTTTTTTAAACTATTAAAACTAATGTTTATATTCTCTATTTTTACTTCTTTATTGATTTATTTTGCTGGTGTTTATGTTTTTTCTTCTAAACGTAAACATTTATTAATGGTTCTTTTGAGATTAGAATATATTGTTCTTTCTTTATTTATGTTAGTTATTGTTTTTCTTATTGAGTTTGATTATGATTATTTGTTTCCTGTTATTTTTTAGTTTTTTCTGTTTGTGAGGGTGCTTTAGGTCTTTCTATTTTAGTTTCAATAATTCGTTCTCATGGTAATGATTTTTTTAATTCTTTTGGTTTATCTTTATGTTAAAGTATTTATTTATAACTATTTTTTTGATCCCTCTTTGTTTATTAAATAATTGTTGATGGTTGGTTCATTCTTTAATGTTTCTGTCGGGTTTTGTTTTTATAATTTGTGTTTATTCATATGCTGATTTGAATATAATTAGATATTATTTTGGTATTGATTATTTTTCTTTTAGTTTAATTTTACTTAGTTTTTGGATTTGTTCTTTAATAATCACTGCTAGAGGGTCAGTTTATTTAAGTTCATATCATTCTAATTTTTTTGTTTTTATGGTTTTGATTTTAATAATTATGCTTTATTGTTCATTTGCTAGATTAAGTCTTCTTTCTTTTTATATTTTTTTTTGAGGCTAGATTAGTTCCTACTTTACTTTTAATTTTGGGTTGGGGTTATCAACCTGAGCGTTTGCAGGCTGGTGTTTATTTAATTTTTTATACTTTGGTTGCTAGATTACCTTTATTATTAGTTTTATTTAAGGTTTATGATTTTTCTAATACTTTATATTTTCCTTTATTGGTTGATTTTGGTTCTTATTATTTTATGTTTTATGTATTTATAATTTTGGCTTTTTTAGTTAAGATACCTATGTTTTTGGTTCATTTATGACTTCCTAAGGCTCATGTAGAGGCCCCTATTTCAGGTAGAATAATTCTTGCTGGTGTTTTATTAAAGTTAGGTGGTTATGGTATTTTTCGTGTTATAAAGGTTATTTCTTATTTGGGTTTAAAGTTTAATTATTTTTGATTGTCTTTAGGTTTATCTGGGGGTGTTATTGTAAGATTTATTTGTTTTCGTCAGGTTGATTAAAGTCTTTAATTGCATATTCTTCTGTTGCTCATATAAGAATGGTTATTGGTGGATTGATGACTATGAATTGATGAGGTTGTGTAGGTTCTCTTTCTCTAATGGTTGGTCATGGTTTATGTTCTTCTGGTTTATTTTGTTTATCTAATATTATGTATTATCTATAGGAGCAGTATTTGCAATTATAGGTGGTGTCATTCAATGATATCCACTATTTACAGGATTAACTATAAATAATACATGATTAAAAATCCAATTTACAATTATATTCATTGGAGTAAATTTAACATTCTTTCCTCAACACTTCCTAGGATTAGCAGGAATACCTCGACGATACTCTGACTACCCAGACACATATACATCATGAAACGTAGTATCAAGAATTGGGTCTACAATTTCTATTGTAGGAATCATTATATTCATTGTAATTATATGAGAAAGAATGATTACAAACCGAGCAATTATATTTAGAGCTAACATAAGAAGATCAACAGAATGACTACAAAATAACCCTCCTGCAGAACATAGTTACTCAGAATTACCATTAATCTCTAGATTCTAATATGGCAGATTAGTGCAGTAGATTTAAGCTCTACAAATAAAGGTTTGACCTTTTATTAGAAAATATTTATTAATGGCAACATGATCAAATTTATCTCTTCAAGATGGAGCTTCACCATTAATGGAGCAATTATCATTCTTTCATGATCATACTATGGTCATATTATTATTAATTACAGTAATTGTAGGTTATGCCCTAAGTTATATATTATTTATTGCCTATACTAACCGTAATATACTTCATGGACATTTAATTGAAACAATCTGAACAGCTTTACCAGCAATTACATTAATTTTTATTGCCCTTCCATCATTACGACTATTATATTTACTTGATGATTCAGTAGATGCAATAATTACAATTAAAACCATTGGACGACAATGATATTGAAGATATGAATATTCAGACTTCATAGACGTAGAATTTGACACTTATATAACACCAGAACAAGACCTAGAAAATGATGGATTCCGACTACTAGATGTAGATAACCGAACAATCCTACCAATAAATACAGAAGTACGAGTATTAACAAGAGCATCAGATGTTCTACACTCATGAGCAGTTCCTGCATTAGGGGTTAAAATTGATGCAACGCCAGGTCGGTTAAATCAAGGAACATTCACAATAAATCGACCTGGATTATTCTTTGGACAATGCTCAGAAATCTGTGGAGCAAACCACAGATTTATACCAATTGTAATTGAAAGAACTTCAGTAAATTTATTTATTAAGTGATTATCTAAGATAATTTAAGGAGTTAGTTAAAATAAATAACATTAGAGTGTCAATCTAAAGTAACTAAAAAAAATTAGTACACCTTGAAATTCATCAGATGACTGAAAGTAAGTAATGGTCTCTTAAACCAAATAATAGTAAATTAACGACTACTTCTGATGGGGAAATTATATCCAAATCCCTCAAATATCCCCTCTTATATGATTCTCACTATTCATTATATTTTCAGCTACATTAATCTTGTTTAATCAAATAAACTTCTTCTCATTTAAACCTAACCTTATTAAAAGAGCAGAAAAAGGAACAATTGAAATAAAAAACTTAAATTGAAAATGATAACAAATCTATTCTCAACATTTGACCCATCAACTAACATCTTTAATTTATCATTAAATTGAACTAGAACATTTCTAGGACTATTATTAATCCCATCACTATTTTGACTTACACCATCACGAATTAACATTATCTGAAATAAACTAAATTTAACCTTACATAATGAATTTAAAACACTTCTTGGACCAAAATCATTTAATCGAACAACATTCATTTTCATCTCAATTTTTATTATAATATTATTTAACAATTTCATAGGATTATTCCCTTATATTTTTACTAGAACAAGACATTTAGCATTAACATTTGCAATTGCCCTACCTATATGGCTAAGATTTATATTATTTGGATGAATTAACCATACTAATCATATATTTACATACCTTGTACCACAAGGTACACCGCCTGCATTAATATCATTTATAGTACTAATTGAAACAATTAGTAATGTTATTCGACCAGGTACATTAGCAGTACGGTTGGCAGCAAATATAATTGCAGGACACTTATTATTAGCCTTATTAGGAAACACAGGACCATCTATAGCAATAAACTTAATCTCATTACTAATTATTGGACAAATACTTCTATTAATTCTAGAATCAGCAGTAGCAATAATTCAAGCCTATGTTTTCTCAATTCTAAGAACTCTATATTCTAGAGAAGTATATTAAACCTATGTTAACAACTCACTCAAACCACCCATTCCACTTAGTAGACTATAGACCTTGACCATTAACAGGAGCAATTGGAGCAATAGTCCTAGTATCAGGACTAGCAAAATGATTCCACCTATTTAATATTAACTTATTCATAATTGGATTTGGAATTACCCTACTAACTATAATTCAATGATGACGAGATGTAGTACGAGAAGGAACATATCAAGGATTACATACAGGATTTGTATCAATCGTATTACGATGAGGAATAATTTTATTTATTGCATCAGAGGTATTATTTTTCGTTTCTTTTTTTTGAGCATTCTTTAGAAGAAGATTAGCACCAACAATTGAACCAGGAATACTATGACCTCCAATAGGAATTCAACCCTTTAACCCTATACAAATTCCATTACTTAATACAGCTATTCTTTTAGCATCAGGAGTAACAGTAACATGAGCACATCATAGTTTAATGGAATCTAATCATACTCAAGCACTACAAGGATTATTCTTCACAGTGTTATTAGGACTATACTTTACAATACTTCAAGCATATGAATATTGAGAAGCACCTTTTACCATTGCAGATGCAGTTTATCGATCAACATTCTTTGTTGCAACAGGAATCCATGGTTTACACGTAATTATTGGAACAATCTTTTTATCAACATGTCTACTTCGACACTCAATAAATCAATTTTCACCAAGACATCACTTTGGATTTGAAGCAGCAGCATGATACTGACACTTCGTAGACGTAGTATGATTATTCTTATATATCTCTATTTATTGATGAGGTAGATAATTGTTTTTCTAGTATAAATAGTACATTTGACTTCCAATCAGAAAGCTTGATATAAATCAAGAAAAACAATTCTAATTCTATCAACAAGAGTTTTCATTAGATTTATTATTCCAATAATTGTTATAATCCTGGCAACAACACTATCAAAAAAATTAATTAATGATCGAGAAAAAAGATCACCATTTGAATGTGGGTTTGATCCAAAAAGATCAGCACGAATACCATTCTCAATACGATTCTTCCTAATCGCAGTAATCTTTTTAATTTTTGATGTAGAAATTGCACTAATTCTACCAATTGTAATTATTTTTAAAACTTCAGACATTATAATCTGAACAGTATCAACAATATTTTTTATTCTAGTTCTATTAGGAGGACTATACCATGAATGAAACCAAGGAGCATTACAATGAGCAGAATAAAGGGTTGTAGTTAAATATAACATTTGGGTTGCATTCAAAAAGTATTGATATTATCAATCAACCTTAAATAGAATAAGAAGCGAAATATTGCAGTCAGTTTCGACCTGGAAGATTGGTATGTACTACCCTTATTCTTATTAATTGAAGCCAAAAAGAGGCGTATTACTGTTAATAATATAATTGAACTATAATAGTTCCAATTAAGGAAATGTAAAGCCAATATGAAAGCTGCTAACTTTTTATATTAGTGGTTAAACTCCGTTAACATTTCTAAAATTTATATAGTTTAAATAAAACATTACATTTTCACTGTAAAAATAATATATCTATATTTATAAATACTTAAAAGTAAAAATACTTCCTTAACATCTTCAGTGTCACGCTCTAATTATAAGCTATTTAAGTAAACGAAAAACAATATTACCAAAATAAATATTCAAAAAATAAAAGTTAAAAGATAAATCTTGAAATTAGAATCATATCAACCTTGAATATAACCAATTAAATAAATAAATAATCTATATAAACCTTGACCACCAAGTAATTCACCTCAACCATAATCAAATGACTTAGATGAATAATAACCTATTTTTAAAGGAATATATCTAATAAACTTAGTTGAAAGAAAAGGTATAAATCATATAGAACCAGCAAATCTAACAAAAGAAAGTATACTTAAAGAAAATAAATTATGAGAAAAATCAAAATTAGAAATAAGATAACCTAAATAAGCACCTAAAATAACAACTGTAATAGTTAAAAACTTTAAATAATAAGGTAAAGCAATCACATGAGGAATAGGAAAAATTAATCAAGATAAAAGACTACCACCAAAAACAGCAACAAACAATAGACCAATTATTCCAAATGAAATATAATAACCCTTATCATCAAAAGAAAATCTAGAATAAAAATTATTATCACCAGATATTGAATAATAAAACAAACGAAAAGAATAAGAAGCAGTTAAACCAGTAGAAAAAAAATAAAGAAAAAAAATTAAACAAATAATTCATCTTAAACAAACCATCTCAAGAATTAAATCCTTTGAATAAAATCCCGCTAAAAAAGGTATTCCACACAAAGATAAACTAGAAACATTAAAACAAACTGAAGTTAAAGGTATGAAATTAACAATTGATCCTATAAAACGAATATCCTGAGAATCCTTCAAATTATGAATTATTGAACCTGCACATATAAATAATAATGCCTTAAATAAAGCATGAGCCAATAAATGAAAAAATGCAAGGTTTGGATAACCTATAGCCAAAATTCTTATTATTAAACCAAGTTGTCTTAAAGTAGAAAGAGCAATAATCTTCTTTAAATCAAACTCAAAATTAGCGCCCAATCCAGCCATAAATATAGTTATACAACCAATTAAAAGTAAAAATCAACCACAATTATAAGTATCCAATATTGGTCTAAAACGAATTAATAAATAAACACCAGCAGTAACAAGAGTAGAAGAATGAACTAAAGCAGAAACAGGAGTAGGAGCTGCTATAGCAGCAGGAAGTCATGAAGAGAAAGGAATCTGAGCTCTCTTAGTTATAGCTGCTAAAACAATTAATATAGTAATGAGCTTTATTTCAAAAGAATTAGAAATAAAATCATAATAATAAATATAATTTCAACCACCAAAATTTAACATTCATGCAATAGAAATTAAAATAGCAACATCACCAATACGATTAGAAAGTGCAGTTAATATACCAGCACTATAAGATTTTACATTTTGATAATAAATAACTAAACAATAAGAAACTAAACCTAAACCATCTCAACCTAATAAAATTCTAATTAAATTAGGACTAATAATTAAAAAACCTATAGAAAGAATAAATATTAAAACAATAATAATAAAACGATTTATATTCTTTTCACCAGATATATAATCCTCTCTATAATAAATAACCAAAGAAGAAATATATATAACAAAAGATATAAAAATAAGAGATATTCAGTCCAAAATTAAAGTTATAACAACTATAGAACCATTTAAATTGAAAAGCTCTCACTCAACAAAAACTCTATAATCAATTATTAAATAATAAATACCTAAAATAAAAATTATAGTTCTCGAAATAAACAAAGAAAAAAAACTCAAAGAACAAATAGAAAATAAATTCACGGCCTAAGATGAAAAACTTCATATCATTGATTCCACAAAACAATATTTTTAATTAAAATACTTAAGCAAACTAAACAAAGAAATATTCACCCTTTAAACAGAGAATATTTAAAGGCAATCAATGTAAAAGTAAAAGATGATATTCACGAAAATAACCAAGAGAACAAGTATAAACACCAGAATAATAATTCCCATGCTGAGAATAAGAATATATATACAAAGTATAAACAGCTCTAAAACAAGATAAAAAAATCAAAGCAAAGAATCTAAAAGAAGATCAAGATATAATTCTATTTAATAATCTAATTTCACCTACCAAATTTAAAGAAGGAGGAGCAGCCATATTTGATGATCTTAAAAGGAATCATCATAAAGCCATTCTTGGCATCAAATTAATTATACCCTTGTTAATTAATAATCTTCGTCTACCTAAACGTTCATAAATAATATTAGATAAACAAAATAAACCAGAAGAACATAAACCATGACCAACCATTAGAGAAAGAGAACCTACACAACCTCATCAATTCATAGTCATCAATCCACCAATAACCATTCTTGTATGAGCAACAGAAGAATATGCAATTAAAGACTTTAAATCAACCTGACGAAAACAAATAAATCTTACAATAACACCCCCAGATAAACCTAAAGACAATCAAAAATAATTAAACTTTAAACCCAAATAAGAAATAACCTTTATAACACGAAAAATACCATAACCACCTAACTTTAATAAAACACCAGCAAGAATTATTCTACCTGAAATAGGGGCCTCTACATGAGCCTTAGGAAGTCATAAATGAACCAAAAACATAGGTATCTTAACTAAAAAAGCCAAAATTATAAATACATAAAACATAAAATAATAAGAACCAAAATCAACCAATAAAGGAAAATATAAAGTATTAGAAAAATCATAAACCTTAAATAAAACTAATAATAAAGGTAATCTAGCAACCAAAGTATAAAAAATTAAATAAACACCAGCCTGCAAACGCTCAGGTTGATAACCCCAACCCAAAATTAAAAGTAAAGTAGGAACTAATCTAGCCTCAAAAAAAATATAAAAAGAAAGAAGACTTAATCTAGCAAATGAACAATAAATCATAATTATTAAAATCAAAACCATAAAAACAAAAAAGTTAGAATGATATGAACTTAAATAAACTGAACCTCTAGCAGTGATTATTAAAGAACAAATCCAAAAACGAAGTAAAATTAAACTAAAAGAAAAATAATCAATACCAAAATAATATCTAATTATATTCAAATCAGCATATGAATAAACACAAATTATAAAAACAAAACCCGACAGAAACATTAAAGAATGAACCAACCATCAACAATTATTTAATAAACAAAGAGGGATCAAAAAAATAGTTATAAATAAATACTTTAACATAAAGATAAACCAAAAGAATTAAAAAAATCATTACCATGAGAACGAATTATTGAAACTAAAATAGAAAGACCTAAAGCACCCTCACAAACAGAAAAAACTAAAAAAATAACAGGAAAAAAATAATCATAATCAAACTCAATAAGAAAAACAATAACTAACATAAATAAAGAAAGAACAATATATTCTAATCTCAAAAGAACCATTAATAAATGTTTACGTTTAGAAGAAAAAACATAAACACCAGCAAAATAAATCAATAAAGAAGTAAAAATAGAGAATATAAACATTAGTTTTAATAGTTTAAAAAAAACGCCGGTCTTGTAAACCGGAAATAAGTCCAGCCCCCACTTTTAAAACGTCAGAGGTGGAAAAGCTTCCATCATCGGTCCCCAAAACCGGTATTTTAAATAAACTAACCCCTGAAATGATCAAAATAATAATTATATCATTATCAAATGTAATAAATATTAATTTTATTAAATTAAGACACCCAATATCAATAATGCTTTTTATTATCCTTCAAACCTTCCTAGTTGGATTAATAACAGGAACAATAATAGAAAGATATTGATTATCATATATTTTATTTTTAACATTTCTTGGTGGTATACTAGTATTATTTATTTACATTACAAGAATTGCATCAAACGAAATATTTCAGCCTAAATCAATCACTATAATTATTACATTAATAATGTGAGTATTTATCATATTAATATTAATTATTCTAGATATATCTATATTTATAGACTTTTTCAAAAACACCGAAACTATAAATATTGATAATTCAATCAATTATCAAGAGATAACAATATCTTTAGAAAAATTATATAATAGACCAACATTCATTATTACAATAATAATAATAATTTATTTATTTTTAGCACTACTAGCAGTTGTTAAAATCACCAATATTAATCAGGGACCTATTCGTAAAATAAGATAATTACTAATGAATAAACCCTTACGATTAAGACATCCTTTAATTAAAATTATTAATAACTCTTTAATTGACTTACCTGCCCCAACAAATATTTCATTTTGATGAAATTTTGGATCCCTATTTGGGTTATGTTTGGTAATTCAAATCGTAACTGGACTATTTTTAGCTATACATTATACATCAAATATTGAAATAGCATTCAGTAGTGTAGTACACTTCTGCCGAGACGTAAATAATGGTTGAATTATCCGAACCTTACACGCAAACGGAGCATCTATATTTTTTATTTGTATTTACTTACATGTAGGATGGGGAATTTACTATGGATCTTATATATATATACATACCTGAATAATTGGTACAGTGATTTTATTTTTAGTTATAGCAACTGCATTTATAGGATATGTCTTACCCTGAGGCCAAATATCTTTTTGAGGTGCAACAGTAATTACTAATTTATTATCAGCAATCCCATACTTAGGAACAGATTTAGTCCAATGAGTATGAGGAGGATTCGCTGTTGATAATGCAACATTAAATCGATTCTTCACATTCCATTTTGTATTACCATTTATTATTGCTGCTATAGCAGCAATTCATTTATTTTTTCTTCACCAAACAGGATCTAATAATCCTCTTGGACTAAATGGAGATATTGAAAAAATTCCATTCCATCCATACTTTACCTTTAAGGATTCTATTACATTTGTAATAATAACATCATTATTAATTATACTATGTTTAATTAATCCTTACCTATTAGGAGATCCAGATAACTTTGTACCTGCCAACCCATTAGTAACACCAGTTCACATTCAACCAGAATGATATTTCCTATTTGCATATGCAATTCTACGATCTATCCCTAATAAGTTAGGAGGTGTTATTGCATTATTTTTATCAATTAGAATCTTAATAATTTTACCATTTTATAATAAAACACCATTCCGAGGCATTCAATTTTACCCTATTAATCAAATTTTATTCTGAATTATAGTAGTTGTTGTATGCTTACTAACGTGAATTGGTAAACGACCTGTTGAAGAACCTTATATTATAACAGGTCAAATCTTAACAATTATTTACTTCACATATTTCTTAATTAATGTCCATGTCGCAAACGCATGGGATAAATTAATTAAGGAATAAAGTTAATTAGCTTAGGAAAAGCATATGTTTTGAAAACATAAAATTAGAAGTTTAACTCTTCTATTAACTTTTCTCAAAAAATTTCACTAAACAAATGAGATAAATAAAATCTTTAAACCAACAAAGAAAATAAAAAAATTCAAAGATAAAGGTAAAAAACTTTTTCAAGCTAAGTACTTTAATTTATCATAACGGAACCGTGGTAATGTTCCACGAACCCAAATAAAACCAAAAGATATAATAGCAAGCTTAATAAAAAATATAAAAGAATAAAAATCACCGCCCAAAAAAATTAAAGCCAATAACATTCTTATGAAGACAATTCTAGTATATTCAGCTAAAAAAATTAAAGTAAAACCACCCGCACCATACTCAATATTAAATCCTGAAACTAACTCAGATTCCCCTTCAGCAAAATCAAAAGGAGTACGATTAGTTTCAGCTAAGCAAGAAGCAAAACAAGCTAAAGCTAAAGGAAAAGAAATAATAATAAATCAACAATAAAGCTGATAGTTTATAAAATCAAACATATTAAAACTACCAATTAAAATAATTAAAGACAATAAAATTTAAGCCAAACTAACTTCATAAGAAATTGTTTGAGCAACAGAACGAAGAGAACCTAATAATGAATAATTTGAATTAGAAGATCAACCAGCAATTATAACAGTATAAACACCTAATTTAGTACAACATAATAAAAATAAAAATCCATAAGAAAAAGAACACATATAAGTTAAATAAGGAAAAATTACTCAAACGGCTAAAGAAATCATTAAATTAAAAACAGGGGAAAAATAATAAAGTAGGTAATTAGATATAATAGGAATTGGCTGCTCCTTACAAATTAACTTAATAGCATCTCTAAATGGCTGAGGAATTCCAACAAAACCTACCTTATTTGGACCCATTCGAATCTGAATATAACCTAAAACCTTACGCTCTAATAAAGTTAAAAAGGCAACACTAATTAAAACACAAATAACCAATAAAAGAAAATTCAAAATAAATATAAATAAATCATAAAGTATCAATACTATTTGTAGAAAAAATCTACATAAATGAATTCTAAATTCAACACATTAATCTGTCAAAATAGTAAATAAATTAATATTAATCAATATAACAAAAAATATTTTAACCATATGGTCCTTTTGTACTAATATGGATTAACAATCTTAGGATAGAAACCGACCTGGCTCACGCCGGTCTGAACTCAGATCATGTAAGAATTTAAAGGTCGAACAGACCTAATCATTGGGCTCCTGCACCCAAAATTTTTCTTAATCCAACATCGAGGTCGCAATCTGCTTTGTCGATATGAGCTCTCAAAAACAATTACGCTGTTATCCCTAAGGTAACTTAATCTTATGATCATAAATTATGGATCAAAATAACAAACATAAATAAATGATATAATAATGAAGAGTTTATCTATTCTTCATGTCACCCCAACAAAACATCATCATTAAATATAGAAAGACAAACAAAAAACTATATAAAAGTAAAATGTCAAGCTCTATAGGGTCTTCTCGTCCTAAAGAAGAATTTAAGCCTTTTGACTCAAAAGTTAAATTAAAAAATTTATTAAGAGACAGTTGATTTCTCGTCAAGCCATTCATTCCAGCCACTAATTAAGAGACTAATGATTATGCTACCTTTGCAAGGTCAAAATACCGCGGCTCTTTAAAAATACGCTCAGTGAGCAGGCCAGACCTCAAAATATAAACAAGAGGACATGTTTTTGATAAACAGGCGGAAATCAATTTTGCCTAGTTCCTTATAATAAGTTCACAAGGTAAAAATTTCATACAAATAAATATACTAATTCTATCATTATTACAAAAATTTTAAAATTAAATTAATAATCTTAATAAAAAACCTAAAATATTTATAAAATCAAAATAAAAAATAATGAACTAAAACGTAATCTTAAAGATAGCTGGTTTAAAGCTTACTATTATATTTCTATAAAATAAATTATAGGTTATTAACTTCAAAGCTTATCCCTTAAAGAATAAATAAGTTAATATTTTTACTTAAAAAATTAAATAAAAACAAATAACTTTAAAAAATTAAATTTTTTCTTAAGAAACTAGATATCTTGGGAAACGATTAACATCTCATTTCTATAAATAATTTAATAATAATTATGATACATTAACTATAAATTATTTATAAATCAACCCAAATCGAGACAAGTAAAATAAATACTAAAATTTTGATAAACCCTGATACAAAAGGTACAATAAATAAAATCTACTTAAAAAAATTTAAAATAATATTTCATAAAACACTTACATTACCAATAAACTATAATTTAAAAAATCAATTCTATAAAATATACTAAGACAAAAATACAATAAAATTATTTATATTAAATAATTAAATAAACAAAAAATAAATATAATAAAATAAATAATCAAGATATCCTGATTTGCACAGAAAAATTTTCAGTGTAAATGAAACACTTTACTAATAAGTTATATCTTGAAACTCTTCCTAGATACACTTTCCAGTACATCTACTATGTTACGACTTATCTCATCTAAATTGAAGCTACTTTAAAATAAAATAGAATAATCAATAATGAGAGCGACGGGCGATGTGTACACATCTCAGAGCCAATATCAGTTAAATTAAATAAATTAAATTACTATCAAATCCACCTACATTAACAGTATTTCACTATCAAATCCGTTATAAACAAAAATCTATTGTAACCCACCTCCTCTTAACTATAAGCTGCACCTTGACCTGAAATATTTTATAATTATAAATCTTGAGAATTATAACTCTAAAAAGATTCTCTGATAACGGAGATATACAAACAAATAAATTAAGTAGAGTAAATCGTGTATTATCAATCATGGGGTAGGTTCCTCTGAATGGAATGAGATACCGCCAAATTCTTTGGGTTTAAAGACCTTAACTAATAGTACCCTGGTAAATATAATTAACATTTAAAATAAAAGGGTATCTAATCCTAGTTTATTATTTAAATTTCACAGATTCATAAAAAGGGCCACAAATAAATTTTAACATTTCACCTTACAAATTTATATTTCAACCCTAATAATATAAACAACTGTTTTAACCAATAATATTCACTTGTATCAATCGTATAACCGCGGCTGCTGGCACGAATTATGCCGATACTAAATCAATTGCTAAATCCAAAATCACTTGATAATTAAATCAAATTACTGCAAAAAGAACATTTAGTCTAACAAAACTTACATATAATACAAAGAAAAAGTGAATAAACAAGCAAGAATAAAACTTTTAAAAATAAAAAATAAGAAAATTTTAAATCTATTAATTCAGGAAAAAATAAAAGATTCAAATATTTAAAGAAAAAAAAAGAAAAAAACCACAAACATTAACAAAAAAAAGAAACGCCCCTATGTATGACCACAACAACTTCTCTATTATATGTAATTAAAGAATAACATGGAACATGTATAGCAATAAATGTATTATATTCTTTCTTATTTAATCTTTCTTTTCACTAATAAATAAAGAAAGATTAAATAATATAATAAATATATTTTATACAATTATGTAATTTAATATAATATGTTATTAATATGAATTCTTTTTTTATATTAAGTTAACTTTCATATATATTAGTTAAATAATCTAATTATAAATAATTTACATAATTATATTATTATAATTAATATAATTATTTATATTAATTATAATATTTTATATTTAAATTAATAATTTTATTTATTATATCCAATTATAATAATATTAAATATTAAATTACATATTATTATATATATTATATTATAATAACCTATTTTAAGCTAAAAACATAAGTAGCTATAATCCTAGGTAAATAATTGCATTAAAATAATCAATTGATAATGGTAAGATGAACTTATATTACTTTAATTTCAATTAAATGTAATATATTAATATAAATTATTTATTGTATATATATATATAAAAAAATAAAATGAGCAGGATAAATTAATCCTAATTAAACAAAATAATAAATAAAAGAATTTCAAAAAAAAACTTTCGATTTATATATTAAATAAATGAAGTGCCTGATTAAAGGGTTACCTTGATAGGGTAAATAAAGTAAATAAAATTACCTTCATTAAAATTACATAAGATAGAATTAAACTACCTCCTTTAGTATCAAAAACTAACATGCATCATACACCTTAATGTAAAAAGGTAAGCTAAACAAGCTAATGGGTTCATACCCCATTTATAGAGGTATCAATCCTCTCCTTTTTAATGACCAACAACTCTACAAAACTTCTCTTCCTATCAACATTAATGATAGGAACGATCCTGTCCATTTCATCAAATTCCTGATTTGGGGTTTGAATAGGACTTGAGATCAACTTACTTTCATTTATTCCGCTCCTAACAAGAAATAAAAATATAATAATAAATGAATCATCAATTAAATATTTTATTGTCCAAGCAATAGCATCGACAATATTATTATTTTCAATTTTGCTGATTCAAATAAAATATCCCATGGGATGGGAAACAGAATTTATCCCATCAATAATAATTAGATCTAGACTATTATTAAAGATTGGAGCTGCACCTTTCCATTTCTGATTTCCAGAAGTTATAGGAGCATCAAGATGAAATAATTGTTTAACATTAATAACATGACAAAAAATCGCCCCAATAATGGTCTTATCTTATTGTATTCAATTAAGAACTTTTATTTGAACAATTATTATCTTAAGAATTATTATTGGGGCAATAGGAGGTTTAAATCAAACATCCTTACGACAACTTTTAGCATATTCATCAATCAGACATCTAGGTTGAATAATTAGATCATTAACATTCAGAGAAAACATCTGAGAACTATACTTCATTATTTAAACACTATTAAGATTAATTATAGTTTTATTATTTAAGCAAATAAATTTATTTTTCATAAATCAAATTTATTCAGCCAGAAATATAAAAACCGAAATTAAATTCATAATATTCTTATCTTTATTATCTTTAGGTGGACTACCATCATTCCTTGGATTCTTACCAAAATGAATTGTAATACAATCATTAATAGAAAACAATATAACAACTATTATAACTATTATAGTTGTATTAACTACAATTACACTCTACTACTATATACGTATTAGATTCTCAGCTCTAATTATATCATACACAGAAAATTCGTGATCTATAAAGATAAAGTCCCAAAAATCAAGAATCATTCTTCGTATAACAGTAATAATTTCAACAATAGGATTGATTTCAACATCAACCTTAATTTCATTATACTAAGGACTTTAGACGTAGAATTTGACACTTATATAACACCAGAACAAGACCTAGAAAATGATGGATTCCGACTACTAGATGTAGATAACCGAACAATCCTACCAATAAATACAGAAGTACGAGTATTAACAAGAGCATCAGATGTTCTACACTCATGAGCAGTTCCTGCATTAGGGGTTAAAATTGATGCAACGCCAGGTCGGTTAAATCAAGGAACATTCACAATAAATCGACCTGGATTATTCTTTGGACAATGCTCAGAAATCTGTGGAGCAAACCACAGATTTATACCAATTGTAATTGAAAGAACTTCAGTAAATTTATTTATTAAGTGACTATCTAAGATAATTTAAGGAGTTAGTTAAAATAAATAACATTAGAGTGTCAATCTAAAGTAACTAAAAAAAATTAGTACACCTTGAAATTCATCAGATGACTGAAAGTAAGTAATGGTCTCTTAAACCAAATAATAGTAAATTAACGACTACTTCTGATGGGGAAATTATATCCAAATCCCTCAAATATCCCCTCTTATATGATTCTCACTATTCATTATATTTTCAGCTACATTAATCTTGTTTAATCAAATAAACTTCTTCTCATTTAAACCTAACCTTATTAAATGAGCAGAAAAAGGAACAATTGAAATAAAAAACTTAAATTGAAAATGATAACAAATCTATTCTCAACATTTGACCCATCAACTAACATCTTTAATTTATCATTAAATTGAACTAGAACATTTCTAGGACTATTATTAATCCCATCACTATTTTGACTTACACCATCACGAATTAACATTATCTGAAATAAACTAAATTTAACCTTACATAATGAATTTAAAACACTTCTTGGACCAAAATCATTTAATGGAACAACATTCATTTTCATCTCAATTTTTATTATAATATTATTTAACAATTTCATAGGATTATTCCCTTATATTTTTACTAGAACAAGACATTTAGCATTAACATTTGCAATTGCCCTACCTATATGGCTAAGATTTATATTATTTGGATGAATTAACCATACTAATCATATATTTACACACCTTGTACCACAAGGTACACCGCCTGCATTAATATCATTTATAGTGTTAATTGAAACAATTAGTAATGTTATTCGACCAGGTACATTAGCAGTGTGGTTGGCAGCAAATATAATTGCAGGACACTTATTATTAACCTTATTAGGAAACACAGGACCATCTATAGCAATAAACTTAATCTCATTACTAATTATTGGACAAATACTTCTATTAATTCTAGAATCAGCAGTAGCAATAATTCAAGCCTATGTTTTCTCAATTCTAAGAACTCTATATTCTAGAGAAGTATATTAAACCTATGTTAACAACTCACTCAAACCACCCATTCCACTTAGTAGACTATAGACCTTGACCATTAACAGGAGCAATTGGAGCAATAGTCCTAGTATCAGGACTAGCCAAATGATTCCACCTATTTAATATTAACTTATTCATAATTGGATTTGGAATTACCCTACTAACTATAATTCAATGATGACGAGATGTAGTACGAGAAGGAACATATCAAGGATTACATACAGGATTTGTATCAATTGGATTACGATGAGGAATAATTTTATTTATGGCATCAGAGGTATTATTTTTTGTTTCTTTTTTTTGAGCATTCTTTGGAAGAAGATTAGCACCAACAATTGAACTAGGAATACTATGACCTCCAATAGGAATTCAACCCTTTAACCCTATACAAATTCCATTACTTAATACAGCTATTCTTTTAGCATCAGGAGTAACAGTAACATGAGCACATCATAGCTTAATGGAATCTAATCATACTCAAGCACTACAAGGATTATTCTTCACAGTGTTATTAGGACTATACTTTACAATACTTCAAGCATATGAATATTGAGAAGCACCTTTTACCATTGCAGATGCAGTTTATGGATCAACATTCTTTGTTGCAACAGGATTCCATGGTTTACACGTAATTATTGGAACAATCTTTTTATCAACATGTCTACTTCGACACTCAATAAATCAATTTTCACCCAGACATCACTTTGGATTTGAAGCAGCAGCATGATACTGACACTTCGTAGACGTAGTATGATTATTCTTATATATCACTATTTATTGATGAGGTAGATAATTGTTTTTCTAGTATAAATAGTACATTTGACTTCCAATCAGAAAGCTTGATATAAATCAAGGAAAACAATTCTAATTCTATCAACAAGAGTTTTCATTAGATTTATTATTCCAATAATTGTTATAATCCTGGCAACAACACTATCAAAAAAATTAATTAATGATCGAGAAAAAAGATCACCATTTGAATGTGGGTTTGATCCAAAAAGATCAGCACGAATACCATTCTCAATACGATTCTTCCTAATCGCAGTAATCTTTCTAATTTTTGATGTAGAAATTGCACTAATTCTACCAATTGTAATTATTTTTAAAACTTCAGACATTATAATCTGAACAGTATCAACAATATTTTTTATTCTAGTTCTATTAGGAGGACTATACCATGAATGAAACCAAGGAGCATTACAATGAGCAGAATAAAGGGTTGTAGTTAAATATAACATTTGGGTTGCATTCAAAAAGTATTGATATTATCAATCAACCTTAAATAGAATAAGAAGCGAAATATTGCAGTCAGTTTCGACCTGGAAGATTGGTATGTACTACCCTTATTCTTATTAATTGAAGCCAAAAAGAGGCGTATTACTGTTAATAATACAATTGAACTATAATAGTTCCAATTAAGGAAATGTAAAGCCAATATGAAAGCTGCTAACTTTTTATATTAGCGGTTAAACTCCGTTAACATTTCTAAAATTTATATAGTTTAAATAAAACATTACATTTTCACTGTAAAAATAATATATCTATATTTATAAATACTTAAAAGTAAAAATACTTCCTTAACATCTTCAGTGTCACGCTCTAATTATAAGCTATTTAAGTAAACGAAAAACAATATTACCAAAATAAATATTCAAAAAATAAAAGTTAAAAGATAAATCTTGAAATTAGAATCATATCAACCTTGAATATAACCAATTAAATAAATAAAAATCTATATAAACCTTGACCACCAAGTAATTCACCTCAACCATAATCAAATGACTTAGATGAATAATAACCTATTTTTAAAGGAATATATCTAATAAACTTAGTTGAAAGAAAAGGTATAAATCATATAGAACCAGCAAATCTAACAAAAGAAAGTATACTTAAAGAAAATAAATTATGAGAAAAATCAAAATTAGAAATAAGATAACCTAAATAAGCACCTAAAATAACAACTGTAATAGTTAAAAACTTTAAATAATAAGGTAAAGCAATCACATGAGGAATAGGAAAAATTAATCAAGATAAAAGACTACCACCAAAAACAGCAACAAACAATAGACCAATTATTCCAAATGAAATATAATAACCCTTATCATCAAAAGAAAATCTAGAATAAAAATTATTATCACCAGATATTGAATAATAAAACAAACGAAAAGAATAAGAAGCAGTTAAACCAGTAGAAAAAAAATAAAGAAAAAAAATTAAACAACCAATTCATCTTAAACAAACCATCTCAAGAATTAAATCCTTTGAATAAAATCCCGCTAAAAAAGGTATTCCACACAAAGATAAACTAGAAACATTAAAACAAACTGAAGTTAAAGGTATGAAATTAACAATTGATCCTATAAAACGAATATCCTGAGAATCCTTCAAATTATGAATTATTGAACCTGCACATATAAATAATAATGCCTTAAATAAAGCATGAGCCAATAAATGAAAAAATGCAAGCTTTGGATAACCTATAGCCAAAATTCTTATTATTAAACCAAGTTGTCTTAAAGTAGAAAGAGCAATAATCTTCTTTAAATCAAACTCAAAATTAGCGCCCAATCCAGCCATAAATATAGTTATACAACCAATTAAAAGTAAAAATCAACCACAATTATAAGTATCCAATATTGGTCTAAAACGAATTAATAAATAAACACCAGCAGTAACAAGAGTAGAAGAATGAACTAAAGCAGAAACAGGAGTAGGAGCTGCTATAGCAGCAGGAAGTCATGAAGAGAAAGGAATCTGAGCTCTCTTAGTTATAGCTGCTAAAACAATTAATATAGTAATGAGCTTTATTTCAAAAGAATTAGAAATAAAATCATAATAATAAATATAATTTCAACCACCAAAATTTAACATTCATGCAATAGAAATTAAAATAGCAACATCACCAATACGATTAGAAAGTGCAGTTAATATACCAGCACTATAAGATTTTACATTTTGATAATAAATAACTAAACAATAAGAAACTAAACCTAAACCATCTCAACCTAATAAAATTCTAATTAAATTAGGACTAATAATTAAAAAACCTGTAGAAAGAATAAATATTAAAACAATAATAATAAAACGATTTATATTCTTTTCACCAGATATATAATCCTCTCTATAATAAATAACCAAAGAAGAAATATATATAACAAAAGATATAAAAATAAGAGATATTCAATCCAAAATTAAAGTTATAACAACTATAGAACCATTTAAATTGAAAAGCTCTCACTCAACAAAAACTCTATAATCAATTATTAAATAATAAATACCTAAAATAAAAATTATAGTTCTCGAAATAAACAAAGAAAAAAAACTCAAAGAACAAATAGAAAATAAATTCACGGCCTAAGATGAAAAACTTCATATCATTGATTCCACAAAACAATATTTTTAATTAAAATACTTAAGCAAACTAAACAAAGAAATATTCACCCTTTAAACAGAGAATATTTAAAGGCAATCAATGTAAAAGTAAAAGATGATATTCACGAAAATAACCAAGAGAACAAGTATAAACACCAGAATAATAATTCCAATGCTGAGAATAAGAATATATATACAAAGTATAAACAGCTCTAAAAAAAGATAAAAAAATCAAAGCAAAGAATCTAAAAGAAGATCAAGATATAATTCTATTTAATAATCTAATTTCACCTACCAAATTTAAAGAAGGAGGAGCAGCCATATTTGATGATCTTAAAAGAAATCATCATAAAGCCATTCTTGGCATCAAATTAATTATACCCTTGTTAATTAATAATCTTTGTCTACCTAAACGTTCATAAATAATATTAGATAAACAAAATAAACCAGAACAACATAAACCATGACCAACCATTAGAGAAAGAGAACCTACACAACCTCATCAATTCATAGTCATCAATCCACCAATAACCATTCTTATATGAGCAACAGAAGAATATGCAATTAAAGACTTTAAATCAACCTGACGAAAACAAATAAATCTTACAATAACACCCCCAGATAAACCTAAAGACAATCAAAAATAATTAAACTTTAAACCCAAATAAGAAATAACCTTTATAACACGAAAAATACCATAACCACCTAACTTTAATAAAACACCAGCAAGAATTATTCTACCTGAAATAGGGGCCTCTACATGAGCCTTAGGAAGTCATAAATGAACCAAAAACATAGGTATCTTAACTAAAAAAGCCAAAATTATAAATACATAAAACATAAAATAATAAGAACCAAAATCAACCAATAAAGGAAAATATAAAGTATTAGAAAAATCATAAACCTTAAATAAAACTAATAATAAAGGTAATCTAGCAACCAAAGTATAAAAAATTAAATAAACACCAGCCTGCAAACGCTCAGGTTGATAACCCCAACCCAAAATTAAAAGTAAAGTAGGAACTAATCTAGCCTCAAAAAAAATATAAAAAGAAAGAAGACTTAATCTAGCAAATGAACAATAAAGCATAATTATTAAAATCAAAACCATAAAAACAAAAAAATTAGAATGATATGAACTTAAATAAACTGAACCTCTAGCAGTGATTATTAAAGAACAAATCCAAAAACTAAGTAAAATTAAACTAAAAGAAAAATAATTAATACCAAAATAATATCTAATTATATTCAAATCAGCATATGAATAAACACAAATTATAAAAACAAAACCCGACAGAAACATTAAAGAATGAACCAACCATCAACAATTATTTAATAAAAAAAGAGGGATCAAAAAATTAGTTATAAATAAATACTTTAACATAAAGATAAACCAAAAGAATTAAAAAAATCATTACCATGAGAACGAATTATGAAACTAAAATAGAAAGACCTAAAGCACCCTCACAAACAGAAAAAACTAAAAAAATAACAGGAAAAAAATAATCATAATCAAACTCAATAAGAAAAACAATAACTAACATAAATAAAGAAAGAACAATATATTCTAATCTCAAAAGAACCATTAATAAATGTTTACGTTTAGAAGAAAAAATATAAACACCAGCAAAATAAATCAATAAAGAAGTAAAAATAGAGAATATAAACATTAGTTTTAATAGTTTAAAGAAAACGCCGGTCTTGTAAACCGGAAATAAGTCCAGCCCCCACTTTTAAAACTTCAGAGGTGGAAAAGCTTCCATCATCGGTCCCCAAAACCGGTATTTTAAATAAACTAACCCCTGAAATGATCAAAATAATAATTATATCATTATCAAATGTAATAAATATTAATTTTATTAAATTAAGACACCCAATATCAATAATGCTTTTTATTATCCTTCAAACCTTCCTAGTTGGATTAATAACAGGAACAATAATAGAAAGATACTGATTATCATATATTTTATTTTTAACATTTCTTGGTGGTATACTAGTATTATTTATTTACATTACAAGAATTGCATCAAACGACATATTTCAGCCTAAATCAATCACTATAATTATTACATTAATAATGTGAGTATTTATCATATTAATATTAATTATTCTAGATACATCTATATTTACAGACTTGTTCAAAAACACCGAAACTATAAATATTGATAATTCAATCAATTATCAAGAAATAACAATATCTTTAGAAAAATTATATAATAGACCAACATTCATTATTACAATAATAATAATAATTTATTTATTTTTAGCACTACTAGCAGTTGTTAAAATCACCAATATTAATCAGGGACCTATTCATAAAATAAGATAATTACTAATGAATAAACCCTTACGATTAAGACATCCTTTAATTAAAATTATTAATAACTCTTTAATTGACTTACCTGCCCCAACAAATATTTCATTTTGATGAAATTTTGGATCCCTATTAGGGTTATGTTTGGTAATTCAAATCGTAACTGGACTATTTTTAGCTATACATTATACATCAAATATTGAAATAGCATTCAGTAGTGTAGTACACATCTGCCGAGACGTAAATAATGGTTGAATTATCCGAACCTTACACGCAAATGGAGCATCTATATTTTTTATTTGTATTTACTTACATGTAGGACGGGGAATTTACTATGGATCTTATATATATATACATACCTGAATAATTGGTACAGTGATTTTATTTTTAGTTATAGCAACTGCATTTATAGGATATGTCTTACCCTGAGGCCAAATATCTTTTTGAGGTGCAACAGTAATTACTAATTTATTATCAGCAATCCCATACTTAGGAACAGATTTAGTCCAATGAGTATGAGGAGGATTCGCTGTTGATAATGCAACATTAAATCGAGTCTTCACATTCCATTTTGTATTACCATTTATTATTGCTGCTATAGCAGCAATTCATTTATTTTTTCTTCACCAAACAGGATCTAATAATCCTCTTGGACTAAATGGAGATATTGAAAAAATTCCATTCCATCCATACTTTACCTTTAAGGATTCTATTACATTTGTAATAATAACATCATTATTAATTATACTATGTTTAATTAATCCTTACCTATTAGGAGATCCAGATAACTTTGTACCTGCCAACCCATTAGTAACACCAGTTCACATTCAACCAGAATGATATTTCCTATTTGCATATGCAATTCTACGATCTATCCCTAATAAGTTAGGAGGTGTTATTGCATTATTTTTATCAATTAGAATCTTAATAATTTTACCATTTTATAATAAAACACCATTCTGAGGCATTCAATTTTACCCTATTAATCAAATTTTATTCTGAATTATAGTAGTTGTTGTATGCTTACTAACGTGAATTGGTAAACGACCTGTTGAAGAACCTTATATTATAACAGGTCAAATCTTAACAATTATTTACTTCACATATTTCTTAATTAATGTCCATGTCGCAAACGCATGAGATAAATTAATTAAGGAATAAAGTTAATTAGCTTAGGAAAAGCATATGTTTTGAAAACATAAAATTAGAAGTTTAACTCTTCTATTAACTTTTCTCAAAAAATTTCACTAAACAAATGAGATAAATAAAATCTTTAAACCAACAAAGAAAATAAAAAAATTCAAAGATAAAGGTAAAAAACTTTTTCAAGCTAAGTACATTAATTTATCATAACGGAACCGTGGTAATGTTCCACGAACCCAAATAAAACCAAAAGATATAATAGCAAGCTTAATAAAAAATATAAAAGAATAAAAATCACCGCCCAAAAAAATTAAAGCCAATAACATTCTTATGAAGACAATTCTAGTATATTCAGCTAAAAAAATTAAAGTAAAACCACCCGCACCATACTCAATATTAAATCCTGAAAGTAACTCAGATTCCCCTTCAGCAAAATCAAAAGGAGTACGATTAGTTTCAGCTAAGCAAGAAGCAAAACAAGCTAAAGCCAAAGGAAAAGAAATAATAATAAATCAACAATAAAGCTGATAGTTTATAAAATCAAACATATTAAAACTACCAATTAAAATAATTAAAGACAATAAAATTAAAGCTAAACTAACTTCATAAGAAATTGTTTGAGCAACAGAACGAAGAGAACCTAATAATGAATAATTTGAATTAGAAGATCAACCAGCAATTATAACAGTATAAACACCTAATCTAGTACAACATAAAAAAAATAAAAATCCATAAGAAAAAGAATACATATAAGTTAAATAAGGAAAAATTACTCAAACGGCTAAAGAAATCATTAAATTAAAAACAGGGGAAAAATAATAAAGTAGGTAATTAGATATAATAGGAATAGGCTGCTCCTTACAAATTAACTTAATAGCATCTCTAAATGGCTGAGGAATTCCAACAAAACCTCCCTTATTTGGACCCTTTCGAATCTGAATATAACCTAAAACCTTACGCTCTAATAAAGTTAAAAAGGCAACACTAATTAAAACACAAATAACCAATAAAAGAAAATTCAAAATAAATATAAATAAATCATAAAGTATCAATACTATTTGTAGAAAAAATCTACATAAATGAATTCTAAATTCAACACATTAATCGGTCAAAATAGTAAATAAATTAATATTAATCAATATAACAAAAAATATTTTAACCATATGGTCCTTTCGTACTAATATGGATTAACAATCTTAGGATAGAAACCGACCTGGCTCACGCCGGTCTGAACTCAGATCATGTAAGAATTTAAAGGTCGAACAGACCTAATCATTGGGCTCCTGCACCCAAAATTTTTCTTAATCCAACATCGAGGTCGCAATCTGCTTTGTCGATATGAGCTCTCAAAAACAATTACGCTGTTATCCCTAAGGTAACTTAATCTTATGATCATAAATTATGGATCAAAATAACAAACATAAATAAATGATATAATAATGAAGAGTTTATCTATTCTTCATGTCACCCCAACAAAACATCATCATTAAATATAGAAAGACAAACAAAAAACTATATAAAAGTAAAATGTCAAGCTCTATAGGGTCTTCTCGTCCTAAAGAAGAATTTAAGCCTTTTGACTCAAAAGATAAATTCAAAAATTTATTAAGAGACAGTTGATTTCTCGTCAAGCCATTCATTCCAGCCACTAATTAAGAGACTAATGATTATGCTACCTTTGCACGGTCAAAATACCGCGGCTCTTTAAAAATACGCTCAGTGAGCAGGCCAGACCTCAAAATATAAACAAGAGGACATGTTTTTGATGAACAGGCGGAAATCAATTTTGCCTAGTTCCTTATAATAAGTTCACAAGGTAAAAATTTCATACAAATAGATATACTAATTCTATCATTATTACAAAAATTTTAAAATTAAATTAATAATCTTAATAAAAAACCTAAAATATTTATAAAATCAAAATAAAAAATAATGAACTAAAACGTAATCTTAAAGATAGCTGGTTTAAAGCTTACTATTATATTTCTATAAAATAAATTATAGGTTATTAACTTCAAAGCTTATCCCTTAAAGAATAAATAAGTTAATATTTTTACTTAAAAAATTAAATAAAAACAAATAACTTTAAAAAATTAAATTTTTTCTTAAGAAACTAGATATCTTGGGAAACGATTAACATCTCATTTCTATAAATAATTTAATAATAATTATGATACATTAACTATAAATTATTTATAAATCAACCCAAATCGAGAGAAGTAAAATAAATACTAAAATTTTGATAAACCCTGATACAAAAGGTACAATAAATAAAATCTACTTAAAAAAATTTAAAATAATATTTCATAAAACACTTACATTACCAATAAACTATAATTTAAAAAATCAATTCTATAAAATATACTAAGACAAAAATACAATAAAATTATTTATATTAAATAATTAAATAAACAAAAAATAAATATAATAAAATAAATAATCAAGATATCCTGATTTGCACAGAAAAATTTTCAGTGTAAATGAAACACTTTACTAATAAGTTATATCTTGAAACTCTTCCTAGATACACTTTCCAGTACATCTACTATGTTATGACTTATCTCATCTAAATTGAAGCTACTTTAAAATAAAATAGAATAATCAATAATGAGAGCGACGGGCGATGTGTACACATCTCAGAGCCAATATCAGTTAAATTAAATAAATTAAATTACTATCAAATCCACCTTCATTAACAGTATTTCACTATCAAATCCGTTATAAACAAAAATCTATTGTAACCCACCTCCTCTTAACTATAAGCTGCACCTTGACCTGTAATATTTTATAATTATAAATCTTGAGAATTATAACTCTAAAAAGATTCTCTGATAACGGAGATATACAAACAAATAAATTAAGTAGAGTAAATCGTGTATTATCAATCATGGGGTAGGTTCCTCTGAATGGAATGAGATACCGCCAAATTCTTTGGGTTTAAAGACCTTAACTAATAGTACCCTGGTAAATATAATTAACATTTAAAATAATAGGGTATCTAATCCTAGTTTATTATTTAAATTTCACAGATTCATAAAAAGGGCCACAAATAAATTTTAACATTTCACCTTACAAATTTATATTTCAATCCTAATAATATAAACAACTGTTTTAACCAATAATATTCACTTGTATCAATCGTATAACCGCGGCTGCTGGCACGAATTATGCCGATACTAAATCAATTGCTAAATCCAAAATCACTTGATAATTAAATCAAATTACTGCAAAAAGAACATTTAGTCTAACAAAACTTACATATAATACAAAGAAAAAGTGAATAAACAAGCAAGAATAAAACTTTTAAAAATAAAAAATAAGAAAATTTTAAATCTATTAATTCAGGAAAAAATAAAAGATTCAAATATTTAAAGAAAAAAAAAGAAAAAAACCACAAACATTAACAAAAAAAAAAGAAACGCCCCTATGTATGACCACAACAACTTCCCTATTATATATAATTAAAGATTAATATGGAACATGTATAGCAATAAATGTATTATATTCTTTCTTATTTAATCTTTCTTTTCACTAATAAATAAAGAAAGATTAAATAATATAATAAAAATATTTTATACAATTATGTAACTTAATATAATATGTTATTAATATGAGTCCTTTTTTTTATATTAAGTTAACTTTCATATATATTAGTTAAATAATCTAATTATAGATAATTTACATAATTATATTATTATAATTAATATAATTATTTATATTAATTATAATATTTTATATTTAAATTAATAATTTTATTTATTATATCCAATTATAATAATATTAAATATTAAATTACATATTATTATATATATTATATTATAATAACCTATTTTAAGCTAAAAACATAAGTAGCTATAATCCTAGGTAAATAATTGCATTAAAATAATCAATTGATAATGGTAAGATGAACTTATAATACTTTAATTTCAATTAAATGTTATATATTAATATAAATTATTTATTATATATATATATATATATATAAATAAAATGAGCAGGATAAATTAATCCTAATTAAACAAAATAATACATAAAAGGATTTCAAAAAAAAACTTTCGATTTATATATTAAATAAATGAAGTGCCTGATTAAAGGGTTACCTTGATAGGGTAAATAAAGTAAATAAAATTACCTTCATTAAAATTACATAAGATAGAATTAAACTACCTCCTTTAGTATCAAAAACTAACGTGCATCATACACCTTAATGTAAAAAGGTAAGCTAAACAAGCTAATGGGTTCATACCCCATTTATAGAGGTATCAATCCTCTCCTTTTTAATGACCAACAACTCTACAAAACTTCTCTTCCTATCAACATTAATGATAGGAACGATCCTGTCCATTTCATCAAATTCCTGATTTGGGGTTTGAATAGGACTTGAGATCAACTTACTTTCATTTATTCCGCTCCTAACAAGAAATAAAAATATAATAATAAATGAATCATCAATTAAATATTTTATTGTCCAAGCAATAGCATCGACAATATTATTATTTTCAATTTTGCTGATTCAAATAAAATATCCCATGGGATGGGAAACAGAATTTATCCCATCAATAATAATTAGATCTAGACTATTATTAAAGATTGGAGCTGCACCTTTCCATTTCTGATTTCCAGAAGTTATAGGAGCATCAAGATGAAATAATTGTTTAACATTAATAACATGACAAAAAATCGCCCCAATAATGGTCTTATCTTATTGTATTCAATTAAGAACTTTTATTTGAACAATTATTATCTTAAGAATTATTATTGGGGCAATAGGAGGTTTAAATCAAACATCCTTACGACAACTTTTAGCATATTCATCAATCAGACATCTAGGTTGAATAATTAGATCATTAACAGTCAGAGAAAACATCTGAGAACTATACTTCATTATTTACTCACTATTAAGATTAATTATAGTTTTATTATTTAAGCAAATAAATTTATTTTTCATAAATCAAATTTATTCAGCCAGAAATATAAAAACCGAAATTAAATTCATAATATTCTTATCTTTATTATCTTTAGGTGGACTACCACCATTCCTTGGATTCTTACCAAAATGAATTGTAATACAATCATTAATAGAAAACAATATAACAACTATTATAACTATTATAGTTGTATTAACTACAATTACACTCTACTACTATATACGTATTAGATTCTCAGCTCTAATTATGTCATACACAGAAAATTCGTGATCTATAAAGATAAAGTCCCAAAAATCAAGAATCATTCTTCCTATAACAGTAATAATTTCAACAATAGGATTGATTTCAACATCAACCTTAATTTCATTATACTAAGGACTTTAGACGTAGAATTTGACACTTATATAACACCAGAACAAGACCTAGAAAATGATGGATTCCGACTACTAGATGTAGATAACCGAACAATCCTACCAATAAATACAGAAGTACGAGTATTAACAAGAGCATCAGATGTTCTACACTCATGAGCAATTCCTGCATTAGGGGTTAAAATTGATGCAACGCCAGGTCGGTTAAATCAAGGAACATTCACAATAAATCGACCTGGATTATTCTTTGGACAATGCTCAGAAATCTGTGGAGCAAACCACAGATTTATACCAATTGTAATTGAAAGAACTTCAGTAAATTTATTTATTAAGTGATTATCTAAGATAATTTAAGGAGTTAGTTAAAATAAATAACATTAGAGTGTCAATCTAAAGTAACTAAAAAAATTAGTACACCTTGAAATTCATCAGATGACTGAAAGTAAGTAATGGTCTCTTAAACCAAATAATAGTAAATTAACGACTACTTCTGATGGGGAAATTATATCCAAATCCCTCAAATATCCCCTCTTATATGATTCTCACTATTCATTATATTTTCAGCTACATTAATCTTGTTTAATCAAATAAACTTCTTCTCATTTAAACCTAACCTTATTAAAAGAGCAGAAAAAGGAACAATTGAAATAAAAAACTTAAATTGAAAATGATAACAAATCTATTCTCAACATTTGACCCATCAACTAACATCTTTAATTTATCATTAAATTGAACTAGAACATTTCTAGGACTATTATTAATCCCATCACTATTTTGACTTACACCATCACGAATTAACATTATCTGAAATAAACTAAATTTAACCTTACATAATGAATTTAAAACACTTCTTGGACCAAAATCATTTAATGGAACAACATTCATTTTCATCTCAATTTTTATTATAATATTATTTAACAATTTCATAGGATTATTCCCTTATATTTTTACTAGAACAAGACATTTAGCATTAACATTTGCAATTGCCCTACCTATATGGCTAAGATTTATATTATTTGGATGAATTAACCATACTAATCATATATTTACACACCTTGTACCACAAGGTACACCGCCTGCATTAATATCATTTATAGTACTAATTGAAACAATTAGTAATGTTATTCGACCAGGTACATTAGCAGTATGGTTGGCAGCAAATATAATTGCAGGACACTTATTATTAACCTTATTAGGAAACACAGGACCATCTATAGCAATAAACTTAATCTCATTACTAATTATTGGACAAATACTTCTATTAATTCTAGAATCAGCAGTAGCAATAATTCAAGCCTATGTTTTCTCAATTCTAAGAACTCTATATTCTAGAGAAGTATATTAAACCTATGTTAACAACTCACTCAAACCACCCATTCCACTTAGTAGACTATAGACCTTGACCATTAACAGGAGCAATTGGAGCAATAGTCCTAGTATCAGGACTAGCAAAATGATTCCACCTATTTAATATTAACTTATTCATAATTGGATTTGGAATTACCCTACTAACTATAATTCAATGATGATGAGATGTAGTACGAGAAGGAACATATGAAGGATTACATACAGGATTTGTATCAATTGGATTACGATGAGGAATAATTTTATTTATTGCATCAGAGGTATTATTTTTCGTTTCTTTTTTTGAGCATTCTTTAGAAGAAGATTAGCACCAACAATTGAACTAGGAATACTATGACCTCCAATAGGAATTCAACCCTTTAACCCTATACAAATTCCATTACTTAATACAGCTATTCTTTTAGCATCAGGAGTAACAGTAACATGAGCACATCATAGTTTAATGGAATCTAATCATACTCAAGCACTACAAGGATTATTCTTCACAGTGTTATTAGGACTATACTTTACAATACTTCAAACATATGAATATTGAGAAGCACCTTTTACCATTGCAGATGCAGTTTATGGATCAACATTCTTTGTTGCAACAGGATTCCATGGTTTACACGTAATTATTGGAACAATCTTTTTATCAACATGTCTACTTCGACACTCAATAAATCAATTTTCACCAAGACATCACTTTGGATTTGAAGCAGCAGCATGATACTGACACTTCGTAGACGTAGTATGATTATTCTTATATAACTCTATTTATTGATGAGGTAGATAATTGTTTTTCTAGTATAAATAGTACATTTGACTTCCAATCAGATAGCTTGATATAAATCAAGAAAAACAATTCTAATTCTATCAACAAGAGTTTTCATTAGATTTATTATTCCAATAATTGTTATAATCCTGGCAACAACACTATCAAAAAAATTAATTAATGATCGAGAAAAAAGATCACCATTTGAATGTGGGTTTGATCCAAAAAGATCAGCACGAATACCATTCTCAATACGATTCTTCCTAATCGCAGTAATCTTTTTAATTTTTGATGTAGAAATTGCACTAATTCTACCAATTGTAATTATTTTTAAAACTTCAGACATTATAATCTGAACAGTATCAACAATATTTTTTATTCTAGTTCTATTAGGAGGACTATACCATGAATGAAACCAAGGAGCATTACAATGAGCAGAATAAAGGGTTGTAGTTAAATATAACATTTGGGTTGCATTCAAAAAGTATTGATATTATCAATCAACCTTAAATAGAATAAGAAGCGAAATATTGCAGTCAGTTTCGACCTGGAAGATTGGTATGTACTACCCTTATTCTTATTAATTGAAGCCAAAAAGAGGCGTATTACTGTTAATAATATAATTGAACTATAATAGTTCCAATTAAGGAAATGTAAAGCCAATATGAAAGCTGCTAACTTTTTATATTAGCGGTTAAACTCCGTTAACATTTCTAAAATTTATATAGTTTATATAAAACATTACATTTTCACTGTAAAAATAATATATCTATATTTATAAATACTTAAAAGTAAAAATACTTCCTTAACATCTTCAGTGTCACGCTCTAATTATAAGCTATTTAAGTAAACGAAAAACAATATTACCAAAATAAATATTCAAAAAATAAAAGTTAAAAGATAAATCTTGAAATTAGAATCATATCAACCTTGAATATAACCAATTAAATAAATAAATAATCTATATAAACCTTGACCACCAAGTAATTCACCTCAACCATAATCAAATGACTTAGATGAATAATAACCTATTTTTAAAGGAATATATCTAATAAACTTAGTTGAAAGAAAAGGTATAAATCATATAGAACCAGCAAATCTAACAAAAGAAAGTATACTTAAAGAAAATAAATTATGAGAAAAATCAAAATTAGAAATAAGATAACCTAAATAAGCACCTAAAATAACAACTGTAATAGGTAAAAACTTTAAATAATAAGGTAAAGCAATCACATGAGGAATAGGAAAAATTAATCAAGATAAAAGACTACCACCAAAAACAGCAACAAACAATAGACCAATTATTCCAAATGAAATATAATAACCCTTATCATCAAAAGAAAATCTAGAATAAAAATTATTATCACCAGATATTGAATAATAAAACAAACGAAAAGAATAAGAAGCAGTTAAACCAGTAGAAAAAAAATAAAGAAAAAAATTAAACAATTAATTCATCTTAAACAAACCATCTCAAGAATTAAATCCTTTGAATAAAATCCCGCTAAAAAAGGTATTCCACACAAAGATAAACTAGAAACATTAAAACAAACTGAAGTTAAAGGTATGAAATTAACAATTGAACCTATAAAACGAATATCCTGAGAATCCTTCAAATTATGAATTATTGAACCTGCACATATAAATAATAATGCCTTAAATAAAGCATGAGCCAATAAATGAAAAAATGCAAGCTTTGGATAACCTATAGCCAAAATTCTTATTATTAAACCAAGTTGTCTTAAAGTAGAAAGAGCAATAATCTTCTTTAAATCAAACTCAAAATTAGCGCCCAATCCAGCCATAAATATAGTTATACAACCAATTAAAAGTAAAAATCAACCACAATTATAAGTATCCAATATTGGTCTAAAACGAATTAATAAATAAACACCAGCAGTAACAAGAGTAGAAGAATGAACTAAAGCAGAAACAGGAGTAGGAGCTGCTATAGCAGCAGGAAGTCATGAAGAGAAAGGAATCTGAGCTCTCTTAGTTATAGCTGCTAAAACAATTAATATAGTAATGAGCTTTATTTCAAAAGAATTAGAAATAAAATCATAATAATAAATATAATTTCAACCACCAAAATTTAACATTCATGCAATAGAAATTAAAATAGCAACATCACCAATACGATTAGAAAGTGCAGTTAATATACCAGCACTATAAGAATTTACATTTTGATAATAAATAACTAAACAATAAGAAACTAAACCTAAACCATCTCAACCTAATAAAATTCTAATTAAGTTATGACTAATAATTAAAAAACCTATAGAAAGAATAAATATTAAAACAATAATAATAAAACGATTTATATTCTTTTCACCAGATATATAATCCTCTCTATAATAAATAACCAAAGAAGAAATATATATAACAAAAGATATAAAAATAAGAGATATTCAATCCAAAATTAAAGTTATAACAACTATAGAACCATTTAAATTGAAAAGCTCTCACTCAACAAAAACTCTATAATCAATTATTAAATAATAAATACCTAAAATAAAAATTATAGTTCTCGAAATAAACAAAGAAAAAAAACTCAAAGAACAAATAGAAAATAAATTCACGGCCTAAGATGAAAAACTTCATATCATTGATTCCACAAAACAATATTTTTAATTAAAATACTTAAGCAAACTAAACAAAGAAATATTCATCCTTTAAACAGAGAATATTTAAAGGCAATCAATGTAAAAGTAAAAGATGATATTCACGAAAATAACCAAGAGAACAAGTATAAACACCAGAATAATAATTCCCATGCTGAGAATAAGAATATATATACAAAGTATAAACAGCTCTAAAAAAAGATAAAAAAATCAAAGCAAAGAATCTAAAAGAAGATCAAGATATAATTCTATTTAATAATCTAATTTCACCTACCAAATTTAAAGAAGGAGGAGCAGCCATATTTGATGATCTTAAAAGAAATCATCATAAAGCCATTCTTGGCATCAAATTAATTATACCCTTGTTAATTAATAATCTTCGTCTACCTAAACGTTCATAAATAATATTAGATAAACAAAATAAACCAGAAGAACATAAACCATGACCAACCATTAGAGAAAGAGAACCTACACAACCTCATCAATGCATAGTCATCAATCCACCAATAACCATTCTTATATGAGCAACAGAAGAATATGCAATTAAAGACTTTAAATCAACCTGACGAAAACAAATAAATCTTACAATAACACCCCCAGATAAACCTAAAGACAATCAAAAATAATTAAACTTTAAACCCAAATAAGAAATAACCTTTATAACACGAAAAATACCATAACCACCTAACTTTAATAAAACACCAGCAAGAATTATTCTACCTGAAATAGGGGCCTCTACATGAGCCTTAGGAAGTCATAAATGAACCAAAAACATAGGTATCTTAACTAAAAAAGCCAAAATAATAAATACATAAAACATAAAATAATAAGAACCAAAATCCACCAATAAAGGAAAATATAAAGTATTAGAAAAATCATAAACCTTAAATAAAACTAATAATAAAGGTAATCTAGCAACCAAAGTATAAAAAATTAAATAAACACCAGCCTGCAAACGCTCAGGTTGATAACCCCAACCCAAAATTAAAAGTAAAGTAGGAACTAATCTAGCCTCAAAAAAAATATAAAAAGAAAGAAGACTTAATCTAGCAAATGAACAATAAAGCATAATTATTAAAATCAAAACCATAAAAACAAAAAAATTAGAATGATATGAACTTAAATAAACTGAACCTCTAGCAGTGATTATTAAAGAACAAATCCAAAAACTAAGTAAAATTAAACTAAAAGAAAAATAATCAATACCAAAATAATATCTAATTATATTCAAATCAGCATATGAATAAACACAAATTATAAAAACAAAACCCGACAGAAACATTAAAGAATCAACCAACCATCAACAATTATTTAATAAACAAAGAGGGATCAAAAAAATAGTTATAAATAAATACTTTAACATAAAGATAAACCAAAAGAATTAAAAAAATCATTACCATGAGAACGAATTATTGAAACTAAAATAGAAAGACCTAAAGCACCCTCACAAACAGAAAAAAACTAAAAAAATAACAGGAAAAAAATAATCATAATCAAACTCAATAAGAAAAACAATAACTAACATAAATAAAGAAAGAACAATATATTCTAATCTCAAAAGAACCATTAATAAATGTTTACGTTTAGAAGAAAAAACATAAACACCAGCAAAATAAATCAATAAAGAAGTAAAAATAGAGAATATAAACATTAGTTTTAATAGTTTAAAAAAAACGCCGGTCTTGTAAACCGGAAATAAGTCCAGCCCCCACTTTTAAAACTTCAGAGGTGGAAAAGCTTCCATCATCGGTCCCCAAAACCGGTATTTTAAATAAACTAACCCCTGAAATGATCAAAATAATAATTATATCATTATCAAATGTAATAAATATTAATTTTATTAAATTAAGACATCCAATATCAATAATGCTTTTTATTATCCTTCAAACCTTCCTAGTTGGATTAATAACAGGAACAATAATAGAAAGATATTGATTATCATATATTTTATTTTTAACAATTCTTGGTGGTATACTAGTATTATTTATTTACATTACAAGAATTGCATCAAACGAAATATTTCAGCCTAAATCAATCACTATAATTATTACATTAATAATGTGAGTATTTATCATATTAATATTAATTATTCTAGATATATCTATATTTATAGACTTTTTCAAAAACACCGAAACTATAAATATTGATAATTCAATCAATTATCAAGAAATAACAATATCTTTAGAAAAATTATATAATAGACCAACATTCATTATTACAATAATAATAATAATTTATTTATTTTTAGCACTACTAGCAGTTGTTAAAATCACCAATTTTAATCAGGGACCTATTCGTAAAATAAGATAATTACTAATGAATAAACCCTTACGATTAAGACATCCTTTAATTAAAATTATTAATAACTCTTTAATTGACTTACCTGCCCCAACAAATATTTCATTTTGATGAAATTTTGGATCCCTATTAGGGTTATGTTTGGTAATTCAAATCGTAACTGGACTATTTTTAGCTATACATTATACATCAAATATTGAAATAGCATTCAGTAGTGTAGTACACATCTGCCGAGACGTAAATAATGGTTGAATTATCCGAACCTTACACGCAAATGGAGCATCTATATTTTTTATTTGTATTTACTTACATGTAGGACGGGGAATTTACTATGGATCTTATATATATATACATACCTGAATAATTGGTACAGTGATTTTATTTTTAGTTATAGCAACTGCATTTATAGGATATGTCTTACCCTGAGGCCAAATATCTTTTTGAGGTGCAACAGTAATTACTAATTTATTATCAGCAATCCCATACTTAGGAACAGATTTAGTCCAATGAGTATGAGGAGGATTCGCTGTTGATAATGCAACATTAAATCGATTCTTCACATTCCATTTTGTATTACCATTTATTATTGCTGCTATAGCAGCAATTCATTTATTTTTTCTTCACCAAACAGGATCTAATAATCCTCTTGGACTAAATGGAGATATTGAAAAAATTCCATTCCATCCATACTTTACCTTTAAGGATTCTATTACATTTGTAATAATAACATCATTATTAATTATACTATGTTTAATTAATCCTTACCTATTAGGAGATCCAGATAACTTTGTACCTGCCAACCCATTAGTAACACCAGTTCACATTCAACCAGAATGATATTTCCTATTTGCATATGCAATTCTACGATCTATCCCTAATAAGTTAGGAGGTGTTATTGCATTATTTTTATCAATTAGAATCTTAATAATTTTACCATTTTATAATAAAACACCATTCCGAGGCATTCAATTTTACCCTATTAATCAAATTTTATTCTGAATTATAGTAGTTGTTGTATGCTTACTAACGTGAATTGGTAAACGACCTGTTGAAGAACCTTATATTATAACAGGTCAAATCTTAACAATTATTTACTTCACATGTTTCTTAATTAATGTCCATGTCGCAAACGCATGAGATAAATTAATTAAGGAATAAAGTTAATTAGCTTAGGAAAAGCATATGTTTTGAAAACGTAAAATTAGAAGTTTAACTCTTCTATTAACTTTTCTCAAAAAATTTCACTAAACAAATGAGATAAATAAAATCTTTAAACCAACAAAGAAAATAAAAAAATTCAAAGATAAAGGTAAAAAACTTTTTCAAGCTAAGTACATTAATTTATCATAACGGAACCGTGGTAATGTTCCACGAATCCAAATAAAACCAAAAGATATAATAGCAAGCTCAATAAAAAATATAAAAGAATAAAAATCACCGCCCAAAAAAATTAAAGCCAATAACATTCTTATGAAGACAATTCTAGTATATTCAGCTAAAAAAATTAAAGTAAAACCACCCGCACCATACTCAATATTAAATCCTGAAACTAACTCAGATTGCCCTTCAGCATAATCAAAAGGAGTACGATTAGTTTCAGCTAAGCAAGAAGCAAAACAAGCTAAAGCTAAAGGAAAAGAAATAATAATAAATCAACAATAAAGCTGATAGTTTATAAAATCAAACATATTAAAACTACCAATTAAAATAATTAAAGACAATAAAATTAAAGCTAATCTAACTTCATAAGAAATTGTTTGAGCAACAGAACGAAGAGAACCTAATAATGAATAATTTGAATTAGAAGATCAACCAGCAATTATAACAGTATAAACACCTAATCTAGTACAACATAAAAAAAATAAAAATCCATAAGAAAAAGAACACATATAAGTTAAATAAGGAAAAATTACTCAAACGGCTAAAGAAATCATTAAATTAAAAACAGGGAAAAATAATAAAGTAGGTAATTAGATATAATAGGAATTGGCTGCTCCTTACAAATTAACTTAATAGCATCTCTAAATGGCTGAGGAATTCCAACAAAACCTACCTTATTTGGACCCTTTCGAATCTGAATATAACCTAAAACCTTACGCTCTAATAAAGTTAAAAAGGCAACACTAATTAAAACACAAATAACCAATAAAAGAAAATTCAAAATAAATATAAATAAATCATAAAGTATCAATACTATTTGTAGAAAAAATCTACATAAATGAATTCTAAATTCAACACATTAATCTGTCAAAATAGTAAATAAATTAATATTAATCAATATAACAAAAAATATTTTAACCATATGGTCCTTTTGTACTAATATGGATTAACAATCTTAGGATAGAAACCGACCTGGCTCACGCCGGTCTGAACTCAGATCATGTAAGAATTTAAAGGTCGAACAGACCTAATCATTGGGCTCCTGCACCCAAAATTTTTCTTAATCCAACATCGAGGTCGCAATCTGCTTTGTCGATATGAGCTCTCAAAAACAATTACGCTGTTATCCCTAAGGTAACTTAATCTTATGATCATAAATTATGGATCAAAATAACAAACATAAATAAATGATATAATAATGAAGAGTTTATCTATTCTTCATGTCACCCCAACAAAACATCATCATTAAATATAGAAAGACAAACAAAAAACTATATAAAAGTAAAATGTCAAGCTCTATAGGGTCTTCTCGTCCTAAAGAAGAATTTAAGCCTTTTGACTCAAAAGTTAAATTAAAAAATTTATTAAGAGACAGTTGATTTCTCGTCAAGCCATTCATTCCAGCCACTAATTAAGAGACTAATGATTATGCTACCTTTGCAAGGTCAAAATACCGCGGCTCTTTAAAAATACGCTCAGTGAGCAGGCCAGACCTCAAAATATAAACAAGAGGACATGTTTTTGATAAACAGGCGGAAATCAATTTTGCCTAGTTCCTTATAATAAGTTCACAAGGTAAAAATTTCATACAAATAAATATACTAATTCTATCATTATTACAAAAATTTTAAAATTAAATTAATCATCTTAATAAAAAACCTAAAATATTTATAAAATCAAAATAAAAAATAATGAACTAAAACGTAATCTTAAAGATAGCTGGTTTAAAGCTTACTATTATATTTCTATAAAATAAATTATAGGTTATTAACTTCAAAGCTTATCCCTTAAAGAATAAATAAGTTAATATTTTTACTTAAAAAATTAAATAAAAACAAATAACTTTAAAAAATTAAATTTTTTCTTAAGAAACTAGATATCTTGGGAAACGATTAACATCTCATTTCTATAAATAATTTAATAATAATTATGATACATTAACTATAAATTATTTATAAATCAACCCAAATCGAGACAAGTAAAATAAATACTAAAATTTTGATAAACCCTGATACAAAAGGTACAATAAATAAAATCTACTTAAAAAAATTTAAAATAATATTTCATAAAACACTTACATTACCAATAAACTATAATTTAAAAAATCAATTCTATAAAATATACTAAGACAAAAATACAATAAAATTATTTATATTAAATAATTAAATAAACAAAAAATAAATATAATAAAACAAATAATCAAGATATCCTGATTTGCACAGAAAAATTTTCAGTGTAAATGAAACACTTTACTAATAAGTTATATCTTGAAACTCTTCCTAGATACACTTTCCAGTACATCTACTATGTTACGACTTATCTCATCTAAATTGAAGCTACTTTAAAATAAAATAGAATAATCAATAATGAGAGCGACGGGCGATGTGTACACATCTCAGAGCCAATATCAGTTAAATTAAATAAATTAAATTACTATCAAATCCACCTTCATTAACAGTAATTCACTATCAAATCCGTTATAAACAAAAATCTATTGTAACCCACCTCCTCTTCACTATAAGCTGCACCTTGACCTGAAATATTTTATAATTATAAATCTTGAGAATTATAACTCTAAAAAGATTCTCTGATAACGGAGATATACAAACAAATAAATTAAATAGAGTAAGTCGTGTATTATCAATCATGGGGTAGGTTCCTCTGAATGGAATGAGATACCGCCAAATTCTTTGGGTTTAAAGACCTAAACTAATAGTACCCTGGTAAATATAATTAACATTTAAAATAATAGGGTATCTAATCCTAGTTTATTATTTAAATTTCACAGATTCATAAAAAGGGCCACAAATAAATTTTAACATTTCACCTTACAAATTTATATTTCAACCCTAATAATATAAACAACTGTTTTAACCAATAATATTCACTTGTATCAATCGTATAACCGCGGCTGCTGGCACGAATTATGCCGATACTAAATCAATTGCTAAATCCAAAATCACTTGATAATTAAATCAAATTACTGCAAAAAGAACATTTAGTCTAACAAAACTTACATATAATACAAAGAAAAAGTGAATAAACAAGCAAGAATAAAACTTTTAAAAATAAAAAATAAGAAAATTTTAAATCTATTAATTCAGGAAAAAATAAAAGATTCAAATATTTAAAGAAAAGAAAAGAAAAAAACCACAAACATTAACAAAAAAAAAAAGAAACGCCCCTATGTATGACCACAACAACTTCTCTATTATATATAATTAAAGATTAATATGGAACATGTATAGCAATAAATGTATTATATTCTTTCTTATTTAATCTTTCTTTTCACTAATAAATAAAGAAAGATTAAATAATATAATAAATATATTTTATACAAGTATGTAATTTAATATAATATGTTATTAATATGAATTCTTTTTTTTATATTAAGTTAACTTTCATATATATTAGTTAAATAATCTAATTATAGATAATTTACATAATTATATTATTATAATTAATATAATTATTTATATTAATTATAATATTTTATATTTAAATTAATAATTTTATTTATTATATCCAATTATAATAATATTAAATATTAAATTACATATTATTATATATATTATATTATAATAACCTATTTTAAGCTAAAAACATAAGTAGCTATAATCCTAGGTAAATAATTGCATTAAAATAATCAATTGATAATGGTAAGATGAACTTATAATACTTTAATTTCAATTAAATGTAATATTTTAATATAAATTATTTATTATATATATATATATAAAAAAATAAAATGAGCAGGATAAATTAATCCTAATTAAACAAAATAATACATAAAAGAATTTCAAAAAAAACTTTCGATTTATATATTAAATAAATGAAGTGCCTGATTAAAGGGTTACCTTGATAGGGTAAATAAAGTAAATAAAATTACCTTCATTAAAATTACATAAGATAGAATTAAACTACCACCTTTAGTATCAAAAACTAACGTGCATCATACACCTTAATGTAAAAAGGTAAGCTAAACAAGCTAATGGGTTCATACCCCATTTATAGAGGTATCAATCCTCTCCTTTTTAATGACCAACAACTCTACAAAACTTCTCTTCCTATCAACATTAATGATAGGAACGATCCTGTCCATTTCATCAAATTCCTGATTTGGGGTTTGAATAGGACTTGAGATCAACTTACTTTCATTTATTCCGCTCCTAACAAGAAAAAAAAATATAATAATAAATGAATCATCAATTAAATATTTTATTGTCCAAGCAATAGCATCGACAATAGGAGGTTTAAATCAAACATCCTTACGTTAACTTTTAGCATATTCATCAATCAGACATCTAGGTTGAATAATTAGATCATTAACAGTCAGAGAAAACATCTGAGAACTATACTTCATTATTTACTCACTATTAAGATTAATTATAGTTATATTATTTAAGCAAATAAATTTATTTTTCATAAATCAAATTTATTCAGCCAGAAATATAAAAACCGAAATTAAATTCATAATATTCTTATCTTTATTATCTTTAGGTGGACTACCACCATTCCTTGGATTCTTACCAAAATGAATTGTAATACAATCATTAATAGAAAACAATATAACAACTATTATAACTATTATAGTTGTATTAACTACAATTACACTCTACTACTATATACGTATTAGATTCTCAGCTCTAATTATATCATACACAGAAAATTCGTGATCTATAAAGATAAAGTCCCAAAAATCAAGAATCATTCTTCCTATAACAGTAATAATTTCAACAATAGGATTGATTTCAACATCAACCTTAATTTCATTATACTAAGGACTTAAGTTAATCAAACTAATAACCTTCAAAGTTATAATTAAAAGAATAATCTTTTAGGCCTTAGTAAAATTTTACACCTCTAGAATTGCAGTCTAGAATCATAATTGAATATAAGACCTAAATATGATAAGAGAGAAAACATCTCATAAGTAGATTTACAATCTACCACCTAAAATTCAGCCATCTTACCGCAAAAATGATTATTCTCAACAAACCATAAGGACATTGGTACTTTATACTTCATATTTGGTGCATGAGCAGGAATAGTAGGAACATCAATAAGAATACTTATTCGTGCTGAACTTGGCCAACCCGGATCTCTAATTGGGGATGACCAGATTTATAATGTTATTATTACAGCTCACGCATTCGTAATAATTTTCTTTATAGTAATACCTATTATAATTGGTGGATTTGGTAATTGACTTGTTCCACTAATAATTGGTGCACCAGATATAGCATTTCCACGAATAAATAATATAAGTTTTTGATTACTACCACCTTCACTAACCCTTCTTCTTACATCTTCTATAGTAGATAATGGTGCTGGTACAGGATGAACAGTTTACCCTCCTCTAGCAGGAGCTATTGCACACGGGGGTGCATCTGTAGATCTAGCTATTTTTTCACTGCACTTAGCAGGTGTATCATCTATTCTTGGTGCAGTGAATTTCATTACAACAGCAATTAATATACGATCAGAAAGTATAACTTTAGATCAAACACCTTTATTTGTATGATCTGTAGCTATTACAGCATTACTTCTCCTTCTTTCACTTCCAGTTTTAGCAGGAGCTATTACTATATTATTAACAGATCGAAATTTAAAAACATCATTCTTTGACCCTGCAGGAGGGGGTGACCCAATTCTATATCAACATCTATTTTGATTCTTTGGACACCCAGAAGTTTATATTTTAATTCTACCGGGGTTCGGAATTATTTCACATATTGTATGTCAAGAAAGAGGAAAAATTGAATCATTTGGAACATTAGGTATAATTTATGCTATACTATCAATTGGACTAATAGGATTTATTGTATGAGCACATCATATATTTACAGTAGGAATGGATGTTGACACACGAGCATATTTTACATCAGCAACAATAATTATTGCTGTACCTACAGGAATTAAGGTATTTAGATGATTAGCTACATTATATGGAACTAAATTCAAGTTCAATCCACCATTATTATGAGCTCTAGGATTTATTTTCCTATTTACAATTGGTGGATTAACAGGATTAGTATTAGCAAATTCATCACTTGATATTGTATTACATGATACATATTATGTAGTAGCCCACTTTCATTATGTATTATCTATAGGAGCAGTATTTGCAATTATAGGAGGTGTCATTCAATGATATCCACTATTTACAGGATTAACTATAAATAATACAAGATTAAAAATCCAATTTACAATTATATTCATTGGAGTAAATTTAACATTCTTTCCTCAACACTTCCTAGGATTAGCAGGAATACCTCGACGATACTCTGACTACCCAGACGCATATACATCATGAAACGTAGTATCAAGAATTGGGTCTACAATTTCTATTGTAGGAATCATTATTTCATTGTAATTATATGAGAAAGAATGATTACAAACCGAGCAATTATATTTAGAGCTAACATAAGAAGATCAACAGAATGACTACAAAATGACCCTCCTGCAGAACATAGTTACTCAGAATTACCATTACTCTCTAGATTCTAATATGGCAGATTAGTGCAGTAGATTTAAGCTCTACAAATAAAGGTTTGACCTTTTCTTAGAAAATATTTATTAATGGCAACATGATCAAATGTATCTCTTCAAGATGGAGCTTCACCATTAATGGAGCAATTATCATTCTTTCATGATCATACTATGGTCGTATTATTATTAATTACAGTAATTGTAGGTTATGCCCTAAGTTATATATTATTTATTGCCTATACTAACCGTAATATACTTCATGGACATTTAATTGAAACAATCTGAACAGCTTTACCAGCAATTACATTAATTTTTATTGCCCTTCCATCATTACGACTATTATATTTACTTGATGATTCAGTAGATGCAATAATTACAATTAAAACCATTGGACGACAATGATATTGAAGATATGAATATTCAGACTTCATAGACGTAGAATTTGACACTTATATAACACCAGAACAAGACCTAGAAAATGATGGATTCCGACTACTAGATGTAGATAACCGAACAATCCTACCAATAAATACAGAAGTACGAGTATTAACAAGAGCATCAGATGTTCTACACTCATGAGCAGTTTCTGCATTAGGGGTTAAAATTGATGCAACGCCAGGTCTGTTAAATCAAGGAACATTCACAATAAATCGACCTGGATTATTCTTTGGACAATGCTCAGAAATCTGTGGAGCAAACCACAGATTTATACCAATTGTAATTGAAAGAACTTCAGTAAATTTATTTATTAAGTGATTATCTAAGTTAATTTAAGGAGTTAGTTAAAATAAATAACATTAGAGTGTCAATCTAAAGTAACTAAAAAAAATTAGTACACCTTGAAATTCATCAGATGACTGAAAGTAAGTAATGGTCTCTTAAACCAAATAATAGTAAATTAACGACTACTTCTGATGGGGAAATTATATCCAAATCCCTCAAATATCCCCTCTTATATGATTCTCACTATTCATTATATTTTCAGCTACATTAATCTTGTTTAATCAAATAAACTTCTTCTCATTTAAACCTAACCTTATTAAAAGAGCAGAAAAAGGAACAATTGAATTAAAAAACTTAAATTGAAAATGATAACAAATCTATTCTCAACATTTGACCCATCAACTAACATCTTTAATTTATCATTAAATTGAACTAGAACATTTCTAGGACTATTATTAATCCCATCACTATTTTGTCTTACACCATCACGAATTAACATTATCTGAAATAAACTAAATTTAACCTTACATAATGAATTTAAAACACTTCTAGGACCAAAATCATTTAATGGAACAACATTCATTTTCATCTCAATTTTTATTATAATATTATTTAACAATTTCATAGGATTATTCCCTTATATTTTTACTAGAACAAGACATTTAGCATTAACATTTGCAATTGCCCTACCTATATGGCTAAGATTTATATTATTTGGATGAATTAACCATACTAATCATATATTTATTATATTATTTAATCTTTCTTTATTTATTAGTGAAAAGAAAGATTAAATAAGAAAGAATATAATACATTTATTGCTATACATGTTCCATATTAATCTTTAATTATATATAATAGAGAAGTTGTTGTGGTCATACATAGGGGCGTTTCTTTTTTTTTTGTTAATGTTTGTGGTTTTTTTCTTTTTTTTCTTTAAATATTTGATTCTTTTATTTTTTCCTGAATTAATATATTTAAAATTTTCTTATTTTTTATTTTTAAAAGTTTTATTCTTGCTTGTTTATTCACTTTCTCTTTGTATTATATGTAAGTTTTGTTAGACTAAATGTTCTTTTTGCAGTAATTTGATTTAATTATCAAGTGATTTTGGATTTAGCAATTGATTTAGTATCGGCATAATTCGTGCCAGCAGCCGCGGTTATACGATTGATACAAGTGAATATTATTGGTTAAAACAGTTGTTTATATTATTAGGGTTGAAATATAAATTTGTAAGGTGAAATGTTAAAATATATTTGTGGCCCTTTTTATGAATCTGTGAAATTTAAATAATAAACTAGGATTAGATACCCTTTTATTTTAAATGTTAATTATATTTACCAGGGTACTATTAGTTAAGGTCTTTAAACCCAAAGAATTTGGCGGTATCTCATTCCATTCAGAGGAACCTAACCCATGATTGATAATACACGATTTACTCTACTTAATTTATTTGTTTGTATATCTCCGTTATCAGAGAATCTTTTTAGAGTTATAATTCTCAAGATTTATAATTATAAAATATTTCAGGTCAAGGTGCAGCTTATAGTTAAGAGGAGGTGGGTTACAATAGATTTTTGTTTATAACGGATTTGATAGTGAAATACTGTTAATGAAGGTGGATTTGATAGTAATTTAATTTATTTAATTTAACTGATATTGGCTCTGAGATGTGTACACATCGCCCGTCGCTCTCATTATTGATTATTCTATTTTATTTTAAAGTAGCTTCAATTTAGATGAGATAAGTCGTAACATAGTAGATGTACTGGAAAGTGTATCTAGGAAGAGTTTCAAGATATAACTTATTAGTAAAGTGTTTCATTTACACTGAAATTTTTTCTGTGCAAATCAGGATATCTTGATTATTTATTTCATTATATTAATTTTTTGTTTATTTAATTATTTAATATAAATAATTTAATTGTATTTTTGTCTTAGTATATTTTAAAGAATTGATTTTTTAAATTATAGTTTATTGGTAATGTAAGTGTTTTATGAAATATTATTTTAAATTTTTTTAAGTAGATTTTATTTATTGTACCTTTTGTATCAGGGTTTATCAAAATTTTAGTATTTATTTTACTTGTCTCGATTTGGGTTGATTTATAAATAATTTATAGTTAATGTATCATAATTATTATTAAATTATTTATAGAAATGAGATGTTAATCGTTTCCCAAGATATCTAGTTTCTTAAGAAAAAATTTAATTTTTTAAAGTTATTTGTTTTTATTTAATTTTTTAAGTAAAAATATTAACTTATTTATTCTTTAAGGGATAAGCTTTGAAGTTAATAACCTATAATTTATTTTATAGAAATATAATAGTAAGCTTTAAACCAGCTATCTTTAAGATTACGTTTTAGTTCATTATTTTTTATTTTGATTTTATAAATATTTTAGGTTTTTTATTAAGATGATTAATTTAATTTTAAAATTTTTGTAATAATGATAGAATTAGTATATTTATTTGTATGAAATTTTTACCTTGTGAACTTATTATAAGGAACTAGGCAAAATTGATTTCCGCCTGTTTATCAAAAACATGTCCTCTTGTTTATATTTTGAGGTCTGGCCTGCTCACTGAGCGTATTTTTAAAGAGCCGCGGTATTTTGACCGTGCAAAGGTAGCATAATCATTAGTCTCTTAATTAGTGGCTGGAATGAATGGCTTGACGAGAAATCAACTGTCTCTTAATAAATTTTTGAATTTAACTTTTGAGTCAAAAGGCTTAAATTCTTCTTTAGGACGAGAAGACCCTATAGAGCTTGACATTTTACTTTTATATAGTTTTTTGTTTGTCTTTCTATATTTAATGATGATGTTTTGTTGGGGTGACATGAAGAATAGATAAACTCTTCATTATTGTATCATTTATTTATGTTTGTTATTTTGATCCATAATTTATGATCATAAGATTAAGTTACCTTAGGGATAACAGCGTAATTGTTTTTGAGAGCTCATATCGACAAAGCAGATTGCGACCTCGATGTTGGATTAAGAAAAATTTTTGGTGCAGGAGCCCAATGATTAGGGCTGTTCGACCTTTAAATTCTTACATGATCTGAGTTCAGACCGGCGTGAGCCAGGTCGGTTTCTATCCTAAGATTGTTAATCCATATTAGTACGAAAGGACCATATGGTTAAAATATTTTTTGTTATATTGATTAATATTAATTTATTTACTATTTTGACAGATTAATGTGTTGAATTTAGAATTCATTTATGTAGATTTTTTCTACAAATAGTATTGATACTTTATGATTTATTTATATTTATTTTGAATTTTCTTTTATTGGTTATTTGTGTTTTAATTAGTGTTGCCTTTTTAACTTTATTAGAGCATAAGGTTTTAGGTTATATTCAGATTCGAAAGGGTCCAAATAAGGTAGGTTTTGTTGGAATTCCTCAGCCATTTAGAGATGCTATTAAGTTAATTTGTAAGGAGCAGCCAATTCCTATTATATCTAATTACCTACTTTATTATTTTTCCCCTGTTTTTAATTTAATGATTTCTTTAGCCGTTTGAGTAATTTTTCCTTATTTAACTTATATGTGTTCTTTTTCTTATGGATTTTTATTTTTTTTATGTTGTACTAGATTAGGTGTTTATACTGTTATAATTGCTGGTTGATCTTCTAATTCAAATTATTCATTATTAGGTTCTCTTCGTTCTGTTGCTCAAACAATTTCTTATGAAGTTAGTTTAGCTTTAATTTTATTGTCTTTAATTATTTTAATTGGTAGTTTTAATATGTTTGATTTTATAAACTATCAGCTTTATTGTTGATTTATTATTATTTCTTTTCCTTTAGCTTTAGCTTGTTTTGCTTCTTGCTTAGCTGAAACTAATCGTACTCCTTTTGATTTTGCTGAAGGGGAATCTGAGTTAGTTTCAGGATTTAATATTGAGTATGGTGCGGGTGGTTTTACTTTAATATTTTTAGCTGAATATACTAGAATTGTCTTCATAAGAATGTTATTGGCTTTAATTTTTTTGGGTGGTGATTTTTATTCTTTTATATTTTTTATTAAGCTTGCTATTACATCTTTTGGTTTTATTTGGGTTCGTGGAACATTACCACTTGTTCCGTTATGATAAATTAATGTACTTAGCTTGAAAAAGTTTTTTACCTTTATCTTTGAATTTTTTTTATTTTCTTTGTTGGTTTAAAGATTTTATTTATCTCATTTGTTTAGTGAAATTTTTTGAGAAAAGTTAATAGAAGAGTTAAACTTCTAATTTTATGTTTTCAAAACATATGCTTTTCCTAAGCTAATTAACTTTATTCCTTAATTAATTTATCTCATGCGTTTGCGACATGGACATTAATTAAGAAATATGTGAAGTAAATAATTGTTAAGATTTGACCTGTTATAATATAAGGTTCTTCAACAGGTCGTTTACCAATTCACGTTAGTAAGCATACAACAACTACTATAATTCAGAATAAAATTTGATTAATAGGGTAAAATTGAATGCCTCGGAATGGTGTTTTATTATAAAATGGTAAAATTATTAAGATTCTAATTGATAAAAATAATGCAATAACACCTCCTAACTTATTAGGGATAGATCGTAGAATTGCATATGCAAATAGGAAATATCATTCTGGTTGAATGTGAACTGGTGTTACTAATGGGTTGGCAGGTACAAAGTTATCTGGATCTCCTAATAGGTAAGGATTAATTAAACATAGTATAATTAATAATGATGTTATTATTACAAATGTAATAGAATCCTTAAAGGTAAAGTATGGATGGAATGGAATTTTTTCAATATCTCCATTTAGTCCAAGAGGATTATTAGAACCTGTTTGGTGAAGAAAAAATAAATGAATTGCTGCTATAGCAGCAATAATAAATGGTAATACAAAATGGAATGTGAAGAATCGATTTAATGTTGCATTATCAACAGCGAATCCTCCTCATACTCATTGGACTAAATCTGTTCCTAAGTATGGGATTGCTGATAATAAATTAGTAATTACTGTTGCTCCTCAAAAAGATATTTGGCCTCAGGGTAAGACATATCCTATAAATGCAGTTGCTATAACTAAAAATAAAATCACTGTACCAATTATTCAGGTATGTATATATATATAAGATTCATAGTAAATTCCCCGTCCTACATGTAAGTAAATACAAATAAAAAATATAGATGCTCCATTTGCGTGTAAGGTTCGGATAATTCAACCATTATTTACGTCTCGGCAGATGTGTACTACACTACTGAATGCTATTTCAATATTTGATGTATAATGTATAGCTAAAAATAGTCCAGTTACGATTTGAATTACCAAACATAACCCTAATAGGGATCCAAAATTTCATCAAAATGAAATATTTGTTGGGGCAGGTAAGTCAATTAAAGAGTTATTAATAATTTTAATTAAAGGATGTCTTAATCGTAAGGGTTTATTCATTAGTAATTATCTTATTTTACGAATAGGTCCCTGATTAATATTGGTGATTTTAACAACTGCTAGTAGTGCTAAAAATAAATAAATTATTATTATTATTGTAATAATGAATGTTGGTCTATTATATAATTTTTCTAAAGATATTGTTATTTCTTGATAATTGATTGAATTATCAATATTTATAGTTTCGGTGTTTTTGAAAAAGTCTATAAATATAGATATATCTAGAATAATTAATATAAATATGATAAATACTCACATTATTAATGTAATAATTATAGTGATTGATTTAGGCTGAAATATTTCGTTTGATGCAATTCTTGTAATGTAAATAAATAATACTAGTATACCACCAAGAAATGTTAAAAATAAAATATATGATAATCAGTATCTTTCTATTATTGTTCCTGTTATTAATCCAACTAGGAAGGTTTGAAGGATAATAAAAAGCATTATTGATATTGGGTGTCTTAATTTAATAAAATTAATATTTATTACATTTGATAATGATATAATTATTATTTTGATCATTTCAGGGGTTAGTTTATTTAAAATACCGGTTTTGGGGACCGATGATGGAAGCTTTTCCACCTCTGAAGTTTTAAAAGTGGGGGCTGGACTTATTTCCGGTTTACAAGACCGGCGTTTTTTTTAAACTATTAAAACTAATGTTTATATTCTCTATTTTTACTTCTTTATTGATTTATTTTGCTGGTGTTTATGTTTTTTCTTCTAAACGTAAACATTTATTAATGGTTCTTTTGAGATTAGAATATATTGTTCTTTCTTTATTTATGTTAGTTATTGTTTTTCTTATTGAGTTTGATTATGATTATTTTTTCCTGTTATTTTTTTAGTTTTTTCTGTTTGTGAGGGTGCTTTAGGTCTTTCTATTTTAGTTTCAATAATTCGTTCTCATGGTAATGATTTTTTTAATTCTTTTGGTTTATCTTTATGTTAAAGTATTTATTTATAACTATTTTTTTGATCCCTCTTTGTTTATTAAATAATTGTTGATGGTTGGTTCATTCTTTAATGTTTCTGTCGGGTTTTGTTTTTATAATTTGTGTTTATTCAAATGCTGATTTGAATATAATTAGATATTATTTTGGTATTGATTATTTTTCTTTTAGTTTAATTTTACTTAGTTTTTGGATTTGTTCTTTAATAATCACTGCTAGAGGTTCAGTTTATTTAAGTTCATATCATTCTAATTTTTTTGTTTTTATGGTTTTGATTTTAATAATTATGCTTTATTGTTCATTTGCTAGATTAAGTCTTCTTTGTTTTTATATTTTTTTTGAGGCTAGATTAGTTCCTACTTTACTTTTAATTTTGGGTTGGGGTTATCAACCTGAGCGTTTGCAGGCTGGTGTTTATTTAATTTTTTATACTTTGGTTGCTAGATTACCTTTATTATTAGTTTTATTTAAGGTTTATGATTTTTCTAATACTTTATATTTTCCTTTATTGGTTGATTTTCTTTCTTATTATTTTATGTTTTATGTATTTATAATTTTGGCTTTTTTAGTTAAGATACCTATGTTTTTGGTTCATTTATGACTTCCTAAGGCTCATGTAGAGGCCCCTATTTCAGGTAGAATAATTCTTGCTGGTGTTTTATTAAAGTTAGGTGGTTATGGTATTTTTCGTGTTATAAAGGTTATTTCTTATTTGGGTTTAAAGTTTAATTATTTTTGATTGTCTTTAGGTTTATCTGGGGGTGTTATTGTAGGATTTATTTGTTTTCGTCAGGTTGATTTAAAGTCTTTAATTGCATATTCTTCTGTTGCTCATATAAGAATGGTTATTGGTGGATTGATGACAATGAATTGATGAGGTTGTGTAGGTTCTCTTTCTCTAATGGTTGGTCATGGTTTATGTTCTTCTGGTTTATTTTGTTTATCTAATATTATTTATGAACGTTTAGGTAGACGAAGATTATTAATTAACAAGGGTATAATTAATTTGATGCCAAGAATGGCTTTATGATGATTTCTTTTAAGATCATCAAATATGGCTGCTCCTCCTTCTTTAAATTTGGTAGGTGAAATTAGATTATTAAATAGAATTATATCTTGATCTTCTTTTAGATTCTTTGCTTTGATTTTTTTATCTTTTTTTAGAGCTGTTTATACTTTGTATATATATTCTTATTCTCAGCATGGGAATTATTATTCTGGTGTTTATACTTGTTCTCTTGGTTATTTTCGTGAATATCATCTTTTACTTTTACATTGATTGCCTTTAAATATTCTCTGTTTAAAGGGTGAATATTTCTTTTGTTTAGTTTGCTTAAGTATTTTAATTAAAAATATTGTTTTGTGGAATCAATGATATGAAGTTTTTCATCTTAGGCCGTGAATTTATTTTCTATTTGTTCTTTGAGTTTTTTTTCTTTGTTTATTTCGAGAACTATAATTTTTATTTTAGGTATTTATTATTTAATAATTGATTATAGAGTTTTTGTTGAGTGAGAGCTTTTCAATTTAAATGGTTCTATAGTTGTTATAACTTTAATTTTGGATTGAATATCTCTTATTTTTATATCTTTTGTTATATATATTTCTTCTTTGGTTATTTATTATAGAGAGGATTATATATCTGGTGAAAAGAATATAAATCGTTTTATTATTATTGTTTTAATATTTATTCTATCTATAGGTTTTTTAATTATTAGTCCTAATTTAATTAGAATTTTATTAGGTTGGGATGGTTTAGGTTTAGTTTCTTATTGTTTAGTTATTTATTATCAAAATGTAAAATCTTATAGTGCTGGTATATTAACTGCACTTTCTAATCGTATTGGTGATGTTGCTATTTTAATTTCTATTGCATGAATGTTAAATTTTGGTGGTTGAAATTATATTTATTATTATGATTTTATTTCTAATTCTTTTGAAATAAAGCTCATTACTATATTAATTGTTTTAGCAGCTATAACTAAGAGAGCTCAGATTCCTTTCTCTTCATGACTTCCTGCTGCTATAGCAGCTCCTACTCCTGTTTCTGCTTTAGATCATTCTTCTACTCTTGTTACTGCTGGTGTTTATTTATTAATTCGTTTTAGACCAATATTGGATACTTATAATTGTGGTTGATTTTTACTTTTAATCGGTTGTATAACTATATTTATAGCTGGATTGGGCGCTAATTTTGAGTTTGATTTAAAGAAGATTATTGCTCTTTCTACTTTAAGACAACTTGGTTTAATAATAAGAATTTTGGCTATAGGTTATCCAAAGCTTGCATTTTTTCATTTATTGGCTCATGCTTTATTTAAGGCATTATTATTTATATGTGCAGGTTCAATAATTCATAATTTGAAGGATTCTCAGGATATTCGTTTTATAGGATCAATTGTTAATTTCATACCTTTAACTTCAGTTTGTTTTAATGTTTCTAGTTTATCTTTGTGTGGAATACCTTTTTTAGCGGGATTTTATTCAAAGGATTTAATTCTTGAGATGGTTTGTTTAAGATGAATTAATTGTTTAATTTTTTTTCTTTATTTTTTTTCTACTGGTTTAACTGCTTCTTATTCTTTTCGTTTGTTTTATTATTCAATATCTGGTGATAATAATTTTTATTCTAGATTTTCTTTTGATGATAAGGGTTATTATATTTCATTTGGAATAATTGGTCTATTGTTTGTTGCTGTTTTTGGTGGTAGTCTTTTATCTTGATTAATTTTTCCTATTCCTCATGTGATTGCTTTACCTTATTATTTAAAGTTTTTAACTATTACAGTTGTTATTTTAGGTGCTTATTTAGGTTATCTTATTTCTAATTTTGATTTTTCTCATAATTTATTTTCTTTAAGTATACTTTCTTTTGTTAGATTTGCTGGTTCTATATGATTTATACCTTTTCTTTCAACTAAGTTTATTAGATATATTCCTTTAAAAATAGGTTATTATTCATCTAAGTCATTTGATTATGGTTGAGGTGAATTACTTGGTGGTCAAGGTTTATATAGATTATTTATCTATTTAATTGGTTATATTCAAGGTTGATATGATTCTAATTTCAAGATTTATCTTTTAACTTTTATTTTTTGAATATTTATTTTGGTAATATTATTTTTCGTTTACTTAAATAGCTTATAATTAGAGCGTGACACTGAAGATGTTAAGGAAGTATTTTTACTTTTAAGTATTTATAAATATAGATATATTATTTTTACAGTGAAAATGTAATGTTTTATATAAACTATATAAATTTTAGAAATGTTAACGGAGTTTAACCGCTAATATAAAAAGTTAGCCGCTTTCATATTGGCTTTACATTTCTTTAATTGGAACTATTATAGTTCAATTATATTATTAACAGTAATACGCCTCTTTTTGGCTTCAATTAATAAGAATAAGGGTAGTACATACCAATCTTCCAGGTCGAAACTGACTGCAATATTTCGCTTCTTATTCTATTTAAGGTTGATTGATAATATCAATACTTTTTGAATGCAACCCAAATGTTATATTTAACTACAACCCTTTATTCTGCTCATTGTAATGCTCCTTGGTTTCATTCATGGTATAGTCCTCCTAATAGAACTAGAATAAAAAATATTGTTGATACTGTTCAGATTATAATGTCTGAAGTTTTAAAAATAATTACAATTGGTAGAATTAGTGCAATTTCTACATCAAAAATTAAAAAGATTACTGCGATTAGGAAGAATCGTATTGAGAATGGTATTCGTGCTGATCTTTTTGGATCAAACCCACATTCAAATGGTGATCTTTTTTCTCGATCATTAATTAATTTTTTTGATAGTGTTGTTGCCAGGATTATAACAATTATTGGAATAATAAATCTTATGAAAACTCTTGTTGATAGAATTAGAATTGTTTTTCTTGATTTATATCAAGCTTTCTGATTGGAAGTCAAATGTACTATTTATACTAGAAAAACAATTATCTACCTCATCAATAAATAGAGATATATAAGAATAATCATACTATGTCTACGAAGTGTCAGTATCATGCTGCTGCTTCAAATCCAAAGTGATGTCTTGGTGAAAATTGATTTATTGAGTGTCGAAGTAGACATGTTGATAAAAAGATTGTTCCAATAATTACGTGTAAACCATGGAATCCTGTTGCAACAAAGAATGTTGATCCATAAACTGCATCTGCAATGGTAAAAGGTGCTTCTCAATATTCATATGCTTGAAGTATTGTAAAGTATAGTCCTAATAACACTGTGAAGAATAATCCTTGTAGTGCTTGAGTATGATTAGATTCCATTAAACTATGATGTGCTCATGTTACTGTTACTCCTGATGCTAAAAGAATAGCTGTATTAAGTAATGGAATTTGTATAGGGTTAAAGGGTTGAATTCCTATTGGAGGTCATAGTATTCCTAGTTCAATTGTTGGTGCTAATCTTCTTCTAAAGAATGCTCAAAAAAAAGAAACGAAAAATAATACCTCTGATGCAATAAATAAAATTATTCCTCATCGTAATCCAATTGATACAAATCCTGTATGTAATCCTTGATATGTTCCTTCTCGTACTACATCTCGTCATCATTGAATTATAGTTAGTAGGGTAATTCCAAATCCAATTATGAATAAGTTAATATTAAATAGGTGGAATCATTTTGCTAGTCCTGATACTAGGACTATTGCTCCAATTGCTCCTGTTAATGGTCAAGGTCTATAGTCTACTAAGTGGAATGGGTGGTTTGAGTGAGTTGTTAACATAGGTTTAATATACTTCTCTAGAATATAGAGTTCTTAGAATTGAGAAAACATAGGCTTGAATTATTGCTACTGCTGATTCTAGAATTAATAGAAGTATTTGTCCAATAATTAGTAATGAGATTAAGTTTATTGCTATAGATGGTCCTGTGTTTCCTAATAAGGTTAATAATAGGTTTCCTGCAATTATATTTGCTGCCAACCGTACTGCTAATGTACCTGGTCAAATAACATTACTAATTGTTTCAATTAGTACTATAAATGATATTAATGCAGGCGGTGTACCTTGTGGTACAAGGTGTGTAAATATATGATTAGTATGGTTAATTCATCCAAATAATATAAATCTTAGCCATATAGGTAGGGCAATTGCAAATGTTAATGCTAAATGTCTTGTTCTAGTAAAAATATAAGGGAATAATCCTATGAAATTGTTAAATAATATTATAATAAAAATTGAGATGAAAATGAATGTTGTTCCATTAAATGATTTTGGTCCAAGAAGTGTTTTAAATTCATTATGTAAGGTTAAATTTAGTTTATTTCAGATAATGTTAATTCGTGATGGTGTAAGTCAAAATAGTGATGGGATTAATAATAGTCCTAGAAATGTTCTAGTTCAATTTAACGATAAATTAAAGATGTTAGTTGATGGGTCAAATGTTGAGAATAGATTTGTTATCATTTTCAATTTAAGTTTTTTATTTCAATTGTTCCTTTTTCTGCTCTTTTAATAAGGTTAGGTTTAAATGAGAAGAAGTTTATTTGATTAAACAAGATTAATGTAGCTGAAAATATAATGAATAGTGAGAATCATATAAGAGGGGATATTTGAGGGATTTGGATATAATTTCCCCATCAGAAGTAGTCGTTAATTTACTATTATTTGGTTTAAGAGACCATTACTTACTTTCAGTCATCTGATGAATTTCAAGGTGTACTAATTTTTTTAGTTACTTTAGATTGACACTCTAATGTTATTTATTTTAACTAACTCCTTAAATTATCTTAGATAATCACTTAATAAATAAATTTACTGAAGTTCTTTCAATTACAATTGGTATAAATCTGTGGTTTGCTCCACAGATTTCTGAGCATTGTCCAAAGAATAATCCAGGTCGATTTATTGTGAATGTTCCTTGATTTAACCGACCTGGCGTTGCATCAATTTTAACCCCTAATGCAGGAACTGCTCATGAGTGTAGAACATCTGATGCTCTTGTTAATACTCGTACTTCTGTATTTATTGGTAGGATTGTTCGGTTATCTACATCTAGTAGTCGGAATCCATCATTTTCTAGGTCTTGTTCTGGTGTTATATAAGTGTCAAATTCTACGTCTATGAAGTCTGAATATTCATATCTTCAATATCATTGTCGTCCAATGGTTTTAATTGTAATTATTGCATCTACTGAATCATCAAGTAAATATAATAGTCGTAATGATGGAAGGGCAATAAAAATTAATGTAATTGCTGGTAAAGCTGTTCAGATTGTTTCAATTAAATGTCCATGAAGTATATTACGGTTAGTATAGGCAATAAATAATATATAACTTAGGGCATAACCTACAATTACTGTAATTAATAATAATACGACCATAGTATGATCATGAAAGAATGATAATTGCTCCATTAATGGTGAAGCTCCATCTTGAAGAGATAAATTTGATCATGTTGCCATTAATAAATATTTTCTAATAAAAGGTCAAACCTTTATTTGTAGAGCTTAAATCTACTGCACTAATCTGCCATATTAGAATCTAGAGATTAATGGTAATTCTGAGTAACTATGTTCTGCAGGAGGGTTATTTTGTAGTCATTCTGTTGATCTTCTTATGTTAGCTCTAAATATAATTGCTCGGTTTGTAATCATTCTTTCTCATATAATTACAATGAATATAATGATTCCTACAATAGAAATTGTAGACCCAATTCTTGATACTACGTTTCATGATGTATATGCGTCTGGGTAGTCAGAGTATCGTCGAGGTATTCCTGCTAATCCTAGGAAGTGTTGAGGAAAGAATGTTAAATTTACTCCAATGAATATAATTGTAAATTGGATTTTTAATCATGTATTATTTATAGTTAATCCTGTAAATAGTGGATATCATTGAATGACACCTCCTATAATTGCAAATACTGCTCCTATAGATAATACATAATGAAAGTGGGCTACTACATAATATGTATCATGTAATACAATATCAAGTGATGAATTTGCTAATACTAATCCTGTTAATCCACCAATTGTAAATAGGAAAATAAATCCTAGAGCTCATAATAATGGTGGATTGAACTTGAATTTAGTTCCATATAATGTAGCTAATCATCTAAATACCTTAATTCCTGTAGGTATTGCAATAATTATTGTTGCTGATGTAAAATATGCTCGTGTGTCAACATCCATTCCTACTGTAAATATATGATGTGCTCATACAATAAATCCTATTAGTCCAATTGATAGTATAGCATAAATTATACCTAATGTTCCAAATGATTCAATTTTTCCTCTTTCTTGACATACAATATGTGAAATAATTCCGAACCCCGGTAGAATTAAAATATAAACTTCTGGGTGTCCAAAGAATCAAAATAGATGTTGATATAGAATTGGGTCACCCCCTCCTGTAGGGTCAAAGAATGATGTATTTAAATTTCGATCTGTTAATAATATAGTAATAGCTCCTGCTAAAACTGGAAGTGAAAGAAGGAGAAGTAATGCTGTAATAGCTACAGATCATACAAATAAAGGTGTTTGATCTAAAGTTATACTTTCTGATCGTATATTAATTGCTGTTGTAATGAAATTCACTGCACCAAGAATAGATGATACACCTGCTAAGTGCAGTGAAAAAATAGCTAGATCTACAGATGCACCCCCGTGTGCAATAGCTCCTGCTAGAGGAGGGTAAACTGTTCATCCTGTACCAGCACCATTATCTACTATAGAAGATGTAAGAAGAAGGGTTAGTGAAGGTGGTAGTAATCAAAAACTTATATTATTTATTCGTGGAAATGCTATATCTGGTGCACCAATTATTAGTGGAACAAGTCAATTACCAAATCCACCAATTATAATAGGTATTACTATAAAGAAAATTATTACGAATGCGTGAGCTGTAATAATAACATTATAAATCTGGTCATCCCCAATTAGAGATCCGGGTTGGCCAAGTTCAGCACGAATAAGTATTCTTATTGATGTTCCTACTATTCCTGCTCATGCTCCAAATATGAAGTAAAAAGTACCAATGTCCTTATGGTTTGTTGAGAATAATCATTTTTGCGGTAAGATGGCTGAACTTTAGGTGGTAGACTGTATATCTACTTATGAGATGTTTTCTCTCTTATCATATTTAGGTCTTATATTCAATTATGATTCTAGACTGCAATTCTAGAGGTGTAAAATTTTACTAAGGCCTAAAAGATTATTCTTTTAATTATAACTTTGAAGGTTATTAGTTTGATTAACTTAAGTCCTTAGTATAATGAAATTAAGGTTGATGTTGAAATCAATCCTATTGTTGAAATTATTACTGTTATAGGAAGAATGATTCTTGATTTTTGGGACTTTATCTTTATAGATCACGAATTTTCTGTGTATGATATAATTAGAGCAGAGAATCTAATACGTATATAGTAGTAGAGTGTAATTGTAGTTAATACAACAATAATAGTTATAATAGTTGTTATATTGTTTTCTATTGATGATTGTATTACAATTCATTTTGGTAAGAATCCAAGGAATGGTGGTAGTCCACCTAAAGATAATAAAGATAAGAATATTATGAATTTAATTTCGGTTTTTATATTTCTGGCTGAATAAATTTGATTTATGAAAAATAAATTTATTTGCTTAAATAATAAAACTATAATTAATCTTAATAGTGAGTAAATAATGAAGTATAGTTCTCAGATGTTTTCTCTGACTGTTAATGATCTAATTATTCAACCTAGATGTCTGATTGATGAATATGCTAAAAGTTGTCGTAAGGATGTTTGATTTAAACCTCCTATTGCCCCAATAATAATTCTTAAGATAATAACTGTTCAAATAAAAGTTCTTAATTGAATACAATAAGATAAGACCATTATTGGGGCGATTTTTTGTCATGTTATTAATGTTAAACAATTATTTCATCTTGATGCTCCTATAACTTCTGGAAATCAGAAATGGGAAGGTGCAGCTCCAATCTTTAATAATAGTCTAGATCTAATTATTATTGATGGGATAAATTCTGTTTCCCATCCCATGGGATATTTTATTTGAATCAGCAAAATTGAAAATAATAATATTGTCGATGCTATTGCTTGGACAATAAAATATTTAATTGATGATTCATTTATTATTATATTTTTATTTCTTGTTAGGAGCGGAATAAATGAAAGTAAGTTGATCTCAAGTCCTATTCAAACCCCAAATCAGGAATTTGATGAAATGGACAGGATCGTTCCTATCATTAATGTTGATAGGAAGAGAAGTTTTGTAGAGTTGTTGGTCATTAAAAAGGAGAGGATTGATACCTCTATAAATGGGGTATGAACCCATTAGCTTGTTTAGCTTACCTTTTTACATTAAGGTGTATGATGCACGTTAGTTTTTGATAGTAAAGGAGGTAGTTTAATTCCATCTTATGTAATTTTAATTAAGGTAATTTTATTTACTTTATTTACCCTATCAAGGTAACCCTTTAATCAGGCACTTCATTTATGTAATATATAAATCGAAAGTTTTTTTTTGAAATTCTTTTATGTATTATTTTGTTTAATTTGGATTAATTTATCCTGCTCATTTTATTTTTTATATATATATATATATATTAAATAATTTATATTAATATATTACATTTAATTGAAATTAAAGTATTATAAGTTCATCTTACCATTATCAATTGATTATTTTAATGCAATTATTTACCTAGGATTATAGCTACTTATGTTTTTAGCTTAAAATAGGTTATTATAATATAATATATATAATAATATGTAATTTAATATTTAATATTATTATAATTGGATATAATAAATAATATTATTAATTTAAATATAAAATATTATAATTAATATAATTATTTATATCCAATAGGAATTCAACCCTTTAACCCTATACAAATTCCATTACTTAATACAGCTATTCTTTTAGCATCAGGAGTAACAGTAACATGAGCACATCATAGTTTAATGGAATCTAATCATACTCAAGCACTACAAGGATTATTCTTCACAGTGTTATTAGGACTATACTTTACAATACTTCAAGCATATGAATATTGAGAAGCACCTTTTACCATTGCAGATGCAGTTTATGGATCAACATTCTTTGTTGCAACAGGATTCCATGGTTTACACGTAATTATTGGAACAATCTTTTTATCAACATGTCTACTTCGACACTCAATAAATCAATTTTCACCAAGACATCACTTTGGATTTGAAGCAGCAGCATGATACTGACACTTCGTAGACGTAGTATGATTATTCTTATATATCTCTATTTATTGATGAGGTAGATAATTGTTTTTCTAGTATAAATAGTACATTTGACTTCCAATCAGAAAGCTTGATATAAATCAAGAAAAACAATTCTAATTCTATCAACAAGAGTTTTCATTAGATTTATTATTCCAATAATTGTTATAATCCTGGCAACAACACTATCAAAAAAATTAATTAATGATCGAGAAAAAAGATCACCATTTGAATGTGGGTTTGATCCAAAAAAATCAGCACGAATACCATTCTCAATTCGATTCTTCCTAATCGCAGTAATCTTTTTAATTTTTGATGTAGAAATTGCACTAATTCTACCAATTGTAATTATTTTTAAAACTTCAGACATTATAATCTGAACAGTATCAACAATATTTTTTATTCTAGTTCTATTAGGAGGACTATACCATGAATGAAACCAAGGAGCATTACAATGAGCAGAATAAAGGGTTGTAGTTAAATATAACATTTGGGTTGCATTCAAAAAGTATTGATATTATCAATCAACCTTAAATAGAATAAGAAGCGAAATATTGCAGTCAGTTTCGACCTGGAAGATTGGTATGTACTACCCTTATTCTTATTAATTGAAGCCAAAAAGAGGCGTATTACTGTTAATAATATAATTGAACTATAATAGTTCCAATTAAGGAAATGTAAAGCCAATATGAAAGCTGCTAACTTTTTATATTAGCGGTTAAACTCCGTTAACATTTCTAAAATTTATATAGTTTAAATAAAACATTACATTTTCACTGTAAAAATAATATATCTATATTTATAAATACTTAAAAGTAAAAATACTTCCTTAACATCTTCAGTGTCACGCTCTAATTATAAGCTATTTAAGTAAACGAAAAACAATATTACCAAAATAAATATTCAAAAAATAAAAGTTAAAAGATAAATCTTGAAATTAGAATCATATCAACCTTGAATATAACCAATTAAATAAATAAATAATCTATATAAACCTTGATCACCAAGTAATTCACCTCAACCATAATCAAATGACTTAGATGAATAATAACCTATTTTTAAAGGAATATATCTAATAAACTTAGTTGAAAGAAAAGGTATAAATCATATAGAACCAGCAAATCTAACAAAAGAAAGTATACTTAAAGAAAATAAATTATGAGAAAAATCAAAATTAGAAATAAGATAACCTAAATAAGCACCTAAAATAACAACTGTAATAGTTAAAAACTTTAAATAATAAGGTAAAGCAATCACATGAGGAATAGGAAAAATTAATCAAGATAAAAGACTACCACCAAAAACAGCAACAAACAATAGACCAATTATTCCAAATGAAATATAATAACCCTTATCATCAAAAGAAAATCTAGAATAAAAATTATTATCACCAGATATTGAATAATAAAACAAACGAAAAGAATAAGAAGCAGTTAAACCAGTAGAAAAAAAATAAAGAAAAAAAATTAAACAATTAATTCATCTTAAACAAACCATCTCAAGAATTAAATCCTTTGAATAAAATCCCGCTAAATAGGTATTCCACACAAAGATAATCTAGAAACATTAAAACAAACTGAAGTTAAAGGTATGAAATTAACAATTGATCCTATAAAACGAATATCCTGAGAATCCTTCAAATTATGAATTATTGAACCTGCACATATAAATAATAATGCCTTAAATAAAGCATGAGCCAATAAATGAAAAAATGCAAGCTTTGGATAACCTATAGCCAAAATTCTTATTATTAAACCAAGTTGTCTTAAAGTAGAAAGAGCAATAATCTTCTTTAAATCAAACTCAAAATTAGCGCCCAATCCAGCCATAAATATAGTTATACAACCAATTAAAAGTGAAAATCAACGACAATTATAAGTATCCAATATTGGTCTAAAACGAATTAATAAATAAACACCAGCAGTAACAAGAGTAGAAGAATGAACTAAAGCAGAAACAGGAGTAGGAGCTGCTATAGCAGCAGGAAGTCATGAAGAGAAAGGAATCTGAGCTCTCTTAGTTATAGCTGCTAAAACAATTAATATAGTAATGAGCTTTATTTCAAAAGAATTAGAAATAAAATCATAATAATAAATATAATTTCAACCACCAAAATTTAACATTCATGCAATAGAAATTAAAATAGCAACATCACCAATACGATTAGAAAGTGCAGTTAATATAGCAGCACTATAAGATTTTACATTTTGATAATAAATAACTAAACAATAAGAAACTAAACCTAAACCATCTCAACCTAATAAAATTCTAATTAAATTAGGACTAATAATTAAAAAACCTATAGAAAGAATAAATATTAAAACAATAATAATAAAACGATTTATATTCTTTTCACCAGATATATAATCCTCTCTATAATAAATAACCAAAGAAGAAATATATATAACAAAAGATATAAAAATAAGAGATATTCAATCCAAAAATAAAGTTATAACAACTATAGAACCATTTAAATAGAAAAGCTCTCACTCAACAAAAACTCTATAATCAATTATTAAATAATATATACCTAAAATAAAAATTATAGTTCTCGAAATAAACAAAGAAAATACTCAAAGAACAAATAGAAAATAAATTCACGGCCTAAGATGAAAAACTTCATATCATTGATTCCACAAAACAATATTTTTAATTAAAATACTTAAGCAAACTAAACAAAAGAAATATTCTCCCTTTAAACAGAGAATATTTAAAGGCAATCAATGTAAAAGTAAAAGATGATATTCACGAAAATAACCAAGAGAACAAGTATAAACACCAGAATAATAATTCCCATGCTGAGAATAAGAATATATATACAAAGTATAAACAGCTCTAAAAAAAGATAAAAAAATCAAAGCAAAGAATCTAAAAGAAGATCAAGATATAATTCTATTTAATAATCTAATTTCACCTACCAAATTTAAAGAAGGAGGAGCAGCCATATTTGATGATCTTAAAAGAAATCATCATAAAGCCATTCTTGGCATCAAATTAATTATACCCTTGTTAATTAATAATCTTCGTCTACCTAAACGTTCATAAATAATATTAGATAAACAAAATAAACCAGAAGAACATAAACCATGACCAACCATTAGAGAAAGAGAACCTACACAACCTCATCAATTCATAGTCATCAATCCACCAATAACCATTCTTATATGAGCAACAGAAAAATATGCAATTAAAGACTTTAAATCAACCTGACGAAAACAAATAAATCTTACAATAACACCCCCAGATAAACCTAAAGACAATCAAAAATAATTAAACTTTAAACCCAAATAAGAAATAACCTTTATAACACGAAAAATACCATAACCACCTAACTTTAATAAAACACCAGCAAGAATTATTCTACCTGAAATAGGGGCCTCTACATGAGCGTTAGGAAGTCATAAATGAACATAAAACATAGGTATCTTAACTAAAAAAGCCAAAATTATAAATACATAAAACATAAAATAATAAGAACCAAAATCAACCAATAAAGGAAAATATAAAGTATTAGAAAAATCATAAACCTTACATAAGACTAATAATAAAGGTAATCTAGCAACCAAAGTATAAAAAATTAAATAAACACCAGCCTGCAAACGCTCAGGTTGATAACCCCAACCCAAAATTAAAAGTAAAGTAGGAACTAATCTAGCCTCAAAAAAAATATAAAAACAAAGAAGACTTAATCTAGCAAATGAACAATAAAGCATAATTATTAAAATCAAAACCATAAAAACAAAAAAATTAGGATGATATGAACTTAAATAAACTGAACCTCTAGCAGTGATTATTAAAGAACAAATCCAAAAACTAAGTAAAATTAAACTAAAAGAAAAATAATCAATACCAAAATAATATCTAATTATATTCAAATCAGCATATGAATAAACACAAATTATAAAAACAAAACCCGACAGAAACATTAAAGAATGAACCAACCATCAACAATTATTTAATAAACAAAGAGGGATCAAAAAAATAGTTATAAATAAATACTTTAACATAAAGATAAACCAAAAGAATTAAAAAAATCATTACCATGAGAACGAATTATGGAAACTAAAATAGAAAGACCTAAAGCACCCTCACAAACAGAAAAAACTAAAAAAATAACAGGAAAAAAATAATCATAATCAAAATCAATAAGAAAAACAATAACTAACATAAATAAAGAAAGAACAATATATTCTAATCTCAAAAGAACCATTAATAAATGTTTACGTTTAGAAGAAAAAACATAAACACCAGCAAAATAAATCAATAAAGAAGTAAAAATAGAGAATATAAACATTAGTTTTAATAGTTTAAAAAAAACGCCGGTCTTGTAAACCGGAAATAAGTCCAGCCCCCACTTTTAAAACTTCAGAGGTGGAAAAGCTTCCATCATCGGTCCCCAAAACCGGTATTTTAAATAAACTAACCCCTGAAATGATCAAAATAATAATTATATCATTATCAAATGTAATAAATATTAATTTTATTAAATTAAGACACCCAATATCAATAATGCTTTTTATTATCCTTCAAACCTTCCTAGTTGGATTAATAACAGGAACAATAATAGAAAGATATTGATTATCATATATTTTATTTTTAACATTTCTTGGTGGTATACTAGTATTATTTATTTACATTACAAGAATTGCATCAAACGAAATATTTCAGCCTAAATCAATCACTATAATTATTACATTAATAATGTGAGTATTTATCATATTAATATTAATTATTCTAGATATAACTATATTTATAGACTTTTTCAAAAACACCGAAACTATAAATATTGATAATTCATTCAATTATCAAGAAATAACAATATCTTTAGAAAAATTATATAATAGACCAACATTCATTATTACAATAATAATTATAATAATTTATTTATTTTTAGCACTACTAGCAGTTGTTAAAATCACCAATATTAATCAGGGACCTATTCGTAAAATAAGATAATTACTAATGAATAAACCCTTACGATTAAGACATCCTTTAATTAAAATTATTAATAACTCTTTAATTGACTTACCTGCCCCAACAAATATTTCATTTTGATGAAATTTTGGATCCCTATTAGGGTTATGTTTGGTGATTCAAATCGTAACTGGACTATTTTTAGCTATACATTATACATCAAATATTGAAATAGCATTCAGTAGTGTAGTACACATCTGCCGAGACGTAAATAATGGTTGAATTATCCGAACCTTACACGCAAATGGAGCATCTATATTTTTTATTTGTTTTTACTTACATGTAGGACGGGGAATTTACTATGGATCTTATATATATATACATACCTGAATAATTGGTACAGTGATTTTATTTTTAGTTATAGCAACTGCATTTATAGGATATGTCTTACCCTGAGGCCAAATATCTTTTTGAGGTGCAACAGTAATTACTAATTTATTATCAGCAATCCCATACTTAGGAACAGATTTAGTCCAATGAGTATGAGGAGGATTCGCTGTTGATAATGCAACATTAAATCGATTCTTCACATTCCATTTTGTATTACCATTTATTATTGCTGCTATAGCAGCAGTTCATTTATTTTTTCTTCACCAAACAGGATCTAATAATCCTCTTGGACTAAATGGAGATATTGAAAAAATTCCATTCCATCCATACTTTACCTTTAAGGATTCTATTACATTAGTAATAATAACATCATTATTAATTATACTATGTTTAATTAATCCTTACCTATTAGGAGATCCAGATAACTTTGTACCTGCCAACCCATTAGTAACACCAGTTCACATTCAACCAGAATGATATTTCCTATTTGCATATGCAATTCTACGATCTATCCCTAATAAGTTAGGAGGTGTTATTGCATTATTTTTATCAATTAGAATCTTAATAATTTTACCATTTTATAATAAAACACCATTCCGAGGCATTCAATTTTACCCTATTAATCAAATTTTATTCTGAATTATAGTAGTTGTTGTATGCTTACTAACGTGAATTGGTAAACGACCTGTTGAAGAACCTTATATTATAACAGGTCAAATCTTAACAATTATTTACTTCACATATTTCTTAATTAATGTCCATGTCGCAAACGCATGAGATAAATTAATTAAGGAATAAAGTTAATTAGCTTAGGAAAAGCATATGTTTTGAAAACATAAAATTAGAAGTTTAACTCTTCTATTAACTTTTTCTCAAAAAATTTCACTAAACAAATGAGATAAATAAAATCTTTAAACCAACAAAGAAAATAAAAAAATTCAAAGATAAAGGTAAAAAACTTTTTCAAGCTAAGTACATTAATTTATCATAACGGAACCGTGGTAATGTTCCACGAACCCAAATAAAACCAAAAGATATAATAGCAAGCTTAATAAAAAATATAAAAGAATAAAAATCACCACCCAAAAAAATTAAAGCCAATAACATTCTTATGAAGACAATTCTAGTATATTCAGCTAAAAAAATTAAAGTAAAACCACCCGCACCATACTCAATATTAAATCCTGAAACTAACTCAGATTCCCCTTCAGCAAAATCAAAAGGAGTACGATTAGTTTCAGCTAAGCAAGAAGCAAAACAAGCTAAAGCTAAAGGAAAAGAAATAATAATAAATCAACAATAAAGCTGATAGTTTATAAAATCAAACATATTAAAACTACCAATTAAAATAATTAAAGACAATAAAATTAAAGCTAAACTAACTTCATAAGAAATTGTTTGAGCAACAGAACGAAGAGAACCTAATAATGAATAATTTGAATTAGAAGATCAACCAGCAATTATAACAGTATAAACACCTAATCTAGTACAACATAAAAAAAATAAAAATCCATAAGAAAAAGAACACATATAAGTTAAATAAGGAAAAATTACTCAAACGGCTAAAGAAATCATTAAATTAAAAACAGGGGAAAAATAATAAAGTAGGTAATTAGATATAATAGGAATTGGCTGCTCCTTACAAATTAACTTAATAGCATCTCTAAATGGCTGAGGAATTCCAACAAAACCTACCTTATTTGGACCCTTTCGAATCTGAATATAACCTAAAACCTTACGCTCTAATAAACTTAAAAAGGCAACACTAATTAAAACACAAATAACCAATAAAAGAAAATTCAAAATAAATATAAATAAATCATAAAGTATCAATACTATTTGTAGAAAAAATCTACATAAATGAATTCTAAATTCAACACATTAATCTGTCAAAATAGTAAATAAATTAATATTAATCAATATTACAAAAAATATTTTAACCATATGGTCCTTTCGTACTAATATGGATTAACAATCTTAGGATGGAAACCGACCTGGCTCACGCCGGTCTGAACTCAGATCATGTAAGAATTTAAAGGTCGAACAGACCTAATCATTGGGCTCCTGCACCCAAAATTTTTCTTAATCCAACATCGAGGTCGCAATCTGCTTTGTCGATATGAGCTCTCAAAAACAATTACGCTGTTATCCCTAAGGTAACTTAATCTTATGATCATAAATTATGGATCAAAATAACAAATATAAATAAATGATATAATAATGAAGAGTTTATCTATTCTTCATGTCACCCCAACAAAACATCATCATTAAATATAGAAAGACAAACAAAAAACTATATAAAAGTAAAACGTCAAGCTCTATAGGGTCTTCTCGTCCTAAAGAAGAATTTAAGCCTTTTGACTCAAAAGTTAAATTCAAAAATTTATTAAGAGACAGTTGATTTCTCATCAAGCCATTCATTCCAGCCACTAATTAAGAGACTAATGATTATGCTACCTTTGCACGGTCAAAATACCGCGGCTCTTTAAAAATACGCTCAATGAGCAGGCCAGACCTCAAAATATAAACAAGAGGACATGTTTTTGATAAACAGGCGGAAATCAATTTTGCCTAGTTCCTTATAATAAGTTCACAAGGTAAAAATTTCATACAAATAAATATACTAATTCTATCATTATTACAAAAATTTTAAAATTAAATTAATAATCTTAATAAAAAACCTAAAATATTTATAAAATCAAAATAAAAAATAATGAACTAAAACGTAATCTTAAAGATAGCTGGTTTAAAGCTTACTATTATATTTCTATAAAATAAATTATAGGTTATTAACTTCAAAGCTTATCCCTTAAAGAATAAATAAGTTAATATTTTTACTTAAAAAATTAAATAAAAACAAATAACTTTAAAAAATTAAATTTTTTCTTAAGAAACTAGATATCTTGGGAAACGATTAACATCTCATTTCTATAAATAATTTAATAATAATTATGATACATTAACTATAAATTATTTATAAATCAACCCAAATCGAGACAAGTAAAATAAATACTAAAATTTTGATAAACCCTGATACAAAAGGTACAATAAATAAAATCTACTTAAAAAAATTTAAAATAATATTTCATAAAACACTTACATTACCAATAAACTATAATTTAAAAAATCAATTCTATAAAATATACTAAGACAAAAATACAATAAAATTATTTATATTAAATAATTAAATAAACAAAAAATAAATATAATAAAATAAATAATCAAGATATCCTGATTTGCACAGAAAAATTTTCAGTGTAAATGAAACACTTTACTAATAAGTTATATCTTGAAACTCTTCCTGGATACACTTTCCAGTACATCTACTATGTTACGACTTATCTCATCTAAATTGAAGTTACTTTAAAATAAAATAGAATAATCAATAATGAGAGCGACGGGCGATGTGTACACATCTCAGAGCCAATATCAGTTAAATTAAATAAATTAAATTACTATCAAATCCACCTTCATTAACAGTATTTCACTATCAAATCCGTTATAAACAAAAATCTATTGTAACCCACCTCCTCTTAACTATAAGCTGCACCTTGACCTGAAATATTTTATAATTATAAATCTTGAGAATTATAACTCTAAAAAGATTCTCTGATAACGGAGATATACAAACAAATAAATTAAGTAGAGTAAATCGTGTATTATCAATCATGGGGTAGGTTCCTCTGAATGGAATGAGATACCGCCAAATTCTTTGGGTTTAAAGACCTTAACTAATAGTACCCTGGTAAATATAATTAACATTTAAAATAATAGGGTATCTAATCCTAGTTTATTATTTAAATTTCACAGATTCATAAAAAGGGCCACAAATAAATTTTAACATTTCACCTTACAAATTTATATTTCAACCCTAATAATATAAACAACTGTTTTAACCAATAATATTCACTTGTATCAATCGTATAACCACGGCTGCTGGCACGAATTATGCCGATACTAAATCAATTGCTAAATCCAAAATCACTTCATAATTAAATCAAATTACTGCAAAAAGAACATTTAGTCTAACAAAACTTACATATAATACAAAGAAAAAGTGAATAAACAAGCAAGAATAAAACTTTTAAAAATAAAAAATAAGAAAATTTAAAATCTATTAATTCGGGAAAAAATAAAAGATTCAAATATTTAAAGAAAAAAAAAGAAAAAACCACAAACATTAACAAAAAAAAAGAAATGCCCATGTATGACCACAACAACTTCTCTATTATATATAATTAAAGATTAATATGGAACATGTATAGCAATAAATGTATTATATTCTTTCTTATTTAATCTTTCTTTTCACTAATAAATAAAGAAAGATTAAATAATATAATAAATATATTTTATACAATTATGTAATTTAATATAATCTGTTATTAATATGAATTCTTTTTTTATATTAAGTTAACTTTCATATATATTAGTTAAATAATCTAATTATAGATAATTTACATAATTATATTGATATAATTAATATAATTATTTTATTAATTATAATATTTTATATTTAAATTAATAATTTTATTTATTATATCCAATTATAATAATATTAAATATTAAATTACATATTATTATATATATTATATTATAATAACCTATTTTAAGCTAAAAACATAAGTAGCTATAATCCTAGGTAAATAATTGCATTAAAATAATCAATTGATAATGGTAAGATGAACTTATAATACTTTAATTTCAATTAAAATTAATATATTAATATAAATTATTTATTATATATATATATTAAAAAAATAAAATGAGCAGGATAAATTAATCCTAATTAAACAAAATAATACATAAAAGAATTTCAAAAAAAACTTTCGATTTATATATTACATAAATGAAGTGCCTGATTAAAGGGTTACCTTGATAGGGTAAATAAAGTAAATAAAATTACCTTCATTAAAATTACATAAGATAGAATTAAACTACCTCCTTTAGTATCAAAAACTAACGTGCATCATACACCTTAATGTAAAAAGGTAAGCTAAACAAGCTAATGTGTTCAAACCCCATTTATAGAGGTATCAATCCTCTCCTTTTTAATGACCAACAACTCTACAAAACTTCTCTTCCTATCAACATTAATGATAGGAACGATCCTGTCCATTTCATCAAATTCCTGATTTGGGGTTTGAATAGGACTTGAGATCAACTTACTTTCATTTATTCCGCTCCTAACAAGAAATAAAAATATAATAATAAATGAATCATCAATTAAATATTTTATTGTCCAAGCAATAGCATCGACAATATTATTATTTTCAATTTTGCTGATTCAAATAAAATATCCCATGGGATGGGAAACAGAATTTATCCCATCAATAATAATTAGATCTAGACTATTATTAAAGATTGGAGCTGCACCTTTCCATTTCTGATTTCCGGAAGTTATAGGAGCATCAAGATGAAATAATTGTTTAACATTAATAACATGACAAAAAATCGCCCCAATAATGGTCTTATCTTATTGTATTCAATTAAGAACTTTTATTTGAACAATTATTATCTTAAGAATTATTATTGGGGCAATAGGAGGTTTAAATCAAACATCCTTACGACAACTTTTAGCATATTCATCAATCAGACATCTAGGTTGAATAATTAGATCATTAACAGTCAGAGAAAACATCTGAGAACTATACTTCATTATTTACTCACTATTAAGATTAATTATAGTTTTATTATTTAAGCAAATAAATTTATTTTTCATAAATCAAATTTATTCAGCCAGAAATATAAAAACCGAAATTAAATTCATAATATTCTTATCTTTATTATCTTTAGGTGGACTACCACCATTCCTTGGATTCTTACCAAAATGAATTGTAATACAATCATTAATAGAAAACAATATAACAACTATTATAACTATTATAGTTGTATTAACTACAATTACACTCTACTACTATATACGTATTAGATTCTCAGCTCTAATTATATCATACACAGAAAATTCGTGATCTATAAAGATAAAGTCCCAAAAATCAAGAATCATTCTTCCTATAACAGTAATAATTTCAACAATAGGATTGATTTCAACATCAACCTTAATTTCATTATACTAAGGACTTAAGTTAATCAAACTAATAAC